>NC_090439.1:325159254-326495087 GCF_031143425.1 Pleurodeles waltl | reverse complement strand
GCAAGTCAGACTTCTAAGAGTATAGATAATTTTAGCTCCATACTTTACTTGTACATCTGTCATACTGGGGAGAGCTGTAACCATATAGGCAAGCCACTTTTCAAAGCCTAATTTGCACACCCATTATCACAGGAGAGAGGCCAGTCTCTCTCAACACTATACTACCCAGAGTTATCATGCACAAGACTTGTGTCAGGAAACAGGGTACTTTCTCCTCTTTGCCTGCTATGTATACATCATTACATAATAATGGTGTCACCCAGACATAATCCACAGGAGCTAGGTCATCAATGATACAAAACAACAATGGTCCAATGGGAAAACATTTATAAAATGGGAAGATGTTCTCTGCCGTTGGGGAAAGGTTTCTTTTATCCTTTCGCCTGAATTGAAAGAACAATTTGCTCAAATCTTTTTTATAAATGTTTCCCATTGGACCATTGTTGTTTTGTATCGTGCTATGTATACGTGTCAATATGAAACTAGGTTTGAGTAGAGAGATAAATCTGTCTCAACCCCTACTATAGACAACTCTCACCCTGGTAAGATGTGTCAGTGGACAGGTCACTTCCTTCCCAAACAGCACTGCCTATCGCTGTTGTTCTAAGAAAAGGTGTCAGCACAAATGCCACTATTTCACTACAATGCACTGCACATCCATGTTGTCCTAGAGATAGGTGTTACTGCAGAAGACAGTGCTTCCCTACATACTACTGTATATGTCTGTCATGCTGGGGAGAGCTGTGAGTGGACTAGGAAATCCAATCCCACAAGCTAATACACTTTGTTATTTACCTGGGGAGAGGTCTCAGTGAGGGTTGCTATTATTTGTTGAACTTATGATGGAATAGTGAGGTTCTCACATGTGATGTGAGTACTTTCTCCTCCCTACTACTCATACTCCTGAGAATGAGGAAAGGTGTGAATGGAGAGGCAGTGGTTCTTACACCCTTCTCTACATACTGGTTACCTTCATGAAAGGTCTTACAGGAGAGGGCAGTATCTCGCTGTAGTCTATTAGTAGGTATTATAAGGGATACGTATTGTAGTGAAGGAAAATGTAAATTCTTCCTCTGAAGTAATTTTATAATCTTGTGAGAGTCTCGCAGGATCATATTAAAAAGAAGGGGTAGAGAAAATCTGGTGTAAATAAATTATACATATTACAACAGGATATGTTCAGTTAAAATGTAAATTTCATTATAAAATCTATGCTCTTGCAAGGCCATCGCAAGACACTCGCAAGCATAAAGTGGCAAACTCTGCCCCCTCGCGGTGGATGCTTAGGAATGTGCACCTGGCTCTTGCAAGAGGCTCATGAGAGTCCCCCATGCCATGTTTGAGAACATCATGGCTTTCGTGAGTGTCTCATGAGAGTCATCAAAAAGAAAAAAAAGTACATAGTACAAACAACGTACATAATGAAAGTAAAGGGTAGCTCTGAAAATAGCTTTTCTGAACAACTATACTTTTGTGTTTTCGACATTTATTACTTTTTTGTATTTTTATCTTCAAAAATGTTACAACAAAAAACAAAAAAATGGAGCACAAAACACAACATCTCCTTCAAAATAAAGTTGAACAAAAAACTACTGCCGAGGTGGACATTTCTGATCGTGGGCAACCTTGTGCTGTGCAGCCCTGCTGGTCTCAGAAGAAAAACATATTTGCTTGCATATGCAGCAAAAAAGGGCTTTGTTCAAATAGTACCTGGGCAGGCACAGTGACATCTGGTTGAAAAGATGTTGATGTCCCTGAAAAGTTATCAAGCTCTGCCGCATGGGCTAATTCAGCCCATGCAAGATGTTGGAGGTTTATAGCCCTCAACTGTTGCCACATCCAGTGATACTCATGCTGCATTGCTTGTTCCTGCTGCCTCTGCTGAACTCTATTTTGCATAATTTACATATGACATATTTAGCCTATACTTTATCCCACCAGGGCACATTTCAAAATATTGCCACACCAAGGCTGGTGGCTGAGTTGCAGGAACAGAAGTAGCGTTCTCATCTGAATTGGAGAATGACATTTTGGTGACAGAAAATCAGCAATATCAGAGAGCTAGCCAAAAAGGTCTAGCCACAGCAAAACCCAAAAACCAAATAAAGCAACAAGGAAGGAAACTTTCTTTGCTTCATAAACACATCCATACAAATCAATCCTTCATCTGGATGTCTGTCCTCTCCTAGGAATCTTGTAGGTGTCTCATGAGACTCTTGCAACTATGCAAAAGAAGAGAAATGTATTTTTATCTTAAATGAAATCAACTGTTTTTCTACTTTAAACAGCACTTCTCATGTTTTACTTTCTTCTGAACTACAAACATACACTGTTCTGAACTTAATTTCAAATGTATGATCTTGCGAGCAGATCATGAGACCAGGACAGGAAGTGCAGTCCCCTTCGTCCATGCAAGGGATTGTGACTTCCTCGATCCCCTCGCAAGAGTTGTAAGATTGTAAACAAAATAGTTAGTACAATATACATACAAGTCTGACGTTATTATTAAAGATTAGCATTCAATACTGACTAGATGAAAAATAACTCTGTACAACAGATTAGAATAAAAATGTATAACTCTATAATCTTACCACTCTCCCAAGAGCCATCTGTGAGCCTCCCAGGAGAGCGATCACACACCTGAAAAATTGCACATAGTTAAAACACATAAGGGCATACTTATACTCCATTTGTGTTGAATTTGAGTCATTTTTTTTACACAAATTCGGTGCAAAACTAACTCCATATTTATATTTTTATGTTGGACACATCTAAGGAGTTTGCACCATTTTTTACATGTGTAAACCCACCTTGCTTCAAAAAATGCAAGATAGGTGTTCCAATCTAAAACATGGTGCTAACCCAATAAGGCCATATTTATACCCTGTGCTAAAATGACGCACGGGTGGGAGGAGGGGCTAAATAATGGTACTTGCTTTGCACCATTATTTAACACCTGGGTCAGACATCCACAGGTGACCTCCTCAAGCCCCAGGAACACCTCCACCCACATCAGAGGGACACCAGAGGATGGGGGACCCCATTCCAGGTCAGAAGGGTAACTAGAGGTCAGTTTTTTTTTTATGAAAGTGCCATCGGTGGCCCTGCATGGCACAGGGTGCAATGGTCATGCCCAGGGGACAATGGTTCCCTGTGCTGGCCATTGGGGTGGTGGGTGTGACTCCTATCTTTTCTAAGACAGCAGTCATGTGTTACGGATGGTTTTGTTTCAGACCCCCCACCTCCACCTGGCTAATGTCATTTATTTTACTCTAGCACACCCTTTGCACCAGCTTGCACCATTCCATAAGTATGGCACACGGCTGCCGCTCAGAAGTGGCACAAGCTGGTGCTAAACATTTTGATGTAAAACTGCGTTAGTGCAATTTTACATTAAAAAGTATAAATATGCTCCATAATTTATAGTAGTAGAAAAACTAATCAGTGTCTTTTTGAAATATAAATGTGATGTTTATGTACAGATAGATACAAAAGCTATGAAATCTATGCTGGGAATATTTCCTGGATGTTGAACATTCTCAGTATGGACATTGTTGCAGTAGTTAGTTTCAGTATATTTCTGTGTATATATTGATTAAAAAACCCTTCAAATCCACTGAGAAAATAAAGAGGTAAAGTCTAATTATAGTTAGGTTAAAAAAAATATGTGTTTTTGGTTAAAAAAACTTTCAATAGTGACTGAAAAAAACAAAGGGTAAAGTACTGTACTAATTTTTAGGTGATCTCAGTGACAACGTTAATGTTTTGAACTACAAAAAACACAGAAATTCACCAGTTATAGTTAGCAGCAGTAACTATAACTTGCTGCCCGCCATGCACTGGTGATGGTCTCATATATGACATCACTCATGACATGTTCTATGTCATCATTTATGACATCACTGATGACATCTCAAATGACATAATTGATGACATCACTGATGACATCACTAATTACATCATCTAAGCTTTGTTTTTCCACACATTGCTGTATAAATTGCTAAGAATTTACACGTACCATAGTTCACATTAACAATCAACCACAGTTATATGGGAAACTCTCATTGATTATGGTGTTAAAACTGTATATAAATGTTCAGAGAAAGCCAAACTAGTGAATGCCAAAACTAAAACAAATGCCCTATTATGGACATCTTTTATCTCTGTCAAACCCCTGACACATACCAAACCTACAGTAAGAATGAAGTTGATATCAGTAGAGAACTGAGTACTGTGAACAGTGTTTACTCTATGGAGAGAGTTTATTCTATACCACACAATTTGCAAATATTGAAACTCTCATGAGAAATATACCACAGAGGACTGAAAAGAATCAACTAAGAACAGTATACAGTCTATCCAACAGTTGTAAATAACACTATTTGTTCAAAGAAACCAAGATCTGAAAGTGTTAAAGATCATACTAGCTGTACCCATCATACTGTAGTGAAAACATTACAGATAACCCTTCTCCTGCACCAAAACAAGCATGCGTACATGAATTAGTACCAGGTACACACTGTCTTCCATGTTAAGTATAAATTATCAAGCTGACACAATTCTTTGTTATAACTCAAGGCTGCTTACAAAAGTCAGTATCAAGTATGTATAGTCTTTCTTCTGTTGGAATCTTTTTATATAGAACCCAAAAGGTGTGTGGAGCATAATGAATACAAGTAAGCTGTCACTCACAGACTGAGTTATTCTTGAATGCAAACATGTATAACATTATTCAATACTGCTATACAGCTATGGTGCATTGGGAGCACATGCATTTTGTAAACACTTATACCCATTAGCTGCACCCTAGTTGTACAAAAGTACTTAGAAAAAATATGGTAGTTACTCTCCACTATGTAAACTGTAAAACAAACTAGGACACTCATTGGATGATGTAATAGGGTGATGTCATCAATTATGTTACTCAAGATGTCACCAGTGATATCTTAAATGATGTAATTGAACATGTGTTGGAAAGTGTTTTATTCCAAAGGGCAGGTAGATGCCTACTCTTAGAAATAAGGCCACAATCACAAACAAGGTCCAGTCACTGTCTCAGGAAATGAGTCCTTGCTCAACCCTTGTTAGCTTTGTCCATGAGCAGATGGGCTTAACGTAGGAGACAGGTGTGTAAAGCATTTAATATCAAAAGAGACTAAATGAGAATAATACAATACACAATGAAAATCCAACACTAATTTATAAAAATAGGAAATATTTTTATCTTTGAAATGAAACCAAAGCGACAATAATTCAATGTACAGAACAGGAGATATACATTTTTAAAGATTAAATCCAAAAATGTGCTTTCTAGTGCTAAAAATCTAAAAATGCCAATCGTGGACATTTGGTTGGCTGACCGGGACAAAGCCAAGGTTTGAGCAGACCTAGATAGAGCCCAAGTCAAATACACTGAGCGGTAGTCCTCAATCAAAATTTTACATTGAGACTAAGGGCCTGATTTAGAAATTGGTGGAGGGGTTACTCTGTCACAACACTGACTGATGTCCCGTCTGCCGGAATCAAAATCCCATTATGTCCTATGGGATTTAGATTTTGGCGGGTGAGATATCCATCCCCGTTGTGACGGAGTAACCCTCTGCCAATATTACATCAGACCCTTTCTCTTTTTTTCAGAGCTTTTTCTATTGATGTCGAGCGGGTCTCCTCCTCAGGCCGGCTTATGGTTCTATGCTGGTGGCTTGGTTGAGAACAATGCCCTAGTCAACTTCTGGAGGTCTTGTTGAAGGCAAAAAGCTCTGGCGCTTCAGTGTGACAAACTTGAAATTCAGGCTCAGCTACAGCTCCTCATTGCTGGCTTGGCTCTCGACGATAGGTCGGTCCTCTTATAGAATTCTTTTTGGGAACTATTCCAAACTTCTCCAAACCTCTAGATCTCTTGTTCCAGGAGGTCCTTTTGGGGTTCTAAAGTGTCCACTAATTTGATCCAAGGTTCCCAAAACTCTGAGTTGCTCCTTGGGAGCTGGGTGTACAACTCCCACAGTGAACCAGGTCAAATCCTTAAAAGCCCATTGGATGCTGGTAAGCTGGGCTCTTCTTGCAGGACTTGATGCAGGGGACTGTTGATAGCTCCTTTGTAGTTGCTCCTTAAAGAGTGTCCACTCCTGAATCTTTAGAAGTAAAGCAAAGTCCTTTTTGTGGTGAAGCCCAGAGTGTGTAGCAGGTGAAGTCCTTGTGGGTGTAGACCAGGGGTTAGCAGGGCAGCCCTTCTTCTTCTGATTTCTTCTAGCAGGGATTGAAGATGCGAGGCAGCTCTTTCACTCTTATCCAGGTTTCTGGGCTGGAAAGCAGGGGGGAGAACCCCTGACCAATGGGATGCAGGGTGACACCTTCTATGATGACCACTTCCTGTGAAGTGTGGCACATTTCAATCCCAGAAGGCACAGGTTCTCAAAAATTAAATTTTAAGAAAATCTCTCCCAGCGGTTCAGGTCCGCTTCAGCCTACTCACAGGTGTCGCTAAGCTTTCCCTACACTCCATATCCTCTCCTAATCTAATTACAGGGGCTCCCATCTGGCTGGTGGTGCAGGAAATGGGGTTGGTCTGGTTTCTGTCCCAAGTGTCTTTCCCTCCTTTGAAGACCAGTTTGGCCACCTAGCCACCTTTCTGTTCTGGCATCCGCTGCTGAAGTTCTCCACCTATTAGATGGTTACTTTGTCTCAGTCATGCCACTTCACACCTCATTAAGGTTGCTTGGCTCATCATGTCAAAGGCTGACCAATCAGTAAATGCTACTACAGGGCTGATTTTAGGTAACTTTAGGAAAGAGTTCTAAAACTGTTTCCTTGTAATAGTTGTATTAAATCCAACATTGGCAAATTGTTGGATTTATTTTAACTATTAATTTGATACACTGAATATTTTTAGCTCACTACTATCAAAAGTAAGACATTGTTAATGTAAAATAAAGCCTTCCCATGTAAGCCTATGGAGATAGTGGACTACAATGTGGAAAATATAATTTTGTGTTTTTTCCTCACCAGGGCTTATAAAACAACTTTTATATAACTTTATTATATACCTTTTTTTATATAGCTTTTTTTATAATGTCCTTGCTTATAGCACTGCATTCCATGCTAGGATCACCTAGGGTAGACATCAGGGGTGACTTATATGTAAGAATAAGGCAGTTCAAGACTTTGGAAGTACTTTTAAGTCCAAAGCTGGTTTGGCACTTAATTTTATTTTAAAATTAGCCAGCAAGGCAGGGATGCCTTTAAAATGACATCAGAAACCACAGCAATGCACCCAAAAGTGATTTAACTCTACTGTGGTCCCTAAACCTACATGCCCTCCCATGTACTAGGGACTTACAGGTAGGTTGTCAGAGGCAATTAAAATTACACCTTATTACCCTATACCTTTTAAACAGAGCCCTAGTCCCTGGCCTGGTTAGCAGAGCCTGGGGCACAGGCAGCGTCAGTAATCACTGGTATCAGTCAAAAAAGGGAGTAAAAAGGATGATTTTCTCACAACATGTCATGAGTAATGTCATGTGTGAGGTTATAGGCAGTCCATGGTGGGGTGCAAGTTATAATTTGTGCTGCTAATTTTAACTGCTGAATCTCTGTGTTATATATATATATATATATATTTAAAGCATTTTCCTCAATCCAGAAAAGGAAAACCGGACACCATGGCCATGCAATCTTATTTTTATTGACGCGTTTCGGCCGTAGCCTTGCTCACAATACCATTCCAATTCATTCTAATCACATATAAACCTAAATTAAAGAACATGGACAAAGGACCAATTTCGAAGACAGGTTCACCAGGATGGGCTAATGTGGCAGCCATTTTGGAGTGTAACTATTCACTTAACAAAATAGTCAAAAGTAACATGATGTTTACCGCAACTTGTCCTAAGGTATTAACCATTATATTCATATTAATTCATTAACTTCGAATTATTGACTTTTAATATCTAAATACAATGTTGTGAAATCAATACCCTTTCTAAATCTTAAGTTGAAAATATTCTGATTTCCTTAATTCATTAATAGCAAACTGCCAGCTCATCCACTATACCTGGTTTTCCAATTTTCTCACCTAAACTGCTGTCTTCTCATTGAGTCACAAAGCGTATACTCTTATCTAAAATCTTATTTACACATATAAGAACAAATCCCAATATTTAAGAAAAAATAATTTAAGAAACATTTCTCAAAAATACGAAAACTCCAAAGAGTACAAATTTAATTACCAGAATATTTGAGTTACAACCCTTAGACAAAATTGACTAAATACCAACCCATAAATCTTTATCCTATCCATCTTATCATCATATTGTTCCATTATTAAAAAATCATGTCTTAACAAACTACTCCTGATATAATATCCAAGCTGTTTATAAATATTAATACATGAATAAATATATTTAAATATATAAATATTAAATATATTAAAAAGTCTAGGAATGAATAAATCTACAAATTGGTAAATCATAAAACACCAGTGCTATACATATCTCCACAAAACACATATTAATTGCTAACCCCACCATCCCAGCAATAAGATACAAACGTAAACTTGTATGCAAGTAATAGTTTGTTAATCTAAGACCGTATCAAAATTGGAACAGGAATTCAGTTTCCTCTCAAGTGTACAGCTAATTCCTCACTCAGGTTTAATCCATGTGGGGCAGGTGTTTCAAAATCAATATTATATTTTGACTCTAAAATCCTCAATTTTACAACTCTATCACCCCCACGTGGATCCTTTTTCACCTGATCAATCACTAGGAATTTCAGCTTATTCTCATGTCCATTGTGCATAATCTGAAAATGTCTCGCCACCGGGTACTTCTGATCATTGTGTCTAATGGCGCTCATATGTTTGAGAACCCTCTTTTTTGCTCGATGGATTGTACTGCCAATATACAACTTACCACAAGGGCAAATTAGGCAGTAGACACAATAATCAGTGTTGCAATTGAAAAGACCTCTGATTTGAAAATGTCCATCTCCTATCATAAGGGTGTTAGAATTTTCACTTTTACCACATGCTTTGCAGTTCAGACAGCACACAAAACCTATACTGTCATTACCACTAGCATAGGTATTGGATGTAATCATATTGTGACTCAAATTATCTCGCAAGGACTTACTCTTCCTCAAAATAATTTGCGGTGTCTCATTTACGTATTGTCTCAACACAGAATCTGTGTATAAAATATGCCAGCTTCTGCTTAATATGGATCTGACTTTCTTTGATTGTTTAGAAAAAGTGGTAATGAATCTTATACTTTCTTCATCCATGGATTTGGTATTACGCGTTTTAAAGAGCAGGCTTTCTCTTGTGATTCCATTAACTTTATTTATTGCTTGAGCAACCAGATATTCGCTATATCCTCGTTCTTTAAATCTTTTACACATACTTCTCTGTTCATGTTCAAAGTCTAGGGCAGTGCTACATATTTGTTTTGCCCGAAGAAGTTCCCCATAAGGGACACTGCATATAAGACTAGCCGGATGTGCGCTCTGTGCACTGAGGAGACTATTCCCTGTTGTTTTTTCCTATACAGCTTCGTGGTAAGTCTCTCTTCCTCTACAGTGATCATTACATCCAAAAATTCAATACCAATATTACTGACTGCTCCGCTGAAAACCAGATTACAATTGTTCACATTCAATTTAGATATAAAATCATCTGCTGAAATCCTGTCACCCCTCCAGATGACAAATATATCGTCAATATACCTACACCATAGGACTACATGTTTCTCAAACTCAGGCAAACCGACGGACATCTGCTCCTCCCACCAGCCCATGAACAAGTTCTCGTAGCTGGGGGCAAAGCAGGTGCACATCGCGGTCCCCTGTAGTTGTCAATACACGTTATTGTCAAACAAAAAGAAATTGTTCTTTAGACAGAAGTCAATCATATCTAATATTATTTCAGTATGTAGCAAGTAGGAAATTGGTCTTGCCCTCATGTGATGTCTTATAGCGGCCAGACCCACATCATGTTTAATACACATATAGAGGCTGGCCACATCTAGTGTCATTAATAAAAAATCTTGTTCCCAGTGTATTCCATCTATGATCTTAAGAAAATGTGTTGTATCTTTTATATAGGAGGGTAATCCCTCCACAAAGATACGAATAAAAAAGTCGATATATTTGGACGTATTTTCCAACAGTGATCCTAAAGCAGACACAATTGGTCTTCCAGGGGGATTGTTCTTATCTATCTATATATATATAGCACTCCTACCTGCACAAAAACAACCAGAGCCATTTTTCTCTTTCTGCAGCACACATAGATGAAGAAAACGAGGAGAAATAAACATATTTCTCCTCATTACACCTCGCCTGGGAAGGCATAGGATTCTGATTTATTCCCAGGTCCACCATCAATGGGAAATCTTGGAATCTGTGGTGCAAGGTCGACGTTAACACATGATAAATATGGGCCTGCATTCCTAGTAAAAGCAGGGTACCAGTGATTTTATTGCCTGCATTCTGCAGGAAAAAGGATGGGTAAGACTTGGGGGAACCAAACTGGTAAGACAGTGGAAAAGAGCATAAATTTAGACGCTGAAAAAACCTTGCTTGTGACAAAGGGTAGTGTAGACTTGTGTGCAATGAAAAAGTCAAGAAAAAGGAGAAGGAGGAATTGTGCACTTTTATTTGCGGTGTAAAGATTAGTTACTACCTTGAAGAGTGGAACTAAACTAGAGGTCATTTTTGGGTGAATGTATTAAAGGTTCCATCTAAATAATTACATAAGAACAGATGGTGACCTGGAAGCCTAGTGGTATTAAGAAAGAAATTAGGATGAGTGCGTATGAAAGAAGCAAAATGCTATGGAAGGAAATGAATATTGATAAGAACTGTGATGCCTTTGAGTCATCTTCCATAATGGCAGTCTCACTTCTGACATTAAGTAGATGAGAAGTCAAGGGCAAGGAAAAGACAGATGTGGTGAGGGCTGCTGGGATTGAAGTTTTGTAGGGAGTAGTCCAATATTCTGTGCTGCAGAGAATCTGAAGGCTCAGATAGATGAAAAACGATACATATCACACATGACTGGTTGACGGAATGAGCATCCTGACCGATTAGACATGACATACTGCTTTACTGCAACAGTATAACTGCACCACAACAAACAGCACTCTATATGTTGTTAGTGCATCGGTCCTTAATAAGTAAAATTACAAGGGGACGCATATAGGTCGATGAACCTTTTGACTCGTTTAAGGTGTTCTTACCATAGTTCCAGAACAGAAACAACAATCAATACACAATCATTAATAATCATTAGTCAAATCAATAATCAATTGTGTCAGTAATTTACACACACCAGGACTTTCAGTCATGAATAACCACACCTTTATTAAACGTTTAATAAGTTTATTTCCCTATTATTAACAATGATAATGTAATGTAGATTAATCTTCAATTCAAATCAAACGCAATTAATAATAATTGCTAACCAAAAAGACGCAAGAATCATGATCTAATCAAAGCTTGAATCACAAGGCGTTCTAAAGCATCAGCACAAATCATTAGTAAAATCAATTTTAATAATACTGCAAATTCCATCGAGTTCAGCAAAATAGCTTGTCAACCATTTCTCCCTGCAATTGTCAGTCGTCAAGTGAATAGCCTCAACTAACCCAGAATAGCATTAGCATGTGGGGCTTCATGCAAAAGAATTTAGAACACAAATTTGTAAAATATCTACCTAAAGAAAACTATTAAGAAAGCAGAGTTGGTACCTAGAAAGAAACACCACAAAAATACAATTCAGTCACATTGTCATATCTACCTATCCCCGGAAGGGGTCAGCAAGCAGAATCAGTCTTCTTCCTCAGGTCATCAATTGATCAGCAAAACAACAGGCTCTCAGTCAGAGAGTATGAGCCCAATGACAGAATCTCGAATCTCTTCTTCTCAACATCGCATCTCATAATGGGGTAAGATCTTATCTGTCTGTGGTCTCCTCTGTCACGTTGTTATATCAAAGTCACCCAAACTATCCCCTAATTTCCAATTGGTCAATTAATCGTATGTTATTACTCTGTCCAGGGATTTTCTTATCCAAATCGATGAATTCTAATATTTCACACTTCACACGTCGTTGATTGGTCTGCTTTACGATGTTCTCATCATCTGGCTCATCAGGTATCGAATTTGTTGCATCTTCTTCTTCAGTCAGTGTCTTCATTGTTTGCGTCCTGGGAAAGAATCTCTAGCACACATTACACAAGTATTAATACATTCTAAGGACACTGTCTCCTGTTGGTTGGTTCTCATGGAAAGCTCTTGCTAAGCATTTTAACAAGACAATGAGCATTTCACAGTTTTGCTCACTCTGTCAGCATTTTTCATTAAATGCTAAGAAATACAGCTTCTGCATGAGGCCTGGCAAAACTAGGCCAAGACACTCACTAAAGTCTACAATTAATAAGTTAGAACATACTTTATAACCCTTAATATGACATATTACTACATTAATCTAATACATTTTCAATATTTCATATGTTTTAATATTTATTTAGTACAATTCGTGAACACTGGTGGCCACTCTTCAAGGTCATAATTTCAAACGTGCACATAATTTGTTTCTACGTTATTCATTTTTGTGCATAAGTCATTATTCAAAATACTTAGACACTCATTAATAATCTCTGATTAAGACATCTGCTTCAGCAATCCCTCCTCTGATGACTAAATATGAAATCGCACCAAATTCACCTCCCAAAATTTTACAGTTCTGTTTCTTCAACATTTTGTCTTCTCCTCGAATTTTCCCTATAAATTCTTTCCCTTTTCTTTTCTTCCCTCCTCTGATTCTTTTTAGACCTCTTCAATTAAATTATTTTGCATAATTTCCACAATCCCCATATTCCTAATAGACAACCTATAACAATTGGTATTTCCTGTATAATTTTCAACAGCACCCCATTCCAAATACTACCAAGCCAATTTCCCACTGAAGCAAACTCCTCACCAACATTTTCCCAAACACCAGTTTTTTTCACCACCGTCAAATCACTACTTGTGTTAGTCAGATTAGTAAGTAAGGCCCATATTTATACTTTTTGATGCAAACCAGCGCCGGTGCTGGTTTGCGTCAAAAATGTTCCAGCCGGCTAACGCCATTCCTACGCGCCATGTGGGCACCTTATTTAAGGAATTACGTTAGCATCAGAGTAAAAAAAATGGCTCAAACCAGCTAGCGCCGGTGTAGGGGAAAATGGGGGTTGTGCGTCAAAAAATGATGCAAGTCAGGTTTGAGGCAAAAATCATGCCTCAAACCAGACTTGTGCCATTTTTTGATGCACAACACGCATTTAAATGACTTCTGTCCCCTGGGCATGGCAATGGGGGGTCCCAAATTAGGCCCCCCTATGCCACTTCAAAAAAAAAGAAAAAAAATTACTTACCTCAACTTACCTGTACTTACCTAGGATGGGTCCCCCCATCCATGGGTGTCCTCCAGGGGTGGGTGAGGGTGGCAGGGGGTGTCCCTGGGGGCAGGGAAGGGCACCTCTGGACTCCTTCCATGGTCAGAGACCATGGAAGTGAGCCCACAGATCCCTTAACACCTGCCCTAACCCAGGCGTTAAATAACGGCGCACATCAGGCTGTGCATTGTTTTTTAAGGCCCGTCCTCTCCTGTGCGTCAAAATGACACAGGAGTATAAATAAGGCGCACAGGCCTTAAAGTCATTTTTTGGGCGGGAACGCCTACCTTGCATGTTATTAATGCAAGGAAGTTTCCCGCATCCAAAAACTGACTTACACGGAGGAATATTGACATCCGCAGGCTCGGGCCTCAAAGTTTAAATATGGGGCAAGGTTTGCGCAGAATGTGCGTCAAAATGTTTGACTCACATTCGGCGCAAATAGAGTATAAATATGCCCCTAAGTCTCTTATCTCCTTACTATTGTTAGGTATGTAAGAACAGCAATGCCTAGAGTGAATCATTTTACAGACTCTGCCATCTTTCGCTAAAAGAATGTCTAAAGCAAGACGATGTTGAAAAGTGATAGCTCTATCTGCAGCTAATTCAGTATCTATCAGGGGTATAGCTCCCCCCTGAAAAAATTTGTCAGTATGTTATCCACAATAATAGACAATTTTCGACTCTTGATCAAATTCAGGATGACTCAAACTGAAGAATCACTGCACCAAATATATCTCCCATTATCAAGAAGAGGACTCCCTCCTCTGTCTCTTATGATGTAATTCTGTCATTATTGGAAACTTTTTCAAAGCCTCCATCTGATAAATCGTTGGGAAAACTATCCCCAAATATCATGTCCAATACATCCTCTTGGAAGACGGTAATATACATTAAGTCCACAAATATAATATATCCCCAGAATCGCAGAGTCTTGCCCATTCAACAAAATGTTAATTTACTCTGAAACAGAAACACATACCTACATTCACTCGTACCCACAAATAAAGTGTCAGTGCGCGATTTTGGCCTATATATACAAAGCTTCCCTACGTGTAATGCATCTAACGCTAATTTCACTTGCATTTTAATTTCAGTGTATGCATAATCATTCGTTAGTCCTTTTTGCTAAGCCTCTTTCTAATTTCTCTTTCAGTGCCTTTCTTCTATCATCAGTATGATTTAAAAAGTTCTTCTCTATAGATGTAAGCAAGCATGTAAGGTTATTTCTGTGCGCATATGCTGTCCCAAACATTAGTGTAGGCTCAAAGAATCCTCTAACTAATACTTTGTCATTATCTTTAGCTACTCTACTCTGGTATCTAATAATAGGAACAAATGAAAACTCGACATCATGATTAGAGTAAAAATACTGTATGTACTCCTAGTTATGAAACCTTGTTAGTAACAGACTACCACTTATTCCATATGTTAATGGAATATTATGATAAATGACTCCTTCCTCGACTGAAGAAGGAATCTGCGTACACACAAGACAATCCTTTGTATCCATTGTCTCAACATACTCACTCAACAAGCGATAGAGAACATTAGAAGAAAGTGCTCCTTGTGCATTAGTATAGTCATGCAAATATTTCTCAACTAACTTAAATCTCTCTAAAGCCATTAGTGTAGTAGTCTCGAAAGCAGAAGTGTGGTTGGCTCCTTTCGCATCAAGAACATACATTCCCACAATCAATACTATAAACAATATCCCACACATAATTGCCAAACCAAGTTTCATATATGTACAGCGCCTAGCATCCTTAATTTGCTTATCCACGTCAGCCATGATCTGTAAAGAATCAGAAAGCAGAAGTAACTTCAAAAATTGCAGCAAAAATCAAAAATAGACAATTCTTTCAGCAGTTTCAGTTCCACTTCTAGGAACCCCTCTCCTTGTCAAAATCGGTTAGCAGCTCATCAAAATCAGGTTTCAAATGTCAAATCAGGTTATCAATGTATTTTCCGGTTACCTTCTACAGTCTCTTTTCTTGATTATTTCTCAGATTGTTTCAACAGTTCAGTTCATGAATCTTCTTCACGTCACCTCAAAATATTGACTTGGAACTTCTCTGTCAAAACAAAAAGACGTAAACTCTTGCTGCCATTCGTTTGTAGTTGCATACGCCCATTCAGGACCTGTGTATCTTTGACTTGCTATTCTTTTTCTTTTCAACTTTCGATCACCGTTCAACTCTCCTTTGCTTAATTCTTCTTTTCTCGTAGTATCTACTTCTTCCTCTTTTGTTTGTTCAACTATCACCTCTTTCCTTTTCTCCACTTGCAAATTTGGGCCACTTATCTCCTTTTCATGAACCTGCTGTCGATATTCTCTTCAGGAGTGAACTTGAATTATTTTCTTTCTCTTTGGTGTTTTCTCCTGACAGACCTGCAACCGGTTCAGGAGGAGTCAGATCACTTTGACCTTAATCTGCTGCAACTCCCTCACCTTCTGGGTCTTGCAATTGCTCTGTTTGTCTCTCGGAATCATCTACTTCTGGGAGAACCCCCTCAGTACTAGGCACTCCTGCTGGTTCAATTGTGATAGGTTCTTTGGCACCCTCCTGGAGTTCTCCGCCCTCGTCTCTCACAGGAGTGATGCAACAAGCTCAGGTTCAGCTTCAGTTATTCTTTGCTCCTGTTCCGGTGCTGTAAATTGTTGCATAGTTGTTGGTACTTTCAACAACACTTCTTCATGATCCAGCGGACATGATACTTTCTTCGTGTGACTCACGTGAATCCAATTTGGGATCCCAGCACACTTCACAGCTGTTGTAGTCATTAGGATCACTTGATAAGGTTCCTTCCAACGAAGCTCCAAACACGTCCTACGCACGTCCTTCCGGACAACAACCCAGTTACCAGCTCTCAGGTTGTGTCCTGGATCATGGATCAGTGGCAGTGTGGTGGCCTCCACCTGCTGAGAGAAAGAGCGGAGTACATCAGCCAGACCCTTGCAGTCATCCAACACCATATCATATGTAATGTTCACAAGTGTATTTGCTGGAACTGCTGGCAACCTCATTGCTCTACCCATCTCATGGGGCGACAATCCTGTCTTTCTGTCAGGTGTGTTTGTCATTGACATTAACACCAGAGGCAATGAATCAGGCCATTTCAGATTCGTAGCTGCACGCATTTTTGCAATTCTTGATTTCAGAGTACCATTCATCTGCTCCACTAGTCCTGATGCTTCATGGCGGTAACTAGAATGCAACTTTTGCTCAATGTTTAATGCTGCACATAATAGTTTAATCACCTCATTACTGAAGTGTGTTCCCCTATCTGATTCTAAAGAGACTGGAAATCTGAAGCACTGTATCAGTTCCCTAAGCAGCAGTTTCGCTACTGTGAGGCTATCATTTCTTCATGTAGGGTAAGCTTCAATCCAATGACTAAAGATGCACACAATCACCAACACGTATCTCAAACCTCCACACACAGGCATCTCAATGAAATCCAATTGCATTCTGCTGAATGGACCTCCTGCTCTTCCAATGTGGCTCAAATTAACCACGGTCCCTTTTCCCGCATTTAAATGCTTACAAATGACACATCTATGGCAAACTGCTTCAGCTGCTTGTCTAAACTTGGGGTTTAACCGATCAATTTTGAACAGACGAACCATGGCCTCCCTCCCAATGTGTGTCTGACCATGATAGTACCTCGCCAACAGGCTATCTGGTAAACCAACTGACCCTCTTCTGAAACCCACAACTCATCCTGTCTTTGAACACATTTCATTTTGCTCCATGAACATTTCTCTTCCTTGTCATCATTACTCTGTAACAAGTTTAACTCTTCTAAAGTATCAACTACTTTCAATGCAAAACTCGTACATGTTGTGTCTTCTTCAGGTAACAAATCCCTCTTGTCCTTGAATGTATATAGTTCAAGGAAGAAAACCTTGCGACTTGATCCGCATATCCATTTCCCAATGACACATTGGGGGTCATTCTGACCCTGGCGGTAAATACCGCCAGGGCGGAGGTTGGCGGTAGCACCGCCAACAGGCTGACGGTGCTCTGCCGGGCATTCTGACCGCGGCGGTACAGCCGCGGCCAGAAGCGGAAAGCCGGCGGTGTACCGCCGACTTTCCGCTGCCCATGGGAATCCGCCATGGTGGCGCAGCTTGCTGCGCCGCCATGGGGATTCTGACACCCCATTCCGCCATCCTGTTCCTGGCGGTTCGCCCGCCAGGAACAGGATGGCGGTATGGGGTGCCGTGGGGCCCCCGTAAGAGGGCCCCACAAAGAATTTCAGTGTCTGCTTTGCAGACACTGAAATTCGCGACGGGTGCAACTGCACCCGTCGCACCTTCCCACTCCGCCGGCTCCATTCTGAGCCGGCGTCCTCGTGGGAAGGGTGTTTCCCGCTGGGCTGGCGGGCGGACTTTCGGCGGTCGCCCGCCAGCCAAGTGGGAAACCCAGAATGACCGCCGCAGTCTTTTGACCGCGGTACGGTCTTCTGGCGGTTCCCGCTTGGCGGGCGGCTACCGCCGCCCGCCAAGCTTAGAATCAGGGCCATAGTCCTGTGACTTTAGATGTGCACTGCATTTCACTACTGAAATTTCTTCAGGTAGTTGAATTGCATATAACAACTCCTTTATTCTCTCACCATTTCTCACTGGCGTTCCAATAGAGGTCTGAAAACCTCTGTGCGAACACAATTGACCAAAATCATGAACTATTCCAAATCCTTATTGACTATCTGTGTAGATGGTGACTCTCAATCGAGCAGAAACATGGCACGCCCTAGTAAGAACGACCAAATCCGCTACCAGGGCAGAATACACTCCCCGAAGCCAGGAAGCTTCTAAGGTACCTATAATTGTGCATACAGCAAATCCTACTCTCAAAATCCCTGTGCTGTCTCTCATACAAGAACCATCGACAAAAACAATTCGGTAATTTTCTTCCAATCGGGCATCTCTAATGTCAGGTCTCGGTTTTGTGCACAACTCAGTTACTTCGAGACAATCATGTTCAAAATCTTCCTCTTTCTCAATTTCAGTAGTATCACTTGGAAGTAAAGTTGCTGGGTTCAGCAGTGTACATCTTTTCAGAGTCACATTTGGTGCACCCAAAATGCTTGTCTCATACCTAGTCAACCTAGCACCAGTCAAGTATTGGGATTTTGTCCTTGTCAGCAAAATTTCAATTGAGTGAAGGACCATTACAGTCAGGGGATATCCCATCACCATGCCTTCACACTGTGAAAGACTTTGACCTACTGCAACAACTGAACGCAAACAACCTGGTAAGGCTGCTGCAACGGGGTCCAAAGTAGCTGAAAAATATGCTACTGTTCGATGAGCACCTCCATGGACCTGGTTCAAGACATGCAATGAACATGCATCACGCTCATGACAAAACAATGTAAAAGGCTTTGTGTAGTCAGGCATACCCAACTCTGGAGCTCTGCACAAACTCTCTCCCAACTCAGTGAACGCTTTCATCTCATCCTCATCTAGCACTATGGGATCCGTGACATCCTTATGGGTTAACTTCTGCAATGGTTTTGAAATTTCTGAAAAATTCAGAATCCATTGGCGACAATAGCCCACCATTCCCAGGAACATTCTGACATCTCTCTGTGAAGTCGGGGGATTTATCTGCAGTATCATTATAATTCTCTCTGGATATTTTCCTCGACCCTTTCTCAATTTGGTGACCCAAATACTTCACTACCTTCTGACAGTACTGCAATTTCAGTGGTGACACTTTATGACCATACTTTCCCATGTGATTCAACAGGGCAATCGTTTTTACACTCGTCCCTTGTCTTGGATGCAATCAATAAGTCATCAATATACTGTACCAGAGTCGACTGAAAAGGTAACTCTAACAACTCCAAATTCTTTTTCAAGATCTGATAAACAAGGAAGATCACTCTGTGTGCCCTTGGGGAAGTCTACATCAGCAGTAGACTCGATCTAAGAATTTAAAACTGAAGAGAAACTGACTAAGGGCACAGAAAGGAACGCTTGTTACAAATCAACCACTGTGAACCACTCTGCATCACAGGGAATCTGAAACATTATTACAGCTGGATTGGGCACTACAGGACAACACTTGACCACAATTTCATTTATTTTTCTGAAATCATGAACAATTCGAACCTTCCCACATGGCTTCTTCAAACCCATTATCAATGAATTACATGGGCTGCTCAACGCCTCCTTTAAAACTCCCTGCTTCACAAAATCTGCAATTATCTGAGCCACTTTCATCAGGCCATCTTGTGGCATATTATACTGTGGAAGCTGCGGAAAAACTACATTCTGCACTTTTTCTTGCACTGTTCCCTGCAAGTCGGAATGAAGCTCTCCCACTGTGACCTGTTGTGAAAGCATCATCTGTTGCTGCTCCATCGGGGCTTGAGGTATCTGCATTTGCTGTCTAGGTACCATGGGAATCTGCTGCTGCATCAGCTGCAAATGTGGTACTTGTGCATGGGGCAATTGCACCTGTTGCACGGGCTGAAAATGTTGCACTTGATTCACATTAATCTGAAAATTTGGATTTGTACCCCTTCATCTCAATTCTCTCATATTCTGAAATGCATTGACGTCGTTACCTTCCTGAACAACGCCCTCTTGCACCATCATCGGACACTCCCGCTTCCAGTGCCCCACGGCTCTGCAAATGTGACACAGCAATAGCTTCTTCATCCCCTGCACATCATTCTGAACCACCACAGTATTCAAATCTGGACCACGGTTCATATTGGCTCCACAACCTCCACCTTTCATCTGAGGCTGAAACATAACATTTCCCTGCTGCAGTGGTATCTGTTGCACAAAATTTCCTTGCACTCCTGTTTGAGCTGCCTTAATCTGTATCACCATCGCCTTCTCTGTCAACTTTTTCTGCTTCAACTCAATCTCGTCACCACAGCATTTCGCATACTGCAAAACCTAATCAATCGGCTTTGCTTGCCAACAAATAAAATCACTCTTAATTGTCTGACCTATCTCAGGTCTTAGTTCTTTTACAAATCTGAACACAAAATGCAGCATATCTTTCGGCTCAATCGCTTCTTTACCACTGTACTCCTTGAATGCTTTCAACAATCTCTCATAGTACGCATGTATCGACTCTTTAACCTCCTGCACTGTCATGCCAATTCTCTGCCAATCAATGTTTTTGGGCAAAATCCTCATCTTCAGGAACTCAATCACCTTATAGTAACATTTTATTACCTCAGGAGACGGTGCACCTTTACTCTTATCTCTCTCTGGTTCACTTGTTGGCCAATCTACAGCTCTCTTGCACTCATCCCACAAGTCTGCTTGAACCACAATCTCCAGGAATGTGTTCAAGTGTTCCCATAAACATTTTGCAAGTTTTACAAACCTGTCTGACTGCTGATATCACTCTACTGGCTTCTCTCTCAATTTTGGATAATCATTTGTAAATTATAGAATATCACTCCTACTCCAAGGACCATGAACAAAATTTCCCCCTGGGATTTCTCTAATTGGTAAAATCGTTACAGAATCCTTGTCCTGTTGTACATTCTCAGCCACTTCTAAAGAATCTCTTTTCTTTTTGTCTCTTTTCTTTACCCATCTGCCTTACCACTTCTCTAATGCTCCCCAAACCTAAGCACTCTGCAATAGTTCTGTAAGGTGCACCTTCATTCTGGCAGACCTCATGGCCCATATTTATACTTTTTTAGACCCGCATTTGCATCATTTTTTGACGCAAAAGCAGCGCAAACTTACAAAATACTATTGTATTCTGTAAGTTTGCGCCGCTTTTGCATCAAAAAGCGGCGCAAATGCAGCGCTAAAAAAGTATAAATATGGGCCCATGTGTTCGAAGTCCTTTGCTTCAAGATCTAATCTGTAACTTCTCTTCAGATGCTTCATTTTCTAGATTTCTATGCCATGCTTCTCTGCCAGATCTGCCAATCTCTGGTGTACGTGGCCTACCTCTCTTGTAGTCCTTGGGGATAAGTATCTCAACTCTGCTTCTGTGTATGACTCTAATCTATTCACACCCATTGTTCCCTCAACTAGTTCACCTGCTTCCATGCTTAGTCTGACACAATTGATCTGCTCTTCTCCCTTGGAAGTATTCTGTGGGGTATTCAGCTTGTCTAGCAATTCAGTCAACTGCTGAGCTGTCAGTTCCTGTAACGAAATGTTACTCGCTTGAATCAGTGGCACCTGCTGTACCACTGGACTCGGTGTCTGCGGTGTCAATAGCTTCAAGCTCTGACCTGCACTAGGTCCATTCACAGCATCTGGAAGTGCAACAACTGGACTAAGATCCAACAATGATCTCGACCCATCAAAGGTCTGACCCATAGATGAGACTACCTGCACTTGTTCATCTGGTCCCCTCCTCATTAGACTATGGGACATTGTTCCTTGTTCATTCGCAATTTGTTTCTTCTGCACAAATAATGGCGCCACCGGACGGACAGTAATTGGCAGCGATATAGCATCTGCGGCTGCTCTGGCAGCTGAACACTGTGGGAGAGTAACTCTCATACTCTGATTCATCACCGGAGTCAAGTCTGACTGTGTCCCTGTCAATGGCGTAAATCACGGCATCCCCTGCAGCTATACCTGGGGCAACAAAATCAGAGTCGGCTCAGTCTAAACCAACAGTAGTCTCAGAACCACTTGCTCCATAGGTACCACTAAGTTTGAAGTTGTCTCTAAAATAGGCACATCAGGATAAATTCTCTTTATGGGTGGTGGATGCATCTGTGCCTGAACTACTGGAGTAGTCAACACATTAGAACTTCCTTGCAGCATACCCTGTGTCTGGCTAGTATTAACCTGTACCGGACTTACTGTCCCCACTGCCTGTGCGGGGGCTGTTACATCAACACTAGTAGTCGGACCATCGTCATGCACCGCAAATGGCGGTGGTCGATCTCTCAGTATTTATATAACAAGATCTTCAGCATCAGAGTCCTCCTCTATTATGGAAGGCTTTCTTGCTTCCTTACTCTCAGAGGGACTTTTATTAGTCTTTCTAGTTGCTTTCTTTCCTTCCGTCTCATCTTCCTGCGTAATTGCTGGAAACATCTTAACTCCCTACAATGTCACTGCTCTCCACCTTTTCTGCTCCCAATCCCATTTAGTCTCCGCTAATGACTTCTCTACCTTTCTTAATCTCCTCTTGAATGTCATTTGCTGCTTCTGCCCAGCTACCAGCTCCCAAACTGCTAATTCCTCAAACTCTGCTGGTCTTGGAAGGGGCTTCGACTCATATAGTGCCATCCGCAATTGCTCCAAAATTCTCAAATTGAACGTCCCATTCTCGGGAAACGCTAAGCTCCCATTTTACTCTGTCAACTTGCACAACTGCTTTAACCAAAGACATGGCGCAACACCTCGCTCCTCCATTACAATGTAAGATGGTGTTTTTTTCTGGTAGGGTAGGCTGTCCTACGCTCGCTCTAATGTAAGTATCTCCCCTTAGGGCACTTTTCAACACCTTGAAAAACTTCATCTTTTCTACTTTTATGTATTCAAAATCAAATCAGGAAATGGCTTTTACTCTCAAGATTCCTTTCACCCACGTTTCAACCAATTGCCTCTCACGGATGGCTGCCAATCCGTGCGCGACCCTTCTCACTAACCGATCTATCCCAGCGCGACTCCAATGACGTCACACTCACTCGTACTGTGGCTGACAAAGTCTTGTGGCTCGTCCTCCAAAACTTCGGTTCACACAAAGCAAAATGCAAAATATTGTGAGCACTAATCAAAAAACAAAAACCCCAAAACAAACCTGCTGGTTTACTACAGGAAGGTAACATAATTGCTTCAGAAACCTTACGGATTTTCACTGACGGCCCTTTTGCTCATGCAGCTATTTCTCTTTCTCAGTCTCCCAGATTCGCAAGCAAAATTTGACCCACAAATTTTACTCTCAACTGATCAATGGGTCTGTCCTGGTACACATAGGACTTTCCAAGCCTCAGTCAAAATTTCCTCTCGCCCACTTTACTTACACACTGACCTGTTGACCACGTCTGATCAACCTACTAAACCATATAACCAAGTATCTCATACACTTTTGATTATACTCCGGAGCCTTAGACCACGCAGGGTCCATACATCAACAACCATGTGGACAATTTTTTACCACAAAGTGCCACACACATGTGAAGTTTGACGACTTCCGTACACTCGTACTGCGGAGTACGCACACCCCTACTAAAACTTCATCTGGAGTACGTAGACTCCCTAAATTCTCTCATACATCACAATTCACCTGCGATTTGCATAAGCTGTGCAAGCACAACCTATCTCTCTCATTCTATCACTTAAATGCCGAGAACATAACCAACACTACTGGCAGGATCCAGGATCTGGGAAAGTCATTTCTGGGCTTAAGGGGACATCTTTTTCTCTACAAATGCCATTTTGAAAAAATCCAAATCTCAATAATACTGAACTTTTAACGGATCAATCTCAAACTACTACCATAACTAGGAACACCTGTCCAGTATTCTTATCACAACTGTTAACACCTGTCACTCCGTTCCAGACACCTATGGCAAGTTCCCAAAAAGACTAACCATCAGTCTGCTACATTGTCTGTTAGCGCGTTGGTCCTTAATAGGTTAATTTACAAGGGGACGGGTATAGGTCGATGAACCTTTTGACTCATTTAAGATGTTCTTACCATAGTTCCAGAACAGAAACAACAACCAATACACAATAATTAATAAGCATTAGTCAAATCAATAATCAATGGAGTCAGTAAATTGCATACACCAGGACTTTCAGTCATGAATAACCACACCTTTAGTAAAAGTTTAATAAGTTTATTTCCCTATTATTACAATGCTAATATTATGTAGATTAAACTTCAATTCAAATCAAACGAAATTAATAATAATTGCTAACCAAATAGATGCAAGAAACATGATCTAATCAAAGCTTGAATCACAAGGCATTCTAAAGCATCAGCACAAATCATTAGTGAAATCAATTTTAATAATGCTGCAAATTCCATAGAGTTCAGCAAAATAGCTTGTCAACCATTTGTCCCTGCAATTGTCAGTTGTCAAGTGAATAGCCTCAAGTAACCCAGATTAGCATTAGCATGTGGGGCTTCATGCAAAACAATTAAGAACACAAATTTGAAAAACATCTACCTAAAGAAAACTATTCGGACAGTGGGGTTGGTACCTCGAAAGAAACAGCACAAAAATGCAATTCAATCACATTATCATATCTACCTATCCACGGTATGGGTCAGCAGGCAGAATCAGTCTTCGTCCTCAGGTCATCAATTGATCAACAAAACATCAGGCTCTCAGTCAGAGAGTATGAGCTCAATGACAGAATCGTGAATCTCTTCTTCTCAATATCGCGTCTCATAACGGGGTAAGATCTAATCTGTCTGTGGTCTCCTCTGTCATGTTGTTATATCAAAGTCATGCAAACTATCCCCTAATTTCCAATTGGTCAATTAAGCATGCGTTATTACTCTGTCCAGTGATTTTCTTATTCCAAATCAACAAATTCTAATATTTCACACTTAACACGTCATTGATTGGTCTGCTTTACGATGTTCTCATCATCCGGCTCATTGGGTATCAAATTTGTTGCATCTTCTTCTTCTTCAGTCAGTGTCTTCATTGTTCACGTCCTGGAAAAGAACCTCTAGCACACATTACACACATATTGATATATTTTAAGGACACTGTCGCCTATTAGTTGGTTCTCATGGAAAGCTTCTGCTAAGCATTTTAACAAGACATTGAGCATTTCACAGTTAGTTCACTCTGTCAGCATTTTTCATTAAAAGCTAAGAAATACAGCTTCTGCATGAGGCCTGGCGAAAATAGGCCCAGACACTTGCTAATTTAAGGCCTACAATTAATAAGCTAGAACATACTTTATAACCCTTAATATGACATATTACTACATTAATCTAATACATTTTCAATATTTCATGTGTATTAATAATTATTTAGTACAATTCGTGAACACTGGTGGCTGTTCTTGGAGGTCACAATTTCAAACATGCACATTATTGTTTTCTACGTTGTTCATTTTTCTACATAAGTCATTATTCAAAATACGTAATCACTCATTAATAATTTCTAATTAAGACATCTGCTTCAGCAACGTTAAATGCACACTCCTCATGAATCCCATTACTCACTTTATAAAAAGCACCAACAAAGTCCACTTTTCACAAATAGAGTAAGCAGCCCCCAATTATAAAGCCTGGTTAGGGTTTATTGCCAGGGGAGATGTATGTTTTGAAAATTCAGCTGCACCTGCCAAACATGCTCATTGGCCAAGTCTAGAGAAGGAACAAATCACACACTGTGAATAGATGTAAAGAGAAGAAAATACTGCTACTGCAGTAATACTTCTATGGGCAATTTAGCCATAGGTCCTCATCATGAATCCCTTGTACATGATCAAACATTCGACATAGTCCCAAAATGTCCATGCGGTCATGTTGGCTGAAACTAAACTATTATATGCACTTTAATGTAGAACACCTCACCCACGAGACATTAGAGACACGCTTGACATTACACAACTATCTGTCTACAAGTCATTATGTAGCTCACAGATGCACTCAAAGATCATTAAGTTCTAAACCTCTCCTAGAGGAGAATTTTAATTGGACAACCACCAAAACAGAAAATGTTCTCCCTCTCCTACTCCTATTTCCCACACCTCATTCAGACTGTGGGAAAGATGGATCTACTGATGGCAGAGTCGTCATCGGCTCCACCAACTGGAACCACGTTTTGGTGAGCTTGATGCCGGTGAAAATAGCACTACACAGAGTGGGTCCTCAAATCACATTCTGATTGGTGTCCTCTCTGTCCAGAACTACCATAGTAACCATAGTGGTCCTATGCACAAAAAGTCCCAAAATGTGTCGCCCGACAGTTGGAGAAAACTTTCAGCATGTAAAAGACATAAATTATTTAATTCTTTATAAACAAAATCCATTTTTAGGGTCAATCTTTAGAAATCACAGAAGTGACCAGATTACCTCCGTGCCACCATGACATGGTGTTCCTGCTGCTTCATTTAATTCACCTCTAGAAATAGATCCTGACTGAATGTGAGAACCATTTTGTGAAAAAGGTCCATCAACTGCTTTGGTATCTTAGAATTTTGAAGTCTGGCTGTATGTGGGCCACTTAACCTATAACAAGACATAAAGGGAGCACTACAACGGTTAATTTAACACAAGGTTTGTGCCACTGTTTTGGACTGACTTGGGTTGTAACTATTTGAAGAGCTGGTGCCGTGGAATTGTTCCATCTTGACAATGGAAAAGGGTTGTTTATGACAGGAAATTCAAAGGGATATGCTACTTGTGGCTGAAAATGTTTTAGCATTTGATGAGATGTCTTAAGTAAACAACAATACATAATAATGTACCACAATCAACATAACAACACAATTACAAAATACAAATGCACAATATAATAACCCTGTCAAAATGGAGTGCTACACACAATACAACAATATAAATTGTAATAATGCAAAACAGAACTACAGCAGCATAAAAAGCTACAGAACACATTACCACCACACAAAATGGCACCTAACAAATATGCACAACCATTCATGTCACACATTACCACCCCCAGAACGTAGTTTCATAATACAGTGGTAGAAGTTGTTTGCACAAAGCACTACCTCAACTCAAGAACATGAAATAGCCCCAGTCAAAAATGTTTTGCAAAACACACCTCAGGGATATTAGTAATTTAGTTGGAAAACATCCACTGGAGGAGCAATACCCCTGATACCCTCTGAATGTGAGAATATTTTCTTTGTTTTGGCCAGAGAGGTAGTGAACCCACATGGCTATTAAGCATTAACCAAAGAGAAATTCTGAAGCTAAGAGTTAGTGAAACCTGGGATTGATAAAGAAGGGGAAATACATGCATTCCTGAAATAAATGAACACCAGAGAGCCCTGTCAGACTTATGATTGGGACTAACTCTCTTGATAAACCGTAGAATGCAATATAATCCACAGTCTCTTTAATTACCTTCCAGTGGGTGACTATTGTTACCTGTTTATTTGTCACATGATATCGTAATATTACAACATACTAATACTGACTACACCGGCCCAACCGGGCAAACCTATTTGTGCTAGGAATCATATTGACATAGTTGACAAATATGCCTCATGCCCCTAGGACCCAGGTAGTTCTCTATTGCAGTATGCTTATATGTCAGAGCTACGTTCAATGATCAATTTGATATACAACAAATGTGGAATCCTCCAAAATTAGAAAAGGTGTTAATTTCCAGTATGAACCTATACACTCCTGAGGCATGGAAAGAGTACTGACAGGCCTTACAGATGACCTGCACATCTTCCTTTACAAAGACCAGCAAGCAGATCATAGCCTCCTTGAGTTTTTGACTGCATACAACATGGGTGATCATATCATACTCCTAAGCAAGCTGTTGCATTGGTCTGAGGGTGCAGAGATGGCCCCTGAGTGGATTTGCTTTACTTTCATCTTAACCAAAGTCAAGAAATTCAGATTGAATCCTATGATTCATCCTTCCGTAAAGTGCAATGCGGAGTCTCATGAGGCTCATACTTCTTCCCTCTTATCTTTCATGTCAACATCAGGCTTCTCCAACGAGTAGCTCACGAGCTACTGGCAGCTCTTTAGCTACTTCTAAGTAGGTCCCTTTTGTGTAGCCAACCTCCAAAAGTAGAAGCTTTTTCTTGGTTTGTATACTAACATTTAAAATTGTGTTTTTGAAATGTAAGCATTTGTTTTACATCATTCATAAGCTCATGTTTGGAGAAAGATTCTTGATTTTCCAAAATATATTTAAAGCTGCCTAGTCTTACAAAATAGCTTTAAACCCTTTCTTTTTTAATGTATCCCGTTTCTCTTCAAGAAAAACAGGCAGCTTTTAAAAAATATAGAGTGCTTTATTTAAAAGCATCATCCCTTTGATGGTAGTGAATCACAGTGGGTCTCAATCTGTGACCTACCACATTAATATTCATGTTGTAAGTCAAACTGCAACCCAATGCCATAGGAGTTGCAAAGAGTCAGTGAGCAAATTGTAACCACTTTTTGTGAATCCATTCTTAGTACATCTAGCCTGTAGTTTCTTTCACCTTTTCAGAGAAGGTGATGGAAACTTTCACAGGAACTAGAAGAACCTGTGAATGTGGCACTTTATATTTTCTTGTCAATGGTCTTCTGTTGCAAGTATTCTCTTTGATGATTGACATTTCCAAGTGTTTTGATCAGATAAGATTTTACTTCTGAAGTATAATAGAACTTCATCCCATGAGATTCATTGCACTCCTATTTCCCACTTTCCCAAGTTGTTACATTCCTGTTTTGCCCTTACTACGAGAAGCACATAAATCTGAATGGGGCAGTTCCATTGTTACCTCCCAATGTGGAATTGTAAGGTTGATGGAGTTATTGCAGACCTCTCATGATTGCCAAGGTTTTCAGCAGTGGAAATCTGCTATGGAATATGCGGTTGAGCATGTCAAATTACAAGGAGAATCAGACTTGAAATTACCAATGCTCCTGGTATTTCCTCATTACTTAATCGATTCCCATGGTTTAGCATGAAATACTGGGTAATTCTGCACTACAGGAGTTAACAGGACCGATAGTATTGTTAACTCTTTGGATGCAAAATAACACCCGTGGTTCTTCCGAGTCCCTTTGTGTTTAAGTATATACCCCTGCTCCAGTCCTAAACAATTTTAACCCTAATACAGATCAATTGGAAATAGAGGAATGCAATTGTTATCATAGGAGGGCCTATGGAATGCAAAGTGCTTGTCTTCATGATAACGAAATAAAAAAATGGCTGGAACCAGTACAGCTCATTGTAAGCATGGTGTACATTGCCATGAGGTTAGGGTGAAGATTGGTCTTCTCTGCTTACAGTCAACTTGTTGTATTCAGGAAGAAAGGATTGCTTTGCAACTGTCCAACGTTGTTAGACTCGTCAGCCTTATGGTGGCCTTCCCCCAAACTTTTTGCCTTATTACTTCATTTTTTTTCTGATCTCTCTTTTTTATTGGCCTTATGAATCTGTGGACTTTATCACTGCTAACCAGTGCTAAAGTGCATGTGCTCGCTCCGTTTAACATGGTGACTCTGGCTTCCATCCAATTGATGCATTTAATTTACTAATAAGCTCCTAGTAAAAGGCGTACAACATGTACCCAGTGCATGAAAATTAAATACAACTGGTAGGCCTGTAGCACCAACTGTGCAAGTCATTTAAATAGTCTGTCAAATATGTTTCAGGCCTGCCATTCCAGTACATGTATGCAGTTTTAAATGGCCATTTTGACCTGTCAAGCTAAACCTCTTGCCAGGCCTAAGACTTCCATTTTAATATATGTAAGTCAACCCTAGGGTAGACTCCACATAGCCCAAAGTGCGCGGTGCACTGTATTTAAAATAGTGGACATTTTTTAAGTTTTACATGCTCTGGTAGTGAAAACTCCTAAATTCCTTTTTCACTACTGAAAGGCCAGCCTCTCCATTAGTATAGCAGTGGCTTACCTTATTACATTTAATAAGTGACAACTTTCAATTGGGAGCAGGTAGGAATGTTGAGTATTTGTTGTTGTAAAGAATTCAAATTTAAACCTCTTTAAACGTAAAGTCAAAGTTTGGAAAATTGCACTTTTAGAAAGTGAGTATTTTCTTGTCCCAACTCATTGGTGAATGCAGCCTGTATCCCTGGTCACATGACTAGGTGTAGCTAGCAGTTGGTCTATGTGTATTGCTCCTAGACAGGCAGACAAAATGAGAAGGGGTGCTGGCAGGATGGACCATCTCTGACCTAATGGGGATGGTGTATCTGCCACCTATCACACTTGCACCTCACAAATCTCTGCCTCAGCACACTCACAAAATGTTTCACACCACACGGATGCACTCCCAGACAACCTAGGGACAGGGCAATAAGGCAGGAAATTCCAAAAATTCTGAGGGTGGAAACCTCCAGAACCTTTTCTTACTTCAAAGCTGGTACCAGGTATAAATAATGGACTTTCAGACTCAATTCTTCAGTACACCTCAGGACGTGGGAAAGACTCAGAAGGGCTGTTGTACTGCTCTGCAAGAAGGACTGCTACTCTGATGCCCTCCTGCCTGAGTGAGAAGGACAGGACCCACATCTTGAACACAGGACCACCAGAGAGACTCCAGTTGCCTGGCCTCCTAATCAGATCCCCAAGGAAAGAAAAAGTTCCAACCATCTTGAGCCCAGCACCTGGACTCTGCCTGTTGTGAGGCTTCCCCCAAGTGGTGCCACCCCAGTTCTGGTCCCTTGGAAGTTGGCTTGAAGGTGGTTGGTCAGACCAGCTGTGGCCTCTTGGACAGAACCAGAACAGCATGACGCATCTTCTTTCAGTTCTGCATTGGAACCTCCTCTGTTCTACCTCATATCACAGCACACAGCTTCTCGGAAGCACTCCAGCATGATGCTACTTCAACACAGGACTTCGCTTTGCAAGCCTTCATTGACAGTATTTTCTACAACCACGCAGGAACTCACATGGCAAGCCCCATTTATAGCATCATCAGAACCGCCACTGCACTATGCATCTCTGACGCAGGACCTCAGATTGTCACCTGAAGCGCCTCAGAACTGACTGTGTGCAACGCATCTTTGACGCAAGTTCTGGCAACACCCTGCAACCAGGATTTCAGTGACTTTGCTAAGCGAGCATAAATTGGTCCCTGTATCTGGCCCATACTCCATCTCGGTCAGCCTGAACATGTGACTTTGTCATGGTCTGGCACAACCAGATAACCACTGTTGGCGCTTTGTGCTTCTAAGAACTGTTTTCACTTAAATGTTTAAAATTGCATATATCCCGTTCTATTATTTGAATTGTTGTTGTTCTGATGTCAAATCTTTTATTAATGTTTACTCTGTTTTTTTACTTGGGGTGGTATTTTTCTTGTGCTGTGTTTTACCTTTATTGCTGCTTCAATAGCTGCATAAGTAGTATACACATTGCGTCTAACTTTATTCTAACTGCCTATGTGCCAAGCTTTCACAGGGTTTCTCACAGTTTAATCTGAGGTCAGCTTCTGTATCACCCTGACAAGAATAATAGTTGCTGTTTGAGTAGGGCTTCAGCCCCTGAATCACTAAACCAATTTCCTACAAATGTCTTCTATCAAAGGTAATTATTGGTTTGCTTTTTCAAATGTCTTACAATGTCACAGTGTTTCAAGACTGGGCATGAACAAAGTAAAATTCCCAAATAGTGCTGCAATTAGGAATGACAATTATGTAAGACAGCAATTTAGTTTCAGTAATATTCCAAATGATATCTGTGCACAGTGTTCAAAATCCATAATATCTGCAAATGCTTTATAATGCAAATTGTGACGAAATCCCATTAATTAGGTTTGTCGGATAATGCATATCCAATTGACTACACGCTGTTCTGCTTCTGTAGCTCTTTGTGGTATTGTCAGTAACCTAACATTACTTTTTACTATTATCCCACTACCCATATTCTTGACCAGCCGTGGTTGCAACCCTACTCTGGATATCTTCTTCCTTCTCCTTGGCTTCATTGATCCACTCTCGTAAATTCTGAACCATGCAGTGTGGCAGCACGACTCATTCTTGACACTCCCAAATGGAACTAGGTGTCACAGTATGAAAGAGACCTGCACTGGCTCCCAATAAGGAACAAAATACTGCTTAAGGGACTTAGGCCCATATTTATACTTTTTTAGTGCCGCATATGCGCCGCTATTTGACGCAAAAGCGGCACAAACTTACAAAATAAAATTGTATTTTGTTAGTTTGCGCTGCTTTTGTGTCAAAAAGCGGCGCAAATGCGTAGCTAAAAAAGTATAAATATGGGCCTTATTCTGTTCTATTAGGCCCTTTATAAGCATGGATCCAAGTATCTTGTAGATAGGGTAGTGCACTACCATCCTGCTAGAACCCTCAAGTATTTATCTTCCTTGTTAATCAAGATGCCTGAGTTCTGTTGAGTCAGACATGGTGGATTGTCCCTCATTGTCCTAGAAGGCAAGAAATACAACGATTTTCCTTTTGCAATGCATTCCAGATCAAATGAACTTGCTTTCGGGAAAGCCCTTAAAACTCTCTTTCTTCTCATCCTTATAGTATTTAGTAATGGGAACTTTGATCTTTTTCCAGCACCTGGAAGTTGTGCACTTTACAAGTTTCTCATTAATTAGTTAATTAATTAATTAATTTATTCACTCATTAATTCATTCATTTATTCATTCACTCATTCATTTATTCATACTTTCATTCATTCATTCACTCATCCATTCATTCCTGGATGGTAAGCATAGAGAGCAGGAACCTACATCTATTGTCTTCTGGAAGTTGTTGCAGAGCGAGTTAGCAACTGGGGGGGTTGCATTTACATGGTATTGGGTCCTTCGTACAGCCCTCTAGTCATTCCACAAGACTTCTTGATCGTGTAGACATTTTACTCGGGTAGGATTTCCAGCTTCTGTCTGTGCTTCACTTGAGTTTTCCCACTTCTTTTTTCTGTTTGTGTACTGTGTCCACAATTATGACCAAGTGGTATTAGATATAAATGGCTACATGGATGATAAATGAAAACATACCAACTGCCTTCAAGTACCTCGCATGTTATGCGTGGTCATTGTGGTTGGCATAATCACAACAATAATTGGATGAACCAATAAGGCACTTTTCATGCCAGCTATACATGTTTTTTACTTATTCATGGAAATAGTTTTATTGGTGATATCTACCAACAAAAAAACACAGGGCCTCATTTACAAGAAATGACACATCACTTTTGCAATCCAGCGATGCTTCAAAAATTGTAATGCCGCTGTACAACAGAGCCAAACGCCATGCTTGGGCTCGCTTGTGCGAATTTACAAAATGGTGCACTATGCTCTTAGGATCTTGGCTGCATCAAAAAAAGATGATACTAGGTTGTGCGCAGTGTCGGAACAAAAAACTGGTGCTACTGTTGCAAAAGTGGCGCTAGGCTAATTTGCGGAATGTAATTTGACGCAAGCCATCCTAGCAACTTTTGAGCACCAAAACCTAAAAAAACACCCGAAAAACTGCATTTGTAAAAACAAAATCACAACAGGACACACTCCAGAAGTTGACATGCAGAACCCAGGAGAACAGAGACCCCAGAACAACCCCAACAACCCCAGTACCAGCTAGGATGTCCAGACAGACTCCCAGGAGAAGGGGAAGAGGAAGTGAAAGTTCAGTGAGGAGAAAAATAACATCCTGATCACTGGGGTGATGGAGCACCAGCACCAGCTATTCATCACCTCAAAAAATGCAGAAATACTGCCATTTGTAATGGACATACTGTGAAACTGCACATCACTACCCATGCCTAACAGGTTTACTACACATCACTGTTGAAATGAGGGCCTCATTTATAAGGAAATAATGCAGCATAGCGGTGCAAGCCATCTTGCTATGCGGAAGTGCATCATTTTGATAGTGCAGGGATGCCTCATATTTACAGTAATCCCTGTACTTTACTAAGTGCTGGTGACAAACTGCTGCCTAGCGCCAACATAGGCACCCTTGCACCATTATGCAATGGTGCCTGTGTTGCAGGGATGATTGCTTATCTGCAGGAAGGGGAAACTTCCTGAGCAGAAAGAGACATTCATTGTGTCTTCCTCTTTCTATGTGTGCTGCAGAATTACGCACACATAGAAAGAGCAAAAAATGGTGAGAACATTTTTATTTGTCCCAATTGTGCCACTTTAATGCCACCCCTGAGGTGGTGTAGGAATCTGACGCATTCTCGGACTTGTAAAGCTGGGGATGCCTCAGATTCCTTTGGATGCCATGGCCATGAGTGTTGTGTAGTAACACTCACAATAACACATATGGAATTCACCTTTCACACAGTCTTATGCATGAAAGAAGTCCATATTTACAAGGCTATGAAAAGCCACACGAGATGGCTTTGCATGGCCTTCTAAATATGGGCCAGCACACTGCACCACCTGACCGTCAAAATCAATGACACTCCGGTTGCACAGTGTGCCACTAGGGGCTTGTAAATGAGGTGCTGAAAGTGCTACAACTAAAACCTTGACTGTCAACCTGATTGCTCTTGTCAACATCTAGCAGACATCACCATTAACATATCTCTATTGCATTGCATAGGATGAAACCATACCTCCTGTCCAGCTGACTGTCCTGAGCTATTCAGATGATGTGGATGACCAGCTGCAAACCATACATCCTAACACCCTCCAACGAATCCTGGGTCACGGGGAGGCTTGACAGCATTGTGGGGTCTCTTAATAATCTTCCCAGCATCCAAAATACACCACCTGCCAGCCCACCCAGAGCCCTGGACTCACATGACCCAGAACTAACATTCCAGCAGCCTTTGGTAGGAGTTCAGCTGTAGCTGGAGGATCAGGTGCAGGGGGGGATGGAGACCATGGTGGGTACCCTAGAGGCAGCCCACAGGTGCCTCAGTTAAAAATAAGAACAACTCAGCCACCATACGTGAAACCCACTCTACGCTATGAGGCCTCCAGCAGTCCCTGGTTGACATCGCTGGGATCAGGAGGCAGAGGCAGGAGCAAATGCCTTGCCAAAGTGGCACCAGTGAGGTTGCCAACAAGCTGAGGGCAATCCAAAACAGCTTGGAGTCCATGGAGCGGAAGCAGGTCTCCCTCATTGCCACCATGTGTTCCTATCACTGTGAAATTGCTGCGGTGCTGCAAATCCAGCAGATCCTCCTTGCTGCTGTGCTGCCTTATGTGTTGCCACAGCTGAGTTGCCATGGACACAGAATTCACATCTTGAGCCCCTGGTGTGTGTGTGCTTCCCTCCACTTCAGTACCTACACTCCTCTGTCACAGGAGGCACTGCATACATCAGAGGAAGGAGATGTGTAATGCACATCTTTCACCAGAAAAGTTGCCCGGTAGCATTTCTCTTTGGCACATACCAACTTTCTCCTTTGCTCAGTGCTTAAGGCCATACCAGTGTCCAAACAAATGGCACTGTCCTCAATTTGACTCTCTCTCTGTTGACCTCTCAGGTTTGTGGACTGTCATTGTGGCAAATCTATCCTAATGGCATTGTGGTCCTCTTTGTCATTGGAGCACTCTCCTGTACATGTCCCATGACATGTTCACCTCATGGACTCTCTCTGGGTATCCAGTGGCTTGATAAATCTGTTGAGGCTGTTGTCATACATCAGTACATCAAATAATTTTAGACCTCTAAATAAAACCACTAACTACAACCTGTGTGTTGTAGGTGTGCCTAGAACAGGACCAGTTTGAACAAGTGGCATTGTGTGAAGCTAAGACACTGTGGATTGGAGCCAGAGACAAAGCCACACAGACTGAGCCCCTCATTACGAGTCTGGCTGTCCTGCGATGGCCAGACTCGGGGTGAAGATCGGACCGCCGCCAAAGCAGCAGTCCGGCCTCCACACTATGACCCTGGTGGAGTTGCCACAGTCGGGCCACCAGCACTGCCAGGTTGCCACCAGTCGACAGCCTGGCGGTGCCAGTGGTCTTAATCTGCCAGGGCAGCGCTGCAAGCAACAGTGCAAACAATGCTGCCCTGGGGATTACGAGTCCCCTCTCTATTGGCTTTTGCATGGCGGTCCCACCGCCATGCAATGGCAGGTGGAAACGGTGCGCTGTCGCACTTGACGCACCGCAAAATTGCTGCCGGGTTGATTATGAGCCGATCTCAATGTTGTGGTGAGCATTCTGCTGGGCCAGCGGGCGGAAAACCGGAGTGGCGTTTTTCAGTCCTAAAATCCGCCACCCCCCAAACTCAAAATGAGGCCCTAAGTCAACATATTTGATTTGACTAGCAAGCAGTTTCTCAGGCTCCCAAGCATGTAGTGCAACAGGTATCATTCAGTCACTATGAAAGCTGATGTAACTCACACCTCAGGTAGCTGGTCTAAGTATGGATGTTAGCAACCAATCAACATCTCTGTGACAACCAAATGAAGCAAGTGTGAGTCCGTAAGGGGCAGGCATCAGTGTGCTTGTTAAAAATCCTTGATTTAGGGTGAGTGCAATAACAGCAACATCTCAGCAATACATGCCCCACGCCTCATCTACACAGATCAATTGTATATGAATACCTGTGTTGGAATGTGTATCTATTCACATCCAGATTTTCACATGAACTGTTCAACAATGTTTCTAGATAGCTTATGTGATTCCATGGCCAAACTGACAGGTACCTGCCCATAGGGAATTCACCTAGTCACACATTTATTCAAATACTGCTAGCAAAGCTAAAGTCAGGTACTCAACATTTCCTGACCAGACATGCTAACTCCTACACAGTAAATCGTGATGGAGACTTATATGTAATAAACAGAAACATCTAATAAAACCTTTAATATATGACACTAAAATACCTAAACTACAAAACCTAACCATCCTAACCTATGCTAAAGTACTTCATAATAATTAATACCTACAACTATCTTTACCTAACTTAACCTATACATTTACTGTTACATTATAAACAACAACCCGCCACCCTCCTTAAATACATCTGCAGACAAGGACACTAGCAACTACAGCTATACATAAACTAACTAAACATCTAGGCCTAAACTAATATATATATTCTTTTGTATTTTTGTTTTTTATATATTTTTTCATTTTTTTATAAACACATACCTTATACATCAGCCCCCGACCTACTAAAAACTCCTAATAAAACCAAACCCCTAAAAATTTACCCACCACAACTAAAAACTACAAAGTACTAAAACTAAGCTACTCTACACTAACATACCTAAACTAAGATATCTAAAAACACCTACAATAAAAACAACTATCTTCAATGGAAAGGGAAGAAAGGGTCCATTTGGCTCATCCTGCCCCTCAATGTCTCTGCACAGCCTGTTTGATTGCACGTAGCGGGATGTGCATGCTATCCATCTTGTGCTCTAGGCTGGAGACATGAAACCTTGAGTCCACCAAGGACTCTGATGCCTTTTCCTTCTTGAAGGTCTTGCCCATCTTATTAAAGACCTTGTGCACTTGCCTAATGTACCTATAACGTTCCTCCCTCAGGTGGTCCTTGTTTGTTCTGGACTGGGGTCATGTTCCCTGTGTAATCATAAGGAAAACATGTCATACAAAGGTTAACCTGGTAAATGAACATCAACCATGTCATGTAATCACTATCTTCAGACATAACATGTTGCACTTTACATATCTCAAATACATCTTGAAGGTAAAAGGGCTCATACATCTGCACAGTATCCATCACTCACAATTTACTATGGTCAAAGTACCAAGGCTGAGCTAATGTTGCATAATAGCTACCTTCTTGAAACATCTACTCATGACCATGTCAGCATTGGGTATGCTTAGGAACAGTGCTGTTTTGTGACAATAGAATGGTACACTTTTCATGTTGTGTTGATCATCAGTGTCCCTTCTGCATCCTGCAGTGCCCTTGATTCCATTGGCATTAACCAAAGTAAGTTGAGCAAGGACTACAATGTACATGTATTGTGTCACAACATTGCGTGCCTTATATGCAAGGATATATATCTGAACACATTGCTACATAGAATCTACATGTGCCAGGCATCATATGTGATAATGGAGAGTAGATAGCTCACTCACATAACATCACTCACATAACACTCCTGTATCAACTCTTGTTAGTACATGGTGGGTTGTGCCACGACTTTTTGCATACTCCCCAAGTAACTCCATCTCATTGCCTGTACATACGTGTCTGATATTCATGTTACCTTGCAGCACACCAGCACTCAATGCAACCAGTTGATGTGCGTATGCATGCATGCCCTGCATCTCATCTGAACAGGAATCGTGGGATGGCAATGGGTAATGTTCCTAGTACAATCCTGTTAGCAGTACATTTTGAGGACTATAATGGCCAGTACTATCTGAAGATGGATTGGGCTTTGGCATGTTGCTTGACAAAGTTGAAGAGACATTACTCTGGTCCACCATACGTTGCCATATCTGTGAAGATGACATGGATAGCAATGTTAATCCATCCAAAATAGAGTTTGGGGCATCACACCACATGAGTGCGCAATTAAACTGCAGTCCCAAGTGTGGAATGATGACCTCTGTCCTGCTATGCTTAGGGCCTAACTCACAAGTCCCTCAGTCCTGGAAGACCATAATGCTCTGTGATAGTCCTATGGCACACACATCAGAAACATAATTTGAAAATGACAAGATGCCCCTCTGCATGGCTTGTTGGGACACAGTAATTCTGGCACATGTCATTACTGTTGTTACTGTGTTGTGACTCATCCCCCCATGTGGGCTAGCCATGCACATTGGACATAGCACATCTGTGCATCTGAAATGCATTTGTTCAGTATACCATCCCCTGCCATGTTCACCTATGAATCCACCACAACATATGTACACAGATCCTGGCACTGTGGTCATTGCTCTTTGGTCATACCAGCAAACATGTAACCCTTCAGTGATAGCAATCAGATCCTCCTTGACATTAGTCAGAGGCAACTGCACGTCCAGGACACAACCTCTACCTTCCTGTCAATATACATATTTCATATTTGGGGCCTGAGTTAGACTACATGCATTTTGAGCATGGCAGTGCACACAGTGCACATCACTCACAATCCTTGCATTACCCATTAGACATACAAAATGATACTCTGTGGTAGCAGCGGGATCGCTGAAGCTCTCAACCTTTCTAGTGATGTAAGGTTAGGGTCCACCTGCAACACATAACATGAGACACAGCACTGTGATTTTTGAAAACACACCCACTATGGTCAAATATTGAACATTACACATGACTTGTGAATGGCCATAGAACCCTTCCAGCTGTAACAACTTAAAAGGCTCATTTGACCTGGCTCAATGATATACATCAGTAAGGAAGGCTGAAATGTACACACATATGATGAAACTATATATACATCGCTTGGGCACATTGTTGAACCATGTCAAATGACTCACTACCACAAGAGTTTGCAAGGGTAGCTGAGTTTAATGGCATTCTGCACCTAAATGAATCACAGAACACACTCAGCCAGGACTAGCAATACCCTTGACTTACTCTTTTCATCACATGTACATAACATATGCTACATAGATCGCTAGTTAGACATCTTTTCACCCTCATTTAAAGGGCATTGGTATCTGTCATTGCTACATGGTCATAGATACCGAACATACATGCCTTGTCCATCCCCAAACCTCAATCTTTAGAATCAGAAACACACATATGATATATATTCAGATTTATGACATTCCGCATGTCAGAACTATGTACAGAGTCAAATGCATCATGCCTCATTTACATGAGACATGATCAACTGGAGTGTCACAAAATAGGGCAGCTCCCGCAAAAGCAAGTCCCCCAGGGCAGCACAAGTTACCAAATGTCTTGGCAGCAGGGCATGTATTGTAAAGGTGCACACTTCCTCAGGTTGTGCACAGCACATCTGTTAACATGTGCACTGTGGCGCTAACAGAGAAAGTGGCTACTAGGTATGCTAGGGCCACTGCTCAGTGTGGGTACATGACAGCCCAGTATACTGAAGCCTCTGTGTCATGCTTTGTCAATGAAAACTTTGTCTTGTGATGTGATGACATTTGTGCCCTGATATATAATAAACACTGACACTATGGGCCTCATTTACAAGCCCAAACAGCCCCCTGCAACACCAGAGCATCATTTCTTGAAGTTTCAGTGGCCCAGTGTGCCTGCCCATATTCACAAGGCCCGCAATGTATCAGATTCCTATGCCACCTGAGGGGTAGCATCACAGTAGCACAATGGGAAGTAATTACATTATGTCTTTGTGTTTTTTCTCTTCCTATGTGTGCTGCATTCTACGGCACACATAGACAAAGGAAAACGCCATCAATCAGTGTGAATGTGCAGGCAGGTGTCCCTTCCTGCACATGAACAGTCTTCCCTGTAAACCATGTCCCCTTGCACCATGGCATAAGGGTGCCTGTGTTGGTGCTCGGCAGCAAATAGTCTGCCAGCACAGGGGACAAGGATGTCATAGATAAGGCACATTGCTGCACTTGTTGTGGATGCACGGCATAGCAGCAACACAACTTGCGTCCTTGCCCTGAGTCCAGACTTAGTAAATGAGGCCCTATAACCCCCTAGACATCTAAATGCAAGTGCAATCCATGAATCATTCACAAAGTATGTGTACTTACTAACAGCTCCACCAACTTCTATTCCGAGGTAGTTCAGGAGGTCACGTTCCCTGTTGATAAAATTCGCCCAGCAATGCATGCGTCAGCTGGTAGTTGGTCCACTCTACCTCGAGTACCCGCTGGATGTCAAAGTGGACCTTCTCCCATGGCAGCTTGTATGCCTCTGTCTTATACCCCTGCATAACACGTCCTCCTATGGCCACCATGTTGGGCAGGCAGTGTGTCACCAGCCACAGGAAACCTCCAAGCTCCTGGGAACTCATGTGTTTCACAAAAGGCTGATGGACGGACTGCTGAACAATGCAAACACTCACCCCCAGTCACAGATCTGGGTTTAATCCATCATTCTTTTGCTCACCATGTCACCCCAGTTTGGACCCACCCATATGCAAATAAGTCTTGACCCTGTTCCCCATGGGAACAGTCCAGCCCAAACTGCCAGGCCAGGTCCTCCCAGGACTAGAAATAAGCAAACTGGGACCAGTTTCAGGGTATAAACCTTCATCAGCCAGGCTAGCTTGAACCCAGTAACATAGTGAGCAAGGGACCCACGTCTGGACATACCCTTTCCACTTAGGGCAACTTTAGCAACACGAAAGGATGATGGACGGAGTGCTGAACAATACAAACACTCACCCCCAGTCACAGATGTGGGTTTAATCCATCGTTCTTTTGATCACCATGTCACCCCAATTTGGACCCAGCCATATACAAATCAGTCTTGACCCTGTTCCACATGGGAACAGTCCTGCCCGAACTGCCAGGCCAGGTCCTCCCTGGACCGGAAATAAGCATGCTGAGACCAGTTTCAGGGTATCACCCTTCATCAGCCAGGCTAGCTTAAATCCAGTGGCACAGTGAGCAAGGGACCCACGTCTGGGCATACCCTTCCCACTTAGGGCAACTTTAGCAACACTGGACCGGAAACAAGCATCCTGGGAACCTTTCCTTATCCGATATGTCCCTCCCTAAACACATAATGAACAACCCATGCAAAAAAACTCCAAAATATCCCCAACTACCTCTAAGAACTATAATATCGCAAAGATAAACTTACGACAATACACTGTACAATACAATACAAAATACGTATACAAAGGACAAATGAGACTTGAGGGACACAACAGGGACAAGAGACCGCACATCAGACTCCGAAACTGGCACTCCTTTCTCCAACAACACCACAACACAACCTCTCCCAAGCACAGACAAAAGGACTGTAGGTTGAAGAGAGAGTGAAAGTAAGTTCACAGTTCCTGGTTTGCAGCATGGCTGATTCATTGCATCATTTCCCGAGTGAATGCAGCACAGTTTTAGCTCATGCATCATTTGTGTTTACATTTCAGGCAATGCGTGGATTTCACAGAAGGCATGACAAAGCACCATAAGGAAATTCTGATGAGTCCGATAGGAAGCATCATTTTTGGCTGATGCCACGGCTGTCAAAACATGCCTAGAGTTCATGCATCTATTATTCGATGCAATGAGAAAAATATGTGGTTTATGTATACTGTGATATGGAATGCATGAAAAGTCATATGGATCGCTGTGTTGCCTGTGAATAGTTGGGTTTACCTGCTTCCTGTCTTTATATATGTTCAATGTGTGTTTTGGGAGTGTACATATGTGAAAGTGCATGCATTACTAGTATAAGACAACGCATAGGGTACAATCCTTATGTTTGTGTAACGACATACCTTAGAATGGTTGCCCCATATGCCAACTATGTATTGGCACCTGATTTCATTGTTTAGATTACCCCGAAGGATAGCGTAAACGTGCCCTGGAATAGGGTCAGCACACCCACATCTAGGACAGCACAGACGTTTGCCAATCTGTGCTGTGTCCTAAGGTGCAGACAACAGTCTGTCAGGCAACTTGGGAAGGGTACAGTCTCCCCTGTAGGTAAGAATTATGATAGTTTGGACACACTTGTAAAGGGATGTATGGATGGTGCCATGTGCCCATGTTCCCTCCTCCAGTGGGATACCATCAGTGCACCTCCAGAGATTGACTTTGCCCCCGGCCCCACAACTTACATCCAGCTTACAGTCCAAATCAGAATAGGGTTCTAATTGGCAGAAGCCCACATACCCTTGCACAAGAGAGTTCACTATCTGTTGATGCCACAGCCACTGTGAGTCTCCTTACACCACAGCTCTTTCACGAATGTCAGCACATACATGTACAACACCTTCAGGTATTTTCAGGGACCCCGGAGACCACATAGTGTGTGCAAAGGGCCATTGTGTACCTGCAGTACTTATACAACACACAACTTGGTGTGGATACTGTGGCACCTAAAGGTGCCATTTCCAAATGGGGTAGCATGTGACGGTGCCCTGACTAGTGCATTTCACGTGATTTGTGGTACACATGATTTGAACTCATGCTGATGGTGCAATGTTACCACACCATGCAGCCTTTGCGTGAGCCCTGACATGCTAAGGACAGCAGGGCGGCATACATTAAACTGTTACTATATTCTGCATCAAGGTGGTGTTGTTTGTGCATAGCAGTGGGTGTAACATGCAAAACCCATGTAGGTTACCACTGTGACTGGTAATGGGACTCAGGTGAAACAAGCTCAGTCCGAACCTTGTCAGACACCCCCAGTACAGCATAAACAGGAATGTATCAATTGATGTGACCTAGACCCATCAGTTTCAATTGGTCCTGTATCATGTAGCTCACATTAGCCATGTTGGACTCAGTCATGGATGGTACATGTGCATAAAGGTGTTGAGTGAACTGTGATGCAAAATGACAGCAGATTGTGTGGATATGTGAGCATCTACTACAGCCCCATGTTGACATCCACATGTTTACATTGGTCATCCTGGTTATCAATGTGTGTTGCCCAGCACCGATGCACCAACAATGTCCCTGCAATACACCCATTACACTACGTGACACTTGTGAGCCTCTCGGAGTGCATTTAGTTATTCCATAGTTATGAGTACATTATAAGCCACACAGCTGGACTTTGCGTGGCCTCCTGGATATTCTTGAGAGACTTGTGCCACTAAATGGTCTATGGGAGGTGTGACACTAACGTCATCAGCCTGTGGTACTTAGGTTCATATCTGTATGAATGGCCATCCTAGGAGAGGCTACTAGCATCCTGGGATTTGGCGTACAGAAAATGAAGTCTTATTTCTTCTTTCCGGTAGTAGTTATAAGAATTTCAACAATGGTAGGTTGTTGGATTTCTTATTACCAATCAATGGCACCTTTTCATTACACATTTAGCTCCTTCCTAGCAATATTTTTGCTGATGTGAGCTATTCCTATGTCAGCCTTTGGAGCTACGTTTCTACAATGAGAAAACTAATTGATGTGCAGTTTTCCCCTCACCATAGCCTACCAATCATCTCTTGAAATTTCCTTGCTTATAGTTACGTGGCACCCCACTTTTGGGGCACCCAGGGGAGACCTTAGGAGTGAATTTTGTGTAAACATGAGGGAGAATAACAATTTGGAAGTACAATTTCTTCCAAAGTGGATTTGGCACACATTTAACTATTTGAAGACAGTCTGCAAGGCAGGGCTGCCTTTAAAAAATGCAGCAGGGAATACATCAGTGTACACTCAAGTGCAGGAAATCTACTGGGCCTCTAAACTTCCCTGGCATATTATATACTAGGGACGTAGAGGTAGTTTAAATCCCCCTTGCCCTTTTATCTACTAGTGGCTTTCAGGAGTCTGTCATTGTCAAATGTAATTGTACTACTTTACCATATACCTTTTATTCAGAGGACTGAACCTGGGCCTGGTTAGCAGACCCAGGGTACAGACAGGGTAAGTTACCACCACTATCAGTCATAAAAATTGTGGTGAAAATTCTTAAAAGATGGCTTTCTCACACTGTGACTGGCCAGGCAAGTTGTCTACATACTGGTTGTGTGTATATCTGATGATTTACATAGGTATAATGATTCATTTTGTCATAATCCTGTGACATAGTGAAAGTCGTTCACGCATGTGCCACATAGATTTTCTAGGATATGGTACATCAGCCATGTTGCTGCTACTGATGGTGCATTTTTAACTTTCTCCTCTTTTTCCTCAACCTCATCATCCAGTTCTTCATGCTCCTCATTGTCATCGGGCCATTCGAAATTTAGCCATGCACATATATTCTGCAATATGTAGCACACTAGCATTTGTTTAATAAATATTGGTGGCAAGCTCAGTAATTGGCCCCCTACACATATCCTGACTGCTGAAGTAGTACTTGTATACTTGGTGGTCCCCTCCACAAAGTATTAGGTCCTGTTTAGGACATGATTGTGGCTCTGCTGGCCTTTCGTATTGGGTGTGTTTGTCAGGATTACTCATCCACAGCTGAAGTTTATATCCTTTGCCAGATGCACGGTAAGTAACGGTGGAGTGGGTAAATAGTCATGCCAACTGATGCCCCCCCCATCCATATACAAACTGTTCTATGTCCTGATTGACTTATACACTTTGTCAGTAGTATGGACATGCTATGACATTGTTTGGCATACATGTAAGATGATTTGAGTGTCAAAGGGCTACAAATACAGGTGTACTGTCCTCTGTGATACACTTACTATTTGTCATACATATGAATACAAATGATGTGGATGTGGTAAGTTGTCACAAGTGAAAAAAGTAATTCAGCCATTGAGTTGTCACATATCTAACACTGTTCTATGGTTGCAGGTTATGACTACTATTTTCATGTACAAGAATCAGGTTTGGGCCTAATGCATCACATAGAGTTCCGATCTGTCTGTTTTTCCTTTTTACCAACACATATTTGACGGATATGTGTGTTTTCTATTCAACATATTTGTTTGACAGGCAATGCAAACATTACACACCACACTTTTCATAGATCAGTGCAGTGTGTCTGGTACTTTGGGAATGATGATAATGTTCACACTTGATTGGCGCCTGGTGTGGCCTACTTATGGTTTCCTGGATATGGGTGAGTTATTTTTAACTGGGACAGTGAAACAAACTCAAAGACACATGTTACATTTAATCATTTATTTACATGTTGAAGCACTATCACACAGTCACTGATGTACGTATGTGAAGAAATTCTCCACAATGTGTGTGCATCTACGTGCACCTGCAGCTGTGTTTTGGATTTCGTCATAATGTGCTGCCTCCTCCTCCACCTCCTCTGTCCTTCAGTTGTTCATCCTAGGGGACATTTGTGTGCACAAACATGTTGTGCAGTATGGCACAAACTAAAGTAATTTTGCAGAGCCAGGAGGGAGGGAATGTAACAGTCTACCCCCAGAAACATCCAGGCAGTAAAACGAGGCCTTGAACAAACCACAGGTCCGCTCAACTACATTATGTGTGTGAATGTTGGCCAGATTGTAGGCCTTCCCTGGCTGTCTGTGGGTAGGCATTTGGGGTCATCACCCACTCTTGGAAACCATATCCTTGGTCAGCTGAAAAGAAAAAAAGCGGCAGTGTTAATGTTTGGATAACTGTATTTGCTAAAGTTCTGCCCATGTATATTATGTGTAGTAGTATTGCATGCACTTCTCCAAGTTATGATCACTTCATGTGTGAATCATGCATGTGTCATGACATTTACAGGGCCCTTTTCAATCAATCTATTTGTTGTAATATGCAGTGCATGAGCAGAAACATCATACAAATCAGTATCCTGACTGTCATATTTCTGCAGATTTTAGTGGTGGCTATTTCCCATCACTTTAGTCCACTCGATGATATGTGTTCACACTTCATGTGTGGAAAGACAGAATGTGGATGTGATTCTTTTGTGTAGGTCCTGCCTAGGTAGGTGGTAACATACTGGACATGGCTGACACAGACCCATGAATGGGTCGAAGGTCATCCTCAGATTTTAGTCTTTGCCTTCATTACATTGGCCCGGGCCTTTTATTTTCCAATATTGTCCAGGGCAGTTGACATCCACACAGTATGCACTACTAAATGAGTGACATGGTGTCACAACTGCCAGTTCCCGATCCATGGTTGCTTGTCACGGTGGGGGAACATTGTTTACGGGTGTGGGGATTGTGTCCAATTGTGCACACACCACCTGGATCCTGAAGATTTGTGAGTGGTTGTCTGCAGTCCAGCTATACAACTTCCTGCACTGTACAACGTCTATGAGAAGGGGAATTGGTACACAATATTTGTGACCTCCTGTACTTTATAGTTCTTTCCAACTAGATTTGAACACAAGTTGCCTAGCAAGTACACATTCGCACTTGCATCATGGGTTGTAGGGGTTCTTCTTTGCTTGCAGGATTGTATTTGTGTGTGCACGTGTACCTTCCAGACAAGGCTACTGCCTCAGAGTGATGAATGTGTGTAGCAATACACATCACACATGTGGGATGGGAGTAATTTTGATGGTTATTATACATTTGTACAGTTACATGTCACATGCCCATGAGCTGTGCTTTGTCACCTTGTACCTAATTTCTGGCATGGAAGCCATGACACGGCTGATGGCCCATGTGTGTTGCATGTGAACAACCCCCAGTGGACATGGTACACTTCCCTTGCACACAGTGATGTTGGCCAGATTTTCTGCATGGCATGCCGGGATGTTTGCCATTACATTATGCAACATCTGGAAAACTGTCTTGAGATGTGTTCTCATGTATGTCAGGGTGATTTAGATTGAATATGTAAACTGAAGCATGGTGCATGTATGTGAAACTGCCTTCATCCTGCAGTCCCTCTCTGTGTAGGCAGACAGTGAGATGAGAATTGTGTTCCTTATATCCATTTTTTATTGTGTCCCTTAGGTACATGCCGTTTGCTTACCTATAAGTAGACCATTACTACATTGTCTATCCTGAAATCATTGGTTGATGATGGAGGATCTGAATATGAATGCATCATGCCAGGGTATTTTGCCACCACATTTGTGATCAACCCAAATGATCAACAATGGCCTGGATGTTGATGGAGTGGGTGTGTTGCCTGTTGCAGTATAGATGGGCAGTTGCAGCAGGAGGAATGAGTTGCACATGTGGACAGTTCATGGCAAATGTAGGAACCCATTGATGGCATAGAATCATTGTTTGATCTGCTGCTGCAGCTGTTGGGTTTTGGGGAAGAGGATGTGGCAGGGTCAGAGCCAGATGATGACATCTAAGAAAGAGGGTAGGAATGATTAGAATGATGGCTGTGAGATTCCACCACTCAGGCTGCAGTTGTCTGGAAGGATCCTGGGGCCAGCATGTGAAGCACGGCCAGGAGCTTTGTATGTAGGAGGATGTTGGTGACCCTGTCGACTGTTGCCAGTAGTCTTGATGCAATCAGGTGTAGCAGCTCTGTGATGGACTCCCTCCTCACACAATAATAAGCAATTACCTTTTCCTCTCCATGTCCAATTGGAGAGCTATGATGTTGATATATGTGCTCCCTTCTCCTGCACTGCCTCTGTGGTGCAGGTGGTGGTGCTTGTTATAGTCATGGTGGAAGTGGTGGTGTTGGTGGTGGTTGGGGTAGTCTTCTTGGTGCTCCAAGCTGTAGTAGGAGTAGGTACATGGTTTCCTAGAGCTTGCCAGAGTGATTTGGGTATGCTGTCCTTATGTTCCTGTGCCAATGTATAATTTTTACACCTGGTCTGGCCAGGTGTTATTTTTTGATGCATTGGAAACTAAGTCACTTTTGCTAAGGGTGCATCATTTTCCAAAAAGCTTGTAAGAACAGCTGTGTCAGTCCAGTGTGATTTTTAAAGGGGGAATGCCTACCTTGCATATCATTGTTGGTTTTCTGACTCAACCAGATCTGACACTATGGAAAAATTATGCACAGTGGAAAAAATGACACCAGAGGCCTTTAGAGTCACTTCGTAAATATGGAGTTGTTATAGCGTGGCCGCTGCATCGAAAGAAATGGCTCAGCAGGTGTGCAAGGGCCTTGTAAAAGAGGTCCACAGTGGGGTCAGTTGCTGAGTCAGTTTTCCGGTTTGTGATGTGTGTTTTTTCTATGATGCTGAGCTGTTGGCATCAGGTTGATTTAAACCTTCTCAATCAGAGAGCCTTCTTGTCTCACCATGGTTTTGTTCCTTGAGATATACTTTCTTGATTTGTTCTATCTAGTAGAGTTTCCGTGTCCTGAAACAATAATTTTAGTTTCTACCTATATTTTAGCATTGAGGTTTGGGTGTGTTGCCATAAGTTGCAAAACCATTACCTTTCCTTTGTCATTTGTGTAACAGTGCATTGGTAGTGCTTCTATGCAAGATTCACATCTTTAAATAAATGAGCACGAGGAAGTCAGGTGAAGCAGCGCTTATCAGCAACAGAAAGTACTATAGACACAGTGAGTGTTTAATGCACTTTTTACCTTCATGCCTATTGCTACAACAAACCAGGGGTGTAATACAGGCCCCTGCAGCCTCTGTGGTATGGGGCCGCCATTTCAGCCCAGGTCCAATGAATATCATTGAGATATAGAAGATTCAAGGGCTAATCATCCACATTTGCAGGGGGTCCCCATCATTTTGCAATACTAGCCCGACCATCATCTTCAGTACTAAGCTATCGCTATCATTATATTTATAGGCCCATATTAATGGAAAGTTTGCTCCACCTAAGCATCATTTCTTGTATGCAAAAGTGGCAATTACTTAACTCCATATTTATATTTTGACACTATACTCGTCTAGCATCAAAAGATCAGAGTTAGCGTAATTTTTTGGGAGCGTCAGCCCACCTTGCGTGGTTTTGTGACAATTATATGCAAGGTAGGGGTTCCCTTCCAAAAAATAATTCAGCGCCTTATTTACCTCACAATGCAAAAATGTAGCACACCAAGGAAGCGGACCCAAAAAAATGAAGCTAAGGTCGATTAGCGTCAAATTTTAACGCCTGGTCAGACCAGGCATTAAAGTGATGCTAGGCACATTTCCATCGGGATACACCATGGAGTCCACCATGGTGTCATTATTTTGGGCATATAGAGGCCCACCGTAACCCCCAGCATCACCACAACCCACATAACAGGGACACTACAAGTGGAGGGAGCCCATCCTACATGATGATATGTGCTTAGCTGTTGTGTACCACTGAGGGCCACTTACATGTGGCTCCCTGAATGGCACTAGTTCTGTTGGGGATGTCCTGGGGACACTGGTCCCCTGTGTTGGACATTGTGTTTTTTTGGTACTGTCTCCTGTCTATTATTAGACAGCCATCATCATTTGGCTGCTTGTGCGACCGAAAAATGATGCTAGGCTGACTAGTAGCAGATATTTTGCAGCTAATCAGTTTAGCGCTCATTTTTGGCCCACTAGCTCGATTTTTTAAACGCCATCCACTGTGTGTCATTTTTTAAATATGGTGCAGAGATGGCACTAGGGAATGACGGTAGCTCGCATTACGTTTTTTGACATACAACTGCACTAGCGCAGTTGTGCATCATTTTTCATAAATATGGGCCATAGTTCCTACCTTTATTGTATGGTATGTTAAAATTGTTAAATGCACAGGTGCCACAAAAAACAGTTGTCCCATACAAAAATGTTAAATAAATAAAATGTGGCAGGCTTTCATCTTCCTCAGGAGTATCAAGTACCTATAATACTCTATCAATGATTAAGTCTCCCTGTAGCGCCTCTCAGCAGCCAGCTGCTCTTGGCGCATGAAATGTTTGTTCTGCTTGCCCATTTCTTCTTCTAAAGAGCCATGTACTTGAATGTACCTTAAGAGACAGAGTACCTCAGTAACACTTCTCTCCTACCTCTTTACATGAAAGACAGCAAGCATCACAGAATATCCACATACCTACAATGTGTGGCTTTCAATTACACACGCAAACCTTCCCCTAAAGCACTTTGCCTGTATCAGTACCTTATCAAAGTAGGGAACAGGGACAGCTTTAGCACTTGTGTTGCCCAGGGCAGCACATTTTGTTAGCCCAACCCAATGACCACCTTTGCCATGAATTTCCTCACTACCACCCTTTAACAGTACCCATCAAGTCTCTATAACCACTCTCTCCCAGATGCATTTAATTAATTTTATAGCACCACTCATACCGGTGTAGAGTGTCATAGCAGTTTACATTACGCACATCACACAGAGACAATCAATCATACATGTGTAAATCAGTGCATAAGAAATGTTAGATAAGACAAAGGACTAGAAGGTGTAGGAATCACATGTCAACCATACTGGTAAGCATGATAGTATACAAGTACTTGGCCTGGAGAAGCACAAACTTTGAAATTAAACTGTAACACCATGGTTGGGGGTTCTCCTCAATAATAAGAAAGGATTTCTACCCAAATTAATCTTTTTGCAACATTAGGTTAATGAAAAACTAGAGAAAAATTATAAGGTTCTGATCTATACCTTGCAGCTTGCATGAAGCTCTTATATGACAGTGAATAGATTACTGTTCTTTATTAGGATTTCAAATTATAGACTGCATATAGCAAAAAGATATCTCTGATAAAAGCAGTAACACTATGACCTTTTTACATTAAATGCACTTTGTGATCTGCATAGTACATGTTCTTTTCAGCAGGCATGTTAACCCTTTGCGCTACTTTAGTGTTTGTCAAAGCTGCCACTAGACAAAACTCCTATTCTCTCTCGAGCAGGTACTGTAATCACCGGAGTTATCTTAACCTTTTAATTGTTGCCTGAAAATTGCTGGAGGCAAGGAACAGAAGGTGCTTTGAAAACCGTAATGAACTTGCAAACATGCGCCCCCGTCCTAAGTCAGCAACCAATGTGGTGGCACCGGTCGCACAGTCCTAGAGCCAGCCCTGGTAGGGAGCACTGAAAATTCGGTACCTTGATCACATTTGGATACTCAGCAGACAATGGTACTGAAATGCTCAGATGAAAAACATGACCCATGACTTAAATGAAAGAGAATTGGATTAAAGTTAATGACATTATATTTTAAACAGGCTCATAAAGAGGTTTTATTGACTTAAATTCATCAAATCTAAAAATATAATGTAGGTCTGACCTTGAATCCTATGAAACGTCAGCTATCTCTGCACCTGTCAATAACTCAATAACCACATCTGATATTTTTCAATACGCAGCCTTCAATTTAAAATGCAGTGTATTGATTGTTTAATCACCTCCAAATAAAGCCTGCGCTTTTGATAATTGTTTGCTGCATAGATTGACCTCATATCTTAAGTGGCTATCATTATGTCTATAGAACATACGAGCACTTCATAAGCGATGTATAAGCCTTCATCAGCACACATTGGAATTTGTTATTGAGGTTCTGTCTTCTCACTGGGAATGCTGAGTGATTACAGACAAAAACAGCTTTATATGTAACAGTCCAGTAGTGCAGACTGCTCATTTATGCCTTTGTTGATGAAACAGAGCTTCAAGTATCGTTTTAGATGGGCAGACATGATAAAAATGTGGTATGTGAAAATGTAGTCATTTACCAAAATCCTTGGAGCTAAGGAAGCGAACTCAGGCTGGCTTTGTGACTTTGTTGAAAACGTTTTACGTGAAGGTGGATTGCAAATCCAGTTTGAAAATCCTTAAACCAACAAATTTAACACATGGGAAACCGGACATTTTCTCAACTGTTAGACTTGAATTTGCCAACGCCACCTTTTTTTTTTTACATTGTTTGAATTACAATATATTAAGTGGATTGATAAGGTAAATTAAGTTGACTTTATCAGTTACATGCACTGTTTTACTCAGTATTGTTAACAATAATATCATAAGATAATTATCTCTCATGTAATCACGAGTTGAGGTTTGAATCTGGCTCACAAGTGTCTTAAGCTCTTACTCCCACCCACTTTCTTAGGTAACTTTCGATCCAATTGGAAGATCTCATATTTTTATCCGTACCGAACGATAGGTTGTGTTGAAATCTGACACTTCCAGTTTGGGCAAATTTTGTCTTGCCACCATCATACTAAACAATGCAGTCTGTGGCTATAGTCTTTGTTTAGGCCTATCAAAACGATTACTACTTAAAGCTGAAACTCCTACCAATCATCTCCCTAACATTTCAGACTTTAAGGTCCAGTACTCATTTAGATTTAGGTAAGTTGCGGACATGTATCTTCTGCACTATTCTCACGCCTAGGACAGAGAGTTATGGGTTCCTGACTGATTCCATGATTGAATTTCCACAAAGTTAACATAAAAATCGAAAATATTTTATAGGATGCTGTAGCTAGAATTTCATTATGGTTGCAGTGATAAACAACATTCTAATCAGCATTTTCCAGTACTCAACGTTGTGCACTGAACCCACGCAGGTCATCTGCTTAATCATTTCACTCTTTCGTTGGGTATTGTTTTCCTCAGAAATATCTGTATAATAGAGATGGCAAGTGTTGGACTTCGAAAAAATACCATTGCCAGAAAGCGGATTTCCAGACGATATTCATCCATGAAAGAAAATAAAGTCAAACCCACATAAATAAAAATAAAAAACTCCTGCTCAGGCATCTCAAATTAATCTTGTCGGGCCTTATGAACTAAACATCTTAACAATCACAAATTTTGCAAATCGCTATATGTGTGAGTTTCCGACAGCTAAGACGTTTAGTTCTGTGTACGAAATACATTTTTAGTAGTTGTTAAAGTTGTACTTACTCCTGAAAAGGGTTCAAAAACTGATTACAAAATGCAATTCTCAAACAACCTCGCATCCAAATTATTCTTCCTAGCCATTTCATTTTGTTTGTTTGCCATAATAGCAGTGACAAACCACTGGAAAGTTACAGACCGCCTGGTTCGGTGGTAACTGATTCGTAAAAGGGAATGGGTCTCCTTTGGATCAGTCCTTCTGTGAATTGGTGTAAAAGTTTCAAGGAAAGTAGGCAGTGGTAGAAGGGATCTCTGCCATTTTTCACTGAAATTGTATTTATTTATTTTAAAAAAGCAGCCTTGTTTTCTTGAAGGATTCGGGCTTTTTATTTTATTTTTATTTTTTTAAGTTTCCTTTATTAAAAAAACTATTGAAGGCATGGTGGTCTGCTGACCCTTGAAGGCAACCACCCCTTTGACTGTGACTAATAGGAGTGAGATGCAATTTACAACCTACAGTGAATATTAATTAGGTAGGTTGGACTGAGATGCACTTAAGTTCTCCAGTTTGTTAACAACTTAATTATTCATGGGTGGATTGCAAAATAAGTTTCGGTTCTGAAAAATACCACACATTGAGACTGCTTTTTGCGACCAGAAAGTTCGTACATTTGGCCCATATATGTGCACGTTTTTTTTTTTTTTTTTTTTAAACCAGAATTGTAAATTAATTGAAAAACCGCAGGTTATAGGTTCTTCGTTTCAGTAAGCGATTTCTGTTTTTCTCACAAATATATTAGCTTTCTTTTTATGAAAAAATCCTTTTTTTCTAATAGGCACGTTTTTTCGTGGATTGCTACGTTTTGTCACAGATTAAAGATCATTTAAAAGAAATGTACTCGTTTCTCCAACTGTCCAATATGTTTTGTAAAGTCAGTTTTGTATTTTCATTTTTGGAGGACTGTACATGTTGGGAAACATTCATATGATTAGCTTTTTAGGGAGAAATATAGTCTCATATTTACTATTTTGTTTAAAGATATCTGATAATGTGGAACTAAAAGCAAATATTGGCAAGTTAACAAAAGGACCTGAGTGATTCAGAAGGAAGTGACTCTGACCTAGAGACAGGGGTGTTGGATCTCAAGCCCAGAATTTAAGTGACAACATATGAGAGCTGAAACGTTTGGGCATTATTAATCAAATATTTATATTTGAGATAATTAGATGTCAGACCGCTAGTTAATTTAAATGTCACCAGCGAGGCTTCAACATATTAGCTCCAGCAACAATGAGCCTGGACCTACACAAGTTAACCCTTTCTATGCAAACTCTTTTCATGGAAACCACTGTAATAGAATATGCTTGGATAAATATCACCTCACCGAGTTCTAAAGATGTATTATTTTAAAGAATAGCATGATGCTGCTTCTGGTAAACGAAAGCGGCCATGTGGTGCAGCACATGGAAAATATGCTTAAGGCCTGTCTAAGGTCGTCTGAGTTTACCCTTTATTCTTTTGACTTCTAGGGCCAGATTTTCAACACTTTGTGCTGGTGCAGTCACCAAAAGTGAGGCAAACCTGCACAAAGTGTTAATTTGTTATCTGCTTTCCAGAATAAAACTGAATTGGCGCTAGACTGCAGCCAAAGAGTAATGTAAAGCAAGATCATGTGCTCTTTTGCATTACTTTGTGTCAAGGGAGAGTCCTTTTGGTCTTACATGGGCGCTCCCACCCATGGATTTGATGCAAAACCCTAACCATGAACATTTGTAGACAGGGGTTTTTTACAAAAAATATTCCTTCTTGAGGCAGGCGCTAAGTAGGAGAAATGTTTTTTGGTTTCCTCCAAACTTTTCGAACATTGCTTTGCCAAAATGTTGTATTGTTAGGGCTCACCTGAAATTTCCATAAGTTTGGAATTATTTTCATCCTTCACTATTACCTGAGATGTTGGCAGGTTAGATCAGCATAAATATAAAGAGAAGTAATATTAATTATGATATCTTTCCAGTTTCCATTCCACCTCCATATTATCATACCTGGTCCAATCTGTGATCTTGATCCCTTCTTGAGAATCTTTATGAGTACATCACACTCATGTGTTTAAGACACAATGGATATTGTTAATCAAATTGACTGGTTGGGCTTCAGCAGAAACAAACAGATTCTGGTACTAACGGATGTGGAGTTCCTGTATACCGACCTACCGCAGGAGGAAGCATTCACTTTTATCTACTAGTACCTTCAGAGACATCCATGAACATAAAGAATTGAATTCTAGCAAATTTTATAGTCTCACTCATTTTTACTGATGTCCTTTCTTTCTCTCTCTCGCGCTCCCTCTGTCTCTCTCACACACACACACACAAACACAAAAAACACATAGATGTATATATATCTAAATATATATATATATATAAATATATATATATATACATATATATATTTACATACATACATATATATGTGTGTATATATATATATATATATATAAATATATATATATATATGCGTGTGTGAATATAGATACATATTCACTGAAAAAACAATTATTAAGGTAGCATTATAATTGCGTGTGATACAAGGATCTGTTTTGTTTAAAAAGAAAGCAGAAATTTACAGAAAAAAGGTTAGAGTAATGTTATCGTTAGGTAAATATGTCATTAACAACATTAATGTTTTGAACTAAAAAAAAACACAGAAATTTAAAAGTTATAGTTAGCAGGGCTAACTTTAACTTGTGCCCCCCGAATGCCCTACTTATAATCTCACATATTACATCTCTCATAACGTGCTCTATGAGATGATCTATGATATCCCTGATTACATTTTCAGTGTCATAATTGATGACATTTTTAGTTCATAACGTTACCGCTGTCAGTGAGAATTTCACCTAACTAAAACGTTACTTTAACCTTTGGTGTCTCAGTGGCTCTATACATATTCACTGAAAAAAACAAAGGTTACAGGGACGTTATATTTAGTTAGGAAATAAAATTTAAAAAAACATAGCAATTCACTTAAAAAAACAAAGGTTAAAGGGATGTTATAGGTAGGCTCGCATTTTAAATGTAGCAAAGCATAGAAATTCACCTGTTATAGTTATTGCTATAACACATGCCCTAAGATTACTATAACTCGCTCTCCAGCCATGCACAGTTTCTCTGTCAAAAGTTTTGATGCAAATACTACATTGATAGTATCAATGATGTTATCAAAGATGTGATAAGCGCCGTCATTTATGGGGCAATTAGCAGTGCATGGCGAGGGCGCAAGTTATAGTTACCTTAGGGAACATGTTATAGTTACTTGCGATAACTATAACAGGTGAATTTCTATGATTTTGTGCATTTAAAATGTGATGCTAACTATATTGTTCCTGTAAACCTTGTTTTTTAGTGAATTTCTAAGTTTTTTTTAAATGTCCATTAGTATACTTTCATCCAACCACTGCTGATCTTTGGCCACAGGGCCAGGCCCAGGGCCAAGCCTGAGCAGGTCAGCCCTTACAACCACCCAACCCTGTGCTGCAACTGCTGAATCCCTCTGATTTTGTGTGAGTACATTCACAACATAACTATAACGTCCCTGTAATTTTTGGGTTTTTACATTAATTTCAATGTTTTCAATTTTTTTAATTCTATTTCCTGACTATAATGTCCTTGTAACCCTTGGGTTTTTCAGTGAAATTCTGTATAACGTGAAGTAATATTCAGTACTATGCATTAATCCAACCACCGCTGTGCACATCCTTTAGCCATGTGCAGCAGGGGTTGATTGCAGGGCCTGGCCTGTGACTATGCCCTGTGGCCAACTCCCTTATCCACACAACCCCATGCTTCTCACAGCCTTAGACTGTGTGCAGCGTGAGTTAGTCACAGGTCTCTGGGTGTGAGAGTAGGTGTGAGAAGGTGTCTCTGGGTGTGAAAGTGTCTGTCTGGGTGTGATATGGTCTGTCTGAGTGGGTCTGTGAGTGGGTCCATGAGTCTCTGAGTGGGTCCTTGAGAGGGTATGTAAGTCTTTGAGTTGATCTGTGAGTGGGTGCGTGAATCTCTGACTGGGCCTGTGAGTGGGTGCGTGAATCTCTGAGTGTGTCTGTGAGTGGGTGCAGTAGTGAGTAAGTGGGTCTGTGAGTGGGTGCTTGAGTGTCTGGGTAGGTCTGTGAGTGGGTGGGCAAGTCTCTGAGTGGGGGTGTGAGTGGGTGCATGAGTGTCTGAGTGAGTGTCTGAGTCTGTCTGTGAGTGGGGGTGTGTGTGCTGGTGTGTCAGTATATGTGTGAGTGTGAGATGGGCTGGATAACAGAAGCAGGTAACAAACTAGCTCTGAGAAAAAAGTAAAAAAAAGTAAAAAAAAAAAACATCCCGATGCTACACAGCTTTCTCTGGAGCTTAAAAAAATGAAAAGGGAATGCCGATGCCAGGAAAGAGTCTGGAGGAGTAACTGTGCTCTAGAAGAAGAAAAAAAAAATGCTTATTCAGTAATAAAAAAATTATAATAATTACGGAAAAACAAAGTATTTTTCTGATAAGATCAATTTCACAATAAACTTGCCCAAGGAACTGCTTCAAATGGTTCGGACACTCTCTACCCTCCCTGCCACCCAGACACTTCCTTGCTCCCAACATCGTTGTGACGGCTTACTGGTATTCTTTAGAAATAAGGTTGAGACAGTTTTCTCAGACTTCAAAATCTACAACGGCAATAATGCATCTCAGGTAGCGGACGGCCAGTCGGACCCTCATCACTCTCTCACTGATTTTCCACCTCTGACAACAGAGTGAGTGGTCGAGTTCCTGTGTCTAACTAAATTAGGGTTGCCCAGCGATCCATGACCCACTAAGCTGCTACACAAGATAGACAGATTCATTACTCCCCCATTAACCATACTGATCAACAAAATCTTGAAAAATGACTATTTCCAAATTGCTTGCCAAAGTCTTGGACAAGCATCTAAACATCTCTCTCTCTGAATACCTGGACCAGAATGAAATCTTAGATGCTGCACAATTCAGTTTTCATAAGGTCCACAGTACAGAGAGGGCCTTGCTACCAGTGACTGAGGAGGTTTGGGATGTTTTAGATAAAGAGTGAGGGCTGCAGCATTCCTATTAGACCTTTCCACAGCCTTTGATATGGTGAGCCATTCACTCCTAAAACGCAGACTAGCTGACATTGGTATTCCAGGTGCTGCCTTGAATTTGCTTTGCTATTTTCTTGATGTAAGGGAACAATCAGTTTCCATGGGTGACTTCATATCTAAGCACTTCTCACTCGCATGGTCCCGCAGAGGTCTTCTCTGAGCCCCACATTATTTAACATTTATGTTACACCCTTGATAAACTCTTTTGGCTTTAAAACAATTTCCTATGCTGATGATACCCAAATCATGGTTCCCATAATAAATGATGCAGAATAAAAGATGTATGTCAGCAATAGGCCCCTGGATGAGCTTGCACTGCTTGAGCTTAACTCAAAGAAGTCCCAGGTGCTCCTCCTTAGGCAGAAAACGTCCTTTTGAAACACCCCTTGGTGGCCTCAGTCCCTTGATTCTCATCCTACTCCAGTGCCTAATGTGAGGGACTTGTGTGTCATTTTTGATCCCCACCTCTCCTTTTCTGAACAGACTAAGCAACTGACATCATCTTGCTACTTCATTCTAAAAACTACAAAGAAGATTCTCCCCTTTTTACCCCATGAAATGCAAAAGCAGTGGTCACTTCCCTGGTGCACTCACATCTGGACTACTGTAATGCCCTATATGCTGGGGCACAGATAGGCATGCTACACACACTTCAAATACTCAAAGATGTGGCTGTTCACTTCCTTAAGAATCTAAGGAAATTTGACTCAGTCTCAAAGGAAAGAGCAGACCTACACTGGCTTTCTAACAGAAGTGTTGCTTTCTAAGCACTCAGTATTGCACACAAAATCTTGTTTCTTTCCAGTTCTCTTCCTCTCAAAAACAGAATCTCATGGTACATATCATTTAAAAATGCACACTGTACTACAGCCAAATGGCTCACTGTCCCAAACGTTTGTAAGCCTCCTGGGGTGGGAGATGTTTTTCCCACATGACCTGTCGTCTTTGGAACCAAATGCCATGGCATCTTAGAAGCCAGCCCAATCTCTTGACCTTTAGGAAACAACTAAAAACATGGCCTTTTTTAACCCATCCTTTGTAATCTACTGAGGTTGCTCTTTCCTTTTATTGTTGGCAGCACCGAGGTGTCCTAGGGCATTTTTGTGCTTTACAAATAATCAAATCAAATCGAGTTATAAAATTAAATGAATCAGTGACTCTGCCCAGAGGATCCTCGTCTGTCCTTTTTTCCGACAGGAGTGCACAGTTTGGGATGAGATAGCTACGCAAGTGGAGTTGTTTCTGCCTCCTCAGGCAAATGTCCAGTATGTATTTTACACTACAGCTGTGTAATGGAGCACAGGGAAATGTCGCTAGTGATCATGTGTGTGTTTTGGCAACATGATTGTTCCTGTTGCCAATTTCTCTAAAATTCTGTGATAACATGAATTGATATTGATAGTTATTTGGAGAGCGTACAAATACCCAAAGGCATCTTGGCACTAAAAAGAGCACTACCACGACCCATAAAGCTGAAGGAGCATAACCATAACCAGCCAGGTCCTAACGCCCTTTGGCTGGACTGGAAAAGAACCAGGATTTATGCAGCTTTCTAAAAACCATGAGATTTCCTTGTCCTCTCAGTTGCCCAGGCAGGCTATCCCACAGTTGGGCTGACAGTAACATGACGCTTCTGCCTCCCCAGCTAAATTTCCTGAATTTACAAAGCCTGACCAGTCTAGCACTAGAGGATCTTAACCATCTACTGGGAATATACCAGGCAAGATTATCCTTGAAGTATTTTGGAGCAGCACAATGATCCATTCCCTTACTGTTAACCAGTGGAGCTCATTTAAAGTGCCAGAGACAAACTGAAATGTGGATATCCTTTTCAGAAGTCTGGCACCTGAATTTTGTGAACGTTGCATTTTATTTAAAGAATACTGATGAATACCTAAATATAAGGCATTACTGTAGTCCAATCTGAACAGAATCAATGATGTGACCACTGTTTTCTGTAATTCATAGGGAATGAACCTTAGGGTTTTCTTAATCTTGCACAGCAGATAGAAGCTGGAAGATACTAGTTTATTTATTTGTGCATTATAGGACAAACTTGCATCAAATAGGATACCTAGATTTTTCACCTTAGACACTGGAGTAGGAGGAGGACCCATGAACTGTGGTCACCAACCCTGATTCCATGCGGATGGATCTTTTCCAAACAGAAGTACCTCGGTTTTGGATGAATTAATCATCAAACTGTTATGACTCATCCATATTTCAATAGCCTTTATAAAATTGTAGAATATCTGTGCTGTGATTTCTATATTATTGGCAACAGAATCAACAAGCTGAGTATCACCAGCATAAGAAATGGGAAAAAAACAAACAAGCGAATAAGCTGCGACAAAGGCGCAACATAGAGATTAACAAGAATCAGACTCAAAGATGAACCCTGTGGTACTCCACAGGGCAAGGTAAAAGTTTTAGATTTGGAACCTTCCACAGCCACACATTGTTCTCTCTGAGAAAGGAAGAACCAAAACAGCTGAAGAGCAGATCCTTCAATCCCCATTTCTTCCAGTCGAGCGATAAGGATCTCATGGTCGACTGTATCAAAAGCTATCAACAGATGTAATAAGATCAGAGCTGCCTTCCCTCCATTATCCAGAATATTTCTCACTTGATCCGTCACCACCACCAGGACTGATTCTGTACTATGATTGGGCCTAAAATCAAATTGTGCTATATCTATCATTTGATGTTCTTCTACATATGTAGACAGGGTGGCATTCATGTGTTTTTTCCAACACTTTGGCATCCAGGGGATGGCAGGAAAGGGGACGATAGTTTTTACATCTTTAGTGTCCAAGGAAGCCTTTTTCAGCAATGGGGGAATGGACCCTTACTTTCATGCCTGAGGGAAAGATCAAGACTCCAGAATGTACTTAAATAGCAATGTAAGCAGAGGTACAATTACTTCCTTGACCTCATACAAGTTTTTTGGAGGACATGGATCCGAGGGAGCACCTGATTTCATCTGGCTAATGAGGTCGGCCACTCTATCCTCTGTAAGTAGAGGAATGATTACTAGGGAGCAAGGCGCTGACCGCCCCTCGTCATCAAAGGAACGGACCACATTCTTATTGTTGCCCTTAAACTTGTTAAAGATATTCTCAACTTTATTTTTAAAAACAAGCAAGTTGATTGCAAAACACTTGGTCAGCGATAGATAAAGAATTTGGTGAAAGACTGCATAATAGCTCTACTGCTTTAAAAAGCTATTTGGTGGAGTTCTTAGCTGCCAGTATTTTTTTGGGGGAAAAATGCACTGAACATGGCTGGAAATGCCAAAAATGGGCTGAATTATGGAAGAAATAACTTCCCGATTGCAACAACCTTATTACAATATTAAAACATTTAACATAGCCTCCTAAAAGCAATAGTGCAGTAACAATTAAAAGAGCTCATTACCTTGAACAAAGGTAGGATTGAGTGCAAACGCGTGTCTGCGTCATAGGGAACATTAAATATCTGGGTTAGCCTAAAAAAAACTAGAAGGCAAACCCAAAATGGCACCCACCAATGGTACTGGCACTGAACACAGCTAAAAATGCCAAAACTGGGCTAAATTATAAAAGAAATAATTTCCACTTGCAGCAATTACATTAAAATATTAAAACATTTAACAGAGCCCCCTAAAAGCAATAGTGCAGTAACAATTAAAATAGCTCACTGCCTTGAGCAAAGGTCCGAATGAGTACAAACTATCGAGAGGCCAACGAGACTACAAAGATGTAAATCTCCACCAAGGTCCTTCCTCTAATCTATATGAAGTAGGTGCTTCTGTGTTTTGTGGAGATGTCCTCATATTCCTTGGCATGAAGAACACGCCATCAAAATTGGTGGGAAACACACGGGGGGCCCTTTGGAAAGCTGTACATCAGTCTGGCAATAGTGGGGAAGATGTATGTGTAGTACTAAGATAAACAGTGCGTGACCAAGCGGGCACAGCTTCCATTTGATTTGCACATTTGCATACGTTTAGCACTTTAAAGGAAAACCATTTTATGTAGGTGAAGGGGACAATCCTTTGGGGCTTATCACTATTCAATGGGGGAGGGAGGCAGTGGGGCCCCCTCCCCCAGCTGATTTTGGCCCCAAGGACAATCCTCTGAGGCTCACCACTATTCAATGGGGGAATGGGGGCACTCAACCCTCCTCCCCTGGCCGATATTGGACCAGAGTACCCCATCCTGTGAGGCCCACCTCCTTTCAATGGGGGGTTGCGTGGCCCCCTCTCCAGGCAGATTTTGGCTCTGGGGACCCAATCTCTCACCTCCCCGGGCTGAACTCAGCCACAGGGACCCCAACTCGAGGGCACATCCATCTGTCCTGGATGCCCCCACGGACCCTAGTGTGCAATGGGACTGCAGGGGGATCCCCAAGGCACCTGCTGCCCAAGACGGCACCCTGCCTCCTGTAGGAGCCAGCATTGCTTTTGTACACACGGAGCTGCTAAACATGTAGCTCCCTGTGTGCAAGAGCAATCATTTCATCTCTTTCCCTGCCCGCACTCCATCAATGTGCAGGCCATTGTGGACCACCGTGGAATTTTCACAAACATCCTAGAAAAATATCCCAGAAGCGTCCAGGCACTCCACTATAAACCAACAATTCCAGAATGGACAATGTGGCAATGGACAAACCATAAAACACACACCACACCAGACCTGTAGCACAAACAATACAAACACAACATCATACATACATGGACAGGGAAAAACAAATGTGTAGACCACAACATAAGCCACATGCCACGTTCCACTGCATGCAATGCACATCACTCTCACATATGCCCATATCTACAAGTCCCTGGCACCACCTGACTGACACATCACTGGACGGACAGGTGGAGCACTATCGCCTATGGATACAAAAGCTGGACTCAAACAACTACATGTGTCCACAGGCTCTCAACAAAACACAGATCCTATACACATAATACTTACCAAGGAATCACTCTGGTATGTGATTTGCATTGGGGACTCAAATGTCAAACATCACACATATTGGCACTACCCCACATTTACTATGCTGTAGAAGTCTCAGGCAGCACTGATACCTATTGCCACACGAGTAGTCCCATCACCATATACATATCACATAAATATAATAGATATACTCATTGTGTTCAACTTTCCCTTGAGTGGTGCACAGTGAGGCACAGATTGAAATACAACCTCTCCATCAATGAAAGATCATGTTCAGGAATGGACACTTCACAGCACACCAACAAACATACCAGTAAATCTCACATCTCCAAATCATGATACAAGGGTACCTAAGATGGACTGTGCCAGATGTACTACTGACATTGTACAGGGAGAGGCCAGAAGTGAACATGAAGGATGATACATGAAACTTAACAGGGCCGGACTCCTGATGCAGGGCACATTGCGTCCCATATAACTGTCCCACACTGCGCATATGAACCTCATGCACATATGTATGCCAGCCAACAATTGCCCACCACAACACTTTGTTCAAGGCGGGGTATTTCTAGGGCAAAGGGGTGGGACACACAGGGCCCTACTCCTCTTACATGGCACACAAAACACAAAATAGGTACACATGCCCACTTCATCACTCTTCTGCAGGTTTAAAGTGAAGGCACTGAGGGCCACATGTCAGAAAAGTTGGACAGCATCTAAAGCAGTGCTATCACTTGGGCACCTTAGTGCACACCTACACCCAACATGTGTGTGCCATAGTCAATATATGGCACACCGTGGCACAGAGTAGGTGCAATAGTGTCAACATGATGGATGCCATCAATGGACTGTGTGGGATAAATGCCAAATGTATGGGGAAAATCCTGCACAGTACATAGGGCCACATTTAATGCACTGGTGTGCCCCATACTTATGCCGGCTCAGTGCAGGTGTCGAAAGTGCTAGATAAAAATTATGCTTTGAAACCTCTGATATTCCTCTGCTCCATTTTAGCTTTAGCCAAATGGGAGGACATACCCCATACCTACATGATGCTTTGCACAGGCATAATGTGTTGCTAAGGTACACTGAGTGTTGCACTGCATGGGCATTGGCACTTTTTTAAACATGGCACTGTGATTATTTGCCTTGTTGGCCCATAATAATGTCTATAAAAATGAGGCTAATTTCATGCAAGGAGATTCTGGGCCTTGCAAAATTGATCCCCTGGCTCAAATATAAAGAACACCGCACACATTTGGCATGGGTGAACTGTCAGAAAAAAATTCCAAATACAATCACCAGGTACCTAAGCCACATCCCATGATCAGAAAGTGCATTACCACAAACCAACGCAACCATAAGTCCAAACAAGAACACACAATATACTAGATGTTAGTCTCATACACCACTCCACTCAAAACAAATATGGGCCATGGCTCCTAGCAATTAACTAATGTGCATGATTGACACATGCTCTTACATTCCTTTGCAGTTGACCAAGGCTACAGCATCCAGCTATTGGTCATGACACCTTTTGGAAATCCTACAATGGATGGAGAGTGGGCCTACAATGAAGCCCGCAGAAGGACCAGAAATATTATCAAGTGAATATTTGGCCCCCTGAAATCAAGGTTCAGGTGCCTTCATCTTACAGGAGGAGGACAGTTATATGCACTACCCCTTGTCTGCAAATTTATCCTTGTGTGAGCCATTTTGTACAATATTTAGCTACACACACATGTCCCCTGGGATGACCAAGAAGATGTCCCGAATGAGGAGGATTACAACAATGGTGTACAACCAGAGGAAGGGGAACAACAAAACACTTCTGCGGGAGTACACAGAAAAGAACTAATTGTGCATGATGCGCTTGTCATTGGGGAACCTTCTGGGCCACAACATCGGCTGTGGTAGGACTTCATCCCCCACACTGCACATCTTCCAGGACTGAGCCCCCTGCGCCTGCTCACGTACTATTAAAGTGCAACCTGATCTCCGCAGTGGGGACGCGTTTGTCATTGGGGAACATTCAGGGCCACAACATTGGCTGGGGTGGTACTGCATCCTCCAGACTTCACTGCTTCCAGAACGGAGACCCCTGCACATGCTCACGTGCTAATAAAGCACTACCTGATCACCACAACACGGGACACGTGCCGGGGCCAAGATCAGACTATGACGCTGGGCTGGGCACTTTTATTCTTTATCTAGAAGTAAGTTATATGACCTAGAAATTAGTTTTAAAGCATTTGAGCCACACCATTATCAGGTTTTCTTTCCTAGTTACCTTCTTTGAACTATATTTAGGCCATGGGAAAGCTTAAAGCTGTGGATGCTCCTGCACATATGTGTGGTTCTAAAATAAAACAAGAAACATCAAAATAACAAAACCAGCTCTTTGGGTAATAGGGAAAACAATACCCTAGAGGACATAGACATTCTAATTGAAGAATTAGAGGCCATTCTGAGAAGTAATGTAAATACAACCCGTGCAAACTGTGGCAGTTTTGCCAATACAATTCCTGACATTTTCATGAAAAGGCCGCAGTCATCTAAAACCCTAAGGGACTCTTGTGAAGGAAGTGATTCAACCTACAAGATTGTATCTGGCCCCTGTGTCGACTACCATTCATTGCACTGACTTGGCAGTCTCGCAGCATGCTAATGGTGGCCCTGCAGGGGAAGAAGAGGACACCCACTCCCCCCTAAGTACTGAGCTCATTGTGGTCCCGAATATTTTGTGTTCCAACCGATATGGGCCTCTGGCGGAGAACAGGGGGCTCTGTGATGCTGCTACCCCTGCATGCACTGGAGTACCTCCTGGAGACTACACCTTGGCCAATATATCCTCGACCTGGAAAGGCCGCCAATGTTGTGTAGCATTCCAGATTTGGCATGTGTGCACCAGAAATTTGACAATGTTAAGCGTCTGGTGCTGATGCTGTTGAACAAAGTAACAGGGGATCTTGGACTGTTCTGTGTGGGTAGGTGCCCGAGGCTAAGCACGTGTAGGTTTCTGCCTGTTTCAGGGGGAAGGTCCATTCGTACTGCTGTGTAGGTTACCGTCATGTAATCAGCCCTCAAGTTCTACCATCAATCTCCCTCTTATCAATAAATCTGCTCCTCATGGTGAGGGAATGGAGGCCCTTTCCGAGGCTAGTAGCAGTAAGTGCAGTTTCACTGTCAAGGTGAGGAATCATGCTGAGCCAGGTTGCCCTGACGAAGCTCAACCAGTTGGGCGTATAGGGGACCTCGTGGGAAGGCTGGTGTTCAGATGCCTGCTGAAGGAGTTACTTCTAGAGTACCACAGACCAGGAAATTAGATTGTACTTTACAAATGTCTGATGTAAGATCGTCAAGATCTACCATCAATCTCCCTCTTATCAATAAATCTGCTCCTCATGGTGAGGGAATGGAGGCCCTTTCCGAGGCTAGTAGGAGTAAGTGCAGTTTCACTGTCAAGGTGAGGAATCATGCTGAGCCAGGTTGCCCTGACGAAGCTCAACCAGTTGGGCGTATAGGGGACCTCGTGGGAAGGCTGGTGTTCAGATGCCTGCTGAAGGAGTTACTTCTAGAGTACCACAGACCAGGACATTAGATTGTACTTTACAAATGTCTGATGTAAGATCGTCAACATCTAAGAAACAGGCCCAGGGTGTGGGGAGATTAGAAGGCACTATCCTTATGGTTGAGGTATCAAAGTTGCCACTAGGGTCCATAGAAATGTGGGACTCCCTGATAAACAAGTTTATAAGATAAACAAGTTTATTTATTGGTTGAGAGTTCAGTGTAACTGCCTTTCTGTTGTTAGAGCAGATAACTTAGAGGTTGGAGGACAGAGCCAGCAAGGATCAAACCACAATTTTATTTCTATTCTTCTTATTGACAAGCTGTTAGTGACCAACCTCATTGATTTTGAATTGCGTACCCGTCGCCTCAGGAATCCTAGAGGGGTTGGCTTAAGGCTAAAACTATCCCCACCCAACACCAGTGTACCTACAATCTGCAGGGGGATAGTAGGTGGGAGGTGTGATTCTAGTCAAAGACATGTTCATGCAGCAAACAACCTCTGTCTTTCAACAGCTGTCAATTGACTATCCACTGAATTCCATGTAACAATTCTTCAATGGCCACAGTGGACAGAGTTTTGGTGTTGGTCGGGACTGCCAGTTGAAGGGAAGGAGTCCAAGCCCAGCAATATGGGTCCAGCATCTTGGTAGATAATTCTGAATTATCCATTATGTCTTGGAATTTGGCCGGGTGGGGTAGTAAACTAGTAGACCCAGAGTGGGCCTCCTATGTAAACAAGCAGAATATACGTATATTCCAGGAGACCTGGGCCTTGGGCCCAGTCTTCCTGGATGTTTTTTTATCCTACTACTTTGAGGCCCAGCCCGCAGTTGCGGGTAGCGGTCGGGCCAAGGGAGGGCCTCTTGATACTGATGAATAGGAATCTGCAGTGTAATCACTCAGCTTTAAAAACATATTCCCCTAATATATTAGGCTTATAGCTTGAATTTAATCGAGGATTTAAGATAAAAGTAAATAATATATATGCTAAATCAGTGTCACGGGGAGTAAAGTCTCAGACCTTGGCACAGCTAACTGAATTTATTGACACATTGCACTATTCCTTTAATTTAGTGATGAGGAACCGGGAGAAAATGTCGCTGATTCTCTCTCAGCGGTGGAGGGACACCCTAAGTTCTCAGGGTATATATTCATACATTACACAAACCAGACGGAGTCACCAACTGTAGGAGAAAAGATAAGTTTTATTAGATGGTTTACTAGCCCGAGCCAGTACAGAGTCCCAGGACAGTCATAGAGACTTTCCTACGGAGGCTGCCCCTTCACTCTGGGCCACCCAACCTTATATACACACAAAACTGCTTAGTCAGAGGACAACTCCACCCCTAGTGTATTCAAGGTCCTCTGCGGCCTTCAGAATATTTCAGGGATACACGTGTGGTGGGAGAAAGTACAGATGCAGCTGGCAGGAGGTGGCAACGACCTGTACGAACCTGTTCTGGCAGTTACTGATTAAGCACAAACATTCTCGGAACTACGGTTAGAACAAGTAAATTACAGCGATAAGTAGATTGCAGCCCAAGGCTGTGAACACAAGGTCAATCATCAAAGTTCAGGAGGTTTGTCGAGCATGGCAACATAATAAAGATAAACAGATGCCTAGCAGCTATGTTGTATGATTAACTTTATGTACATTTTCTCAATCCCTCCTTTTGCCATTGTGAGGCAAGTTTGAACGTCATTCAGTGTCTATGTTAATGGACATAAGGTCTTTTATCTACTGCGCAAGGGACAGCATAGCCATGTGCTGAGGAGGGCGAACAGGCCAGGGGGCAAGGGATGCCATACAGCAACCGCACAAAGCAGGTAGGCACTGTACACAAAGACAACAGGTGAGGAATACAGCAGCGAGCATAAAAAGGAATATTAGTATCTTCCAGCCCCATTGGGAAATCAAACCCCAAAACCAGTTGGTTAAGGACCATGTTCCTTCATCTTGGTGTATTGTGGAAGCTATCATATGCAACCTTTGAATAGCTTTATACACTGAAGGGGCATTGTCTGGTATATAAACGCAGCAGCTCGATTCGATCAAAGTACAGACTCCACCACGGTCTGCTAGTATGATGTCAAGTACCATTCTATTTTGAAGAGTAACAAGGCGGTCAGCAGCGAGTTCTGCAGTGATGTTGCTCAGGGCCCCAGCAGTCTCGTTAATTGTTGTCTCCACAACTCGTGTGAGATATCTGATATCCCTACTGTTCGTCATAGGGCCCCAAAATGGAAGGACTCCTTTAAAGTAGTCCAATGCTTCTTGCGCTGTGGTATCTTCTGCAGATATTACCCCTCTCCGAGTCCTGTGGTGTTGAGGGCCAGCTGTGTAACCAAACAATGTAACACATACCGGTCCAGGTGGGTACCAAGGAGGGGTAGGCATTATTACCACAAACAAAATACGTGTTTCGTGACGGTATCATGGTAGGCCAATCAGTTCCATTCAATATTATTGTAGCATTACAGATGCTGGCACCTACACTTCTATTACCATTTTTCTGAAAACAAAGTGGAGCCTTGACCTGTGTTACAAAAAATCTTCGGCCAATCCGGGGTGTGGTATTAAAGGATACAAAATATATGTCAGTAGACCTATTTCGTCGGTCAGCATACTCTGACTCTTCTTCCTTTGTTCCATAGACTCTCGTTCCAGTAGGCCAACATAACCGGTATAGGTGGGTGACCAATAGTCCAGAATTAGTAGCATCCATTGAGGTAGCCCAGATGGCTGATAGTTCATACCAGGCGCTGCAGGAGCCATCGAAAGAAAAAGGAAATGAATATATGGCAACCCTTTTTGCACGGAACTTGGTAGCAAGCCACATACCCAACAATTTGTTCTATTTACAGCCAGCTGATGTTGATGTAACATAGATATGAAGGTATTTTTTTTCATATTCCTTGCGTCGTCCTTCCTCATTGGGTGGTAAGGAAACATGGCTGTGTTCTGGAGGCGGTGACAGAGTTGGAGAGACCTTTGAGTCAGAATCATGTATCAACCATCCAATGCAGCCAGAAGTACCAGACATAGCACTGTTATGGTGAGGCAAGCGATACGCGGGCCAAATAGTCTTTTCCGATATTTTATTTTCTGCATTTTCCTCCTGTCTTCCTGTATAACGCCCATTTCTGTTTATTGCTTGTCCCACTAGCAGTTCAGTCCAACCTAGGTGCTGCCCGTGACTGTTGGTTTCTTCACTGAGGGGTGATTCCAGCAGTCCTATTGACACACTCTGGTCCGCCCCAATAGACAAAATCACGGCCCTGCAGCTATTGTCAGACTTAGTACAGGGGACAAGCAATTAGTTCATGTTCTTATTTTCAAATTTTTCGTGGGCGAAAATTGTATCTGGTGGAATTCGATACGGTATGGTCAGGAAACAACTGTTCAGTGGGACCAGGATCTGGAGAGGTCCCCTGCAAGGCACTGTCGTTCTGTTCTTTATTTCTTTCTGTATTTCTATTGGAACTGTCCTTCCTTGTTGGGCAGTCACCACCTTTTATGCCTTCACAGGATACAAACAGAGGTATTTTCTTGCAGTCTGAAGCATGTATCCAATTCTTGGCTCCCTCGACTTTGACTGCTGTTCGAGTAGCCAGGAGGACCTGTTGCAGACCTTTCCAGCGGGGCTCAAGACTCTTTTTCCGTTGAAAATTCTTCGTGAGGACCCAATCACCAGGTTGCAAGTTGTGGCCTGGATCGGTGGGCACAGAGGGTAGTGCTTCGTGTACCTGCTGACGAATTAGACGTAAAGAATTAGTACGTTCAGCGAGATAATCCAGCAAGACAGGATGCTCAATGTCAGAGTATTTACGAGGACGTGGAACACCCCAAACGTTCGCCAGCCTCCCCATCACTATCTCGTGTGATGACAACCCTGACCTAGAATGGGGTGTCATCCTAACAGATAATAATGCTAGGAGCAGTGCGTCTGGCCATGTAATACCGCGATCAGCACATATTTTTGATATTTTCAACTTGAGTGTACCATTATAATTCTCTACTAAGCCTGCTGATTGGGGGTGATTGGCTGCGTGAAACTTCTGGCGGAGACCTAGACCTTCGCAGACCTTCCTCATGACCTGTCCAGTAAAGTGACTTTCGTTGTCTGACCATACACATCGAGGGATCCCGAATCGGGGAAAGAATTATTTCAAGAGTACTTTAGCTGTAGTAATAGCAGTGTTGTCTTTAGTTGGTTAGGCCTCCACCCATTTACTAAACATACAAACCACGACCAGGACATCTCTCAAATTGTTAAACCTTTCCATTTCAATATAATCCATTTGTAACACTTCAAAAGGATAATCTGGGGGGCCAAAATGTCCGGATGGGACTGGTGTACCTTTTCCTGGGTTATGTTGTAAACATATCATACATGTTCGAACCAGATGGTCTGCTGTCTTCCTGATACTATCATTAGCCCAAACAGGGTCAAGTATGTCACAGATACTTTTGGCACTTATATGGGCTGGACCATGGGCCATTGTTACTACTGCTAAGATAAATGCATCAGGGAGCATCCATCTTTTGTTTTGCGACAGATCTGTCCAACACTGTGGGGGTGATTCTAACCCTGGCGGTCGGTGATAAAGCGGCGGCCAACCCGCCAACAGGCCGGCGGTCCAAAAAATTGAATTCTGACCCTGGCGGGAACCGCCAACACAGCCCGCCACATTAACACTCCGACCGCCACGGCGGTACAAACAAACAGCGCGGCGGTCACCGCCAACAGACAGGCGGCAGACAATGTACCGCCCACACTATTATGACCGGCCAATTCGCCACCTTTTCCGGGGCGGGAGCACCGCCGATAAAAACACGGCGGAAACAGACTACGAACGGGAAAACGCTCACCTCTACGAACTCCACGAGGAAGGAGGACAACATGGAACCCGAATTAAACATCCTACCTGCTCTCGTCTACCTGCTCATCTACCACGAGTACGAACGCCGGCGTAGACGACAACGGTGAGTACTGCACCTACGACACACGGGAGGGGGGAGGAGGAAAGCTTACGGCACACACATATGCGACCCCCACCCCCCCAAACTATGTACACACCAATGCAGAGCAACAAGTCACAGTGACACCACCCAAACCCCCCAGAAAAATGCAAAGACATAATTAAATTGTGAATAAAAATTTATGTACAAAATAGGCTCTGAAAAGTAATGGTCAACTAGCCAAATAATCAATATCAAAATAAATCCATATACAGTGCAATGGATAACCGAGGCAATTAGTCCTGCACATCAAAAGAAAATCGAAGTGTCCGTGGGCCAAAGTGTAACAACACAAGGGCAAAGCCCACACAGGAGACCTGAGTCCTCTGGAGAGAACACTGCAGGGGCATCTGAAGAAAAAACTACAGGCACCTCAGGGGGAAGGGAAGGGGGGGGCACCACAGCCACATGAGTCCACGACGCCAGATCCACGAAGGGGCCACCATGCCTACTGTGCCATCCAGGGGAATGCAAAGCCACAGTCTCTCAAGTCTCTACAGTTGGTGGGTTGCCCACTGTTCCATCCTGGGGAGTGCAAAGCCACAGTCCATCAGGTGGATTACAGTTTCCACTGGTCAAGGAGGAGGCATGGTGGGCACAGTGAACCGCTAACAGTGCATGCAGGAAGGGCCCAGCGGAGCGTTGCTTGAGACGGCGGGGCCCAGCGGAGCGGTGCATGAGACGGCGGGGCCCAGCGGAGCGGTGCTTGAGACGGCGGGGCCCAGCGGAGCGGTGCTTGAGACGGCGGGGCCCAGCGGAGCGGTGCTTGACAGGAAGGGCCCAGCGGAGCGGTGATTGACAGGAAGGGCCCAGTGGAGCGGTGCTTGACAGGAAGGGCCCAGCGGAGCGGTGCTTGACAGGAAGGGCCCAGCGGAGTGGTGCTTGACAGGAAGGGCCCAGCGGAGCGGTGCTTGAGACGGCGGGGCCCAGCGGAGCAGTGCTTGAGACGGCCGGGCCCAGCAGAGCGGTGCTTGAGACGGCGGGGCCCAGCGGAGCGGTGGATGAGACGGCGGGGCCCAGCGGAGCGGTGCTTGAGACGGCGGGGCCCAGCGGAGCGGTGCTTGAGATGGCGGGGCCCAGCGGAGCGGTGCTTGACAGGAAGGGTCCAGCGGAGCGGTGCTTGACAGGAAGGGCCCAGCGGAGCGGTGTTTGAGACGGCGGGGCCCAGCGGAGCGGTGCTTGAGACGGCGGGGCCCAGCGGAGCGGTTCTCGAGACGGCGGGGCCCAGCGGAGCGGTGCTTTAGACGGCGGGGCCCAGCGGAACGGTGCATGAGACGGCGGGGCCCAGCGGAGCGGTGCTTGAGACGGCGGGGCCCAGCGGAGCGGTGCTTGAGACGGCGGGGCCCAGCAGAGCGGTGCTTGACAGGAAGGGCCCAGCGGAGCGGTGCTTGACAGGAAGGGCCCAGCGGAGCGGTGCTTGACAGGAAGGGCCCAGCAGAGCGGTGCTTGAGACGGCGGGGCCCAGCGGAGCGGTGCTTGAGACGGCGGGGCCCAGCGGAGCGGTGCTCGAGACGGCGGGGCCCAGCGGAGCGGTGCTTGAGACGGCGGGGCCCAGCGGAGCGGTGCATGAGACGGCAGGGCCCAGCGGAGCGGTGCTTGAGACGGCGGGGCCCAGCGGAGCGGTGCTTGAGGCAGCGGGGCCGAGCGGAGCGGTGCTTGACAGGAAGGGCCCAGCGGAGCGGTGCTTGACAGGAAGGGTCCAGCGGAGCGGTGCTTGAGACGGCGGGGCCCAGCGGAGCGGTGCTCCTCTGCACGGCGGGGCCCTCTTCAGCGGTGCTCTTCTGCACGGCGGGGCCCTCTTCAGCGGTGCTCTTCTGCACGGCGGGGCCCTGTTCAGCGGTGCTCTTCTGCACGGCTGGGCCCTGTTCAGCGGTGCTCTTCTGCGCGGCGGGGCCCTGTTCAGCGGTGCTCTTCTGCACGGCGGGGCCCTCTTCAGCGGTGCTCTTCTGCACGGCGGGGCCCTCTTCAGCGGTGCTCTTCTGCATGGCGTGGCCCTGTTCAGCGGTGCTCGTCCAGTAAGTCAAGGGAGCCAGACCTGGCCTGGACTCCCTGCTCAGTCGCCCTCCGACCGTGCTGTTGCTGGACCCTTCGGTGACGGAGTCCTGGGCCCTTTGGTGTTCTTCCTAACACCCGGGATGGGGCTTGTGGGCCCCTCCTGCTCCCCGCTCCTGCTGGCTGACTTCTCCGCCCTGCTGCCCTTTCGCTCCTTAGATGGGGCTCTCGGGCCCTTGCCTCCCCTAGATGTTGTGGCTGGTGAAGTGGGCGAACTTTGCTCCTTGGGGGCAGCCGTGTCAGTCCTCTCATGGCGGCCCTTTAGTTTCCTGGTCCTCTTGCCTGGTGGGGGGCTGGCTGTCCCCTTGCTGCTGATTGAAGTGTCACTGCTGGCAAAGGGTGGACTCCAGAACCCATGCACCACAGTGACACTCGAAGCTGGGCTGGTGGTGGCTGAGGTGCTCTTGGGACTCTTTGCAGATGGAGGGGGTGGGTCAGTGGAGGGAAAGAGGTCAAGATTAGCAAGGAAAACTTTCTTAGGACCAAGGTAAAAGGTAGGAGAAGTGGTGATGGGAGTGGAGGAAGAGGATGTGGTTGTAGGAGAGTCAGGTGTGCTGTCTTTGGGTGCAGGTGCTTGTGCTGGAGGCTGTTGTGAGGTGGATGGCTGTTGGGTGGGTGTCTGCCTGCGTTTGTGTGTCTTGGAAGAGGGGGTGACAGACACAGTGGGAGAGGACACAGGGGACGTGTAAATGGTAGTGGGGGTGGTGACTGCACGTGTGCGGACTGTACTGGAGGGTGTGCTGGTGATGGAAGCACTGGCTGATGGTGGTGTGCATGCAGGTGTGAGTGTAGACGTCACAGGGAGGGAGGAGGGAGACGAGGAGGAGGGGGACACAGAGGTGGTAGTGACTGTTGGAATGTCTGCATCTGGGTGTTGCTTGCGTGAATGCTTGTGGGTTCTGTGGTGCTTGTGTCTGGATGAGCTGCCCTTGGGTGTTGAGGTGTGTGCAGGCTGGTCTGATGGTGTGGATGGGATAGGCTGAGGAACAGGAGACAGAGACAGGGTGGAGGCAGTCAGAAGAGGGAGGCTGGAAACAGGGACAATGGCTGCTGTCAGTGCCGAGGCCAGAGCATTGAACGATCGTTGATGGGCAGCCTGACCCGAATGAATGCCCTCCAGGTAGGCATTGCTCCGATGCACCTCCCTTTCTACCCCCTGGATGGCATTCAAAAGGGTAGTCTGCCCAACAATGATGGTCTGAAGGAGGTCAATGACCTCCTCACTGAGGGCAGCAGGGGTAACAGGGGCAGGAGCTGAGGTGCCTGGGGCGAAGGAGACGCCCGCCTTCCTGGGCGAGCGGGCACGGAGCGTAGGCTGAGGGGCTGCTGGGAGGGCGGGGCTGGTGCGCTGGGTGGCGGCTGTACCTGTAGAGGCGGGGGGCCCAGATGTTGCCGCCACCGCTAGGGAGCTCCCATCCGAGGACGTGTCGCTGTCGCTGGTGTCACCACTGGTCCCCGTTGTGGTGCTCCCCTCGCCCACCGGATCACTGGTGCCCTCGGTGTCTGTTCCTGGTCCCACCGGGGCCTTGTGACTTGCAGCTCCCTCGTGCTCCGATGCCAATTCTCCTCCGCCTGATGATGCTAATGCACACATGCACAAGAAGATGAAGAAGAAGGGTGGGGGGAGAAAAACGAAGACCAGGTTGAGTGCATGCAATGTCAACACCGTTGGCGGAGAGGACAGGCACAGGAGCCTCATGCACTAAGCCGCGCATTCGGGGTACACTACTCAGTACTTCTGACTAGGACAACAGGTCTAGAGACGACAAACGCGCACATGTGTGATGCTGGGCCATCGATAGCTGTACTTGTCACCCTACAGAGGTGGGGGCCGGGAGCACAGGGCCATGCCTAAAGGAGAGGACTACACTACAGAAAGCGCCCTGGCCTAATGTCACCCACAACCCTCCTCCCCCACCCAGACGCCTCCACTGCGCAGAGAGATAGCAGAATGTGCTGATACTCACCCCCTTGTGTCTGCTGTGATGTCCTCAAGCGCCCATCCAAATCAGGGTAGGCCACCGCCAGGATCCGGGACATCAGGGGGGTCAGGGTACGACTGGCACCCCTCCTAGGTTGGGAGGCCATCCCAGCAGTGACTCAGCGGTCTTCCTGGTCCCGCGGCGGATGTCCTCCCACCTCTTGCGGCAGTGGGTGCCCCGTCTGACGTGGACCCCAGGGCCCGGACTTCCTTGGCGATGGCTCGCCAAATGTCCACTTTCTGATGGGCGCTGACCTATTTGACATGTACAGGGTGGGAAGGAAAAATTCATCAATTTTCTGCATGTTAGATGCGATTGGCCCCCCCTCCCCAACCTTGCCATATGGCACATGCTCTCATCTGTCGTGCGTTGCACTCCTCATTCGCCCCCCACCCCACCAACTTACATCCACCCCACTCCACACAGGCATAGCCCATTCAATGTGCACCCAGTGTACTTACCTGTTGGTCTGGAGGACCATAGAGTAACGCATACTGGGGGAGGACCCCATCCACAAGTTTCTCCAACTCCTCAGATGTGAAGGCAGGGGCCCTTTCCCCAGTCGCAGCAGCCATTGTCACTTCCAGACCGAGGTCACAGCAGCACTTCCAGTATAGGTCCTCTCCTGTGGATGATCAGGTGTCGAGTGATTAAGCAGATAGAAAATGGCGGTCACGGCCGTGGCGGTGCGTACCGCGGCGGTGCGTACCGCGACCGCCGGCGCACCTCGTCATTGGCTCCTGAAACCCATAGGCTTCAATGTTAGCCAATGCGGCTTCGTATAGCGGTCTTCGACCGCCTACCGCCACGGTGTGCCACGCCAGCGCATTGACCTCACATCCCATTGTCCCACTTCACAGGTCAGGCAGCCGCCATTTCAAGGGCCCACATGGCATAATTTGTACTGCGTCACACAGGCCTAGGCCTTGCATTGCCACACATACACGCCTTTCAATACATAGATAATCGTGTGCTATGCATGCTGTGGTGAACGTACCTGTGATTTGCTTGACTCTGTGCTCCATGTTGTCCTTCCTAGGCACCGTCCGCTGGGACTTGCGAGGAGAAGGATGAATCCTCGCGTGTACCGACCGCTGGTGGACCTGTCGACAATGGAAGAACGCCATATCATACTACGATACCGACTTGACCGAGCCACTATACATGAACGGTGTGCCCAGCTGGAGCCAGCCCTGATGTCCCCCATCCGCCAACCCACAGGAATTCCCCCTCTAGTGCAGGTTCTGTCAGTCCTCCATTTTTTGGCAAGTGGCTCATTCCAGACAACAGTGGCCATGTCATCTGGAATGTCTCAGCCTATGTTTTCAAAAATCTTGTCTAGAGTGTTGTCTGCCCTGACGAAACACATGCGGAGCTACATTGTATTCCCTGAGGAGGTTGATTTGGCCACTGTCAAGGGTGATTTTTATGCCCTTGGACATATCCCCAACATAATTGGTGCCATTGATGGGACCCATGTGGCTTTAGTACCCCCAAAAGACGATGAGCAGGTGTACAGAAACAGGAAAAGTTACCATTCTATGAACGTCCAGGTGGTCTGTTTGGCTGACCAAAACATCTCCCATGTGAATGCCAAGTTCCCTGGGTCAGTGCATGACGCGTATGTGATGCGAAATAGCAGCATCCCTTATGTGATGGAACAGCTTCAGAGACACCGTGTGTGGCTAATTGGTGACTCTGGTTACCCCAACCTGCCTTGGCTATTGACCCCAGTGAGGAATCCCCGGACCAGGGCAGAGGAACGGTACAATGAGGCCCATGGGCGAACTAGGAGGATCATAGAAAGAACCTTTGGCCTCCTGAAGGCCAGGTTTAGGTGCCTGCATATGACAGGGGGATCCCTGATGTACTCACCAAAGAAGGTGTGCCAGATCATCGTGGCCTGCTGTATGCTTCACAATCTGGCATTGCGACGTCAGGTGCCTTTCCTGCAGGAGGATGGTCCAGATGGTGGTGTTGAAGCAGCTGTGGAACCTGCGGAGAGTGAAGAGGAGGAAGACGAAGAGGACAACCCAGACAACAGGGACAGAGTTATCCAACAGTATTTTCAGTAGCACACAGGTAAGAATCACCCACGCCATTTAACATTTACTGAAAGCCCCCTGCATCTTTACTTTGTGTATTTCCCCCCAGTTCTTTTAAACTGATGTTTGATTTTCCCTTCCCTTTTCAGTGCTGTATGACCCACTGCGTGACTTCTGCTTGGTTAGCCCATGGACTAATGCTTATTGACATCGGTATGTTGTCATCACAAAAATAACAGAACATTATTGATCAGTAATGTGTTATACATTTGTAAATAATACAGGCTGACTCCTGAATGATTTCAGTGCAATGAGTGATTTATTTGTAGTGCTAGATATTGGTACATGATATTAAAACGGTGATGGGTGAGGGTGGAGTTATGTCCATGCCAGAGTCCAGTTCTCGGTCGCACAGGTGCATTGTTCATATGCCTGTGGAAGGATGGAGCAGGGGCAGTTCAAGGTTGGACAGGGTGACACTGTGGGACAGTGGAATGACATCCGGGGGGATATTAGGCTGGCGGGGGTCTTGGCATCCTACTCTGTCTTCCTGTGAGATCTCAGGTTCCTCTTGCGGGGTGGTTGTTCTTCAGCAGGAGGTGGGGTTCTGGTGGGCCGTCGTTCTGTGGGGGCCTCCTGACCACTAGCGCCGGCGGAGGTGGTAGGCTGTTCCTGGCTAGTGACAGGGGCCCTTTGTGGTGCCACATGGTCCCGCAATGTGGTTTCTATCCGGTTGAGGGCCTGGACTATGGTCCCCATAGCGGTAGCGATGTTCCTGAGTTCATTGCTGAACCCCATGTACCGTTCCTCCTGCTGTGCCTGGATCTCGGTGAACCTGGCCAGTACCGTCGCCATCGTCTCCTGGGAGTGATGGTATGCTCCCATGATGGTGGTGAGGGCCTCTTGGAGAGTCGGTTCCCTTGGCCTGTCCTCCCCCCCCTCTCGCACAGCAGCCCTCCCAGTTGCCCTGTTTCCCCGGGCCTCTGTCCCCTGGACGGTGTGCCCACTACCACTGCCCCCAGGTCCCTGTTGTTGTTGGGGTGTTGGGTCAGCCTGGGTGCCCTGTAGTGGCGGACACACCGCTGATTGACGCGTCCGCGAGACAGAGGCATGGGCCTGCTGGGTGGGAGCTGTGCTGGTGTTCCCAGAGGGGGTTGGGTCTGCTGTGGCCTGTGTCTGTGTGTGGGGAACCGACTGTCCAGAGGTCCCCGATGGTCCGGGCTGGTCATCAGGTTCTAGGTCGACAGAGCTGCTGTCCTCGCTGGGGTCCTGTTCTGGGGGTGGGATGGACAAATCTGGACCCTCTGTGGCGGTGTGTTGGCGTTCGGGCCCTGCAGGGGTAAAGGAGTATGGTTATTGTTTCTGTGTGTGCCATGGCGTGCATTTTGAGTGCCCTTGTCCCCCAGTGCTGGCATTCCCTTGTGGGAGGTGTTGTGAGGGTGGTGGGGGGGGTGTATGGGTATGTGCAATGGTCATGCTTTGGTGGTGGCTGTCTATGGTTTGTGTTGGCATTCAGGGGTTGGTGTTGTTTAGGGTGGGTTGTGCTGGTGAGACATTGGCAGGGAGGTTGTGTGCTGGGGGTTGAGATTGGGGGTGAGGGGGGGGGTTGGCATGCTGGTGGTTGGGGGGGGGGTGAAGTAGTTGAGATTCGACTTACCAGAGTCCATTCCTCTGTGTACTCCAGCGAGGCCATCAGGATGCAGGATGTTTACCACCTCTTGCTCCCATGCTGTGAATTGGGGTGGAGTGGGTGGGGGTCCGCCGCCAGTCTTCTGCACAGCGATGTTGTGCCTTGAGATCATCGAGTGCACCTTCCCCCGTAGGTCGTTCCATTGCTTTCTGATATCTTCCCGATTTCTGGGATGCTGTCCCACAGCGTTGACCCTGTCTACGATCCTTTGCCATAGCTCAGCCTTCCTTGCTATAGTGGTGTGCTGCACCTGTGTGCCGAAGAGCTGGGGCTCAACCCTTATAATTTCCTCCACCATGACCCTGAGTTCTTGGTCCGAGAACCTGGGGTGTCTTTGGGGTGCCATGGGGTGGTGTGGATGAGGTGTGGGGTGGTGTTTGTGGTGATGTGCGTGGTGATATGTGGTGATGTGTGCGTAGATGTGGTGTGGGTGATGAAGTTGGGTTCCTGTGTGTGTTGGGGTTTTCTATTGCTGTGCTCGCTCTCTCTATCACTATCTCTATCGCCTTCTCTCCGATTTCCAACTAGTGGGGGTTTGTGGGTGATGTGGGTGGGTGTTTTATAGTTGATTGGATGTGTGGGAGTGTTGTTTGTATGTGTCTCAGGTGTGTGTATTTCAAATTGTCCAATGTGGCTATGTTTTGGAGCTGTGTGTGTATTTTGAGCGCGGCGGTGTGTACCGCCAATGGAATACCGCGGTTGAAAGACCACCACGTGGATTCGTGGGTCAGAATGGCATGGGCGTGTTTGTGTTGGCGTGACGGTGGAGGTTTGGTCATCTCCAGTTTTCCGCGGCCCGCTGATGAGGCGGCCTTCCTTGGATGTCGGATTGTTGGAGGTTTCACAGTTGGTGGTCAGAATGACCGTGGCGGTTTACCGCGGCCGCAGCGGTAGAATGGCTGACTTATGACCGGCGGTAAGGGCCTTTTACCGCCGAGGTCAGAATGACCCCCTGTATGTCCTCGTCAAACTCGGGCTTTCCTCCCTTCCATGAAATTAGCTCTTGTTCAGTAGCCTCTGCCTGAATCCTTTGTACACTTTTTAGTGTGTTCCCAAATATCTCATGCTCAGAGACCTCCTTTCTATTTTCCACTATGTACATACATCCTATCTTTTCACGTGCTGTTTCTTTCGCTATCTGGTCAGCAAAGGCATTGCCTCGGCCGACATCATCGGTCACCTTTTTGTGTGTGCTACACTTGATGATGGCCATGGTCTGGGGAAGTGCAAGAGCGGACAAGAGGTTCGATATCAGTGTCCCATGTTGAATATGGGTACCGTGTGAGGTCAGAAAACCTCTTTCTGCCCATAATCAACCAAAATTTTGTACCACCCCAAATGCATACTGGCTATCTGTGTAGATGTTGACATTCAGTCCCTTACTCAGCTCACAAGCTCGCGTCAGAGCTATCAATTCTGCAGCTTGAGCCTAATTCTGTGGTATCCTAGCAGCCTCTATTATCTTTTCCATTGTTGTTACAGCAGAGGCTGCAGAGATGGTACCATCGGGTAATTTAAGGCATGAACGATCCACATACAGTGTTCCATCAGGATCATGTAATGGAGTATCTTGCAAGTCTACTCTGCCTTTTGTCTCATCTTCTGTACGAAGGATGCAGTCATGTAGATCAGTGTGGGTATCCTCAAGCTCCTCCGTGAGGGGCAGCAGGGTGACAAGGTTGAGTGTGTTACACCTCTGAAGTGTGATATGGCTAGCCAGAAGTGTCAATTCATACGTGGTCAAACGGCATTTGTGAGATGTTGCGTTTTTGTCTTATTCAGTAATGCATCAACAGTATGTGGAACCAGTAACATGAGAGGGGAGTCCATTACTATCCCATCAGACTGGCGCACCGCAACTGCAGCAGCAGCTACTGTGCGCAAACATCCCGGGAGAGCACAGGCCACAGGATCTAGCAGTGCCGAAAAATAGGCACACGGGCGCTGTTTGCCCCTATGTTCCTGGGTCAATACTGACAGGGAACATCCGTCCTTCTCACAGTCATACAACTGGAAGGGCTTACGATAGTCAGGTGTGCCTAGCACAGGTGCTGTACAGAGTGCGTGCTTAAGGTCGTCAAAACTGGATTGGAAATCATCATTCCACTCGATGTTCTCAGAACAATCCTTACGTATGAGAGACAAAAATGGTTTGATGAGAAGGGAATAAGTTGGAATCCACTGACGACAAAAGGAAGTGATGCCTATAAAGGCTCTCACATCTCTCTGAGTCCGTGGGACAGGTATGTTTCGAATGGCTTGTACTCGTTCAGCAGTCAAGGTACGTCCCTCCTTAGACAGGAGGTGACCGAGATAGGTGACCTGCTGTCTACAATACTGCAATTTAGGGAGAGAAACCTTGTGATTAGGGTGAGCAAGGTGCTGTAGTAGGGCCACAGTGTCCACTAGAAAATTACGAAGAGTACCGTTGACTTGTACTTCAACGTGAGGGTCATTCTGTTTAACGGGGATAGAGACCGGTCCCACCCCCCTCTGTCCTACGCTATCCTAATCAAAAGAGGAACCATGTCCCTCCATTGGGTCATAGTCATCATTAAAAAATTGTTGCTGCGGAATTTTGGAGGAGGGATTGTCAAAATAGTTCTGTCGCTGAGTACTGTGCAAGCGCGGTCCCACTTGCTGTCTGTCTCTGTCAGTATTCTGTGGGGAGGGGCCTGCGCGCCCGCGTACTCTATTATCCTGGTGGTCGATATTTCTGGAGGGGCCAACTTTATTTGGGCAATCATTTTTCCAATGGCCCTCCTCTTTACAGTACGCACATTGGTAATACCCTAGAGACGGGCGGGAAGGTGGTAGTAGTTGTTTGTTGTTAGATGGGCCCTGGGAATGGGACCTGAAAGGCTGTGGACGGGACGGTGGATATGCCCGTTGAATTAATATTTTTGTCTTCAAATCTTTTGTCTTTTTGTCCTCTTTCTCTTGCTCCTCTAGTTCCCTATTCTCGTAATATTGGGCCATTGTCAGAATACCAGTGGATGTTGTCATTGGCCAAGTACTTTCACAAAGTTTCAATTTAGCGTTTATGTCAGGTAACAGGTTAGCAACAAATTTGTCCACAAACAATCGGAATCCACCTTCGTTGGCCATATCCTGCCCACTACAGTCAGAGAATATATTCTCAAACCTAGTGAAAAAGTCTGAAACACTCTCACCCTTTTTCTGCTTACAAGCTGACAACTTATCCCAATTTATTCTATGCAGCGTTAACATTGTTTTCATGAAATCTACAATGCGATCTGGGAGAGCTAATATTATTGGTTCAGGTTTTGCTCTCCCTGTTCGTGCACGCTCAGCTCCTTCAAATGCTGCCCAGGTACCCCCAAGTTCAGCAACATGGTCAGCACGGCGTATACGTGTCCAAATGTCGGGGGGAACTACCACAGCCATCAACATGTCAATATCGGACAATGTCATTACACAGGAGTCTAACGTCTGATTCAACTCCTTATAATAACCTGCTGGATTATTTCGGGGGTCGGGTAACGCTGCTTTGAATGCATAAGTTTCAGTCCTTTTCCATGGGGTATGGACCCATGTTTGTTGGAAGTGGCTAGGTACTGCTGCGTTGTTCCCAACCGCCGGTACTGGTGCGTGCCAGACGGGTGGGACCTCCCTCATTGGGCATATGCTGGTGTCGGGACTGGAGTCGCATAAATACAGACGGTCCCAAAACGTAAGAATGGTGACAACATAAGAAAAAAGGTCTGTCCCAAAGGGGACTCCGCTGGAGGCACGGTTTCGGAGGGCGACCAGGCCCTCCAGGGTCAGTATTCCCATATCTTCGTATTCGGTGATGACTAATTCACACATAAGAGAGGCCGCGTGAAATTGGACTCGGGTCCTCCACTGCCTTATGGTCTGGTAAATATCCCGTGCCCCATACTCATTCCAGTTAGTCATCCATCGCCGAGTCAGCTCGTCCACCACATCCTCCTCATGAGGACTGGAGAACAACTGACTCCGTAAAGTACTCTTTCGTGGAGTGGTGTGACGCGGGGTGTCTCGAAGGGATGGAGAAACTATTGACCCAGAAGTCGTAGGGTGTTCCGCAGACCATGAGACAGGTAATCTATTCAGAGGGGGAAGAACAGTAGCAGGAGGAGCAGTGGGACCCTGGGGACCATAATCCTAAGGCGTCTGTATCACAGGAGTGGTAAGGGGCTGTAGGGTGGGTGTATTAGACCCAACAGGAGGTGTGACAATAGGCGTGCCTGGCACCGGTGGTTAATTAGGTAAAACAGGGTATAACGGGGGCGTGTATATTGGTGGCTTATCTAACAAGTCATTTATAAGTGGGTCTTCTTCCGTTGTTTTTTCCTGAAGTGTCTGGGAAGGGTAACATTTATCAGTATTCAAGCGGTGTGCCCTGTCAAACGCCATAATGCCTTGTTCACGTTCTGTCCTGTCTAATTCACCTGCTTTATCAGTCAGTGTCCTAGTCATATGTCTTTTAGCGTCCTTTTCCGCCTTTTTGCGTTTCTGGTCTGCTTCTTTCTGCCAGATCTGCAAAGAGTCGAACATTCCTGGTCTACTTTTAGTTGCAACCAATCGTTCCTGTAAATAATTAAGTTTACTTTCTTCAAAGGTGCCATGAATAGGCCATTGTAGGTCTGAACTAGTTCTCCTTCTTTTCCTCCATATGTCAGACCAGACAATAGGGTCTATCCCATATTTAACATACATGTCATGGTTTGGAGTCCCGGCCGGAGGAGCAGGACACGTTTCCTCCAGGCGGGAGTCCTTGTTACAACAACAACAACACCATTTTCTAAAACGACTCAGTACCGGCATTATGTATATAGTACGATAAATATTGCAGAAATAAACCGTTGAATTACTTACATCAGTGGTATTCAAAACAACTCAAATGCAAATATGCTTTCTCCTACTATATCATAATATATATCAGACAACTTAGGTCCGTTTTACCACCGACGTCGATCTTTGCAAAGAGCGATTTTACCTTTTTAAAAGAAACAGATACAGACAGTTTTAGACAGGAATTTCAAATTCCTGTCCTTACCTGACACTCTATTTTCTCAGTCAGTCAGGGACTCCGATTATTCACAGAAGACAAAGACACCAGTCCAGACAGCGCCAGGAGGTGTCTCAGGAGACCGAAAGACCCAATAGTCGAAGTCCACAGGTCCACAACAGAGAACGGTGCTCAGGATCAGATGTGGGGCGCCTCCCTTGGAAATTCGTCAATGAGTCCTCCGTCTCCGGGACAACCCCCTGGATGCCTGGATGGTGTCCCTGTTCGGGCGCCAACTGAGGAACCGGGAGAAAATGTCGCTGATTCTCTCTCAGCGGTGGAGGGACACCCTAAGTCCTCTGGGTATATAGTCATACATTACACAAACCAGACGGAGTCACCAGCTGTAGGAGAAAAGATGAGTTTTATTAGATGGTTTATTAGCCCGAGCCAGTACAGAGTCCCAGGACAGTCATAGAGACTTTCCTACGGAGGCTGCCCCTTCACTCTGGGGCACCCAACCTTATACACACACAAAACTGCTTAGTCAGAGGACAACTCCACCCCTAGTGTATTCAATGTCCTCTGCGGCCTTCAGAATATTTCAGGGATACACGTGTGGTGGGAGAAAGTACAGATGTAGCTGGCAGGAGGTGGCAACGACCTGTACAAACCTGTTCTGGCAGTTACTGATTAAGCACAAACATTCTCGGAACTACGGTTAGAACAAGTAACTTACAGCGATAAGTAGATTGCAGCCCAAGGCTGTGAACACAAGGTCAATCATCAAAGTTCAGGAGGTTTGTCGAGCACATGGTAACATAATAAAGATAAACAGATGCCGCCTAGCAGCTATGGTGCATGATTAACTTTATGTACATTTTCTCAGTGATTGCAGGTAATGTTAACGGCACATTTGAACCCTCTTTTATTAACTGCGATCTTATGGCGGATGAGGATGAATATTTAGGTATTCCAAAATGGACAGGAAAACGGCTGCGTATCTGCTCTCATGCTGCACTTCAGCTAACACTGCTGTGTCTTTAGTGACGGCTTAGAACTTCTAAAGGTTGCAAGCGCTCTGATCTAAGTAATGATTCTACTTTCAAGCTGGGCCAGTCTACTAGGGTATTTGACTACTTTCTAGTGGATGTTAGGGTGTGGCCGATGCTGGAAGACATGAGGGATGATTTTCACCATGATAGCAATCACAATTCTATGCTTCTTACTTTTCATAGTGATGTATTTAGGAGATTTCAGAACACAGATTCTATCATGGTCCCTGAGCCATTAGTGGCAAAAACCACAAACGTGTTAACTGGCAAAAAGTGATGTCAAATCCCTATTTGTACAAGGAGATTTATAAATTGTTTATTGATGCTATGGCAAACTATGAAGATCCTGAGGTTGGAAGTATCCCAATCCTCAGCATCCAAGAGATTCTGGTGCCTAAATTACAGAATATTTTCTAGAGGAAGGCTACTACCAAGTGAACTGCTTCTATATACAAGAAAAAGGATGGGTTTAATGACGTCTGCTCTAAGGCTAAAGTCAGCTATTGTGTCTCGCTCACAGGGGATGATCAGAATAGCCAGAATGCTCATAATATGGTCACAGCACAGGCAAAGAAAAGCCGGGAAGTCATAATCTGGCAGAATTTGCTTGATGCAACTAGACAAAATGATAATGTGACCTTCAGGAAGTTACTTTCTAATAATCTTAATGAGGCTAGGAGTTTGAATCGTACTCATATTCAACCAGAGAGCTGCGTGGATAATTTTTCCAAACTCTATGCCCCACCTTGTGATACAGTCAGTCATGATTTTTCCCCTCTGAAGTTGGTTGAAATGCACTCACTGACAGGAGGGCCAGAGTTGGGTTTCAGCAATCCTGACGACTGCATTGTTTTTACTCTGGGGGAAACCACTGCCGCAATTGCCTCCCTAATGCCCTCTATAGCCCCTGATCCAGATAAGATACTGGGGGATCTACACAACTCTGAGATGAAAAAATGGTCCAGTTATATTAATATGATATCTAATGCAATAGCAGCTGGGGGCTTAACACCCACTACCTGGAAGGGGGCAGAAATAATACCCATTTACAAGGGTGTAGTGAGTTCTCCTGCTAATTACAGACCCATCATCCTTATCGATAACCTTTACAAAATGTTTGCAAAACAGATACTGGATAGGCTGTTAGAATGGGCTGAAGTTAATCATGTAATGTCTCCCCTTCAGGCGGGCTTCCAATTTAAAACAAGCATTATGGATCAAGTCATTCAGTTGGCTCTTTTATACTGGAAATATGTATTTCTTGCCAAATTTGTTGTCTTTGTGGACCTTCAGTCTGCATTTGACTTGGTTCCCAGACGGAAACTGTGAGAAGCTTTACACAAAGCAGGTACTCCAAGGAATATAATTCATCTTTTACAGTGGCTGCATGAGGGAACCTCTGTTCAGTTGAGATGGGGCAATCAGGGAGAACTAACTGATCACATTCCTATTCAGGAGGGAGTTCGCCAAAGCTGTGTCCTCGCACCAAAACTATTCACTTTATGTATAAATGTGGTGGTTCAAGCTGTGTCTCTTTGTCAGAATGATGTTCCTTCTTTAAATGCTCACAAAATTCCCATACTACTTTTTGTGGATGACTCCCTCCTTATTTCCAGGACTCAAATGGGGCTACAGACTCTTGTTAATAAGTTCACAACATTTTGTGCAGATCATGGGCTGGAACTGAATGCCAGTAAAACTAAATTGATGGTGTTCAGTCCAGGGCCAGCCATAAGATGCACAATCTCTATTGACAGGATTCCCTTGGATAAAGTCAGTTCTCTATCTCTAATAATTTCAACTGGGATGAACAGATTAGTAAGAGTGTGTCTCTTCTGGTCAGCGAGACCAGATCCTCAGGGCCTGCGCACGTTCCCAACATGTCCACCACTAGACAGCTCCAAAGCTCAGATAGAAATACCACAGAGCCTGAGAGAGTTCAAGTGGGGGAAAAGGGGATTAGGTAGGGAACAGTTGGGAAGGAGACTTGTGGGAAGCAAGAGATTAAACAACACAATATCAAGATATAATCACATTGACTTTCAATAAACTATGGTTCTAAGAGTTCTTATACTGTAACCATGGATAACCTACGAAATTACTATAACTAGACCTCAAGAAATCTAGTTACCTGGAAAAAATCAAGAATGGGTTAATACAGTGTTTCATATGAGCTTTTCATTAAATATCACATACTGTCCAGAATACAAAAACTTTCTAGAATAATGTTTCAGAACAAACATTGCATTTTTACATGAGGACAAAGGGTATCTGAAACATTCCCTGAAAACAACAGGAACTGTACTAGGAACTTAATATGCACAAAGAATGTCGCACTTTGAATTAAGCATTTTCACAGAAAATCCAAAAGCTCTGGATTAATGTGTGCACCTCAACAAGCACAACACACCAAAGTTTTCAATGGAATGAAATGATCGCGCACAATGTGAACTAAGAACCAAGCGATTTATGCCAGGGTTGAATCGCGCACACTGTTGCCGATTCAAACAAGAATATGCAAATGCCATGAAATGATTGCGCACACTGTTGCCGATCTGAATGTCAAGGTTTACATGAGAGAAATGAATCGCGCACTCTGCCAATTCGAACAAGAATATGCAAATGCCATGAAATGATCGCGCACACTGTTGCCGATCTGAATATCAATGTTTACATGCTAGGAATGAATCACGCACTCTGCCGAACCGAACAAGAATATGCAAATGCCATGAAATGATCGCGCACACTGTTGCCGATCTGAATGCCAAGGTTTACATGATAGGAATGAATTGCACACACTGCCGATTCGAACAAGAATATGCAAATGCCACGAAATGATCGCGCTCACTGTTGCCGATCTGAATGCCAAGGTTTACATGAGAGAAATGAATCGCGCACTCTGCTGATTCGAACAAGAATATGGAAATGCCATGAAATGATCACGCACACTGTTGCCGATCTGAATGTCAAGGTTTACATGCTAGGAATGAATCGCGCACACTGTCAATTCGAACAATAATATGCAAATGCCATGCAATGATCGCGCACACTGAAAGTTTCACAACTAGGCCCAAAACTCTAAAGTCTTTGAGAACGGGGTCGGTGGCCCAGCCCGACCTCCGCCTTACCACCCTGCTCAAGGATCACCAATATGATGAGGGCTGGCCTGGAACATCAAGGTAGGCCTCCGGTACAGGAGCTCAGGAAGTTGCTGCTGCTCTGCACCGGGACCTCTGAATAGTGAGCACGTGGAGCTGGGCTGGCTCCCTTATATAGAGTCTGGCCAAGCCCACAAACCACACCCAGTCATGCTGCAGGGAAAGCTTCCTAGAAAGGGACCACACTCTAACACACTCAGTAAGCCTGCAGCAATACCTTGCAAATGAACATTTATTGCAAACATCATTAATAGTGTTTTTCAAGGTTAAACTCTGCAATGCAAAAGGTTAACATACTGCATATAAACACAATGCATGAATTATACTCTTGCATAAAGACTGGGTTTTTGCATTTTTGTCGCCCATAGAGCGCGCACTGTCCTGATGTTGACACTTCTCCAACATAAGTCAGGTGCCATCTTCCGCTTATATAGAAGTACTGACACGAGAACCTTCTCTCCGGCTCTAAAGATCTGTTTGGCAAAAGCACAAAATGATGCTGCCTTTGGCGCTTAGGTGTTTTTTTTTTTTGCAAAGATCTTCGCTAGAGCACCGCTTGCATGTCCAAGCAGTACCCTCTGGTTCCTATCTTCTTGGATCTTGAGCTCAATCGAATATCAGATATGTTAGCCCTAAGTCCATTGCATTTTTTGGGTAAGGATTTGGTGTATTCCCGAGCTGAATATTTATAGGGACTCACTTCTTGATCTTTAAAAAAAAAACTACCCAATGTAGCTTCTATTCCATGTTTCAAGCATGTGTCAAACTGGTTTCATTTTCTGGGTCTTTGCAGTTATTTGGAGAATCCACTGGGCTTTAGGAAGGCCCAGAAGCAATCTCTGAAACTAGCCTGTTGGTCTTATGTTAGGAATAATTATCCCCTTGGCGCAACCCATGGACGAATCACCGATAAATTTATTGATTTTAAATGGTACCCCCATTATGAGTCCTTTATAGATGCCATCCCTGAATCCTTAGCCAAGAGCTTGCATGTCCACTTCCGTTATGGGTGCTTGTTGTTAACGTCTTTTATAAGTAGTTGGAGGGTGTCATCTGTATCTAACCTATACTTGGTTTGCGGTGTTGCCTCTGAGCCAGATGAACTCTCTTTTGTTTTTGTGCACAGTTTATGCTTCCCCAATGTGTAAGTGGATATGTCCAATTTGCCAGAACCTGGGCATTAGACAACATATCACAACATATCACTGCTCTTAGAATTCTCAAAAGTGATACTTCAACCATCTTGGTTCATGCAGTTAGCAAGTTCCTTGTGACTGCATGGTACACACATACTTTTTTTTGTAAGATTAGTATATTTATCTCTTTTATGTATGTTTAACTAATGGTGTTAATTATGTATGCTGTTTTATCTTTTATGTAATTCATATTGCGTATTAAGGCTGTATGATTTGATGGTTTTATGACCGAATAAAGCTTGTTTTGAATCAAAACTAATTGTGCAAAACTTTTTCACACAAAACTGTACTCCAAGAATCACGAGGTAAATAATTAAATAAAATCATGTAAACTCAGAATGTACATGGTGTACTATTTTACACCATCGCATACCAATTGTAACTTGCCCATATCTCAGGGAGCATGACTACACCACAATACTTGTATACCATTTTTGACCTGGGCCCTATTTTAAGAGAACCTAGTACATCATTGTGCACCATTAGTGTCAAACATCTTACAGTAATATGGCCCAACTATGCAAATATCTAAGCAGTAGAAACTCATAGTTGCAGGCATTGCGCCACTTGGTAACTCCTTGTGCCACAATATGCAAGGGGGCTGTACAACTGGTACGGGGAGCCAAAATGGTGCAGTGGAATCGAACAAAAACAACTGTGCCATATATATATATACATATATATATATATATATATATATATATATATATATATATATATATATATATATATGCTACTTTTGACACCTACTCAGAGTAGCTGTTTGAAGGGGGCACACCATTGGTACCAATGGCACCCTGAGTACTGTTCATGGTAAGGGCTGAAATCTTAGCTCAGACCCTGAACAGTACATCAGTTGCATCAAATACCTAATACGCTATTGCCCCCTTCCCTGTCCCATGGTGTGGAGTCTGTAAAATACCACAAACACATGGTTGTGGTAGGAAGATGCTAAGGGGGAAAGAAAAGTGGCCTTGCACTGGCTTCTGCGCCACTTTACTTTAATCGTCCCCAATAGTCAGGAACAATAAACATCTCCTAAATATTTCAATACCACATGAATGTGTTGGTGGAATGTAGGCATTATCTGTGGCTAATACATTTTACATTGTCACACACATATCAGACAAATGTGTTAGTTTGACAAATGCCTGTAGCAATCCAGGAAATATGCATGAAGACTGCTGTACATATTTATAGGCTAGGTAGGAAAAGGCTAGCATCTACCTACTGTGAGAAAACAGGGCTGATTGCAGAGGCCCCCTAACTTTTTGCCCCTATTTTCCACTTTTTGCAGGTGTTTTCCTGACTCTGATGGTGCCCTGGGTACTGCTAACCAGTCCCAGGGCCTATGCTCTGTGTAAAATCAATATGCAAATTAGGCTAATTATAATTGGCTAAGTTAACCTACCTATAAGTCCCTAGTGTATGGTAGGGCATGTAGGTTTAGGGACCACAGCATATGTAGTGCACCCATAGGTGCACTGCTGAGGTGCCCAGTGTCATTTTAAAGGCAGGCCTGCCTTGCTGGCTGCTTTTAAATTAAAGTTATATGCAAATTCGACTTTGGAATTAAAAGTAGTTCCAAAGTCTTAAACTACCTTATTTTTACATATAAGTCACCCCTAAGATGTGCCCTATGCGCCCCTAGGGCTGGGTGCCATGTAACTATAAGCAGGGACCTCATAAAAATAGTTTTATAAGCCCTGGTGAGGTAAAAACAGCCAAATTCGTTTTACCCTCATTGTAGTAAATGGCCTTCATGGGCTAGAATGGGGAGACATTATTTTAATTTTTAAATTCCCCTTAAATGATGGATACCAGGAGTTTGGTATCAAATTAATTGTTATAATAAACACCACAACTTCCAGTTGTTGGATTTAATATAACTTGTTCAGGTAAAGAGTTTTAAACTTTTCCTGAAAAGTTTCCAATTTCAGCCCTGCATTGCCTCTAGCAGCCTGGCCAGGCTGCCTTGATGAGGTATGAAGTGGCGTGGCTTCACACAAAGGGATGTGCCTGTGGGAGGGAATCTCCCCTCAGCAGATGGTGAGGCAGGAAGGGGGAGGGCTGCCAAACTGGTCTTCAAAGGCAGAGAAGGACATTTGGAGCAACCAGCAACACCCTCACATCCTGCAACCCCAGACAACTAGGTGCCCCCTTGATTAGATTAGGAGAGGGGAGGAGAGAAGTGTGTTTATGATTTCTAGCCACACCAGTGGGTGGGCTCCGCCAGATGTAACCTCCAAAAATCAGATTCAGCCATGATGGATTTTTGAAGAATGTTGCCTCCTGGGATTGATTTTTGCCACACTTCCCAGGAAGTGGTCATCACAGGAGGAAGGACCCTGCACCTGAGTGGAGAACCAGGACCCCCCTGCTTTTCACCCAGGAGCAAGGATAAAACTGACAGACCTGCACCCACACCTCAGTTCCCTACCACATCCCTACCAGGAAGAACTACAGAAGAAGAAGGACTGCCCTGCTGGACCCCTGGCCTGCACCTGGAACCTGCACTCAGAAGGACTACAGCAGCTGCACACTTGGGCTTCACCACAAGAAGGACTTTGCCTGGCTTCAACTGGTTCAAGGAGGGACTCCCTGTTTGCTACAGGTGAAAAATTGCTAACCGGAGTCCCCTGCAGCAACTCCTGAAGAGAGCGACCAGCTGACCACTGTCCAGTGGCCAAAAAGGAGTTTGTGCCAGGTGCATTCTGGGAGTAGTAGTCTGCACCCCCAAAGACCATCTCAGAACCTCTGGACCCTTGGGTCCAAAAGGACACCTGGGAGAATCCCCAGAAGTTTGGAGAAGTTTGGAGAACTTTTGAAAAAAAGCTCCATAGAGGGACCGACCCGCCGAGGCAACTCTAGCCGGCCTGCCTCAACCGCGACCCGGCCTGATTTGCTGGTTCGTCCCGGTAAAGAAAATCTCAGAAAAAGAGACTAAGTCCGAAGGTAAAAAGTTGACCGGGATCTCCCAGCCAGCGTATCCGAGGAGGGCTCCAGGGACATCAGATCAAGATCCAGGTTTACCTCGGTCGAAGGATTTTCACCTCGAAAGAACTACTAAGTCCGAAGGTAAAAATCTCCACTGAGGATTCCCGCGACGTGTATCCTGAGAAGGGCTCCAGGAGGTCGGATTGGACTGGCAGGTTTGTCCCGCTGAAGAAAATCTTCGAAAAAGAGACTATGGCCCTCATTCTGACCCTGGCGGTCGGTGATAAAGCGGCGGCCAACCCGCCAACAGGCCGGCGGTCCAAAATATGCAATTCTGACCCTGGCGGGAACCGCCAACACAGCCCGCCGCATTAACACTCCGCCCGCCACGGCGGAACAAACAAACAGCGCGGCGGTCCCCCGCCAACAGCCAGGCGGCAGACAATGTACCGCCCACCCTATCACGACCCACCAATCCGCCACCTTTTCCGGGGCGGGAGCACCGCCGATAAAAACACGGCGGATAAAAACACGGCGGAAACAGACTACGAACGGGAAAACGCTCACCTCCACATACACCACGCGAGATTCCGGCAGTATGGAACCAGAGTTGCAGGTCATCCCCGCACTCCTATACCTGCTCCTGTACCAGGAGCACGCCCGGCGGCGCGGAAGACATCGGTGAGTACTGCACCTACGACACAGGGGAGGGAAAAGATTACCAGCACACACCCACCCACCCACACCCACTACAACACACACATCAATGCATTCCCACAGATCACTGTCACAACCCACAAACCCCCCCCCTTCCGAAATAATGCAAAGACCAAAAGAAGAGAACTCAAACGGGCAGATATATTGAAAAATGGACAGCAGTAATCCAAATAAATAAATAAACTATGTACAAAATATATACAGCCACTAAATGTAGTCCAACCACTGTCCGTGGACCACAGGGGTCCTGAGCAAAGGGGCAAGGCCCAGTCCCACGACAAGAACTCCACGGAGAGAACACTGCAGGGGCATCAGAAAGAAAAAAGGACAGGCACCTCAGGGGGAAGGGAAGGGGAGCCACTTGAGTACACGACGCCAGATCCACGAGGGGACTCCATGACCACTGGCCCTTCCTGGGGAGAGCAAAGCCACAGTCCAAACAGTCCATACAGTGGGTGGCCTGCCCACTGGGCCATCCTGGGGAGAGCAAAGCCACAGTCCATACGGTCCATACAGTGGGTGGCCTGCCCACTGGGCCATCCTGGGGAGAGCAAAGCCACAGTCCAAACAGTCCATACAGTGGGTGGCCTGCCCACTGGGCCATCCTGGGGAGAGCAAAGCCACAGTCCAAACGGTCCATACAGTGGGTGGCCTGCCCACTGGGCCATCCTGGGGAGAGCAAAGCCACAGTCCAAACGGTCCATACAGTGGGTGGCCTGCCCACTGGGCCATCCTGGGGAGAGCAAAGCCACAGTCCAAACGGTCCATACAGTGGGTGGCCTGCCCACTGGGCCATCCTGGGGAGAGCAAAGCCACAGTCCATACGGTCCATACAGTGGGTGGCCTGCCCACTGGGCCATCCTGGGGAGAGCAAAGCCACAGTCCATACGGTCCATACAGTGGGTGGCCTGCCCACTGGGCCATCCAGGGGAGAGCAAAGCCACAGTCCAAACAGTCCATACAGTGGGTGGCCTGCCCACTGGGCCATCCTGGGGAGAGCAAAGCCACAGTCCAAACAGTCCATACAGTGGGTGGCCTGCCCACTGGGCCATCCTGGGGAGAGCAAAGCCACAGTCCAAACAGTCCATACAGTGGGTGGCCTGCCCACTGGGCCATCCTGGGGAGAGCAAAGCCACAGTCCATACGGTCCATACAGTGGGTGGCCTTCCCACTGGGCCATCCTGGGGAGAGCAAAGCCACAGTCCAAGCAGTCCATAACAGACTCCACTGCCACTGGAGGAGGCATGTTGGCCAGAGGACATCCTGCAGCCCTGCCCGAGACAGATCCTGCCCTGCCACGTCTGCCAAAGGGCCAGCGGTTCCTGCCTGGAAGGGCCCAGTTCAGCGGTTCTTGCCTTGAAGGGCCCAGTTCAGCGGTTCTTGCCTTGAAGGGCCCAGTTCAGCGGTTCTTGCCTTGAAGGGCCCAGTTCAGCGGTTCTTGAGACGGCGGGCCCCAGCGGAGCGGTGCTGGAGACGGCGGGGCCCAGTTCAGCGGTTCTTGCCTTGAAGGGCCCAGTTCAGCGGTTCTTGCCTTGAAGGGCCCAGTTCAGCGGTTCTTGAGACGGCGGTCCCCAGCGGAGCGGTGCTGGAGACGGCGGGGCCCAGTTCAGCGGTTCTTGCCTTGAAGGGCCCAGTTCTGCGGTTCTTGAGACGGCGGGCCCCAGCGGAGCGGTGCTGGAGACGGCGGGGCCCAGTTCAGTGGTTCTTGCCTTGAAGGGCCCAGTTCAGCGGTTCTTGCCTTGAAGGGCCCAGTTCAGTGGTTCTTGAGACGGCGGGCCCCAGCGGAGCGGTGCTGGAGACGGCGGGGCCCAGTTCAGCGGTTCTTGCCTTGAAGGGCCCAGTTCAGCGGTTCTTGCCTTGAAGGGCCCAGTTCAGCAGTTCTTGAGACGGTGGTCCCCAGCGGAGCGGTGCTGGAGACGGCGGGGCCCAGTTCAGCGGTTCTTGCCTTGAAGGGCCCAGTTCAGCGGTTCTTGAGACGGCGGTCCCCAGCGGAGCGGTGCTGGAGACGGCGGGGCCCAGTTCAGCGGTTCTTGCCTTGAAGGGCCCAGTTCAGCGGTTCTTGAGATGGCGGTCCCCAGCGGAGCGGTGCTGGAGACGGCGGGGCCCAGTTCAGCGGTTCTTGCCTTGAAGGGCCCAGTTCAGCGGTTCTTGAGACGGCGTGCCCCAGCGGAGCGGTGCTGGAGACGGCGGGGCCCAGTTCAGCGGTTCTTGCCTTGAAGGGCCCAGTTCAGCGGTCCTTGAGACGGCGGGCCCCAGCGGAGCGGTGCAGGAGACGGCGGCCATTCTATGGCCAACTGCTCATTGCCTGGTGGTGCCCTCCTGGGCAGCGGGGATGGTGCTCCTTCAATGCCCACCTGGGCTGTGGGTGGTGGGGCCCTCCTGGCCAGCTGGGCTGGGTCCTCCCTGGGCAGCGGCTATGGGGGTGGTGGGCTCTCCCGGGGCAGCTGTGCCGGTTCCTCCCGGGGCAGCGGCTATGGGGGTTGCGGGCTCCTCCTGGGCAGCTGTGACGGGTCCTCCATGGGCAGCAGGCCTGCTGCCTGACTTCTCCGCCTTGCTGCCCTTGCCCTCCTTAGTCGGGAGTCTGTGGCCCTTTCTTCCCTTTGGAGTTGTGGCTGTTGACCGTGGCTGGCTAGTGTCCTGGGGGGATATCGAATCCGGGCTCCGGCGGCGGCCCTTCCGCCTTCTGCTCCTCTTCCCAGGGGGTGGGCTGGCTGTCCCCTTGCTGCTGGGCGAAGATCCAGACCTGCGGGCTGGTGGGCTCCAATACCCCTGCACCCTTGTCAAGGGGGCTGCAGGGCTGGTGGTGGCTGAGGTGCTCTTTTTACCCCGACGAGAAGGAGGGGGGGGCTCAGGGTCAGGAAAGAAGGTAGCAGTGGAGAGATAGATTTTCTTGGGACAATGGAGAGTGGTAGGTACAGTGGGTATGGGAGTGGAGGGAGAGGATGTGGTTGTAGGCGAGACAAGTTTGCTGTCTTTGGGTGCAGGTGCAGGTGCAGGAGCGGGAGGCTGTCGTGAGGTGGATGGCTGTTGGGTGGGTGGGTGGCTGCGTTTGTGTGGTGTGGAAGAGGGGGTGACAGACACAGTGGGAGAGGACACAGGGGACGTGTAAATGGCCGTGGGGGTGGTGACTGCACGTGTGCGGACTGGAGTGGAGGGTATGCTGGTGATGGAAACACTGGCTGATGGTGAGGTGAATGAAGGTGTGAGTGTAGACGTCACAGGGAGGGAGGAGGGAGACGAGGAGGTGGGGGTCACAGAGGTGGTAGTGACTGTTGGCATGTCTGCATCGGAATGTTGCTTGTGTGAATGTCTGCGTGATCTGTGGTGCTTATGTTTGGATGAGCTGCTCTTGGGTGTTGAGGTGTGTGCAGGCTGGTCTGATGGTGTGGGTGGGACAGGCAGAGGAACAGGAGACTGGGAGGAGGGAGTTAATAGAGGGAGGCAGGAGACAGGGACAATGGCTGCCGTCAGTGCTGAGGCCAGAGCCTGGAACGATCGCTGATGGGCAGCCTGACCCGAATGAATGCCCTCCAGGTACGCATTGCTGCGATAAACCTCCCTCTCCACCCCCTGGATGGCATTCAAAAGGGTAGTCTGCCCAACAATGAGCGTTCGGAGGAGGTCAATGACCTCCTCACTGAGGGCAGCGGGGGTAACAGGGGCAGGGCCTGAGGTGCCTGGGGCGAAGGAGATGCCCGGCTTCCTGGCAGAGCGGGCACGGGGCGAACGCTGAGGGGCTGCTGGGAGGGCGGAGATGGTGCGCTGGGTGGCGGCTGTACCTGTAATGGCGGGGGGCACGGATGGTGCCACCCCCGCAAGGGAGCTCCCTTCCGAGGACGTGTCCGTGTCGCTGCAGGGTCCAGTCGTCCCCGTTGTGGAGCTCCCCTCGCCCTCCGTCTCACTGGTCCAGTCAGACTCTGTGGCATGGCCCTCCTGGGCCATGTAAGATGGAGCTCCCTCCTGCCCCGATGCCACTTCTCCTCCGCCTGATGATGCTGATGCACACAAGCACAGAAAGACAAACAAAAAGGGGGGTGGGAGAGAGAAATAAAGGGATTTTGAGTACATGGATCACCGGTACAGTTAGCGGACATGACAGACACAGATGCCCCCTGCACTAAGTTGCGCACTTGGGGTCCGCTACGCATTCCGTGGAACATGCCCTACACGCCTAGAGTTGACAACTGCACCCATGGATGACACGGCCCAGGGATGGCTGTACTGACACACTACTGAGGGTGGTGGCTGGGGACACAGGGGCTTACGGGGGTGCCCAGCCTACAGATATCGCCCTGGCCTAGGGGGACCCACAGCCCTCCTCCCCCACCCAGACACCTCCACTGTGCGACAACAGAGTAGATGATGCTTGTACTCACCCCCTTGTGTCTGCTGTGCTGCCCTCACGCGCCCATCCAAATCAGGGTAGGCCACCGCCAGGATCCGGAACATCAGGGGGGTCAGTTGACGGCAGGCACCCCGCCTACGTTGGGAGGCCATCCCCAGCAGAGACTCGGCGGTCTTCTTGGTCCCGCGGCGGATGTCCTCCCACCTCTTGCGGCAGTGGGTGCCCCGTCGATGGTGGACCCCCAGGGTCCGGACTTCCTTGGCGATGGCACGCCAAATCCCGATCTTCTCATGGGCGCGGACCTATGTGACACGTACAGGGAGGGAGAAATACCACGTTCAAGTTTGTCTGCATTTTTGTTGCCAGTGGCCCAACGCCCCCCATCCCCGCCAGGCCCCCCGCCAGGCCCAACATGCCCCCCATCCCCGCCAGGCCCCCCGCCAGGCCCAACATGCCCCCCATCCCCGCCAGGCCCCCCGCCAGGCCCCCCGCCAGGCCCAACATGCCCCCCATCCCCGCCAGGCCCCCCGCCAGCCCCAACATGCCCCCCATCCCCGACAGGCCCCCCGCCAGGCCCAACATGCCCCCCATCCCCGCCAGGCCCCCCGCCAGGCCCCCCGCCAGGCCCCCCGCCAGGCCCAACATGCCCCCCATCCCCGCCAGGCCCAACATGCCCCCCATCCCCGCCAGGCCCCCCGCCAGGCCCCCCGCCAGGCCCCCAAGCCAGCCAGTGGCCCCAAATCCATATTGAATTAAACTCACTTGTTGGTCTGGAGGACCGTAGAGTAGCGCATACTGGGGGAGGACCCCATCCACAAGTTTCTCCAACTCCTCTCCAGTGAAGGCAGGGGCCCTTTCCCCAGTCGCAGCAGCCATTGTCCCTTCCAGACCGAGGTCACAGCAACACTTGCAGTATAGGTCCTCTCCTGTGAAAGTTCAAGTCGCAAGTGGATAAGTAGATAGGAAATGGCGGTCACGTCCGCGGCGGTGCGTACCGCGGCGGGGCGTACCGCCACCACCGGCGCCCTTCGCCATTGGCTCCTGAAACCCATAGGCTTCAATGTTAACCAATGCGGCTTCGCGCCGCGGTCTTCGCCCGCCAACCGCCGCGGTGTGCCACGCCAGCGCATTGACCTCACATCCCATTGTCACACTTCACAGGTCAGGCAGCCGCCATTTCGAGGGTCCACATGGCTCAATTTCAACTGCGTCACACAGGCCTAGGCCTTGCATAGCCACTCAGACACGCCATTCACTGCATAGAGAATCGTTTACTGTGCAAGCTGTGAGTACGTACCTGTGGGTTGCTTGACTCTGTGCTCCATGTTGTCCTTCCTAGGCACCGTCCGCTGGGTTTGGCGAGGAGACGGATGAATCCTCGCGTGTACCGACCGCTGGTGGACCTGTCGACAATGGAAGAACGCCACATTATCCTGACCTACCGGCTTGACCGAGCCACTATACATGAACTGTGTGCCCAGCTGGAGCCCGACGTGATGTCCCCCATCCGCCAACCCACAGGGATTCCCCCTCTGGTGCAGGTCCTGTCAGTACTCCATTTCCTGGCAAGTGGGTCATTTCAGACAACAGTGGGAATTGCTTCTGGGATGTCTCAGCCCATGTTTTCGAAGGTGTTATCCAGAGTGTTGTCTGCCCTGATGAAATACGTGAGGAGCTACATCATTTTCCCTGAGGTGGGCGAATTGGCTACAGTGAAGGGTGATTTCTACGCCCTTGGACATATTCCCAACGTCATTGGTGCCATTGATGGGACCCATGTGGCTTTGGTTCCCCCAAGAGACAGGGAGCAGGTGTACAGGAACAGAAAAAGTTACCATTCCATGAACATCCAGGTGGTGTGTTTGGCTGACCAGTACATCTCGCATGTAAATGCCAAGTTCCCTGGGTCAGTGCATGACGCCTACATCCTGAGGAATAGCAGCATCCCTTACGTGATGGAACAGCTAGAGAGACACTGTGTATGGCTATTGGGGGACTCTGGGTACCCCAACCTGTCGTGGCTACTGACCCCAGTAAGGAATCCCCGGACCAGGGCAGAGGAACGGTACAATGAGGCCCATGGGCGTACTAGGAGGGTGATCGAACGCACCTTTGGCCTCCTAAAGGCCAGGTTTAGGTGCCTGCATATGACAGGTGGATCCCTAATGTACTCACCTAAGAAGGTGTGTCACATCATCGTGGTCTGCTGCATGCTTCACAACCTGGCTTTGCGCCGCCAGGTGCCTTTCCTGCAGGAGGATGGTCGAGACGGTGGTGTAGTGGCAGCTGTGGAACCTGTGGAGAGTGACGAGGAGGAAGACGACGGGGCTGAAACAGACAACAGGGACAGAATCATTGAACAGTACTTCCAATAGGACACAGGTAACAATTCAAACATAATTTAGTGAATGTGAACTACTCTCCTGCATCTCTGCTGCCTGTCTATTTGCCCCAGTGTATGATGACTGAGTTGTGGCTTTTCCCTCCCTATTTCAGATCTGGGGTCCCCACTACGAGTCCTGTGCTTCGTTTCCCCATGGACTACAGCTTTGTGGCAGCTGTTTGTTGACTTCACTATGTACAAGGACATATTTGCACTGTCATGTCAATTACAATATTTTGAAATCACAGCCAGACTCCAGATAGTTTTGTGCTAAATGGGTGTTTATTTCAGTGCTCAATATGGGATGGGTGGTTTCAAGTGGGTGGGGGCTATGGTGAAGGAATGTCCATGGCAGAGTCCAGAGTAACAGTCACACAGGTGCATTGTCCAGAGGCCTGTGGAGAGATGGAGCATGGGCAGTTCAAGGATGGACAGGGTGACAATGTGGGACAGTGGGATGACATCAGGTGGTATCCTTTGCTGGCGGGGGTCTTGACATCCTACTCTGTCTTCTTGCGAGATCTCAGGGCCCTCTTGCGGGGTGGTTCTTCTCCTGCAGGAGGTGGGGGTCTGGTGGGCTGCTGTTGTGCGGGGGCCTCCTGACCACTAGCGCCGGCGGAGGTGGTTGGCTGTTCTTGGTCCAGGCTAGTGGCAGGGGCCCTTTGTTGGTGTTGAGTGTCCGTCCTGGTGTTGATGAGGTCCTGCAGCAGCCCGACCATGGTAACCAGGGTGGAGGTGAGGGCTCTGATGTCCTCCCTGTACCCCCAATAGTGTTCCTCCTGCAGTACCTGGATCTCCTGGAACCAGGCCAGTACCGTCGCCATCGTCTCCTGGGAGCGGTTGTATGCTCCCATGATGGTGGTGAGGGCCTCGTGGAGAGTGGGTTCCCTGGGCCCGTCCCCCCCCTGTCGCACAGCTGCCCTCCGAGTTGCCCTGTTTCCCTGGGCCTCTGCCCCCTGGCCGGTGTGCCCACTACCACTGCCCCCAGGTCCCTGTTGTTGTTGGGGTGGTGGGTTATCCTGGGTGCCCTGTAGTGGTAGACACACCGCAGATTGACGCGCCCTGGAGACAGAGGCATGGGCCCGCTTGGTGGGAGCTGTGCTGGTGTTCCCAGAGGGGTTTGGGTCTGTAGTGGCCTGTGGCTGTCTGAGGGGAACCGACTGTCCAGAGGTCCCCGATGGTCCGGGCTGGTCATCGGTGTCCAGGTCGACAGAGCTGCTGTCATCGCTGACGGCCTCTTGGGTGGGGGGTGTGGAGAATTCTGGGCCCTCCGTGGCGGTGTGTTGGCGGTCGGGTCCTGCAGGGGTATAGAGGTATGGTTATAGTTTCAATGTGTGGCATATGGGTGTATCTGTCGGTTTCCGTGTCCCCAAGTGCTGGCATTCGTGTGTGGGGGCTTTGGTGAGGGTGGCTTGTGGGGGGGATGTGTATATGCATTGGGCATGCTTTGGTGATGGGTGTCCATGCTTAGTGGACGCATGCAGGCCTAGGTTTTGGGATGTGTGGGTTGTGATGGTGAGACATTGGCAGGGAATAGGTGTGCTGGGGGTGGGGGTGAGGATGGTGGTGGGGGTGAGGATGGTGGTGGGGGTGAGGGTGAGGGTGGGGGTGAGGATGGGGGTGGGGGTGAGGGTGGGGTTCGAGGATGGGGGTGAGGGTTGGGGTATGATTTGGCATGCAGGTGGGGGGGAAGCAGTAGTGAAGCTTCAACTTACCAGTGTCCATTCCTCCGCCGACTCCTGCGAGGCCGTCAGGATGCAGGATGTTCAAGACTTCCTCCTCCCATGTTGTAAATTGTGGGGGTTGAGGTGGGGGTCCTCCGCCAGTCTTCTGCACGGCGATGTTGTGCCTGGATACCATGGAACGCACCTTCCCCCGTAGGTCGTTCCATCGCTTCCTGATGTCTTCCCGATTTCTGGGGTGCTGTCCCACAGCGTTGACCCTGTCGACAATCCTCTGCCATAGCTCCGTCCTCCGGGCAATGCTGGTGTATTGGACCTGTGTGCCGAAGAGCTGGGGCTCTACCCGAACGATTTCCTCCACCATGACCCTGAGTTCTTCGTCTGAGAAGCGGGGGTGTCTTTGGGGTGCAATGGAGTGGTGTGTATGATGTGTGGGGTGGAGTATGTGTAGTTAAGTGTGTTGAGTGTGGTGGTGTGTGTTGTTTTGTGTGTGGATATTGTGTGGGTGATGGTGTAGTTTGCCTCTGTGTGATGGTATTCTGTGATCGCTGATGTGTCTCTCAGTGCTTCTTTCGGAATTTTTGGTCGTAGGGGTTTGTGGGTGATGTGGGTGTGTGTTTTATATTGTATTGTGTGTGTGGGAGTGGTGTGTGTATGTGTATCAGGTGTGTGGAATTCAAATCGGCCAATGTGGCTGAGTTTTGTTCGTTTGTGTGTATTCTGACCGCGGCGGTGTGTACCGCCAATGGAAAACCGCGTTTAAATGACCCCCGTGTGGATTCGTGGGTCGTAATGGCATGGGCGTATTTCTGTTGGCGTGACGGTGGAGGTTTGGTCACCTCCACTTTTCCACCGACCGCTGGTCTGGCGGTCTGTTGTGGCTGTCGGATTTTTGGAGGTTTGGCTGCTGCGGGTCAGAATGACCGTGGCGGGTTACCGCGACCGCGGCGGAATTATGGAGGATTTCTGACCGGCAGTAGGCGCCTTTTACCGCCGAGGTCAGAATGACCACCTAAGTGTGAAGGTAAACTTTTAACCGAGGCCTCCTGTGGCCTGTAGCCGAGCAGGGCTCCATCGCGGTCGGCCTTAAACTTTGACTTTGCCCCGGTAGAGGTGCAACCAGATGACCCGATTGGTGCTTTTTGTTTCTAGGCTCGAAAAAAAATAAAATTCTTTAAACATTCATATGTCCGGTTCCCCTTATCCGATTTTATTCGTTTGTGTGTCATTTTAAAGATAAAAATATAATCTATTTTTATAAATTGGCTTCGGATTTTTAAACTGTTTCCTGTGTTTTATTTAATTACTGTTTTGTGAAATTTGAATGCTTTATACTCCGTCTCCTAAATTAAGCCTTGACGCCCATTGCCAAGCTACCAAGGGTTGAGCTGGGTTTCATTTACTGAGACCTAACTGGACCTTAGTGAACGTTAGTGGCCTATTGCTAAGTGTAGGTACCTACCAGCCCTTACCAATAACCCATTTTCCAACACCTATAATGGCAGGTGTGTATCTGCTATGTAACCTAGCTACGTCTGAATGACAATATCACACGTGAGTACTGGGAACGTACTTCTCAGTGCCACTCACATGTATTAGCAAGAGAGTGACATAAAGGGACTAATACAGACAAATGTTTAGGTGTATCACACCCACTCAAGTCGGAATGTCCATGTAAGTCAAGCAAAGTACTAACAAGTCACAGACCCTTTGCCAAATTGTATGTGTGAAGAATGACATACTGTAGAATGCTTGATTGAGTCATTCCTTCTTGTTATAGCTGACACGAGTAATCACAGTACCAAAATACACTCATTGGGAATGTTACATAGGTTGTGGAAAGCAAATGTGAGCATGTAGCCATGTATGAAAAATGATGTGAAGCCACAGTAGAACAGTTGAGAGAGAAGTTTGAAGACTTGGAGGGTTGGTCTTGATGAAATGATGTATGGATACTAGTGGTACCTCTAAATACCAAGGGTCCAGCCATGGACCTGTTTGTGGACGATCTCATTCTGAAACACCTGCAAACACGTGGACTCCCAAAAATCTTTTAGGTGGAGAGAGCCCACGGCATCCCAGATCCACTATGAAAGCCTCAAGCACACCCTTGTCCCATCATACCACTACTCATAAACGTCTGATACCAGGACATGAGTCACCAAGCAGCTCACTGTGCCCCTCCATTGCATATAGGTAAAGCTCAGGTTACCTTCATCCCCAATTTATGTCTGTGGGTCCAGAGGCTGCACCTCAGTTTCCTCTAGATTAAGATGGAACAGGACCACAAGTAAACAATGACTTATCCAGCGCAGCTTTGATTAGTCACAGCATGCAAAACTCACTTTTTATCAAGCCCAGAAGCTGGTCGTGAATGGCTGGATTGAATGTCAGGTGGCAGGAGGGTCAAGACACTGAAACTGCCCCGAGAGGCCCCGGGGTGGCGCATGGCAAAGGAGAATAGTGAAACACTTGAAGTGGAGGTGCAGGTCAAAAATATAACGCCTAGCCTAGGGCATTATCCTGATAACCCAAACAGATCTTGGGACCCATGGAGAGATGAGAGGGGGTTGTGGGATCATAAATATGGCACTGGATATGCACCTAAAGTGTTTTGTGTGTTGTCCTTTAACCATAGAGTGGGATGTCCAAAGTTAAAATGTCAACCCTAAGGATAGTATCCTGGAATGTCAATGGCCTAGGCGACAAAGTCAAACGGGGAGTGGTGCCCCAGTATTTCAAACCAGATTCCCCTGAGATGGTTCTCATACAAGAGACTCCCCTCATAGGTAATAGGTGTAATGCCCTTCACCATTGGGGAAATAAAAAGGCTGCTAATGTGGGCCATACCCCCTCCTCTAGAGGAGTAATAATGTTTGTGAGGAGAATGCTGCCCTTGGTCATTTGGCAAATATGTACGATCCTCTAGGTCCCTATATGGTGATCTCTGGGATCTGAGAGGTCAGGCATCTTAAACATACCTTCAGTAGATATCACAACATGACTTCACAACTCAGTACTACCAGCCCTGACCACTCTGCTACACATGGGAAAGTGATCATGTGAGAGGACCTCAGCGCGACACCGAGTGATAGCATTCATTAATATCCCCCAGGCCCATGGACTCCATCAGACGACAATTTGCAGACGTCCTCACTTCCCAGGGACTGGCAGATGTACGGTGTACCCTTAACCCAGCACAACAGAACTTCATCCTTTTTTCTTGGGGGTGCATGATTGTCTATCCTGAATTGATTACTTTCTCATGCTGACTCACCAGCTGTTAAAAGTCAGTGAGGCCACTAACTTAACCAGGGTTATTTCTGACTATTCGCCCCTATAGCTGGTGTATATTTGGGCCCAGAGGCCAAACACTACCCGCATCACATTGAGCTCTTGGTACCTTAAAGAGCCAAAAATTAGGGAATGGATGTTAGCTGCAAAAGACCATTATTTTCAGCGAAACAGCACATCAGTCGAGTCTCCACTCATGTTGTGGGTGGCCTATGAGACAGTAGTCAAGGAGGTGGGATTCACCATGAGGGTGCAAGGGAAACAATTAAGAAGGGTCAAATTGAAGGCTCTTGAACATGAGTTTTTGTCCCTTGAGGTAGGCTTAGCCCAAATGGGAAAATCGATTATGCAAGGTATTTCACCTCAAAAAAACAAATCAGGCAAGCTCTTGGCTGGCATACCTCACTCAAACCTCACTACAGAGGATAGGGAAGCCTTAGAAGATGCACTTTCCCTGGGGGAAATTGTAAGAACCATCAGGGATGTGAAGTCTGTCAAAGTATCAGGACCCAGTGGGGTAACAATGGAACCCTACAAGTTGACAGCCACTCACCTTGCCTCACATCAGAAGTAGATGTGTGAGAAGAGCCAGCAGGGGTGAGTACTCCCATTAGACCAGCGCCAAGCTTCTATAGTGGTCATCCACAAATAAGGGAAGCCCAGGGAGGCAAGTATCTGTACCGTGGGTCTACAGACTAGACACAGTTAAAATAAATATCAATGACCTAACCAAGCATCCAAGGAATAACCACACCGATTCTTGGCAAATCATGTGAAACAGCAGGAACTGATTAGATTTGTCCTACACAAACAAGCTGCCATTCCTCAGTATATGATAGGGCTAGCCTGACAATAAGTACCTCAAATGTAAGAACAAATACTTGGTCATGGGATCGCAAATGTGCAGGTGTATGTCTGCAGGGTACTGTGCATTGGAGTGCAGATGATCCATCATGAGGATGGCAGATCACCACTCAATGCCCCCTCAGTACCCTGAGCCTGAGTAGCCTACTTTGACCCTTGACACAGTCAGGGGCCTGCTGATTGCCCACACTGAACTGAGCTGAGGTGACCACAGTCAACTGGTGTTCATACATGCAACAAATGCAATGTATGCTCCTTTAAACTGTGACAGGAGTACCGGTGACCACGGTGCCATCACTGCATGAGAGAACCCCTGCCGCACAGATTGTATTAAATTTCATCAATCTGCCAATCATATCTATGTTTGACTAATTGAACTTTGATAATATATGTTGTTAACACAACATACCTAAATGTATCAACACATGCCGCAGCTAGGTGGACCAGGCTTGTTGCTGTCAATTTGGGGATGGACAAATGAGTTCAATTTACATCATAAAATGTGTTCATGTCACATGGCAGCTTACAACTTATCATGACCAGTTCAAATGTCCCCCCCATTGTGAAACATGTTTTTCACCTATATGAGTACACAGATTTGGAACAATGGCCTACATTTAGGATAGCTGGAATAGAGATTTGGTATGCATCCAACACCTAAACTCATCACTGTATCATACAGCACTGTTCCGCCATGATACATCCATTTTAACACAAAAAACATGTCATACATATGCCTACAATAACACATGTCAGCACATCATCTCCAACATTTTGCATTCATGGGAACCATGTGTTACACGTGTTTTGCTTTACATCTTTAAGTCTGCCCCTTACAACACACCATAGTGTGCACATACGTGCACTCACATTTAATTGGCTTACAGGACCTTATGTCGGCCTTCATCAACAGCATCTTTTGCTAAAGATTTGTTAAGGGTATGATTTACCTGAACATGTGTTGCACATGGGCCTTCCCATCCTATGTTGTGTACAGTAACGTACAGTTGGAATTCTGACATGACATTGTAATAGACCCACAACATGAGTAGCACCAATATGCACACTCAGTACACATGTGTAAACATGTATGAGGCTGAGAGTCTTCATACACAGGCACATTTGCAAACTTTATCAGTCCTCATATGCATCACACACATACATACGTATGGTAACATATTCCTAGGTTACTGGTACACAATTATATTCACATACACATATGTAGCCAAACCATACAAACTACATAGATGCATAGCCCTTGTAACAAGGAATGTGAATGTGGGTGCACTGTCAGCCTTTCCACCAAAATCCACGCATGGCTGTTATGAGTCCGAATATGGTAGATCTCCAACAGCTCAAATCACAAAAATAATGCCTGGCACCATGCGCTTCTTCCTGTCTCAGCCTTCCCTTAAAAATTCACGCATGCCCGGCATCCGTCAAAAATGTTGATGCATACCATTGTCTTACAAACATCGCAAATTCCAAAAATAATGCCTTGCCTCTGTGCGTCAATTGCAAGTCAACATACCTTGTCAGCCTTCATAAAAAAAATCCACGCATGGCTGTTGCTTAAAAAAAAGACGCATTTCAGAAAATGTGACGCATTCGTCTAGGAAGTGATGTAACAAGACTTCCTTGCTGTACACATAGTAAAGTGAATTTACTTTCACTTTTACTTTACAGTCTGGGAGAGGTTGTGTGGAGCCGGTTGAGGAATGGTGGTTGCTGAGAGTATTGTGCTGTGTCCTGTTGCTGTTCAGCTCATTTTGTTGAATTTGTAAGTTTTGTGTAGTGTTATTGCTCTGTCGTTATGGGGGTCATTCTGACCCTGTCGGCCGGTGACCGCCAGGGTCACCGACCACGGGAGCACCGCCAACAGGCTGGCGGTGCTCCCTCATGCATTCTGACCGTGGCGGTTCAGCCGCGGTCAGAAACGGAAAGTCGGCGGTCTCCCGCCGACTTTCCGCTGCTCGGGAGAATCCTCCATGGCGGCGGAGCGCGCTCCGCCGCCATGGGGATTCTGACAGCCCCTACCGCCATCCTGTTCCTGGTGGGTCTCCCGCCAGGAACAGGATGGCGGTAGGGGGTGCCGCCGGGCCCTTGTGGGCCCCTGCAGTGCCAATGGCATGGGCACTGCAGGGGACCCCGTAAGAGGGCCCCGCAAAGTATTTCAGTGTCTGCAAAGCAGACACTGAAATACGCGACGGGTGCCACTGCACCCGTCGCACCCCTGCAACTCCGCCGGCTCCATTCGGAGCCGGCATCCTCGTTGCAGGGGCATTTCCGCTGGGCCGGCGGGCGCTCTTTTGGAGAGCGCCCACCGGCCCAGCGGAAATGTAAGAATGCCCGCCGCGGTCTTTTGACCGCAGTGCGGTCATTTGTCGGCGGGACTGTGGCGGGCGGCCTCGGCCGCCCGCCACAATCAGAATCACCCCCTATATTTGTATTGTCAGGTGTTAGTCCTGGGCTACATTGTTGGGTATTTAGGGTTAGGTGAGCTTATTATATGTTTTTATTTTTTTGGGTCATTGGTTGCTATGGTGGAAGACAGCAGGATGTCTGGCAAGGGATGGGCACAGCACCTGAGTCCAGATGAACGGGGGGTTCATTTGGCTAATGTGTCACCACCACCTCAATATGATGAGAATGGGTGGCCATGTAACCATGTGCTACCCTACATAGGCCAGGAAGCTGCACTGGGGAAAAGTCCTGTTCCAGCTGCGTAGGATCTTCAATGTGGAGTGCACAGACCACCAAATCAAGCACCTGTGGGCAGACTTCATTGCCAGGAAAGGTGATCTCCTGGATCACCTGGTGGTTCGGGTTGGATGATCTGTTGGTAAGTAAACCTGTAACATTGCAACGTCCTCTTTTACATGGGAATGACAGTAGAGCATAAGGATAACTTTAGCATGTCATGAGAAAGGTGAGGACATCAAGGGGCAGGTTTAAAGTAAGTGGCTGCACCCAGCGCAGCACCACTTCCCTTGCACCTCTTAGCACCGCCTTACCCCCACCATGTGGGCAATGTATCTAAGATATGGCGCACCATGGCACAGGTTAGGGGGCAATTGCACTATAATTTTGGATGATATTGATGTACTTTTCAGGATTATTCCCATTAATTTGCCAAAAATCCTGACCAGTACAGGGTGGGCCTTCAACATATGATGATGTGCCCCCTTTTTAACACATGCTCTGAGCAGTCATTAAAATATGCAAAACAAAATGAAGCTAAATGTTCCTTTAAGTTTCAATGTGCCATTTCTTCAGCCTACGTAATGGGCAAATGCCCACTGTGCATACATAATAGTTGGCACAGGCATAATGTAGCAGAAAGGGTGATAAAGTTGCATAGTGCATGCGTTGTGCCACTTTATGAGCCTATGGGCAACATTATGCTTACACCGTGCTATATCTATGCAAAGGGGGCATTCCTCTGTTAGGAGGGGGTAGGGGAAATAATGAAAGGCACAAAGAAAACAGAGAAAAATGTTTGCATTAATCATTCTGGCATTTTCTATGCCTCCTTAGACTAGGCATCAAAAGGGGGCACCCCATTAATTATGATAGCCCCCATGTACTGCTCAGGGTTGGACCAATATCTTAGGACTAACCCTAAAATGTACATCAATACCGTCAACAATTATTATGCCATTTCCCCCTACCCTGCGCCATGGTGCGCCTTATCTTGGATACAGTGCACACATAGTGGCGGTAGGGTGTTGCTAAAGGGCGCACGGAAAGTGGCGCTGCACTGGTTGCAGTAACACTTAACGTTTATCTTCCCCTAAGCTTTGCACAATTAACAGTATTCTGTCCCCCACAGTAAGTGTGACATATGAGTCAGAGACATGTATGTATGGGTGAGTCACATTGCAATATATCTTTTTGGGTGGTACCTATGTCTGTCTGACTGACTTGTTGTAGATAGCAGTGGGTCATTCCTAACACTAAGTTCACTCAGCTAAACAAGTGCAATGTGTAACAGTTGTCCATGTTAATCTTTGTTCACAAATCATAAAGCTATGTTTTCCTGTCAGATCTTGCAGGCGGACCTCCACAGTACACCATTATCCAGGTTTCCACTTTCGAAGACCCCGATGCAACCAGTAAGTTTCACCTTGTATGTCGCATGTGTACATGGAGGCCCTCATTACAACCTTGGCTGTCGGTGATAAAGTGGTGGTAATTACCACCAACAGCCTGGCGGTAATTACGGTCAAATTATGACCATGGCGGTGAGAACTCAGATAGACAGCCACTTTACCACACCGACCGCCAGGGCGGAAACAACAGCCACCAGACCGGTAGATGCCTATAGCCAGGCAGAAGTCAATGTTCCGCCCACCATATTATGAGACAGGAAACCGCCACCTTTTCTGGGGTGGTACAAACAACATCAAAAGCCTGGCAGAAACAGAGCACAGAAGTCAAAGCACTCACCTTTGGAGACACAGGGAAGAACCACGCCACTATGGAGCCCGAACTACAAATATTTCCAATGATTTTCTACATCCTGTTCCATCACAAACACCAACAACGGTGAAGACAAGCATGGTGAGTACAGCCACCTACCACACAGGGGAGGGGGGGAGGAAAAAGAGAGTGACACACACACGCAACACACACACCCCGACCCCCAACACCATACACACAATCAGCTGCAGTACTAAAACATATTTAACCCATACCCCTGAGGAATAATGCAAGGACAACAGGAATGTGCTAAAGTGAGTGTAATAATATCAACACAGTAGAAATATGAAAATGCAATGTAACTGGTATATACATATGTGCAGTTCAAGGGACACGGCCCAGTCCTCATTGTGTGTGGGTCACAGGGCCTCAGGCCAAAGTCCAAGGCCCCACTTGTTACTTGCACCAACACAGAGAGAACACTGCAGGGGCATCATTTGGAAAATAGGCAGGCACCACTGGGGGACAGGGAACAGGGGGCACCTCAGCCGACAGATGGAACAATACCACTGGTTCTGGAGGGGGCAACATGCCATGTGCTTGGTCCTGGGGAGTGCAAGGCCACAGTCTCTCAAGTGGGTGACTTGCCCACATGCTCTGGAGGGGGCAACATGCCCTGTGCTCTGTTCCAGGGAGTGCAAGGCCAGAGTCTCTCAAGTGGGTGACTTTCCCACATGCTCTGGAGGGGGCAACATGCCCTGTGATCTGTCCTGAGGAGTGCACGGCCACAGTCTCTCAAGTGGGTAACTTGCCCACTGGCTCTGGAGGGGGCAACATGCCCTGTGCAACATGCCCTCTGCTTTGTCCTGGGGAGGCTGGGTTTGGTGGTGTCTTACCCACTGGTTCTGCAGGGGGCATTGTGCCCTGTGCACTTGATCCTGGGGAGGCTGGGGTTGGTGGGAGTCTTACCCACTGGTTCTGGAGGTGGCACTGTGTACTGTGCTTTGGATACTGGGAAGGCTGGGATTGGTGGGTGTCTTACCGACTGGTTCTGGAGGAGGCATCGTGCCCTGTGCTCTGGATCCTGGGGAGTGCAAGGTCACAGTCTCTCAAGTGGGTGACTTTCCCACATGCTCTGGAGGGGGCAACATGCCCTGTGATCTGTTCTGAGGAGTGCACGGCCACAGTCTCTCAAGTGGGTGACTTGCCCACTGGCTCTGGAGGAGGGGGCAACATGCCCTGTGCAACATGCCCTGTGCTTTGTCCTGGGGAGGCTGGGTTTGGTGGTGTCTTACCCACTGGTTCTGCAGGGGGCATTGTGCCCTGTGCACTTGATCCTGGGGAGGCTGGGGTTGGTGGGAGTCTTACCCACTGGTTCTGGAGGTGGCACTGTGTACTGTGCTTTGGATACTGGGAAGGCTGGGATTGGTGGGTGTCTTACCGACTGGTTCTGGAGGAGGCAACATGCCATGTGCTTGGTCCTGGGAGTGCAAGGCCACAGTCTCTCAAGTGGGTGACTTGCCCACATGCTCTGGAGGGGGCAACATGCCCTGTGCTCTGTCCCAGGGAGTGCAAGGCCAGAGTCTCTCAAGTGGGTGACTTTCCCACATGCTCTGGAGGGGGCAACATGCCCTGTGATCTGTCCTGAGGAGTGCACGGCCACAGTCTCTCAAGTGGGTGACTTGCCCACTGGCTCTGGAGGGGGCAACATGCCCTGTGCAACATGCCCTGTGCTTTGTCCTGGGGAGGCTGGGTTTGGTGGTGTCTTACCCACTGGTTCTGCAGGGGGCATTGTGCCCTGTGCACTTGATCCTGGGGAGGCTGGGGTTGGTGGGAGTCTTACCCACTGGTTCTGGAGGTGGCACTGTGTACTGTGCTTTGGATACTGGGAAGGCTGGGATTGGTGGGTGTCTTACCGACTGGTTCTGGAGGAGGCAACATGCCATGTGCTTGGTCCTGGGGAGTGCAAGGCCACAGTCTCTCAAGTGGGTGACTTTCCCACATGCTCTGGAGGGGGCAACATGCCCTGTGATCTGTCCTGAGGAGTGCACGGCCACAGTCTCTCAAGTGGGTGACTTGCCCACTGGCTCTGGAAGGGGCAACATGCCCTGTGCAACATGCCCTGTGCTTTGTCCTGGGGAGGCTGGGTTTGGTGGTGTCTTACCCACTGGTTCTGCAGGGGGCATTGTGCCCTGTGCACTTGATCCTGGGGAGGCTGGGGTTGGTGGGAGTCTTACCCACTGGTTCTGGAGGTGGCACTGTGTACTGTGCTTTGGATACTAGGAAGGCTGGGATTGGTGGGTGTCTTACCGACTGGTTCTGGAGGAGGCATTGTGCCCTGTGCTCTGGATCCTGGGGAGTGCAAGGTCACAGTCTCACAGGTGGGTGTCATACCCACTAGAACTGCAGGGGCCAGGCCGCACAGCAGCCCATGGAAGCAGGACTACATACTGTCCGCCGGTGGTGATGGTTGATCAGTGGTGGTAGTGGTGCTGCTGCTGGTGGTGGAGGTGGTGGTGGGGGTAAGGTCCAGCCCATCCCCGGCAGCCTCAGATGGCTGCCCACTGGTGGTGGTGTGGCTGCCGCTACTGCTGGTGTTGGTGGTGGGGAGAAGCTCCAAAACATCCCCAGCATCCTCAGATGGCTGCTAACTGGTGATGGTGGTGGTGCTGCTGGTGGTGGTGGGGGGGAAGCTCCAGCCCATCCCCTGCAGCTTTGGATGGCTGCCCACTGGTAGTGGTGGTGGTGCTGCTGCTGGCAGTGGTGGGGGGAATCTCCAGCCCCTCCCCTATAATCTCGGATGGCTGCCCGCTGGTGGTGCTTATGGTGGTGGTGGGGGGAGGCTCCAGCCCATCACCTGCAGTCTCGGATAGCTGAACAACCAGGGTTGGTGGTGAGGGCTCTGTCTGAGTCCCTGCACTAGGCCCCTTGTCCTTCCTGCCTGCTGGTGCTGGCTCCTTGCCCTTCCTGGCAGCAACTGTGGCTGGCTCCTTTCCCTTCAAGGCAGCAGCTGGGGCAGGCTCCTTGCCCTTCCTGGCAGCAGCTGGGGCAGGCTCCTTGGTCTTTCTGGCAGTAGCTGAGGCAGGCCCCCTTTCCTTGAGGCTGCCTGGTGCAGGCTCCTTCAACCTCTGGACATGTGCCCTGGATCCTTTCCCACCACAAGTGGGTGTAGAGACTACTGGGCCCGTGGACTAGGTAGCTGAGGTGCTTTCCTGGGTTTTTGCACCGTGGCCAGACGTGAAGGATGGGGGGAGGGGTAGCAAAGAGGTCAATGGTGGGGACAAAAAACTTCTTAGGGACATTGGGGCGGGGAGAGGGAGAAGATGTGGGAGTGGAGGAAGAGGGAGTGGTTGTAGGAGGTGCCTGTCTGCTTTGTTTGGGTGCAGGTGCATGGGCTGGATGCTATTTTGAGGTCGATGGCCATTGGGTGTCTGAGTGCTTACGTTTGTGTACCTTGGGAGGGGGGACAGACACAGTGGGAGAGGACACAGGGGACTTGTGCATTGATGTTGGGACGTGTCTGCCAGTGAGGTGTGTGTTTTGCTAGGTGTGGTGGTGATGCTGGTAGTGGATGAGGATGTAGTGCACGCAGGTGTGAGTGTAGACAGAACTGGGAAGGAGGTGCAGGAGGAGGAGGAGGAGGAGGGGGACACAGTGGAAATTGTGGATGTTGATATGTCTGCATCTGGATGGTGTTTGTGTGAGTGCCGGTGGGATGAAGTGTGGTGCTTTGTTTGCCTGTGACACACTTGGGTGTTGTCTTGTGTGCATGCTTGTCTGCCTGTGTGCATGGGATAGGTTGGGGTTGAGGGCAATGGGATTGGGAAGAGGAAGTTGGAGGGGGGGAGGTTGGAGGTTCGAAACAGGGACAATGGCTTCCATTAGAGAGGAGTACAGAGCCTGGATTGATGTCTGTTGGGCCACCAAGCCAGTGTGAATGCCATCCAGGAATGTATTAGTCTGTTGCATTTGGTCTGCCAGACCCTGGATGGCATTCACAGTGGTTGTTTGCCCTACAGAGATGGATCTCAGGAAGTCAAAAGCCTCCTCACTCAGGGCAGCAGGGCTAACTGGGGCAGGGCCTGAGGTGCCTGGGGCGAAGGAGATGCCCACCCTCCTCGCTGAGGGGCTGCTGGGAGGGTAGTGCTGGTACAGGGCTGGCGGCTGTACCTGTAGTTGGGGACGGCACAGAGGTGTCCGCCACCACCAGGGAGCTTCCATCGGAGGAGGTATCACTGTCCGAACTGTCCACTCCTGTCTCCACCGTGGTGCTCCCTTCGCCCTCCATCCCACTGTTGCCCTTAGCGTCGGTGCCTCCTGGGTCCTCCGTCGCCAGTGCCTCTGCTCCTCCACCAGATGATGCTATTGCACATAAGGACAGGGTGACAAAACAAAAGTGGGGGGAAGAGACAAAGGATACACTGGGACAATGCCTGCACCAACACCACCATTGGCGTGCACACCACCCTCACACACAGGGAACAGCCCTACACACTATGCATTGCACTACCAGTTAAAATGCTAGCCACCAAGGCGTGGGGAGGGGAACCCCTGCCAAATGCAGCACACCTGGAACCCACACAGAGCTGACCAGCTGTGAATGCCAACCAGCTAGGAAGCAGGATTATCACTTCAGAACCCTGGCCAACATGGGACCTACTCTGCAATGTCAGGCCTGGCCTAGGAACACTCACTGACACACATCCCCCACCCGGGTACCCTCCTACCATGCGTGAGGTGTAATGATGGGCATTGTACTCATCCCTTGTGACTGCTATGATGCCCTCAACCACCAATCCAGCCCCTAATAGGCCACCACCAGTTTGCGGGCCATCAGGGGAGTCAGGGTTAGACAGGCAACACTTCCTCATTGGGAGGCCATCCCCAGCTGGGCCTCCGCATCTTCCATTTCCAGCATCTCAGGTCCTCCCACCCTTTCTGACAGTGGGTGTTCTGCCTGCCGTAGAGCCCCAGGGTCCGCACGTCCCTGGCAATGGCACACCATATACCCTTCTTTTGATGGGCACTGACCTGCAGAGGAAATACACACAGGAAATGGTATCAGCCAGACAGTCCTGCCTGTTACACTTATGGCTCACCATACCCCTTCACATCACCATTTACACACACATGGCCCAGCACACAAGCTGTACGCCACCCAGGGGACATCCACCCCCCCTCAGTACACGGGGCCTTCACACACACCACTCCATGCATTCATGCCACATGCATTGTGCCTACAGTGTACTCACCTGTTGGTCTGGAGGCCCTTACAGCAGTCCGTACTGGGGTAGGACCCCATCCACCAGTCTCTCCAACACAGCCGAGGTGAAGGCAGTGGCCCTTTCCCCAGTCACACGAGCCATGGTAGGTTCCAGACACAGGTCACTGTATCACATGCAGTGTAGGTCCTCTCCTGCTTAAGGTCAGGTAGCAAGCGAGTGATCAGATAGAAAATGACGGTCACATCTGCAGCGGTGCATACCGTCACCGCCGGCATACATCACTATTGGCTACTGTACCCCATAGCACCCAATGTTAACCAATGAGGAGTTGCACGACAGTTTCCGACCGCCTACTGCAACGGCGAACAACGTCAGTGGAATTACCTCACTTTCACCTGTCCCTCCACACAGGACAGGCAGACACAATTTAAGGGGGGGGGGCAGGCCCTGAACAATAACTGCATCACAGTTAAAAATAGGACATACAGGACAAATTCCACTTAACCATTACAAATTGACATCATGCATTGTATTGTTGTGGCTCCAATGTTCAGTTTGTGACTGGCTCCTTACTTTTTTGTCCCTTAGACTGCAACCGCTGTGGATGAATAGGAGATGGAGACATACCCCCGTGTACAGACCTCTGGTGGACTTAGCAATAGGGGAGGACAGGCACATTATCCTCACCTATAGACTTGACAGGGCCACAATCATAGAGCTGTGTGCCCAACTGGAGCCTGACCTGATATCTGCTATCCGTGACCCCACTGGGATCCCCCCTCTTGTGCAAGTCCTATCTGTGCTCCATTTCTTCGCAAGTGGTTCTTTCCAAGTGACAGTGGGCTTGGCAGCAGGAATGTCAGAGTCAATGTTCTCGATAGTGCTGACAAGAGTGTTGTCTGCCCTGATTAAGCACATGTGCAGCAACATTGTTTTCCCCAGGTGTAGGATTTGGCCACAGTGAAGGCTGACTTCTATGCAATGGGACATATCCCCAACATAATTAGGGCAGTTGATGAAACTCATATTGTATTTGTCCCTCCCCACCAGCAAAATAAACAGGGGTTCAGAAATCGTAAGAGTTTCCACTCCATGAATGTACAGGTGGTGTGCTTGTTGGACCAGTACATCTCCCATGTCAAGGCTAAGTATCCAGGGTTGGTGCATGATGCCTTTGTCCTGAGGAATAGCAGCAACCCAAATGTGATGGCCCAACTACAGAGACACATGATGTGACTAATAGGTGACCCGGGTTCCCACCCAGTAGATGTTGGTGTATGGGTATGGTGTGGGCCATATAGGATAGTGTGCGCCTAAATGTTGTCCCTCAGTATTTGCATGTGACTAAGGTTACCCCAACCTATCATGTCTACTGACCCCTGTGAGGAATGCAGGGGCAAGGGCAGAAGAACGTTACAATGAGCACATGGGCGAACAAGGATAATCAAACAGACCTTTGGCCTCCTGATGGCCAGGTTCAGGTGCCTCCATCTAACTGGGAGATCCCTGTGCTACTCACCCAAGAAGGTCTTCCAGATAATTGTGGCATGCTGCATGTTGCACAACCTTGCCTTGAGACGCCATGTGCCTTTTCTGCAGGAGGAGGAGGCTAGAGATGGCCGTGTAGCAGCAGTGGACCCTGTGGACAATGAGGATGAGAAGGCAGAGGATGAGGATGAGGACAACAGAACAGCAGTGATATGACAATACTTCCAATGACACAGGGGTAAGACAGTGTTACTTCACATTTCATTGTGATTATTTAACTTATCTTTGGCACTGGCATGCTGTTCTTTCCCACTTTTATGCTTACTCACTGTACCCTTTGGCAATTCATTTTGCAGATGTTGGTGCCCCACTATCGCTCCTGGTGTGATCACTGCAGCCAACTACAGGTCTTTCCTATGTGAACATTACTGCACAGTTAAATTGTAATGTTTGAACCTGGTTAAACAAATACATACTTAAACAAATTGACATACTCCATCATTTTATTTTTTCAAAGGGTGTTTTTTGAAGTGCTAAGAAGAAGAGGGGCAAGTACATTGGGATGGGGTGATGATGGTGGAAAGTCCAGGGTATTTTTCCAGTCTATTTGGTGCACAGGTGCATTGTCCAAGGGGACATAGGAAGGGGGCAATGGCAGTTCAAGGTGGACAGGGTGACAGATTGGGACACAAGGGCGACAATCAGGTGAGTCTCATTTCCTGGCAGTGGTCTTGACAGTAGTCTCTGGCTTCTGCCTGGATCGCAGGGAACGTTTGCGGGATGGTACACCTTCTGCAGGGGGAGGAGTGCTGGTCACCTGTTGGTCATGTGGTGGGGCCTCCTGTCCACTAGCAGCAGCAGAGGTGGAAGGCAGTTCAGATGTCTGGCTAGTGGCCCGCTGCTGTGAGACTGCCTCCCTCATAATGTTGGCCATGTTTGCCAGCACCACTGCTATGGAGACCTGGGTGGTGCTGATGGCCTGCAAGTCCTCCCTGATCCCATGGTACTGTCCCTCCTGCAGCCAACTGTTCTCCTCCACGTTGTCCGGGATCTGGCCCAGCGTATCCGGGGAATGTTGGTAGGCTCCCAGGATCTCTGCAAGTGCCTCCTGGAGAGTCAGTTCCCTGGGCCTGTCCTCTCCCTGGCACACAACAGTACTCCCAGTTTCCCTATTGTCCTGTGTCTCTTTCCCCTGAACAGTGTGCCCACTGCCACTGACCTCAGGCCCCTGATTGCGTTGGGTATGAGATGTGCCCTGGGGTCCCTGTAGTGGTGGACACACTGCTGATTGACGTGTGCTGGGGACAGAGGTATGGGTGCGCTGGGTGGGTGCTGTGGTGGTGTTTCCAGGTGGGGGAGGCTCTATGGCGGTGTGTGACTGTGCCTGGGTAACCGACTGTCCAGAGGTCCCTGATGGGCCAGGTTGGTCATCCAGATCCAGGCAATCAGAATTTCTGTCATCACTGTGGACCTCTTCAGTTGGGGGACTAGATAGTGCTGGCACCTCTTCTCTGCTGACACTGGCTGGGATACCTGTGGGGATGTAAATTCTGTGTTATTGTTTCTCTGTGTAACATATTGTGCATCATTGGGTTGCCCTCTTTGTTTTTATTTGCCCAGGCAGCATTCACTTGTGTACGTTGGTGTATGGTGGGATTATTAGTACTCTATAGTGTGCATGCTGTAGTGATGAGTGTCCATGCAGGGCTGTGAGTGGTGTTCATGCATTGTATGGCATACAGGGCTTGGCATTAGGATGAGTGAGATGTGATGGTGGGGTGTGGGGATATTGGAGTGATGGGTGTGAGGGTGAGGGTGGGGGTATGTGATGGCATGCAGGTAGGAGGGTTGAAGTTGTATAGAGTTGACTTACCAGAGTCCAGTCCTCCTGCTACTCCGGCCAGGCCCTCAGGATGCATGATTGCCAAGACTTGCTTCTCCCATGTTAAGTTGTGGGGGAGGAGGTGGGGGTCCACCGCCAGTCCTCTGTACAGCGTGGTGTCTTCCTACCTTCCCCCGTAGGTTGTTCCACCTCTTCTGATGTCGTCCCTTGTTCTTGGGTGCTGTCCCACGGCATTGACCCTGTCCACGATCCTCCACCATAGCTCCATCTTCCTAACAATGGATATCTGCTGCACCTATGGTCCAAATAGCTGTGGCTCTACCCTGATGATTTCCTCCACCATGACCCTTAGCTCCTCCTCTGAGAATCATGGGTGTCTCTGTGGTGCCATGGGTGTTGTGTGAGTTGTGTAGGTGAGGGTGTGTAGGGTGATGTGTTGGGGTGTGTGATGTGGGGTGCATGGGTGGTGTATAGGTGTCGGTGGTGTGTGGCTCTGGTTTTGTCTATAGTCGGGATGTCTGTGTCGTGCCAATGGGTTGTATTTGTAAGGGGTTGTGGGTAATATGGGTGTGTGTTTTATAGTGGTATGGGTGTGTGGGTGTGGGGTGTGAATGGGTGCTAGGTTTGTGTCATTTGAATTGTCCAAAGTGGTGTTGTTTTGTATATGTGTGTGTATTTTGAGCGCAACGGTATGTACCGCCAATGGTTTACCTCCATTGAATGTCCGCTGTGGTGATTCATGGGTCATAATGTGGTGGGCGTAAGTTCTGTTGGCTTAACGGTGTGGGTTTTGATACCACCAGTTGATCACTGACCTTTGTTGTGGCGGACTTGTGTCTGTGGCTGAATAGTGAGGGATTGGTGTGTGTGTGTGTGTCATAATATGGTGAATGGATATTCGCGGAGGCATGTTGGCGGCAGTCAGCGTGGTGGTAAGTAGGATTTACCACCAGTGTCATAATGAGGGCCGCAGTGTTGTATCTGAGAGGGTTTGATGTGTATTAAGTCATGTACAAATGGCATGTGGGTCAATTTAGACACCATCATCCATCCTTGAGTATCAACATCATGACTGATGGTATGCTGAGGATGTGGAATATGTTGAATGTTGCACAGGTGCCAATGTGTGCTGCCATGGATTATTGGGTCTCAGGAAATGTTTTGTATGGCCGCAAACATAATGATGTCAGTCACAATATGTGTCAGAGTTGCTGGCTTTCTGCAATGCATGGATATTTCAAACATGTTTTCACAGCACCCATTCCAGAACTGTGTGCCACACGCTGCACAAATTTAGTCAGGACATATATGTACCTGGGTAGAGCTGTCCCAGGGCCTTTCGCAAGGAAACACTTGCACCCCCAGTGCTTTGCTGCTCTTCAATAATGAAGTGATGCACCGGGCATGCAAGGAGCTCTTTTGAGAAGGACAACAGTTAGTTGAGTACACATTAAGATTTGCGCTCTTCTCCAGATGGATATGGAACAAGTCCATGGATTGTAGCAAATTAGATGTGTACAGATGAAACTAAAGGTTTTAGCCATCATGATAATTGTGAGAAACCATTATCACATCACGTGTGAATGAAATGTGCATGGTGAGTGTGTACCTGGTAGTTAGGAGGTGTATCAAGTTTGTGCACAGATAGGGGCAGATAGATGTAAATAGGCGCTGCACCCAGTGCTGCGCCACTTCTCTCCTGGTCCTTAGGTCCCCCCATTCCCAATCATGTGTGTGTCATATATGATATACGCTGTACCATGGCACTGGGTATGTGCCAACTGTGGTTACCATCTTGATGGAGATGATACACTATTCATGGTTAGTGCAAGATAATCTAATGCTAACCCTGGACTGTACAGAGATGCCTATTGTGACCAATGGTTTGCCCCCTTTAAATTCCAGCTCTGAGCTGACATTAAAAGAAGGCTAAACAAAATGAGGCAACTGAATCTCTTAGATTGCAGTGCACCATTTTGGCAGTCTCCCTACCGGGGTATCACAACCCTTGCATACATTATGCCTGGCACATGCCTAATGTGGGGCAAGGGGTGGCATAGTGGCACAATACAGATATTGTATCACATTGATATTCTGCTGACCATTTGGCCTTGTTGTGCATTATTAGAGTCATATTGCTTATGACGCTAGTATGGTGCAAGGAGGCCCTAGACCCTAACACATCTTGGCCATGGTGTGACACTTTGGAGCGCGATTATCCACATGACGTACACAATACTGTTGATGCTTGCTAGGCAGATTTGTATGGCCTTCAGTCTCACCCTTGTTGTTGGCTTACTGGTTGACAACATGTGTCATCAGAAAATGCTGTTTACAATGCATGCTTGTTCTCCCTCTACTGAACGCAGTTACTGATGACATGTTCACCTCATGTTTTAGCTGCCACAATGACTCCAGCCCAGAAACAGAAACTCACAAAACATGTAGAACGGTTCCTGCACATTTGAACAGTTTAGGCTGGGTACAGGAAGATGGCAAGGGGATACCAGACAGGCGTGGAAGACCTTCCATAATGGTGGACCAGCTCAACAGCCTACAACCACCTCAACCAAAGGAGTGTCCTCAGCACCCAGAGTCAGTGGTGCTCTTTCAGGTCCAGCAACCTCAACATCTGCAGCACATCAGACAGCACCTGCACCACAACAGCCACCATCATCTGCCACTGGGTCCAGCTTTGAGGCAGAAATGTGTAAAGACATGGCTGAGGTCAAGGCTAGGTTGGCCAGACTTGAGGCAGGCAATGCCAGAAATGATAAATTACTAAAATACATCAAGAGGAAACTGAAGAAGCTGTAGGTGTGGCCACTCACCACTTACCTGGACCTTCCAGTGTTCACTGTTTAAAGTTTTGGTGGGTTTTAGGGGGTTAGACATTGGTTAGGTAGGCTAGAGTAGGTTAGTTGTAGGATATAGCTTGTCTAGTTTGGGGTTAGGATTTAGGCATTGTTTTTGTTTGGGGGTAGTTAGATGGGGGTTATGTTTAGGGGCATATGTAAAAAAACAAAAAAAACAAAAAACAACAAAAAAACCTTGAAATAATACAAAACATATATGTTTGTTTAGAACATAGGATTTGTCAGTATATGTGCCTCTTTAGTTCATGTTGTCCTACTCATCTGTTGTCTCATAAGGGGATGGGGGGACAATGTTTATTGAGTGGCATTATGGGGGTCATTCTGACCCTGGCGGTCGGTGATAAAGCGGCGGCCAACCCGCCAACAGGCAGGCGGTCAAAAAAAAGGAATTCTGACCCTGGCGGGAACCGCCAACACAGCCCGCTACTTTAACACTCCGACCGCCACGGCGGGACAGACAAACAGCGCGGCGGTCACCGCCAACAGGCAGGCGGCAGACAATGTACCGCCCACCCTATCACAACTCACCAATCCGCCACCTTTTCCGGGGCGGGAGCCCCGCCGATAAAAACACGGCGGAAACAGACTACGAACGGAAAAACGCTCACCTATACACACTCCACGAGGAATCTGGACAGCATGGAACCCGAATTACACATCCTACCAGCTATTGTCTACCTGCTCATCTACCAGGAGTACGAACGCCGGCGCAGACGACAATGGTGAGTACTGCACCTACGACACAGACGAGGGGGGAGGAGGAAAGCTTACGGGCACACACATGCGCCATACACCCACCCCCCCACCACAAATACCTACACCCCAATGCCGAGCAACAAGTCAGAGTGACACCACCCAAACCCCCCGGAATAATGCAAAGACACAATTAAAATGATCTATAAAATATATGTATAAATAGCTCCATTGAAGGTATGGGAAATATGCTATATAAAAGATACAAACATAAGGAATGAATACAGTCAACAATATATACATAGGCAATAAGTCCTGCACATTCTGTCAAAGTTCCATAGTCCGTGGGCCAATGTGCACAAACACATGGGCAAAGCCCACACAGGAGACCAGATACCATTGGAGAGAACACTGCTGGGGCATCAGATGATAAAACTACAGGCACCTCAGGGGGAAGGGAAGGGGGGGCACCTCAGCCACATGAGTCCACGACGCCAGATCCACGAGGGGCCTCCATGCCCACTGTCCCATCCTGGGGAGTGCAAAGCCACAGTCTCACAAGTCTCTACAGTGGGTGGCTTGCCCACTGTGCCATCCTGGGGAGTGCAAAGCCATAGTCTCTCAAGTCCCTAAAATGGGTGGCTTGCCCACTGTCCCATCCTGGGGAGTGCAAAGCCACAGTCTCTCAAGTCTCTACAGGGGGTGGCTTGCCCACTGGACCATCCTGGGAAGTGCCAAGCCACAGTCCATCAGATGGATTACCGACTCCACTGTTAATGGAGGAGGCATGGTGCCCAGAGTCCTTCCTGAAGCCCTGCTCGACACTGAACCGGCACTGTCAATGGGCCAGCGGTGCTTGAGATGAAGGCCCCAGCGGAGCGGTGCTTGAGATGAAGGGCCCAGCGGAGCGGTGCTTGACAGGAAGGGCCCAGCGGAGCGGTGCTTGAGACGGCGGGGCCCAGCGGAGCGGTGCTTGAGATGAAGGGCCCAGCGGAGCGGTGCTTGAGATAAAGGGCCCAGCGGAGCGGTGCAGAGACGGCGGGGCCCAGCGGAGCGCTGCTTGAGATGAAGGGCCCAGCGGAGCGGTGCTTGAGATGAAGGGCCCAGCGGAGCGGTGCTTGAGATGAAGGGCCCAGCGGAGCGGTGCTTGACAGGAAGGGCCCAGCGGAGCAGTGCTTGAGACGGCGGGGCCCAGCGGAGCGGTGCTTGAGATGAAGGGCCCAGCGGAGCGGTGCTTGAGATGAAGGGCCCAGCGGAGCGGTGCAGAGACGGCGGGGCCCAGCGGAGTGGTGCTTGAGATGAAGGGCCCAGCGGAGCGGTGCTTGAGACGGCGGGGCCCAGCGGAGCGGTGCTTGAGATGAAGGGCCCAGCGGAGCGGTGCTTGAGACGGCGGGGTCCATCGGAGCGGTGCTTGAGATGAAGGGCCCAGCGGAGCGGTGCTTGACAGGAAGGGCCCAGCGGAGCGGTGCTTGAGACGGCGGGGCCCAGCGGAGCGGTGCTTGAGATGAAGGGCCCAGCGGAGCGGTGCTTGAGATGAAGGGCCCAGCAGAGCGGTGCAGAGACGGCAGGGCCCAGCGGAGCTTGAGGTGAAGGGCCCAGCAGAGCGGTTCTTGTCCCGGCGGGCCCCTGTTCAGCGGTGCTTGTCCCGGCGGGGCCCTGTTCAGCAGTTCTTGTCCCGGCGGGCCCCTGTTCAGCGGTTCTTGTCCCGGCGGGCCCCTGTTCAGTGGTTCTTGTCCCGGCAGGCCCCTGTTCAGCGGTTCTTGTCCCGGTGGGCCCCTGTTCAGCGGTGCTCCTCCCGGCGGGGCCCTGTTCAGCGGTGCGCCTCCCGGCGGGGCCCTGTTCAGCGGTGCTCCTCCCGGCGGGTCCCTGTTCAGCGGTTCTTGTCCCGGCGGGGCCCTGTTCAGCGGTGCTCCTCCCGGCGGGTCCCTGTACAGCGGTTCTTGTCCCGGCGGGGCCCTGTTCAGCGGTTCTTGTCCCGGCGGGCCCCTGTTCAGCGGTTCTTGTCCCGGCGGGGCCCTGTTCAGCGGTGCTCCTCCCGGCGGGGCCCTGTTCAGCGGTGCTTGTCCTGTGTGTCTAGGGAGCCAGACCTGGGCAAGACTTCCCTCTCATTCGCCATCCGAACTTGCGGTTGCGGGGCCCTCCTGTGATGGAGTCCTGGGCCCGTGGGTGTCGTCCGTCACAACCGGAATGGGGCTGGTGGGGCCCTCCTAGGCAGCTCGCCTGCTGCATGACTTCTCCGCCCTGCTGCCCTTGCCCTCCTTCGCTGAAGCTCTGTGGCCCTTGCCTCCCTTGGATGATGTGGCAGGTGACGGGGCAAGGCTACTGTCCTTGGTGGCAGCCGTCTTAGGCTTGTCGCGCCGGGCCTTTTTCTTTTTTGTCCTCTTCCCAGGGGGTGGGCTGGCTGTCCCCTTGCTGCTGGCCGATGTTCCTGCCCTAGGATCTGGTGGACTCCAATAGCCCTGCACTATGGTCACAGTAGATGCAGGGCTGGTGGTGGCTGAGGTGCTTTTTTTACTCTTACCAGATGGAGGGGGTGGGTCAGTGATTGGAACGAGCTCAAGGTTGGAAAGGAAAAGGACTTTGGAAGGACAGGGACGGGTAGGTGTAGTGGGTATGGGAGTGGAGGAAGAGGATATGGTTTTAGGAGAGTCAAGTGTGCTGTCTTTGGGTGCAGGTGCTTGTGACGGAGGCTGTCGTGAGGTGGATGGCTGTTGGGTGGGTGGCTGCCTCCGTTTGTGTGATTTGGAAGAGGGGGTGACAGACACACTGGGAGAGGACACAGGGGACGTGTAAATGGCAGTGGGGGTGGTGACTGCATGTGTGCGGACTGTAATGGAGGGTGTGCTGGTGATGGAAGTACTGGCTGATGGTGGTGTGCATGCAGGTGTGAGTGGAGACGTCACAGGGAGGGAGGAGGGAGATGAGGAGGTGGGGGACACAGAGGTGGTAGTGACTGTTGGCATATCTGCATCTGGATGTTGCTTGGGTGAATGCTTGTGGGATCTGTGGTGCTTATGTCTGGATGAGCTGCCCTTGGGTGTAGAGGTGTGTGCAGGCTGGTCTGATGGTGTGGATGGGATAGGCAGAGGAACAGGAGACTGGGACTGGGTGGAGGGAGTCAGAAGAGGGAGGCTAGAGGCAGGGACAATGGCTGCCGTCAGTGCTGAGGCCAGAGCGTTGAACGATCGCTGATGGGCAGCCTGACCCGAATTAATGCCCTCCAGGTATGCATTGCTCCGATGCACCTCCCTTTCTACACCCTGGATGGCATTCAAAAGGGTAGACTGCCCAACAATGAGTGTCCTGAGGAGGTCAATGACCTCCTCACTGAGGGCAGCAGGGGTAACTGGGGCAGGGCCTAAGGTGCCTGGGGCGAATGAGATGCCCGCCTTCCTGGCCGAGTGGGCACGGAGCGAAGGCTGAGGGGCTGCTGGGAGGGCGGGGCTGGTGCGCTGGGTGGCGGCTGTACCTGTTGTGGCGGTGGGCACGGATGTTGCCGCCACCGCTAGGGAGCTCCCTTCCGAGGACGTGTCGGTGTCGCTGACGTCTCCACGGGTCCCCGTTGTGGAGCTCCACTCGCCCTCCGTCTCACTGGTGTACTCAGAGTCTGTTGTATGGCCCTCCGGGGCCATGTGAGATGCAGCTCCCTCGTGCGCCGATGCCAATCTCCTCCGCCTGATGATGCTAATGCGCACATGAACAGGAAGACAAAGAAAATGGGGGGGGGAGAAATGAAGACAGGTTGAGTGCATGCATTGGCAACACCGTTGTCGGAGAGGACAGACACAGAAGCCCCCTGAACTAGGCCGCGCAATCGGGGTACACTACTCAGTTATTGTGACTAGGCCTACAGGTCTATGGACGACAAATGCACACATGGGTGAGGCCGGGCCATGGATAGCTGTACTTGGCACCCTACAGAGGTGGGGGGCGGGGGCACAGGCCCGTGTCTAACGGAGGGGCCTAGCCTACATAATGCGCCCTGGCCTGGAGATAGCCACAGCCCTCCTCCCCCACCCAGACACCTTCACTGCGCGCAAAGATAGCAGAATGTGCTGATACTCACCCCCTTGTGTCTGCTGTGATGTCCTCACGCGCCCATCCAAATCGGGGTAGGCCACCGCCAGGATCTGGGACATTAGGGGGGTCAATTGGCTGCTGGCACCCCTCCTACGTTGGGAGGCCATCCCCAACAGAGACTCGGCGGTCTTTCTGGTCCCGCGGCGGATGTCCTCCCACCTCTTTCGGCAGTGGGTGCCCTGTCTGTTGTGGACCCCCAGGGCCCGGACGTCCTTGGCGATGGCACGCCAAATGTCGATCTTCTGATGGGCGCTGACCTATGTGACATGTACAGGGTGGTAAAGGAAATCAGTTTTCTGCCTGGTCAATGTGAGTGGCCCCCCTCTCCCCAACCTTGCCATGTGGCACATGCTCTCATCTTTCGTGCGTTGCACTCCTCATTCGCTCCCCTCCCCACCATCTTCCATACACCCCACTCAACACAGGCATAGCCCATTCAACGTGCACCCTGTGTACTAACCTGTTGGTCTGGAGGACCGTAGAGTAGCGCATACTGGGGGAGGACCCCATCAACAAGTCTCTCCAATTCTTCGGAAGTGAAGGCAGGGGCCCTGTCCCCAGTCGCAGCAGCCATTGTATCTCCCAGACCGAGGTCACAGCAGCACTTGCAGTATAGGTCCTCTCCTGTGGATGATCAGGTCTCGAGTGATTAATCAGATAGAAAATGGCGGTCACGCCCGCGGCGGTGCGTACCGTGGCGGTGCGTACCGCGACCGCCGGCGCACATCGTCATTGGCTCCTGAGACCCATAGGGTTCAATGTTAACCAATGCTGCTTTGCGGCGCGGTCTTCGACCGTCTACCGCCACGGTGTGCCACGCCAGCGCAGTGACCTCACATCCCACTGTCACACTTCACAGGTCAGGCAGCCGCCATTTCAAGGGCCCACATGACATGATTTCTACTGCGTCACACAGGCCTAGGCCTTGCATTGCCACTTAAACAAGCCTTTCAATGCATAGCGATTCGTGTACTGTCCAAGCTGTGTGAACGAACCTGTGGGTTGCTTGACTCTGTGCTCCATGTTGTCCTTCCTAGGCACCGTCCGCTGGGACTTGCGAGGAGAAGGATGAATCCTCCTGAGTACCGACCGCTGGTGGACCTGTCGACAATGGAAGAACGACATATCATACTTACATACAGGCTTGACAGAGCAACTATACATGAACTATGTGCCCAGCTGGAGCCAGACCTGATGTCCCCCATCCGCCAACCCACAGGGATTCCCCCTCTGGTGCAGGTTCTGTCAGTACTCCATTTTTTGGCAAGTGGGTCTTTTCAGACAACAGTGGCCATATCATCTGGGATGTCTCAGCCTATGTTTTCTAAGGTTTTGTCCAGAGTGTTGTCTGCCCTGATGAAATACATGCGGAGCTACATTATTTTCCCTGAGGTGGGCGAATTGGCTACAGTGAAGGGTGATTTCTATGCCCATGGACATATCCCCAACATCATTGGTGCCATTGATGGGACCCATGTGGCTTTGGTTCCCCCCAAAGAAAGTGAGCAGGTGTACAGAAACAGAAAAAGTTATCATTCAATGAATGTCCAGGTGGTCTGTTTGGCTGACCAGTACATCTCCCATGTAAATGCCAAGTTCCCTGGGTCAGTGCATGACGTGTATGTCATGCGAAATAGCAGCATCCCTTATGTGATGGAACAGCTACAGAGACACCGTGTGTAGCTAATTGGTGACTCTGGTTACCCCAACCTGTTGTGGCTACTGACCCCAGTGAGGAATCCCCGGACCAGGGCAGAGGAACAGTACAATGAGGCCCATGGGCGAACTAGGAGGATCATAGAAAGGACCTTCGGGGTCCTGAAGGCCAGGTTTAGGTGCCTGCATATGACAGGGGGATCCCTCATGTACTCACCAAAGAAGGTGTGCCAGATCATCGTGGCCTGCTGTATGCTTCACAATCTTGCATTCCGACGCCAGGTGCCTTTTCTGCAGGAGGATGGTCCAGATGGTGGTGTTGTAGCAGCTGTGGAGCCTGTGGAGAGTGAAGAGGAGGAAGACGACGGGGACGACACGGACAACAGGGATACAGTCATACAACAATATTTTCAGTAGCACACAGGTAAGAATCAGCCACCCCATTTTACATTTACTTAAGGCCTCATGCGTCTCCACTGTCTGTGTTTCCCCCCAGTTCCTGTTAACTGATTTGTGACTTTCCCTTCCCTTTTCAGAGCTGTATGACCCACTGCCTGACTTCAGCTTTGTTTGCCCATGGACTAAAGCTTATTGAAATTGGTATGTTGTCATCACAAAGTAACTGGACATTATTGCACCGTTATGTGTAATACATTTGTTAAGAATACAAGCAGACTCCTGTTCTTTTAAGTGCAATAAGTGATTTATTTTAAGTGCTACATATAGGTACATGATTGGGAAATGGTGATGGGTGGGGGTCGAGTAATGTCCATGGCAGAGTCCAGTTCTCAGTCGCACAGGTGCATTGTCCATATGCCTGGGGAAGGATGGAGCAGGGGCAGTTCAAGGTTGGACAGGGTGACAATGTGGGACAGTGGGATGACATCAGGGGGTATCTTAGGCTGGCGGGGGTTTTGCAATCCTACTCTGTCTTCTTGTGAGATCTCAGGTTCCGCTTGCGGGGTGGTTCTTTTTCTGCAGGAGGTGGGGTTCTGGTGGCCTGTCGTTGTGTGGGGGCCTCCTGTCCACTAGCGCCGGAGGAGGTGGTAGGCTGTTCCTGGCCTGGGCTAGTGACAGGGGCCCTTTGGGGTGCCACATGGTCCCGCAATGTGGTGACGATCTGGGTAAGGGCCATGACGATGGTCCCCATTGCGGAACAGATGTTCCTCAGTTCCTCCCTGAACCCCATGTACCGTTCCTCCTGCAGTTCCTGGATCTCCTGGAACCGGGCCAGTACCGTCGCCATCGTCTCCTGGGAGCGGTGGTATGCTCCGATGATGGAGGAGAGGGCCTCTTGGAGAGTCGGTTCCCCGGGCCTGTCCCCCCCCTGTCGCACAGCAGCCCTCCCAGTTCCCCTGTGTTCCTGGGCCTCTGTCCCCTCGATGGTGTGCCCACTACCACTGCCCCCAGGTCCCTGTTGTTGTTGGGGTGGTGGGTCAACCTGGGTGCCCTGTAGTGGTGGACACACCGCTGATTTACGTGTCCTGGAGACAGAGGCATGGGCCCGCTGGGTGGGAGCTGTGCTGGTGTTCCCAGAGGGGGTTGGGTCTGGTGTAGCCTGTGGCTGTCTGTGGGGAAACGACTGTCCAGAGGTCCCCGATGGGCCGGGCTGGTCATCTGGCTCCAGGGAGACAGAGCTGCTGTCATCGCTGGGGGCCTCTTCTGGGGGTGGGATGGACATCTCTGGACCCTCCATGGCGGTGTGGTGGCGTTCGGGTCCTGCAGGGGTATAAAGGTATGGTTATTGCTTCTGTGTGTGGCATTTCGTGTGATGGGTGGGTGTCCGTGTACCCATGTGCAGGCATTTCCTTGTGAGAGCTTTTGTGAGGGTGGCTTGTGGGGGTGATGTGTGTGTGCAGTGGGCATGCTTTGGTGATGGGTGTCCATGCTTTGTGGTCGCATGCAGGGCTTGGTGTTGGGATGGGTGGGTTGTGATGGTGAGCCTTTTGCTAGGTGTTGGTGTGATGGGGGAGGGGGTTAGGGTGGGGGTATGATTTGGCATGCAGGGGGGTGGGGGTGGGAAGCAGTAGTGAAGATTTGCCTTACCAGAGTCCATTCCTCCGCCTACTCCTGCGAGGCCCTCAGGATGCAGGATGTGCAAGACTTCCTCCTCCCATGCGGTAAATTCGGGGGGAGTAGGTGGGGGTCCGCCGCCAGTCTTCTGCACCGCAATGTTGTGCCTTGATACCATGGAACGCACCTTCCCCCGTAGGTCGTTCCATCTCTTCCTGATGTCCTCCCGATTGCGTGGATGCTATCCCACCGCGTTAACCCTGTCCACTATCCTTTGCCGTAGCTCCATCTTCCTGGCAATTGTGGTGTGCTGCACCTGTGCCCCGAAGAGCTGGGGCTCTACACGGACTATTTCCTCCACCATGACCCTGAGTTCGGCGTCACTGAACCTGGGGTGTCTTTGGGGTGCCATGGGGTGGTGTGGTTGAGGTGTGGGGTGGGGTTTGTGAGTGTGGTGGTGTGTGGTGTTTGGTGTGTGGATTCTGTGTGGGTGATGGTGTTGTGTGCCTCTGTGTTGTGGGATTGTCTATTCTGTGCTCTCTCTCTAGCCTTCGTCAATAATTTCGGGTCGTAGGGGCTTGTGGGTAATGTGGGTGTGTGTTTTATAGTGTGTTGGGTGTGTGGGAGTGGTGTTAGTATGTGTATCAGGTGTGTGTATTTCAAACTGACCAATGTGGCTGAGTTTTCTATGTGTGTGTGTATTTTGACCGCGGCGATGTGTACCGCCAATGGAATACCGCGTTTGAAAGACCGCCGCGTGGATTTGTGGGTCGGAATGGTATGGGCGTATTTCTGTTGGCGTGACGGTGGAGGTTTGGTCATTGCAATTTTTGCGCTGACCTTTGGTGGGGCGGACTTTTGTGGATGTTGGGTTTTTGGCGGTTTGCCAGTTGCGGGTCAGAATGACCGTGGCGGTTTACCGCGGCCGCGGCGGTGTAATGGCGGTCTTCTGACTGGCAGTAAGCGTCTTTTACCGCCGAGGTCAGAATGACCCCCTATGTGTATAAGTTAGGTTTAGAAAAGGATTGATAGCTGTAGGATTAAGTTAAGATGGCATAGGTTAGCTTAGTTTAGGTTAGTGAATAGGTTAGGTTTGTAAAAGATTGTGTTTTTAGGTACTAATAAATCTTGTTGTTTTTTGACAATTAGTTGTCTATGATGATTGACTGTCTGGGTGTTCTCATGTCTGCACTGGCCAAGTTGGGGAAATGCCTTAGGGGATGCATTCAGTATTGATTTACATGTATGACGCTGTCCATCCTCAGTGACCAATGAGCTGTCCAATTGACAGCGCTATGGCATCAGCTACTCAACACAGTTTTCCGCACAGTTCCTGACACTCTGATTGTTTTTGCATACAATATATTTGACAGGTAATGGCGGAACATCAATTGTCATTGCTATGGTCTGTCACAATCATTTTACAAAGATTTACATATAAAACTCCACCTTATTTGGGGTATGGATACTGGCACACCGACTGATGCCTGTCAGAGTCTTAAATATGCTCTTCAGGTCCTCACATATTTGTTGTATTGGTACATTCATCAGGGAAATTTACTAACACTTGAGTTCAAACCATTCATGGCATATTTCAACTTGCATTGATATATGTTCAATATATGCTTGGGATGCTCAGTAAGATGTTTGTAGTCTAAAATACTATCAGTCACCTTTATCATGTTTGAGTACTAGTGTGTGCCTTTGTGTCTGACAGTAAGCCACTCATGTCATTTGGTTCTGTTCTCATTGACATTACTTCACACAATGCAGACATTTATATGAGTTGATTTAACATTGAAAAAGTGCATGATACATGTGATTATGGTGATTGATTTACATGTGCAAGTTTATTTTCCAATGTAGTACAATGTCCAGTTCACTGACCCCAGGAGAGATCCTGAGCCATTTGATGTACATTCAGAGTTCAAGGGCGAGGGACACTTCATGAGACATGTGTAGCAGAAATGTGCATTAGTGAGGAGGTGTCCAAGGTGTCCAAATTGACAATGGGTAGAAATAGAGACAATGACAGTCCATAGAAGATAAGTCAACAGTGGTTGAGTGAAGAGGGCACAACGCCAGCTGTCACAACACTGGTATGATCTTAAGCACAGAACTAAGAAGGGTGGTTTTATGTGTGAATGTTGTTCCTTCCACATCTTCGTCCTCTGATGTGTGTGGTGCTTCCTGTTCCATGGGTGGTGCTGTTGTTAAAGTTGAGGGGGGCAAACACACACACCAGGGGATAGAGATGTAGAATTTAAATCCTGGCAGCTGTCATATGAGGAAACCCATAATGCATCACTGCAGCAAGGAGGAACTGCTGATTTCCCAACACCGTAGCTACATCACAGTGGTAGGCAGCCATGTTTTCCCTGAGGAAGGCCACTTCCTGCTCTATGGAATCCAGGGCAATTTGTATAGCCCCCAGCCTATTAACTATCATGCTGCTGCCACTTTGGGAGGACATTTATTCAAGCCTATGCCTCATAACAGCAGCTATGTTGGAAGGGACTGTTGGAGCCCACGTAGCAGGGAGTGGGTACCTCTGATGGCAGCTGAGTTGTTCAGACTGAGGCGCCTCTGCACTCCCTCTGGCTGCCAGCCATGGTCCCCATACCCACCCACACCTGCTGTGCCTGCGGGACTCCTACCACTGTCTTCTGAAAAGTGATGTCTGGGTCCTCAGAGTCCAGGGCTGTGGCAAGACTGATTGGTGCTGTGTGTTAGCAGTTGGGTGGTTCATGTGGAGACCCAGCAATGATGTGTGTCCTCCCTGCGACTGGAGGTGGTGTCTATAAGGAACCTAGGACATCCTAGCGAATCTCTTCATTGATGGTCGGCAGCTGGCCATCCATGTCATCTGTAAAATCATGGACAGACAGGTTGGCAGGAGGTAAGGCATCATCCTCTGCAATGGAATAGTGAATTGTCATTCTATGACTGTAGTGGCTGTTGACATGGCTCATCATTTACTTGCTACTGGTGGTTCAGTGGCATGTAACAGACCCTAGCTTGTAACAGTTTATTATGTGTTGCATTGAGCATCACACACAGGGCAACCTTTCAAGGTATTTGGTGCATTGATCCCACAACACCATATTCCTTGCAGGCCCCTTGCCCCAGCCGCTGACACCATGGTAGTATGTCATTTACACTCCTGTTTACCATGGTGGACATTACCACAATAGTTTAATGAGTGTTGTCACTATTTTGGTGCTTTACTGCATTGGCACCATGAATGATGGCACTAGTGCAGCAAAGCATAGGGAGGTCCATTTCTTACAATGCTTGTGTCACTTTGTCATCTGCCTTTAGCAGGCTTCCCACATGTGGTAATTAGATGGCACAGTGCAACCTTTATGGATTGTCAGCACCATTACCTTGTCCTTCCCTGCGTAAGGGACAGTTCCTTGCATACAGCCTAACTGCCACAGGCATATGTTGGTGGAAGGATGTACAATGTAAATCAATGCATGGAATTTGTGTCTTTGTTAATGTGGCACAAGGGGAATGGGCAGCTTGAATCCACATTGGCAACTATTTGTATGATGTTACTGTTGCATTACGGGCTAGTAACATTGGGCCCATAGTGCAACACTGATGCCACTTGTGGCTGTTCTTATTCAAGAAGGTGTCCCTTTGTGCACAATGACATCCATTCCCACAACACAGGCAGCACAAATGATGATCACAGACATATGTTGTATATGTTCACTTTTGTGCCCATTCCCAAATGGTGTATGGAGGTGTTTGAGAGTTGTTGTTGGGCCACTGTAAGAAATGGGTTCTTTGGTTGGCAGTCAGATTACCCCCTGTCCAAGCAAGGAGCCTCATTCTAGTCAGGTTAAAAGAGAATCACTCTCAGCTAACCCCCACTCACCCCCATGGTAGCTTGGCACGAGCAGCAGGCTTAACCTCAGAGTGCTAGGTGTAAATTATTTGTACCAACACACACAGTAATTTGAAGAAAACACTACAAAATTACACAACACAGGTTCAGAAAAATAGAAAATATTCATCTAAACAAAAGAAGACCACAATGACAAAAATCCACAGTGCACAAGTCATCAATTAAAAAACAAAAAGAGTGTTCATGTAGTTTTAAACACAACGCTATCGCTGTTATCGTGAAAATGTACCTTGGGTGCGTCAAAAATAACCCCGCCTGGGTGAGTGTGCGTCGAAAAAGGCTTCACTCATGAGCGAGACCTTGCATTGTTTCTCCTTTAATCGGGTTGGCGATGCATCGATCTGGTCAGTACTCTCGGGCCGGGCAGGCGTTGCATCGTGTTTGCGTCAGAAATGTAGCCACACAGTGGTCCAAAAACCACACAGCGCGGGTTGCGATCTCACCAGCCTCCGTCAGCGATGCTGTGCATCATTTCTCCAGCCGCGGTCATTGATCTTCCGGTTGCGTTGCAGACGAGCCTCAATTTTCTGCCACGAAGCCGGCGGTGAGTCGATTTTTCAGCTGCAGATCAGAGTTGCGTCGATCTTTTCCCCGCATGGCAGTCTGTGCGTGGATTTCTCACTCTTGGGCTGCCAGCTTCTCTTCTCAGGGTCCCAGGAACTGGATGGGCACCACTTGGCAGAGTAGGAGTCTCTCCCGAGGCTCCAAGTGCTGGCAGAGCGAAGTCTTTGCTGTCCCTGAGACTTCAAACAACAGGAGGCAAGCTCTAAATCAAGCCCTTGGAGAGTTCTTCACAAGATGAAAGGCAACGCAAAGTCCAAGACCAGGATGAACCTGTTGGCCATGGCTGTCTTGGTATCCAGAGGCCCCACCATGTCAATCCCTACCCTCTCAAAGGGAGTACTGACAACAGGTAAAGGTTGGAGGGGAGCCTTACATTTCCCCCCACTCTTGCCACTTGCCTGACAAGTCTGGCAAGACCTGCAATGTGCATCTAAGTGTTTGTGCATTAGGGGCCAGTAAAAGTGGGTGACAAGCCTCTCAAAGGTCTTGTCCCACCCCAAATGTCCAGCTAAAGGCACATCATGAGCCAACCCCAGTAAAAAGGCCCTGAAGCACTCGGGTAACACCAGCACATGGGCTGACTCAGGCTCAGGAACCTTTGGCTCACTATACAAGAGGTCATCCTCCCAGTACATCATGTGTGATCCTGGCTCCTTGCTAACCACTGGTCTGCAGCCGGCTGCCGCAAACCCTCCAGATTAGGACAAGTTGTCTGTGCTGCACAGAATGCTTCCCTGGTGGGCCCCCCTTCCTGCTGCCACTGAGACAGCTTAGGGACCTCACTCAGTTCATCCACCTGTTCCCCTGTAGGCTCCAGGGCGTCACCCTCAAGATCTGCCTCCTCCTGGATCGTGGGAACCTCTGGGGCCGATTTCCTGTGCCCCCTGCCCTTCCTCTTCTTGGCAGACCCATGAGCCACTGTTTCAGGCTCAAGGGGGTCTTGACCACCCTGATGGGCTGCCATTGACCTGGTGGATACGCATAACCACCCAGGCAGACCCAGCATCTCCAAGTGAGACCTGTGTTCCACCTCATTCCAAGGGAATCCTCCAGCTAATTGCCTAGCAAACAATCTAAAGGCATGGTTGGACTCACAGCTACTTTCAAGGAACCTGAGACCCCCCCATTCCAAGGGAAACTGCGCCACTCTGCACAGGCAGTCTGAGTTGTCCACTGCAGCTACTTGGTGAAGTACCCGGGGATCAATCTACTCTCCAGACACCAGCTGACTCCTCACTGTAGTCACACTGGCTCCTGTGTCTCTCAGAGCCTCCACCCTCTGTCCATTGATGGTCACCCACTGCCTATACGTCTTAGTGTTTTCAGGCACAAGGGTTCTCTTGACCATCTCACTGTTCCCTAGTGAGACAAGGGTCATCTCAGCTTGTTTACCCCCACCTGGAACCAACTCCTCCTCAAGCGCTACACCAGCCAAACCCTGGGACAGTGCACCAGTGGGTGCCAGTGTACTCTTGGGGCATTTGGGGTCCCCCTCACATGACCCACCTGGTCACATGCATAGCACTTACGTGGGGGACCACCTTCCACTTGTTTCCCTTTGGAGAACCATGGCTTCTTCTCACTGGGGGCTGGGAGTCCTTACCCTGAGAATTAGTTTGGGGCCCTTTCAAGAACTCCCCCATACTTCTTTTGGACGTGGTGCTTTCCCAGCAGTCCACTTCCTGCGCAAGCTTCCTGGGATCAGCCATCTTGCTGTCACTAAGGTGCTGGCGGAGCTCTGGAAAACATAAACTGTACAAGTCCTCCCAAGCAATCAGATTGTAAAACCCCTCATACATAGCTACCTTACTGCCCTTCACCCAACCATCCAGTGACCTGCAATAAGAATCAACACATTCCAACCATGTTTGGGATTCCTTCTTCTTTTACGTCCTAAACGTATCCTTATACTGCTCAGGGATGAGACCATACCTTGTGAGTAGGGCATCCTTCATGATAGTGTAGGTGAGATTCTGAGGATTCCCTAAGGCTGTCAGTGTATCACTCCCCTCTACCTGAAAGTGCTTCCACATACCCACCCCCCAATGAGCTTCAGCTGCCAGATTCATGTGAAGAGCAGATTCATACCCCTTAAACCACAAGTATATGTTGTCCTCCCGTTTGTAATCCTTCACAAGATCTTTAGGAATGTGCACCCTTCTCTCAGGCTGCACTGTGATGTGGCTGCCACAATCCCTACTAGACTGGTTCCTCTGATCCAGCTCCCTAAAGCTGAGCTCATGAGCTTCGATCGGGTCTGCACTCTGGGTCCGGGCAGCCCTTGCATTGTTTTTACACGCCCAGTGGTGTTTGTGTCAGAAATTCAGCCGCATGATGGTCCAAAAACCACGCAGCGCGGGTTGTGATCTCACCAGCCTCCGTCAGCAATGCTGCACGCCATTTCTCCAGCTGCGGGTGTCGATGTTCTGGTCACGTTGCCGGCGAGTGTAATTTTTTAAGCTGCAAAGCCGGCGACGTGTCGATTTTTCAGCCGCAGATCGGAGTCAAGTCGATCTTTTCCCCGCATGGCAGTCTGTGCGTGGAGTTCTCACTCTTTGGCTGCCAGCTTCTCTTCTCAGGTTCCCAGGAACTGGATGGGCACCATTTGGCAGTGTAGGAGACTCTCCAGAGGCTCCAGGTACTGGCAGAGAGAAGTCTTTGCTGTCCCTGAGACTTCAAACAACAGGAGGCAAGATCTAAATCAAGCCCTTGGAGAGTTCTTCACAAGATGGAAGGCAACACAAAGTCCAGTCTTTGTCCTCTAGCATAGGCAGAAGCAGCAACTGCAGAATAGCTCCACAAAGCACAAGCAGAGTATTTCTTCTTCCTCAGCTCTTCAGCTCTACTCAAGGCAGAGGTTCCTCTTGGTTTTCAGAAGTGTTCTAAAGTCTGTGGTTTTGGGTGTCCTTCTTATACCCATTTTGCCCTTTGAAGTAGGCTTACTTCAAAGGAAAGTCTCTCTTGTTTGTGAAATCCTGCCTTGCCCAGACCAGGCCCCAGACACACAGCAGTGGGATGGAGACTGCATTATGTGAGGGCAGGCACAGTCCTTTCAGGTGTGAGTGACCACTCATCCCCTCCCTCCTAGCACAGATGGCTCATCAGGAAATGCAGACTACACCCCAGCTCCCTTTGTGTCACTGTCTAGTGGGAGGTGCAACCAGCCCAACTGTCAAACTGACACAGACAGGGAATCCACAAACAGGCAGAGTCACGGAAATGTTTTAAGCAAGAAAATGCTCACTTTCTAAAAGTGGCATTTTCAAACACACACTCTTAAAATCAACTTTACTAAAACATGTATTTTTAAATTGTGAGCTCAGACACCCCAGACTCCACATATCTATCTGCTCCCAAAGGGAATCTACACTTTAATCATATTTAAAGGTAGCCCCCATGTTAACCTATGAAAGGGACAGGCCTTACAACAGTGAACAAGGAATTTAGCAATATTTCACTGTTGGGACATTTAAAAAACATTACTATGGCGGTCATTCTGACCGCGGCGGGCGGCGGTTGCCGCCCGCCATGCAGTCACCGCCAAATGGCCGCTCCGCGGTCAGGAGACCGCAGATGCCATTCTGGCTTTCCCGCTGGGCCGGCGGGCGACCGCCAAAAGGGCGCCCGCCGGCCCAGCGGGAAAGACCCTGCAACAAGGAAGCCGGCTCCAAATGGAGCCGGCGGAGTTGCAGGGGTGCGACGGGTGCAGTGGCACCCGTCGCGATTTTCACTGTCTGCAAAGCAGACAGTGAAAATCCTTATGGGGCCCTGTTAGGGGACCGCTGCACTGCCCATGCCAGTGGCATGGGCAGTGCAGGGTCCCCCAGGGGCCCCACGACACCCGTTCCTGCCATCCTGTTCTACCGCGGCTTTACCACCGCGGTCAGAATGGCCCTGGAAGCACTGCCCGCCTGTTGGCGGTGCTTCCGTGGTCCCCGGCCCTGGCGGTCATGGACCGCCAGGGTCGGAATGACCCCCTATATGTCCTATCTTAACCATACACTGCACCCTGCCTTTGGGGCTACCCAGGGCCCACCTTAGGGGTGCCTTACATGTAGGAAAAGGGAAGGTTTAGGCCTGGCAAGTGGGTACACTTGCCAAGTCGAATTTACAGTTAAAACTGCAAACACAGGCACTGCAGTGGCAGGTCTGAGCCATGTTTACAGAGCTACTAATGTGGGGGGCACAACCAGTGCTGCAGGCCCACTATTAGCACTTGTTTTACAGGCCCCAGGCACCTCTAGTGCACTGTACTAGGGACTTACTAGTAAATCAGATATGCCAATCATGGATGAACCAATTACATACACATTTTATATAGGATCACTTGCACTTTAGCACTGGTTAGCAGTGGTAAAGTGCCCAGGGTAACAAAAAAAGCAAAAACATAGATCAGCACACATCAACAACCTGGGAAACAGAGGCAAAAAGTTAAGGGGGACGACGCCAAGGATGAAATGTCTAACAGCCACCCTTTGCGACTAGCGTAGTACATGTTGCACACTGGGGCCCTGATTTATTCAAAAATGGTGCACCGCAGTGCTGCTATTTTTGGCGCAGTACCGCACTGCGCCACTTTTGAAATGCAGGGATGCACCAGATTTACAAGAATACAGAGCACCCCTGTGTTTCCCTCTGCACCAGCGCTGATTTAAGCTCCCTGTGGGATTGATTGTTTATGTTCAGGAAGGTGCCCCTTCATGTACAATAACAATCTATAATGGTGATTTGGCACTTCTATGTGTTCTGAAAAATGCAACACACATAGAAGTACCAAAGCGCCATTTTGGAATGATTGTTTATGTGCAGGAAGGGACACCTTCCAACACATAAATAATCACCCATGGGATTTTGCTCCTTCTATGTGTGCTGCAAAATGCAGCACACACGGAAAAGGCAAAAAATGAAGAGGAATAAAAGCATTCCTCCACATTTTGCCTGGGGTGGCGTTAGATTTTGGCACAGCTACAGATTTACGATATATGATAAATCTGGGGCATCGCGCAAGCAATGTGTATTGCAGTGGAATGCCACTGCAACACCCATCACACACCGCTCTGATGCAAAAAACTGAATCTAAAGGGCCCATATTTACAAGAAGGGATAACGCCACAAAAAATGGTGTTACATCTCCTTGTAAATATGGAGCAGTGGTTAGTGCCACAGGAGCATCATGAAAAGTGGTGCTCTGGTGGCGCTAGGGGCTCTTAAATCTGAACCTGAGTGTTACACATGGGCAGGTGGATCAGTGGCAACACAACAGTGCAGTGATTGCTGTTATGGCTGTAAAATGTTTGGTGCATATAGGGGGGAAGGTGTGGGCACAGCTGAAGTGTAGGCCCATTATTGCCCAGCAATGACGGAGCGCAACATAGCCACATTTGTCAGTGCCACACTCAGTCACTTTCCGTATGGTTGGATGCACCATTTTAAAGTCTATATGGCGCAGCCCTGTTTTGGCCCCTGCATCAGCACAATTTGTGCTGCTGAGCGCTAACGCACACAACCTTGTGCCAGGATGCAGCACACATAAGAAAGGCAATGCCATGAGGAGGAATGTAAGCATTTCACCTTGTTGAGCCATCCTAACACCTCCCCTGTGGTGGTGTTGGATTTAGTTGCAGCCTCTTGTTTACATGTAGTCCTAAATCTGGGGCAACAACAATATGCAATGGGTGTTGGTGTGGCACAGCCACACTGATTGCACACCCTTCTAGGCAAAGTGCTGAATGTGTAGGGGCCGTATTTACAAGGTAGTGTTAAGCCACAGTAAGTCGATATTGTGGAGTGCATAGCGCCACCAGAGCATCACTAAAAGTGAGGCTCCTGTGGCAATAGGGCCTTTTGATTCTGGCACTATGGTGGTCATTCTGACCCTGGCGGTCTTTGACCGCCAGGGCGGAGGACCGCGGGAGCACCGCCGACAGGCCGGCGGTGCTCCAATGCGGTCGGACCGGCACCACTGGGGGGCTCCCGCCAGTGTACCGCCGCCCCATTGAATCCTCCACGGCGGCGCAGCTTGCTGCACCGCCGCAGGGATTCCGACCCCCCCTACCGCCATCCAGATCCCGGCGGTCGGACCGCCGGGATCCGGATGGCGGTAGGGGGGGTCGCGGGGCCCCTGGGGGCCCCTGCAGTGCCCATGCCACTGGCATGGGCATTGCAGGGGCCCCCGTAAGAGGGCCCCTACATGTATTTCACTGTCTGCTGCGCAGACAGTGAAATACGCGACGGGTGCAACTGCACCCGTCGCACAGCTTCCACTCCGCCGGCTCGATTCCGAGCCGGCTTCATCGTGGAAGCCTCTTTCCCGCTGGGCTGGCGGGCGGTCTGAAGGCGACCGCCCGCCAGCCCAGCGGGAAAGTCAGAATGACCACCGCGGTCTTTCGACCGCGGAACGGTAATCTGACGGCGGGACTTTGGCGGGCGGCCTCCGCCGCCCGCCAAGGTCAGAATGAGGGCCAATGTGTCCAGATGTGGCTCTTTTGCACGCATTCAGTGTGTCCTATGTGCCTCCCCCTTCTGCCATTTGTAAAATTCCAAATAGTCTCCCCCTGCAACTTACTATGCTTTTGTGGTATGTCTTGGTAGTCTGTGCTGTCCTGTCCTGCTATTCATGTGACCAGCTCCTCTGGGATGATGGCTGACACCATCCCCTCCAGGTGATCCAGGTCCTCCTAGGGTGCAGGACTTTCACCTCCAGTCTGCAGTGCTGCCTTTCGGTTCCTTGCAAGTTTATCTTTTGTTCTGCACATGAAATCATGCCAGCGCTTCTTACAATTAGTGATAGTCCTCTTCACCTCTGCCAGTCTGCTGACTTTATCTACCATTGTCTGCCATATAGCCTCTCTCCTAACTATTGGCAATTTGGAGATGACGAAGAACTGTTGTTGGTGCTCTGTCACCTCTCTGAGCAAGATGTCATTCTCCTCCTCACCAAAGTGACACTTCCGCTTCCTCTTCTTCTCCTGGGACCTCCTAACTCGGACTGGGCTCATTAGAATCTCTCTGGGGTCTCTCCTGGCCTACATTCTCCATCTTGTCTCCCAAATTGTTTTTTCTTGGCCACGTGTTTTTATTTTACCCTAATGCTGTTAAATATGTTGCTAACATGTTCAGCATCAAAAACCATGCTGCAAAACATTCCAGCCCACTTTTATAGCATTAGCGTAATTTTTCTTTCTGGCATGTCGCAATGGTTAGCGTAATTTAGTTTTTTACGCTAACCTTTCCTCAGCGCCATGGTGCTTTGTCTTTTTCAATATGGTGCACAGATGGTGCTAAGGAGTGGTGTTATCTGGTGGTCACTTTTTTGAGGCACAATTGCGCTAGGCAGCTGAGCCTCATTTTCTTAAATCGAGGTCTAAGAGTGCAAAAATACATGAGGGGTCAGGATACAGGTATCTTGACCCCATAGAACACATAAACCCATATTTATACTTTTTGACGCAAAACTGCGCCAACGCAGTTTTGCGTCAAAAAAATTAGCGCCGGCTAACGCCATTCTGAAGCGCCATGCGGGCGCTGTATTTATTGAATGACGTTAGCCGGCGTTAGCCGGCGGCGCTGTCTGGTGTGCGTTAAAAAAAACGACGTACACCAGGCAGCGCCGGCGTAGGGGGAAAATGGCGTATGGGCGTCCAGAAATGGTGCAAGTCAGGCTGAGGCAAAAAAATCGCCTCAACCCGATTTGCGCCATTTTTTTACGACGCCCATCCCCCATTGAAATGACTCCTGTCTTAGCAAAGACAGGAGTCATGCCCCCTTGCCCAATGGCCATGCCCAAGGGGCTTCTGTCCCCTGGGCATGGTCATTGGGCATAGTGGCATGTAGGGGGGCACAAATCAGGCCCCCCTATGCCACAAAAAAAAATAAAAAAAATACCTACCTGGACTTACCTTTATGTCCCTGGGGTGGGTCCCTCCAGCCTTGGGTGTCCTCCTGGGGTGGGCAAGGGTGGCAGGGGGTGTCCCTGGGGGCAGGGGAGGGCACCTCTGGGCTCATTCTTAGCCCACAGGTCCCTTAACGCCTGCCCTGGCCCAGGCGCTAAAATCCGGCGCAAATGCGGGTTTTTTAGACCCGCCAACTCCCGGGCATCATTTTTGCCCGGGAGTATAAATCCGACGCAATAGCATCGGAGTCATTTTTTAAGACAGGAACGCCTACCTTGCATATCATTAACGCAAGGAAGGTGTTCACGCAAAAAAATGACGCTAACTCCATGAACTTTGGCGCTAGACGCGTCTAACGCCAAAGTATAAATATGGAGTTAGTTTTGCGTCGAATTTGCGTCGAAAAAAACGACGCAAATTCGGCGCAAACGGAGTATAAATATGCCCCATAGAGTGGTCCCCGAGGGACCTCTCATGGGCAAAACATTGCCCAATTATTTTCTTTCTGTCCAATCCATGGATCCATGGGTAGATCCACAGATTTGTGGACCCGGGATCCACCAGCGGATGCACGGATCCTGAGATTATTATTTTTTTAAACGCACTGCTCATGGTTGACAGTCGTGCGCAGCTTGGGTTTGGGTGCATGCAGGAGGGTTGGCTGCTGGGTGTTGCCATTGGCTAACTATATTTACATATGTGCGTGCTAAAAAAAACATCAAAATTCACTGAAAAAAAAAGGTTACGTGGAAGCGTTTGCTATTGTACATCTAATTACTCCACATATTACATCATTGATGTCACCCTCAGTGGCATCTTGATATTATCACTGCAACATCTGCAAGAACTTTATTAATGAGAAAACTGTGCATAGTGGGGATGCGAGTTCTAGTTACCTTAGGTCACGAGTTATGGTTACTTAAGTTGACCATAACTATAACTGCTAAATTTCAAAGGTTTCGTGCGAGTAAATTCAGAACCTAACGATATATATATATATATATATATATATATATATATATATATATAAATAAATAAATATATATATATATATATATATATATATATATATATATATATATATATATATATATATATATATATATATATATATATATACATATACATGTATAGTGTTTCCATTAGGGTGAGGCCACCAACTGTCTCAGGGCCGCCCCGAAGTGCAGAAACTGAAATCCGCTATGTAAAGCAATTATATATGCAGCAGTATCAAAGGCAATTGCACTCACCTACCTCTGTATTCCCTAACTGAGGTATATGTTCAGCCACTTACGTACAGATTTACAAAGTCATACAGGTGCTAAAACAGGCAGTCCTTTACTGGCAGATGTTCTAAAACATCGTATTGAGCTACTAGAAATAGACAGGTACATTCTCACAGATATATAGGCAAGCACTCACACATTCTTTTCATGTATCCAGACAAATACTCCTTTTCAGAAGGGTGTGGCCTACTAGTGCAGAGCCTGTGTGCTGTGTCACTGGACACTGAAATTGGCCTGTAAACCTGCTTTGTGAGGTCTGGAACTCATGTTTTAGTGCAAATATCGTACCTGTTTTAGAAACTTACTCATGCACTTTCAGACCCCTAAGCAAAACACTACATAGAATATACCACTCACCAAGGAACTGACAATTATATTTCTAAAGCATGGGTGCTCGGTCTCAGTCATTGACAGTGAAACAGACAATTCTACATTCACTGACATACTTAGAAAGCACTTATTTGTGCAGAAGTATCAAAGGCAATTGCAGACACACTTAGATATTCCTGTATTCTGTAACAGAGGCACTGATGTTTATGTTCAGCAATGTACATACAGATTTACAGAATTACAGCAAGTGCTCACACAATATTTTCATATACTCAGGCAAATAATGCTTTTCAGAAGGGTGTGGTCTCTTACTGTAGAGCATGTGTGTGCTCTATCACTGGACTCCAAAATTGGCCTTTAAAACTGCTTTGTGAAGTCTCAAACCCATGTGCAAATTTCTCACCTCTGTGACATGTTGTAGGTATGCCATCAAGAATGGTGCTTTCTACTTAAGTGATTAAGAGATGTACTTTTCAGCACTACACACTTACTCATTCACTTTCAGGTCTCTAAGCCAAGCACTTTGTAGCGTATATCAGTCAACACGAAGGTTTTATGCATGTTCTCAAAGCAAGGATTCTGAGTCTAACACACTCAGAGAGAAACAGACAGTCCTATATAAATCCACATGCTGGGAAATCACTGATACATGCTGTGGTATCAAAGGTAATTTCAGACACATTCACATCTCCATGTGTTCCCTAACAGTTACTAAGGTATTTGTTCAGCCACTTACGTACACATTTAAAGAGCCATAGAGGTAGTAAAACAGACAGTCACATACCAGAACATTTATGAAAACATCTCATGGCACTACCACAGGTGGACTCATACATATACTCAGGTATTCAGGGCAAGTAGTGACACAATATTCTCATGTGTCCAGACATGTAGGCCCTCATTACAAACCTGGCAGTAAATCCCACTTACCGCTGTGCTGAAGGCCGCCAACATACGGTGGCTGCGGCGGAAATCTGCTACAGGTATTACGACCCACATCTCGTAATCCGCCACAATACAGACACCCACACAAGTCTGCCGCACCAAAGGTCAGTGATAAACTGGCGATACCAAAACCCACACCGTCACGTGAACTGTAATACGCCCACACTATCACGAACCATGAATCAATGTGGCAGTCTTTCAACCGCACCAATCCATTGGCGACACACACCGCTGCGCTCAAAATACACACACAATTTCAAAACACAACCACATTGGACAACTCAAAATACACACACCTGCTACACATACATACACCACACCCACACACTCACACCACTATAAAACACACACCCACATTACCCACAACCCCTTACAACTACATTTGTTTTGAAGACGCACAGAGATGGAGAATAGCAAACACAAAACCAGCATCCACAGGCACACCATCACTGATAGAACATCCACGCACCTCAAAAGAACACACCCCAACACAACACATCACACAGCACAACAAACGTCACCTCACACATTACCCACACCACATCATGGCAACTCAAAGACACCCCAGGTTTTCTGAGGAGGAGCTCAGGGTCACGGTGGAGGAAATCATCTGGGTAGAGCCACAGCTTTTCGGATCACAGGTGAAGCAGACCTCCATTGCTAGGAAGATGGAGCTATGGCGGAGAATAGTCGACAGGGTCAACGCAGTGGAACAGCACCCCAGAACACGGGATGACATCAGGAAGAGGTGGAACGACCTACGGGGGAAGGTGCGTTCCGTCGTTGCAAGACACCAGGTAGCAGTACAGAGGACTGGCGGTGGACCCCTACCTCCTCCTCCACAACTAACAACATGGGAGGAGCACGCCTTGGCAATACTGCATCCTGAGGGCCTCGCAGGAGTAGGAGGAGGACTGGACTCTGGTAAGTCATATCTTTACTACTATATCCCCAACCCCACCTGCATGCCATCACATACCCCCATCCTCACCCTCAACCCCATCACTCCAACTCCCCACATATGCCCCACCATCACAACCCACACATCCCAAAACCAAGCCCTAAATGTAACACCAATGCATGGACACCCATCACCAAAGCATGTCCAGTAGAGAGACTCAGACAGGCCCCAAAATCACCAATCCCACAAGGGCCAAGGCAATAATGCAAGCACAGGATAGTAATTCACCCATTGCACAAGATGGCACACACAGATACAATAACTATGCATTTACACCCCAACAGGACCGCTACCCAGTGTAACCGGACAGGAGGTGCCAGACATATCCAGTCCCCCCCCCAGAAGAGGCCCACAGTGATGACAGCAGCTCTGCAGAACTGGATCAAGATGACCAGACCAGCCCATCGGGGACCTCTGGACAGTCACAGTCGGTTCCCCTGCCACAGTCACAAACCACCATAGAACCTCCCCCCTCAAGAAACACCAGCACAGCACCTATCCAGCGGGCCCATCCCTCTGTCCCCAGGACATGCCAATCAGCAGTGTGTCCACCACTACAGGGACCCCAGGCAAACCCAGCAACCCAAGACAGTCAGAAGACCTGGGTCACTGGCAGTGGGCACACGGTTCAGGGGAAAGAGGCACAGGATAACAGGGAAACTGGAAGGACTGCTGTGCGACAGGGAGAGGACAGGCCCAGGGTACCCACTCTCCACGGGGCACTCTCCAACATCATGGGAGCATGCCTTCATTCCCAGGAGACCATGGGCACGGTTCTGGCCAAGTTTCAGGAGACCCAGCGGCTGCAAGAGGAACACTACCTGGGGACCAGAGAGGACTTGAAGTCCATCAACACCACCCTGGTCACCATTGCAGGGGTGCTGGCAGACCTGGCCAACACCATGAGGGACACAGGGGCACACAAACGGGCCCCTGACACCAGCCCTCCACCTCCGCCGGCGCTAGTGGACAGGAGGACCAGCCACAGGACAAATAGGCCACCAGCACCCAACCCCCTGCAGAAGGAGAACTACCCCGCAAACGGTCCCTGAGATCCAGGAACAAGACAGAGAACATTGCCAAGACCCCCGTCAGGAAATAACACTCTCCTGATTGTCACCCTTTTGTCCCACTTTGTCACCCTGACAACTTTCAACTGCCATTACTCCACTTCCTATGCCCCCTTGGTCAATGCACCTGTGACAACATGAGACTGGACTCTACCATGGACATTCCTCCACCATCACACCAGCCCATTGCACACCCCCTCCACTTATTTGCACAGAAATAAACACCCTTGACTCACAAATCAATCTGGAGTCAGTCTGTACTTTCACAAATGTGTAATTGCAACCTCTCAGAAATATAGCAATGCTAATATTCATGTTCACATACCAATGTTAGACAGTTGTTGGGCAGCAGTAAACATAGCAGAAGGCAGAAAGTGTGACCCATATCTGTGAAATGGAAAGCCAAAGTGACATGTCAGGGTCCATACACAAAGGTAAAAAGGCAGATTTATGCAATGTCCTACAGTAGTATTATATGAGAGGAGCAGTTCCAGTCTCTTACCTGTGTCTCAGTGGAAGTATTGCCCAGTCTCGTTGTTTCGGTTGTCTATATATTTTTCTTCTGATTCCTATTCTTCACTGTCTACAGGCTCCACAGCTGCCACAAGACCAACATCAGGCCCATCCTCCTACAGAAAAGGCACCTGGCGTCGCAAAGCCAGGTTGTGCAACATACAGCATGCCACGATGATCTGGCACACCTTCTTCGGTGAGTAGTATAGGGAGCCACCTGTCAGATGGAGGCACCGGAATCTGGCCTTCAGGAGGCCGAAGGTGCGCTCTATTATCCTCCTAGTTCATCCATGTGCCTCATTGTAGCGTTCCTCTGCCCTTGTCCTGGGATTCCTCACTGGGGTCAGCAGCCATGACAGGTTGGGGTAGCCAGAGTCACCTGCAAATATCTAGGGACAAATGTTAGAGATCCTCCAACCTTTAGGGACTCTCCCATACCCAGACACCAAGTCAACTGTATCGGGACCTTGGGCTCACCTATTAGCCACACACAGTGCCTTTGGAGTTGCCCCGTCACATAAGGGGTGCTGCTAGTCCTCAAAATGTAAGCGTCATGCACTGAGCCAGGATACTTGGCAGTCACATGGGAGATGTACTGGTCTGCCAAACACACCATCTGCACATTCATAGAATGGTAGCTTTTGCGGTTTCTGTACACCTGTTCATTCCAGCGGGGGGGACAAATGCCACATGTGTACCATCAATGGCACCAATGATGTTGGGGATACGTCCCAGGGCAAAAAGTCACCTTTCACTGAGGGGAAATCTTCCACCTGAGGGAAAACAATGTAGCTGCGCATATGTTTCAGCAGGGCTGACAACACTCTGGACAACACGTTGGAGAACATTGGCTGTGACATCCCTGATGCCATGGCCACTGTTGTCTGAAAGGAACCACTGGCCAGGAAATGGAGTACTGGCAGGACCTGCACTAGAGGGGGGATTCCTGTGTGATGGCGGATAGCTGACATCAGGTCTGGCTCCAACCGGGCACACAGTTCATAGATTGTGGCATGATCAAGTCTGTAGGTGATAAATATGTGTTTGTCTTCCATTGTCAACAGGTACACCAGGGGTCTATATACCAGAGGATGACGCCATCTCATCACCTGCCCCAGCGAAAGTGCCCTATGGAGGAGAAGTGTGAGCAGAGGGTCATACACCACATAGGTTTCGCAAGGCTGTTTATAACAATCTTGATGTAATCGGTTTGTGGCGCTGTCTGTCCGTATTCCTGGCCAAAATTGCTGTGACGCAGTTAGTTGCCCTGCCATGTGCCCGCCCGGAAATGGCAGCTGCCTGACCTGTAAGGAGGGACAAGGGGAAATGAGGTAACTGCGCTGGCGTTGTACAGCGTCGTGTTAGTTGGTCAAAGACCGCGGCTCAATTCAGCATTGGTTGTCAATGGGCCCTTTGGGTTCCAGGAGCCAATGACGATGTACGCCAGCGGTGACGGTACGCCCCGCCATGGACGTGACCGCCATTTTCTATCTGTTAACTCACTTGATACCTGACCTTCAGCGGGAAAGGGCCTACACGGCAAGTGCTGCTGTGACCTGAGTCTGGAAGCGACAATGGCTACAGTGTCTGGGGAAAGGGCACCTGCCTTCTCTGCGGAGGAGTTGGAGAAACTGGTGGATGGGGTCCTCCCCCAGTACACGCTACTCTACGGTCCCCCAGACAAACAGGTGAGTACACTGTGAGCATGATGCATGGCACATGAATGTATGGAGTGTAATGGATGGAAGAGACGGGGGCAGAGGCCAGCATGTGAGGATGGTGAGTGTATGTTTTTCTGGGCCAGGGTGGGAGGTTTGTGGCCAATGAGTAAGAAGAACCGGATGGGGTAATAACATTCATTCTTACTTCACTATTCCTCTAGGTCAGCACCCACCAGAAGAAGGGGATTTGGCGTGCCATTGCCAAGGAGGTGCGGATCCTGGGGGTCTACCATAGACGGAGCACCCACTGCTGGAAAAGAAGGGAGGACCTGTGCCGCTGGACTCAGAAGACAGCAGAGGCCCAGCTGGGGATGGCCTCCCAACTTGGAAGGGGTGCCAGTCGCACCATGACCCCTCTGATGTACCGGATTCTGACAGTGGCATATCCTGAGTTGGATGGGTGCTTGAGGGCATCACAGCAGCCACAAGGGGGTGAGTACAGTCTCATTCAGCTGACTCTGTGCGCTTTATGAGGTTTCTGGGTGGGGGAAATGGGCTGTGGGTTCCCCTAGACCAGGGCAGACACGCCAAGGTAGATCCATTGTTTTGCAGGCTCAGTGCCACTCCAACCCTAAAAGTAGTAGTGGCACTCTACACCTAGTCAGGCTCCTGTGGGTTCCAGCTGTGCATCAAATGGGTCTAGGCAGAGTCCCCCATGGGAATGTGCTTTCCCCCTGAGCTGTTAGTGTAAGGACTAGTGCATAGGGCTGCTCCCTTTGTGTTGTGTCTGCCAACAGTAGTGGTGTTGCAGGCATTGACCATGTGTCTCTTCTGTCTTCCCCCCTCTTTCTGTTTTGTCACCCTGTCCTTGTGTGCATTAGCATCATCTGGCAGAGGAGCTTTGGCACCGGAGCAGGAGGGAGCTGCAACCCACATGGCTCTGGAGGGTGAATTTACAGAGTCTGAAGGCACCAGTGGGATGGAGGACCAGGGGAGCTCCACGACGGGGACAGGATGAGATACCAGTGACAGCGACCCCTCCTCTGATGGGAGCTCCCTTGCGGTGGCGGTTACCACACCCCCACCAGGACCGCCCCTCCCAGCAGCCCCTCAGCATGTTTCTTGTGCCTGCTCACCCAGGAGGGTAGGCATCTCCTTCGCCCCAGGCACCTCAGGCCCTGCCCCAGACAGTCCTGCTGCCCTAAATGAGGAGGCTATTGACCTCCTGAGATCCCTCACTGTTGGGCAGTCAACCATTCTGAATGCCATCCAGGGTGTTGAGAGGCATTTGCAGCAAACAAATGCATACCTGGAGGGCATTCATTCTGACGTGGCAGCTCAACAGAGAGCATTTTAGGCTCTGGCCTCAGCACTGATGGCAGCCATTGTCCCTGTGTCCAGCCTCCCCCCTCCAACTTCCACTACCCAGACACAATCCCGTCTACCTCAGCCTATTCCAAGCACACCATCAGACCAGCATGCACACTCATCAACACACAAGAGTGGACATGGCAAACATATAACCACACATCCCACAGGCACTCACACAAGCACCATTCCAATGCAGACACACCAACATCCACTGCCTCCACTGTGTCCCCTCCTCCACGTCCTCCTCCTCCCTCCCAGTCTCGTCTCCACTCACACCTGCATTCACTACATCCTCAGCCACTACCTCCATCACCAGCATGCCCATCACAACATACCGCTCCCGTGTAATCACCACCCCCACTACCATGCACTCTTCCCCTGTGTCCTCTCCCAGTGTGTCTGTGAGCCCTTCTCCCAAAGTACACAAATGCAGGCACACACCCACTCAACAGCCATCCACCTCACAACAGCCTCCAGCCCATGCACCTTTACCCAAACTCAGCAGACGTACACCTCCTACAACCACTACTTCTTCCTCCACTCCCAAACCCCCTCCATCTTCCCGTCCCAGTATGTCTAAAAAACTTTTCCTGGCTAACATTGACCTCTTCCCTACACCTCCCCCCCGTCCTTCCCCTAGGGCCAGGATGCCCAGATCCCAGCCCAGCACCTCAGCCACCAAATCCTCCAGCACTGTGGTCCCTGCAAGTCCTGTAACATCGTGGGCAGCACCCATCAGGGCTGCCAGTGTGCCACGTAGCGAGGCCAAGGATCAGCCCATTCCTCCACCTGCCAAGGTGAAGAAGGGGCCCACATGCCCTAGGGAAAAGCCACGCCAACCACCCAGCAAGGCCTCCTCAAAGACAAAAGGGGACAGAGCCAAGGTCCCAGCAGCGACTTCCAAGGTGGGGAAGGGACCCAAGGCTAAAGGGAAGACAGCACAGGGCACGCAGCCTCCGTCTGAGGGACTGGTGTCACCCCTTCTGGCAAACAGAACAGCAACCTGTACGGCGGCGGACACTGCCGCAACCACCGCCACCTGCACTGCTACCTGCACCGCCACCTGCACTGCCACTTGCACGGCCACCTGCACTTCTGCTGCCTCAGCACAAGTCCCCATCATTATCCCCACTGGGCAGCCGTCTGAGGCTGCAGAAGATGTCCTGCTGTCTCCCTCCACAGGTGCTGACACATGCACCACCGGCAGCATCTCCACCACAGACACCGCCACAACCACCGCCATCAGCCCAGACAGTGCCACCACAGCCGACATGGACAACATTCCCAGTGGGCAGCCATCTGAGGCTGCAGTAGACATCCTGGACCCTGCACAGCATACATGAGGCACCACAACCAGCACTGTTGGTACCATCTGGCTGAGGTGCCCCTCTCCCCATCTCCCTGAGATGCCTGTTTATTTTCGACCTGATGCCCCAGCAGTGTTCTCTCCGTTTAGAGGCAGGTATCATGTGTGGGCTTCGCCCATGCATTTTGGGACCACTGGTCCACGGACAATGACCGGAACGCTATCCGGACTTGTGTAGTTGCTGTACATATTTGTATATAATGATCTGTTACAGACCTGTTTCCATATCTGAATTTTCGATGATTACACTTGTTACAATCATTTAATTTTGTCCTTGCGTTCTTCTAGGGGGTTACAGGGTGTATGTGTATATGTAATGTTGCTACATGTATTTGTGTGTATGGTGTTGTTGCGTGTTGCGTGTGTGTGTGTCACTCTCTCATTCCTCCCCCCCTCCCCTGTGTGCTAGGTGCAGTACTTACCGTGGTCGTCGCCGCCGTCTTTGCTGCTCCTGGTAGAAGAGGAGGTAAACCAACATTGGTAGCACCTGTAACTGGGGCTCCATGGGGTCCTGGTTCCTGGTACGGTGTTGAGAGGTGAGTGGTTTCCATTCCAAGGACTGTTTTCACTGTGCTTTTGATGGCGTTGGTACCGCCCCGGAAAAGGTGGCGGATTGGTGCCTTGTAATACAGTGGGCGATACATTGTCTTCCACCTGTCTGTTGGCGGTGACCGCCACGGTGTTTGTTTCTACCGCCGTGGTGGTCGGAGTGTTAAAGTGGCTGTCTGTGTTGGAGGTTTCCGCCATGGTCGTGATTCCATTTTTCTTTCCGCCGGCCTGTTGGCAGTATTACCACCGCTTTAACACTGACCGCCAGGGTTGAAATGAGGGCCATAGCGTTTTAAATGAGTCAGGCCCACAAGTGCGGAGCCTGTGTATGCAGTCTCAATGCCAACTGGAGGATGTTTCAAAATCCCAATTGTCAAGTCTTAAATCTACGCTTTAGTAGAAATAACTCACTTATGAGATATGCTGTAGGTATGCCATGAAGCATAATGCTTTGTCCTCAAGTGATTGACAGATGTCCTTTTCAATTTTAGAAAGTTACTGATGTACTTGCAGACACCTATGCATTGTATAGAGTATACCAGTCAGCAAGAAACTGACATACATCTTTCTGATGAAAAGATCCTCCATCTCACTCAGTCAGAGAGTGACACGGAGACTTCTACATTCACTCACATAGTCAGAAAGTATTTATGTACATAGTTCTATCGAAGGCAATTGCAGACACAGTTGCATACCCCTGTATTACCTAAGTCAGGCACTAAGGTATTCATTCAGCCTCTTACATACACATTTACAGAACCACAGAGATAGTAAAACAGGTAATCACATACCAGTACATGTACTAAAACACCTCATGGCTCTGTGAGTGACCACGCAAATTGTCCTGTCCGAAACTTCTTCGTTGAGTCTTAAGGTATGTTTTATTGCAAATATCTAATCTCGGTGATATACTGTAGCTATGCTAAAAAGCAAGTTGCATTGTGCTTCAGTGATTAAGAGATGTACTTTTCAGTTTTAAAATCTTACTCATGTACTTGCACACCTGTAAGCCACGCACTACCTAGAGGGTAGCACACCTAAAGGAACTGATCTTCATGTGTCCAAAGCGTGGGTCCTGTGTCTCATCTAGTGACACATCAACAAAGAGACTGCTAGATTCAATTACATACTTAGAAAGGAATTATATATGCAGCACTATGAAAGGCAATTTGAAACACACTCACATAATGCTGTATTTCCTATGATAGGACTGAAGTATTTGTTCAGCCACTTACATATATTTACAGAGTCATGAAGGTTCGAAAACAGGAAGTCAGATACTTGCACATGTACTAAAAAATGTGATGGCACTGCTATACGTGGACACCAACATTCACTCAAATAAATAGGGAAATAGTGACATAATCTTGTGACATATCCAGAGAAAAAGTGCTTTGATGATGAGTGAGGTATACTAGTGTACAGCCTAGGAGGTATTTTTTCACTCACTTAGATACAAATATAAAGAGCTGTACAGAGAGAAAATTAGACTGTAATATACTGGAAAACGTACCAAAACATGTTATGGTAGCATTAAAGGTGGACATCTACATACATTCACATACATATGAAAATAGTAACATGTATATATAATAATTCTGCTTTAATGATGGGTGAGACCTACTATACCTGAACATGTGTATGTTGTATCACTGGCTACTTAAATGGGTGTACAAAAGCAGTTTCTAAAATCTTAAAACTACATTTTAGTAGTAATAAGTCACCTGTGTGATATGCTACATATATTCTATGAACAATAATAAAGCAATTATTTATATTGTACTTAACCTTTTGAAATATTAAATATACAAGTAAATAATTAGAAAATAAGAGGGTCATTCTGACACCGCCGGCCGCGGTAACCGCAGGGCCGGCGGGAGCTGCCAGAATACCGCTGCGCGGTCAGAAGACCGCCACGGTTATTCTGGGTTTCCCGCTGGACTGGCGGGCGACCGCCAGAAGGCCGCCCGCCAGCCCAGCGGGAAACACCCTTCCACGAGGATGCCGGCTCCGAATGGAGCCGGCGGAGTGGAAGGGGTGCGACGGGTGCAGTTGCACCCTTCGCGATTTTCAGTGTCTGCATTGCAGACACTGAAAATCTTTGTGGGGCCCTGTTAGGGGGCCCCTGCAGTGCCCATGCCATTGGCATGGCATGGGCACTGCAGGGGCCCCCAGGGGCTCCACGACACCCCATACCGCCATCCTGTTCCTGGTGGCCGAAACCGCCAGGAACAGGATGGCGGTATGGGGGTCGGAATCCCCATGGCGGCGCCAGGGCAGCGGAAAACCGGCGGTACACCGCCGGTTTTCCGTCACTGACCGCGGCTGTACCGCCGCGGTCAGAATGCCCATAGGAGCACCGCCAGCCTGTTGGCGGTGCTCCCGCGGTCCCCAACCCTGGCGGCCTCGGACCGCCAGGGTTGGAATGACCACCTAAGTGTATCTTTTTTATTAGCTTTTAGATGGAAGAAGCTACTTAGCTACACAGAGTTACAATGCAATCAAAATGTGAGCATAAAAAAAGAAAGGAAAACAAAAGTACTACTTCTTTAGAACTAAGAAACAAAAGAGGCAAAATGCTGAAAAAATAGTGAAAGAAAAGGGAGAACAAATAAATTTCTTAAAATAGTATGTGGTCGACTTGAAATACATCAAAATTAACTGCACAAAAGACAAAGTTCAACTAAGAAAGGAATTAAATACATGATTTCACTACTAGAAAACCCAACAAAAAGGTTTAACTAGAAGGCAACACCAGTTCAAGGAACTAAGAATTAGAATGTTCCATAGCAGAATAATCAACAATCTAATGAGAAGTATGAATAAGTATAAAAGAAGGAGAGAGGCTGTGAGAAAAAAGGAACAGGTTGAGAGTATAGTTGATAATGCAGTTGCTCTGAAAAGGAAGCTATTTATCTTGATTTTGAATTGAATGAAAACAGTAGATAAAATAGTGTTGAGTATGAGGAGAAAAAGCCTAAAGAAAAGACTTATAAACAGAACTAACTTTTGCAATGTTTTTAGTGGGAAATGGATGCATACTTCTAGTACTGGGCCTTTCTTTAATGAAGAAAGTCATACGCAAGAGAACAGACTGATGCATGCAGTTGATGAATCTGAATGGTCTTATCAGATGAAAGATTAAAGAAATTCAGGGAAGGCATAGGCTGGCGTCTGTAAATAAGTGGAATTGTAGCAGTATTTGTACTGTTCACCAGGAAGCAATTAACATAGTCAGACATGTTTTAAGTAAGTTTCCATGCAAAACTGTTAAACAGAAAATTATACTTTTGCAAAGACTAGATCCATGCAAAGTACGAAAATATTCAAATCTACTATCAAAGATAGTGTGCCAAAGCATCTTTCTTCATTTTAGAATGTAAGCTGTACACCACTCATGAATGCGTATTCTAGTTAGGAGGCTTTACCATCTGAAGAGTCCTGCAGTATACTTAGGGGAAATGAATAGAGTTCTTTGTATGGAACAGTGGCAGAGTTAGAAAACATTTGTGATGATGTGCTGTTTTTTTTCTTTGGACCTGAAGAGGAGTCCAGAGAAAATGGACAGTTGGAATCTGCAGTAGTAGCATAGCAGGAGCTATCTATCAGTGCTGATAACTTTCATGAAAAGATTTGAAAGTTTAAAACAGTCTGTTCAGAAAAAGCAGACCTTATTTGCATATGCTGTAGACACACACACACTACAAAACTCAAACTGGTTATGTTATTGTGTCTTCAAAAACTGAAGAAGACAACAGCGATAAATGGTGAGAATTTGCAGCTTATTTATTTGTAGAAGAACTCTTTGATTGTTGCAAATGACAAATTATATGTAAATACCTTTAGAACAGATTAGAGGAGAATAAAATGCCTCCGAATGCAGTGTACAACACGTTAGAACTAGTTTCTAGTCCACGAGAACTGCAAGACTTGAATGTTTATGAGTCTATAGTTATACAATGTATGCATCCATTTCAAGCAGTATTCCATATGGAGCAAAAGACAGGAAAGTTACATCCAACTTAGCTCCAGAAGGGTCTAAAAGGTAGAATTTTTAATTACGATTAGATTTTGAGCAGAATATTGAAACAGTAGGTGTGGAAGAGATTTTGAAGAAGGTCTTGTGATTCTAGTCAATGGTGAGCTTACTAAAAGTAAAAAGATATGGCAAGAGTTAATTGATATTAGTAAAATTAGGAAAGCAACATTATAGCCCTCATTACGACCCTGGCGGGCGGGGGAGAAGTGGTGGTAATACCTCCAACAGTCCGGGGGAACAAAAAATTTTATTATGACCATGGCAGTTACCGCCATGGTCATCCGCCACTTCTCCACTCCGACCGCTGGGCTGGAGACTTCGGTCTCCAGTCCGGCGGCTATCACCAGCCGCCGCCGGTATCAGGACCCTGCATACCGCCATGGATTTCTTGTGGTTTGGAACCGCCACGAAATCCATGGCGGTAGGCACTATCAGTGCCAGGGAATTCTGTCCCTGTCACTGATAGGGATCTCCCCCACCCTTGATTCCTCCCCCCACACCCCTGACCCCCCTACAGTCCCCGAAAGGTGGCAGGGCCCCCCTCCCCACCCCCACCCCCAACATTGACACATACCCCCATACACGCACACATACACTACAACAACACATACCCGCACACATACAGACATCCCAAACAACATACACACACACATACTCACAGACATACAAACAGATCGACATTCACACATTTACCAAATACTCACCACACCCCCGCATGCATTCACGCACTCACAAACACCCTCTACACACTCACACACACCCCCCCGATGCACACACACAACACACAACACACCCTGACCCCCCTCCCCTAACGGACGATCACCTTACCTGGTCCGGTGATCCTCCGGGAGGGAACAGGGTCCATGGGGGCTGCTACGCCGCCAGCTCCCTGTCACCAGAACACTGCCACACCGAATCCTGGGTTGGGATTCGGTGGCCGGTGTTCTGATGATGTGGAGGTGGAGCAGCCTCCACTTCCCCACCGACAGCCAGTATGGCTGCTGGCGGCTCTCCGTCCGAGAAAGGATGGAGGGCTGCCAGCCGTCATGATACGCTGCGCGGAAAACCGCCTGCACTGGGGGTCTTCAGCACGGCGGTACCTCTGCGGTCTTGGACAAAGACCGCTGAGGTTGAAATGAGGGCCTATATCTGGTACAAAATACCATTTACTATAAAACTGCAGATGCTCTTCAAGATATTTCATATGTAGATGATACAGTACCATCAAGAGGCTAAATTGAAAATAAGGGTCAAATGAGAAAAAAATAAATTTATGAATACTACAGTATTCATCCTCTAAATTCTAAAGAGATTATTAGAGATGCTATTGAGCTATTTTAAATGAAAGAAATGAAAAGTGTTCTGTTAACTGTGTGGAAGAAAAGCTTAGAAGCTTGTTGTTTTCCACATGTTACAACTACCACAGCTGAGTATAGATCTACTAGACTATATTCAGAGGACCCTAGATTTTGACAGCGTTTTCCTCATATATTTCATCTACTATATGAGAGTGACTTGTCAGGGTTATCCTATGCAGTAAATCACATTTTAAAAACAGCAGTACATCTCCAGAACCTCACAGCAAGAGAATTTGTTGATTACGTTCATGGAAAAGACAAACACCTGGAATACAACTTAATCAATTTGATTGCATGTCAATGTGGTACAAATGAATATTAGTATCTTTGCCATGGTGAGTTGAAATGCATGGTAAGGAATGTAGGATCACGTACTTGGTTTGTAGCACTCAGTTGAGCTGAGTATGCATTGGAGGATCTCCTTCATTTTTTACCAGAAGTGAACTCTAATATAAAAGCTATCAATTTGAAAACACCAGGAGAATTATGTTTGTTGGACCCTACAAACATTTGCAGATATTTTAACCGCTGATTTCAAGCAATGATGGCTTTCATCTGTAATAAAACAAATGCACCTCTTGGTGAAGTCACTGATTTATTTTAGCTGAAAGAATACCACGCTAGAGATGCTCCTCATATTCACATGCTGTTATGGGTAAAAGAGGCACCAGAGTTTGGAACAGACAGTGAAGAGTCTGCCTTGTCTTTTATAGAACAGTATGTAACATGCGCTATCCCAAAAGAAACTACTGACAAGCAATTGAGACAAGTTTTTAGATTTCAAACTCACAGGTGTGGTGAACACTGGCATAGAAAATACAGAGCAAAAGTAAACTTTTATAGACAATGTTGTTTTGGATTTTCACGTCCTATTATCTCAGAAGGAAGAATGAATAGCTTTTTATCTGCAGCTTTGAAATATATAAACAACTACAACCCTGTTATTCTAAAGATGTGGAACGCAAATACGGGTATACAATTTGTTGCAGATAATTCTATTGCTGTAACTCGCTATCTCGCTTTTTACATAACAAAGGCAGAAAAGAAACAGATGAGAGAGATGTGGGAAGAGATTTCAGCAGAAAAGAGTCTCACCAAAAAATTGTACAGTTTTAGTTTGAAAATGCTTTCGCACAGGGAAATTGGATATTATGAATGCACAGATAGGTTGAGCTCTGTAAGCCTAGGCCTTGCAAACAGCAATATTAGAGTATTAAAGTCTTTCCCAGAAATAGAGTATCTTGCTGAAGTTGATCCAGAGATAAGTCATTCTAAATACTAACATGCAAGATACATACTACCCAAGAAGAAGTGACCATCTAGAAAACATGTGTCTCTATGAAGCACTTCAGCATTACACATATAGAACTAATGGTAATGAAGACAATGAAGATGGAAGATTTTAAGTTACTGGATGTGGTGGTTGTTTGGTAAGACACACCAAAGGAAATCTAATTATTCACAGGAAGCTTAGTTGCCAAACTCCAGACAGATAAGAGTTTTTCTACTTGTCACTTTCGTAACTGTTCAAACCAAGGTGAGCTGACTCAGATCTACTTGAACACTATGGGGGTCATTCGGACCCTGGCGGTCCTAGACCGCCAGGGCCGGGGACCGCGGATGCACCGCCAACAGGCTGGCGGTGCATCCAGGCCAATTCTGACCGCGGCTGTAAAGCCGCGGTCAGAAAAGGGAAACCGGCGGTTTCCCGCCGGTTTTCCCCTGGCCTGAGGAATCCTCCATGGCGGCGCTGCAGGCAGCGCCGCCATGGGGATTCCGACCCCCTTCCCGCCAGCCTGGTTCTGGTGGTTTTGACCACCAGAACCTTGCTGGCGGGAACGGGTGTGGTGGGGCCCCTGGGGGCCCCTGCAGTGCCCATGCCAATGGCATGGTCACTGCAGGGGCCCCCTAACAGGGCCCCACAAAGATTTTCAGTGTCTGCATAGCAGACATTGAAAATCGCGACGGGTGCAACTGCAACCGTCGCACCCTTTCCACTCCGCCGGCTCCATTCGGAGCCGGCATCCTCATGGAAGGGGGTTTCCCGCTGGGCGGGCGGCCTTCTGGCGGTCGCCCGCCAGCCCAGCGGGAAACTCAGAATGACCGCCGCCGTCTTTCGACCGCGGTACGGTCTTCTGGCGGTTCCCGCCAGGCCGGCGGCATCCGCCGCCGGCGGGGGTCAGAATGACCCCCTATGACTGCTATGAAGATTCATTCACAGCTGCAAAAGACACTATTCAGTGTTCTGTCTTTCCAATATACTTACAAGTGTAGGAAGATGAGGTTTAACAAGAAGAAACTATTGCAGCTGAATTAGCCAGGGAGAGTTTGCAAAGCTGCCAGTGTTCTAGATCAGCAAGTCAAGATCCTCTTGGAGAAACAGTAATTCAAATTGAAGCAGCTATAGCAACGAGTGAGGTCCAGATCTCCATGCATCAGGTGAGAAAAGAAACTGTGGATTTAGAACAGTTAGTGGAACAACTGAATAATGAACAGAGAAAAGTTTACAATGAAGTTAAAAGTAAAATAGAACACAGATTTCTCCACGACAAAACACTTAATACATTTTCTACATATGAACCAATATTACTGTAGCTGTAACTGTACTGAAGCTGTAAGTGGGCAAAGCTTCCTAATTGAATATGTCACTACTTATCTACAAAAGACTACTGATTCAAATTTATCATGGATAGTGACAGTACCAACAGGATTAGCTGTTCATAACATTAAAGGAATTACTCTGCATTGACTACTAATGCTCCATGTTGAACATGACAAGAAACTGGAATATCAGAAGTTATATGGTGATGCTTGTCATGAATTCTCAATAGTATTGAAAAAGATGACTATACTCATCCTTGATGAAGTAAGCTTGGTGTTGGTGCGTCGGTAATAAAATAAGTAAACTTACAAGGGGACGCGTATAGGTTGATGAACCTTTTGATACGTATAGGGTATTGTGACCTTAGTTCGGCACAGAATCAACAATCAACACACAATAATCAATAACCATTAGTCAAATCAACAATCAATCGAGTCAGTAAATTTCACACACGATTACTCTTCAGCCATGAATAACCAACCACACCTTTAATTATAAGTTTAGTAAGTTTATTTTCCCTTTTGTTAACAATACTAAGTCATGAATCTAATCATCAACTCAAATCAAACAATTTTAATAACGCTTGTTAATCAGCAAGTCGCAGAAGATGTGACCTAATCAAAGCGTGAATCAAAAGACATTCTATGGCATGAACGCAATACTTTAGTAAAACCCATTTCAGCAAAACTATGATGTCCATCAAGTTCAGCAAAATAGTCTGTCAACCATTTGATTCTACAATTTGTCAGTCATCATGTGAGTAACCTCAACTAACACATGTTAGCATCAGCATGTGGGGCTTTATGCAAAACAATTTAGAACACACATTTGGAAATCATCTACCTAAACATCGCAGTTGTTACCTAGAAAGAAAAGGCATGAAAATGCAATTAAGTCATTGTCATATCTACCTATCCACAGTATGGGTCAGCAAGCAGACTCAGTCTTCGTCCTCAGGTCATCAGTCGATCAGCAAAACATCAGGCTCTCAGCCAGAGAGCATGAGCCCAATGACAGAATCTCAAATCTCTTCTTCTCCAAATATTGCATCTCATAACAGGGTAAGATTTGAGATTTTTTTCCCTCAGTCACATTGTTATATCAAAGTTCCCCAAACTATCCCCCAATTTCCAATTGGTCAATAAATCATACGTTATTACTCTGTCCAATGATGTCCATACACCAAATCTATGAATTCCAATATTTCACAGTTCACATGTCGTTGATTGGTCTGCTTTATGATGTTCTCATCATCCGGCTGGTCAGGTATAAATTTTTTTGCATCTTCGTCTCCAGTCCGCCACCTTTTCCGGGGCGGATTCACTGCAAACAAACACACGGCGGAAACAGGACTTGAAAGGGAAAACGCTCACCTCTACACACCCCACGAGGAATCAGGACGCCATGGAACCCGAGCTCCAGATACTGCCAGCCTTTATCTTCCTGCTTCTCTACCAAGAACAAAAAAGACGGCGGCGAAGACCATGGTGAGTACTGCACCTACGACACAGGGGAGTGAAAAGAGAGTGACACACACATGCAACACCCCCACCCCTACCCTCACCCACAACAACACACACACTAATACATCATGATACATTACAGCTACACCCCCCAACCCCCCATGGGAGAATGCAAGGACAAAAGGAAATGAGTCGAATTAATGTAATATATTCAAATACATGAATAAAAAATATATACATATATAAAGATATTCACACTATAAACAAATACATGCACCAAGAATACAAGTCCAAGGGATTCCACCATCATAGTCCGTGGACCACTGGGCCCAAAATGCATGGGCGAGGACCACACTCAATACCCGAACAAGATGGAGAGAACACTGCTGGGGTATCAGATAGAAATAAAACAGGCACCTCAGGGAGAAGGGAAGGGGGGACACCTCAGCCGGATGAGGGCACGACGCTAGATCCACGAGGGGGCTCCATGCCCACTACTTTATCCTGGGGAGTGCAAAGCCACAGTCTCTCAAGTCTCTACAGTGGGTGGGTTGCCCACTGCTGCATCCTGGGGAGTGCCAAGCCACAGTCTCTCAAGTCTCTCCAGTGGGTGGTTTGCCCACTGCTGCATCCTGGGGAGTGCAAAGCTACAGTCTCTCAAGTCTCTCCAGTGGGTGGTTTGCCCACTGCTTTATCCTGGGGAGTGCAAAGCCACAGTCTCTCAAGTGGATAACAGTCTCCACTGGTTCTGGAGGGGGCTTTTTGCCCAGAGTGCTTCATCCTGCCAAGGACTGAGGTAGTGGATGCCTTTCTTAACTGGTTCTGGAGGGGCCTTTTTGCCCAGAGTGCTTCATCCTGCCAAGGACTGAGGGAGTGGATGCCTTTCTCCACTGGTTCTGGAGGGGGCTGTGTGCCCAGAGTGCTTCATCCTGCTCGTGGTGGCCTCAGTAGAGTCGGAATCTTTGGCGCTCACTGGCCTGCAGTGCTTGTTGCGGCGGTGTCCTGTTCAGCGGTGCTGGTGGCGGCGGTGTCCTTGGCAGCGGTGCTGGTGGCGGCGGTGTCCTTGGCAGCGGTGCTGGTGGTGGTAGTGTCCTTGGCAGCGGTGCTGGTGGCGGCGGTGTCCTGTTCAGCAGTGCTAGTGGCGTCCTGTTCAGTGGTGCTGGTGGCGGCGGTGTCCTTGGCAGCGGTGCTGGTGGCAGCGGTGTCCTGTTCAGCGGTGATGGGGGCGGCGGTGTCCTGTTCAGCGGTGCTGGTGGCGGCGGTGTCCTTGGCAGCGGTGCTGGTGGCGGCGGTGTACTTTGCAGCAGTGCTTGTTGCAGTCTTGTCCGCCGTGCAAGTTTTCCCAGACTTGCAGATTTTACTGTGCCCCTTCTCCACCTTGGATGGTGGCGCAACTGTCTCCACACTCCCAACTGTACCCCTGGGAGTGGCTTTGGTGGCAGATTTTTTTCCTCTCTCCCACTGGGCACTGGCCAACTTTTTCTGCTTTTGAGGTGGGGGACTGTCCGTGCTCTGGCTCCTTGCCACACTGGCTGCCCTGCTGCCTGGCACACTACAGAAGCCGGTTACTACTGGCACCACTGTTTCTGCAAAAGTTGTGGCTGAGGCGCTGGGTTGGGACCTGGAGAGGCGGGCCCTAGGAGACTGAAGGGGTGGGGGAGGTGAGGGAAAGAGGTCAAGGTTGGACAGGAAAGGTTTTTGGGGCACACTGGGATGGGTAGATGGAGGGGGTTTGGGGGTGGAAAAAGAGGTAGTGGTTGTAGGAGGTGTACCTTTGCTGACTTTGGGTAAAGGTGCATGGGCTGGAGGCTGTCGTGAGGTGGATGGCTGTTGGGTGGGTGTGTGGCTGCGTTTGTGTACCTTGGGAGGTGGGCTCACAGACACACTGGGAGAGGACACAGGGGATGTGTGAATGGTAGTGGGGGTGATGAGTGTACGTGAGCGGGGTGTGGTGATGGGTGTGCTGGTGATGGAGGTAGTGGCTGACGATGTAGTGCATGCAGGTGTGAGTGGAGACGAGACAGGGAGGGAGGAGGGAGCTGAGGAGGAGGGGGGAAACAGTGGAGGCAGTAGATGTTGGTATGTCTGCATGTGTATGATGCTTGCGTGAGTGCCTGTGGGATGTGTGGTGCTTATGTTTGCCTGAGCTTCCCTTGTGTGTTGATGTGTGTGCATGCTGGTCTGATGGTGTGCTTGGGATAGGCTGAGGTACAGTGGTTTGGGTCTGGGTGGAGGAAGTTGGAGGTGGGGGGCTAGAGACAGGGACAATGGCTGCCATCAGTGCTGAGGCCAGAGTCTGAAAAGCTTGCTGTTGGGCTGCCTGACCAGAATGAATGCCCTCCAGGTATGCATTGGTTTGTTGCAACTGCCTCTCTACATCTTGGATGGCATTCAAAATGGTAGACTGCCCAACCTTGAGGGACCTGAGGAGGTCAATGGCCTCCTCACTGAGGGCAGCAGGGGTGACAGGGGCAGGGCCTGAGGTGCCTGGGGCGAAGGAGATGCCCACCCTCCTGGGTGAGCGGCCACAGGGCAAATGCTGAGGGGCTGCTGGGAGGGCAGTGCTGGTAGGTGGGGTGGTGGTTGTGCCTGTAGATGCGGGGAGCACAGATGGGCCCGCCACCGCAAGGGAGCTCCCATCAGAGGAGGAGTCCGTATCGCTGGTCTCAACTGTGGAGCTCCCCTCGCCCTCCGTCCGACTGGTGAATTCAGACTCCGTTGTGTCGCCCTCCAGGGCCATGTGGGATGCAGCTCCCTCCTGCTCCGGTGCCACTGCTGCTCCGCCTGATAATGCTAATGCACACAAGAACAGGGAGACCACAAAAAGGGGGGGAAGACAGAAGAAAGACATGTTGAGTGCATGCAATACCGCTACCATTGGCGGACACTACAGACACAGAAGCCCCCTGCACTACGCCGTGCACTTGGAGTTCCCTAATCAATCACAGGGACATGGGTTACAAGGCTATGCCCGATTGATGCTCACATGGATGTCACAAGAGCCTGACTAGGTGTAGTTGGCTTTGTACACAGGTGGAGCGGGGTGCCACATGGCCTGCCTTCAGAAGGGGCCTTGCCTACTAAACTCGCCCTGGCCTAGGGGAACCCACAGCCCACCTCCCCCACCCAGACACCTACTATGCGCGCTGAATCAGCTGAATGAGAGTGTACTCACCCCCTTGTGGCTGCTGTGATGCCAACAAGCGCCCATCCAACTCCGGGTACGCCACCACCAGGATCCAGAACATCAGGGGGGTCATGGTGCGACGGGCACCCCTCCCACGTTGGGAGGCCATCCCCAGCTGGGCCTCCACCGTCTTCTTGCTCCAGCAGTAAATGTCCTCCCATCTTTTCCGTCAGTGGGTGCTCCGTCTGTGGTAGACCCCAGGGTCTGGACTTCCTTGGCGATGGCACGCCAAATATCCTTCTTCTGGTGGGCACTGACCTACTGGAATAGTACAGGGGAAAAGGAGAAGTTATAACCGTCCACACCGTCACAGTCATTGGCCCGCATCTCTACCCTTGCCATGACGCACATGCACTCACCGTCGTTTCATGCACGCCTCATTCCCCCCCTATCTTTCATCCACACCACTCCAAATAGCCATTGCCCATACAGCATGCTCACAGTGTACTCACCTGTTTGTCTGGAGGACCGTAGAGTAGCGTGTACTGGGGGAGGACCCCATCCACTAGTTTCTCCAACTCCTCAGTGCTGAAGGCAGGGTCCCGTTCCCCAGACACACGAGCCATTGTCTCTTCCAGACTGAGGTCACAGCAGCACTTGCAGTGTAGGTCCTCTCCTGTCGAAGATCAGGTATCAAATGATTGAACAGAGAACAAATGGCGGTCACGTCCGCGGCGGTGCGTACCATCACCGCCGGCGTACATCGTCATTGGCTCCTGGGACCCGTAGGGTCCAATGTTAACCAATGCAGGATTGCGCTGCGGTATTCGACCGCCTACCGCGACGGTGTGCAACGCCAGCGCAGTTACCTCATATCCCCTGTCCCACTTTACAGGTCAGGCAGCCGCCATTCCAGAGGCCCACATGGCATTATTTTGGACTGCGTCACTCATATCTAGGCCTTGCTTAAACACTAATACAGCCATATGTCGATTTGCAAACATTTTCTGATTAAGTTGTGTTTACGTACCTCAGAGTTGGTTGACTCTCTGCTCGCTGTTGTCCTCCATAAGCAACGTCCGCTGGGGCAGGTGAGGAGATGGTGCCATCCTCCGGTACAGAGACTGCTGGTGGACCTGTCGACAATGGAGGAGCGACATGTGATCATCACCTACAGACTTGATCGTACCACAATCCTGGAACTGTGTGCCCAGTTGAAGCCAGACCTGATGTCATCTATCCGCCATCCCACAGGAATCCCCACTCTAGTGCAGGTGCTGTCAGTACTCCATTTCCTAGCAAGTGGTTCTTTTCAAACAACAGTGGCCATAGCATCAAGGATGTCCCAGCCTATGTTTTCCAACGTGTTGTCCAGAGTGTTGTCTGCCCTGTTGAAACACATGCGGAACTACATCGTTTTCCCTCAGGTGGAGGATTTGCCTACAGTGAAAGGTGACTTCTATGCCCTGGGACATATCCCCAACATCATAGGTGCCATTGATAGGACACATGTGTCCTTGGTCCCCCCACGCAGGAGTGAACAGGTGTACAGAAAGCGGAAGAGTTACCATTCGATGAATGTGCAGATGGTGTGTTTGGCCGACCAGTACATCTCCCATGTGAATACCAAATATCCTGGCTCAGTGCATGACGCTTACATTCTGAGGAATAGCAACATCCCTTATGTGATGGGGCAACTCCAGAGGCACCGTGTGTGGCTATTAGGTGAGGACATGGACCCTATACAGTGTGAATAGGTGTCTGGGTCTGGGAATGTCCCTATGAGTTAGTGTGTGTCTAACAGTTGTCCCTCACCATTTGCAGGTGACTCTGGTTACCCCAACCTGTCATGCCTACTGACCCCTGCGAGGAATCCCAGGACAAGGGCAGAGGAATGCTACAATGAGGCCCATGGGTGAAGTAGGAGGATTATAGAGAGGACCTTCGGCCTCCTGAAGGCCAGGTTTCGATGCCTCCATATGACAGGTGGTTCCCTATTCTACTTACCAAAGAAGGTATGCCAGATCATCGTGGCCTGCTGTATGCTTCACAACTTGGCTTTGCGACAACAGGTGCCTTTTCTTCAGGAGGATGGTCCAGATGGAGGTGTTGAGGCAGCTGTGAAGCCTGTGGACAGTGAAGACGAGGAAGCAGAAGAAGAGGACATAGACAACAGGAACACGGTGATCCACCAATACTTCCAGTGAAACACAGGTAAGAAGACAACACTGCCTGCTACATCTGATTTAATTCTACTACCTCTCATCTGTCTGTCATTTTCACCCAGTGTATGGTCACTGAGTTGCCACTTTCCCTTACAATTTCACAGATGTGGGTTCTACTGTGTGACATCTGCTTTGTTTCCGCATGGACTAGAGCTGTGTGACATAGGTATGTTGACAATACAATGGACATTGCCATTTCCCTCAGTTATTGCAAATACACAATTGTGAAAGCACAGACTGACTCCAGATAGTTTTGTGATTTAAGAGTGTTTATTTAAGTGCTAAATAATGGAGGGGGTTGTAAAATGGTCAGGGGTGATGGTGGAGGAATGTCCATGGCAGAGTCCAGTCTATTAGTCTCACAGGTGCATTGTCCAAAGGGGCATAGGAAGTGGAGCTGGGGCAGTTTAAGGATGGACAGGGTGACAAAGTGGGACAGAAGGATGACATTCAGAGTGGTCTCATTTCTTGGCGGGGGTCTTAGCATTGTTCTCTGTCTTTGTCCTGGATCTCAGGGACCGCTTGCGGGGTGGTTCTCCATCTGCAGGGGGTGGGGTCCTGTGGCGGTGCCTCCTGACCACTAGCGCCGGCGGAGGTGGTGGGCAATTCATCATCCAGGCTAGTGTCAGGGGCCCCTTGTTGTGCCACAGTGTCCCTCCTGGTGATGACGAGTTCCTTCAGCACCCCTAAGATGGTGCCCAGGGTGGAGTTGATGGATTTCAGTTCCTCCATGAAGCCCAGATACTGTTCCTCCTGCAGCTGCTGGGTCTCCTGAAACTTGGCCAGTACCGTTGCCATCGTCTCCTGGGAATGGTGGTAGGATCCCATGATGTTGGAGAGGGCCTCGTGGAGAGTGGGTTCCCTAGGCCTGTCCTCCCCCTGTCGCACAGCAGCCCTCCCAGTTCCCCTGTGTTCCTGGGCCTCTGTCCCCTGAACCGTGTGCCCACTGCCACTGCACCCAGGTCCCTGGTGTTGTTGGGGTGGTGGGTTAGCCTGGGTCCCCTGTAGTGGTGGACACACTGCTCATTGACGTGTCCTGGGGACAGAGGGATGGGCCCGCTGGGTGGGTGCTGTGCTGGTGTTTCCAGAGGGGGGAAGCTCTTTAGTGGCCTGTGCCAGTGTGAGGGGAAACGACTGTCCCTCGGTCCCAGATGGGCCGTGCTGGTCATCTAGATCCAGTTGGACAGAGCTGCTGTCATCACTGTGGGCCTCTTCTGTGGGTGGAGTGGACATGTCTGGACCCTCCTGTCCGGTGATGTTGGGTAGGGGTCATGCAGGGGTGTAAAGGCATGATTATTGCATCTGTGTGTGCCATGGTGTGCAATGGGTGGGTGACCCTGTACCCCAGTACTTGCATTCCTGTGTAGGACCTTGTGTGAAAATAGTTTAGGGGGGTGTATGGGTATGTGCAGTGGAAATGCTTTGGTGATGGGTGTCCATGCTTTGGTGTTACATGCAGGGCTTGGGTTTGGGATGTGTGGTTTGTGATATTGGGACATACGTGAGGAGTTGGAGTGATGGGGTGAGGCGAGGGTGGGTTTATGTGATAGCATGCAGGTGGATGGGGGATGAAGTAGTGAAAGATTTGCCTTCCAGAGTCCATTCCTCCAGCTACTCCTGCGAGGCCCTCAGGATGCAGTATAGACAAGATCTGCTCCTCCCATGTAGTGAGTTCTGGGGGAGGAGGTGGGGCTCCGTCGCCAGTCCTCTGAACCACAAGGTGGTATCTTGAGACCACAGAATGCACCTTCCCCCGTAGGTCGTTCCACCTCTTCCTGATGTCATCCCGTGTTCTTGGGTACTGTCCCACTGCGTTGACCCTGTCCACGATTCTTCGCCATAGCTCCATCTTCCTAGCTATGGTGGTGTGCTGCACCTGTGATCCGAATAACTGTGGCCCTGCCCGGATGATTTCCTCCACCATGACCCTGAACTCCTCCTCAGAGAACCTGGGGTGTGTGAGGTGCTTGGATGTTGTGTGAGTGATGGTGTAGGGTGCCTGTGGATGCTGTTGTTCTTTCTGGTGGTGTCTCTCTCTCGCCTTCTGTCGCAATTGTTGACGTAAGGGTTTGTGGGTGATGTGGGTGTGTGTTTTATATTGTATTGGATGTGTGGGAGTGGTTTTTGTATGTGTATCAGGTGTGTGTATTTCAAATTGTCCAATGTGGATGTGTTTTGTAAATGTGTGTGTATTTTGAGCACGGCGGTGTGTACCGCCAATGGAATACCGCGGTTGAAAGACCGCCGCGTGGATTCATGGGTCGTGATAATGTGGGCGTATTCCTGTTGGCGTGACGGTGGAGGTTTTGTTATCGCCAGTTTATCACTGATCTTTGGTGTGGCGGACTTGTGTGGGTGTCTGGGTTTTGGCGGATTCCGAGCTGTGGGTCATAATGACCGTGGCGGAATTCCGCGGCCGCAGCAGTGTGTTGCGGTCTTCTGCACGGCGGTAAGCGGCTTTTACCACCAATGTTGTAATGACCCCCTTTGTCTTTTCCTTGAATTTTCCCTACAAGTTCTTTCCCTTTTCTTTTCTTCCCTCCTCTGATTATTTCTAGACCTTTTCAATTTGATTCTTTTGCATAATTTACATATTCCCCATATTCCTAATAAGCAACCTATAACAATTAATATTCCTTGTATGATTTTCAATAGTACTCCATTCAAAATACTACTAAGCCAATATCCCACTGTAGCAAACCCCTTACCAACCTTTTCCCAAACACTAGGGGCCAGATGTAGCAAAATAACATTTTGCGACTTGCAAATAGCGAGTCATTGCGACTCGCCGTTTGCAAGTCGCAAAATGTTATGCAGAACGGTGTCTCAGACACCGTCTGCAAGTCGGTATGGGGTCGCAATGACCCACCTCATGAATATTCATGAGGTGGGTCGCAAATTGCGGCCCCATACCGACTATGGGCACTCGCAAACATGGAGGCCTGCTGTAGTCAGCAGACCTCCGTGTTCGTGACTGCTTTAAATAAAGCAGTTTTTTTTTTTTAAGTGTAGCCCGTTTTCCTTAAAGGAAAACGAGCTGCACTTAAAAAAAAAAACGAAACCTTTAGTTTCGGTATTTTTTCAGGGCAGGGAGTGGTCCCTTGGACCACTCCCTGCCCTGAAAAAATGTTTCTGGGTCCAGTCACAAACTGGAAGGGGTCCCATGGGGACCCCTTCCAATTTGCGAGTGGGTTACCATCCACTTGAAGTGGATGGTAACTGCAACACCATTTGCGACCGCATATGCGGTCGCAAATGGTGTTGCATACCACTAGGAATCGCAAATAGGAAGGGAACACCCCTTCCTATTTGCGATTCTGAAATGCATTTTGCGAGTCAGTCCGACTCGCAGAATGCATTTCTGCATAGGAAAATGTGATTTGCAACTCGCAAACAGCAGTTTTTGCCGTTCGCGAGTTGCAATTCCTTTCCTACATCTGGCCCCTGGTTCTTCCAACTCCTTTAAATCACTGCTTGCGTTAGTCAGATTAGTAAGTAAGGGCCACATGAACGAAATTTAGGTTTTGCGACTCACAATTTGCGAGTCGCAAAACCTGATGTACAAAAGTGTCAATTACACTGTTTGCGATTCCCAATGTGGTCGCAAATGACCTACCTCATAAATATTCATGAGGTAGGTCGCAACTTGAGACCCCTTTGGGAATGGCTGCCCTCACAGAGATGGTGACCTGCTGGAGACAGCAGACCACCATGTCTGTGACTGATTTTAAATAAAGCAGTTTTTTCGTTGTTGTTTTTTTTATGTACCCGTTTTCCTTAAAGTAAAATGAGATGCATTTCAAATACGAAAAATGAAAGTTTTCTTTTCAATTTTTGAAACTGGTGCTAACTGCGATTGTTTTGCGACCGCATTCAAGGTCACAAAACAATCATACATGGGACTGCGACACACAATTAGGAAGGGAACACCCCATCCTAATTGCGACTCGCAAACCCTTTTTGTGATTCGGTAAATAGATTACCGAATCGCTAAAATGGGTCTGTACATCCCAAATAGCATTTTTCAAGTCTCAAAAGGCCCAATTCGCCGTTTGCAACTTGAAAAGTGCTTCGTACATCTGGCCCTATGTCTCTTATCTCATTACTGTTGTTAGGTATGTAAGAACAACAATGCCTAGAGTTACTCATTTTACAGACTCTGCCATTTTTTGTTAAAAGAATGTCTAAAACAAGACGATTTTAAAGAGTCATAGCTCTATCCGCAGCCAATTCAGTATCTATCAGGAGTATAGTCCCTGAAAAGTTTGTCAGCATGTTATCAACAATAGTAGACAACTTTTGAATCTTAATTGAATTCAGGATGACTCCCACTGAAGGAATTACCACACCAAATATATCCCCCACTATCACAGAAGAGGTTCACCTCCTTTGTCTCTTACAAGGTAATTCTGTCAATTTCGGAAACCTTTTCAAATCCTCCATCTGGTAAATCTTTGGGAATACTATCCCCAAATACCATGTTGCATACCATCCTCTTGGAAGACGGTAAGAAGCATTAAGTCCACAAATATAATAGATCCCCAGAATCGCAGGGTCCTGCCCATTCAACATAAATGTCCATTTACTCTGAAACAAAAACACATGCCTACATTCACTCGTACCCACAAATAAAGTGTCAGTGTGCGATTTAGGCCTATATATACAAAGCTTCCCTGCGTGTAATGCATCTAAAGCTAATTTCCCTTGCGCTTTGACTGCAGCACAAGCATAATCATTTTGTCCTTTTCTCTAAGCCTTTTTCGAATTTCTCTTTCAACGCCTCTCTCTTGTGATCAGTGTGATCTAAGAAGCTCTTCTCCAAAGGTGTAAGCAAGAATGTGAGATTATTTTTATGAGCATAAGCTGTCCCAAAGTTATTGTAGGTTAGAAGAATCCTCTAACTAATTCTATGTCATTATCCTTAGCTACTCTAATCAAATACCTAAGAATAGGAGCAAACAAAAATACTAGGTTGTGATTGGAGTAGAAATGTTGGATGTACTCCTGATTATAAAATCTTTTTAGTAGCAGACTACAACTTATACCATACATTAGTGGAAGACCATGGTAAGTGACTCCTTTCTCGACTGATGAAGGAATCTGTTTGCACAGAAGACAATCTTTTGCATCCATCGTCTCAACATACTTACTCAGTAAGCAATAGAAAACATTCGAAGAAAGTTCTCCTTGAACATTAGTAAAGTCATGCAAATAATTTTTGTCTAACTTGAATCTTTCTAAAGCCGTTGATGTAGTAGTCTCTAAAGCAGAAGTATGGCTGGCTCCTTTCACATCAAGAACAGACATACCCACAATCAACTCTATAAACAATATCCCACACATAATAGCCAAACCAATGTTCATATATTTACAGTGCCTAACATCTCTAATTTGCTTTTCTGCCTCAGCCATGATCTGTAAAGAATCAGAAAGCAGAAGTAACTTAGAAAAGTGCAGCAAAATCAAAAATAGACAATTCCTTCAGCCGATCAGTTTCACTTTCTGGAACCCTTCTCCCTGTCAAATTTGGTTAGCAGCTTTGTCAAAATCAGTTTCAAATGTCACATCAGGTAATCATTGTCTTTTCCGGTTATTTCATCGGTCTCTTTCTCAAAAAATATTTCTCAGATTTTTTCAATAGTTCAGTCCATCAATTTTCTTTAGGTCACTTCAAAATATTGACTCGGAACTTCTCTATCAAAACAACAAGACATAAATTTGTGTTGCCATTCGTTTGTAGTTGCATAGGCCCATTCAGGAACTACGTATCTTTGACTTGCTATTCTATTTCTTTTCAACTTTCGATCACCATTCAACTCTCCTTCACTTAATTCTTCCTTTCTTGTAGTGTCTACTTCTTCCTCTATTGTTGATTCAACAATCACCTCTTGCGAATTTGGCCACTTATCTCCTTTTCTTGTACCTTCTGTTAGTATTCTCTTCAGGGCTGGACTTGATCCCTTTTCTTTCTCTGTTGTGTTTTCTCTTGATCGACCTGCAACAGGTTCAGGAGGAGTCAAATCACTTCGGCTTTGATCCAGCTCAACTCCTTCCTCTTCTTGGTCTGGCACTTGCTCTGTTTGTCTCTCAGAATCATTTGCTTCTGGGAGAGCTCTCTCAGTACCAGGCTCTCCTGCTGGTTCAGTTCTGATAGGTTCCTCAGCACCCTCTTGGAGATATTCACCTTCGTCTCTCACAGGGGTGATGGAACCATCCTTAACAAGCTCAGGTTCAGCTTCAGCTTCTCCTTGTTCCTTTTCCTCTTCTGGTGCTGTAATTTGTCTTACAGTCGTTGGTACTCTCAACAATGCTTCTTCATGATCTAGTGGACATGCTACTTTCTTCGTGTGACTCGCGTGAATCCAGTTCGGGATCCAAGCACACTTCACAGTTATCATAGTCGTCAGAACCACTTGGCATTAGCCCATACAAAAAGGCTCCAAGCAAGTCTTGCGAACATGTTTTCAGACAACAAACCAGTCACCAGCTCTCAGGTTGTGTCCTGGATCATGGATTGGTGGCAGTGTGGTGGCCTCCATCTGCTGAGAGAAAGAGCAGACTCCATCTGCCAGACCCTTGCAGTAATCCAACACCATATCATCTGTAATGTTGACAAGTGCATTTGCTGGACCAGCTGGCAACCTCATTGCTCTACCCATGAGGATCTCGGGGAGTGACAATCCTATCTTCCTGTCAGGGGTGTTTCCCATTGACATCAACACCAAAGGCAATGCATCTGGCCATTTCAGATTTGTGGCTGCACACATTTTTGCAATTCTCGATTTCAAGGTACCATTCATCTGCTCCACTCATCCTGATGCTTCAGGGTGGTAACTACAGTGTAACTTCCGCTCAATATTCAGTGCTGCACACAACAGTTTAATCACTTCATTATTGAAGTGCATTCCCCTATCTGATTCTAAAGAGATCGGAAAGCCGAAACGTGGTATCAGTTCCCTAAGCAATAGTTTTGCTACTGTGAGGCTATCATATCTCCGTGTAGGATACGCTTAAATCCAATGACTAAAAATGCACACAATCTCCACCACATATCTCAAACCTCCACATGCAGGCATTTCAATGAAATCCAATTGCATTCTGCTGAATGGAGCTCCAGTTCTTCCGATGTGGCTGAAATTTACCACTGTCCCTTTCCCCCCATTTAATTGCTGACAAATGACACGTCAATGGCAGACTGCTTCAGCTGCTTGTCTAAACTTGATGTTAAACCAATCAATTTTGAACAAATGAACCAAGGCATCCCTCCCAATGTGTGCCTGACCATGACAGTACCTCGCCATTTGAGACAACAGACTATTTGGCAATACCATCTGACCTTCCTCAGATACCCATATCTCATCCTGTCTCTGAACACATTTCATTTTGCTCCATGACCTTTTCTCTTCTTTGTTGACATTACTCTGCAGAGTTTTTAATTCCTCTAATGTGTTGATTGTGTTGATCACTTTTAATGCAAAGATTGTACATGTAGTGTCTTCTTCAGGTAACAATTCCCACTTGTCTTTGAGCAATATATACAGTTCAATGCACAAAACCTTGCGATTTGATCTGCATATCCATTCCCTAGTGACATGTAGTCCTGTAACTTTAGATGTGCACTGCATTTTACCACAGCAATTTCTTCAGTCAGTTGGATAGCATATACCATCTCCTTTTTTTCTCTCACCATTTCTCACTGGTGATCCAGTAGAGGTCCGGAAACCTCTCTGAGACCACAATTGACCAGAATCATGAACTATTCCGAATCCGTATTGGCTATCGGTGTAGATAGTGACTCTCAAGTAAGCCAAAAAATGGCACGCCCTAGTAAGCGGAACCAATTCTGCTACCTGAGCAGAATACATCCCTCGAAGCCAGGAAGCTCCTAAGGTACCTGTAATTGTGCACACTGCGGCCCATATTTATACTTTTTGACGCTAAACTGCGCTAACGCAGTTTAGCGTCAAAAAATTTTGCGCCGTCTAACGCCATTCTGAAGCGCCATGCGGGCGCCGTATTTATGGAATGGCGTTAGCCGGCGCAAGCAGACCGGCGCTGCCTGGTGTGCGTGGAAAAAAACCACGTAGACCAGGCAGCGCCGGCGTTAGGCAAAAATGACGTTAGGGCGTCTTAAAATGGGGCAAGTCAGGTTGAGGCAAAAAAATCGTCTTAACCCGACTTGCGCCATTTTTTAACGACGCCCATCCCCCATCAACATGACTCCTATCATTGTAAAGATAGGAGTCATGCCCCCTTGCCCAATGGCCATGCCCAGGGGACTTCTGTCCCCTGGGCATGGTCATTGGGCATAGTGGCATGTAGGGGGGCACAAATCAGGCCCCCCTATGCCAAAAAAAATTATAAAAAAAAAAAAAAAAATACTTACCTGAACTTACCTGAATGTCCCTGGGGTGGGTCCCTCCAGCCTTGGGTGTCCTCCTGGGGTGGGCAAGGGTGGCAGGGGGGGTCCCTGGGGGCAGGGGAGGGCACTCTGGGCTCATTTTGAGCCCACTTGTCCCTTAACGCCATGCCTGACCCAGGCGTTAAAAAGCGGCGCAAATGCGCCGTTTTTAGCCACGCCCACTCCCGGGCGTCTCTTTTGCCCGGGAGTATAAATACCACGTAAAGGCCTGGGAGTCATTTTTTAGACGGGAACGCCTCCCTTGCATATCATTAACGCAAGGAAGGGGTTCACGCTAAAAAATGACGCACATTCCGGGAACTTTGGCGCTAGACGCCTCTAACGCCATAGTATAAATATGGCGTTAGTTGGCGTTAGTTTAGCGTCGAATTTGCGTCGAAAAAAACGACGCAAATTCGGCGCAAACGGAGTATAAATACGGCCCTGCATATCCTGCTCTCAGTGTCCCTGTGCTGTCTCTTAGACAAGAACCATTGACAAAAACAATTTGGCCATTTTCTTCCAATCAGATATCTCTAATATCAGGTCTTGGTTTTGTGCACAACTCAGTTACTTCGAGACAATCATGTTTAACATCCTCCTCTTTCTCAATTTCAGTAGTATCATTTGTAAGTAAAGTTGCTGGGTTCAGCACCGTACATCTTTTCAGTGTCACGTTTGGAGCACCCAAAATACTTGTCCCATATCTAGTCAACCTAGCACCAGTCAAGTATTGGGTTTTCGTCCTTGTCAGTAAAATCTCAATTGAGTGAGGGACCATTAGAGTCAGGGGATATCCCATCACTACTCCTTCACTCTGTGAAAGACTCTGGCCAACTGCGGCAACTGCACGCATACAACCTGGTAAGGCTGCTGCAGCTGGGTCCAAGGTAGCTGCTAAAATATGATAGTGGGCGATTAGCACCTCCATGGACCTGAGTTAAGACAGACAATGAACATGCATCATGCTCATGATAAAACAATGTGAAGGGTTATGTGTAGTTCTGTGTAGGGTTATCGGGCATACCAGATGCTGGAGCTCTGAACAAACTCTCTCTCAATTCTGTGAACGCTTTCATTTGATCTTCATCTAACACTATAGAGTCTGTGACATCCTTATGGGTCAACTTCTGCAATGGTTTTGAGATTTCCGAGAAATTCAGAATCCATTGGCGACAATAACCCACCATTCCCAGGAACATTCTAACGTCTCTGTGTGAAGTTGGGGGGTTCATCTGCAGTATCATTGTGATCCTTTCTCTGGATGTTTTCCTCGACCCTTTCTCATCATCATCATCATTCATATACTTTATTTCGGTAAGGGAGACATACCATAAAAGTGCAATACATAGCAATGTGTAAAGAAAAATTATAAAAAATGCACAATAAGATGAATAAAACATTTTTTAGAAAAGGGAATTAAAACCATAAAAAAGTAGACATAAGAAAATTTCTTGCACCAACAACACTTCTCGACCCAAAAAATATCAGCTAATATCATAGACCAAGATGCAATAAACATACTTAAAAAAAATCTAAATCTGAAAAGCAGCCACCCAAACTTAGGGGGTGATTCTGACCCTGGCGGTACTAGACCGCCGGGGCCAGGGTCGGCGGGAGCACCGCCAACAGGCTGGCGGTGCCCCGCAGGGCATTCTGACCGCGGCGGTTCAGCCGCGGTCAGAAGAGGAAAACCGGCGATCTCCCGCCGGTTTTCCGCTGCCCTTCTGAATCCATGGGGATTCAGACACCCCATACCGCCATCCTGTTCCTGGCGGTTCGCCCGCCAGGAACAGGATGACGGTATGGGGTGTCGTGGGGCCCCTGGGGGCCCCTGCAGTGCCCATGCCAATGGCATGGGCACTGCAGGGGCCCCCGTAAGCGGGCCCCACTTTGAATTTCACTGTCTGCATTGCAGACAGTGAAATTCGCGACGGGTGCAACTGCACCCGTCGCACCTTCCCACTCCGCCGGCTCAATTCTGAGCCGGCGTCCTCGTGGGAAGGGAGTTTCCCACTGGGCTGGCGGGCGGCCTTTTGGCGGTCGCCTGCCAGCCCGGTGGGAAACCCAGAATCACCGCAGCGGTCTAATGACCGCGGAGCGGTGTTCTGGAGGGGGGAACTCTGGCGGGCAGCCTCCGCCGCCCGTCAGAATTAGAATGACACCCTTATTCTTTAAGATACTAATCTAAAACGCCACATATGGTTCCTAAAAAGTTTGCCACAAGATGGAGTATATGGGCAAATAAAACCAGTTTGGAGAATTCTCTCAGCAGATGAACAGTTCCCAAAGACCATTTGTATCCAATGAAATAGAAAAGATGCCTCAAATACCACAAAATATCAATTAATATCATACCATCACACCAGGATACAATAAATATACATAAAAGAATCTAAATCTAAAAGACAGCTACCCGGTTATATTCTTTTAGAGTCGCTAGTCTGAGACGCCAAATTGATTCAAAAACTGTTACCACCGGATAAACTATATGAACCGATGGATCAGAGTTAAGAATTCTCTCGGCATGTAAACAGCTCCTAAAACCCATTTGTTTACATAGGGGATTGATCCAAGAGGCCCTCTGTTTGTCACATGCACGATATTGAAAAATGACGTGTAAGACAGACTCTTCGTTCTTGCATCCCATCGGACATGACTTGGACTTGTTAATAGAATTAGACCATTTATAGGTTAAAGAACACAGAGGGAGGGACCCTATTTTAAATCTAATAAAAAGGGCACGCGCGAAAGGGGAAAGTGCTGCATCCATGAAAGCTCAAACTCATAGTGACATTTGGCCTGCAAATAGGTATCAGACATGGACAGCGGCACAACCTCAGCCAATTGGGCGATTTGAACTTTAATCCAAAAAGCGTCCTTCAATAACTGCATAGCATTTTTAGGGATGGAAAGGGGATCCTTCCAATAGGACCCCAGACCAAGGAGCGTTAGAGACCGTTCAACATAAACACACCAATTGATTTTAATCTTAGGGTTGTGGCCCACCAGGTTGAGGAGCCACATCTGAATGGAATAAGGGCATCTGATGACCATAGCCGAATCTAAAACAGAAGAGGCCTCAAGGCAGCAATGTACTTCATTGAAAAAAGATTTAAATCCATTTGAATAGGCAAGGATGGGGTGCTGGAAGGAAGTTTTAACAGCATCTTCAAAAACTGGTTTTCCACCCTAGCCAGATTCACCAAGTTGCAATGGCCCCAAAGCTCTGCACCATACAAAGCCCTCCCCCCCCGGCTTGAGATTTATATATTTCAAGAGCAGGAGTCATGGCAAAACTGGGGGATCTGGTCCCAAATCTCACGATGCCACCCGCCCTTTGTTTCAGGCACATTAGTGATTTCTGGCGATGGGCATGCCAGAAATGTGAATCTTGTAGTTTAATACCTAGGTAATCAAAAATGCCTACTCTTTCCAGGGAAACGCCTTCTAGATATACAGGTCTTTTTGTCCCCAAACACCATATATTTAGTTTTAACTGAGTTGATTTCCAAACCATGGTCCTTGCAAAACTCCAAGAACCTTGTGAGCAGACATGAGAGACCCATAGCTGTTCGAGAAAGTAGCAAGGTATCATCAGTAAATAGGAGGCAAGGGAACTTCTGCCCACCCATACTGGGGGCATCACCAGGACAGACTAAACGGTACGGAATGCAGGTGCTGATAAACAGGAGGAACAGGGTAGGCGCAAGAACGCAGCCCTGCCTCACACCACGAACTGTGGGAAATGCTGGAGTCAGATCACCCTTTCTCAATCTGGTGACCCAAATACTACCTTATGACAATACTGTAACTTCAATGGTGACACCTTGTGACCATACTTTCCCAAATGATTCAATAGGGCAATCGAGTCGTACTTACACTCGTCCCTTCTCCTTGATGCGATCAATAAGTCAGAAAGGTAACTGTAATGACTTTTCAAGATCCAATTAAACAAGAATGGTGACTCCGTGTACCCTTGAGGAAGTCTACACCAGCAGTAGACTCGAGCTAGGAATTTGAAACTGAAGAGAAATTGACTATCCTCATGAGGTGGTACAGAAAATAATGCTTGTGACAAATCAACTACTGTGAACCACTCTGCATTGCATGGAATCTGGAACATTATGACAGCTGGTTTGGGCACTATGGAACAACACTTGACAACTATGTCATGGATTTTTCTTAAATCCTGAACAATTCAGACTTTTCCACATGGCTTCTTCAAACCCATTATTGGTGAATTACACGGGCTGCTTAACACCTCCTTCAAAACTCCCTGCTTTACAAAATCTGCAATTATCTGAGCCACTTTCATCAGGACTTCTTGTGTCATATTATACTGGGGAAGCTGCGGAAACACTGCATTCGACTTTAAGGTGACCTCCTTTGATTAGACCCACTTCTTTCTCTGTCAAGTCCCGCACGTTCTCTTGCACTGTTCCCTGCAAATCAGAATTAAGCTCTTTTACTGTAAACATCGGGAAAAATTCAATCAAGGGGTACTCCTCATTTGTAGTTTCACACTCGGGTTCTGGGGCTGGGTCTTCCTCATCTCCCCTATTTGTCTGGATCTCAATTTTGTCAGTTGAACAAGTAATTAAACACTTTGGGCCTGATTACAACTTTGGAGGAGGTGTTAATCCGTCCCAAATGTGACAGATATACCACCAGCCGTATTACGAGTTCCATAGGATATAATGGACTCGTAATACGGCTGGTGGTATATCCGTCACTTTACCGTCACTTTTGGGACGGATTAACACCTCCTCCAAAGTTGTAATCAGGCCCTTTGTCTTACAGAGCAAGTCCCTTCCCAGTAAGGATACCAGACAAGAATTGCAGACTACAAACTTATGCAGTCCCTGAAAATTGCCAATCTCAACTTGCACTGGATCTGTAATTGGGTTTATCAAATACTTATTTGCTACTCCTACAACTTGAACTATTTGACCTGGAAGGAGCACATTTGGAACATCTGCACTTCTCACTGTGGAGCATGTAGCTCCTGTGTCTACCAGAAATGAGATTCTGTAACCCATTACCTTTCCTTTCACATAGGGTCCTCTCTGATCTACTTCTAGAGAAGTCACAAGCACACATGACACTTTATCAGAACTATCGCTCATCAATTCACCATTTATTTCATTCTCACTATGTAATGGGAATTGATGTACTGCATTACTACTTCTGTCTTGTCTCTGACCTGTGACCTGCTGAGGAAGTATCATCTGTTGCTGCTCCATCGGGGCTTGAGGTATCTGCATTTGCTGTCTAGGCACCACGGTAACCTGCTGCTGCATTGGCTGCAACTGTGACACTTGAGTGCGAGGCATGTGCACCTGTTGCATGGGCTGGAAATTCTGCATTTGATTAACATTATTCAGAAAATTTGGATTAGGACCCCTTAATCTCAGTCTTCTCATAATCTCAAATGCATTGACATCATTAGGTTGGTGAACAACACCCTCTTGCACCATCATTGGACACGCCTGCTTCCAGTGTCCCACAGCCCACAAATGTGACACAGCAATAACTTCTTCATTCCATGCACATCAGTCTGAACCACTACAGTATTCAAATTCAGAACACTATCCATATTACCTCCATGACCTCTACCTCTCATCTGAGGCTGGAACATGACATTTCCTTGCTGCTGTGGCATCTGTTGCACAAAAGTCCCCTGTATTCCTGTTTGCGCTGCCTTAGTCTACATCACCATTGCCTTTTCTTTCAACTTTTTTCGCTTCAACTCATTCTCATCACTACAGTATTTTGTAAACTGCAACACCTCATCAATCAGATTGGCCTGCCAGCAAATCAAATGACTCTTAATCCTCTGACCTATCTCAGGTCTCAGTCCCTCCACAAACCTGAACACAAAATGCAGCATGTATTTCGGCTCAATCGCTTCCTTACCACTGTACTCCTTGAATGCCTTCAACAATCTCTCATAATACGCATGCATTGATTCCTTCACCTCCTGCACTGTCCTATCAGTACTCTGCTAATCGATGTTTTGGTGCAAACCCCCGTCTTCAGGAACTCAATCACCTTATAGTAATGTTTCATTACCTCAGGAGATGGTGCCCCAATACACTTATCCCTTTCTGGCTCACTTGTCGGCCAACCTACGTCTCTCTTACATTCGACCCACAACTCTGCCGGAACCACTATTTCCAGTAAAATATTCAAGTCTTCCAACAAACATTTCGAGAGCTTCACAAATCTGTCTGTCTGCCGATACCACTCTACTGGCTTTTACCTCAGCTTTGGATAATCATTTGTGAATGACAGAATATCACTCCTATGCCAAGGGACATGAACAAACTATCCCCCTTGGATCTCTCTCATTGGTAAAATCTTTACTGGATCCATGCCCTGTTGTACATTCTCAGGCACCTTTTTATCCTTCTTCTTTGCCCATCTGCCTTCCCACTTCTCTAATGCTCCCCCAACCTGAGCACTCTGCAGTAATTCCTTAAGATGTGCCTTTATTCTGGCTGACCTCATGTGTTCAATATCCTTTGCCTCGAAATCCAATCTGTAGCTTCTCTTCTGATGCTTTGTTTTCTCAATTTCTATGCCGTGCTTCTCAGCCAAATCTGCTAATCTCTGATCTACCTTGCTCACCTCTCTTGTAATTCTCAGACATAAGTATCTCAATTCTGCATCTCTTTATGATTCTAATCTATTCACCCTCATTGTTCCTTCAACCAGTTCACTTGCTTCCATACTTAGTCTGACACAATTGATCTGCTCTTAACCCTTGGAAGCATTCTGCGGAGTTTTCATCTTGTCCAACCATTCGGTCAACTTCTGAGCAGTCAGTCCTTGTAACAAGATGTTACTCACGTTCATTAGTGGCACCTGCTGTACTACTGCACTTGATGCCTGTGGTGTCAATAATTTCAAGCTCTTAACTGCACTAGGTCCATTCACAGCATCTGGAAGTGCAATAAGTGGACTAAGATTCAACGATGATCTTGACCCACCAAAGGTCCAGCCCACAGAAGAGACTACCTGCACTTGTTCATTTGGTCCCCTCTTCACTAGACTCTGTGACATCTCTCTTTGTTCACTCATGCCTGGTTTGTTCTGCGCAAATAATGGTACCACTGGACCAACACTAATCAGCAGCAATATTGTATCCGGGGCTGCTCCATCTCCTGAACATTGTGGGAGAGTAACTCCCATGCTCTGATTCATAATTGTTGTGAAGTCCGACTGTGTCCCTGTCATTGACGTAAACCTCGGCATCCCCTGCGGCAGTACCTGGGGCAATAAAATCTGAGTCAGCTCAGTCTGAACTAACAGTGGTCTTGGAACCACCTGCTCCATAGGAACCACTAAATTCGAAGTTGTCTGTAAGACAGGCACATCCGGATAGATTATCTGTATGAGTGGTGGATACACCTGTGCTTGAACTACTGGAGTAGTCAACACATTAGGTCCTTGCACCACACCCTGTGCCTGACTAGTATTAACCTGTATTGGGCTCACTGTCCCCATTGCCTGTGTGGGGCTGTTGGATCAGTACTACAGTACTAGTACTTGGACCCTCGTCATGCACCGCATACAGTGATGGTCTGTCTCTCAGTATTCGTGTAACAAGGTCCTCAGTATCAGAGTACTCCTCTACTATAAAAGGCTTTCTTGCTTCCTTACTTTCAGACGAACCCTTATTAGATTTTCTTGCTGTGTTTTTTCCTTCTGTCTCATCTTTCTGAGTGATTGCTGGAAACAACTTGACATCCTGCAATGTCACTGCTCTCCCATTCCCATATTGCCTCTGCTAGTGACTTTTCTACCTTTCTCACTCTCCTTTCACATTTCTTTTGCTGTTGTTGTCTAGCTACCAGCTCCCAAACTGCTAATGGCTCAAACAGAGCTGGTCTCAAAAGGGGCCTTAATTCATATAGCGCCATCCGCACCAGCTCCAAATTCTCAAATTGAGGCCCGTATTTATACTTTTTGACGCTAAACTGCGCTAACGCAGTTTAGCGTCAAAAATGTTTGCGCCGGCTAACGCCATTCTGAAGCGCCATGCGGGTGCCGTATTTATTGAATGGCGTTAGCCGGCGCAAGCAGACCGGCGCTGCCTGGTGTGCGTGGAAAAAAACCACGTACACCAGGCAGCGCCGGCTTAGGGAAAAATGGCGTTAGGGCGTCTTAAAAATGGTGCAAGTCAGGTTGACGCTAAAAAATCACCTCCACTCGATTTGCGCCATTTTTAACGACGCCCAGACGCCATTTACATGACTCCTGTCTTAGTAAAGACAGGAGTCATGCCCCCTTGCCCAATGGCCATGCCGAGGGGACTTATGTCCCCTGGGCATGGTCATTGGGCATTGTGGCATGTAGGGGGGCACAAATCAGGCCCCCCTATGCCAAAAAAAAATATATAAAAAAAATCACATTTATACTTACCTGAATGTCCCTGGGGTGGGTCCCTCCATCCTTGGGTGTCCTCCTGGGGTGGGCAAGGGTGGCAGGGGGGGTCCCTGGGGGCATGGGAGGGCAGCTGTGGGCTCATTTTGAGCCCACAGGTCCCTTAACGCCTGCCCTGACCCAGGCGTTAAAAAGAGGCGCAAATGCGGGGTTTTTTGACCCGACCACTCCCGGGCGTGATTTTTGCCCGGGAGTATAAATACGACGCATTTGCGTCGCAGTCATTTTTTGGGACGGGAACGCCTACCTTGCATCTCATTAACGCAAGGAAGGCGTTCACGCAAAAAAATGACGCTCTTTACTCATACTTTGGCGCTAGACGCGTCTAACGCCTAAGTATAAATATGGCGTTAGTTTTGCGCCGAATTTGCGTCGAAAAAAACGACGCAAATTTGGCGCAAACGGAGTATAAATATGCCCCTGAATGTCCCATTCTCAGGAAATGCTAAGCTCCCATTTTTCTCTGTCAAACTGTTTAACTAAAGACTGGGCGCGACACCTTGCTCCTCCATACAATGTAAGCCGGAGTATTCTCTGGCAGAGTAGGCTCCCCTACGCTCGCTTTAATGTAAGTATCTCCCTTTAGGGCACTCTTTAACACCTTGAAAAACTTCATCTTTTCTACTTTTTTATTCAAATTCAGATCAGGTAATAACTTTTACGGCCAGGATTCCTTTCACCCACGTTCTCAACCAATTGCCTCTCACGGACATCTACCAATCCGTGCGCGACCCTTATAACTAACCAACCTATCCCAGCACAGCTCCTAATGACGTCACACTACACACACAGCAGCTGACAAAGTCTTGCGGCTCGTCCTCCTAAAATCCAATTCACACAAAACGAATGCAAATTATTGCGAGCACTAACCAAAATCCAACAACCAAAAACAAATCTGCTGGCTTACTACAAGAAGGTAACACAATTGCTTCAGAAACCTATTTTTTTTTTACTGATGGCCCTTTCGCTCATGCAGTTATACCTCTTTCTCGGTCTCCCAGATTCGCAAGAAAAACTCGACGCCCAAATTTTACTCTCAAATGATCAATGGGTCTGTCCTGGTGCACATAGGACTCGTCAAATCTCAGTCGAAATTTTTCTCTCGCTCACTTTAACTCCCACACTGACTTGTTGACCACACCCGATCAACCTACTAAACCAGACAGATTACAACATATAACCAATTGTCTCGTACACTTTTCAATATACTCCGGAGTCTTAAACCACGCAGGGTCCGTACTTCAACAACCACATGGACAATTTTTTTGCAAAAAGCGCCACACACATATGAAGTTCGACGACCTTCCTACTCTCATACTGCAGAGTACACACACTCCTACTAAGACTTTATCTGGAGTACACAAACTCCCTAAATTCCCTCACATATGTCATAATTCACCTGTGATTTGCATAAGCTGTGCAAGGGCAACCTATCTCTCTCACTCTATCACTGGAATGCCGAGGAACATACCCAACACCACTAGCAGGATCCAGGATCGGGGAAAGTCATTTCTGGGCCTTACGGAACATCATTCTTCCTACAAATGCCATTTTGAAAAATGAAATCCAAATTTCAACAATACTGAATTCTCAAATGGATCAATCTTTAAACTATACCCATAATTAGGAACACCTGTCCATCAGTCTCCTAGCACAGCTGTCATACCTGTCACTCTGTATCGAACACCTATGGCAAGCAGCTATAGAAAATAACCATCAGTCTGCTACCATAACTGTTGGCGCGTCGGTCATTAATAAGTAAACTTGCAATGGGACACACATAGGTCAATGAACCTTTTGATTCGTATAGGGTGTTCTTACCATAGTTTCGGCACAGAATCAACAGTCAACACACAATAATCAATAACCATTAGTCAAATCAACAATCAATGGAGTCAGTAAATTTCACACACCATGACTCTTCAGCCATGAATAACCACACCTTTAATTATAAGTTTAGTAAGTCTATTTTCCCTTTCGTTAACAATACTAAGTCATGAATCTAATCATCAACTCAAATCAAACAATTTTAATAACGCTTGTTAATCAGCAAGTCGTAGACGACATGACCTAATCAAAGCTTGAATCAAAAGACATTCTAAGGCATCAACACAAGACATTAGTAAAACCCATTTCAGCAAAACTATGATCTCCATCAAGTTCAGCAAAATAGTCTGTCAACCATTTGTCTCTACAATTTGTCAGTCGTCATGTGTGTAACCTCAACTAACACAGATTAGCATCAGCATGTGGGGCTTCATGCAAAACAATTTAGAACACAAATTTGGAAAACATCTACCTAAAGAAAATATTTAAGCAGCGCAGTTGGTACCTAGAAAGAAAAGGCATAAAAATGGAATTAAGTCATTGTCATATCTACCTATCCACGGTATGGGTCAGCAAGCAGAATCAGTCTTTGTCTCAGGTCTTCAGTCGATCCGCAAAACATCAGGCTCTCAGTCAGAGAGTTTGAGCTCAATAACAGAATCTCAAATTTCTTCTTCTCCAAATATCACAGTTCATAACAGAGTAAGATCTGAGATTTTTTCCCTCTGTCACATTGTTATATCAAAGTTCCCCAGACTATCCCCCAATTTCCAATTGGTCAATTAATCGTACATTCTTACTCTGTCAAATGATGTCCATACACCAAATCTATGAATTCTAATATTTCACAGTTCACATGCCGTTGATTGGTCTGCTTTACAATGTTCTCATCATCCGGCTTGTCATCTGGCAATTTTGTTGCATCTTCGTCTCCAGTCAGTGTCTTCATTGTTTGCGTCCTGGGAAAGAACCCTTTGCACATTTTACACATAAATTGTTACTTCGCGAGTGGTCTCATCTCCTGTCTGTCGGTTCCCATAGAATGTTTCTGTTAAGCATTTTATTAAAACATTGAGCATTTCACAGTTAATTCACTCTGTCAGCATTTTTCATAAAACACTAAGAAATACAACTTCTGCATGAGGCCTGGCAAACTAGGCCAAGACACTCACTAAGTTAAGGCCGACAATTACTAAGCAATAACATAATTCATAACCCTTAATATGACATATTAATAAGATACTCAAATACATTTTTAATATTTCATGTGGATTAATCATAATTTCTTACATTTCGTGAACCCTGACGGCCATTCTTCGAGGTCACAATTTCAAACTTGCAGATTAATTTTCTACGTTATTCATTACATTTTTCTACATAAATCATTATTTAAAATACATAATCATTCATTAATAATTTCCAATTAAGACATCTGCTTCATCAATTGTATCGAACATAATGATTGCTTTCATAATCGTAACAATGCAGCAAGTTTTTTGAACAAACTATGATGTACTATTTGGGGGAGAACCAATTTGCTCTTCTGCATAGTGAAACAAGACATTCTCTAGGAAGCATTGACAATGTAAAAATTTGGTTAAACTTTGAGTACAAAGAATTAGTAAAAAACATGTCCAAGCATCTGATACCGAATACTGAGAGATAGTGATAGACATTAGAGTAGGAGTTCTTTCAAAACAGGGAAAAGATGCTTTGGAAAGTCACCTAATCAAGGGTCTATTTCCACCTAACATAACTGTACGAGAAGAAATGTTCGATTTCATCCATCAAAAAAGAGAAATCTATAGTTTTTTTTATTACCAACACTTCAAGAGTGCTCATACTTTAGAGAAAAATTACTACAACTGGAGAAAGGATTGTTTTTGGAAATTTCAACTATTGATAAAAGGGAACATCAAGAAGTTACAATGTTACTGACAGATAAATGACAAGCAAAATTAGATTATTTGGAAAATTCTGTATAGAAAACAGCAATATTAGAAAAGTGTTTCTGTGTCAATAAAATTTCAAAATTTTTGTTTTACAACACAATTTAAATGTTGAGGAAGGCTTAGTAAATAGTGCAATAGGCAAAGTTATTGATTTCAATAACTTTCCAAATAGAGATGAAATAGAGTATTTAGCTATAAAATTTGATCAGTTAGATGATGGTAAGAATATTGGCTGGTGTGTTGTTTGGTTTTGCTTGTAATATTATTCGAACTTTGTCTGATGAGGGCAAAGTTAGTGCTGATGTACAGCAGTATAATCAGTTAAGAAGTCTTTATGCTCCTCGTTTAGGCCAGTGCCCTTTTTATAAGAAACCAATACTTTGCCCCAAGTGAAAAATTATAAAACAGTCTACCCACACACAACAAAAGAAAGAACAACACATACAGCGCCAAGAAGAAAAAACTGAAAAATGGTAAAGAAATTGTAGGTTGCCAGTTAGAAAACAGTTCCAGTGTCAACTGCTATTCAAACACCATTCTCAATGTACTATTCCATTTACCCCACATAGTAAACCAAATTGAAGAAAAGTCAGATAAGAGAATGTCTTCTGCACTATATAATTCGCTGCAATGTTTAGTGAATGACAGCAGTGTAACACATTCTGCTTCAGGGATCACTTATCTTTTGTTGATAAATGTACTGGAATTATAATCTTTACTCTGAACATTCAACAAGATGCACAGGAACTTAGTAAAGTGATGCTTGTTGTCCTAGAACAAGAAAAAGTACCTATTGATGGGCTCAGTTACAAATGCACCCATGGATGTGAAGACTGTGAAGACATCTAGCACTGAACAATTTATTTACTTAACATAATTAGATTGCAAAGGAGTGCCTTTTGACAAATTGTATAGAAATGTTTACCAAAATATGACCTGCCCAAACTGCAGATCAGAGCTGGTCTCTACATTGTTTCTACAAAGAATAGGAAAATACCTTATAGTAATGCCACAACGATGCAGAGAAGATGGCACCATGTTGCAAACTGAAATTACAATCTTCAAACCTGTTCAAATATCACTGTCAGGAAGAGCTTTTACTACTTTGGCTATCATCTTTTTCAAAGGAGTTAATATAACCTCTGATCACTACACTGTGTATTTAAAAATAAAAAGTGGATGGTGTCAACATCAGGACAGTGCGCGCTCTACGGGCGACAAAAGCCTTTATGCAAGAGCATAATTCATGCATTGTGTTTATATGCAGCTTGTTATCCTTTTGCATTGCAGACTTTAACCTTGAAAAACACTATTAATGATGTTTGCAATAACTGTTCAATTGCAAGGTATTGCTGCGGACGTATTGAGTGTGTTAGCGTTTGGTCCCTTTCTAGGACTTTCTAGAAGTTTTCTCTGCAGTATGACTGGGTGTGGTCTGTGGGCTGGGCCGGACTCTATATAAGGGAGCCAGCCCAGCACCACGTGCTCACTATTCAGAGGTCCCGGTACAGAGCAACAGCAATTTCCTGAGCTTTTGTTCCGGAGGCCTACCTTGAAGTTCCAGGCCTGCACGACATTATTTTGGTTATCCTAAGGCAGGGTGGTAAGACGGTGGTCGGCCTGGGCCCCAGACCCCGCTCTAAAAAGACTCTTGAATTTTTGGGCCTATTCTTGAAAACTTTCAGAGTACGCGAAGCATTGCTTTGATGTTAATCCTGGTGTTCAGATCGGCAGAGGTTTGCACAATCATTTCATGGCATTTGCATACTTTTATTAGAATCGGCTGTGCGCACGATTAATTTCTTGCATGACAACCCTGGTGTTCAGATCGGCAAAGGTTTGCGCAATCATTTCATGGCATTTGCATACTTTTGTTAGAATCGGCTGTGCGCACGATTCATTTCTTGCATGACAACCTTGGTGTTCGGATCGGCAAAGGCTTGCGCGATCATTTCATGGCATTTACATATTCTGGTTAGAATCGGCTGTGTGCGTGATTCATTTCTTGATGACAACCTTGGTGTTCGGATTGGCACAGGCTTATGCGATCATTTCATGGCATTTCCATATTCTGTTTGGAATTGGATGTGTGTGCGATTCATTTCTTACATGACAACCTTGGTGTTCGGATCAGCAAAGGCTTGCGCGGTCATTTCATGGCATTTACATATTCTGGTTAGAATCTGCTTTGTGCGCGATTCATTTCTTGCATGACAACCTTGGTGTTCGGATCGACAAAGGCTTGTGTGATCATTTCATGGCATTTACATATTCCTGTTGGAATCGGCTGTATGCGCGATTCATAGCCTGCATGACAATCTTGGTGTTCGGATCGGCAAAGATTAGCGTGATCGTTTCATGGCATTTGCATACTCTTGTTAGAATTGGCTGTGTGTGTGATTAATTTCCTGCATTACAAACTTGGTGTTCAGATCGGCAAAGGTTTGCGTGATCATTTCAAGTCATTTACATATTTCTGTTCGACTTGACATTGTGCGCGATACATTTCCCACATGTTAGACTTGGTGTTCAGATCGGCAAAGGCTTGCGCGATAATTTCAAGACATTTACATATTCCTGTTGGAATCAACAGAGTGCACGATTCATTTCCCTCATGTAAAACCTGATTCCCAGATCGGAAACAGTGTGTGCAATCATTTCATGGCCATAACAAAAAACTCTGAAGTGTAATGTTATTTAATGTGCACACATTTCTTTTGTGAAGATGACTAATCCTAAATGTGACGTTCTTGTGCAAATTCCCATTGTTTTCCAGGGATGGTTTTCAGACAGCCTTTAGTACAAATGTTAAATAAGGCAGTGTTTGTTCTGAAGCTATATTCTAGAAGGTTCTTGTATTTCTAGACATTATGGGGGTCATTCTGACCCTGGCGGTCACCGACCGCCAGGGCCAACGACCGCGGAAGCACCGCCAACAGGCTGGCGGTGCTTCCATGGGCATTCTGACCGCGGCGGTACAGCCGCGGTCAGAAACGGGAAACCGGCGGTGTCCCGCCGGTTTCCCGCTGCCCCAGGGAATCCTCCACGGCGGCGCTGCAAGCAGCGCCGCCATGGGGATTCCGACCCTCTTACCGCCATCGGATGGCGGTAACGGGTGTCGTGGGGCCCCTGGGGGCTCCTGCAGTGCCCATGCCAATGGCATGCGCACTGCAGGGGCCCCCTAACAGGGCCCCACATTGATTTTCAGTGTCTGCCAAGCAGACACTGAAAATCGCGACGGGTGCCACTGCACTCGTCGCACGCCTTCAACTCCGCCGGCTCCATTCGGAGCCGGCTTCCTCGTTGAAGGCGCTTTCCCGCTGGGCCAGCGGGCGGCCTTCTGGCGGTCGCCCATCAGCCCAGCGGCAAAGCCAGAATGGCCACCGCGGTCATTTGACCGCGGTGCGGTCATTCGGCGGCTCCCGCCGGGCGTGCGGTTAGCACCGCCGGCAGGAGTCGGAATGACCCCCTATGTGACATGAAAAGCTTTTATGAAACATTGCATTAATCATCCTTGGTTTATTCCAGGTATCCAGAGTTCTTGAGGTCTAGTTAAAAATCACTCCTAGAGTATCCATGGTAACAGTAAGACAATACTAAGAATCATAAACTAGTGACAGTTAATGTGATTTTATTCTGATGTTGTGTTGTTTAACCTTTTGCTTCCTACAGGTCTCCTTCCCAGCTGTTCCCTACCTAATCCCCTTTTCCCCATTTGGACTCTCTTAGACTCTGTGACATTCTATCAGAGTATTGGAGCTGTCTTGTGGTGGACATCTTGGGAACGTGCGCAGACCCCGAGGATCTGGTGACTTTGACAGATGGACAGTGATCTCATCCTTAAATGCAAACAAAATGTTCCCTTCAATCTACCAAACTCATATCTTCTCTTTCTTCAACGAAAGTTAGAAGGAAACATTTTCAATAATGAAGTGGACACAATGTTTCCTGCACATGGTTCATCTGTTTTATTTATATTATTCAGCCTATTAAGGGTACTGTCTTTAAAAAAGAAGTCCATAGAAAAAGTCAATACCACACTGTCTAATTAAAGTCTGAAACTGGAAGAGCCTACTCCAATTACAGCAGCCTGAATTTGAAAGAATAAAATTAATTGTAAACTAAGTAAAAAGTCCCCTTTTGTTTCTCCAACTGAACTTCTACACGTTCATTGAGGAAAAATACTACTGTGTATGTTTTTGTCAACAAGGATAATCAGCACTATAGTAATTATTTGGCCTAGCAGGGATAATGTTTTCAAGAGGATCTCTAAAATTCAAGAGTACTTCATATTTTTTCAGATATTATACCAGAAATAACAATTCAAGAAAAATGTAAAAAAACGCTTGTTTAGATTCCTTTAGTAAGTAGAGCCAAGGGCAGTAATTAATGAAATGTAGTGAGTGCAAAGCATAGTATCACTTATTTGTACTAATCCACTGTGCAGCTTTGGCGTTTTTTTCACAATCCATCGATTGTTTTTCCTCCACTGTTCGAATATGATACTGTTGTAAGGTATGTTGTAAGGTAGTTTTGTGTATTAGCTCTGTATATTAGTTACTAACAGTATAGTATAACTTTTACTGTAGTAGGTCCATTTAAGGTGTCATATTATTTAGTAGTTATAGTCATAATAGTAGTAAAATGTATTAGTTATAACACAGGTCTAAGAATGGTTTGTTCTTCTCCCCCGTGGGAAGTGGAAACATGGAACACTCGGACTGTTGAGGTGGGAGGTTGAGATAGAATGTTAGGTGAGGTGAAGGCGAGTGGAGAAGGCTGGGGAAAGCTGGAGGAAGCTGAGGAGCTGAAGAAAAGGGGATGAGGAAAACTGTATGAAGGCTGAACAGTGGAGATGAAAATAAAGTCTGGAGTTGAAAGATAAGTACTGCGTGTGGTGGACTTTATAATAGATACCTTATACAAACCATAGTTTAAGAGGAAAAAGATTAAAAGGTTAGAAGAGTAAAACAATCAAAATTATATATTTACTTCAGTATATTATATTCTTACAGTATAAGCTAACACTATTGTTATATTTGTCTATCTTTGAAGAATAAATAGTAATATAATTTTATCTTCCTTTTCTTTTTCAATAGCTGCTGCAGTTGATCGACGTTTTATTAAAACAGTTCTTCAACCATAGACATATCGGTTACAGATATGCATGGAAAGTGTTTTCAAATATAAACTGCTCTTGCCATTCCTTTCCATTTGTTTCCTCTGTCTATATCCTATTTGAATGTTCTATGTAATATTACACAATTTCAGGTACTCATGCACTCATTCTCTCACCTACACACGTACTCATGCAGTCAGTAAATGTCCCATGCACCACTCGTGCACTCACTCACTCATCCGTAGATGGAATAATACTCACAGTCAGTAACACATGCACCATTCAAATGCTCACTTACTCACCTAAACATACACTAGTTCACTCACTCAATCACCCACTCACCACTCATACATTCATTTAGTCACCCACTGACCAGCCAAACACTCACTCACTCACCGATACATGCACTTATGCACTCAGGAAATCAGGAAACTCAGGAAATCACCCATACACACACTCATGAACTCAGTCACAAAATGAACTCATGCACTCACTCACCTATATGTGCACTCATGCACTCACTCACTCACCCATCCATGCACTAATTTAATCAGTAAATCTCCCTTGCACCACTCATACACTCACTCACTCACCCATATAGCAGTTATGTATTCACTCACTCAACCACACACCACCCATACACTCACACACACATTCACACACTGTTATACTCAGTCACTCATCTATACATGCACTCATGCACTCAGTTACTCTCCCATACATGCACTCATGTACTCACCAATACATCCACTCATACAGTCAGTCACCCATAAACATCTCATGCAGTCAAGTTACTTACACATGCACACCCTCATGTACTCAGTTAATTACCCATACACATACTCATGCACTCACTAAATCCCCCATACACCACTCATACGCTTAATTACACACATATGTACTCATACACTCAATCACCCATACACTACTCAGGAACTCAGTCACAGATACATGCAGTATTGCACTCACTTACTCATTCATACATGCACTCATGCACTTGCTCACCTGTTCATACTGCACTCTATCACTCACCCATACATGCACTCAGTCACCCATACAGCACTCATGAGCTCACTCAGCCATGCACTAGTCTCACACTCACTCACTCATAGATGCACTTGTGCACTCACTCACTCACTCTCCCACACATGTACTCACCCACTCAGTCAATCACTCATAAACCACTCAGGGGCTCACTCACCCATACATACACTCATACATTCATTCAGCCACTCATACACCACTCATGGACTCAGTAAATCACCCATTCCTTACTGATGCACTGTCAATCACTTATACAATGCTCATGCACTTATTCAATCACCCATACGCACACTGATGCACTCAATCACTTACCAAAACACACACTGATGCAGCCAAATACTCCCCCATGCACACACTGATCCACACAATCACACACTCATACACACACTGATGCACCCAGTCACTCACTCATACAGACAGTTATGCCCCCAATTACTCACCCATAGAGACACAGGTGCACCCAATCACTCACCGATAGAGACATTGATGCACTCCATCACTCACACATGCAAACACTGATGTACCCATTCACAAACACAAATGTGGAATCATGCACTCATCTTTTTTCAACCATAAAATGTAGGTTTCATAAGGATTCTTTTTTGTTTATGTGTTTTTATAACATTTTATTGTTTGCAAATTATATTTAACACTTGTGCTGCTTTGCTACATCACTAAGCACTTGAACTGACTGTTCTCCGGCAAAGATGACTTTGCTGTAGTCCATACAATACATTGCCATTCAGCTGAATTAAGATGCAATGTCTCCAACATGGGTCTGTACTTCTACAGGCACTCTCTGTCTTTGTGCAGATGGTGATGATCTTGATGTTCCTGGAGTTTCTTTCTCCTTTCTAGATCTTTTTAACTGGCTGGAGTGGTACGTCTTTAGGTGATATAACATGGATGCAGTACCACACGATTACTTTTTACAAAGAGAACACGTGATGAATTTAGTCACAGTCTTTGACTCTCCTGATTGAATCGTGAAGAATTCCCATGCAACATTGGGTTTCGGCACTGAAGGTCCTCCATCTCCAGTGCCTTCATTCTCTTGGTCTTCAATATCTTCTTCCTTTTCTGGTTGTTCCACATGATCTTCTTGGCTGCCTCCTGTTGCCATTTTGGTATTTTTGAAAAAAGTCCAAATGTAAAATCTACCCAGATTCCCCCTATATTTTCCGACAGACCCTCTCAGAATGAATGAAGAAGCAAATGAAGGGTAAGGTACAGAGAAAAGAGTGGGTCCTTTTAAAATGCTTGAAAACTCTCTTCTCCAATCATATTGCTTTCTTTACCAATCACATGATCTTTGCTATTACTCGTGTTGCTGCAATGTTTGGAAATGTAAAAACAATTATTTTTCATTACAAATAAGTACACATGTGAAAGTTAAAACATTATCACATTAAGGGACACATGTACGAATATTAGGTTTTGCAATCCACAAACTGCGAGTCTTAGCGACTCGCAATTTGCGATTCGCAAAACCTGATGTACAACATTGTCAATGACACTGTTTGCAATTCCCAATGGGGTCGCAAATGACCTACCTCATAAATAGTCATGAAGGAGGTCGCTATTTCTGACCCCATTGGGAATGGCTGCCCTCACAGGGATGGTGGACTGCTGTGGACAGCAGACCACCAGGTCTGTGACTGCTTTTAAATAAAACATATTTTTTTAAATGCAGCCTGTTTTCCTTAGAGGAAAGCGGGATACATTTCAACAACAAAAAGAAAAATATATTTTTGCTACCATTCACATTCACGGTCACAAAACAACCCTACATCACACTGTGTCTCACAATTAGGAAGGCAACGCCCCTTCCTATTTATGACTTGCAAACCTATTTTGCGATTCGGTAAATAAATTACTGAATCGCAAAATACAGTCTGTGCATGCCAAAATATTTTTTTCTGCAAATCGGCCCGTTTGCGACAAGAAAAATGGTATGTACATCGGGCCCCAAACCCCTATAAACAAACACTGTCTCCAATATCTGTATATATCTATTTTACAATATTATAAATCTACGTAATTGTTGCGGTTTATGACATCATGAAGACTATCACAGTTGCAGTGGAAACAAAAAACTATGAGAAAAGTTCTTTCCTACAAACCCTAGTACAAACAAGAAACTGTAAACATTATATAAGTAAACCTCTATTAACAAACAGTGTCTAAATTATGTGCAGAATTTGAAAAAACATGCAGTCGTCATGGTTAACAATGTCATTGTGACTACTGGAGTCACCACGGAAATGCAAAAAACACTAGACAAGTACCTTCCCATAAAACCTAATACATAAAGAAAACTTTAAGCATCATGTTAGGAAACTCCTATAAGCAAACACTCTCTACAATATATCTATCCATGCAATTTGCACTATTTGAAAAACATGCATACATTGCAGTTGACAACATTACTATGATGAAAGTACAAAAAAGGGCCCCTGAAAAGCATATAGGCTAACCTTATCAGGGGATTGTATATATATATAAATATATATATATATATATATATATGATTGTTAACTTGTTTTGAGGAATAACAATGTACAATGATTATTTTGATGTGAATTCACATATAATAAAAAGAAACAACTGAGTTTATCTATGGGATTTGTGTATATTATATATGGTATATAAATATTGCATGGTCATTTGTATTATCATAGGGTGGCCTCATAGTTTATGGATTTCGACATTACAATAATTTCCAGGATTGCGCAAACACTGAACATTGGTTTGCAAAATAGTTTCCATATAAAAATCATACTAAACGATAACTTAAACATGAAATTGGTAAATTCCTACTGTGAACCATAACGTACACTCAGGGCCACTGGAATTATGCAGCAGAAGATGGTCAAATTATGTGACAGGGTTGAGTAAATTAAGTGGCAACAAAAGGCATATCTTGTGCTACTATCACTTCGTTATTTCATCACATCTTAACTTGGTAACACTGTCTGGATAATGGCTGTACCCGTTTATCACCCTAATATAACAATCAGCATTAGAAAGTTGACCAGTTCAGCTTTGCTAAAGGACCGTCCTTTGCACAGATGCAATTTTTGGGGGGTAAAATCTGCAGATTATGCAGCTGATGACTGATTAAGTGGGAACAGCAACAAATCTATAATTAATCAAATTTCACAGCGGCCGCACAATCGCACAGTTCCAGTGGTCCTGCATATGCTATATCTATATATGCATATTCCAAAAAGCACAATAATAAAAATTGCAATAGTGTTTCATGAGATTTAAAAAAACTTTATTTCAACAGAAACCTACTTTATATCTCTAATACATAATATATGTTTGGATGAAAAAATTACCCAAACATTAGAATCCACTAATAAAAACATACATTATAAGGATGTTATCATTCGGAAATAGAACTGAAAAAAACATTGAAGTTCATTGACAAAAACAAAGGTTACAGGGACCTTATACTTTGAAAATAGTACCTAAAAACCTTAGAAATTCACAGAAAAAAAACTAGAGCAGGGGACAGAGATGAAAGCTTTGGATTTTGACAGAAGGACCTGCTTTAAAAGTCCCGCTGTCAAATCCTGAAGTGCTTGCTGTGACTTGGCTGCAGCTGCAGTGCTGCATCCAAGCCACAGCAAACAGCAATGTCCCAGGGTGGGAACTCTGGGACATAGCAGGAGCCCCCTGGGCGTGTGTGTCTCCAGGGCCATCAGAGGCTTCTTAAGGGGGCTGCGCGGCCCCCCTCCAACTGCATCTTAGCCACAGGGGTGGTGGTCCCCAGGGTGTGGGGCTTCCCTAGGGACCCTCTTTATTTTTTAAAACATTTTCCCCAGGGGGTGGTGGTCTCTGGGGTTCAGGGGGGCCACAGGGCCCACTTTAATTACAAAATTGCTGCAGTAAGGTGGTGGTCCCCAGGGCAATGGAGGGGGGCCTGGCTGGTCTGCATTTATTACAAGATTGCCTCAGAGAGGTGGTGGTCTCTGGGGCAGCGGGAGGTGGTCCAGGAGGCTTCCCTCTGCATTTTTTTTTTTTTAACTCCAGGACTTGGCCAACCCGGGGCATTAGACTAAAGAAGAGCCTGCGCTTCATTTTTTTTGTGATTTGATGAGCAGATTTGTGGATCCACTGTGTCTCCACTCATAAAATCAACAAAAAAAGTCCCAAGATGGCTGACAACACTTCAACAGCTTCTGTTGTTAAAGTGTTATCAGCCAATCAGCTCTCAGCACAAGATTGTTAGGGCTCCCGAATCCTTTGTGTCCCTAGAAACACAAATTTGGATTTTCTTTAATTTCTCAAAAACTACTGAATGGAATTACACCAAAACTAAAAATGCACTCTTTCTAGGCAAGGACCTACTTGCATGCCAAATTTGGTGTAATGCCGTTCAGTAGTTTTTGCACTATCGCTGTTCAAAATCCCTATGGAAAAATGAATCGGTAAAACGTGTTTTAGGACCACTCCCAGAGGTCACGGGGATGTTATAGTTAGGGTCACGTTTTAAACATACAAAACAATAGAAATTCAACAGTTATAGTTAGAGTTATCTCAAATGTGGTGCTTAGTGCAGTGTGTGCCATGCTTAGTGTGGGTTGGCCCAGGGACCACTGGATGCCGTGTGGCCTGCTGCTAATGACCAGTTGGAACGCTCCAGGTGAGGAGAGAGGAAGACAGAAGCCGAGTCCAAGAGAAGACATAGGGTGGTAGGCGCATACAGGCCCCAATGGCTGTCAATTGACACAAGAGGCTGCTCTACAGTGGTGAGAGGCGTGGTGCCCACTCCAAGTGCTATTCTCCATCTGTCGGGCCTGTGCTGTGATTTGCTGCTTCTGGCCAGGCGGGCGACTACTGGATTGCCTAACATTCAGAAATCCAGGCCCTGGGTTGGGACCATAGAGAATGAAGAGCAGACGTGAGGGTTAGCAAAGACTGCATTGCTTCTGCCCAGTCCTGCCATCTAAGCGATTTGAAGGGATCCAACACTCTTGGGCCTTTTATAGTGTGGGGCTGAATTTCCAGAGGAAACGCCTGAACTGAACTAATTTACCCACCTGTCCCCCAGCCGGGGAGGCATTTCCTCACTTAGCTGCAGGACTTGAAGGGCACTGTTGAGGTGACCTTACATCATGCATTGGACTGCCTGGAGCTGTGGCAGGCTAGCAGCAGTTTGTGCTCTAACTGCACCCCTTCTGCTGTTTCTAATACTGAGCTAACCCATGCAAGAGATGACATAGATCCTTATCTTGCCTGAAAGTTACGTTCCTGATCTATTATTATGGGCAAAACAACTAAAAAGAACTACCTGGATGCGGGGGGGTCCGGCGCTGCCCCTGGCCACTAATACTGACTTGACAAACAGACGGGCTGACCCGATGTGGGAGCTACCTGAAGGCCCTACCTTACAAGATATACTACCAGCAATCACCACTTCCAGAGAAGCCTTAGAAATGAAGATTGATATGCTGGGAGTGGAGTTAGGTTTGTGAAAATGACCACTGATGCTTGGCGGAAAGAGTAACCACAGCAGGAATGAACATTAACAGAAATCCTACTGATCTGAAAGCAGTACCAGAAAAGCTCACCATAATGGAAGTAGAAGTTCAGACTTTGGAGATTAGCTTGGAAGATGCCAAAAACAGGTCGCAGAGGAACAATATGCATGTAATTGGACTGCTGCAGAAAGTAGAAGGGTACAACATGGTGAATTATCTGGAGAAATGGATTCACTAGGAGGTGGTCCCAGAGGGTCTCTCAAGCTTCCATCCCTGGAGAGAGCGCACAGGGTCCCAGCACATCCCCTGCACCAGGAAGCACCACCACGACCAGTGGTGGTGAAATTATTATATTATAGGGCGAAGATGAAAGGGGACATTAAAATAGAGACTAGCAAAGCCATGATTTTCTCAGACTTTAATAGAGAAGTGCAGAGGCAAAGCTCTACATTCCTGGAAGCTAATCGTCACCTGAGACAAATGGGCGTCACTTATGCTATGATGTTCCCAGTCTGATTGCGAGTGGTAATACCAGATGGAGTACAGTTTTCCGGGACCCCACAGGATGTATGGGACCACCTGAAGGCTGGCCCTTGCCAAAGATCCTCAGAGAGATCAACACAACAGAAGTGGTTGAAATGTGGACCTAAGAGGGCCCCTACAGTGGCCCCTTCAGGAGACGAGACCCAGCAGGAGCAACAAAGAGCACTGGAGGTTGTGTCAGCCTTGAGCAGAGGAGGAACGATTTTCCCTACTTCAGAAGGGGAGGAAGACAAGCAGGCTTCGGGTCTGAACCATGGACACCTGAAGACTCAGACATTGAGTTACCTGTGGTGACACCTGGGACAACTGATGACCTTATATAAACTGTTCAAGGTGTGGTAAGAGGTGAACGTACAGCTTGAGAGCGAGATCTACCATGATTTGAGAGGGGGTGAGGTGCATTACTTTCCATTGAGTTGACAGATGGTGTATTAGCCCCTTACGTTTGCAGGTTATTCATAACTGATGATTTGACTGGCTGTCCTGGGATGGGGACCAAGCGGGACACTCCAGTCTTATTACAACCCTTCTATTAGTGTTTCAGGTGGGTTTACCCACAGGAGTTTGTATCAAAAGTGTAAGTTTGGATGCAGGTGCTCAGCTGCTTGTCCTGGGGAGTGGGAGCTGTGATGACTACTGTTCAAATGTTGGGGAGAGGTATACCTTGGGTGTTTCCTGTTATAAGATGTTTGTGGATGCTGAATATTACTGTTGGGCTCAAGATCCAGGGAGGACAAGTACCTTACTATACGCATTTATGATGACTGCCCCAATGACATATAAAACACAACCCTGGAATGTGAGGAGAATGCACACCATGCCCAAAAAGTACAAAGTATTTTTATATCTTTGCAGAAGTGGGGTCCAGATAACACTCCTTCAGAAAACACACCTAATAGCCAAAGAAGGAGCAGTGCTACACCGCAGATGGTTAGGCCAGTCGTATTATATCTCCTATTTGACACTTGCAAAAGGAACAATAGTATGGGTGCATCCGGGGATTCCCTTCCAACGTCCTGGAGATCACATTGACCAAGGTCACTTTGTGGTGGTCACAGGTCATCTAGATGGTAGGAACTTTACCAGAATCAGTGTATATGTCCCAAACATAGATCAAGGGGGTTTCTTGATGAGCTATAGAGGAATTTGGCTCACAACCTAGTGGGCTCTGTTATTAATGGAGGGAATTTTGGCTAATCTCATACTTGATCGGGGACATTCCCCACTGGGATACTCTCCAGTTATTAGAATAGCACAACCTTTTTTCCAATTGACAGTTAGAATGGGGAGTTGTCCATTCCTGGAGGCTGCATCACCCACAAGTGCAGGACTACTCTTTTTTCTCACTCCTCCAGGACCTCCAATTGCGCTTAGATGCATTTCTTTGCAACCCGGATGTCCATAAATTAGTAGGCATTGCAGAATATCTTTCTAGAACATTATTCGATCATAATCTGATCTTTCTGCACTTGGGATGGTGATGATTAATGCCATGTATACCCATATGGAGACTGAAACAGGAATCCCTAGAGGACCCATATTCCGAAAATCAGTGTGACTTAGTACTTGACATGTGTATTTGTATATTTAGTGTCTACTTATGTTTTTTTATTTGATGACTGTACATTTTTAAATGTGTTATACACTTGATGTAACACTTTTATGACTTCTAAGTTTCAATACAGTGCAGTACTACTAGCATTGGACAACATTTTGAGGATAACTCAGTGACAGTGTCTTCCCCCCCAGGCAGAGTTGGGTGCCCTTAAGGTGGGTCTCAGGGGGACAAGTATAGCTGAATCAGTGGGAGTAAGGCAAACTTTACTGTCTGAAGTGTTGGCTTCAGAGGTAGCATTGAAAGCTCTTGAACTGGATATTCTGGGTCAACCAGACCTCCAACTGGTGCTACTGAAGGCTAAGGAGAAAGCGGTAGAGCAGGTTCAATCCTTTGATTATAAATCATATATGATCAGAGATCATGCAGAATGAGATTGTACTGGCCAATTATTAGCCTGGCTTGCGAACCCCGTCACACAGAGATCAGTGAAAGTTGAGCTCGAAACAGACCAGGGGATCAAACATTTTATCCAATCAGACATCAATTGAGAATTTCATACTTACTATTCAGATCTCTACATGAGTACAGCTACCAAGATGAGGCAAATACTCAAGCTTTTCTCAGATCCCTGAAATTCCCAGCCATATCGCTTGAAGAGTCTAAGGAGTTGAGGGGATTATTCTACAAGAAATTCAGGTGGCTATAAAGTCTATGGTCAGGGGAAAAACACCTGGGACAGATGGGCTACCATTGTAGCTATAAGCTGCTTATGCAGAGGACTTGGCTCCTGAGCTTGTGGACCTGTATAAGGCACCCAGAAATGCAAGAGCATTACTGAACTCCACCCGTATAACTTTTGAAACCTGGGAAACTAGCACATGACAAGAGGGAGTATCGGACTCTATTGAATTTAAATATCGATTACAAAATCCTCAGCCGGATTCTGGCCACCAGATTCCTTCCCCATAGGCTCAAGCTTATCCACCCTGACCAAGAAAGGTTTATCCTTGGCTGCAATTTGGAAATTAATATTTGAAGGCTTCTCACACTATTGGTAGCTGATACTTACAATCGAACAAATGCTGCTGTGTTTCCTGTAGACATAGTAGAAAAGTCTTTTGACAGCCTGGAAAGGGCCTTGCTCTGCGGCGTCAAGAAACACTACCAGCTGGGATGGGGGTTTATAGAGTGGACTAAGTTGCTATACTCAGCTCTTATTACCAGACTGCGATCGGGGAGGTTTATCTCAGAGAGCTATAGACTGGGTCTTGGAACCCAAAGTAGGTGCCCTTTGTCACCACTGTTATTCGCTTTGGTGAGGATGGAACCCTTGGCCTGCTGCACTAGAACTGGACAAAACTATCAGGGCCTAGAGCTAGGGGGGCTAACCCACCACATAGCCTTATATGCTGACGACTTCCTGATGTTCCTCCAAATTAGGACTCAGGCTTTGGCAAGCACAAGAGGGTTCCCAGACCAGTTCAGAGATCTTCCAGGGCTGCGAGTTAACTGTCAGAACTCAAGACTACTCCCAGTGTGGACCAATGCTGAACCACCGTGGGACCTTGCAGCATTACAATGTGAACCCCGGTGCCTACAATACTCAAAAGTGCGAGTCTACAATGATTCTTCTGATCTACTAGGGGGAAAAGTTGGCTGTGTGATTCAGACCCCTTTGTGTATAGACTTTTGGAAAATACACCTTCTATCAGATGCAGGCAGAATTGCATTGTTAAAAATGGTCACACTACCCCAACAGTTGTACTACTTTGGATTCTTACCAGTGTGGATCGAGAGGGCGATGTTCAGTGAGATTGAGTCAGTTATCATTACATTTATATGGGGATTGGGGCACAGGCGGGTGGTGCTGACTACAACAGAGAGACCGGTGGGGGAAGGAGGTCTAGCTGTCCCGAACTAAGAAAGTTATTACCTCGCTGCACAACTTCAGTGGATAAGATAGTGGGTGGCAGGCAGATGGACTCCTTGACTGGAGTTAGGGCCAGGTGTACCTGAACTCTAGCATTTAATGAACGTGTTCCTTCAGGTTAAGAGCCCCAATGGAGCTGATTCCATAGAGTTTAGGGTGCTGAGGCACTGCTGGAACAGGTGCTTGCAAAACACATGAGTCGGGGTCTCATTTACACTTGATATACCACTTAAGATGCATGAGGTTCTCCCCCAGGGGGGAAATTGGTGGAGACTTGCAGAATGGGTTGCTGCAAGAGCGACAACACTCAGGGACTTGTATAGAGTTAGGACTCTTTTCCTGTTTTAGGAGTTCTGGGCAAAGTATGACTTACACCCAAGCCTTTTTTTGATCCATACTGCTGTGACAGCTGCCATCCATAAATACTGGGGGGTGGGTGGAATTAGCAGAACTCCCTACAACACAATAGTTTCACTTACGTAACAACATTATTGGGAATCTTTAAAGCTGTTACCTGCCTCTGTAGGGTGAATCAGGAAGACATGGTACTATCCTTGGACATACTGCACACCTGCTTGGAGGGAGACCTAGGGAATCCCATATCAGAGAGAGACTGGGTCACCATACTAGAGAGGTTACTCCAAATATGAATTGTAAACTTTTATATATTGCATAGGGCATTCCTCACACCTGGGAAGATGAATAGGTTTTTTCATATAGTGGATGCAAAATGCCCACATTGCGGAGAAGTAGGGGCGACATTTGTGCATGTGTTCTGGACTTGCCCAAGTCTTGCAATCTATTGGTAAGAGGTCACTGGCATTGTCGTGGATATTGCAGACAGAGAGGTCAAATGCAAGCCAGCCCACTGTCTCCTGAGTTGGTTCCCGAATACGACTAAAACAAAAGTCAACAGTAAATTCCAGGACCTAGCTTTTATGGCAGTGAAGTGAAAAGAAACTAGAAGACAGTGGGGGACCTCGATTAATAGTGTGGTGTAAAGAGTTGGAATGATGGGCAAACTATGAAGGTGCGATATTTCTTCAAGAAGCTAGAGGTGGACGGTGATCACTTAATGTAGGCAGAGCCTGGGAGGCACTAGTAGAGACTATGAAGAAAATAATCCAGACAGCCCCCATTTAAGGTATTGATGGGCACTCCCTAGAGTACACCCACTCACCGACTAACCGGACCTCCGGTTGAGGGGGGCACAAATAGGCGAAAACCTCACTGGATCACAAGTTCCGATTACAGACTAGCAGATTAGAATACAACTGCAGCTAGCATTCCAACCGGTTTAGGGTAGTTTGCGGGCACGCTTGAGGAAGGGGGTGGTTATTATGGGGGGGGAATAACAGCTATTCTGTTATGTATAGCAATGTGAAAGAGAGACAGATGTGCATATCAGAGCTGGCAATGTATGTGCATGGTGAAAATCAATAAAGCTTGTTTAGAAAAATATTGTAAATTTTCAGATTTGCTACATGAACAACTGAAAGACCCCTTTATGGTCACATGTAATAGAAACCTATAAACAAATACATAACAAACAGACTCCATAGATATCAATCTACATACGTTTCTATTTGTGCCATCTGGCTCACAAAATAAAACTGGCCCAACATGCCAAACATAAGCCATCTTTGTTATGCACCCCTGTGCAGCAAAATGTAAAGTTAAACTAGTAGTGAATCACAAAAATTACTATCTGGAGGGCTTGATAATTGGTCACTAGAAAAAAAAAATATATATTTTTTTTTATAAAAATAACAATGACTGCATTTTGGCCTACATATGTAGCACAATTTTACTAAAAGTAGCAAGGAAGCCCAAAGAATACATTAGACTTCATATGTAAAGTTTCAGATTTACAACATGACCATCTGAAAGAACCTTTTATGATCACATGCTTATGAAAACGTATAAACACATACATAACAAATAGAATAGATTACAAGAAAGAAATCTCATTAAATGTGATTGCCACTCTGTAGTTATAGTTAGTATTCCCAAAGGCAGGAATTCCTCAGATATTACCTCCCTAATACGTATCCATCCATTTGATGAATCACCACAAAACTTTCAAGACCTGTAACATTTTCCACACTTTGAGATGATGTAAGCTTTTGTGGTGAATCGATAAGGGGGTACCAGGACAAAAGGGGGTCCCAAAATACATTATTCCACCAATGGATTTTCCATACTCTATGGCATTTGATGTAGCACAAAAATGGCTGAATGGACTTTCATGAAATTTGGCAGAATTATACATTACAGTGCAGAGATGTAGCTTTTTGGGTACTGCAGTTCGGTAGGGCAGGTATTTTTTCAATTATAAGGCATTAAAATATCATGGAATTTTACAAAATTTTGTGACACCTCTGTGGGACGTGGCTGTAAACGTATTCAAAATCATATAAAAAAAAGACATTTCCATATCTATTACCATTTCAGTAAAGTGGTAATAGGTAGTGACCTGCTACTTACTTATGTCTAAGGCCCTAAAATTGAAACCAGCTAAAGTGCAGTAAAAACTATATGACTGCCTTTTCAAAACAGTCATTACCCAATAATATATTGGCTTGTCATTGCCATGTCCCACAGTATATTGCAAAGTTAACACGGTACACCATGGCACAAAATCTAACTAAGTCCTAGCTGTATTATTAGACTGTGCTACCCTGCATCGCGCATAGTGTCACATAGGCAGTCAGATTCACAAAGGAATTCTAGGCCACCATCCGTGGCCCTGCATTGACTGGTAAATCTGGAGGGACACAAGGCAGTGCAATTTGCTGTTTTAGGTTACTCTCTCACACCATAATCTACATCGCTGCTAAATTTCACATACATTCATATGCCACGGCACTGTAGCCAGACCACTATATGCTTTTCCCCTCTACCCCACTCCACTCTATGCCTCTTCACTATATGAGTCCACTCTTCGCCACTCCACTGTGCGCTATTGGACTTTACCCAACACCACTGCACATCACTCTAGTCTGCATAACTCCACTTTATGCCACTCCACTGGGCACTACTCCACTATACAATATTTCACTCAATGCTGTTCTACTGTGAGCCACTTCATTTTACTCCATTCCACTATATGGTCCTCAACTGTCCAACACTCTACAACAGCTATGCCGTTCCAATGTACCTTGCTCCACTCTACGCCACTCCAGTGAATGGCGCTCCACTCCATGCCATTTTATTCTATGCTATTCAATTGGACCCCACCCCAATGTACAAAATTCCATGCTATGCAATTGCACTCTATCCCAAGACACTATGCACCCCCAGAGTCTACACCACTTAATTATATGCCACTCCACTGTACACTATTACATCTATGCCACTCCACTGTACAACAATCTACTGTACGCCACTCTACTCTACGCAATTACATTGTATACTACTCCAATCTATGTCAGCCCCCTGTACGTTATAACACTATATACAACAAAACTCCTCACCTCTTCAGTGTACACCGCTCCACTATATGCCATGATGCTATAAGCTACTCCAGTATATGCTATTCCACTGTATGCCACCCCACTCTTATTCCACTCTGTTAAACTCCACTGTACTCTCCTCCACTCTACACCACTCCAGTATATGGTACTCCAGTACATGACACTCCACTGTATGCCACTTTATTCTATGATATTCTATGGACCCAACTCCAACGTAAGGCTCTCCACTCCATACTATTTCACTCTACCCCATGCTACTGTACGCCACTCCAGTGTACACCACTCCATTATAGGCCACTTGACTGTATGCTACTCCACCATACACTGTTACACGCTATACCACTCTACTGTAGAACAGTGTGCTTTGTGTGGCTTCACTCTATACTATTACACTATAAACAACTCCACTCTGTGCCAGTCCACTCTATAATATTACACTGTATGTAGCTCCACTCTAGGCCCATTCAGTGCACTTCACTTCAGTGTATGCCACTTGGCTATACGCTACTCCAGTATGTACTAGTTATCTCTTCACATTCCACTGTATGCCACTCCACTCTATACTATTCCACCGCATGCCATTACATTGTATACTACTCCACTCTATGCCACTTCAGTGTATGCCACTCCACTCTACCCCACTCCATTCTACGGTAGTCCATTGGATGACACTCAACTTTGCGCAAATCCACTGTATGCGATTACACTTTACCCTATTCCAGTGTATGACACTTTAGTCTACACCACTTCACTGTACTCCATTGCACTGTATGGTACACCACTATAACTAAAAAGGGCTGCGTCACTACACTAAACACCACTCCACGCTATGCCACTGTAGTATATGCTACTCCGTTCTATGCCACTCCAGTGTACACCACTCCAGTGTACACCACTCCATTTTATGCTAGTCCATAGGACCCCATTCCACTAAATGTTGTTTCACTGTTCACTACTCCACTGTACATTACTCCTGTTCACACCACCCCACTTTATACCACTCCACTCTATACTGTTCTATTCTACACTATTCCACTCTACACTACTCCACTGAACTTCACTCTACCGTACACCACTCCATACTACACTATTACACTGTACAGAACTTCAATATTGCCCCTCTATTGTATGGTATTCCACACTAACCTACTCCACTGTATATCATTACACTCTACACCACCCAACTGTACACTACTCCTGCTAAACTACTTCACTGTATACCACTCCACTGTACACTACCACACTATGGGGGTCATTCCGACCTCGGCGGTCTTTTTACCAGACCGCCGATTCCGGGGGAGACAGAATACACCCATTTCCGGCGGTATTCATGCCTCCCTATTCTGACATTTCCGCTGGGCCAGCGGAAGGTAACAGAGTTACCGTCCGCTGGCCCAGTGGAAATGGCACATCAACATTGCCGCCGGCTCGTAATAGAGCCGGCGGCAATGTTGATGTGCAGCGGGTGCAGTAGCACCGGTTGCACATTTTACTGCCCGAAATTCGGGCAGTGAAATGCGCGACGGGGCTACGCCTGGGGGCCCCTGCACTGCCCATGCCAAGTGCATGGGCAGTGCAGGGGCCCCCAGGGGCCCCATGGGTCCCCTTACCGCCAGCCTTTCCATGGCGGTGTCTACCGCCATGGACAGGCTTGCGGTCGGGGACTCATAATCCCCAGGGCAGCGGTGCTTGCACCGCTGCCCTTGGGATTATGCCCGCCAGGCGGAAACCTGGCGGGAAAATGGAGGGGCAGGCGGTATGGCCGTGGCTTTTCCGCCACGGTCATACTTGCTGGCGGGACACCGCCAGCCTGTTGGCGGTGTTCCCGCCAGCAATCCGCCGGCCGCCAGGGTCAGAATGACCCCCTATATGTCATTACACTTTACACCACTCCACTGTACGGTACTATACTCTTTAAGGCCCATATTTATACTTTTTGACGCACAACTGCGCAACGCAGTTGTGCGTCAAAAATGTTACCGCCGGCTAACGTCATTCCAACGCGCCATGCGGGCGCCTTATTAATGGAATGACGTTAGCCGGCGCTGCGGACTGGTGTGCGTCAAAAAAATGACTCACACCAGGCAGCGCCGGAGTATGAGAAAATGGGGGTTGTGCGTCAAAAAACAGTGCAAGTCTGGTCTGAGGCAAAATTCATGCCTCAAACTGTATTTGCGCCATTTTTTTTGACGCCCAACCTCCATTGACATGACTCCTGTCTTAGCAAAGACAGGAGTCATGCCCCCTTGCCCAATGGCCATGCCCAGGGGACCCATGGTCATTGGGCATAGTGGCATGTAGGGGGGCCCAAATCAGGCCCCCCTATGCCACAAAAAAAATCGAAAAAAATACTTACCCGAACTTACCTTTCCTTCCCTGGGATGGGTCCCTCCATCCTTGGGTGTCCTCCTGGGGTGGGCAAGGGTGGCAGGGGGTGTCCCTGGGGGCAGGGGAGGGCACCTCTGGGCTCCTTCCGAGCCCACAGGTCCCTTAACGCCTGCCCTGACCCAGGCGTTATAAAAAAACGGCGCCCATCAGGCTGTGCGCCGTTTTTTAAGGCCTGCCCCCTCCTGTGCGTCAAAATGACGTCAGAGTATAAATAAGGGGCACAGGCCTTAAAGTCATTTTTTGGAAGGGAACGCCTACCTTGCATATAATTAACGCAAGGCTGGTTCCCCCTTCCAAAAGATGACGCACATGGTGGAATTTTGACACCCGCGGGGTCGGACGTCAAAGTATAAATATGGGGCAGGGTTTGCGCCGATTGTGCGTCAAAAATCTTGACGCACATTCGGCGCAAACAGAGTATAAATATGCCCTTAAATGTCTACCACACTTCAGTACACTCTATGACATTCTACTCCACTCTATCCCCATACACTCCACTGTCCGACTCTCCACTCCACTATGCTGCACACTCCAATGTACAGCACTCTATTCCACTATACAACACTTTTCTATACAACACTGTCATAAAGACTCCTGTTATATTAATGAGACAGCTAGATTTGGGCATCAGCACCACCAAGTGTGGATCAGGCTTCCAGGAAGGAACCTGTGTCCCATAACTGTGTTTGTAAGTAGAGAAGAGGTCTGCTGGTCTACTGAGAGTCCTCCCACATGGAGACGGAGAAGATGTCAGATCTCAGCATAAACTGCAAAGTCACTGTGCAACATATGATGGCAACTGGCAGGAATTCCCCTATCCTGTAGGGGGTAGTGAGGTATTTTATAATAACAAATCTGGTGTTATGAGAAATCTGCCATGATTTGGCAATACGTATGTTTCTGTGTATAAGTGTTGGGGACATAATGAGCTCTTTGTCCCACCAATAACTCGTAACTTTCAGCCTTGAGCAAAGTACAGAGTGAGAGTATTGTGAAGGAAAATTAACAACAGAATTCTGCATGAAAGGACAACTGATAAAATAATAAAACATCTCCCCTAAAATGAAGCTTTTTCTAAAATAAAAATGCATGTATTGGAGTGTAAGAGCACGAGCTGCAGGCCTAAGCTAAAATAACATGTCTGTGTAATTGCTAAAGTAACCTCACGACAACACAGAGCTCCACTCAACTGTACGAGACCACATTCCAATGTTTGACAGTTTACTACCTATGCTGTGCCAGTACACTCTACTACATCCCACTCTAGTCTACGAAACATCAGTACACTATATTGTACTTTACACCACACTAAATGACACCACTGCACTCAACTCTACTCCACTGTATGAGACTGTACCTCACTCTGCACTACTATAGAACTTTATGCATTTCTACTGTTTCACGCACTATTGTACTCTATGATGCTCCACTTCACACCACTGTACTACACTGTATGCCACTCAGTGGCACTTTAGAACTGTCTATACCGCTTCACTATACTGTACAAGACTGTACTATACTGTATGACAGTGTACAATATTCTACTCCACTCTACTGTACAATACTCTAGTCCGCTATACAACTCTGTACATAACTCGTTGTATGCCACTGCACCACACTTTACTTCACTCTACTCTGACACAGTACTCCACTCTACTCTACTTCTCCACTGCATGCCACTCCATTCTATGCTGTTCGATGCCATTTTACTCTAAAATAATGTATACCACTCCACTCTACCGCACTCTACACAAAACGTCTAAGCTTACCTTTGTGAATCAGGCCCCTAGACTGTATGCCACTCTTCTCCACTTTAGTCTGCATCACTTTCCAATACTGTACAACACCCACTACACTCCAACACGGTACTCCAATTTATGACACTTCACGTGACTGCATAATACGTCACCCCATGCCACTATTGCCTATGACATATCACTCCTCTCTATAACAATTAACTCCACTCTACACTACACCACTCCAGTGTATTCCACTCTACTATAGTCCACTCTACTACCCTTTATCCCAATCTATGCTACTGTTCTATAATACACTCTCTATGCCGCCCCACTGTTTGCAACTCCACTCTACAAAACTGTACTACATCTATGCCACTCTACTCCAGTCTATGCACATCCACTCTATGCCACTGTACTACACTGTATGGCACTGAACGACATGCCACTCATCTCCTTTCTATGATACAGCACTATACTATATGAAACAGCACTCCATTATACTCTACGACCCTCTCCTTTATGATACTTCACTCTATGACACTACTCTTCACTCTATTCCATTATAAAACACTCTATTCCACTCTATGACAGTCTAAGACACCCTACTCTACTGTTTGACACACTATTCTATGGTACAACTCGATGCTCCAGTCTAGGATACTTGACTATATGAGACACTAGGGGGGGTCATTACGACCTAGGCGGTAACCGCATTCCCGCTGGGCTGGCGTCCGCAAACCAAGTTTGCGCCCGCCGGCCCAGCGGGAATGAGGCCGCAACATGGTAGCTGGCTCCTAATGGAGCCGGCGGTGTTGCGGCTGTGCGACGGGTGCAGTTGCACCTGTCGCGCTTTTCACTGTCTGCTATGCAGACAGTGAAAAGCTGGCCGGGGCCCTGTTAGGGGTCCCCTGCACTGCCCATGCCAGTGGCATGGGCAGTGCAGGGGCCACCAGGGGCCCCAGGACACCCCTTACCGCCAGCCTCTTCCTGGCGGTGCAAACCGCCAGAAACAGGCTGGCAGTAGGGGTGTCATAATCCCCAGGGCAGCACTGCTTGCAGCGCTGCCCTGGCGGATTATCACCGCCGGGGCTAAAACGTCAGGAAACCGCCGGCCCCGGCGGTGCGACCGCGGCTCTACCGCTGCGGTCGTAATAAGGGCCTCCGTACCGCCAGCCTGTTGGCGGTACGGACGCCACATTAACAGGATCGTAATGACCACCTATATACCACTTTACTACACAGTACAGTACGCTAATACACTTTACTCCAATCAATTGCAATCTACAATACTCTAGTCTATGACAATAGATTTTGCAACACTCTCCTCCACTGTACTGTACGACACTCCACGTAACAACTCTCCACTTGCAACACTGGATTTGAGGATGTGAAATAGATTTTTATTAAAAATCTAAAAAAAAATCAAAATGCAATGAAAAACCGAAAGGTTAAAGCTTAGTTATAGTTAGGAAAACGTATTTGCCCTATACAAATCAAGTTTAAACCACACAACCTTCAACAATTGTAAAGTTATAGTTATAACTTTCATTCACAATTTATCCACCACCTTCATATTAGTATAAGTTGTGGACCTTGTTGAGTTTGAAGAGTCAACAAAAGATCTGCGATCAGCATTAAACATTCCTTATTGCATGTTTTCAGCAAGTGCAAGGGAGGGTAATGTTAATGTCTTGGCCTGTCTCACCCAGTTGAATTTGATCAATGTTGATGGGCAATGCAATGATGCAATGATGGCATCCCTGCAGCCAGTACTTTTAAGCATGGGAATAGAAATATTCCCATTGATTATGTTTTTCTGTCAATTTATCAGTTTTAGTGGGTGAAAAATTTAGGCCCATATTTATACTTTTTGACGCTAAACTGCGCTAACGCAGTTTAGCGTCAAAAAATTTAGCGCCGTCTAACGCCATTCTGAAGCGCCATGCGGGCGCCGTATTTATGGAATGGCGTTAGCCGGCGCTAGCAGACCGGCGCTGCCTGGTGTGCGTGGAAAAAAAACACGTAGACCAGGCAGCGCCGGCGTAGGGGGAAAATGGCGTTAGGGCGTCTTAAAATGGGGCAAGTCAGGTTGAGGCAAAAAAATCGCCTCAACCCGATTTGCGCCATTATTTTCGACGCCCAGACGCCATTTAAATGACTCCTGTCTTAGTAAAGACAGGAGTCATGCCCCCTTGCCCAATGGCCATGCCCAGGGGACTTATGTCCCCTGGGCATGGTCATTGGGCATAGTGGCATGTAGGGGGGCACAAATAAGGCCCCCCTATGCCACCCAAAAAAAATTAAAAAATATAAAAAATTATACTTACCTGAACTTACCTGAATGTCCCTGGGGTGGGTCCCTCCATCCTTGGGTGTCCTCCTGGGGTGGGCAGGGGTGGCAGGGGGGGTCCCTGGCGGCAGGGGAGGGCACCTGTGGGCTCATTTTGAGCCCACAGGCCCCTTAACGCCTACCCTGACCCAGGCGTTAAATAGTGGCGCAAATGCGGTGTTTTTTGACCCGCCACCTCCCGGGCGTGACTTTTGCCCGGGAGTATAAATACGACGCATTTGCGTCGCCGTCATTTTTTTAGACGGGAACGCCTTCCTTGCATCTCATTAACGCAAGGAAGGCGTTCACGCAAAAAAATGACGCTATTTGCCCATACTTTGTCGCTAGACGCGTCTAACGCCAAAGTATAAATATGGCGTTAGTTTTGCGCCGAATTTGCGTCGAAAAAAACGACGCTAATTCGGCGCAAACTGAGTATAAATACGGGCCTTAGAGTCCCTGATTTAGGGCCAAGCGACTATCTTGCTCTTAGTTTGGAAATCCTGCCTGATGTACTGCCAACTTTCTCTTGTAAGAGTAACCCCATGTCAGGTATGTTAGGACACCTTGGAATCCCCGATTTATGTTTGGAGAAAGGTAAAGTCATATAAAGAAGTGAAATAAAATGCACCCTTAGGCAATGTGCTGTGGAAACTAGCCAAGGGAGGACTTGCATTATTTAAAGAATAAGAGATATGTTGCTCACTTCCTTCATCTTCAGGAAAGAAGGGTGTAGAGGCTGTGGGAGCGCGTCATGGATGGGAGACATAAATAACGCTGTCGGAGTCACAATATTTTACAGTAACGTTCATTTATTAGTATGTGGATTTGTTTCACTGTCTTGGGGGTCCTCAATAGTCCTTATCCTCTTCTTATTTTGTTTTCTTCCTCTGGTTCCCTCTATTTCTATTATTCTTTCTGTTCTTCTTATTTAGTCCTTTCGTGTCTTACTCTCTTTCTTTTGTTTTTCTTTTCTTCTTTTCAGGGCATTTTCTCCTCCGGGTGTGGCCTCGTCGGTGACAGGATGTTGCAGCAGGGACCCATCAGTCCGAAGAAAACAAAGGTGAAGAGAAAGGTAAGTGGGTTGTTCTGACTTCTATTTATAAGGGTTAGTGAGGGAAGGTGTGGAGTTGTGGGAAAAGAAAAACGAAAGAAAACGGTTTGTGCCCAGATTCTCACCACAGTGTTTGGTGCTCGTTGTGCGAAACATAAAATTCTACTCACTGTATCATTCACAAGCCTGTTGTCTTCACACTGCCTGTTTTCCTCCATGTGCATTTTGTGAGGGTTAGAATAAAAAAATCTAAACAAAAAAATACAAATGATACCTATATACTGGAGTCTGACTGGAATTGGGCAAGTCAGTGTAAATAACACTTTACTGCAACGACTTTATTTACTTCTTCCCTCCCACTATTTGTCCCAAACCACCCACCTCCCCTTTCTGTCGCTAAAGTGCCCTACCAGGTTCAATAAGCAGGGACGTACCTGCGACATCTACATCCCTCCAGGGACGTGGCTGGAGTTCACACTCAAAATCCGATGTGCCGCTGGTGGGTCCACACCCTCTGTGCTTGTCGGCTCTCGGTTTCCTTGGTTCTTGTCCCCGGTAGGTGGTCAGGTTCTCGTCTCTGTCGCTGTTCTCCTGGCTCGGCCTCTGCGTCTTCTTTCTGCTCGGCTTCCGCATCTTCTCTCGGCTCTGCTTCCGCGTCTCCTGTTGGCTCGGCTTCTGCATCTTCTCTCACCTTTTCAGTGTCTGCTTTCACCCGGATATCTGGGACTGCTGAGGTCGTTGCTGGTCTTTGGCTCTTCCTGATGCTCCCGGGGTATTGCTTAGATGGTCCGTGGTTGTCATCCTGAAACAGGGTCCCCGCGACCCTGTTACACAGGGACCCTTTCCCATAGCTATATAAAATCCCAGATAAATCCTTGAAATACAAAATTCTGCAATTAAGGATTGGCATTGACTCTGGATGGCAGATGCCAGGTTTGAAGCTGCAAATTGAGGAGAATATTGGACAGTGCCTCTGCCGGCGAGGTAGTAAGTACTCAGAAAGTCATGTCTAAACAGACTGTGCACTTTTCCTTGAGGAAAGGAGGGAGAATCTTCACCCTGTTTTTATAAAATATGACATTCGAACGCAAGATAAGGGCATTAACCTGATATATGGCCTAAGGTTCCAGGATGTAGTTATTGCTACGGGCCAGTTCTTGCAGAAAATTTTAACCTCCTATGCTAGGTTCCCTGTCAATTGATTTAGATTAAGAGTAGGATTTGTACCCCCAGGGTTGTCTCTTCACATGGTAGTCTGACCTAAAACATTTTAGGAGGCTCACCAGAGAGAACTGGGATTATGATAGTGGTTCTGCACTTTGCACTTTAACATGGTTGACAAAATTAGACGTATGCTTTGGTCATCTTGCCATCTTCTTCAAATGCTGATATTTGGTATGTGAATGGAGTTGGGTTGTACGTGCACTTTATACTTCTACAGTGTGTTACATGAGCAATTTAACTTGGGTTATACATGCCCCCTTCCAATTATCATTAAAAGGTATGTGGTCAGTGGCTTTAATTTTCTATTGAGTTTAATTTTCTATTGAGTTTGTGTTCTTATAAATAGGTTGATGTCGATCCTGCTAGAGAGTGGGATGGATGGGACCCCGAGGTTCATGGTAGTTTGACCCTGCACCTTTCACTTTAATGTTCTACCTGCCTAATCTAGTTATGTGCCTAGGGAATTCTGTATTCTGTTGAAAGTTATTAAAGTTAGAATGTGTTGTTTACTCTTTAAGATTTGTTCCCCTTACAAAGACTGGTATTAAGTAAGGTGCTAGGTAGAACGAGAATGAGAATTGAGAGAGCATTGTTCTGCACATTGCACACTACAAAGTCTTGTCTGCCAAATAAGCTACATGTCTTGATCTTCGTCTGGAGCACTGATGCGGACGAGACGCGTAGCGGTGGGAGAAAGAGATCCCTCATTTATATATTGAGCACTGAGACGGACGAGATGCTCTGTGGTAGGAGAAATGGATTCCCACACTCACAATAACCTTTTATTAAAATATTGAAGTGGAGCAGACGCTTTGTTTTAGTTGGACTCTTGCTCTATGCAAAACTGCTGGTTAAGGGATGACAGCATTTTTGTTTCTATGTCACTAGGCCAATCCTACAACAAGTCACAACTGTCGGCCCAACCCTCCCAGCTCATGAGCAGTAACTCATAAAAAATGCAAATAGTAAAAGGTGATTTCTGGCAGCCTTTATGCATGGACTCAAGAATGCGACACCTCAGGGGAGTCGTGGTTACACGGTAATTAACCTCTTCTCACATGAGCAACAATTCTCAGTTACACAAAGGCAATGAAGGAGATGCAGTAATGTTTTCAACAGGTTTTATTAACAAGACTGCAATCTACTGTAAAATGCATGAGCTACAAGGATTCGGAAAGTGAACAATGCAAAAAACATAATTGTAAAAAAATAGAGTAATGAATTTAAAGATCCCCACCATCTTGCAAAAATATAAGCTGTGAAATAGGTGTGAAATAGGCCCTAATACCCTAGCATGATTAACCTAATCTCTAACCTAGAGAGAGCTAGGTGTGTTAAACATACTCTTCCAGTACTCTTTCCATTGGAAGAGCCCCCCAGCCCTCCTTACCTTGAAATGAGGTCTCTAGATCAGATTCCGTGAGGACACGAAGGCTGGGTCTGCATCAAGGTGATGTGTATCATAGATAATGTTGATGGCCTCTGGTAGGAATCCCTTTGATAACCCTGTCAGCACGAGATGTATTTATACAGATATTGTGGGACCTCTGACACTTGTATGTTCCCATACAATAGATAAGAAGGCATACTTGGGGTGGGTGGCAATTATATAAACAGTTCCCTGAAAAGGTATATTATGTTACTGTCACACGTATACCTATGTATATCACTTATCTTTGACGCTGATAGTGACGCCTTCACAGAGTGGCACTGATAACATGAAATTGAAACATCTTCCCAACTAAAAACATAGCAGCCATTTTGGAAGAAATAATTAAATAAATGTGCTAAAACAGCAGGCTAATTAGGTTAAAAGTCAAGAGGTGACAGGGGCATAGGTCTGCAAGCCAGAAGGCTAAGCTATCTCCTGAATCCCATTAAAACTAAATACAGTCCACTACACCCTCCCCATTGCTGGAACAAGAATGGTGCCATAATGATGATGCCAGGGAAGGTGAATGAACCCAAGCTAAAATGCTCTGGACTAAAACATGCTAAAATCATATTAAAATATAACTAAAATCTAATTAAAAACTTGTTAAAAATAGCTTAAACATGAAAAGAGACAAAGGTGGTTATTACGACCCTGGCGGATTACTTCCGCCAGGGCCGCGGGACGCGGTGGCACCGCCGACAGGCCGGCGGTGCCCCGCGGGGCATTCTGACCGCGGCGGCTTAGCCGCGGTCAGAGAAGGGAAACCGGCGGTCTCCCGCCGGTTTCCCGCTGCCCCCAAGGAATCCTCCAAGCCGGCGCAGCTTGCTGCGCCGGCTTGGGGATTCCGACTCCCCCTCCCGCCATCCAGTTCCTGGCGGTTCTCCTGGCGGGAACCGGATGGCGGGAGGGGGAGTCGCGGGGCCCCTGGGGGCCCCTGCAGTGCCCATGCCAACGGCATGGGCACTGCAGGGGCCCCCGTAAGAGGGCCCCAAAATGTATTTCACTGTCTGCCTTGCAGACAGTGAAATACGCGACGGGTGCAACAGCACCCGTCGCACCTTCCCACTCCGCCGGCTCTATTACGAGCCGGCATCCTCGTGGGAAGGGAGTTTTTCCCTGGGCTGGCGGGCGGTCTTTTGGAGACCGCCCGCCAGCCCAGGGAAAAACTCATAATACCCTCCGCGGTCTTCTGACCGCGGAGCGGTATTATGGAGGGCGGAATTCTGGCGGGCGGCCTCCGCCGCCCGCCGGAATCATAATCAGGCCCAAAATGTCGACCATGACAAGCACAGCAGGCCAAAGTTAAAGGCACTGTTGGCAAACTTTGAAACTTTAGAATAAGCCAATGGTCAAATTCATTTCACAGTAATCATGATCTTGAAGAATGCCTTTAAAGCCATCAAAAGGAAGGGCATTCAGGAAAGAAACCACATTGTCAGATCGATGACAGGATTAGCAGATGGATTCACTGGCCAGTAGTGTGTAGCAGCCTCAAGTGCAGGATCATCCGCAAGGGCAGCACCATCCAAAGTGCCTGATGGAGCCACATAGTCCACCAAGAGTGCTTGTAAGTGGCCTTGCTAATCAGCCTCAGTCTCATGGGGCATGACTGTGAATGAACCCTCATTGGGAACATCAGCAGTTCTTTGTCCACAGGAGGAACTGGCAAAACAGCAAGGCACACCAAAGGTAGATGTTCAAAGAGGCACCAGGTGCAATGACAGACTAGTTGAACTCACCATAAGACTAGTTGGAATAAGAGTGATCAATCCTGCTCTAATTCTTCCAGCAACAGGCTACCAAAGAACTGTACCATGCGATCACAGCACAGCTGGGATGGTGGTAGTAGCTCCATCACTCCGCTTAGCTGGGAAGGCACAACAATTGCATATCAGGAACAACAGCAGCAGTGTCCCGCAGATCAAAGCCAAAGTCACAGGAAAGCCGTCAAACACACTTGAAAAGAGTGAATGGATGGCTGAAGCAATGACTCCAAGGACAGTCTGGAAGATGGACACAAATCGTGACCGGACAGCCTTAAAGACGTGCACAATCCCTATAGTGATGGGAGTGTTGAATATTCTTGATACCAGCTCTCCAAAGTGCTTGTGGTAGATGGTAACAAATAGGGATTGTCTCTCGGCTGATAACCTTCCTATCTGGAGCACATCCGTCTCTCTATTCGATGTCAAAGCAACTTGTTTCTGGAACAGTAATGACTTTAGTCTGCTCAGCTTGTCATAATTTAGTAGTATCATTGTGAGGCCACATCTCTGCTACTCTTATCTCTTGTTTGGGGAATAAAACATGTCCGCAACTTTTTACAGTCTTAGAGACTGAAATTGCGTAGGCAATTCCTGGTCTCATACCGCAACAGCTTTGTTCGTTCAGGACCACATAATTTCAATTTGAAAGTATATGAAATGCTGGACAAATCAAAGGGGCAGGCGTACCCTTCAGGAAAGGCTTCTGTTTTGCCATAAAGACATTTACATTCAAAGGGTAACTCCCACTCTTCTTTCATATAGCTGTCGCCTAGCTGCTCGTATCTGCCCATGTTCGAAAAATAAAAGGTGGCAATGAACACATTTATAATGCCATGCACAAGCTATACTGTCAATGGAGTTTCTGCAACTGTGAAAGGCAACTTTTCTAACTTTTCTATATGAAGCATGGTTAAACTTGCTTCCCTTTCAGCCATTGTCTGTTGTTTCCTGGATAAATTAAAAGCAGCTAACAGGCCGCTACGGTTAATGTACTTTCATGGAACGTAGCCATTTTTCAGAACCTGTAGTGTCCAACCTAACTACATGATGGAACTTAGTTGACTTTGTTTATGGTGTAAAAAGGACATGTCATTCTGAATAATGTCTATCGCAGATGACACTATGGCCCTCACTACAACCCTGGCAGTCGTTGATAAAGCAGCGGTAACACCGCCAATAGACCAGCGGTAAAAAAAATGGGATCATGACCACGGCGTAAACCGCCAACATAGACAGCCACTTTAACACACTGACCGCCACAGTGGTAGCAACAAACACCGCAGCGGTCACCACCAACAGACAGGTGGAAGATAATGTACCGCCCACCCTATCACAGCCCGCCAATCCGCCAGCTTTTCTGGGGCGGTACCAACGCCATCAAAAGCACGGCGGAAACAGGACTTGGAAGGGAAACCACTCACTCACCTTCTGACAATCAACGAAGAACCAGGACACCATGGAGCCCGAGCTGCTGGTCCTGACGATGCTGGTCTACCTCCTCATACACGACGGATATCAAAGGTGACAGTGAGTACTGCACTTAACACACAGGGGAGGGGGAGAGGAAAAAGTGAGTGACACACACACACACTCAACACCCCCACCCTCACCCACAACACCATACACACAAAAACATGCAGCAACATTACATTTACACCCCGTAACCCCCTGGAAGAACGTAAGGACAAAAGGAATTGAGTTCAAACATATTTTGAAATATGCAGATATAGTTAACGATTTGAAAAACAGTATATACCAATATTTACAATATGTACAGAAGGTCGTACACTGTCACTTGCAAATGTCCATGGCCCACTGGGCCAAAAAATCATGGGCGAAGCCCACACTTGACTCCTGCCTCAAAAGGGAGAGAACACTGCAGGGGCAACAGGTCGTAAACACACAGGCAACTCAGGGGAAGGGGAAGGGCGGGCACCTCAGCCGGAAGATGGCATAACACCACTGCTCCTGGAGGGGGCTCCAGGCCCACTGCTTGGTCCTGGGGAGTGCAAGGCCACAGTCTCTCAAGTGGGTGGTTTGCCCACCGCTTGGTCCTGGGGAGGGCAAAGCCACAGTATCTCAAGTGGGTGGTTTGTCCACTGCTTGGTCCTGGGGAGTGCAAAGCCACAGTCTCCCAAGTCTCTCCAGTTGGTGGTTTGCCCACTGCTTGGTCCTGGGGAGTGCAAGGCCACAGTCTCTCAAGTGGGTGGTTGCCACTGCTTGGTCCTGGGGAGTGCAAAGCCACAGTCTCTCAAGTGGGTGGTTTGTCAACTGCTTGGTCCTGGGGAGTGCAAAGCCACAGTCGCTCAAGTCTCTCCAGTGGGAGGTTTGCCCACTGCTTGGTCCTGGGGAGTGCAAAGCCACAGTCTCTCAAGTGGGTGGTTGCCCACTGCTTGGTCCTGGGGAGTGCAAAGCCACAGTCTCTCAAGTGGGTGGTTTGTCCACTGCTTGGTCCTGGGGAGTGCAAAGCCACAGTCTCCCAAGTGGGTGGTTTGCCCGCTGCTTGGTCCTGGGGAGTGCAAGGCTACAGTCTCTCAAGTGGGTGGTTTGCCCACTGCTTGGTCCTGGGGAGTGCAAGGCCACAGTCTCACAAGTGGGTGGTTTGCCCACTGCTTGGTCCTGGGGAGTGCAAAGCCACAGTATATCAAGTGGATGGTTTGCCCACTGCTGGTCCCGGGGAGTGCAAGGCCACAGTCTCTCAGGTGGGTGGTTTGCACACTGCTTGGCCTAGGGAGTGCAAAGCCACTGTCTCTCAAGTCTCTCCAGTGGGTGGTTTGCCCACTTGTTCTGTAGGGGGCCTTGGGCCCAGTCTGCTTCATCCTGCCAAGGATAGTAATAGTGGATGCATTTCTCCACTGGTTCTGGAGGGGGCCTTCTGCCCAGTCTGCTTCATCCTGCCAAGGCTTGGGTGAGTGGATGCCTTTCTCCACTGGTTCTGAAGGGGGCATTGTGCCCAGTCTGCTTCATCCTGCCATGGAATAGGTGAGTGGATGCATTTCTCCACGGGTTCTGGAGGGGGTCTTGTGCCCAATGATGCTGCACTTGGGGTGTGGCAGTTCACATTCCCTCACCTGGGTGATGGAGGCAGGAAATTTGCAGGGTGCAGGTAGCATGATACTCCATGGAGGAAGGGCCAGACTCCATCCTGCGGCGACTAAGTCTGCAAACTGGTGGTAGTGCTGGTGCTGGTGGGGGTGCTTCAAGGGGTGGTGGGAGGCTCCAGGCCCTCTCCTGAAGCCTTGGATGGCTGCCCACTGGGTATGCTGCTGCTCACAGTTGTTGTGGCACCAGCTGGCCATGTGGCGGTGTAGATGGTGGTGCAGGTGGCAGTGCTTGCGGCGGTGTCTGCGGCGGGGATGCTGCCGGTGCTGGGCGTGGTGCAGGTGCTGGTAGTGGTGGAAGGAGACACCCGGCTGTCTCCTGCAGCCTCGGACGGCTGCCCACTGGGGATGAGGATGTTGACAGTTGTTGTGGCAGCGGCGGTGCAGGTGGCGGTGCAGATGGCGGTGCAGGTGGCGGTGCCTGCGGCAGTGCCTGCCACGGAACAGGTTGCGGTCTGTTGGTACAGATGGTGAGCACCAGTCCCTCACCTGGAGCCTCCGAGGCCTGAAGTGCCTTGCCTTGGGATTTCTTCCCCTTCGCCACCTTGGCAGATGCTGCTGGGACCTTGGCACTGGCAGCTTGAGTTTTGGAGGAGGACTTGCTTGGTGGGTCATGCTTCTTGGCCGAGCTGCATGCTGGCCCCTTCTTCACCTTGGCAGCTGGCGGAATGGGTTGGTCCTTTGCAAGTGTCAGTGGCACACTGGCTGCCCCCTTTGATCCTCTGGGACTTGCAGGTACCACAGCATCTGCTGACTTGGTGGCTGAGGTGCTGGCCTGGGATCTGGACACCCTGGCCCGAGGGGAAGGACGGGGGGAGGCATAGGGAAGAGGTCAATGTTTACCAGGAAACGTTTTTTAGACACACTGGGATGGGAAGATGGAGAGGGTTTGGGGGTGGAGGAAGAGGAAGTGGTTGTAGGAGGTGTATGTCTGCTGAGTTTGGGTGAAGGTGCATGGGCTGGATGCTGTTGTGAGGTGGATGGCTGTTGGGTGGGTGGGTGCTTGCGTTTGTGTACTTTGGGAGGAGGGGTCACAGACACACTGGAAGAGGACACAGGAGATGTGTGCATGGTTGTGGGGGTGGGGACTGCTTGTGAGGGCTGTGTTGTGATGGGCGTGCTGGTGATGGAGGTAGTGGATGAAGATGTAGTACATGCAGGGTTGAGTGTAGACTCTATTGGGAGGGAGGTGGACGAGGAGGAGGAGGGGGACACGATGGAGGCAGTGAATGTTGGTGTGTTTGCATGGGCATTGCGCTTGTGTGAGTGCCTGTGAGATGAAGTGTGGTGCTTATGTTTGCCTGAGTCACTTTTGTGTGGTGATTTGGGTGTATGCTGGTCTGAAGGTGTGCTTGGGATAGGCTGAGGTAGGGAGGATTGGTTCTGGGTAGTGGAAGTTGGAGGGGGAGGCTGGACACAGGGACAATGGCTGCCATCATTGCTGAGGCCCGAGCCTGAAATGCTCTCTGTTGGGCTGCCATGCCAGAGTGAATGCTCTCCAGGTATGCATTTGTTTGTTGCAAATGCCTCTCGACACCCTGGATGGCATTCAGAATGGTTGACTGCCCAACAGTGAGGGATCTCAGGAGGTCAATAGCCTCCTCACAGAGGGCAGCAAGGCTTACTGGGGCAGGGCCTGAGGTGCCTGGGGCGAAGGAGATTCCCACCCTCCTAGGTGAGCAGGCATTGGAAAAACAATGAGGGGCTGCTGGGAGGGCGGTGCTGGTAGGGGAATGGTGGCTGTACCTGTTGTTGGGGTGGGCACAGAGGTGTCTGCCACTGCCAGGGAACTGCCATCAGAGGAGTAGTTGCTGTCTGTGGTCTCCCCTCCTGTCCCCGTCGTGGTGCTCACCTCGCCCTCCGTCCCACTGGTGCCTTCACCCTCAGTGGATTCTGCCTCCAGGCCCATGTGGGATGCAGCTCCCTTCATCTCCGGTGCCTCTGCTCCTCCGCCAGATGTTGCTAATGCACACAGGCACATGGCAAGAAAAAAAAAAGGGGGGGAAGAGACAGAGTTTACACTTGGTCAATGCCAGTAACACCACTACTGTTGGCGTACACAACACACAAGGAGCTGCCCTATGCACTAGGCCATGCCCAACCATGTACTGAGACAGTCACCAGCCCAGGGGGTACAATGCCTAGCGCCAGCATCTGCACACCTGAAACCCACAGGACCCTGCACAGTAGTAGATGGCCACTTACACCATTGGGGTAGGAGTGTGCCAGAGCCTGCCCAACAAGGACATACCCTGCCATGATCGCCCTGGCCTAGGGGCACCCACAGCCCGCATCCCCCAACCAGCTACCTCCTAAAGAGCGCAAAGTCAGCTTTCAGAATCTGTACTCACCCCTTTGTGGCTGCTGTGATGCCCTCAAGCACCCATCCAACTCCGGATAGGCCACCGCCAGGACGCACAACATCAGGGGGGTCATGGTGCAAAGGGCACCCCTTCCTCGTTGGGAGGCCAGCCTCAGCTGGGCCTCTGACGTTTTCTTAGTCCAGCGGCCCAGGTCCTTCCATCTCTTGCGGCAAGGGGTGCTCTGCCCGTGGTAGACCTCCAGTGCCCGCATCTCCTTTGCAATGGCATGCCAAATACCCTTTTTCTGGTGGGCGCTGACCTAGAGGGATAAGACAGCAGAAAAGGAACTTACTCACCCGTTCAGACCGGCATACTTATTGACCACCAGTTCCCACCCATGCCCTGGCGCACATACACTGACTACCTCTCATGCAGCACTCAGGCCACGATGCCTCAGCACCCCCCAACATGTGGCTTACATCCACACCACTCAAAACATGCAGTGCCCACACATCATGCTCACAGTGTACTCACCTGTTTGTCTGGAGGACCGTAGAGTAATGTGTACTGGGGTAGGACCCCATCCACCAGTTTCTTGAACTCCTCTGCGGTGAAGACAGGGGCCCTTTCCCCAGACACATGAGCCATTTTTGCTTCCAGACACAGGTCACAGCAGCACTTGCAGTGTAGGTCCTCTCCTGTTGAAGGTCAGGTAGCAAGTGAGTGAATAGTTAGAAAATGGTGGTGACGTCCACGGCGGTGCGTACCGTCACCACCTGCGTACATCGCAGTTGGCTCCTGGAACCCATAGGGCCCAATGATAACCAATGCAAAGTTGCCCGGCGGTCATTGACCGCCTACCGCTATGGCGCACAACGCCAGCACACTTACCTCATTCCCAGTTGCCCCTCCTCACAGGTAAGGAAGCTGCCATTTCAGGGGGGCACAGGGCATGGCACCTAACTGCTTCACAGCAGACATTGGCACATCAACTGACTCTTGAGTTCACATACTGTTTCTGTAAAGTAAACAAATCCACATTAGTGCAATATATGTGGAAAGATGACCCTCTGCTCACCGTTCTCTTCCATAGGCTTAAACTGTTAAGGCAGCATATGAGATGGCGGCATCATCCGGTGTACAGACCCCTGGTGGACCTGTCGACAATGGAGGACAGACACATTATCATCACATACAGACTTGATAGTGCCACAATCCAAGAACTGTGTGCCTAATTGGAGCCAGACCTGATGTCATCTATCCGCCAGCCCACAGGTATCCCCCCTCTAGTGCAGGTCCTGTCAGTGCTCCATTTCCTGGCATGTGGTTCCTTTCAAACTACAGTGGCCATGGCATCAGGGATGACTCAGCCAATGTTCTCCAACGTGTTGACCAGAGTGTTGTTAGCCCTGCTGAAACACATGCACAGCTACATCGTGTTCCCCCAGGTGGATAAATTGGCCACAGTGAAGGCTGACATTTATGCCCTGGGACATATCCCCAACATCATTGCTGCCATTGATGGTACACATGTGGCATTTGCCCCCCCTCCCAGAGAAATGAACAGGTTTACAGGAATAGAAAAAACTATCACTCAATGAATGTGCAGATGGTGTGTTTGGCGGACCAGTACATCTCCCATGTGAATTCCAAATATCCTGGCTCTGTTCATGACACCTTTATCTTGAGGAATAACAGCATCCTATATGTGATGGGCCAACTCTAGAGGCACCGGGTGTGGCTAATAGGTGAGCCAAAGGTCCCCAATGAGTATAAGTTGGTGTGTGGGTATGGGATTGCCCCTAAGGGTTAGTGTGTATCTAACAGTTGTCACCCTATATTTGCAGGTGACTCTGGTTACCCCAACCTCTCATGGCTACTGACCCCAGTGAGGAATTCCAGGACAAGGGCAGAGGAACGTTACAATGAGGCACATGGGCATACAAGGAAGATAATTGAGAGGACCTTCAGCCTCCTAAAGGCCAGGTTCCGGTGCCTCCATCTGACAGTGTACTACTCACTCAAGAAGGTATGCCAGATCATTGTTGCATGTTGCACAATCTGGCCTTGAGATGCCAGGTGCCTTTTCTGCAGGAGGAGGTGCCTGGAGATGGTCTTGTGGCAGCAGTGGAGCCTGTGGACAGTGATGAAGAGGAGGCAGAGGAAGAAGATGTTGACAACAGAACAAATATAATACAGCAGTACTTCCAGTGACACACAGGTAAGGCACTGTAACTTAACATTTCAGTAACTGTTCGACATTGTTCATGGCAGCCTCTTACCCTAGGTCTATGGCCACTGACTGTTCCCTTTGGATTCTCTATTTTCAGGTCTGTGTGCCCTATTTTGCCTCCTGCTATATGTACTGCTGCCCATCAAAGGTCATCCTGTATTAGATTTCACTGTACATACACGTTGCAATGCTTTGGAAATGTTGTACTAATACATTTGAGATTCATTACACTGACTCCAGTATGGTATTTGTTTCATGGGTGTTTATTTATGTGCCAATAAGTATAGGGGTATGTGCAAGGGGCTGGGGTGATGGTGGAGGAATGTCCAGTTAGAGGCCAGTCTCTTGGTATCACAGGTGCATTGTCCAAGGGGGCATAGGAAGGGGAGCAATGGCAGTTCAAGGTGGACAGGATAACAGACTGGGACAGAAGGCTGACAATCAGGAGAGTCCTATTTCCTGGTGGGGGTCTTGGAAATGTTCTCTGTCTTCTGCCTGGATCGCAGGGACCGTTTGCGGAGTGGTTCTCCTTATGCAGGGGGTGGGGTGCTGGTGGCCTGTTGTTCCAGTGGCAGGGCATCCTGTCCACTAGCGCCGGTGGAGGTCTGTTCATCGCTATGAGTAGTGTCAGGGGCCCATTGTTGTGCCACTGCCTCCCTCATGGTCTTGCCCATGTCAGCCTGAACCCCTGCAATGGTGACCAGGATGGTGTATATTTTTGTTAGGTCCTCCCTGATCCCCAGGTACTGTCTCTCCTGCAGCCGCTGGGTCTCCTGCAATTTGGCCAGTACCTGCCCATCGTCTCCTGGGAATGGTGGCATGCTCCCAGGATGTTTGAGAGTGCCTCTTGGAGAGTGGGTTCCCTGGGCCGGTCCTCCCCCATCACACAGCAGTCCTCCCAGCTTCCCTGTTGTCCTTTGCCTCTGTCCCCTGAACCATGTGTCCACTGCCACTGACCCCAGGTCCCTGATCGTCCTGTGTTTGTGGGGTTGCCTGGGGTCCCTGTAGTGGTGGACACACTGCTGATTGACGTGTCCTGGGGACAGTGGCATGGGCCTGCTGGGCAGGTGCTTTGCTGGTATTTCCTGAGGGGGGCAGCTCTGTGTTGGCTTGGGACTGTGGCAGGGGAACCAGCTGTCGAAGGGCCCCTGATATGCCAGGTTGGTTATCCTAATCCAGGCATGCAGAGCTGCTGTCATCACTGTGGGCCTCCTCAGGGGGGGACTGGATGTAGCTGCGACCTCCTCTCCGGTGACGTTGAGTAGGGGTCCTGTTGGAATGCAAATGCATTGTTAATGTATCTGGTTGTGTCATCTTGTACATGGGTGTTTTTCCCTGTATGATTGTGCTTTATCTATTAGCTTGGCCTTGTGTGGGTTGTTAGCTTGCTAAGTCTCCCTACCGGGCATGCTTTGGTCAAGGATGTCCATGCAGGTCTGTGGGTGGTGTCCATGCATTGTTGTTGCATGCAGGGCTTGGTATTGGGATGGGTGGGTTGTGATGGTGGGGTTTATGTGAGGTGATGGAGTGATGGGGTGAGGGTAGGGGTAGGTGTTTGTGATGGCATGCAGGTAGGGGGGATAAAGTAGTTAAGATTTGACTTACCAGAATCCAGTCCTCCTGCTACTCCTGCGAGGCCCTCAGGATACATGATCGCCAAGACTTGCTACTCCCATGTTGTTAGTTGTGGGGGAGGAGGTAGGGGTCCACTGCCAGTCCGCTGTACAGCAATCTGGTGTCTTGCAACCACGGAATGCACCTTCCCCGTAGATCGTTCCACCTCTTCCTGATGTCATCCCTAGTTCTGGGGTGCTGCCCCACAGCATTGACCCTGTCCACGTTTCTCCGCCATAGCTCCATCTTCCTTGGAATGGATGTCTGCTGCACCTGTGATCCGAATAGCTCTGGCCCTACCCAGATGATTTTCTCCACCATGACCCTTAGCCCGGCCTCAGAAAACCTGGGGTGTCTTTGGGATGCCATGGATGTGGTGTGAGTGATATGTGTGAGGATGTGTGGGGTGATGTGTTGTGGTGTATGCTGTGATGTGCGTGAATGGTGATGGGTGAGGGTGTTCTGTGCCTCTGATTGCATTGGTGCTCCTTGCTTGTCTCTCTGTGCTTGGTCTCTTTTTTTTCGCTGTAAGGGGTTGTGAGTAATGTGGGGGGGTGTTTTATATTGGATTGGGTGTGTGGGTGTGGTGTGTGTATGTGTGTCAGGTGTGTGTATTCTGAGTTGTCCAATGTGGTGTAGTTTTGTAAGTGTGTGTGTATTTTGAGCGCAGCGGTATGTACACCAATGGTTTACCGCGATTGAAAGACTGCTGCGGTGATTTGTGGGTCGTGATACTGTGAGCATATTCCTGTTGGCGTAACGGTGTGGGTTTTGCTCAAGCCAGTTTATCACTGACCTTTGGTCTGGTGGACTTGTGTGGGTGTATGTATTGTGGCGGATTTCAATGTGTGGGTCATAATACCCCTGGCGGATTACCCCTGCTCTCACGGTATGTTGACGGCTGTCAGCATGGTGGTAGTCGGCATTTACCGCCAGGGTTGTAATGAGGACCTATGTTATTAAGAGAATATATTCTGTTGGACATAGTGTTCATGCCGTTATCAACAATAGCTAAAGCCTTTTCCAAATTTTTCTTATCTATCTGCCTTAAATGCACAGCTGCTTCCATTTGAGAAAGCTTCCAAATCTCATTGTATATGGCATAGATGAATCTTTTAGAGCGTGGCTTTCTTGGGCCTAACAAGAAGTCCTGTAAGTCTATGTCTTCAGATAGAGTATTAAGATGTTCTTTAACCGCTGCTAAGGTTTTAGTCAGCAACCATTGTTGGAACAGTTTACCCACCTTGTATGTAGTAACTATACCCGAGTGTTGACCCAAGACAAAGCGGGGATCCGGACAGCTAATCTTGAAACCCCCTGAGTAATTCACAAAATGCGCTTGACACCCATTTGTGTCTACTGGCCACGATAACAACCCGCCGGGATCGGAAGTGAAGAATTATAGGTAGCAGCATGAACCTTTGCATTTAATTCTTCCTCAACGACATTTAGGAAGAACTGACAATTGTTGAATTTTGCTATTGCGGGGATACTGGGCACATTCATTTCCTTCATTTCTGCTAACCCTAGACAAGACGTCTGTTGAATTGTTTTGTTCCAAAAGATCATTTGGACAGGATTAAGGCAACCTCTAAATAAAGCCTCCCTACCCTGTATTTGGGAAATAAAGGAATCTGAATAGACCAATTTTGTGTTTGTTAGCAACATTTTCCTAATTTTAGAAGGTGGCAACTTGAAATAGTATGATTCTGCATTCTTAATGTCACTGATCTGTACCTAGTTGCTTGATACAGGTAGTAATGTCCCCAGTTATTATAACAGAACATTTCCCCATAATTCTTTGTGTTAGTTTACGCATCAGCACTTTCAAATACAGTGTAATCCTGCAACTCAGTTAGCATGGAATCAACCGTTTGAATACCTCAGTCATCAGAAATTACACCAGGTGTAATTACATCAATCATTGACATTTTGAAGTCGTGGAATTTGAATTACCTCAGTAGGCCCATATATATCAAATGGAACTTTATCCCACACAATCTCACAGGAACTGGTACTGCTGAAGTGTTCACAAGGGACAAGTCTCCACTGACCTGATATGAGGAAAGATATGGCATGAGAACTTCATCCACTGGCTCAACAGAAGAGAGTTCAGGAAGATAATGACCATTTATAGGGAGAAAGAAAACAGTCACAAAATCAATCCACAATAGAAAGGTGAGCAATGTCAGAAATATTCACAGATAATTCCATGGATAAATTAAATAGTTATCTTTAAGCCATACACAGCTTACGTCTCTTAGAAACACTTTCAGGTGCAAATTAGAATTAAGTCGAAGAAAAGTCATCAAGGTCGATGAAATAACCAGAAGCAGTCTCTGCAAACACAGGAGTCAGTGCATTACTGGAGGATAGATCCACTCCGTGAGGTGGTTCGCAATAGACAATGCCGTCTGATTGTGTGGAGTTGGAGTAGAAGACATCCACATCTTGAACAGGTGTTGTCAGTGTACTGGTAACAGGAATCAGCAAAAGCTCATTTTCCACCCTCCTCATGCCTGAGGAGACATTTGTAGCATCATTGTACATGCTGTTTTAGTCAGAAGAGTTGTTATTTCTTCTTTGAAGAGGTATGTCCTGTTGGGTAGTGAGAGGGAACCAGTAACTACCCCAGGAACCTCTGGGTCTACTGTGCACGATTGACCACATTACGTAGTTTGATGTTGTCTATGGAGACAAATCTCTTTACTTTGGATCCAGGAGGCAGTGGTAGGATGACAGTTCTGGTTCCTGATATTCCCAGGACGTGGACTGGTGCTCTGTAGGATAGGCCAAATTTCATCTTCACAGCAATCTTCTCATGAACCAGAAGCCCCGCTTTAGGAATCCAGCCAGTAGAAGTTGTTGGCAAGTCCCTTATTCCTAACGTGGCAGCACTGGCAGATGAATTATCATGACAAAAATGCTAAAGCTCCTGTAAGACTGTGAGACGTTCATTTATGTCAAAAGGTGTATCTGCTGCCACCAAATCATGGCCATCTAGATCTGGGACATACATAGGTATCCCAAAGAGAACATCATAAGGAGTGCGTCCTCCCAATGACCTTCTTGGCAGATTATTCAGTGCTCTCTGGACTCCATATAGGTGATAAAGCCAGCTCTGGCCAGAACCTAATACTCTAGCTGTTAAGGGCAGCTTTGGATCTTGATTCCTCCTCTCCACAAACAAATTCCCCTCGGGATGGCAGGGTGAGGAGTAATGGAGTTCAACACCCATCATCCTCGTGAAGTCCCTAAATGCCTTAGAGGCAAAGGTAGGCCATGCCCTGAATGGAATGCTGCAACCGCATATATATTGATAAAAATCAGCAAGTCTTTTATAACAGTTCGAACGTCAGCCGACCACTGTGGACATACCCTCAGAAATCTAGAACAAGAATCTACAGTGACTAACATATACTGCTATGCACCAGGAGGTTGAAGGGGACAACAGTGGTCCAGGTACACACATTGTAGAGGCCTGTTGGACACTAAGAGGGATGTCTGCGGAGGGCGTTTGATGTTTGAGCCATTTATCTGATGGTAAGTATCACAGCAAAGAACATATTGCTTGGTCTGTTTCTATAGACACGGTGACCAGAAGAATTTCTGTAAGAGTGTTACTGTGGCCGCCACACCAGCATGTGCCGAAGCAACACCCTAGTGCTCTGCTTTGATGAGATTTAATCTCTGGTCTAAGTTGGGGATCACTCGATCTCCCACCCCAGGAATTGTTGCAAAGGCAACATTCTGTGCATTGAAGTAGTATGAATATTTTAGAGGGTATGCTTGTGGGAGAGGCTTGCCTTCAGCCGAAGCTTTCACAGCAGCCAATAATTGATTATACAATCTCATCTGGCATTGAGTCACGGCAGCAACAGAAGCCACAGCTACTGTGTATTTCGCTGCTTCATCAGCCGAAGTGCTGCCAACAATGCTTACTCCTACATGTTGGTGGCCCAGAGTATGGACTACCTGAGCATTAGGTAGCTGAGCCTTAAGGTCAGCTACGCTCCCCCACAGAGTTCTGTGTTTTATGGTGTTCCCCTTTGAGTCTTGGAACCCGTTTAATCACCAATGATTAAGATAATCATTGTAAGACTGGACACTGTAGTATGAATCACAAACAATCAACAGGAGTGGTCCTGGATCCGCATTTTCTGGAGCAAGAATAAGGGTTTTAAGTTTAGTCAGTTGAGCTGTGCAGTCCCCCGGAGTCTGCGTGTAGGTATTGTGAGGGTAGAATATACCATCCTTCATCACTCCGCTCACAGCTGCGCAAGTGGCTGAGTACTGATGTTTAGTACCTACAGCTGGTTGTGCTGAAGCGTCAGTGTAAATGACAGTGTGGTATCCGTCAAGCGGCAAGATGTCTAGAGGTGCGGGTAATCCTGTTCGTATTGGAGAATTCTTGTGTTTGAAGTTTTGGGTCAAAGATGTAATCAACATCTGTTGCAGTCAGGGAGGTTGCCCACTGAATCCAAAGTGGATGTAATGCTTTAGCGTTGGTAAGGCTTGTTTTGGTGATGGACTCTAAGGCTGGCACCAGGGTAACAGCAATAATGTGTTTCCCTTACACAAGTGGCCTCTCCTTGATGACAGACATCTGTACTGCAGTTAGAATTTATTCTGTGGGTGCAAAGCATTGTTCTGCATTGGAATATAAATGTAATTTATGTGCTATGGGCAACATGTTGCCTTCATGAAAGGTTACATAAGGGCATGCAATGGCACCATCAATTATTCTGATGACCAAATTTGTTTTGTTGTCACTGGTGTGTATTTTGCTTCTAGCATGTTGTGTTGCAATCCTCTAAGGATGCGTGTGTGTTCTACTGTCCACTGCCTGCTAGAAAAATTAGGCCATATTAAGTCATAAAGTGATTTGATGCATTGTGCAGTAAGGAATGTATGTTTGTCAAAGTTGAAGAAACCAAGTAAAGCCTGTAGTTTCTTGATCGTATTTGGTGGCTGGAGTTGAGCACACTTCTCTAAAAAGTGCAGGCAGGCTCTTGCCCTCGTTTGATAGATCATATCCCAGGAACAGTATACTGAGAAAGGCAATTTTAATTTTCCTAAAATGAAGGCCCATATTTATGGGAAAATGATGGAATGCGATGCTGCACCAAAATTGGCATCCATCATTTTCACAACACAGGGATAAGCCGTATTTAAGTGAATACAGCGCACCCCTGTGTTGTCCCCTGTGCTGGCTCTAAATTTAGCTGCCAACGCAGGCGTTGTTGCACCATCATGCAAGGATGTCTGCGTTGAGGGGTGTGATTGTTTATGTGCAGGAATGTGTCCCTTCCCACACATAAACAATCACTAATGGCGCTTTGGCACTTCTGTGTGTGCTGCATAATGCAGCACACACAGAAGTGCCAAAGCGTAATTTTCAAATAATTTTTTATGTGTAGGAAGGGACACCTTCCAGCACATAAACAATAATTTCAGGCATTTTGCTCTTTCTTTGCGTCCTGCAGAATGCAGCCGGCATGGAAAAAAAAAAAAATCAAGAGAAATAAAAGTATTCCTCCTTGTTGTGCCCTGCTAACGCCACCCCTGGGGGTGGTGCTAGATTATTGCGTTGCCTCAGGTTTATGAAATCTTGTAAATCTGAGGCAGCATCAAAATGCAATGGGTGTTGCTGTGGCACACCCACAGTAACACCCATTGCACGCTCCTCTGACGCAGGTAACTGCTTTGGAGGGGCCCATATTTAAAAGGAGGTGTAATGCCACAAAATGTGGTGTTACACCTCCTTGTAAATATGGAGCAGAGGTTAGCGCCACTGGACCATCACATCAATGACATTCCATTGGTGCTAGGGGCTCATAAATATGCCCCTGAATTTGTAACCAAGGGCTGAAAATTCCAGGACAATCTGATCGACCCTGGCATGATGAATGTTGAGGTTGTCATCTGAGAGATAGATATCATCCACATAGGACAACACCTTGGCTTCAATATCATGCAATATTGATGATACATGGGCTGAGAACACCCCTGGGCTGTTCTTGTTGCCTTGGGGCAAACAACAGAAGCATTTTTGTGAGCCAAATGAGAATGGACTCAAGTCCTCACTTTCGTGTGCCAAGTTTTGGCAGGAAAACCCATTGGAGCTATTCAAGGTTGCCTTATATTTTTTACACATTATGGCCCTGATTTATACTTTTTTGTGCCGCATTAGCGTCATTTTTTGATGCAAAAGTGGCGCAAACTTACAAAATACAATTGTAATTTTTGAGTTTGCGCCGCTTTTGCATCAGAAAATTGCACTAATGGGCCACAAAAAAGTATAAATCAGGGCTTATGTTGCTAATTAGTGAAATGCTGTGTGAATTTTGTTTTGAATATGTGCAAGTATGACTATTTAAGTGTCTGTAATCTAAGACTATTCTGTATGAATGTCCAGGTTTTAACAGGTTATTCATTGCAGAGACACAGGGCTAAGTTACTCACTGGTACTCGAACTGAGGGAGGATCTCCCTAACAGGAGCTATGGTTTCATGTTTGACAGGACATTGTGGCTGAAGATGGAGTGTAGACCTAGTCGGTATTACATGATAAGGAGAATCCCTATCCCAACCTACATGGTTGCGGAATAGTGCAGGTGCCTGGCTAAAGCCCAGTTGACAGTGTAGTGCTGTATTACCCCTTTTGGAACAAGATCAGAGAAAGAAGGCAAAATTACATCTTCTTCATGTGGGAGCTTACAGACATGCTCAGGAGCCAAGTCTCTTTCAGCAAGTAGGATTTAATAACTACGTTCATCCCAGAATATCACACTAATGGTGCGTTCTATGTCTCCCTCAATTTGGATGTTTAAAACATAAATCCTGTCGGGTGGGAGAACGCGCCCGTCTGCAGTCTCGACTGCAAAAGAGTCACTACATGCTGTCGCATCCAGATGATCTTTCAGACTCTGGTGACATATCATGACTTCTGCCGCACTGTCCAGCAGTCTTAGAGCCCAAGTATTGTTATTCAGCAATGTTCTCAAGTTTAATGCAATTTTTAATTGAAAATACTGCTACCTTTTTCTTTTTAAACTGGCTTTTGTTGTGGGGACATGTCTTCTTTTTTGTCTGAAGATCATGGTGAGACTTTCTTCTGTTTCACGTAGTGAGGACGTTGCTCTGACTGGCCCACTCTCCCGCTATGTCTATCTGGTCCGTCCTGAAAGGAACGAGAGGGAAGTGAATCAGTATATCTGTCAGGAGCTTTAATATTTTCTTTATTTCTGAAATTATATCTCCTATGCTTGTTTGGTGCCTTCCTTAGGGGTGGTACTCTGTTTTTCAGGCTTCTTCAGCTTGACTCCCAAACTATTCCATCCTACACTGGTATAGGTATCCGAAGTTATTTTCATTAGCTGTTTTTCCTGTTCTAAGTATGGAATCTTTCGGAGCCACTGGCGTATAACCAACACTACCGCATCCCCTTTAATGTTACTAAGCATTATTGAGGAGACTGTGTTGAAGTTACGCATTCGTTTCATCCCCAAGTCTAGGGCTTGAGCAGCCCTGTGTTTGTTCTGAATTTGTTTTAACACTAAATTGGCAAGTGTCAGGGTACCACGTATGGTAGTTTCAATCTCAGTAAAGACTGTACCCCATGTGGGGCAGTCATCTAATAAGGGAACCATCCCTAAGGGCAAGCACATTGTGAGAATTCAATGTTTTTCCTGTGGCCCCGTATGAGGAAACACAGCTTCCAGCTGATTAGTTTTCTGGGCTATCCAGAACGGGATGTTCTCTCATTCTGTGGGCATTTTACCCATAATAGTATGTACTGTTTATGGATTAATACCAGTAGTGGCCAATTGATATCCAGCGGGTGCTGATGGTGATGGATGCAATGGTGTTGTTTTCAAAGTTTGCATTATGAACTGAACAAGTGTTACAAGCTGAATGTATAGATTGTGCAGATCAGCTGGATGCTTGTTTTGTACACTGGGGTGAGATGTATATGTATATGTTGGTCCTTCATTACCTAAGGGACTGAATCTCACGGGTTGTATTACGTGTGGTAAGCTGCCACTAAACCAGTTCTGATGTTCTTGATAAGTAATCGTTTTTTTCAAAATACTGGTATGCTTGGTACCGCAGTAGTACGTTTTCAATTCTGTAAGTGTAGAATGTGAATGTTCTAGGATCTTCCTCAGGAAAGGTAACCCAGGAATAGAATGTTTCTATCTGGTAAGCTTCATGAACTTCTACAATGGATGTAAAATCGCCACCCTCATCACGTAAGCTGTGCCCTATCAGATGTAGCGTTAAGGCATGGTTGACATTATCTGGGATGTCTACGGCATTAGCCATATTGTGAAATGGGTAAAAAGATGGAACATCAAATGGGGAGAAATCCTTTTAAGTGTTAAAGCTTGACCAACCTACAGCTGAGTTAAGTGCTCCCTTTTCAGCTGAGAAGGATTATCCCCAACACCACAGATGTCTCCGTATAATGATAATTAGTGTACCTGTTGTATGTCAGACAGTGATCATCAGGGCATCCATAAATTAGTGCCTAGACACCAAAGTTGGTGGCGCCATGTCGCAGTTGGACTTTTGCTCTAGGCAAGACTGCTGGTTTAGGGATAACAGCACTTTTGTTTGTAGTTGACTAGGCCAATCCTACAACAAGTCAAAACTGTCGGCCCAACCCTTCTGGCTCATAAGCAGTACCTTACCAAAAACCCAAAACACTAAAGGGTGATTTCTGGCAGTTTTATGCATGGAATCAAGAATGCGACAACTGAGGGGAATCGTGGTTAAATGGAGATTACCCTTTTCTCACATAAGCAACAAGTCTCAGTTACACACAGACAATGAAGAAGATGCAGTAAAGTTTTCAAATGGTTTTATTAAAAAGACTGCAATCTACTGTAAAATGCATGGGCCACAATGATTAGGATAGTGAACAATGCAAAAACATAATTTTAAAAAACAGAGTCATGAATATAAAGATCCCCACCATTTTGCAATAACATAAGATGTGAAATAGGTGTGAAATAGGCCCTAATACCCTAGCATGTTGAACCTCATCTCTAACCTAAAGAGAGCTAGGTGTGTTAAACCTAATCTGCCAGTAGTATGTCAATCAGTAGAGCCCCCCAACCCTTGTTACATTGGAATGAGGAGTCTAGATCAGACTCCATGGGAACACGAAGGTTGGGTCTGCATCAAAGTGACATGTATCATAGATAGCTTTGATGGCATCTGTTAGGAATCCCTCTGATAATCCCGTCTGCGCGAGATGTATTTATACAGATCTTGTAGGACCCCTGATGCAGGTATGTTCCGAAAAAATGGATAAGAAGGCATGCTTGGTGTGACAATTTTATAAACAATTCCCTGAAAAGGTACATTATGTTACTGTTGCATGTAAGTGGGAAAGTACATGATGTGAGTACCTACGTATATCACTTATCTTTGACACTGATAGGGACGCCTTCACAAAGTGGCACTGATAACATGAAATTAAAACATCTTCCTAACTATAAACATAGCAGCCATTTTGGAAGAAATAATTAGATGAATGTGCTAAAACAGAGGAGGCTAAGTAGGGTAAGAGTCACTAGGTGACGGGGGAACAGGCCTGCAAGCCAGAAGGCTAAGCTATCTCCTGATTCCCATTAAAATTAAATAGGGTCCACTACAACTTCAGCCTCACTTTGTAGTGTTTTCACATGTGTGCCTCCTACTGGAATTTTATTTATGCCGTCAAAGGGCTGATTTTTTATCACTGACGCAGACAAGATGCATATTTGTTTAGCACACAGTGGCCCCATCATAGATTATACAGAAAGAAATGTGACTGGGATTCCTTTCATGAAAATCTGCTGCTGATTATTTCAGGTCTGATGTCTACTTTTACCTTGTCCTGATGATGACCCCAGAGGATCTATCCTAATAAAGGGGTCGAAACATCAAATTTATCTTAATTTATCCTACCCTTAACATTTATTGTTGGATACAAACTCTTATGCTTTATTACTTTGGTTTTCGATCCCTCAATCCAGTAATCTGAAGGGTTTTGGACGCCTGGTGCATTATTTGCACACTTTGTATATTACTTTTATTATGTTTTGTTATGGTTCACTGATTATCACTTGTTCACTGTGCCTTCACTTGGAGCAGCTTCTTTTCCCTGTTTTGAGAAATATACATTGATAATGTTTGCAGTATGGTGTATGTAATAATTTTCTAGAAAGGCAATAAATGACTTGGATAACAGGTCAATGTATTTTCCATGTCTTGTTATCACAGTTTTGCATAAAAAGTATTTTTCCCGGTAGAGCATTTGTTTGAATGTTAGCTAAATAATGGTGTCCTAATTGTTCTTAATGGTTACTTGATAATGTTTTGACCATTGACTGAGTTTTAATGTGATTATATTTTAAATTTTATGTTGTATGTTTTCATTTTAGGTTTATGTAAGCATTGGTGGATTATTTGTAATTAATTAAGTGTCATGGATAGATTTTTATGATGCCTGTAATTGTGTATGTTAAATGAAGTCTATGTAATATATGTATAAGAATGTATTACTTAGAAATAATGGATCTGTATAGATGTGTGTGTGTGTACATATGTATATCTATGTTTTGAAGTGATCTGTCAAGAGGGGGCTGAGAAAAAGGGGTGTCAAAAATGTATTTCCCATGTTAATTCCCTTAGGACCTTCAGACACGACTGCAGCCTGACCCGCTGGAAACAATTACACCAAATGTGGCAGAAAGCAAACTTTCGGTATGCAGATTGTGATTTTGCATATTTGGTGTAATCTGTCCAGTAGTTTTTGAGAAATGTATGGAAATTCTAATTTATATATCTCTGGCAGCAGCGACTCTACGATTATTTAGCAAATATTTCGTGGAAAATCGTGAATTTTCATGACTACGTGTATGAAAATAAGCACTGTGATTTGCTGATTGCAGCCTGACGGGAAAGTTGCGACCCCCCTTTACTTTGTGGGACGCGGTCCCCAGGGGTGAAACTTTTATTTGAAAGTGGAATAAGAGGTCAGGGTGAAAGTAACCTGATCCCAGGGGTGTGATGTAGGTGTGTTTTAGGGGCAAATTCCGGGATTAAAATAATTTTGCATCACAATGTGTGTATTTAATGAAAATTCACAACGTTTTGTGAATTTTCAAAAATTATTCAGAAAATATTTGTGAATGTAAAAACTTTTAAAGAAAAACAACAGACTCATTTATACACTAATTCATTCACACATGCACTCAGAGACTCGTGCCCCCACTCACACACCCACTCATGCACTCAAGCACCCCCTCAAACCCAATCATAGACTCAAACACCAACTTTCAGACCCACTCAGACACTCACGCACCCACTCACAGATCCACTGAGGGGGACAAGCCCTGTAGCCAACCTCCGCTGCCCACAGCCAAATGACATGTGTGGCGGGGGGTTGGGTGGTTATAAGGTCTTGTTGTAAGGCCTGCCTGCAGGCCAAGCCTTGTGACCAGCCCCGGCACATATGGCCGAAGCCCATGCACAGCGGGGGCTGGAATAAAGGATAGTAACTAAAATTGCGTTATGTTGAAAAACACTGAACAAAAACAAAGATTACAGCAACGTTATACTTAGGTTCTGAATTTACTTGTACAAAACCATAGACATTCAGTAGTTATAGTTAGAGTTCTTTAAAGTAACTATAACTCGCACCCTAAGGTAGCTATAACTGCTGCCTTCAAACAAAGAATTCATTTTGACCAAAACAAGTCTTGTTCACCATATTGTTAGCCCTTCATTCATGTTACTTAAGCATTTTTACTATGCCATCAACCATAAAAAAAGAGAAAAGTCTTTATGGTGCAATGTAACAAAAAAACTACCATGTGATGCAATAATATTATTCAAACCTCACTTATTTTCATAGTAACTCAAAGACAACAGTCTTCCATAACATCAATTTATTCTTTAGAAAATGTAAGGTCGTCAAATCCATCATTCTCAAAATAATTGATGATAAATATACAATGCCATGAGAGCATCTCAATAATATCTTTATCTACTTTATAAACCTGTGATAGGCTTACTTTAATTTCATCACATTTTTTTGTGGATCAAACCTTCTTATGTCTATTTCCTGTGGCTCTCAGGACATTCTGATAAACTTCTCAAAATGTCACATATCGCCAAGGAAGGGAACAACCTCTATGGTATATTATCCATTAAAAATCATACTATTCAGTACAAAATATCACAACGTTTTCACATAATTTCTTACTCAGCATTCATTTCATTTACATGTTTTAGGTCATCTGTCCCATCATTATCGTAATCATATGCCAAGCCTAGGAAATATACCCATAGTAGGCATATATTTCAATTTCACCATGATTTCCTAGGGATCAAAATGTGATTCCCTTCCCATTCCCCAACATTTTCCAGACTTTCATCAATGTCATGCATTTATAAAGCCTATAGTGGGCTAAACAATAGTGAAAAGAACTCCAACTGAGACTGACCCTCCATTAATATACCGAAAAGTGCACCATGTCCCGCATCAATAAAAAACCACATAAGATAACAAAAATTCTCTATATCCAATCATCTTCAAGGAAGAAGACAAAATAGGTTGGAAGGAGAGGTTCCAATAACTTCACATTATAAATGCGTAAACATTCCCTCATCACAGTTCATTCCAATAGGGAATAAACAGCCAACCTACAATATAAAACGGGATTCAAGGCTCTGTAAAGAAGAGGCCTGATCCCCCACTAGGAGTTTTTGGGACAGGGACAATTTCAAAGTACCTTGCTAAGGTCAATAGCCTCCATGGACTTCATTGAAATGTCTGGCTGTACTATAACTATGATCATAGTTTAAGATAGGCCTCCAGTGCTCCAGAATCAATTGTTTCACTGGGAAGGTCGTGGAACCAATATACCATTTTCCACAGGGACACATTGGGGGTCATTCTGACCCTGGCAGTCAGTGTTAAAGCGGCGGCCAACCCACCAACAGGCTGGCGGTCCAAAAAATGGAATTCTGACACTGGCGGGAACCGCCAACACAGGCCGCCGCTTTAACACTCCGACCGCCACGGCGGCACAAATAAACAGCGCGGCGGTCACCGCCAACAGCCAGACGGCAGACAATGTACCGCCCACCCTATCACGACTCACCAATCCGCCACCTTTTCCGGGGCGGGAGCCCCGCCGATAAAAACACGGCGGAAACAGACATTTCCAATGGAAAACGCTCACCTCGACACACTCCACGCGGAATCGGGACAGCATGGAACCGGAACTCCACATCCTCCCAGCCATTGCCTTCCTGCTCTTCTTCCAGGATCACGAACGTCGCCGCAGACGACAACGGTGAGTACTGCACCTACGACACAGGGGAGGGGGGAGGAGGAAAGGTTACGGGCACACACATACGCCACACACCCACCCCCACCCTCACCCCCACCGAAATACCTACACACCAATGCAGATTGAAAAGTCAGAGTGACACCCCCAAACCCCCAAAACAAAAATGCAAAGACAAAAGGCAATGATTGTAAAAATAGAACTATATTATAGCAATAATTAAGTATAGCGAACTTAGCAATATATAAAGAATTATTACACATCTAGAACTATATATATACAAGTAGCAAAAGTCCGGCACAGTTTTGCAAAGTCCAAATGTCCGTGGGCCAATGTGCAGCAACACCTGGGCAAAGCCCACACACGAGATCGAGTCCATTGGAGAGAACACTGCTGGGGCATCACATAAATAAAATACTGGCACCTCAGGGGGAAGGGAAGGGGGGGCACCTCAGCCACATGAGTCCATGACGCCAGATCCACGAAGGGCCTCCATGCCCACTGTGCCATCCTGGGGAGTGCAAAGCCACAGTCTCTCAAGTCTCTACAGTGGGTGGATTGCCCACTGTGCCATCCTGGGGAGTGCAAAGCCACAGTCTCTCAAGTCTCTACAGTGGGTGGATTGCCCACTGTGCCATCCTGGGGGGTGCAAAGCCACAGTCCATCAGGTGGATTACAGAGTCCACTGGTCATGGAGGAGGCATGGTGGGCAGAGTGCCTTGTGAAGCCCTGCCCGACACAGAACCGGGCCTGCCAATGGGCCAGCGGTGCTTGACAGGAGGGCCCAGCGGAGCGGTGCTTGACAGGAGGGCCCAGCGGAGCGGTGCTTGAGATGAGGGCCCAGCAGAGCGGTGCTTGACAGGAGGGCCCAGCGGAGCGGTGCTTGACAGGAGGGCCCAGCGGAGCGGTGCTTGACAGGAGGGCCCAGCGGAGCGGTGCTTGAGATGAGGGCCCAGCGGAGCGGTGCTTGACAGGAGGGCCCAGCGGAGCGGTGCTTGACAGGAGGACCCAGCGGAGCGGTGCTTGAGATGAGGGCCCAGCGGAGCGGTGCTTGAGAGGAGGGCCCAGCGGAGTGGTGCTTGAGATGAGGGCCCAGCGGAGCGGTGCTTGACAGGAGGGCCCAGCGGAGCGGTGCTTGAGATGAGGGCCCAGCGGAGCGGTGCTTGACAGGAGGGCCCTGTTCAGCGGTGCCTGTCTTGGCGGGGCCCTGTTCAGCAGTGCTTCTCACGGCGGGGCCCTGTTCAGCGGTGCTTCTCACGGCGGGGCCCTGTTCAGCGGTGCTCCTCACGGCGGGGCCCTGTTCAGCGGTGCTCCTCACGGCGGGCCCTGTTCAGTGGTACCTGTCTTGGCGGGGCCCTGTTCAGCGGTGCTTCCCACGGCGGGGACCTGTTCAGAGGTGCTCCTCACGGCGGGGCCCTGTTCAGTGGTGCTCCTCACGGCGGGGCCCTGTTCAGCGGTGCTTCTCACGGCGGGGACCTGTTCAGCGGTGCTCCTCACGGCGGGGCCCTGTTCAGCGGTGCTCCTCACGGCGGGGCCCTGTTCAGCGGTGCCTGTCTTGTGTTTCGAGTGAACCACACCTGGCCAATACTTCCCGCTCAGTCAGCATCGGACCTTTCCGTTGCGGGGCCCTCCTGTGATGGAGTCCTGGGGCCCTGGGTCTCCTCCGATACCCCCGGAATGGGGCTGGTGGGGCCCTCATGGCCAGGTCGGCTCCTCCCTGCCTTTTGCGCTTTGCTGCCCTTGCCCTCCTTGGCAGACTCTCCGTGGCCCTTGGCTCCCTTACCCGATGTGGCAGGTGACGGTGCAAGGCTACCCTCCTTGGGGGCAGGCGTATCAGGCCTGTCGCGCCTGCCCTTCAGTTTTTTGCTCCTCTTGCCAGGGGGGGGGGCTGGCTGTGCCTTTGCTGCTGGCCGATGTCCCTGCCCAAGGAAAGAGCGGACTCCAAAAACCATGCACGACGTTCTTGGGAGTTGCTGGGCTGGTGGTGGCTGAGGTGTTTTTGGAACTCTTACGAGATGGAGGTGGTGGGTCAGGTGAGGAAAAGAGGTCCAGTTTATAGAGGAATAGTTTTTTTGGAGCAATGGGAAGGGTAGCTGGAGTGGGTATGGGAGTGGAGGAAGAGGATGTGGTTGAAGGAGAGTCAAGTCTGGTGTCTTTGGGTGCAGGTGCTTGGGCTGGAGGCTGACGTGAGGTGGATGGCTGTTGGTTGGGTGCCTGCCTGCGTTTGTGTGGTTTGGAAGCGGGGGTGACAGACACACTGGGAGAGGACACAGGGGACGTGTACATGGCAGTGGGGGTGGTGACTGCACGTGTGCGGACTGGTGTGGAGGGTGTGCTGGTGATGGGTGTACTGGCTGATGGTGGTGTGCATGCAGGTGTGAGTGTAGACGTCACAGGGAGGGAGGAGGGAGACGAGGAGGTGGGGGACACAGAGGAGGTAGTGGCTGTTGGCATGTCTGCATCTGTATGTTGCTTGTGTGAATGCTTGTGTGTTCTGTGGTGCTTATGTCTGGATGAGCTTCCCTTGGGTGTTGAGGTGTGTGCAGGCTGGTCTGTAGGTGTGGATGGGATAGGCAGAGGAACAGGGGAGTGGGACTGGGTGGAGGGAGTTAGAAGAGGGAGGCTGGAGACAGGGACAATGGCTGCCGTCAGTGCTGAGGCCAGAGCGTTGAACGATCGCTGCTGGGCAGCCTGACCCGAATGAAGGCCCTCCAGGTATGCATTGCTTTGATGCACCTCCCTCTCCACACCCTGGATGGCATTCAAAAGGGTAGAATGCCCAACAATGATGGTCCTCAGGAGGTCAATGACCTCCTCACTGAGGGCAGCAGGGGTGACTGGGGCAGGGCCTGAGGTGCCTGGGGCGAAGGAGATGGCCGCCTTCCTGGCCGTGCGGGCACGGGCCGAAGGCCGAGGGGCTGCTGGGAGGGCGGAGCTGGTGCTCTGGGTGGCGGCTGTACCTGTAGTATCAGTGGGCACGGATGTTTCCGCCACCGCAAGGGAGCTCCCATCCGAGGATATGTCGGTGTCACTGACGTCTGCACGGGTCCCCGTGGTGGAGCCCCCCTCGCCCTCCGTCTCACTGGTCATGTCGGAGTCCGTTGCATGGCCCTCCGGGGCCATGTGAGATGCAGCTCCCTCTTGCGCCGATGCCACTTCTCCTCCGCCTGATGATGCTAATGCACACATTCACAGAAAAACAAAGAAAATGGGGGGGGGGGTGGAGAAATAAAGACAAGTTGAGTGCATGCATTGGGGACCCCGTTGGCGGAGAGGACAGACACAGAAGCCCCCTGCACTACGCTGCGCACTTGGGGTACACTACTCATTCACTGGGACATGCCCTACAAGCCTATGGGTGACAACTGCCCACACAGAATACACAGGTCCATGAATAGCGTTACTAGGCACCCTACAGAGGTGGGGGGCGGGGCACAGGACCATACCTCAAGGAGGGGCCTAGCCTACAGAAATCGCCCTGGCCTAGGGATACCCACAGCCCTCCTCCCCCACCCAGGCACCTCCACTGCGCGCAAATATAGCTGAATGTGCTGGTACTCACCCCCTTGTGTCTGCTGTGATGTCCTCAAGCGCCCATCTAGATCGGGGTAGGCCACCGCCAGGTTCTGGGACATCAGGGGGGTCAAGGTACGACTGGCACCCCTCCTAGGTTGGGAGGCCATCCCCAGCAGAGCCTCGGCGGTCTTCCTGCTCCCGCGGCGGATGTCCTCCCACCTCTTGCGGCAGTGGGTGCCCCGTCTGTTGTGGACCCCCAGGGCCCGGACGTCCTTGGCGATGGCACGCCAAATATCGATCTTCTGATGGGCGCTGACCTATGTGACATGTACAGGGGGGGAAAAGAAACATCATCACTTTTCTGCATGCTCGATGTGAGTGGCCCCCCCTCCCCAAACTTGCCATGTGGCACATGCTTTCTTCTGTCGTGCCATGCATTCGTAATTCGCTCCCCTCCCCTCCATCGTACATCCACCCCACTCATCACAGGCATTGCCCAATATGCATTGGCCCCCGTGTACTCACCTGTTGGTCTGGAGGACCGTAGAGTAGCGCATACTGGGGGAGGACCTCGTCCACGAGCTTCTCCAACTCTTCGGAACTGAAGGCGGGGGCCCTTTCCCCAGTCGCAGCAGCCATTGTCACTTCCAGACCGAGGTCACAGCAGCACTTGCAGTATAGGTCCTCTCCTGTGGATGCTCAGGTCTCGTGTGATTAAGCAGAGAGAAAATGGCGGTCACGCCCGCGGCGGTGCGTACCGCGGCGGTGCGTACCGCGACCGCCGGCGCACATCGTCATTGGCTCCTGAAACCCATAGGGTTCAATGTTAGCCAATGCTGCTTTGCGCCGCGGTCTTCGACCGCCTACCGCCACGGCGTGCCACGCCAGCGCAATGACCTCACTTCACATTGTCACACTTCACAGGTCAGGCAGCCGCCATTTCAAGGGCCCACATGGCTTAATTCCTACTGCGTCACACATGGCTAGGCCTTGCATCGACACTCATACAAGCCATTCAATCCAGAGAGATTCGTGTACTGTGCAGGCTGTGGGAACTTACCTGTGGGTTGATTGACTCTGTGCTCCATGTTGTCCTTCCTAGGCACCGTCCGCTGGGACTTGCGAGGAGACGGAGGAATGTTCCCGTGTACAGACCGCTGGTGGACCTGTCGACAATGAAAGAACGACATGTCATACTCACCTACAGACTCAACAGTGCCACTATACAGGAACTGTGTGCCCAGCTGGAGCCAGACCTGATGTCACCCATCCGCCAACCCACAGGGATTCCGCCTCTAGTGCAGGTGCTGTCAGTACTCCATTTTTTGGCTAGTGGATCATTTCAAACTACAGTGGCCATTTCATCTGGGATGTCTCAGCCTATGTTTTCAAGGGTATTGTCCAGAGTGTTGTCTGCCCTGATGAAATACATGCGGAGCTACATCATTTTCCCTGAGGTGGGTGAGTTGCCTACAGTGAAGGGTGATTTCTATGCCCTTGGACACATTCCCAATATCATTGGTGCCATTGATGGTACCCATGTGGCTTTGGTCCCCCCAAAAGACAATGAACAGGTGTACAGGAACCGAAAAAGTTATCATTCGATGAATGTCCAGGTGGTCTGTTTGGCTGACCAGTACATCTCCCATTTAAATGCCAAGTTCCCAGGGTCAGTGCATGACGCGTACGTCATGCGAAATAGCAGCATCCCTTATGTGATGGAACAGCTACAGAGACAGCGTGTGTGGCTAATTGGTGACTCTGGTTACCCCAACCTGCCTTGGCTCTTGACCCCAGTGAGGAATCCCAGGACAAGGGCAGAGGAACGGTACAATGAGGCCCATGGGCGTACTAGGAGGGTGATCAAGCGGACCTTCGGCCTCCTGAAGGCCAGGTTTAGGTGCCTGCATATGACAGGTGGATCCCTAATGTACTCACCAAAGAAGCTGTGTCATATCATCGTGGCCTGCTGCATGCTTCACAACCTGGCTTTGCGACGCCAGGTGCCTTTCCTGCAGGAGGATGGTCCAGATGGTGGTGTTGTGGCCGCTGTGGAGCCTGCGGAGAGTGAAGAGGAGGAAGACGAAGAGGACGACACAGACAACAGGGACAGAGTGATACTGCAGTATTTCCAGTAACACACAGGTAAGAATCTACTCCTGCATTTTATTATATCTGTAACAGTACTGGCTCTCTACTGTCTGACCTTTCACCCCAATGTATAGTAACTTAGTTGAGAATTTGCCTTCCTATTTCAGTGATCTGGTCCCCACGGAGTGCCCTCTGGTTTATTTCCCCATGGACTACCGCTGTGTGACACTGGTATGTTGTCACCACAATGTAATTGGACATTTTTGGTTGGTTATATCGAATACATTTGGTTTAAAAAAATAAATAGCAGACTCCAGATGGTTTTTGTGCAATAATTGTGTTTATTGAAGTGCAAAAATTGGTGTATAGTTCAAAAAGGGTGATGGGTGATGGTGGAGGCATGTCCATGGCAGAGTCCAGACTCTCGTTCGCACAGGTGCATTGTCCATATGCCTGTGGAAGGTGGAGCAGGGGCAGTTCAAGGTTGGACAGGGTGAACAAGTGGGACAGTGGGATGACATCCGGGGGGATCCGTGCATGGCGGGGGTCTTGACATCCTACTCTATCTTCTTCCTAGATCTCAGGCCTTTCTTGTGGAGTGGTTCATGTTCTGCAGGGGGTGGGGTCCGGGTGGCCCGTTGCTGTTGTGTCGGGGCCTCCTGACCACTAGCGCCGGCGGAGGTGGTGGGCTGTTCTTCCTCCATGCTAGTGGCAGGGGCCCTTTGGGGGGCCACATGGTCCCGCAATGTGGTGACAATCTGGTTGAGTGCCACCACGATTGTACCCATTGCGGAACTGATGCTGCGCAGTTCTTCCCGGAACCCCATGTACTGGCCCTCCTGCATGGCCTTGATCTCCTGGAACCTGGCCAGGACCGTCGCCATCGTCTCTTGGGAGTGGTGGTATGCTCCCATGATGGTGGTGAGGGCCTCTTGGACAGTGGGTTCCCTAGGCCTGTCTTCCCTCTGTCGCACAGCAGCCCTCCCAGTTCCCCTTTGTTCCTGGGCCTCTGTCCCCTGGACGGTGTGCCCACTACCACTGCCCCCAGGTCCCTGTTGTTGTTGGGGTGGTGGGTTGCCCTGGGTGCCCTGTAGTGGTAGACACACCGCTGCTTGACCTGTCCTGGAGACAGAGGCATGGGCCCGCTGGGTGGGTGCTGTGCTGGGGTTTCCAGAGGGGGGTAGGTCTTCTGTGGCATGTGGCTGCCTGAGGGGAACCGACTGTCTAGAGGTCCCCGATGGTCCGGGCTGGTCATCAGGTTCTAGGTCGACAGAGCTGCTGTCATCACTGGGGGCCTGTTCTGGGGGTGGGATGGACCTTTCTGGACCCTCCTGGCCGGTGTGTTGGCGTTCGGGCCCTGCAGGGGTAAAAGAGTATGGTTATTGCATCTGTGTGTGCCATGGCATGCGATTTGTGGGTGCCCTGGTCCCCCAGTGCTGGCATTCCCTTGTGGGAGGAGTTGTGAGGGTGGTTTGGGGGGGGGGATGGGTATGTGCAGTGGTCATGCTTTGGTGATGGGTGTCCATGGTTTGTGTTGGCATTCAGGGGTTGGTGTTGGTTTGGGTGGGTTGTGCTGGTGAGACATTAGCAGGGAGGATATGTGCTGGGGGGTTGGGGGTGAGGGTGGGGGTGTGGGTTGGCATGCTGGTCGTTGGGGGGGTGAAGTAGTTGAGATTAGACTTACCAGAGTCCATTCCTCCGCCTACTCCGGCGAGGCCCTCAGGATGCAGGATGTTCAAGACCTCTTGCTCCCATGCTGTGAATTCGGGTGGAGTGGGTGGGGGTCCGCCGCCAGTCTTCTGCACAGCGATGTTGTGTCTTGACACCATCGCCCGCACCTTCCCCCGTAGGTCGTTCCAGCGCTTTCGGATGTCTTCCCGATTTCTGGGATGCTGTCCCACAGCGTTGACCCTGTCGACGATCCTTTGCCATAGCTTCGCCTTCCTGGCTATTGTGGTGTGCTGCACCTGTGTGCCGAAGAGCTGGGGCTCTACCCTAATTATTTCCTCCACCATGACCCTGAGTTCTTGGTCCGAGAACCTGGGGTGTCTTTGGGGTGCCATGGGGTGGTGTGGATGAGGTGTGGGGTGGGTGTTTGTGGTGATGAGTGTAGTGGTGTGTGGTGTTTTGTGCGTAGATGTAGTGTGCGGGATGATGTTGGGTTCCTGTGTGTGTTGTGGTTTGCGTTCCCTGTGCTCTCTCTCTCTGTATTGCGCCTTGTCTCTGAATTTCGATTTGTGGGGGTTTGTGGGTGATGTGGGTGTGTGTTTTATATCGTATTGATTGTGTGGGAGTGGTGTTTGTATGTGTATCAGGTGTGTGTATTTGTAATTGTCCAATGTGGCAGTGTTTTGTAGATGTGTGTGTATTTTGAGTGCAGCGGTGTGTACCGCCAATGGGATACCGCGGTTGAAAGACCGCCGCGTGGATTCGTGGGTGGTAATGGCATGGGCGTATTTCTGTTGGTGTGACGGTGGAGGTTTGGTCGTCTCCAGTTTATCGCTGACCGCTGATGTGGCGGCCTTCAGTGGAGGTCGGGTTTTTGGCGGTTTGGCTGTTGTGGGTCAGAATGACCCTGGCGGGTTGCTGCGGCCGCGGCGGTGTTATGGCGGTCTTCTGACCGGCGGTAACTGCTTTTTACCGCCAGGGTCAGAATGACCCCCATTATGTCATGTACTACAAACTCGGTATTGCACTGAATTAACCAGGGAATGGTCAATTTCTTTTGTGTTCTCTGTAGGGTAACCTCCTAAATGTTCCCACTATTTCTACAGGCCTTGCAGTGCCCACATCTTTGAAAACCCTTCAACAGTTGTAACCAATTCCGTTCAGGTGACCTAAAATGTCTGTGTATCAGAATGTCCTTCAAAGAAACATTCCTCTGGTATGTTATATTTGGAGTACCACCTATTTTATCTTTCAAAGCGGGATCCTGTCTCAAGATCCCTCATCGGTTCCTCAAAATCTGTTTAATACATCCTGTTTGACTATTACATTTCATGATGAATCTTAATGTATTTGTCTGTCCCTGATTTCTGACAAAATCCATTGGTTTAAAGAGGGTTTCCTCAGTGTTCACTTTGTCTGACACAACACTTGCAAACTTCAAAGCCTTCTAGTGTTACCCCTTTACTTGAAATCTCTCCATCATCTCCTTTTTAGTCATCTGGTACACCTGGTCGCAACTACAATTTGTTTTAGCATGTAAAAATTCACCATTGACAATACTCCATCCAAAACTCAATGGATAACAACTTGTAGCATGTAACATAGAATTTCCTGCTGTGTCTTTTTGAAACAGTTCAGTGCTCAACACCTCATTCTCCACCTTCACCTTCAGGTCTAAAAATTAAATTAACTCCTTACTGTATTGCATGGTTTACATCAGTCTCGTTTCATTTTCCGTGAAGCATCTGCAAATCTTTTTCACTGCCTTCCCATACAAAGAAAATATCATCAATGTACCTAAGTCAAACATTGACTTTGTCAGTCCATTCCCCAGAGCACCTGCTATTCCCACCAGCCAACCACTAGGTTGGCATAACTGGGGGCAAAGCAGGTACCCATTGATGTTCCTTATATTTGTTTGAACCACTCCCTTCCAAACATGAAAACATTCTCAGTGAGACATATCTCTATCATCATTAAAATCACATGTGTGTGTTTTAACAAATGAACGCTCCTAGCTCTCAAGTGGTGTTTACACACTCTCAAACCATCTCTCTGTCTTATGCTTGTGTATAAGCTTTCCATATCCAAGCAGACCAACCAATGCTCTAGCTCCCAGTGGAGATTTTGTATTTTCAGTAAAAAGTCTTCAGCATCTCTTGTGAAGGAATTCAAGTCTCTAACAAAGGGGGATAGGATAGGGTACACAGAAATGGAAGTATTTTTCAGCAAACTATTCTTTGAAGGAACAATTGGATGTCGCTATGGATTCTTTAAGTTTTTATGTACCTTAGAGAGCAAGTAAAAGGTCGAGTTGTAGGGGTATGGTTCTTCAAAAATAATTGTCTCATCCCAACTCAATAACTCGTCCTCATACCATTCCTCAATACAATCGAAATATCTTTGCTGTAACTCCATCAAACATGTTTTGTTCATCTCCACATAGAATTCAGTATTATTTAATTGCCTCATAGCCTCCTTGAAGTACATACTATGATCAATCAAACCACATCCCCCCTTTTATCAGAGGGTGTAATCACCAGATTTTGATCCTGTTTTCAACATATCACTGTCTACCACTGTTATCAAATTCTTCAGAAATTTTAACATGTCATCAGTCACAACATCACCAAACACATCAATATTATCCCTTGCTATTTGAGGCACAAACTTAGATTTTAACCTAAGGTTTCACATTCAGCCCCAATATCCACACCAAACTATTATACTAGCTCAGTTGCAACCAGTTGTTCAAAGGGATCCAGGTCACCCTCTGTGTTGCCTAAAGTACCTGAGGTGCTTAGTTCATCCAAAACGTACAGAATCTAGATATTTTCTATTAGTAAGGAGGATGTTTTTACATCATGTTCCATATTACTCAGAGGTAGTTTTTTCCGCTGTTTTAAAGCATGGATTTTGAACAATTTCCATTTGTGTAGAAATTTGCTTACCTGAGCATAGTCCATTGGAAATCATGGCAAAAGGAGAGGTCCAGTTTGAGAACCTGATCTTCAACATCATTGATCTTTCTACTGGAGAAAATAATAATCGTTAACTGGGATATCAAATCCATTGTCATTATTTCCTATGACCCTGGCTGTGTGTCCCCATGCCAGCTCCATCTTTCCGTCTCCACTGCCTTCTCTTCCAATTCCACATTTTCCTGCTCTGCCTCCTCCTTTCTGTGTGCCTCTGCATATCTGTTCGTTGGTTGATTGAAAGAGGTGGCATTCCCTGGAAAAAGGCAATGCAAGCACATCCTTCAATGATGTTCTATCAACAGACTCAAGGTCCGAACTCACATTTGTGCTCGATTCTCCCTTTCGTCCTTCCATTGCCCCCACTTTTTTCTCCTACATTAATTCCATTCTTAGTTTGTCAAATTTTCAAGCGAAAGTCAGTATTCTCCCAGTATTATAATCTTTCTCATCCCGCTGAAATTTGGGCTGTTTTCTTTCCATTACTTCCTTTTCAAAAATCTTTATTTGATCATCCACCAATTTATTGGCAAACTATGCCCGACTCTCCCCTCCTAGCTGGGCATTTGTGTTTCTGCCAATTCAGCTGAAAAAAAAAAATATATATATATATATATATATATATATATATATATATATATATATATATATATAAATATATATATATATATATATATATATATATATATATATATATATATATAAATGCTTAGTTATAGTTTGGGCAAGTTTCCACAGCAAAAGCATTCTTTGTTGCTCCTATAAATGTGCCACTGTTTGACGAACATTCACAAAACTTTAAAGAAAAAGTTTTATCCTCCTCAGCTCCTCCCTACCTTCCTGGACGGTTTGGGGATAATCAGTCAAGGTGGGTCAGAGAAAAAGGGTGTCATAAATGCATTTTCCTCATACATTTTTCTGTAGGAAAACTAGACACAGCTATGCCCCAAACAGCTGATGGGAATTACATGAAATTTGGTAGAAATCAAGATCTTGGTTCAGAAAGCATGGGTTCTGTAATGTAATTCTGTACAGATATTTTTTGAAAACTAAAGGCCCAAATTTATGAAGAGCCGAGTGCCATCTATCGTCACATTAGCATCATGTTTTTGACGCTAGTGTGGCAAAAACGCTGCACCATGTTTTCAAAGAGGTGCGATCCCACTTTGTAAACCCTTGCGCCACATTATGCCTGCGCCAGGCATAATGTATAGAAGGGGGGCGTTCCCCCGTTAGGAAGCCTGCAAAAATGGCACAGTGGAACCTATGAGATTCCACTGCGCTATTTGTAGCAGCATTTTTAATTCCTGCACAGAACAGGCGTTAAAAAGGAGGCACACCATTATTTATTATGGGCCTTATGTACTTTGCAGGATTAGTGGCAACATTTTCGGCTCTAATTCTGCAAAGTACAGCAATAGCGTAAAACATTATGACACTATTGTCCCTAACCTGCACCAAGGTAAGCCATATTTTAAATATGACACACATGGTGGCTTTAGGGGGCACAATAGGCTGTTAGAAAAGTGTCTCTTAATAACACGAAGAGCCACTTTTCTTAAACCTGGGCCTAACTTTCAAAGATCTGCAGAGCCAACAGTTCTTAAGATATGATCTGATTGGCTGCCACCACTTTGACAAAGGTGTGATGGCAGCAATTGTGGGACTTGAGACACAGTCCACTGTCCTGAAAAAGGTGTAAAAAACATAAAAGGGGGAAAGGTAAGGCTACCATGCCTTCTAAGCCTTGGGGACATACCCACTCCTTTGGGCCAAAAGCGATTGTTTTCTTTTTTTTATATTACTCATCAGATTTCCAGATGATCCACTTTAAAATGTAAAACAAGGTGTAAGATCCCATGCTTAAAAAAGCTTGGGTAAAACCCAGGAAACAGGTAACTTGAATGGCCATTATTACCTAACATTCTCCATAATTTGCCTCATGAGATAGTGAATAGTCAATGACAAAATGACTAGGAAACTGGAAGCTTTTATGCATGTTAGAGAGCAAATATTATTAATTAATTACGAGTAAACAGAGCACATAAATGATGTCTACCAAAAAGGCTTAATTAAAGAAACTTGTGCTAGAAATTTGCAATGTGCATGTTTGAAATGTGGTTGACATAGTGTTCACATCTCAAGTCCTATGTGAAATAACAAATAATGTTGAAAACATATTTTGATGAATCATAGCCATTTGTACTTACAAAAGATAATTAATATTGATAAAGGAAACTAATGAATAAAATTGTTATGACTGATAAAATAATGTAATAAATATGACGTGAAATACATGATATTAATAAAGAGGCATACAATATTAATTGTAAGATCTATGTTTGAATAGAAAAAATGTTTTATTCTTCATGTATTAGCATTAGTCAAAAGGCTTAAGCTTTAGTATTTTTCCAGAGTACAGTGATGAGATGTTCACTGAAAATCTTTTACAAACTTTGTCCATTAGCTATCCGATTAAAAGTTTACAGTGGAAATCAACAGTTTTAGTTCAGATGTTTTCCAAATAAATTTTTGCCTTATTTTTTAATTTTTGCATGTGACAAAGCCCAGCCCCACACATGCTTTTCCAATTCGAATTTGGTAGCAAGGATGTCCCACCCAATAAGTGAATTGAATGTTTATTAAATGATTATGATTGATTCAACTGCACAAATAATTAAATCTGTTGTGCTTTTTCAAATAATTATGTTGTTATTCTGTATAATTCTTTTAGAGTGTTCAATGGTGATTGCTCTTGTCAGATCAAGATTCTTTAGATGTTTTGGACAGCCTGTATTGCTTCTATACTGCTATCCTTTGATGTTGCGTATTATTTACATGACTTTAGCATTGTTAATATAAGGGGAATACATGTTTGAACTTTACTAAATTGGTGTGGTGATTCTTGGCCACATAGGTCTTTCTGGGTAAATTACTGTACTGAATACTACATATTGTTGTTATTGCCATGGGTTCCTAATGTTTGATTTGATGATCTTATTACTCCTCTCAAAAGATTTGACTCAACCATATGTTGGGTCCATAAGAGGCATGAAAATGCTTTATTCACAGAAATAATAAAAAATAAGTTTTTCCTGAGAAATTGTGGTCCCCGCAATCATTTTCATGAATAACATTATTATTGCGCAGCACCTGTTAGTTAGATGTAAGTTTGTGCTGAACTGGTATATTACCCTGCATGTATCAGTGTCTCTGCATCCGGAGCACTTCAGTGTTACAGAATGGGGCGCAAGGCCAGTGGTGTAGATTCATATTTATGCGGTGAATAAATGCCAGCCCACCACTGACTATACATTTTGGCATGTACACCTTGTACCTGTAACTAATTCAGTGCTTAATTTGTGCTATTGTTTGCCAGTGTTCATCACCAGTATCTATTTCAAAACACCAGAACATATCTATAACAGTCAACCACATGGTGGCACTGTCAGTCTATTTTAGAATAAAAGCACATGAGCAAAGCATCTAACAAGTCAACACAATTAAAATATATTGATACCAGAGTGTGCAGGCCAGTTGTATTGGTACTGGTATTTGACAGTGCCGCAAGCTGTAGTGGCCTCCTGAAACATACCTTGAACCCCGGAACTTTTTTTTTTTTTTTTTACAAAGTAAGCACTGGGCTACTCACCACTATGACAGTCCTAAATTTAGGAACTATAGAAGTGTTCAGTCACTTTAGAAGTGTCAGGCTTCAGTAGTGGGGAGGTCAGAATCTATTATTATTCAGAAAGCCAACGTAAACATTGTTAAGATTAGACTGAAGTGCCCTACTGCTTAGCCAGATATAAAAGGAGTGTGCTTTCAGATGAACTGGATGCTAATCATTGCATTTGTGTCTGAGGGACCATGTGTAATGTTTCGGAGACCCATTTGCTGTCATTTGACCAAGTTTCACCTCTGCTGCCTGGGTTTTCCTTCTCGGGTTTTCCCGCTCACCACTCTTCCCACCAACACAAGCCCTGCCCAACCCAGGACCTACTTAATTCATACCACAACACAATTGCACAGCAGGTATACACTGCTGGCACACCACAGTTGCAACAAAGGTGCACCAAAAGCAAGCCTGTCTGTGTCTGTCCACACCTGGAACACACCCAGGACACGACCCCTGGCCTTCCCATCCCCTGCATACGCACCATTGCTGAGATTTAAACCCTCGACTACGGACACTGCAAAAAACACTTCCACCATGCTGACCCACACTCCCTGGAAGGACTTTCCACCTGCATCCACTGCCGCTTCACCTGCCATAGCACACACTCCAACCCACCCCAAACACACCACAGACACCATCTGAACAAAAATAACAACTAGCATGCATCCTACTCAACACACTCTCACTATGCAAACACACCACTGAGATTTGGGACCTCATTTCAATCTTCACACCTGACTTCCTCTGCTTCACTGAGACACAAGCTCAATCCCACTTCTGTACCCAACATTGCCACCACAATACTTGAATGATGCAAGATCACCCACAGCAACTGCGTATACAAGCCTGGTGGAGGGATGGCCATCATACACAAGTAATCCATCCAATGCACGACCTTCTGACTCCAGACAGCAACACTTGCAACCCTCCCATTAGTAACACACTCACCTATGATCCTCCATGACTATATCCAGCCTTCGGCAACTTAATCGCACACTTCATCAGCCTCTTTGCCATAAATTCCAACAACTACATTTTCCTTGGTGACCTAAACTTCCATCTTGACAACCACAATGACATCAACACTACCAACCTCCTCAACAGTATGAACACCATCAAACTCACTCAGCTCATCCACAACCCCACACAGCTCAGGCCACATGCTAGACCCAATCTTCACCTCTAGTGAACACATCAGGTACAGCCACACCTCAAACTCACCTGGACAGACCACGCAATCATCCCCGTAAATATCACCAGCTCATGGACCTCTGCTTCCAGTCTGCCCAACACCCCCATCCCAGCTAGAACAAAGGCTCAGAGAATATATGGATTAATGCCTTTAACATCACTCACCTTGGGCCAGATGTAGGTAGCTAACAAATTGCGAGTCGGAAATTGCGAGTCGTTGCATCTCGCAATTTCCGACTTGCAAACAGGTATCCAACAAGAAAAAGCGACTTCATTTTGCGACTCGCAAATGAAGTTGCACCGCAGATTGCGAGTCCGCTGTTTGCGGGGTCGATTTTTGTGACCTCGCTAAAAACAAACATGCAAATTGCGAGTGGGTGTCGCAAATTGCGACTGTGCCACAAATTGCATGCAGGTGCAGCAGAACAGTCTGGAAAACACTTCCTGGCTCATGCTGATGACATCACAGCCAGGAAGTTTACAAATACACCTGGGAGGAGGGAGGACCACACCCATTCCAACTGCTGAGCAACCACCAGGAGGAACAGCAGCAAGAATGGAGGACTCTGGCAGGAAGAGGAAACTTAAGTTTTCAGAGAAGGAACTGGAGGTGCTGACAGATGAATGCTGCCAGCACCATGACCAGCTATTTGGAAGGGCTGCCCTGAGTGTGCAAGAGACTGACAAAAGGAGGATTTGGAATGACATCCAGGAGAAGGTCAACGCAATAGGGGTGAACCACTGGAGCATTGAAGGGCTCAAAAAGAGATGGTACAACCTGCGCTCCAGGACCAAGGAGAGGGTGGCAGAGCACCTCCGGGAGATGAGGGGCACAGGAGGAGGCCCATCCACCGTCCCACCACCCACACCCATGGAGGAACATGTAGAACAGACCCTGGAGCCAGAGGCAGTGGCTGGAATGGGAGAGCTGGACACGTCAGCGCCAGGAACATCAACAAGTGAGTACCATGAAACATGCATGTACACCCATATCTGCCATAGCCCCACCCACCCAGTACACAGCAGCATGCACAACCAAATTAGCTCCATTCCAGACTAGCAACCACCAGAATGGTGCATTATGGGCAATGTAGTCCAGTAGTCAGCTGATAGGCAACAGTTTATTAGGAAGCATACAACAGATTTTAGATACTGACAGTGTGTTCCCTATGTCCCACAGGTCTCCCACAAGACATCCCCACCAGCCAGTCCATCCAGGGTGCAGAGGGCAGCCAACAGGCAGCACAGGAGTCAGGAGCAGCCACCACAGGGCCCAGCACCACCGAACCACAGTCCCCTCCAGCTGCACCATTGGACATTGGGGAGATCGACCCAGCACCCGGTCCCAGCCACAGTGCCATCCAACAGGACCCTGATGCTCCACCGCGTCGCAGACGACGAGTCCATGTCCCTGCAGTGTCCCAGGAGGATGTATGGGACTGTTCCATGTCCACCGCCGAGGCAGCTCTCATCAGTGGTCAGCGCCTGCAAACAAGGCAGATGAGAGTCATATCAGGGGCCATGCAGCGTATGGAGTGGAATTTCACCACAGGGCTGGCACAGGTGCACACAGACTTCCAAAGCCTGAACAATCATGTTGGTGACCTTGCACTCTCCATCCGTCAACTAGTAACTGAACTTGTGTCAGAGAGAGAGAGTGCAAGGCGCTGTGAGCGCCAACTCATACACCGTTTGGACTGCATGGCTGCCTCAATCGTCCGACTAGCTGTCAATACAACAGGGCTGTCACGCCGTACAGTCAGTTTGCAGGTGGACTTGGGCCACTTTGCAGAGGATGTGGCTCGGGGACTGGGTCGGATAAGTCACGCTGTGGACATGATGGAGGCAAGACAGGTGTCTAGGGGCATGGAAGACACACCTCAAGATAGTCAGGAGGGCTCCACCGTCAGTAGTGCATCTGCCACAGACCCAAGGGTATTGAGGAGTGGCAGTGCATGTCAGGGATCTGCTGACACTCCAGGCACTGGCCATGCTGGGCGTCCCAGGCGGAGGAGTTGAGCTATGCACTTGCGGACAATTGAGGCACATGAGGTGAATGTGTCCTCATTGCAGGTGGACATTTACAGCCCCTGACCAACAGTTCATTTCTTTAGCTATTAGGCTCACTTAATAAAAGTTCTTGTTTTTTCCACTTCACAACTGGGCTCTTTGTGTGTGACATTAGTGTGTGTGGTGACAGGTAGCACATACCTTCCAAAGTATTGGTTTGCAATGTGGTCCCGTCTCTGTCTGCCTTGATTTGCAATCCTTCTATCCCCATGATGGCGATGTGGTAGCTCTTGCTCGTCATCCTCCGAATCTGGGTCTTCTGGGTTGAGATGTAGCCCATGTCTGGTGGCAATGTTGTGCAGTATAGCGCATGCGCCAACTATCTTGAATGCTGTTATTGGGGCATACTGGAGCGCACCTCCACTTCTGTGGAGGCATCGGAATCTTGCCTTCAACAGTCCAAAGGTCCTCTCTATAACATTTCGGGTCCTCCTATGTGCACTGTTGTACCGCCTCTCAGTCTCATTGCTGGGTGTTAAGTACGGGGTAAGTATCCATGATCGTAGCGCATATGCACTGTCACCTGTTTGGCAAAAATGGACAATGTTAGCAGGGCATGGATGGTTACCACAGTGACCTGTGTGTATGTCTTCAGGGTGTATTCAGCAATACCTAAGAGATATCCGTCTCCAAACTCCCCACATTCTAGGCGTTGGTGTATCCCCTTGTGCCTGAAAATATAGAAGTCATGTGTACTCCCAGGAAATTTGGTTACCATGTCAGTGATGACATAATGGGCGTCACATACTACCTGGATGCTCAGTGAGTGGGTACACTTCCAGTTGCGGAACAGATATTCCAGATTTGCAGGAGGGCATATTTGTATATGTGTACCGTCTACACACCCTATTACATGAGGGAAGTTGGCAATCCTGTAGAATTCCAACTTGGTGCTGTTGATTTCTGCCTCATTCTTGGGTAGGTATATGTATCTGGACATGTGTGTGAGTATGGCATCTAAGAAACATCTGAAAAACCGTGAGAGTGCACTTTGGGATACCCCACCTGCCACAGCAAAGACCCCCTGATAGCTACCCTAGGCCAAGAGGTGCAGTGAGCATAGCACTTGCACATGTGTGGCGTTGGCGCTGCCCCGCACAGTCTGTCGTTGAAGGTGCGGATTGAGTAGATCTATTAATTCTAATATTGCTGCACTGCTGAGTCTGTATTTATCATAAATCTCCTCCTCAGTTTGTTGGAAAAATGTCTGCTTGGTTCTGTATATCCTCTCCTGTCTCTGGCTCCTCCTCCTCCTCTGCTGTGCGGCGTGGACTCTCCTCCTCCTTGCTATCACATATATCTCCGCCATCTTGAGTAACCCAGGTGCCTTCTGGGTCTCCTTTTATACTTTGGTTCTGGTTACCACCTGCTCTGAGTTAGTGGTAAATTGGGTGTGCAAAATGGGCTTTTTGCGACTAGTCGCAATTTACGAGTGACTTTTTCATATGGTTTGCGACTTGCAAATTGCGACTTCCTATTTGCGGGTCCCACTATGGGGACGCAAATTTTGCGGTAATGGCTTGCGTCGCTATTTGTGATTCAGAAATGGGGTTTTTGCATCCCATTTCCGATTTTGTGGGGTCGCAAATAGCGATTCGGGCCATTTGCGACTCGCAAAATTTTGCTACATCTGGCCCCTTATCTCTTCCAACAACCTAGACCAGAACGTCAGAAACTTCACTATCATAGTCACTGTTATCACCAACAACACCTACAGAAGGCCCACCAAGAACATTAATTAGTACACTGAAAAACCTCAGAACTGTTAAACAACACTGTAAACAACTGGAAAGGAGATGGCTCACCATCAAGGACAGGACTGACAAGATTGCCTTCAAGATATCCCTCAACCTCTGCCACAGACAGTTGGGAGAATCAAAGAAAAAGGCCTGAGCCTCACAAATTAAATCATGCTCCATAACAGCATAGGACTCTTCAGCATCATCAAAGAATTCTCAAAACTCCCTGCTGAAACAAACAACATTACCCCCTCACAGGAAGTCTGAAACAACCTTTCATGTTGCTTCCAGTACAAGATCGTCACATCTACAGAAACTTCAAACCCCAGCCAAATCCACTGACTTCTTCAAGCAACACAACAACCCTGCTACCACCACAGACATCCGACTAACCGAATGGAGGCCTCTCTCCCCACAGGGCAATACCTCCATCATGAACTCGGTCCACTCAGGGGCCCAAATTGACCCATCCTTTCACCACATTTTCAACCTAGATGAAGTCAGAATTAGCCATGTACTCACCACCTTGCTCAACACCTCACTTGCCATGCCGCCTCCCCTGAAGATGGAAACATGCAGAAGTCAACAACCTACTGAAGAAACCCCAACAAACTCAACAACTGCATACCAATCTCCCTGCTCCTTTTTCCAGCCAAAGTATCAGAAAAGCCATCAACCAAAAACTCTCCTCATATCAGGAACGGAACCTCTTACTCGAATCCTCACAATCTGAATTCTGCACCAACCACAGCACTGAGACAGACCTCATCGTCACTACAAATGATATCAAAGCTCAACTCAACTAAGGAGAGACTGCAGCTCTGATCCCCCTGTCCTATCTGCAGCCTTTGATATGGTATCCGACCACACACTCGTCACAAGGCTCCATAACATAGGCCTCCAAGGAGCCATTGTCAGATGGATTGCCTCTTTACTCATCAGAAGATCTATGGGGTACCACAGGGATCCTCACTTTGCCCCACCATCTTCAACACTTATGTGACACCTCTCAGTAGCATCATCAAATCCCATCGATACATCATATCCTACGCCGACAACACTCAGCCTCTCCCTCTCCGAAGACATCACCAACACCAACTACAACTTCCACAATTGCACTACAGATATTGCCAACTGGATGAAGGACTACTGCCTGAAGCTCAACATGGACAAGACAGAGGTGCTCATCTTCTAAAGGAAAAGCTCCCTATTTAATGCATCCTGGTGGGCCACAGAACTTGAATCTACTCCTACTACCAATGACCACGTAAGGAACCTAGGCATCATTCTGGACTACAAGTTAGACATGATGACTTAGGTCAACTCCATCTCCTTCAGCTTCTCCATCCACTGCATGCCTCATAAGATATTTAAATGGCTACCCTAAAGGTAAAGATGCACCATCACCCAGGCCCTCGACTCCAGCCTACTAGACTACAGCAGCATTCTCTGCACAGGGTTTGCAGCTCACCTCCTCTGATGACTACAGACAATGTAGAATGCTGCAGTCAGAATTATCCTGCATCTCCCTAGATGAACCAACATCACGTCCAACCTCAGGGAACTTCATTGGCTCCCTGTACTGGAAAGATGCTAAGTCAAGCTCCTGACTCACACATACAAGGTCCTACACAATTTTAAACCACCTACTCGAACCACTGTCTGAACTTCCATCAGCCCACCAGACATCTTCGCTGTGCCTCCTTTTCTCTAACCCTCAACCCCCTCATCCAAAGTAGTAGATGCTGAGGTCGCTCGTTCTCCTACCTAGCATCGAATACAAGGAACAAGCTACTCGTTCATCTCCGGACCTACCCCTATCTTCCAGAGTTCTGAAAGTCCCAGAAGACCTTGCTATTCAGCTAATCAACTGGACGGTGCCAGTGTCTGGATAACCACATGTGTGACAAGAAGCGTTCTACAAATTTTCTGATTGATTGATTGAGGAGATCCTAGTAACTGTCAACAAAGCACCAAAGTTGTGCAGAGGGGCAGTTGCTTGTGGGCTTACCAAATGGCACTGTGTACCTAGGGCAAGATGTATCAAGTTTCCTAATAGCGATTACCAAATTGCGTTTTTTTTGCGAATCACAAGTAATCGCTATTGGAATGTATGAAACTTCAGGAGTTTCATGTAAGGATTTGCAAGTGCTAGCAAATGGACCTACCTCATTAATAGTCATGAGGTAGGTCACAATTTGCGACCCATTGCGAATGGCTACAATCACGGGGATGGTGGCCTGCTTGGCTCAGCAGTCCACCATGTCTGTGATTGTTTTTCAATAAAGCTATCTTTTTTTTTAAAATGCAGTCTGTTTTCCTCAAAGGAAAACGGGATGCGTTTAAAAAAGAAAAATGAAAAGTTTTCTTTTCATTTTTTAAGAGTAGGCAGTGGTTCATGGGACCACTGCCTGCTCTTAAAAAAATTTATTTGCATGCATTCACAACCCTTGGCGACCCTTTCCCCTTTGCGAATGGGTTACCACCAACTTGAAATTGGTGGTAACTGCAATTGTTTTGTGACTGCATTCACGGTTACAAAACAATCATACATACCTCTTCGATTCGGTATTAGGAAGGGACGCCCTTGACACGCCCCTTCCTAATACCGAATCGATATGTAGTCGCAAATCCAATTTGCGATTCCTTACAGACACGCAAATTGGATTTAATTGATACCAAAATGCAGTTTTTGCGATCGCAGAACTGTTTGATACATCTGGCCCGTAGTTACATCCCACATTTGCACATTACTCAAATCTGAACATTTATTAACCTGGTGTTAGAATAGAGTGCTGCACTTTGCACATTCTCAGCGTCGTCATAAATATGTGTATCAAATCAGTATTACGAATGTCTTCTAAGAAATGCATTAAATATATTTTAATATTGCACTGCTTAAAGAGGTAGAGAAAGATTATTTTTACATTGTATTGCTTTTTTTATTGTGTCTCCCACCAGCATAAATGCATCAATTTTCGATTTCAAAATATGCTTCTACAGAATGAATATTGTACTGTAATACACAGATTGCGAATATTTTCTGTTTCTAAGAACAAGGGCAGATAGACATGCACAGACTGGGCAAATATTTGCTGTCGAAATTGTACTTGTAATTGTATTTCTGTGGAACCATGAACCGTCCTATCCTCTGTTCTTGCAAAATTGCAGACACCGGTGTTCACAGCATATCAGAAAATGCTTCTCTTTATATTGTTTTGGGGATTTGATTTCTACTCAATTCCTAATTATCCGGAATGTGCTTGCTACTCTAGGTCACAGTAATATTTTACCACATTTGTATTTACAATTTAGGGAACATAAATTGAGGCCATAAACTATCCCTGGTGGTACATAACAAATCTGTAAATAGCATCAAGGGGTTCCAGTGACATCATGAACCTTGAGACCAAAGATTAAGTGATTTGAGAATGTCACCAACACCCCAAGAAGCCATTACAGTATTAATTATGCACATATTGGGGATAGTTTTATTGTTTATAATATTTGAAATACCTTTGCATGGAAACAGTTAGGATGCATTTGAAAGGCATGGAAAATAAAGCAGTGAAGGAGAAAAACAGCAGGCACATGAAAATGTCACATTTTTTCATTTAACTTCAGCTTTTTATTTGAGCTTTTAGCAATCTGTTCTCTAATCCTTCTGTACTACTCCTGCTATTATTAACGAATAACATTCACCTTTCCATATCATGGAAATTAGACTGCATGGCTGCTAGAGAAGGGTCATATTGACGTACTAAGGGGCATATTTATACTCCGTTTGCGCCGAATTTGCGTCGTTTCTTTCGACGCAAATTCGACGCAAAACTAACTCCATATTTATACTTTGGCGTTAGACGCGTCTAGCGCCAAAGTTCATGGAGTTAGCGTCATTTTTTTGCGTGAACACCTTCCTTGCGTTAATGATATGCAAGGTAGGCGTTCCCGTCTTAAAAAATGACTTTGATGCTATTGCGTCGGAATTATACTCCCGGGCAAAAATGACGCCCGGGAGTGGGCGGGTCTAAAAAAACCGCATTTGCGCCGGATTTTAGCGCCTGGGTCAGGGCAGGCGTTAAGGGACCTGTGGGCTCAGAATGAGCCCAGAGGTGCCCTCCCCTGCCCCCAGGGACACCCCCTGCCACCCTTGCCCACCCCAGGAGGACACCCAAGGATGGAGGGACCCACCCCAGGGACATTAAGGTAAGTCCAGGTAAGTTTTTTTTTTTTTTTTTTTTTGTGGCATAGGGGGGCCTGATTTGTGCCCCCCTACATACCACTATGCCCAATGACCATGCCCAGGGGACAGAAGTCCCCTGGGCATGGCCATTGGGCAAGGGGGCATGACTCCTGTCTTTGCTAAGACAGGAGTCATTTCAATGGGGGATGGGCCTCGTTAAAAAATGGCGCAAATCGGGTTGTGGCGATTTTTTTGCCTCAGCCTGACTTGCACCATTTGTGGACGCCCATACGCCATTTTCCCCCTACGCCGGCGCTGCCTGGTGTACGTCGTTTTTTTTAACGCACACCAGACGTCATTCAATAAATACGGCGCCCGCATGGCGCTTCAGAATGGCGTTAGCCGGCGCTAATTTTTTTGACGCAAAACTGCGTTGGTGCAGTTTTGCGTCAAAAAGTATAAATATGGGCCTAAGTTTGCTCAGATTCAGGGTAACTGCTCCGTTCAGAAACAAGCATTGTTAAAGTTGCTAGCTATGCTAAGCCAATTAGGTTTTTCATTCTTGAGTTTGTGCGTGTGGTTCTGTGGTAGAGTAAATGGGTGAGTGTAAAAATAAGTTGAAGGTTGGGTGGGTGAGTCCGTGGTGGATAAATGAGTAAGAGACTGAGGGGCTTATTTACAACCCCTTGCGCCGCCAATGCGTCACTTTTTAAATGGAAAAAAGTAACGCACCGGCTGAACAAGGGACTTGTAAATAAGCCCCCGAGTGTGCGGGCAATTAATTAACAGGCTAGTGTTTTATTCTTGTAAACTTACAATGATGCAAGACTGCAGATCGACGTTTCAGGGTAGCTGATTAGAATAAAATTTAAACAAGCATTTGAAATGCACTTGGCCTCACGTTTCTTCGAGTTAGAGCTGTTAAAGTTGTAAATTCCTAACTGGACTTTTCTTGCCACTTAAATTGAAAATAAAAAGTAAAACAGTTGACATAAGTGAGTCGATTCAATGCGGCATGGGCGAGATGCGCATGAGTGTGAAGAAGAGACACAAAAGGGAAAATACATTTGCTTGCAGTCAAACATATCTACAGTTGTGCAATTATCCATGTAACAGGGTCAATGGCCAAGGAGGTAACCACATAACACCAAGAAGGGACAAACATAAAGCATTTACCAATGATAAAGGATTTTTGAGAGGCAAGCCCACAAACAAGTAATAGTTATGGGCGTGCGTGGTTGAAATCCCACAGATTACAACGGGTCAGAGCGCCAGCAGAAGGCATGTAGCTACTTTTTCACAGGGTAGATGCTGTCCTCCCTGCCAAGAGTTTGGACCTCACAGAAATATGATAAACATGTCCCAGTGTAATAATCAAAACACCTGCACCTTGTCTGTTTTCGTTCGGAGCAGCAACGTGCAGGCCGCACGGGGACGTATCAGGTTGCTGCTGGGTCCAAAACAAAGGCCGAAGTTAAGGGGCCATCAGTTCTCCTTTTGTTAGACTGTGAGCCATTGGGAGCCTTACACCTAAATGCAATGGAAGAGAAACAAAGGCACACAGTTTATCGCTTCACAGGTACTTAAGAAAGGCGTGGTTTTTACTTTTTTCACTCCATATATATATATTTTACATATTTATGCACTTTAAGAAAGTGAGATGTGTTGGCCTGTCCTACTATTTAAATACAATTTAAATTGTATTTCTTTTATAGAGCTACTCTTCCAAATGCAGGGTGTCAGCGCACTTTAAATCAATCATACACATTATACATTGACAATAAATCATATGTATGTAAGTCAATGTACAGGATGTGTTACATATGACAGTTGAGGTTATACTGTGTAGGAGCCACATGTCCTTCATATCTCACTGTTTAATATTAGAAGGATTACAATTTATAAATGGCAAGTACCAAAAGATCTAATCTATGTGTTAAAATCAGTAACCATCTTCCCCATTTACATAAATTTACATTCTGTCATCTGTGTATTACATAATGTGCTTTGCAGGAGACAGTTTAATTCTCTATGCTACTGTGATCTAAAACTGAGACTCGACAAAACACAGATCTCACTAGAAAATATGTTTACCTCCAGAGTTAAACACTATTATTGCTCCCTGAGATTTACTAGGCACACAAATATCTCTGCAGCAGGGGTCTTAACCCTGTAAGATATTCTAAAATGCAGACTTTGCAAACAAGCAGAACCAGAACAGATTTACTCACTCCTCCAATTTATTTGTGGTAGGGTTTTATAAAAAATGCACAAGTTCAAGCCCAAATTTTGCATCTGTGGTGCATCACTTTAGTGTCACATCCTTGAAGCAAAATCTAATTTGCTAAATATGGCAATGCACTTAAATGTATTTATGATAGACCTGCTAAACATATGTGTGAGATCTATTGTCACATCTTCCTGTGAGGTCATGCCCGGTAATGCAACTTACTCTGATGCCATGTGCGATGTAACGCACTGTAATGTCTCATAGTGTGATGTTACAAGCCGTGATGTCACCTTAATGCTGCCTAACTAGGTTAGTCCCCTCACTTCTTTTTTAGAACTTGCGCAATGGTTCCTAGCAACTACACTTGGCACTGTGTTTGAGAAAACGCAGCAGTTCCCTGCTCCTATCCGTAATGTGCTACCTACCCCGTCTGGCTTACGCACCTTAACCATGAGAGAAGTAGGTCTCTGCAGAGTACAAGAATAGCACAGTCTGAAGTAGTCAGAAAAGCCAGGGTTAGTGAGACATTGTTTGATTCGCAGTCAGAAAGTTAGCTACCATAATTGGTTGGTAAAGTGGTATTAGTACCTTACAGAGAACTGTGTCTCACTCAATGCAAAGAGGCTGACGTCACAGCTCGGTAAGCCTCTACAAAATGTCCACTGTAGCTGCTCCCATCTCAAACAGACACGCTCGCACCAGCCAACCGACAGTTGTAGACATGGAGAGAGGACAGCAGAAGACATTTCCTCCGAGAGATGCAAGTAAGGCAAGGGTCGTAAAATGTTATTATTAGTTTTCTTGTCTTGAGCAGTGCCCTGAAGACAGCACTTGCTGATGCCCACTATCCCTTGATCATTTACATTTAATTAAGTTCCAAAGTATTATTTTATTTCAAATAGATGAGTGTTTCTTATTTTCAATAGGTCAAAAGTAATATTTAAAGCATTATTCAGATTGAAGAATGATAATCAATGTTGCGCATAAATACATTTAAAGTTAGGTTGCTTGGGATGGGTATGATTGCAATCCCAGCTGTGCAGTCCCTTGGAGGCCGCTCGAAAGGTGGCCTGGTTACCCTAATCCGCTTTTCTAAGATAGTGGGTGCATTTCAAATTAACTGTAACCACCCGGGTATATTGCCTGTATGAGTCATTTTTTCCTAACAATTTTAATGTTTTGTTGGTAAATTTTTATAATGCTGCCTGGAATGTGCGGTGTCAAATTGGGGCCCTCTTCTCCGTTCTTCAGGTGTTGAAGTGTAGAATGGAGGAGGTGGGGCTGGAATTCTGTGCCACTCTGTTGGGAGATTTAAATGCTAAGTTGGGATGTCTTAGTACAGTGGTAAATCCCTTTGAGTGTGACTGTGAGGATTACTCGGTGGATGATGTTCAGGATTCTAGAGGCAGGGTTCTGATTAAGGAACTTAGGAAGATGGGCCTTCTCAATTTCTGTGAGACTGAAGTAGTAGATAATAATCAGCTCCCAACTTTGTGGGTAGAGGGTCTGCCACCATGTAGGAAAGTACCATCTTGCCTGGCATGTTACCCCCATATTTCACTGTATATATGTTGTTTTAGTTGTATGTGTCACTGGGACCCTGCCAGCCAGGGCCCCAGTCCTCATAAGTGTGCCCTGTATGTGTTACCTGTGTTATGACTAACTGTCTCACTGAGGCTCTGCTAACCAGAACCTCAGTGGTTATGCTCTCTCATTTATTTCCACATTGTCACTAACAGGCTAGTGACCAATTTCACCAATTTACATTAGCATACTGGAACACCCTTATAATTCCCTAGTATATGGTACTGAGGTACCCAAGGTATTGGGGTTCCAGGATTTCCCTATGGGCTGCATCATTTCTTTTGCCACCCATAGGGAGCTCTGACAATTCTTCCACAGGCCTGCCCTTGCAGCCTGAGTGAAATAACGTCCACGTTATTTCACAGCCATTTACCACTGCACTTAAGTAACTTATAAGTCACCTATATGTCTAACCTTTACCTGGTAAAGGTTGGGTGCTAAGTTACTTAGTGTGTGGGCACCCTGGCACTAGCCAAGGTGCTCCCACATTGTTCAGGGCAAATTCCCCGGACTTTGTGAGTGCGGGGACACCATTACACGTGTGCACTATACATATGTCACGACATATGTATAGCGTCACAATGGTAACTCTGAACATGGCCATGTAACATGTCTAAGATCATGGAATTGTCACCCCAATGCCATTCTGGCATTGGGGAGACAATTCCATGATCCCCCGAGTCTCTAGCTCAGACCCGGGTACTGCCAAACTACCTTTCCCGGGGTTTCACTGCAGCTGCTGCTGCTGCCAACCCCTCAGACAGGTTTCTGCCCTCCTGGGGTCCAGCCAGGCTTGGTCCAGGAAGGCAGAACAAAGGACTTCCTCAGAGAGAGGGTGTTACACCCTCTCCCTTTGGAAAAAGGTGTTAGGGCTGGGGAGGAGTAGCCTCCCCCAGCCTCTGGAAATGCTTTCATGGGCACAGATGGTGCCCATTTCTGCATAAGCCAGTCTACACCGGTTCAGGGATCCCCCAGCCCTGCTCTGGCGCGAAACTGGACAAAGGAAAGGGGAGTCACCAGTCCCCTGACCTGCACCTCCCCTGGGAGGTGCCCAGAGCTCCTCCAGTGTGCTCCAGACCTCTGCCATCTTGGAAACAGAGGTGCTGCTGGCACACTGGACTGCTCTGAGTGGCCAGTGCCAGCAGGTGACATCAGAGACTCCTTCTGATAGGCTCCTCCAGGTGTTGCTAGCCTATCCTCTCTCCTAGGTAGCCAAACCTCCTTTTCTGGCAATTTGGGGTCTCTGCTTTGGGGAATTCTTTAGATAACAAATGCAAGAGCTCATAAGAGTTCCTCTGCATCTCTCTCTTCACCTTCTGCCAAGGAATCGACCGCTGACTGCTCTGGAAGCCTGCAAAACTGCAACAAAGTAGCAAAGACGACTACTGCGACCTTGTAACGCTGATCCGGCCGCCTTCTCGACTGTTTTCCTGGTGGTGCATGCTGTGGGGGTAGTCTGCCTCCTCTCTGCTCTAGAAGCTCCGAAGAAATCTCCCGTGGGTCGACGGAATCTTCCCCCTGCAACCGCAGGCACCAAAGAAGTGCATCACCGGTCCTCTGGGTCTCCTCTCAGCACGACGAGCGAGGTCCCTTGAACTCAGCAACTCTGTCCAAGTGACTCCCACAGTCCAGTTACTCTTCAGTCCAAGTTTGGTGGAGGTAAGTCCTTGCCTCCCCACGCTAGACTGCATTGCTGGGAACTGCATGTTTTGCAGCTACTCTGGCTCCTGTGCACTCTTCCAGGATTTCCTTTGTGCACAGCCAAGCCTGGGTCCCCGGCACTCTAACCTGCAGTGCACGACCTCCTGAGTTGTCCTCCGGTGTCGTGGGACCCTCCTTTGTGACTTCAGGTTTACTCCGGTTCACTCCACTTTGTAGTGCCTGTTCCGGCACTTCTGCGGGTGCTGCTTGCTTCTGAGTGGGCTCTTTTTCTTGCTGGACACCCCCTCTGTCTCCTCACGCAATTGGCGATATCCTGGTCCCTCCTGGGCCACAGCAGCATCTAAAAACCCTAACTGCGACACTTGCAGCTAGCAAGGCTTGTTTGCGGTCTTTCTGCACGGAAACACCTCTGCACGGCTCTTCACGATGTGGAACATCCATCCTCCAAAGGGAAAGTTTCTAGCCCTTGTCGTTCTTGCAGAATCCACAGCTTCTACCCTCCAGTGGCAGCTTCTTTGCACCCACAGCTGGCATTTCCTGGGCATCTGCCCACTCCCGACTTGATCGTGACTCTTGGACTTGGTCCCCTTGTTCCACAGGTACTCTCGTCAGGAAATCCATCGTTGTTGCATTGCTGGTGTTGGTCTTCCCTGAAGAATTCCCCTATCACGACTTCTGTGCTCTTTGGGGAACTTAGGTGCACTTTGTACCCACTTTTCAGGGTCTTGGGGTGGGCTATTTTTCTATCCCTCACTGTTTTCTTACAGTCCCAGCGACCCTCTACAAGGTCACATAGGTTTGGGGTCCATTCGTGGTTCGCATTCCACTTCTAGAGTATATGGTTTGTGTTGCCCCTTTCCCTATGTGCCCCCATTGCATTCTATTGTGACTATATATTGTTTGCACTGTTTTCTATTGCTATTACGGCATATTTTGGTATTGTGTACATATATCTTGTGTATATTTGCTATCCTCATACTGAGGGTACTCACTGAGATACTTTGGCATATTGTCATAAAAATAAAGTACCTTTATTTTTAGTATATCTGTGTATTGTGTTTTCTTATGATATTGTGCATATGACACTACTGGTACTGTAGGAGCTTCACTCGTCTCCTAGTTCAGCCTAAACTGCTCTGCTAAGCTACCTTTTCTATCAGCCTAAGCTGCTAGACACCTCTCTACACTAATAAGGGATACCTGGACCTGGTGCAAGGTGTAAGTACCTCTTTGTACCCACTACAAGCCAGGCCAGCCTCCTACACACCACAATTGATTATATTTTTGTGTCTCCACTACTGAAAGATCTGATGATTGGAGGAGAGGTGCTTGGGGAGTGTATAAGTGATCATAATCCCCCTACAGTTTGCTTTAAACTCCCAGGGGCTTCATGTAAATCGGGACGGGGTGGGCCTGCATCAGTGAAGATAAGAGACCAGGGCAGGCGACTTGGCTGGAAACAGGTAGATTCCCAACAAATTATAGAGAGGGTGGTGGGGGACAACCTATTTTGGTCACGGAAATACTTTTGAGAAAGACTCCTAGTCCTAAGGAAGTTATGGATGCAATTACTGAAATAAACATAGCAGTTAGAGATTGTTTATTTTCAATAGGCCCAGCAAACGCAAATGTGGGTGGTTTGATAAGGCCTATTACGATGCTAGGGCAAACATGAAAATGGCCCTTAAGGAATACCCCAGAGATAGGGCAATTGTGGCAGAAGCAAGGATTAAGTATAAAAGGGCTTTGATGGAGAGTAAGATAAAATATAAAGAAAAAGCGTGGGAGGAGTTGGAGCGTGCTACAGTCCTGAAGGATCCTGGTTTGTTCTGAAAGGTGGTAAAGAGAGGTTCCTTTGCGACAGAAACATCTGAGGGCCTGGGCTGTAATATTGCCCTGGAGGCCTGGGTAAATTATTTTTGCAGAATTTTAGAGGGAATCGCCCTAAGAAATAACTGGGAAAATTAGTATGATGTGGTTCCCAATTTAGCGATCAGGTTTTCGCTTCAGGAGGTTATTGATGCACTCCAGGGTAGTGCTAGTAATAAAGCCCCGGGCCCGGACTCAATCCCCATGGATTTGTATAAATCCTGTCCCCAGTTATGGGCACCTATTCTTTTAAATGTTCTTAATGCGGCTGTCACTGTGGGAATTCCTGCCTCCAGGAGAATGGCCTGTATTATCCCAGTTTTTAAAAAGGGGGATCGGAATGATCCTAAGTCTTATCGCCCCATTTCCCTCTTTGATTCTTCTGCGAAGATTCTGGGACGGATCATCTTAAGGCGTATTGAGGCCTGGATGGTAGAAAATGAAATTTTGAGCAGGGACCAGTACGGATTCAGGGAAGGTCTTGGCACGCGTGAACAGTGCCTTAACCTATTGTTGATGATTGGAAAATATACGCAAGCTAGGAAGGGCACCCTCTACCTTGCCTTTATGGACCTTAGTTGTGCCTTTGACAAGGTAAATTGGCCTATATTGTGGGAGAGTCTAAGTCAGTTAGGGATGGATCCTAACATTGTAGAGTTGCTCCGGTATCTCCACTCAGGAACGGCTGCAAATGTGAGGGTGGGGATAAACGGGAAATGCTCAGAGGCTTTTAAGCTCTGAAGGGGCATTCACCAGGGGTGTGTTTTGGCCCCCACTCTGTTCCTTTTATATACAAATGGTTTGTCGGATTTTCTGATGGAACACTGTACGGATGTCCCTAAGGTGAATGGCATTAATGTCCCTGTGTTAACGTACGCGGATGATGCGGTCCTTATGGCCTGCACTATGAATGGCCTCTGTGAAGCAGTTAGAGCTTATGCCTCTTTCATGTCAGTCTTGGGCCTAGTGATTAACTATAAGAAATCACACTTTATGGTATGTGGTAGACCCTTGAGTAGGGTGGGGGAGCTAAATGTTGAAGATCAAATTATTAGCAGGGTTCTTGAATTCCCATATTTAGGGGTCATTTTTGATGACAAAGGTTCATGGAAACCTTGTATTGCCAGAAGGGGTATGCTTTTCCATGCCACAGTTGGTGCTACATTTGATTTTGCTGTAAGAGTAGGAAGTAAACCTATTAATCCTTTGCTTGAAATCTACAGACAGAAATGTTTCCCTGTCCTGCTGTATGATGCAGCACTCTGGGGGTATATGGATATTCGAGCCCCTATTGTAGAAGAAAATCCGTTCTGTAGCAGGCTATTGGGAGTTGGCCAAAATACTTCTGGTTTTTGCCTTCATCTGGAACTAGATCTCGAGTTTGTACAAGACACTATTCAGTTGGCTCCCCTCTTGCTATGGATCTCGATCTGGAAAAATGAACATGCCACTTTCAATAGAGAGATTTTAAAGGACTGTTTGGTCTGTGACAATGTAAAGAATATTCCCTGGCTGACGTATATAAGAAAGGCGGCTCACGATTTGTGGCGGCCTGATTTGTTTGACACTCCTGAGGGTCTGACCAGCTGTGACAAAAATTGGGTACAGGATAATTTCTTGAGAAACCGGGGGGCCAAAAGAGAGGGGGAGGCTTTAGGGAAAAAATTGGTCAGGGATTTTATTATGTTAAAGATGGGGGCGGGCCCTGAGCCTTATCTCTTAGAGATAAATGATGTGAGGGAAAGGTCTCTTATCACTTGATTTTGTTTGGGATCATTAGAAGTAATCTATATTTCCCGTTAAGCCAGTATGGTGAAAAATCTATTAGACCTTCTCCCTGTGACGGGCTGTCCCTGCAGACCTTGTCCCATTTCACGTTATTTTGTGTTTTCTATGCACCATTTAGAAGTCGTTTTTTATTACCTGTGTTGAGGCCCAAGGGTTTTGTGCAATATCGTCCTGCTTTTATGTGGCTGCAAAGGGCTTCAGATGCATTGGTGTGGAGGGGGTTGGGATTGTTCTTGAGGGGAGCTATCATTTGGTGCAGTAATTTAAAGTATTTTTAAGAATCTCCTATATTCTTACCTTTAACAATAAGGTTTTATTTGTTTTTATTTAATGGATTTTTTTTGTTTGTTTTATTGCTATTTTAGCTTCTATATTGTTGTTTACTTGTAGTAAGGGTTGAATTATTTCATACCGAATAAAGTCTTTCTTCTATTTAAATCAGTGGATAAAATGAAAAGCACATTCAAAGATGGCTGACAATTTGTTCTCTCGTACATTAAGGGCCTGATTTCTCATTGTTTGTCACCTGCAATCTCAGCGGTCCTGTTTAGGTATGGGCATTTTCCTATTTAGAGGAAAACTACTTAGTGTACCAACCAATCAAAAGAGCACATCACAACCTGAGCATGTTCTCACTGCTCCTTGAGCTTCATTGCGAGTTCTGTAGCACAGCCTTGTGGCTTGGGGAAGGCGTGTCCAGAGGAGCCAGCCACGGTGCGGCTGCCACGCTGCTCACCGCAAGCCTGGGACACATTTTATTGAAGCACACGAGTGCGTGCATCTCCATTGCTTGGCCCGTGGCAAAGGTGCAGAGGAAGCAAGGCACTGCTTTGTTGAGGTGGGAGTGCTTGGAGTTAGCACACGTATGTGTGCCATTTTTATATTTCTATTGCAATTTACTATGTGTGATGTTTGAACTGATATTCATAACGCACAGAGCCATAGAAAGAGGTAAAGACAACCATTATTTAGCACTGTCATCATCAGGAGAGAACATCCAGAATAATGGCCGCGGGAAAACAGTAACTGTCAAAGTTTATATAATGCACCTACAGCCCATAGTAGAGGTATGCGAGCCAACACATTTGCAGGGAGAGCGGAGTCAAGGGTCTAGTTTCAATCATAGAACCCGTGCTGGAGCTGAGGCCTGAAAATATTTGCTATGTAAATCATACAGCCTACATCGTAAAATTTGCCAAAGTCTCAAAATTTCAAACAAGGACAGTGTTTTTATGTTAAAAGAATGAAAAGTCTTGTAATCATTTTTGCCTAGAATTTCAACAAAGCTCTAATGAGGTTAGCAGAGCCTCCTAAGAATATTTATGACCCCAATAAAGGAGATAAGCAATGCTCTGTGTGCGTTGTCATGAGTGCTGCCTGGGAGGTGCCCTGGAGAGAGAGAGACTCTCTGCAATACAATGCGAGGGCATATGGTGTTATGTTTAGTAAAATAAGCTTATTTTTGGAGCCATGTTTGTTTAGTAAAATAAGTTTATTTCATGAGCCGGTAAACAAGGTCAGCACTGAAATAAAGCCAAAATGAATGTCAGGGACATGGGAGGAGGTGGGTGGAACAGAATGCGGCAATAAAACACAGGCAGCTACCAGCCTAAAACACAGACAGTGAAAGGGGACCACCAAAGAAATGTAAAAAAAAAGAGTCCATTAGCAACACAAAAGGTTGATGTATGGAGTGTTGAAACTTTTCAGCCACTCACCCCCAGTCACAGACCGGTTTTAATCCATTGTTCTTTTGCTCACAATGTCACCCCAGTTTGGACCCAGCCATATGCAAATCAGTCTTGACCCTAATTCCCATGGGAACAGTCCAGCCCGAAATGCCAGGCCAGGTCCTCCTTGTACCAGAAACAATCATCCTGGGACCGGTTTCAGGGTATATTCAGGGCTGAACCTTTTTAACCACTCACCCCAGTCACAGATTGTTTAATACATTGTTCTTTTGCTCACCATGCCACCCCAGTTTGGACCCAAACTGCCAAGCCAGGCCCTCCCTGGACCAGAAACAAGCATCCTGGGACTGGTTTCAGGGTATCATCCTTCATCAGCCAGGCTAGCTTGAATTCAGTGGCAAGGTGAGAAAGTAACCCATGTCTGGGCATAGCCTTCCCCCTTAGGGCAACTTTAGCAACACAAAAGGATGATGGACAGAGTGCTGAAACTTTTCAACCACTAAGCCTCAGTCACAGATATGGGTTTAATCGATTGTTCTTTTGCTCACCATGCCACCCAGTTTGGACCCAGCCATATGTAAATCAGTCTTGACCCTTTTCCCCATGGGAACAGCCCAACCCGAACTGCCAAGCCAGGTCCTCCCTGGACCAGAAACAAGCATCCTGGGACTGGTTTCAGGGTATCATCCTTCATCAGCCAGGCTAGCTTAAATCCAGTGGCACAGTGAGCAAGGGAACCCACATGTGGGGAATACCCTTACCACTCAGAGCAACTTTAGCAACACAGCAGAATGATGGACGGAGTGCTGAACCTTTTTAACCACTCACCCCAGTCACAGATTGTTTAATACATTGTTCTTTTGCTCACCATGCCACCCCAGTTTGGACCCAAACTGCCAAGCCAGGTCCTCCCTGGACCAGAAACAAGCATCCTGGGACTGGTTTCAGGGTATCATCCTTCATCAGCCAGGCTAGCTTGAATCCAGTGGCACAGTGAGCAAGGGAACCCACATGTGGGGAATACCGTTCCCACTCAGAGCAACTTTAGCAACACAAAAGAGTGATGGATGGAGTGCTGAAACTTTTCAACCACTCACCCCCAGACCCAGATCGGGGTTTAATCGATTGTTCTTTTGCTCACCAGGCCACCCCAGTTTGGACCCAGCCATATGCAAATCAATCTTAACCCTGTTTTCCTTGGGAGCTGCCAGGCCAAGTCCTCCCTGGACAGGATACAAGCATCCTGGGACCAGTTTTGGGATATAACCCATCATCAGCCAGGCTAGCTTGAACCCACTGGCACAGTGAGAAAGGGAGCTACATCTGGACATATCCTTCCCACTTAGAGCAACTTTAGCAACACAAAAGAATGATGGACGTAGTGCTGAAAATTTTCAATCACTCACCCCAGTCACAGATCTGGGTTTAATCCATCATTCCTTTGCTCACCACGCCACCCCAGTTTGGACCCAGCCATATTCAAATCAGTCTTGACTTTATTCCCCATGGGAACAGTCCAGCCCGAATTGCCAGGCCTGGTCCTCCCTGAACCGGAAACAAGCATTCTGGGACCAGTTCCAGGGTATCACCCTTCATCGCCTAGGCTAGCTTGAATCCAGTGGCACAGTGAGCAAGGAACCCACGTCTGGGCATACGCTTCCCTCTTCGGGCAACATTAGCAGCACAAAACGATGATGGAGGGAGTGCTGAAACTTTTTAACCACTCACCCCCAGTCACAGATCTGTGCTGAGTCGATCATTCTTTTGCTCACCATGCCTCACCAGTCTGGACCCAGCCATATGCAAATTAGTCTTTCCCCTGTTCCCTATGGGAACAGTCCAGCATGAACTGCTAGGTCCTCCCTGGACCGGAAACAAGCATCCTGGGACCAGTTTCAGGGTATCACCCTTCATCAGCTAGCTTGAATCCAGTGGCACAGTGAGCAAGGGACCCCATCTGGGCATACCCTTCCCACTTAGGGCAACTTTAGCAACACAAAAGGTCCATCAATAAAAATATAGTCTATCTTAGCAACAGATAAAGAAACCAAAGTGGAACAATACAGAAGTTGGTCACTGCTCTGAAACTGAAAAAGGAGGGAGAAAAAGGTAGAAATGATCACTAGGGAGCAACAATTTTTAAAGCACACTGCAACCAACAAATGAAATCACTTTAACCCACAGTGTAAGTATACTTAAGTATAGACTAGGTTGAATGCCTACTCTCGCCTAAAAAGGCTGAACGTACAAATAAAAAGACAGTATGTGATGATTGGCTGTAAACAGACACAGAACAAGAAGACTGACTGAGATAGACTTCTAAGCAATGCAATGTTGTTCTTATATAGGGTGTAAAACTCTGTTTCCTAGCCACTGTACCAAACATGAAGCAAAAGGCAGATGCTCTGCCATGCAGCTTATTTTGCAGACTTTTAAAAAGCGATGGACAACATTTAAAATGTTTGCTCTGTCAAAAATATGAGATGACAGAAAAATCTACTGAATAATCAGCAGCGTGTGACATTATGTGGAAAACAAAAGCAAATAGATATACAAGAAGGACGCAAAATGACAGAATTAAAAAGAGCTTTCCACTATGGATAATTACTAGTCAATAATGACTGAGTGCCATTCCTTCTTTAGTTTGTAAGTATAGATATTCTTTTGAAACTATACAAAATAAATATTTCTAAACAAAGTATGGGCAATATTTGCATGCATAATCAAGCAAATAGGTGTAGTATAGTAATTAAAAATGGTGCCAGTCTGTAGAACGTCAACTAGTAACAACTCACTAGTATGGCCATCAATGTATTTAGATATTATTCCAGCTTACAAAACATCACCTAGTAACAGGATAATGTACTACACCATTGAAATTGTGTGACATTGCCAGACGGAACTTCATGTAGTCAACGTCTGTGGAGCTATAGCACTGCCATTGAATGCCAGTCAGTAGCCACCTGTTGTAATGCGTCCTTGTAAACCAGCAATTCTCGCAGTCTGCAAAACAACACTTAATAATGGCTTGTGATAGTATATCCATGCTCATCCAGTGACGGTATCAGAAAGGAAAGACGAAAATCTAATTCAGAAAAACTGTACCTGATCAATTGTGATTTAATTAGGCAGAGGACTGAGACAAGAATTTAGAGTTTGATATACTGAATAGAGAAGAAAGGGATTATAAGCATCAATGCCCAGCATGTTTCAGACAGTGGATGAAGTGTGAGGGAAACAGCAGAGGAACTACTGAGGGAGAGGTCAAGAGAGCACAAAGGTCAAGTGGATCTCAAATACTGTAAGTACTGTTTTTAGCGTATGCTGTCCAAACTCCAGCACAAACAAAAGTAATCCTGGCAGTAAATTGCCATTTATCTTACTACAGAAATCTCGGGTTCTGTGTCTAATTTGTTCAGTGGCATATGAAGGGTCTGCCAGCTCCAAATGGTAACAAGCTTGTGATGCTGCTAGCATGTGAGATTGTACCTCTGAAATGCAGTGGTGTCATCTAGTCTGGATCTCTAGTAGTGCATCTTTATAATCTGGTGAGTGCGCAGGATAAAAAGCCTATTGAAAAGCACACTTGCAATTCTGCAATAAAAGCAGCGGCAGGCAGCAAAACACACTTAGTAACAACTTTTGTTGCTGCATTCTAGTTCATTGGAGAGCATGTGGTGTAGTGGCCTGAGCTACTGACTTCAGAGCTGGAAGAACCAAGTTCTAGTCTAGGCATTGTCTTAACATCCAGTGATTTTGGGCAAATAACTTAATCTCCCCATGCCTACGATTCAGTCCCCTAATAACCACATGGGTTATTGGCTGTCCTTCACAAATTCTGAACTTAATTTTCCAGTCATAACTATAGGGCCAACTTTTCTTTTGCTAGGCTTAAGGATCACCCAGCAAGCTCTAGTCTGTGTTCAAAATAAAAGACACAGGGGTGGACCTATTGAGGCCTCTGGCTATGCGTACTGCCCAGTAAGGGGTTGGCCATAGGGCATTGCCAATTCCCAGTATGCATGGCTTTTAGCCAAGGTCAGCAGGTGGTTATCTATGGCCTTTGGCCACATGCAGCAGAGAGTTAGTTGCAAGGGCTGGCCTGACCCCCACTCAGGCCCTATGCTCAAACCCAATGCATGCTCCCGAGCCCCACTGTGAATGGCCTTTGGCTGTGCGCAGTGGAGTCTTGGCCACATGGCCAGGCCTCTGGCCAGATACTGTGTCCAACACTACATAAGTGGCCAACCACCAATGCATGCAACCTTTGGCCGTGAGCGGTGGGGATCTGCACACAGCCCTTTGCCATACTCAATGGGTGTTGGCCTCAAGGCTTGACCTTCATCCAGGCCCAGGGTCCAATCCCTCTGTAAGCAGCCAACCCACCTCTGTGCATAGCTTTGGTCAGGCCCTCTACCCAACTCCCCCATTGGGGGTCGATCCCATGCTGCCCATGGCCTTCGGTCATGCACAATGAGGATTTGGCAGCAGGACCTGCCTCTGGCCGGGTCCTGCATCAAACCCTATGCAGGTAACCACCCCCCCTCACTGTGCATGCCCGTCAGCACCCATCCACCCAATGAACCCACATTATATTTACTTTTAGTTTTTTAAAATTAATTTGCAGGCACTGAAGACTTCTGAGGTAGTCAAAACTGAAGCTTTACCACCATGGTACTGTGGTACCATGCAAGCTTCCGCTGGAAAGGACTGTACTTGGTCAAAGAGAGTACTTTGTTACCTGTGGCACAAATGTGTTTTTAAATTTTGCCAGAGGGTGGGTGGAGTTCCTCAGGCCCCAACCCCCGTAGGCATATCTGGTTGTCAGGATGTTCTTACTCAGTACTCTTTCTTCTTATTTTCTTAGTATTTTCAGGATACAGGGACATTGGCCCCTGTGCCTGTAATGAAGGCCGCAACATTTTTCTCTGACTTTTGGACAGCTAATCAGACCATTTATTACTGCGGGACCGACGGGAAAAAAAGCTAAATTATTTTACCATTTGAGGAATGTGATGACAACAGGAGCAAAGCAAGACACCAGCAAGCAAGCTGGTGAGCGTGAACAAGATTTTCTGTTCCACACTAGAGGCTAGTGTGATTTTCAGTCATTAGGAAGCCTTCCGGCATCACTTTCCAACACCAATGGTCATGTGAGCGGACCCAGTCAGAGGGCTGCTTCTTGAGTATATTTTCTACCTATTCTACCTAAGGAGCAGTAAAATCAACTCGAATTACTGTGTGCTCTTCCACGCAGTCTGATGACATTCATGGTGACTTTTCAGTGCAGAACTTGCTATTGGCACTATATTGCAGTGCAAGCAGCATGGCATGCATTTTTGTCTGCCCACTGGTGGCACTCCGCTGAATCTTTCAGAATTTGATGTAACTCTGTGAAATTCAACTGAGTGAAATTCTGTGAGTTCTGGCCAACCCTAATCATCACATGTCCTCTCTCCAACAAACAGTTTTTTTTGTTTTGGGTGCCCACTGACTGGTGGCCTTTCCACATGCCCTGTACAGGGCTCAGTTTACCTTAATGCACTGCCTAATAACTACCAACCGTAGGTGCTCCTCTTCTTTTTAGTATTCTCATATTTCCCGGGGCAGGTCTATACTGTTCTCTGTGTTGGCAGCCACCACAAGGGTTTTGCCACAGCTTTAGCAGTTATGGTGGGCGTGATCAGGTCCCTGCATAACATTTTGCAAAATTTGTCCCACCTTTGTTGTGGGCCCTACCTGGTCTCTGTCACTTCCCCCCTACCATTCAGGTAACATTTTTAGCAGCCTAACGAGCCAATGAGAATCCCCTCTCCCTCCTTTAGTGCCTGTGACATGTGGGCCTATCTCTGGCTAAGTATCGCCTAGACCTCCACTCATGATCAGAGTCTGGGGAGCCCATCTGTTCTCCCAGCATTACTCTTCCTCACAGGTCTTTCCTCCTGAGAGGGCAAGGCCATCACTTTGTCTTTCTTGGATACCCCACCTAGGATCTATGATGCCGTATCATGGGGTCTTGACAGGCCAGGTTGTGTACACACGTCTTTAACAAAATGACGCCTCTCCTTACCTTGGTCTATCACATATTTCAGCCTTTGTCTTTCACCTCACAGGTCTTCTCTCCACCACTCACCAGAGTCCCTGGATTCTCCTGTGATTCCACTGACTCCTGTAACAGCCAGTGTTCATTCAGGACACCTCAGGGTTACTGTGAGTGCATTTAATGATCGGGATATGGTAGACAAGCCCTTTGTGGATCTGTAATGATAAATTAACTTAAATTAGAGGCAAATGAGTTAAATAAATTTAGAAGGTTGTTGAGATGAAGGAACAGAACCCCTCTGTCATTGATATATCTGAAATTCCGACATGATGCTGTTGCTAAACAAATGGATGCTTCTAGTCTAAATTATTTTTTCTTCTTTCACTATCCTATGTTAAATTTGGGTGTCAGAGATATTTCTGTTAATTCTTTATTAATAAAAGATTAATGGAATATTCTAATTGTATATTAGTTTTTTAAATGATCTTAAGTCAGGTTATAATACTATCAGTATGGGAAAATTGACCTGTTACTAAAGTAACCTTTATAGTGAGTGCCAAAAATACAGTTAATCTGATGACATGGAGAAAACAAACATAATTTGTATAACATAGGCCAGTCACTGTATTTTTGTTATGTTCCATGTGTCACTCCAACACTTCTATTTAAAAACATGGATTATATTAACATTTTTGTGTTTCAGTCTATACTGTACTGTAGGGAACTGTGACACGAAAATTCTCAATGAGTGTATATTGTGCAGCTTAAATAATACAAGATTTAGTCATGCTTTTGTCTTGCCCTTGTTTTCAAGGTCTACATAAGGCATATTTAATATAAATGTACATGAGACATGAAATCAGAAGATTAACCGAGGCCCTCAGTTTTCCTCTTAGCTTCAGAGAATTATCAAAGTTCAAAAATCATTACATTTTTAGATCATTCATATCAAATGCTGATGATATACAAAGGCAGTGATCAAGATGCATTTATTTTTAGATTCTGTTTAACTTCATATCGGTGGATATTAATTGTTTTTTAGTTTTGTATACTTCCTACCTTTGTATCATTTTTTATTTGTGTTGCAAAATGTTTTTGCATTGAATGAAAATTAAAGAACTTTTAATTTGTATTTTTCTTAAGGCGTGACAACTGAACTTTGAATAATTAAAAATAGTGCGGGGTTTAAAGAGGAGACTGCAGGTTTTAAGGTAGTGAGGGTCGGTATTAGATCAATCAAGTCCTTGACACATGAGTGCATATATATATATATATATATATATATATATATATATACATCTCTGAGCAAAAGCAGACAAGACAAATGGCGAGAAAAACACCTTGCCCTTCAAACATTAAGGGCCTCATTACGACTTTGGTAGTCTTTCCGAAAGACAGTGGCGGCCACCAAAAGACTGCCATGTTGCCAGCCATCTGACCACCGTACTAAGAGTCACACAGTGGAGGCCGCCAAAAAACAGCCAAAAATTCAGGACACTGGAAGGTGGGAAAATAATGGTTCCATCACCAGCACTACCAGGCAGACACAAATCTGCCCACCAGATTACGAGATACAAATCACTACAGTGGTTCTTCCATAGGAGAAAACCATTGGCTGTGCAAACCGCATGGTCAGAACCCACTATTGTCAGAACACAACACCACATTGGACAGTTTAAATATACCTGACACACATCCACACACCAGACACACCTAGTCACTGCACTATATAACACACCCTGACGCAACCCACAATCCTTTGCAACAAAAACAATATTCACATAAACCAAGATCAGGCATCCAGAGAGAGAGAGAGCACCTTTCCACCATAGACACACACACCACACACACCACACACATCACACACTACACACAAACACAACTAACACAGAACACACATAACGAGCACACCCAAATCATGACAAGTATCCATCACACACAATGCACAACCCACACCCCATCAATCGTCCAACACTGCACCCTCACACACACACAACACCCCCAATTCAACACAACCACAACCATGTCCCCACAAAATTACCCACAGTTCACAGACAACGAGTTGAGGGGATGAAATTGTCAGGGTAGAGCCTCAACTGTTTTGAGCACAGGTCCAACAAACATTGTTTGCCAGGAAAATGACAAAGAATCATTTACAGGGTCAACTCAGTAGGCAACCATCCTTGCACAAAGGACGACATCAGGAAGACGTGGAATAACTTACAGGGGAAGGTACGTTCCATGGCATCATGACAGAAGATTGCCATGCACAAGACTGGTGCTGGGCCCCAACCCCCTCCCCCAGAGTTCACATCTTGGGAGGAGAAGGTCTTGGACATCCTGCATCCCGAGGGCATGAAATGGAATAACTGGGGACTGCACTACAGTCACAACTACAAAGAGGCAAGCACTTAAGCTAAATCTGAACATTACACCCAAAAACTTAAAGAGGCCTCCAATGCCCCCAACTTTTTAAGGTTATTAATGCACTGACTTCTCCCCTGCCTCTCCGAGAGTTGGAGAATTCACAGGAATAAAGTAGCCTCACTTTTGAAAATAAAACTTTACAAATTTATGCTAGTTTTAATCATTCTGATGACAGGGATGGCTACTCTGATGTAGTCAATATTGAATCAAATATCAACTACCCCACACTAACTAATTTTCAACCCCTATTTCCTGAAAGAATAAAAAAGCTAATGTTAGAAATCAAATCAGGCTCCCTCTCTGATCCTTGCCCCCCTTTTATTCTTCAATTAGCCTAGGATCCTGTTCCGGCAGCCTTAGCTCCACTTTTTCACAAGGTCCTTACCTCTGGAGTCTATCCTATTTCTTGGAAGGATGGTAGAGTAATTCCTCTGAAAAAGAAACCAGATGGAATTAATCATGACCTGAATAATCTACCACCTATTTCCTTACTTACTTTTCTGGCCAAGATCTTTGAGAAGATTATCAATAAGGAATTAGCCAACTTTATAATGGTTTCAGGAGGACTAGATGCCTTTCAACATGGCTTTAGGAAGGTTCACAGTACAGAATCAGCCCTCATTTCCTCATCTGATTCGATTCAGAGAGTGGTGGCTATATTAGTCCTATTTGACCTATCTGCGGCATTTGACACTATCTCTCCTCAGGTTATGATATCCCGATTATATCAAGCAGGTATTAGAGAGGAGGCTCTTAAGATGTTGGAATCTTTTTTGAAAGATAGACTGACCACGGTGAGCTGCGATGACTATAAGTCCCCTGCATACCACTTACCTTGTGGTGTCTCCCAAGGACCATCACTTAGTCCCACTTTCTTTAATTTGTATGTTGCTCCTCTAGCCAAACTGATTCCTTCTTTTGGCTTTATGCTGACTTCCTCTGCTGATGATACCCAATTGATTTTCCCAGTCAACAAAAACTGGGAGGAAGTGGCAGATCACTTTAACGAATGTATATAAGAAGTCAACAGATGGATGAACTTAAATTGGCTTAAATTAAATGGTGACAAAACTTAAATATTATGCTTTAGAGCGGGAAAGAAATTGTGGAACTCTCACTTGTGGCCAATATACTGTGGAACTCCCCCAGCTCCTATTACTGCCACAAAAAATTTAGGTGTCACTTTTGACAACTGCCTCTTCTTTAAATCGCATGTCAATCATACTGTTAAAACTAGTTTTTGGACATTGAAAATTCTGAAAAAGATCTTCCCTTTTCTTCAAAGGGAATGGAGAGTTACAGTGACTTTAGCATTGGTAATATCCAAATTATACTATTGCAATGCTTTGATGCTCAATTTGGATAAGACAATTCTAAAGAAGCTTCAGCTCATTCAGAATACTGCTGCCCGGGCTATCTTGAATCTTCCCTGTCCAGCCTCAGCCACTAGCAGTTTCAAACAACTACACTGGCTTCCAGTGGCTCAGCATATTATTTTTAAGACCTTATGTCTGACCTATAAAGCAGTACACGGAAATGGTTCTAAATATTTGGCTTCCCGGCTAAGTTGGTATAAACCCAATCGACAACTCCGCTCGGTAGGAGCCTTCACCATTCAGGTCCCCCCCACCTATAAAGCGAAATGGGGTGACAAAGCATTTACGGTGGCTGCATCCAAATGTTGGAATTCTCTTCCTCTGATTATCATGAAGAAAGAACATTTCTTATCCTTTAGGAGGATAGTCAAAACATGGCTTTTTCCGCGCTAGTGTTCTCCTTTGAATTATCTTCTATTCTGCACCTTTCCTTACCTTCTGAGCGCTTCAATGCCTCGCCGGAATGCGCTTTATAAATACAAATACAAACAAACAAACTGGACTCTGGTAAGTACCCAAAACTTCCATGTCACACAATAGTCATATGCTTCCTCACCACCCAAATACTCCCTGGTTCACTGTATGTCTCGCTACACCTCCCACCTATTGACCTAACGCCCCTCTCCTGCATGCCACACCTCTCTTCAACCCAACCGGCCACACAGTTCTTGGCAAAGGCACGGATAGCATTGGCTAATACTATCACTACGACTCCCACAATGTAGCAGCCAATCTACATGAAAACTTGGAATGTGCACATCAATTAGATGGTACGACTGAGGACCCAACATGGCAATGACAGCAATGCATTGGCATACTACAATGGCAACCAAAGTTAAACACAGCTACAGCTCTGTGAGAAATCCAAATGGCCACTTAACTCTATCTCTAACCCTGAAATGGACTGACCATTTTCTGGAAAATACGATGGTAGACTCCATGCACAATAACAACATGCAGAGACAGGACATTTAACCTTCCATACTCACATACTGTCCTCCCACTGTTACACCTTGGTACAATATCCAGCCGTTTCGTGTGACATCTAGCAAGCCTGACTATTCACTAGGTAACAGTGCTGAACAGTCATGTGAAGTATCAGACAGTACCTGAATCCATCCGCAGTGCTATATGTACCAAACCTAAATGACAGCACCCAACATGGAGTATAGAACACATGTCAAAGATTAGTGTGTACCACGAACGTTATGCTGTGCAGCATCTGTCATTGTCATAGCTGGTAATCATGTTAAGACACTGTAAGCATCTGACAAAGAGACAACCCAACACAATTTCAATTTTTAACTCAGTGTCTCACTCCATCCACAGGTACCCCTGCCAGTGTCACCATGGAGAAGATGCAAGAGACCGCAAGCCCTCCTCAGGATAGAGGCCCCAGAGAGGACAACACACCTGGATGTCTGGACAGTGACTACCTACCTGGCCCATCTGGGAAACCTGGTCAGTCTATGATTCCTTGCATCCCCATGTCCACATCAATACCTCCCCTATTACCACAACATCACAGCTAACTCTTCGTCCCCAAACCTGTCTCTCAAGTACTGTTCAAACTATTGTGTGCCCCACAGTACAGAGGCCCCACAGTACAGAGACCCGACTTGACACATGACACTCCAGACAATGAAGGTCCTGCTAACACTGGGAGTGAGCATACCGTGCCAGGGGCACAGGTACCTGGGTGCTGGGGGCATAGGAGGGAAGCTGTGGGCCAGAGGTAGGGGCCCCAAACGGACTCAACTAAACAGGAAACCATCTTCCAAGTCCTAGGAGCATACCAAAGTTCCAAGGAAAGGATGGGCCAGATTATCACCATGTTAGGTGAAAACCAAAGGCTACAGAGGGAATACCACCAGAGGATCATGCAGCAGTGGCAGGCCCTCAATGCCACCATGGCCTCCATTGCAGGGGTGCTGAGGGACATCAACACCACCCTGCAAGATTCTTCAACCCACCATCAGGACCCTTTCGCTAGCAACCTTACATCTGCCCCATCTACGTCAGTGGCAGCTAGTGGGATGGAGGCCCTGCCAAGGGACCACAGGCCTCAGACACCCAAACCTCTGTAGCACAAGAACCCCCCACCCAGACATTTGGCGGGAGCAGATGCCAAGACCAAACCCACTGCCAGGAAGTGAGGCTCACCTGGTTTGTCTCCCTTGTATATAATTGAGACACCCTATTGACTTTTCAGAGACATGACTCCATTTTCCCATGACACATGGACTGTGCAACCAACTGCTGTAGCTGCTACTCTGCTAGTATGCTTGCTTTCGATATTATGATATGCACTTCAAATCACCATTGAACACAGCTACTGTAAATGTGTCTTTAATAAAACATAAAAAATTGTCATACTTGCCAACTGTGGTCTGGTGATGCCCCTCTATATCGAACAGGCAGTGAAATGGACAGCAGAGGGAGGCTTCCTAAGCAGGAGACAAAAAAAACCAGAATAGTTCCCAGACAGATGTCAGAGAGGTAGAAATCTAGGTATAGTATAGTCAGTATTCCAACCTGCAAAAAGACCATGACAGAGTCTACCATCAGGATGGAAGCATGATGTCACACAAAAAGCTCATATGCAGGTCATAGATGTTGTGCCCAGCGTAGAATACCTCCTAAGCAGGGCCCCCCAATATTACCACACATCACCAGTCACAGACTATTCACACACATCATTTACCTGCCATCTGTCATGTTCAACCCTCGTGTCTGCTATCATTTAACAATCACTAATGACTATGAATGCCTCAAGCCATAGGTAGCAGAGGCACAGATTAAAAAACACAGTCAGTGGGTGGAATGACGTGAGAACAGGAGAATGCAGCACACATAGCTCAATACTGGCCTATCCATTTGAGAAGTGAATGTAGGTAACTGTGATGCACACAGTCATGTTAGAGCTGAACCACTGTGACAGTGCACCTTACATTCTATCAGTCCACAACTCACACCTGGGGATAGGACCACATTACTCCCCCACTGATGAATCACATCAGGAGGACTTTGTCAAAATCCAACTCTAAATGTGGGTATTCAAGACTTGAAAAACCCCACACTATATACCCATATGTCACTCGAAGTAATGATTGATGAGCTCTGTCCTAGAGTCTGCTGCACCTTCTTCCTCTGGCTCCTCGTCACTTGCCATTTCAGCATTTCCAGCAACTGGTCCACCTGCCTCACCCTCATCAGCTAAATGGTATCTGATGTCTCAGGGCTAGATTGTGGAGCAGGCAGCAGGTAATGATGATTTGGCATACCTTTTGGGGTAAGCAGAGGAGGACACCTCCAGATAGGTCCAGGCTCCTGAATCTTGCTTTCAGGAGGCCAAAAGTAAGCTTGATCACATGCCTTGTTCTCCTGTGGGACTCATTGAAACAGAGTTCCCCTTCTGTGACAGGGTACCTCAATGGTGTCAACAGCCATGGAAGGTTTGGATAGGCAGAGTCACCTATTTGCACAAATGAATGACTTGTGAAATAATAGGTACAGCGACTGGCTAGAATGTGATGACAGTTGCCATAAAAGTGAAATACCTTTATAGGCATACATATGAAGGAGACAGGCCCTCTCTGTACGTAGTTGTGCCATCATGTGTGGGAAATTGCTGTTCCGCAAAATGTAGGAGTCATGCACAGATCCTGGAAACTTTGATGTTACTTGTGAGATGTACTGGTCTGCCAGACACACCACCTGAACATTTCTGGAGTGGTAGTTCTTCCTGTTCCTAAACACCTTTTCATTGACACTGGGTGGGACCAGGGCTACATCGGTGCCATCAATGGCCCCTATCACATGAGGAATTTGTCCCATATCATAAAAGTCTGCCTTCACATGGGCCAAGTCCGCAAGTTAGGGGAACCGATGTAGCTGTCAAGTGTGATTTAACAAAGCACACAGTACATTCTTCAAGACAAGACTGAACATGGGCTGAGACTACCCTGTTGTTAAGGCCACTATATTCTGTAAGGAGTCTGAGGCCAGGTAGTGTGCCATTGACAAGACTTGTAGAATGGGAGGGATGCAATAGAAATTGCATATGTCTGGCAAGAGATCTGGCTCCAACTGTGTACATAGATCCATGATGGTCTGACGATTCAGACTATATGTCCCGATTACATGCCTGTCCTCCATGTGTATTGGTTGTGAGGTGTTGTATGTATGTAATGTCAGCTGGTGGTGTGTATTGTGGTTGCTTGTGTTTGACTGTGCCAGTGCTGTATGTCTGCGGGTTAGTGTGTGTGTTGGAAGTGTGTGTTTTCACAATGCTGTGTGTAGTATGTATGTGCTTGTGTATATGTGGCTGGGTGTGTATCAGAGTGAGGGGATGTGTGTGTCTCCCTCACCACCCATCCCGGTGTGAATGTTGTGTGTGCGGAGGTACTTTCACAAATTTCAACAGTGAGAGGTGAGTGTGTGTACTTAAGGTTGGTGTCGTTATTGGGCGAGCAGCAGGATGACATGTAGTTCAGGTTCCATGGAGGCTCCAGAGAGGTGTGTGTTCCTGAAGGTTGGCGTCTCCTTTTATAGAGTTGGTTTCTGTGGTGGTGCAACCGCTGTGGAAACCTGGCGGTTTGCAGCCTCATAATCTGCCCAGCGAGAACATGGTCTCTGCTGGTCTAAAGGTGGCTACCGCCATCCGTAGCTGGCTGACATCAGCGGCGGTGCTGGCTGTGGATTAGCTGTATTCAGTTGTGAATACTGCCATGGTCATAGTTTGGCGGTCTTCTCCGCCAGTCTGTTGCCGCCAACACCGCAGTCCTGTGACCACAAAACTCGTAATGACCCCTTAAATGTGTTGCCTTCACTTTATCACTCATAAAGAGACTTAGGCCCTCATTACAACCCTGGCGGTCGGTGTTAAAGCCGGGGTAATACTGCCAATAGGCCAGCGGTAACAAAAATGGAATAATGACCACGGCAGAAACCGCCAACACAGACAGCCACTTTAACACTCCGACTGCCACAGCGGTAGCAACAAACACCGCGGCGGTAACCGCCAATAGCCAGGTGGAAGACAATGTACCGCCCACAGAATTACAACCCGCCCATCCGCCAGCTTTTCCGGGGCGGAACCAACACCATCAAAAGCATGTCGAAAACATTCAGTTGAAGGGAAACCACTCACCTCTCGACACTCAAGGAAGAACCAGGACACCATGGAGCCCAAGCTGCAGGTCCTTCCCATGCTGGTGTATCTTCTCATATACCAGGAGCACCAACGCCAGCGACAATGACCACGGTGAGTACTGCACCTAGCACACAGGCGAGGGGGGAGGAAAAAGAGAGTGGCACACACACGCAAGTCTCTCAAGTGGGTGGTTTGCCCACTGCTTGGTCCTGGGGAGTACAAAGCCACAGTCTCTCAAGTGGGTGGTTTGCCCACTGCTTGGTCCTGGGGAGTGCAAAGTCACATTTTCTCAAGTGGGTGGTTTGACCACTGCTTGGACCTGGGGAGTGCAAAGCCACAGTCTCTCAAGTGGGTGGGTTGCCCACTGCTTGGTCCTGGGGAGTGCAAAGCCACAGTCTCTCAAGTGGATGTCTTCTTCCACTGGTTCTGGAGGGGCCTTTGTGTCCTGTGTGCTTCATCCTGCCAAGGATAGGGTGAGTGGATGTCTTCTTCCACTGGTTCTGGAGGGGGCTTTGTGCCCTGTGTGCTTCATCCTGCCAAGGATAGGGTGACTTGAAGTCTTCTTCCACTGGTTCTGGAGGGGGCTTTGTGTCCAGAGTGCTTCATCCTGTCAAGGATAGGGTGAGTGGATGCCTTCTTCCACTGGTTCTGGAGGGGGCTTTGTGCCCTGTGTGCCTCTTCCTGGCAAGGAGGGGCTGAGTGGATGCCATCTTCCACTGGTTCTGGAGGGGGCTTTGTGCCCAGTGTGCTTCTTCCTGGCAAGGAGGGGCTGAGTGGATGCCTTCTTCCACTGGTTCTGGGGGGGGCTTTTTGCCCTATGTTCTTCATCCTGCCAAGGATAGGGTGAGTGGATGCCTTCTTCCACTGGTTCTGGAGGGGGCTTTGTGCCCAGTGTGCTTCATCCTGCCAAGGATAGGGTGAGTGGATGCCTTTTTCCACTGGTTCTGGAGGGTGCCTGTGCCCTGTGTGCTTCATCCTGTCAAGGATAGGGTGAGTGGATGCCTTCTTCCACTGGTTCTGGAGGGGGCTTTGTGCCCAGTGATGCAGCACTTGGGTGTGCCAGGTCACAGTCCCTCACCTGGGTGTCAGAGCCGTGAGATTGTAGTGGCCAGGATGCATGATACTCCATGGAGGCAGGGCTACAGTCAATCCGCCGGTGGAGAAGGCTGCACAGTGGTGGTGGTGGCGGTGCTGGTGGGGGTGCTGCCAGTGGTAGGGGGAGGCTCCAGCTCTTCCCCTGCAGCCTCGGAAAGCTGCGAATTGGGGCAGCTGCTGCTGGCAGTGGTGCCACTTTCAGCGGTGCAGGTTGCAGTGCTTGCGGCGGGGCTAGCAGGGGGGCTAGCAGCAGTGCAGGTGGCAGTGCTTGCAGCGGTACTTGCGGCAGTGCTTGTGGCAGTGCAGGTGGTGGTGCTGGCCGCTGTGCAGGTGCTGATTCTCCCAGTGGGGGGGGGCTCCAGCCCTTCCCCTGCAGCCTCGGACAGCTGCCAATTGGGGCAGCTGCTGCTGGCAGTGGTGCCACTTTCAGCGGTGCAGGTTGCAGTGCTTGCGGCGGTGCAGGTGGCAGTGCTTGCAGCGGTACTTGTGGCGGTGCTTGTGGCAGTGCAGGTGGTGGTGCTGACCGCGGTGCAGGTGCTGATGCTGCCAGTGGGGGGGGGGCTCCAGCCCTTCCCCTGCAGCCTCGGATGGCTGCCCACTGGTGCTGCTGCTGCTGACAGTAGTGGTGCTTGCGACGGTGCAGGTTGCGGTGTAGGAGGCGGTGCTTGTGGCAGTGCAGGTGGTGGTGCAGGCCGCGGTGCAGGTGGCGGTGCTGGTGGTTGTGCTGGTAGCCACCAATTCTTCACCTGCAGGCTTGGACGGCAGAAGTGCCTTGGCTGCTGTTCTGTGCCCCTTCCTGCCCTTGGCAGATGGTGGTGTCACCTTGGGTCCGGCAGCTGGAGTCTTTGACGTGGCCTTGCTGGGTGGTTGTGGCTCCTTTTCCTTGCTGGATGCTGTCTCCTTCTTGACCTTGCCAGGTGGTGGAATCTTCTTGGCCTTGGGAGGGGTTGGTGGCACACTGGCTGGATGACGGGCGCCTCCTTAGTGCCTCTGACAGCTGCAGAAACCACAGCGGATGTGGACTTGGTGGCTGAGGTGCTGGGCTGGGTTCGGGCCTCCCTGGCCCGAGGTGAAGGACGGGGGGTAGGGAAGAGGTCAATGTTGGCTAGGAAAAGCTTCTTAGGGACATTGGGGTGGGAAGAGGGTGATGGTTTTGGAGTGGAGGAAGAGGGAGTGGTTGTAGGTGGTGCCAATCTGCTTGTGTTTGGGTGCAGGTACATGAGCTGCATGCTGTTGTGAGGTGGATGGCTGTTGGGTGGGTGTGTGCTTGCGTTTGTGTACTTTGGGAGGAGGGGTCTCAGACACAGTGAGAGAGGACACAGGGGACGTGTGCATGGATGTGGGGGTGGTGACTGCTAGTGAGGGGTGTGTAGTGATGGGCATTCTGGTGATGGAGGTACTGGATGAGGATGTAGTGCATGCAGGTGTGAGTGGAGACGCTACTGGGAGGGAGGTGGATGAGGAGGTAGAGGGGGACACAGTGGAGTCAGTGGATGTTAGTGTGTCTGCATCTGGATGGTGCTTGTGTGAGTGCCTGTGGGATGAAGTGTGGTGCTTGTGTTTGCCTGAGCCACTTCTGTGTGTTGATTTGGGTAAATGCTGGTCTGAAGGTATGCTTGGGATTGGCTGGGGTTGAGGGGATTGGGACTGGGTAGAGGAAGTTGGAGGGGGGAGGCTGGAGACAGGGACAATAGCTGCCATCAGTGCGGAGGCCAGAGCCAAGAATGCTCTCTGTTGGGCCGCCACACCAGAGTGAATGCCCTCCAGGTATGCATTTGTTTGTTGCAAATGCCTTTCGACACCCGGGATGGCATTCAGTATGGTTGACTGCCCAACAGTGAGGGGTCTCAGGAGGTCAATAGCCTCCTCACTGAGGGCAGCAGGGCTGACTGGGGCAGGGACTGAGGTGCCTAGAGTGAAGGAGATGCCGACCCTCATGGGTGAGCGGGCACGGGAAACATGCTGAGGGGCTGCTGGGAGAGCGGTGCTGGTAGGGGAGGTGGCAGCTGTACCTGTTGTTGGGATGGGCACAGAGGTGTCCGCCACCGCCAGGGAGCTTCTATCAGAGAAGGAGTCACTGTCTGTAGTGTCCCCTCCTGTCTCCGTCATGGTTCTCCCCTCGCCCTCCGTCCCACTGGTGCCCTCACCCTCGGTGGACTCGACCTCCAGGCCCATGTGGGATGCAGCTCCCTCCGTCGCCTGACCTCTGCTCCTCCGCCTGATGATGCTAACACACACAAGGACAGGGTGACAAAACAAAAAGGGGGGGAGAAACAGAGGATATACTTGGTCAATGCCAGCAACAACACTACCGTTGGCGTACACAACACACAGGGAGCATACCTGTGCACTAGGCCATGCACTACAAGTTACAAAGATAGCCAATAGCCCATGGGGTACATAGCATAATGCCATCAGCTGCACACCTGAAACAAACAGGGCCCTGCCCAGTAGTAGATGCCCACTAACACCATTGGGGTTGGAGTGCTTCAGAGCCTGACCAAAAAGGGACCTACTCTGCCATGTTCTCCCTGGCCTAAGGGCAACCACAGTCCACATCCCCCACCCAGGTAAAACCTTAACGCATACAAAGTTATGATTCTTAATCTGTACTCACCCCCTTGTGGCTCCTGTGATGCCCTCAAGCGCCCACCCAACTCCGGATAGGCTACCCACAGGATGCAGAACTTCAGGGGGGTCAAGGTACAATGGCTACCCCTTCCTCATTGGGAGGCCAATCCCAGCTGGGCCTCCGCCGTCTTCCTTGCCCCGCAGCACAGGTCCTCCCACCATTTGCACCAGTGGGTGCTCAACCTTTCAAAGACCACCAGGGTCCCACTTCCTTGGCAATGGCACTCCAAATACCCTTTTTCTGATGATCGCTGACCTGCAGGTAAGAGACAGCAGAAAAAGGATTAGTCATACCGTCCAAACTGTCATACTCATGTCCCACCATATCCCTTCCATCTCCTTACGCACATACATTGACCACCATACATGCAGCACTCTGCCCAGGACCCCTCAGCCCACCCTACATGTGTCTTACACACACAGCACTCCATACATTCATGGCCCACGCATCATGCTCACAGTGTACTCACCTGTTTGTCTGGAGGACCATAGAGTAAAGGGTACTAGGGTAGGACCCCATACACCAGTCTCTCCAACTCTTCCAAAGGGAAGGCAGGGGCCCTTTCCCGAGACCCATGAACCATTGTCGCTTCCAGACACAGGTCACAGCAGCACTTGCAGTGTAGGTCCTCTCCTGCTGAAGGTCAGGTAACAAGTGAGTAAACAGTTAGAAAATGGTGGTCACGTCCACAGCGGTGCGTACCGTCACTGCCGGCGTACATCGCCATTGGCTCCTGGAACCCATAGGGCCTAATGCTAACCAATGCGAAGTTGCGCGGTGGTCGTCGACTGTCGACCGCTACGACGCACAACGCCAGCAGAATTACCTCATTTTCACTAGTCTCTCCTGACAGGTCAGGCAGCCGCCATTTCAGGGGGGCACAGGCCATGGCACCTAACTGCATCACATCAGACATTGGCACATCAACTGACTCTTGAAATCACCTACCGTTTCTGTAAAGGAAGAGATGCATGATTATTTCAACATATGTGTGAAAATGACCCTCTGCTTACTGTTTTTCTCCCTAGACTTCAACCACTGAGGATGAATATGAGATGGAGACATCCTCCCGTATACAGACCCCTGGTGGACCTGGCGACAAAGGAGGACAGACACATTATCCTAACCTACAGACTTGATAGGGCCACAATCCAAGAACTGTATGCCCAATTGGAGCCAGACCTGATTTCAGCTATCTGCCAGCCTACAGGTATCCCCCCTCTAGTGAAGGTCCTGTCAGTGCTCCATTTCCTGGCAAGTGGTTCCTTCCAAGCAACAGTGGCCATGGCATCAGGGATGTCATAGCCTATGTTCTCCAACGTATTGACCAGAGTGTTGTCTGCCCTGCTGAAACACATATGCAGCTACGTCGTATTGCCCCAGGTGGAGGATTTGGCCACAGTGAAAACTGACCTCTATGCCCTGGGATATATCCCCAACATCATCGGTGCCATTGATGGTACACATGTAGCATTTGCCCCCCCCGGAGGAATGAACAAGTGATCAGGAATAGAAAAAGCTATCACTCTCTGAATGTGCAGATGGTGTGTTTGGCAGACCAGTACATCTCTCATGTGAATGCCAAGTATCCCTGCTCTGTGCATGATGCCTTCATCTTGAGGAATAGCAGCATTCCATATGTGATGTCTCAACTCCAGAGGCACAGGGTGTGGCTAATAGGTGAGCCCATGGTCCCCACCCAGTGGATGTAGGTATATGGGTGTAGGGTTGTCCCAAAGCGTGAGTGTATGTCTAACAGGTATCCCTCGAATATTTACAGGTGACTCTGGTTACCCCAACCTCTCATGGCTACTGACCCCAGTGAGGAATGCCAGGACAAGGGCAGAGGAACGTTACAATGAGGAACATGGGTGAACAAGGTGGATCATTGAAAGAACCATTGGCCTCCTGAAGGCCAGGTTCCGGTGCCTTCATCTGAGAGGTGGATCCCTGTACCACTCACCCAAGAAGGTGTGCCAGATCTTTGTTGCATGTTGCATGTTGCACAACCTGGCCTTGAGACTCCAGGTGCCTTTTCTGCAGGAAGATGAGCCTGGAGATGGTCTGGTGGCAGCGGTGGAGCCTGTGCGCAGTGAGGAAGAGGAAGCAGAGGAAGAAGATGTGGACAACAGAGAATCACTCATACAACAGTACTTCAGGTGACACACAGGTAAGACACTGTAACTTCACTTTCCATTGCAGTTTTGTGTTGGACATTGTATATGGCAGCCTGAATTTCCATATTGTATGCCCACTTACTGTACCCTTTGGCATCTCTATTTTCAGATCTATGTGCCCCACTCTGGCTCCTGGTGTCTTCCCTGCTGCCTCTACAGGTCGTACATATGTATACATACTGTACAGTTGAACTGCAATGTTTACAGCTTGTTAAACTAATACATATCTGAATCAATTGACAGACTCCATACTTGTATTAGTTCCAAGAGGTGTTTATTTGTGTGCAAATAAGTGGAGGGGGTATTGCAGTGGGCTGGGTGGCTGATGGAGGAAAGTCCAGGGTAGTTTCCATTCTATTGGTATCACAGGTGCATTGTCCAATGGAGCATAGGAAGGGGAGTAATAGCAGTTAAAGGTGGACAGGGTAACAGAGTGGGACAGAAGGGTTACAATCAGGAGAGTCTTATTTCCTGGTGAGGGTCTTGGCAATGTTCTCTGGCTTCTGCCTGGATCGCAGGGACCATTTGCAGGGTAGTTCTCCTTTTGCAGGGTGTGGGGTGCTGGTGGCTGGTTGGTCCTGTGGTGGGGCCTCCTGTCCACTAGCGCCGGCGGAGGTGGAGGGCTGTTCATTGGTGTGGCTAGTATCAGGGGCCCAAAGGTGTACCACTGCCTCCCTCATGGTAATGGCCATGTCAGCCAGCACCCCTGCAATGGTGACCAGGATGGTGTGGATGTGTTTGAGGTCCTCCCTGATCCCCAGTTACTGTCCCTCCTGCATCTGCTGGGTCTCCTGCAACTTGTACAGTATCTGGCCCAAGGTCTCCTGGGAATGTTGGTATGCTCCCTGCAAATGTCTTGTGAAGAGTGGGTTCCCTGGGCCTGACCTCCCCCTGTCGCACAACATTCCTCCCAGCTTCCCTGTTGTCCTGTGCCTCTGTCCCCTGAACTGTGTGCCCACTGCCACTGACCCCAGGTCCCTGAACGTGCTGTGTTTGTGGGGTTGCCTGGGGTCCCTGTAGTGGTGGACACACTGCTGATTGACTTGTCCTGGGGACAGAGGTATGGGTCCACTGGGTGGGTGCTGTGCTGGTGTTTCCAGAGGGGGGAGGCTCAGTGGTGGTATGGACTGTGGCAGGGTAACCGACTGTCCAGAGGTCCCTGATAGGCCAGGTTAATTATCGTGCTCTAGGCGTGCAGAGCTGCTGTCATCACTGAACGCCTCTTCTGGGGAGACTGGATGTTGGTGGCACCTCCTCTCCAGTGACGTTGTGTGGGGGTCCTGCGGGGATGTAAATGCAGTGTTAATGTATCTGCTTGTGCCATCTTGAGCATGGGTGTGTTTCCCTATATGGTTGTGATTGCCCTGTCAGCTTTGCCTTGTGTGATTGGTGATTTTGTGGGCTAGATGACTCTCTCTAATGTTCATGCTTTAGTGATGGGTGTCCATGCAGGTCTGTGATGGGTGTCAATGCATTGGTGTGGCATGCAGGGCTTGGTTTTGTGATGGGTGGATTGTGATTGAGGGGTATATGTGAGGTGTTGGAGTGATGGGTGTGAGGGTAGGGGTTGAAGTTTGTGATGGCATGCAGGTAGGGTGGGGGATATAATAGTAAAGATTTGACTTACCAGAGTCCAGTCCTCCTGCTACTCCTGTGATGCCCTCAGGATGCATAATTGCCAAGACTTGCTCCTCCCATGTTGTTAGTTGTGGGGGAGGAGATGGGGGTCCACCGGCAGTCCTCCATACGGCTACCTGGTGTCTTGCAACCATGGAACACACCTTCCACATAGGTCGTTCCACCTCTTCCTGATGCCATCCCTTGTTCTGGGGTGCTGTCCCATGGAGTTGACCCTGTCCACGACTCTCCACCAGAGCTCCATCTTCCTAGCAATGGACGTCTGCTGCACCTGTGATCCGAATAGCTGTGGCTCTACCCGGATGATTTCCTCCACCATGACCCTTAGCTCCTCCTCTGAAAACCTTGGGTGTCTTTGGGGTGCCATGGATGTGGTGTGAGTGGTATGTGTGAGGGTGTGTGGGGTGCTGTGTTGGGGTGTGTGCTGTGAGGTGCGTGGATGGTGTATGGGTGATGGTGTTCTGTGCCTCAGATTGAGTGGGTGCCCCTGGCTTTTCTCTATCTCGGTTATCAATCTTTTTTTGTTGTTGAAAGGGTTGTAGGTAATGTGGGTGGGTGTTTTATAGTGGTCTGAGTCTGTGGGTGTGGTGTGTGGATGTGTGTCAGGTGTGTGTATTTTGAATTGTCCAGTGTGGTATAGTTTTGTTAGTGTGTGTGTGTTTTGAGCGCGGCGGTGTGTACCACCAATGGTTTACCTCAGCTGAAAGACCACCGCGTATTAATGTTGGCGTAACGGTGTGGGTTTTGGTACCGCCAATTTATCAATGACCTTTGGGATAGCGGACTTGGGTGGGTGTCTGTATATAGTGGCAGATTTCTCTGAGTGGCTCATAATACTTGTAGCGGTATACCGCCGCGGTCACAGTATGTTGGCGGCCGTCAGCACGCGGTAAACGGCATTTACCATCAAGGTTGTAATGAGGGCCTTAGATCTTCATAACAATTAGGCCACTGTTTTTGTGTGGTAATACCACACCAAGGAAATTCTGATACTGTGTGGTTTGGTGTTCACCATAGGTGGTATCCTTGCATCACAATTTGGATTTTGGGATAACACGATTATCCTTAGTACTTTTCCTCAGTCTGACGTTTGAAAGTTGTGGTTTCTCCATAAGCACAGTGCAGTAGGCTTGACCTCGAACAACTATGTAGGGAGAAACCATTGGGGTGAGGGTAATTCCATAGATTTAAAGTCCCCATTCAGGTGGAATTTCCTAAATATGCTGGAATTGGGATTCCCACAGCTAGTGTGCCAAAGTACTTCTATTTCTATTTTTGAGAATTTATCAAGAGTATAGCTACCAAACGGACTTCCCAGCACTAGGAGGTAAAGCTTAGATAAGAAGGCAGAGCTAAGATAATAAGTCTTGACCAAATAGGTAAGTTTTAAGTTTTTTCCTGAAGCTAAAAAGATTATTCTCTTATCTGAGGGAGAGGTGTAGAGCATTTCACAGCTTGGGAGCAATTTATGCAAAGGAACACCGTCCACATCTGGTCCTTTTCACCCTAAGAACACAGAGCGTATGCATGCAAGTTGACCTGAGTGCTTTGTTTGATAGAGGGTACAAGGGCCAGTCCTGTGTTTAGTGCAGTGAATCATGCACAGGGCTTTGAACTTGATCTTCAAACTGATGAGTAACCAGTGCAATGCATTGAGTGATATAATGACAGAATGGGGCTTGTGGATACCCAACAGGATCTGAGCTGCTGCACTTTGAATTAGCTGCATTTTTTTTGATGACTGAAAGTGTGTTCCCCGTAGTGAAGTCAAGATGAGATCAGGCCTTGAATCACCACTCTCAAACTGCAACAGGTAGCCACATAAGGGTCTTTCAGAGGGTCCACAGTAGGCCAAAGCAGCTGGGAACACTTTCCTGGCCTGGGCTGTGGTTGTTAGCCTACTATCAAGAATAACTCCAAAACTTTTTACTTCTGCAGTGGAAGGAGGGTGGTCGCCCAGGGAGGAGGGCCAAAGTAATGAAATATTTCTGACGATCACAACCTCTGTTTTGTCTCCTTTGAGCTTCAGGAAGCTCACAGCCATCCAGTCAGCGACTTGCTTTAGGCATACATTGAGTGGCTGTGAGACCATTGCTGAATTTGTAGTTAAGGAAACAATAATCTGTGTATCGTTCGTGTAAAACACCATAGAAAAATCCAAGGAGCAGATTATATTTGATAGATGCCGGATGTACTGTTTAAACAGCATTGGGCTCAATGAGAAGCCTTGATGAACCCCTCATTTCAGAAGGTGCATATCTGAGAAAAATGGGTCTTTCTGGATTTGGAAGCTGTGGTTTCCTAAGAAAGAGGACAGCCATTTAAGTGCTAACCCTGTAATACCTGCTTCTTCCACCCTCTGCTGGAAGATAGGATGTGAGACAGTATTGAACTTAAACTGAGAAGAATAACAGTGGCTGTGCCTCTCCTGTCTAGGCCCATCTTTAGCTTTTCTGTTGCTGCCAAAATTGCGATTTCTGTACTGCATCCCGGTCTAAAACTGGTTTGAGAGGGGTGCAGTATATTGCAGGCTTCAAAAAATGTTAAAAGATACTTGTTTATAAATTTGTCCATGATTTTGCTGACTCCAGAGAGAAGAGAAACAAGCCTGTAACTTTCAGCTAACTGCATTCAGTGATGTTTTTATTTTAAGAAAGCTCTGACAATTGCATTATCCCATGCATCTGGTACCTTGCCGCTGTAGAAAGATAGATTGTATAGTTTTTTAAGTGCTAGGACAATGTCTTCTCCACCTTTCAATAAAACACTCCTGGAGGGCGGATCCAGTGTGGAGTCTGACTTCATGGTTTTGGTGATATTGATGACTTCTGCCTAACTCATTTAAGGGAATGTTACAAGTTTATTCTTGGTGTTGTCACTAGACATCTCATTATGCTCCTTAACAATATGCTCAGAGTTCAACAGCAACTGATCATAAATAAAATTGCCTTTCGTAAGAAAATATTTGGCCAGTAGGTTACATGGTGCCTCTGAGGGAGTGACCTGAATCAAAACTCTGCCCTGAGGTTTCAGAAATGAGTTAACTATTTTATAATGTACCTTGAAGACCTGAGGGAACTTGCAGTTTTCGCACCAGATCATCCATCCTTGCCCTCCTGATGGCATAGTTATACTTTTCAGCACCTTTTTATATGTTAATTTACTTGTTTTATCATAGCTAAGCCTCAATTTTCTTTGTTTCTTTTTACAGTCTTTTTTCAGTTCCACTAATTCAGCAGAGAACCATGAATTGTTTGTCTGAGGTCTGGATTTTTTGTTTAGTCTGAGGGGAATCAGTTCATCTAGTGAGTTGTTTACCCATTCATTGAAAGCTGTAAATGACACAGAGGCATGTTCTTACCTCTTGGGAAACATTTTAAGCAAAGCTGGTAGTGTCTAAATTTGACCATTGTTTTAAAACCTCTGGCTGGACAACTAAAGGGAAGATCTTACCCATGGTTGGGAGGGAAAAAGGGACTATGAAATGATCAGACCAGCATACAGGAAAGGGTGATTTTATTAACATGCAAGAGATATTCGTCAAGATTGGTTTGAGTAGATGACCCTTTATATGCGTAGGGAATTTTACTAACTGTGGGAGGTGTAGAGGCTTAGGAATATGTAGAAAATAAACAGCCTATTTACACTTACTGTCCACTAGACTTAAATTTAAGTCAGTTAGCAATGTGAAATTGGCATGCTGCAGACAGTTAGTGGCTACAATGTCTGGTAGGTCATGAAGAAAGTCATTGGCCAGACCAAGGGCACCGTACACAAGTAATCCTGACAAGGAAAAGGTAGGGGAGAGTTTGTTCTTAAATAGAGGCTTTCACACCTAGGGGTGGATATTGGAGTACAATTTGCTTTAAGATGACTTTAAAAACTCACAGCAACTCTGCCATCCATTTTGTCAACCCAATCATTTATAGCAATGGAATACTATTTCGTGAGTGCTATAGCGACTTCTGGTGAACAATTGGCATTGAGCTATGTTTCTATGAGGAATAGTATATATAGTTGTTTATCCTTCAGAAATAAGAAGATGCCAAGCTTTTGCTTATTAAGAGACCTACAACTGGCTAAGAACATGTGCCATTAGGGGTCAAATTTGATCTGAGAATTTTGCGCAGTTCTGCCTTGCCAGATAGTTGAATCACATGCCTTCATAGGCATGGGATAGTCTAGTGAATACTTACAAGGTTGAGCAAATTCAGAGCAAAATAACATTTTTTGTCTACAGGATATTTAAGTTGTTTTCATCCATCCAATGAGAAGCATATGCATTCTGTTGGCCTTCTTGGTTTGTGATGGGCAGGCTGGTGATCACAAAAGTTGGGGATGGGTTGGTGTGTGAAGTTGCTGTAGATGTTTGTGATTTTTCTGTGGAAGAAGTTTGACAGGTCGTTGCAGAGTTCTTAGGAGAGGGTGATGTTGGAGCTCCCTTTGATAAATTAAGTTAGCATCTTTTTCTTAGGGTCTCTCAGTTGCTGGTTGTACCATTCGAGTGCAGCCTTGTAGGTAGTTCTGTCAGTGGTCTCGTGGCTGGAGCTCCATTATCTCTTCAGCTGTTTGCAGTGTTCATTGGCATCTCAAAAGTCCTCTGTAAACCAGCGTGCCAGCTTGCTGAATCTTCTTTAGTTGTTGGGCTTGATTGGGGCGAGGGAGTCTGCACAGTTCTTGATCTAGTTGTTGAAGCTGGTGATGTCCTTGTTAAGGTTTTCAGTGGGGTTGGGTAAATCAGTGCTGAGGTTATTAATCCAGTCCATTGCTGAGATTTTGCCCCAGCTGCAGATTGGCAGGCTGATGCATGTGGGTGTGTTGACTTGTGATGTGTTGATTTGTAAGTGAATGATGGTGTGGTCTGTCCATATGAGGAGCGAAGTGGTATTGTATTTGATGTTGTTGCTAGTGATGAAGATGGGGTTCAATTTATGTCCTGCGATGTGTGTTGGTCCTCTGTTGGGCTAGGTAGGTCAAATGTTGTTCAGGGGTTCAAGGAGTGATGTGGAACAGTGGTTGGTTCTATTTCCAGGAGGCAGTTGAAGATGCTAAAGAGTATGTAAGCTCTGGAGTTGATGGCATGGGGGTGTTGGACCTAGCCCTTTTTAGCAGGGTCATTCCCAAACTTTTTGCCTCCTTCCTCCTATTTTTTCGGACCAGGTTTTGTTGGCTTTAGGACTCTGGGCACTTATCACTAACCAGTGCTAAATTGCATATGCTCTTTGTTTAAATTGTATTGATAATTGTCTTTCTATGATTGGCACTCTTCTATGATTGGCATGTTTCTATGATTGGTAAGTCTCTAGTAAAGTGTACCAGAGGTACCCAGGGCTTTTGAATCAAATGCTACTACTGGGCCTGTAGCAGTGATTGTGCCACCCACATGAGTAGCCCTGTAAACATGTATTGGACTTGCCAATGCAGTGTCTATGTGTACCAACTTGCCAGGCCCAAACCCCCCTTAATACTACATGTAAGTCACCCCTAAGGTAAGCCCTAGGCAGCCCCATGGGCAGGGTGCAGTGTATGTTAAAGGAAATACATGTACTTGTGTGTTTTACATGTCCTCATGGCGAAATACTGCCAAATTAGGTTTTCACTATTGCAAGGTCTTTCTTTCCCATAGGCTAGCATGGGGACTGCCTTCAAATATCTTTTAGGTGCAGTTTTCCATTGGGAGCAGATAGAGATCCGGAGTTTGGGGTCTCTGAACTCACAATTTAAAAAATACATCTTTTAGTAGAGTTGGTTTTTACATTGTTTGTTTGAAAATGCCACTTTTGGAAAGTGGGAATTTTCCTGATTAATCATTCTGTATTCATCTGAATTTTTTATGCATTACCCCCTGCATCAACCTGCAACATCCCCGCACAGACCTTGGACTGCTTGTCCAGAAATTGATGAATTCCTTCTGTGTGAGGAAAGAATCGACGCATCACTTACCCAGCAGAGAAAGAATTAATGCACAGCCTCTCTTGCAAGTAAGGAGTTGACCCATTGCTTGCTTTTCTGATGCACCCTTGCCTGTGAGGCTTTATTTTTGACGCATTCCAGTGTTGTGTAGCCATTTAGGCTATAGTTTTATACACGTTATTTTAGCAAACTAGGCCTGCCGCTGTGCACTTTAGCCTAGGTATGTTTTATTTTAGCCTTGTTATATTACTTTAACATTAGCCGCATTTGCAGCCTTGCTTTATTTTCTCTATCTAGCTGTTCTTCGCCTTGGTCAGCACTACGTTCTTAAACATGACATTTCTTTACCTCTGTGCTTTTCTCAAGGCTGCAGTCAGATAGGTTTCTGGCAAAAGTGTATGCTTTGTTGCCAATGTTCACAGAAACATACACAGTCTTACGCAGGGATCCTTTCTTGGAATATCAGCTGTTTTATTATAAAAACACTACTTTGACCCCTGTACATTAGAGGAAGATTCCAGCCAGATGGCCACAGCTGTATGCTGATTGCTGATTGCTTTGCTCCAGCTGCTTATGTAGACTACAGGCCTCTTGCTCAGGTATGAGGAATGATGTCTTCCCAGAGGGAACCTGAAGGGCAGAACTAGAGTTTACCATGATGTGCTCTAACGTAGTCTAGGTAGGAGCTATCTCTACAAACCTTAGTGACAGTATGGTAGTGGTATTCTTATGTTTTGCTCTCCTTGTCACAATTTTAATCTTATTGTGCTTTATCATCCTAGTTATTTGCAATTCATGCTTTACTACCTAAGATGCAATCACTTCAATAAATCTTTATTGAACTTTACTATGCCTCTGATTGTCCTTGCATATGTGAGACTAATATAACTGAGAGAAACGGATGAGATCTGAGTGACCACAATTCCCCTGAGGAGTCATTTATGTCATGTTCCCGGTTGCCCTAATAATCCCTGATTTTGGGTGGGGCACTGCTAGTTAGCCAAAACAACCCCGGATTAGGCCGACAGGTGTCACATGGAGTGGGTTCAGACTCAGTCCCCCGCTGTACAGGTGATTCTGCTGTCCGAATCCAGTAGTCCCATTAGAATAATGAGAACCTATGCAACACCAGGTACTTTGTGCTAAAACAATACATCAATTGAGTTCTATGGATTAAGACCCTTTTATTTAAAAAATGTTATATCTTTGCTTGTGTATGTTGGAGTTTTGTCATTTTGGTCGTTTGATTGATATAAATAATGGTTATTTTTCTAAACTGTTGTGGAGTCCTTTTGTGGTGTTTTTACTGTGTAACGTTGTGTGTTTGTATAAATACTTTACACATTGTCTCTGAGATAAGCCTGAAGGCTTGTACCAAGCTACTAAGGGGGTGAGCAGGGGTTTTCCTAGGTGTGTTTCTCATTTCCCCTGTCTAGAGTGAGTGTCCCTACATGGTGTAAACTTTACATGGTGTAAACTGACTGCCAACTAGAGACCCCATTTCTAACAGGGGACAATAAAGTCAGTGATGAGGCTGGTGAAGGTGGCTCATGGTTAGGGTGGTCGTTAGGTGAGGGTTTCATACAGGGTGAAGTTCTCAGAGATTTTTATCTTGAAGTGCAGATGTTCCATGAATTGAGCGTGCTCTCCTTGAATGCTGAGCACTTGATAGAGTCCTTTTATACAACTGTAAATCCTTCCCCTGGCTTCTGAGGGCAGTCCTGTTGTGCCAACTTGAAGATGGCTGGGATTTCCGCTGCAATGCTGGGTGCCGATGAGGAGCTAAGCCAGGTTTCCATAAGAAAGAGGAAGTCTGTGGAGGACAAACTGAAGAGGGTTTCTGGTACTGATTGGTCCAGATGGTACGCCAGAGGCACCCACTGCCCCTGTCCATTGTGCATTCATGTTGCAGTTGCCATTGAGTAAGTTATGGGAGGGATTAGAAGCTCAGTAATGCCACTTCCTGTGCAGGTGGACGGTTGGAGATCCAGAGATGTTGCTTCCTATGCTGATGTGTGATGGGAAATGAAGCACTCTTGCTGGGCTTCTTCTTTTCAAGATGGTTTTGACAGAAATACAGTGGTTGCGTCCAGATGTATGATGGGAAATCCAGCGATGTCACTTCCTCTGCAGGTGGCCGATAGGGGATGCAGTGATGTCACTTCCTGTGCTGTTGATTGATCGGAAATGAAGTAGCCTTGCATGGTTTCTTCTTTTAAAGACGGTTTTGGTAGGAAACCAATGATGTCACTTCATGTGCAGATGGATAATGGTAAATCCAGTAATACCACTTCCTCTGGAGCCCATACACATATTTTCATCATGGAGGGCTGCCACAACAATGAAAAGAAGAATGCCTTGAAACTGACAGAAATCACAGTTTTCCATACATTCTTTAACTTTCGTACATGAACTCCCTTATACGTGTAGCTCACAGAAAGGCGAAAATATAAGATTTTGGTGGTCATTACAACTCAGGCGGTTGGTGTTGAAGCAGCGGTAAGACCGCCAACAGGCCGGCGGTAAAATTTTTTTAATTACGACCGTGGCAGAAACCGGCAACAAAGACAGCCACTTTCACACTCCGACCCCCACGGCGGTACAAACAAACAGCGTGGCGGTCACCGCCAACAGTCAGGCGGGAGACAATGTACCACCCACACTATTGTGACAGGCCAATCCGCCACCTTTTCCGGGGCGGATTCACCGCGGATAAAAACACAGCGGAAACAGGAATCCCGAAGGAAAAACGCTCACCTCTACACACCCCACGAGGAATGAGGACGCCATGGACCCGGAACTCCAAATTCTACCTGCAATAGTCTTCCTGCTCCTCTACCAGGAGCACCAACACCAGCGGCGAAGACCACAGTGAGTACTGCACCTACGACACAGGGGAGGCAAAAACCAGGGACACACACACGCAACACCCCCACCCCACCCTCACCCACTACAACACACACACTAATGCATATCAAAACATTACAGTTACACCCCCCAAACCTCCCGGAAGAATGCAAAGACAATAGAAAATGAGTGTAACCATTGTAATATATTAAAAGCAAGTAGGCAGAATTATATATACACACCATGTACAAAATATATACCAAGCATAGTAGTCCAGGTAGTGCACTAAGAAAGTCCGTGGAACACTGGGACCACACGGTATGGGCGAGGCCCACACAAGATCCCCGCCCGTGACAGAGAGAACACTGCAGGGGCATCAGAGAGCAACTAAGGAGGCACCTCAGGGGGAAGGAAACGGGGGCACCTCAGCCGCTTGAGTGCACAATGCCAAATCCACAAGGGGGCCACATGCCCACTGTTCCATCCTGGGGAGTGCAAAGCCACAGTCTCACAAGTCTCTACAGTGGGTGGGTTGCCCACTGTTCCATCCTGGGGAGTGCAAAGCCACAGTCTCACAAGTCTCTACAGCGGGTGGGTTGCCCACTGTTCCATCCTGGGGATTGCAAAGCCACAGTCTCACAAGTGGATGACAGTCGACACTGGTTCTGGAGTGGGCATGGTGCCCAGAGTGCTTCATCCTGCTAAGGACAGAGGTAGTGGATGGATCTCTCCACTTGCTCTGGAGGGGGCATGGTGCCCAGAGTGCTTCATCCTGCTAAGGATATAGGTAGTGGATGGATCACTCCACTGGTTCTGGAGGGGGCATGGTGCCCAGAGTGCTTCATCCTGCTAAGGATAGAGGTAGTGGATGGATCTCTCCACTGGTTCTGGAGGGGGCATGGTGCCCAGAGTGCTTCATCCTGCTAAGGACAGAGGTAGTGGATGACAGTCTCTACTGGTTCTGGAGGGGGCATGGTGCCCAGAGTGCTTCATCCTGCTAAGGACAGAGGTAGTGGATGACAGTCTCCACTGGTTCTGGAGGGGGCATGGTACCCAGAGTGCATCATTCACCCCGTGACGGACTCAGTTGCGTCAGTGCCCCTTCCGCTCATGGGCTAGCGGTGCTTGAGACGGCGGTGCCCTGTTCAGCGGTGCTTGAGATGGCGGTGCCCTGTGCATCGGTGCTTGAGACGGTGGAGCCCTGTTCAGCGGTGCTTGAGATGGCGGTGCCCTGTTCAGCGGTGCTTGAGACGGCGGTGCCCTGTGAAGCGGTGCTTGAGACGGCAGTGCCCTGTGAAGCGGTGCTTGAGATGGCGGTGCCCTGTTCAGCGGTGCTTGAGATGGCGGTGCCCTGTTCAGCGGTGCTTGAGACGGTGGTGCCCTGTGCAGCGGTGCTTGATTCGGCAGTCTCCATTGCAGGGTCTCAGCTGCAGGCGGTCCTTCATGGCCCAGCGGGGCTTTTGCTGGCGGTCCTTCTTGGCCCAGCAGGGCTTTTGCTGGCGGTCCTTCATGGCCCAGCAGGGCGGGTGCTGGCGGTGGCCTCCTGGCCAGGTGGGCTGGTGCTGGCGGTGGCCTCCTGGGCAGCTGGCCTGGTGCTGGCGGTGGCCTCCTGGGCAGCTGGGCTGATACTGGCGGTGGCCTCCTGGGCAGCTGGGCTGATGCTGGCGGTGGCCTCCTAGGCAGCTGGGCTGATGCTGGCGTTGGCCTCCTGGGCAGCTGGGCTGATGCTGGCGGTGGCCTCCTGGGCATCGGGGATGGCGGTCTTCTCCGCCATGCTACTCTTCCCAGACTTGCTGGGTTTCTTGTGGCCCAACTTCTGATGCTTCACAGGTGGGGGACTGTCTGTGTTGTGGCTCCGTGCCACACTGGCTGCCCTGGCTGCCAGTGCACGGTGCCGGTGCACTCCAGATTCCAGTGACTACAGGCACCACTGGTCCCGGAGATGTTGTGGCTGAGGTGCTAGTTCGGGACCTATGAGATGGACGAGGTGGGGGAGGTGTGGGAAAGAGGTCAAGGTTGGACAGGAAACGTTTTTGGACACACTGGGACGGGTAGCTGGAGGGGGTTTGGGAGTGGAGGAAGAGGTGGTGGTTGTAGGAGGTGTACGTTTGGTGACTTTGGGTGAAGGTGCATGCGCTGGAGGCTGTTGTGACGTGGTTGACTGTTGGGTGGGTGTGTGCCTGCGTTTGTGTATCTTGGGAGGGGGCGTCACAGACACACTGGGAGAGGACACAGGGGACGTGTGAATGGTAGTGGGGGTGGTGACTGCATGTGAGTGGGGATGGGGTGTGCTGGAGGGGGACGTAGTGGCTGTAGAGGTAGTGCATGCAGGTGTGAGTGTAGGCGAGACTGGGAGGGAGGAGGGAGACGAGGAGGAGGGGGACACAGTGGAGGCAGTGGATGTTGGTGTGTCTGCATGTTTGTGATGCTTGCGTGAGTGCCTGTGGGATGTGTGGTGCTTATATTTGCCTGAGCTTCCCTTGGGTGTTGAGGTGTGTGCATGTTGGTCTGTAGGTGTGCTTGGGATAGGCTGAGGTACAGGGGATTGGGTCGGGTGGAGGAAGTTGGAGGGGGGAGGCTAGAGACAGGGACAATGGCTGCCATCAGTGCTGAGGCCAGAGTCTGAAAGGCTCTCTGAAGGGCCGCCTGACCAGAATGAATGCCCTCCAGGAATGCATTGGTTTGTTGCAACTGCCTCTCTACACCCTGGATGGCATTCAAAATGGTAGACTGCCCAACAGTGAGACCTGAGGAGTTCAATGGCCTCCTCACTGAGGGCAGCAGGGGTGACTGGGGCAGGGCCCGAGGTGCCTGGGGCGAAGGTGATGCCCACCCTCCTGGGTGAGCGGGCACGGGGCAAAGGCTGAGGGGCTGCTGGGAGGGCGGTGCTGGTAGGGGGGGTGGCGGCTGTACTGGTCGTTGAGGGGGGCACAGATGTTGCCGCCACCACAAGGGAGCTCCCATCAGAGGACGAGTCCATGTCGCTGGTGTCAGCTCCTGTCCCCACCGTGGAGCTCCCCTCGCCCTCCGTCCCACTGGTGAATTCAGACTCCGTAGTGTCGCTCTCCAGGTCCATGTTGGATGCAGCTCCCTCGTGCTCTGGTGCCACTGCTCCTCCACCTGATGATGCTAATGCACACAAGAACAGGGAGACCACAAAAAGGGGGGGAAGACAGCAGAAAGACATGTTGAGTGCATGCATTACCGCTACCGTTGGCGGACACGACAGACACAGAAGCCCCCTGCACTACGCCGCGCTCTTGGGCTCCACTGTTCAATTCCTGGGAAATGGCCTACAAGGCTATGGACGACATCTGCACACATAGATGACAAAGGGGCATGACTAGGTGTACTTGGCACTCTACAGAGGTGGGCTGGGGTGGCACATGGCCTGCCTTACGGAGGGGCCTTGCCTACGGAACTCACCTTGGCCTAGGGAAACCCACAGCCCACCTCCCTCACCCAGACATCTCCACTGCACGCAAAGTCAGCAGAATGAGAGTGTACTCACCCCCTTGTGGCTGCTGTGATGCCCTCAAATGCCCATCCAACTCCGGGTAGGCCACCGCCAGGATCCTGAACATCAGGGGGGGTCATGGTGCGACGGGCACCCCTCCCACGTTGGGAGGCCATCCCCAGCTGAACCTCCGCCGTCTTCTTACTCCAGCGGCGAATGTCCTCTCATCTTTTCCGGCAGTGGATGCTCCATCTGTGGTAGACCCCCAGGGTCCGGACGTCCTTGACGATGGCACGCCAAATATCTTTTTTTTATGGTGGGCGCTGACCTACATGAAATCTACAGGGGAAAAAGAGAAGTTATTACCAACTGCACCGTCAAAGTGATTGTCTCCCATCCCTACCCTTGCCATGTGGCACATACATTCACCGTCTTTCATGCACACAGCATTCTCCCCCTTCCTTCTTACATTCAGCCCTCTCCACACAGGCATAGCCCATACAACATGCTCCCTGTGTACTTACCTGTTTGTCTGGAGGACCGTAGAGTAGCGTGTACTGGGGGAGGACCCCATCCACGAGCTTCTCCAACTCCTCCGATGTGAAGGCAGGGGCCCTTTCCCCAGACATTCGAGCCATTGTCTCTTCGAGACCGAGGTCACAGCAGCACTTGCAGTGTAGGTCCTCTCCTGCCGAAGATCAGGTATCGAGTGATTGAACAGATATAAAATGGCGGTCACATCCGGGGTGGTGCGTACCGTCACCGCCGGCGTACATCGTCATTGGCGCCTGGGACCCATAGGGTCCAATGTTAACCAATGCAGCATTGCGCCACGGTCTTCGACCACCTACCGCGACGGTGTACAACGCCAGCGCAGTTACCTCACATCCCATTGTCTCACTTTACAGGTCAGGCAGCTGCCATTTCAGGGGCCAACATGGCTTCATTTCCAACTGCGTCACACATACCTAGGCCTAGACTCAACACACATACAGGCCACATTTTGTGTATGTTTGGTGTTCTGGGTAAACTGTGGGTACGTACCTCTGAGTTGTTTGACTCTGTGCTCGCTGTTGTTCTTCATTGGCACCGTCCGCTGGGACATGTGAGGAGATGGCGGCATCCTCCGGTGTACTGACCATTGGTGGACCTGTCGACAATGGAGGAGCGACATTTGATTATCACATACAGGCTTGACCGTGCCACAATCCAGGAACTGTGTACCCAGTTGGAGCCAGACCTGATGTCAGCAATCCGCCATCCCACAGAAATCCCCCCTCAAGTGCAGGTGCTGTCAGTGCTCCATTTCCTTGCAAGTGGGTTTTTTCAAACAACAGTGGCCATAGTACAGGGATGTCCCAGCCTATGTTTTCCAACGTATTGTCCAGAGTGTTGTCTGCCCTTCTGAAACACATGCGGAGCTACATCGTTTTCCCTCAGGTGGAGGATTTGCCTACAGTGAAAGGTGATTTCTATGCCCTGGGACACATCCCCAACATCATAGGTGCCATTGATGGGACCCATGTGGCTTTGGTCCCCCCCACAGCAGTGAACAGGTGTACAGAAACCGGAAGAGTTATCACTCTATGAATGTACAGATGGTATGTTTGACAGACCAGTACATATCCCATGTGAATGCCAAGTTCCCTGGCTCAGTGCATGACGCCTACATCCTGCAGAATAGCAGCATCCCTTATGTGATGGGTCAACTCCAGAGGCACCGTGTGTGGCTATTAGGTGAGCACCTGGAGGCAAGTCAGTGGGAATGGTTGTCTGGGTCTGGGGATATCCCTCCAGGTTAGTGAGTGTCTAACAGTTGTCCCTCACCATTTGCAGGTGACTCTGGTTACCCCAACCTGTCATGGCTACTGACCCCAGTGAGGAATCCCAGGACAAGGGCAGAGGAACGCTACTATGAGGCCCATGGGCGAACTAGGAGGGTGATCGAGCGGACCTTCGGCCTCCTGAAGGCCAGGTTCAGGTGCCTCCATATGACAGGTGGATCCCTATTCTACTCACCAAAGAAGGTGTGCCAGATCATCGTGGCGTGCTGTATGCTTCATAACTTGGCTTTGCGATGACAGGTGCCTTTTCTGCAGGATGATGGTCCAGATGGCGGTGTTGTTGCAGCTGTGGGGCGTGTGGACAGTGAAGAGGAGGAAGCAGATGAAGAAGACATGAACAACAGGGACTCAGTGATCCAGCAATATTTCCAGTGAGACACAGGTAAGAGTACAAACCCGCCTACTACATGTACTTTAACACTACTACCTCTCTACTGTGTGTCGTTTTTTACCGAGTGTATGGTCACTGAGTTGTCACTTTCCCTTACGATTTCACAGATGTGGGTCCCACTGTGTGACATCTGCTTAGATTCCTCATGGACTAGAGCTGTGTGACACAGGTATGTTGACATTACAATTGAAAGAGCATTTTTTCACTGTAATTGCTAATACACTATTTAAAAATCACAGACAGACTCCAGATTGTTTTGTGCTTTAAGTGTGTTTATTTAAGAGCTCAATATTGGAGGGGGTAGTGAAATGGTGAGGGGTGATGGCGGAGGAATGTCCATGTCAGAGTCCAGTCTATTAGTCTCACTGGTGCATTGCCCAAATGGGCATAGGAAGTGGAGCTGGGGAAGTTAAAGTATGGATAGGGTGACAAAGTGGGACAATAGGATGACAATCAGGGTGATCTCATTTCTTAGCGGGGGTCTTGGCATCGTGATCTGTCTTTGTCCTGGATCTCAGGGACCGTTTGCGGGGTGGTTCTCCCTCTGCAGAGGGTGGGGTGCTGGTGTGCTGGTCCTGTGGCAGGGCGTCCTGTCCACTAGCGCCAGTGGAGGTGGTGGGCAGTTCATCGTCCATGCTAGTGTCAGGGGCCCCTTGTAGTGCCACAGTGTCCCTCCTGGTGTTGAGTGCTTCCTTCCCTACAATCGTACCCAGGGTGGAGCTGATGGTTCTGAGTTCCTCCCTGAAACCCATATACTGTTCCTCCTGCAGCCGCTGGGTCTCCTGAAACTTGGCCAGTACCGTTGCCATCGTCTCCTGGGAGTGGTGGTATGCTCCCATGACGGAGGAGAGGGCCTCGTGGAGAGTGGGTTCCCTTGGCCTGTCCACCCCCTGTTGCACAGCAGCCCTCCCACTTCCCCTGTGTTCCTGGGCCTCCGTACCCTGGACCTTGTGCCCACTACCACTGCCCCCAGGTCCCTGTTGTTGTTAGGGTGGTGGGTTATCCTTGGTTCCCTGTAGTGGTGGACACACTGCTGAGTGAAGTGTCCTGGGGACGGAGGTATGGGCCTGCTGGCTGGGTGCTGTGCTGGTGTTTCGAGAGGGGGGAAGGTCTGTGGTGGCCTGTGACTGTGTGAGGGGAACCGACTGTCCAGAGGTCCCCGATGGGGGTGAGGGTGAGGGTGGGGGTATGTGATGGCATGCAGGTAGGGTGGGGGATGTAATAATTCAGATTTGTCTTACCAGAGTCCATTCCTCCACCTACTCCTGCGAGGCCCTCAGGATGCAAAATCGCCAAGACCTGCTCCTCCCATGTTGTTAGTTGTGGGAGAGGAGGTGGGGGTCCACCGCCAGTCCTCTGAACCGCCAGGTGGTGTCTTGAAACCACGGAATGCACCTTCCCCCGTTGGTCGTTCCACCTCTTCCTGATGTCCTCCCAATTTCTTGAGTGCTGTCCCACTGCGTTGACCCTGTCCACTATTCTTTGCCATAGCTCCATCTTCCTTGCAATTGAGGTGTGCTGCACCTGTGCTCTGAATAGCTGTGGCTCTACCCGCACGATTTCCTCCACCATGACCCTGAGCTCCTCCTCCGAGAACCTGGGGTGTCTTTGCCGTGCCCTGGGGTGGTGTAGGTGATGTGTGGGGTGGAGTGTGTGGTGGTAAGTGTGCTGATATGTAGTGGTGTGTTGTGTGAGGTGCGTGGAAGTTCTGTGGGTGATGGTGTTGTGTGCCTGTGGGTGCTGTTGTTCTTGCTGGTGCTCTCTCTCTGGCCTTCTTTCGGAATTTTTTGTCATGGGGGTTTGTGGGTGATGTGGGTGTGTGTTTTATATTGTAATGGGTGTGTGGGAGTGGTGTGTGTATGTGGATCAGGTGTGTGTATTTGGAATTGTCCAATGTTGCTGCGTTTTGTATGAGTGTGTGTATTTTGAGCGCGGCGGAGTGTACCGCCCATGGAATACCGCGGTTGAAAAACCGCCACATGGATTCGTGTGTCGTGGTATTGTGGGCGTATTTCTGTTGGCGTGATAGTGGAGGTTTGTTTTCGCCAGTTTGTCACTGAGCTTTGGTGTGGCGGACTTGTGTGGGTTCTGAATTTTGGCGGATTCCGACATGTGGGTCATAATAGCTGTGGCGGAATTCCGCGGCCACGGCGGTGTGTTGGCGGTCTTCTGCACGGCGGTAAGCGGCTTTTACCGCCAATGTTGTAATGACCGCTTAAGTACAGTGGAAATGTGCATTTGTAGATCTATGTTTTTCCTCACTTGGTATTCACCTGAAAAAAGTCTCCAGGGACCGAAATCCCATCCACAATCATACAAATAAGTGGGATTCTTTGGTGTTACACCTACTTTAAGCCTTTTTGTGCACTTAGGGCTACAAACAGAGTTGCGTGGTAACAGAAAATCCGCAGATTTTGCTAAGAAAGTGTTAACCTCTCCATTGGCGGATTCTCCTCTGGTAAAGTAACTTTTGACAATATTATGGCGGGAAATCTGGTGAAGAAGAAGACATTGGAACGTTTTTCTTCACATCCTAACTCTAAATAAAAACCTAATTTAAAGTATGACATTTGATCAAGAAGCAAAAAATATACATCTTTAAGAGGCCCCAGCCCAGTAGCTGCAAAGTGCTGGAATATTACAACATAAAATTATGAAATATTAAATAAAAGCTGCTTCACGATTAATGTGCAAGCATAAATGCACGTCACAACTCACACGCCATGAAACACACATGCATGTGTCATGTCAAATGCATTACCATTTAAGGTCATCGTGGTAGGGGTTACGTTTATAGAAAACCGTTCCAAAGTTGCCACTCATGCGTGCACATGCATCTTGATGCATTCACACCTGGGAAATTGAAAAAAAACATTGGCAAAGCCAATAGCTCTGCATTTTAGAACGTTCCCATTGCTGTTTGATATCTGAAGGGACTAAAGACTCGCCAAAGCAATCGGAATTGTGTTTTAGTATAAACGTTAGTCAAATATAATATACTTTATTGATAACAGTAAGCATAAGCAATGAAAGATGGGATATTTAGAATGGTATAATTGGGCAAAGCTTCCAAGTCAATTGATAATTTACTCAGTGTATAGTAATATATTATACAGCTGAAGCGTTTATTTTCCGCAGAAATTTTGTATTCCCAACCCATATCTGCAATCAAGCCTTTTTCTATTGGCTTATTCTATCATAAAAATGCATATCCTATTTTATCATCACTTTTCCTATCATTAATTAGTCAAGGAAATTACTTTTAACAGATTTTCGTAAGAGCAAAATGGTTAAATGTTTGTGCTAGAACATGAAAATTAGACAAACTGTTTGTAATGGCTTTCAGGTAAAACTATTTATTTATGCAATTAACAGCAGCATGCAATTTCTAATAATTAGCAGATAATAGTCTTCTACAAAGTACTTTTCAAAATTGCCTTTTGAACTGAATTCATTCCGCAGGGAACCACTAAAATTTAGCTATAAAAAGGAGGGAAATATGCTGCACTAACAAGAATTTTATGGTACAATGGTCTTGTGATGATATCTATCTTTAGCCTGAATATTGGTGGACAGTAGGTTTCATAATGAAATACAAGAGTGTGCAGATATATATATAGATTAGTACAACAATTTTTCTTTTAAGAGATATTACATAGAACAAAAATGAAAGCTTTGTGTGACTGCTAAAGTCAGTGCTTATCTTGATGCACGTGGTAAAGTCTGGGATAGTTAAAAGGCACGTATTAACGTTACCGGTTACCGCGTTTGGTAGATGAGGTATTAAAGGAGAGGAAAATCGGGAAACATGCGGTGCAAAGAGTGCTTGAACAGCAGTTGCTGCTTCTGTACGTTTCACCATTTTCTTGCCATTGTTTACCATCATCCTTTTGCTGGTGGTAAATTTCGTGATGTAACGTAATATTGCTTGCGACATCACTCACAAATAACAGGTAATGTAAAACGCATCAGAAAAGCGTGATATGTAATCAAAGGTGAATGAGTGGCTATTTGACACTGTTCCTTCTAATGGAACTTACTTTAAAATAGGCAACCTTTGGCCCAAAACGTTGTGCACTGTCCAGGGCATGTCCTTTTCCCTGTACTTGCTACAGTCATGGGTCATTATCTACATCCCTGGCGTCATGTTCATGGTGGCAATTCATCAATGAGGATTTAACCCTGTTTGTCCACCCCAAAAATAACACAAGAAAATGGAAGATATTTATGAAATTACGGGCATATTTATACTCCATTTGCGCCGAATTGGTGTAATTTTTTCGGACGCGAATTTGGCACTAAAAAATTGGCGCAAAACTCCATATTTATATTTTGACATTAGACACATCTAATATCAAAATATTTGAGTTTGCACCATTTTTTAGATGCATGAACCTACCTTGCGTCAATGAGATGCAAGGTAGGCGTTCCCATCTAAAAAATGGTGCTAATCCCATAGTCCCATATTTATCCCCGTGCTAAAATGATGCATGGGTGGGAGGAGGGGCTAAATAATGGTGCAAAGCTTACTTTGCACCATTATTTAACGCCTGGGTCTATGGTTAAACACCACGTAACGAGTCCACAGGTTCCCTCCTCAAGCCCCTGGGACACTCCCACCCACACTGGAGGGACACCAGAGGATGGGGGACCCTATCCCAGGTAAGAAAACCCCAACTTGGGGCCCCCTACATGGCACAGGTTGCAATGGCCATGCCCAGGCATGTCTTTTCTAAGACAGGAGTCACAAGGTATGAATAGTTTTGCATCAGAAAATGACGGTAGGCTGGTTAGATTTTTTTTTTTTGCCTCTAACCAACCTAACGTCATTTTTTGGTGCAAACTCCCCTTCTCCCATACCGCCAGCACCACCCAGCTAACATAATTTGTTTTTACACTAGCCCACCCTTTGCACCAGCTTTCGCCATTCCATAAATATGGCACCAAGCTGGTGCAAAACGTTTTGGTGCAAAACTGTGTTAGTGCAGTTTTGCATCAAAAAAGTATAAATATGCCCCTTCATTTCACCACGTATGAGTGGAGGTGAGAAGCGAGAAGTGTTTTGTGGGCATTTTGAGAAAGAGAAAGGCATTATGTTGACAGAAGTATTTCAAGACTCATCTGCTAAAATAAAGCTGAAAGGTACCGGAAGGGGGAGGTCAAAAGAGAGGCCTGGGAATATATTACCAAAAGTACCCCAGGGGTGCAGATGTTTTGCTGGTGTGATCTCAAGAAGGCATACCCTAATTTGCATGGAGATGTGCCCACACAAATGAGGATTCTTGCCTCTGCACTAGTGCTATATTATTGACACAGGTGCAGAGGGAAAGGAGCTTTGAGGGTGTGCCACAAAGAGGTTGCGCACATTCAGTGCTCACCTGGAGAGTTACCCATGGAAGAGCTAAAGTGGGTTCTGTGCACCTGTGTGCACACAGTCAGTGTGTCACGTGAAGATGGACATTTGGAGACTATAAAAGGTATTGACCCCCAGACATCCCCTTTCAGATGGGTGCAGTCACTCACTGCACCCATCTGCAGGGAGTTCTCTGACATAGTTTATGATGCAGGCAGGGTTGCATAGTGAAAGGTGGTGCAGTGACTTCAAACAACTGGTCTGCGTTTCACTAATGCACTGCCCTCAAAGTAAGCATGAGTTCAGGACTGTGCTGAGGACGCCTCATTCAGTGTGACAGAGTGTGCTCACTGTCCCTAGAACACAAAGATAGGGGGCCAATATGCAGATCAGGGTAGCACACCCTGTTTCTGATTTGGGCCCATGTGTTAGCCAAGCATGTCAAATGAATTTGCTCCTAGCAGTCTGAGAATAGAGGAAGCACGGTTATTGCTTATAAGGTGGGAAGCAGTATTAGACAGGCTGGATAAGTGGAGAAGTCAAAGATGTAACTCAGACACAGTGAGGGCAGTAAATGGAAATCAGAATATCGGTAAAAGACAGTTAAGGATGGTTACTGCCTATACAGTTAGGGACAATCTGTTTAATTGCAGGGCCACATTTCCACCAAATCTAATTATCCCATTAAGACTTGATGAATAAACAACCTGAAATGTACTAATCTATGTGCTGTGATGCAGTTTATAAAGCTTTATAAGCAACATAAAAATGTATTCATAGAAAAGATTAGCTTTCTGCATATACTAACTTTGCACAGGTTGGAATACCAAAATATTGTATAACTTAAATATTGTGTCCTAAAAATAGTCTACAAAATATCGCCCCAGTCGGCCCAATTTAAAGCAAGATATTTGTGTTAGATACTATGGGGGTCATTACGACCCTGGCGGTCAGAGACCGCCAGGGGTAATGTAGCGTCCGTACCGCCAACAGGCTGGCGGTACGGAGGCCCTTAATACGACTGCGGCGGTAGCGCCGCGGTCGCACCGCCGGGGCCGGCGGTTTCCCGCCGTTTTAGCCCCGGCGGTCATAATCCGCCAGGGGAGCGCTGCCCTGGGGATTATGACACCCCTACCGCCAGCCTGTTTCTGGCGGTTTGCACCGCCAGGAAGAGGCTGGCGGTAAGGGGTGTCCTGGACTGCCCAGGCCACTGGCATGGGCAGTGCAGGGGCCCCCTAACAGGGCCCCGGCCAGCTTTTCACTGTCTGCATAGCAGACAGTGAAAAGCGCAAAGGGTGCGACTGCACCCGTCGCACGGCCGCAACATCGCCGGCTCCATTAGGAGCCGGCTCCTATGTTGCGGCCTCATCCCCGCTGGGCCGGCGGGCGCAAACTTGGTTTGCGCCCGCCGGCCCAGCGGGAATGTCGTAATGGGGGCCGCGGGAGTGCGGCCGCATTGGCGGCCGCACAGCGGTTACCGCTTGGCGGGCGGATGTCGTAATGACCCCCTATATCTGTATACAATATTCTGACATATAACCTTTGAACAGCAGTGACCTTCAGGTTTGAAGTTGATAACGTGTGTTTATTGTAAACTGCTGAGAAATAAGTAACACAATCTCCCTTTTTCAAGGTATGTGTATTACAGAAAACATTGGCTATATGATCATGTATTTAAACTATTGCTCGATTTACAATAGTGCTCTCTTAAAATGACATTTTTGAATTAGATCAGTACAACTGGCATCCATACCGATTACTTGTTTCAAATGATTTGAATTGTAAAAAAAAAAAAAAAAAAACAATTCAAAGCAGCCAAACATTTGTGGTAAATCCAAGCTAACCATACTATCAGATGGTTTCCCAATATGTAAGCATCTAAGGCAAGACTCAACCTACACTTTCAAACTATTAACAAAACCAACGCAGCACTAAACAAATAAAATATATTGAATAGCTCACTGAAGCAAGACCAAGTGGGACAGGTCAGATCAACCCTTTTCCATGTATTTTAGCATCAGTGTTCAAGGGATTGCTCCATAGCTTTGCCTGGATGTTGCTCAGCTGGCTGTGAATGCTATCTCCTAGGTCTAGCCTTACCTAACTAGTGCGTGGTGGTGCTTCCACCTTGACACAGGACCATTCCCAAGCACATCCTTGTCTTTAGTGATGTACCCACTGGAACACTTTTTAGTAAAAGAACCTTCCTATTATATTAAGAAAATATTGGAACTCCCACATCCACAAAACTTTATTATTGGTGCATCTGCATATAATCACCAATTGTCAACATGTTTCTCCGTATATTTACTTACATGGATTCATTAGGACAAACACAAATATTCATTGGATCCACTAGAATATAAGAGCCAAACATGTCTCATATCTCCAAGACAGTTCAAATGAGCCCTTACCAATCAATACGCAGTCACAGACCCAACAGTAAAATGTAAATAGTCATTTTAGTGTTGTTAATGGCCAATCTCTCTTTAAGGTAAGCCCCATCTGATCGAGCAAAGGAGAAAAAACAATATGAAGATGCCAACTTCAACCACAGAGTGCCATCTTTCTCTAAACGTTTTGAATATCTGCTCTATATATGCATAGAGACAGCATGTTCACATCACACTTTCTCTTACAATGGGTCGCCCTGCACTCAAGCACATTACATTTACAGGCAAGTCAGTCAAACATGAATAATGAACTCATTTTGGAATGCTCCAGAAGGACTGTAGCCAGTCTTTTTATACTTAGAGCATACTTCTCAATAGAGTTTCTCAACATCTCAGTTGTGGGCAATGCAATGTTCTTACTCAACCAGTCTTTTCGTACTCTTTCGAAACACCTTCTTATCACACCTTTGTTTGAAGGGCATTCTTGATATCATTCACACCTCTTTTATTCCCTTGCAAGTCAATCCTCTTGTGTTCATTGTCATCTTAACCTTACTTTACCCTCTTTTATTCTCTAAGTGATCGTCACAGTCCTTTCCAACCTCTCAGATAATAGGTGTCCCACAAAGCTCAGTCTTGGACTGTATTGTCTTATCAATTTACATGCACCACTAACCCATGTCGCCTGACTCCCCTACTGTAATTTCTCCTTCAAGTTCTCTCTCCTTATACCTCTGCTGGAAATCTTTAGTGATATATGACATAAAAAAAGCAACACTTTTTTTATCATCACAAGGACACTGTAGGGAGGTATCAATTGCTAAAAATCAAACAAACCAACTTCTATATCTCATCCCACTTTACTAAGTTCCCAATTAACATTCAAGTCTAGAGCTAGATACACTATGATAGGGCTCTCCCAAAGAGTGCCTTCACTATCCCTGACAAAGTCTTCATCTTTGAAACCCACATCTCTTCAATCTCCCTCCGAACCAGCTCACCTACCTTCTCCAATCACCAATGATATAGATTACCATCAGTAGGGGAGATTTGTTCAAGGACCAGGGGAATTGTACACAAATGGTAATTACTAAAAAATGGGAGGGGTTTAAGGAAATATAAGAAGAGATTTAAGGGGTAGCATGCTCAAACAAACACACACCCAGAAAAGAGTAAGACCATTGCTATTCAGAACCTACACATCTAAAAGTATTACATCCCTCTAGGTAAAGATTTTAGTGCTTTGGACACTTTCTGGTATATTATTTTTTCTAACTTCCTTATAGACAAAGAGGTTTTGACCACAATACAGCTAGTTTATTTTAGTACACAATTCCAATCCTTTTGTGTAGGAGAGCACTTTCCTCATTTGTAATGCTTTTTGGAGCTTCCCAAGGAAACACTCTTTATTAGGGTCCACAATTTTTATTTTTGAATTTAAAATTAAGTTGAATGTAATATTTTGGGCCTCATTACGAGTTTGATGGTCTGTCGACTGCTATGGCGGCGGCAGCAGTACAACTGCCATTGGGTTGGCGGTCGGACTGCCAGATTGTGAGTCATGCGGGCCTATGGAGCCTTCACTTTCCACATACGTATGTGTTGATGTGGCATGGAACACAAACAACACTCCCAGTAAACAACCCTGCAATGGGTGCACACCTCACACACATTGCAACACAATGGAAGGACAATGACATGCACAATAGTCAGAGAGACAAACATACAAAGCTCACTATGCAAACAATACCTGCACAAAAGGGATGGGCCAGCAAGAACACCCAGTGAAGAAGGCTGCACTGGGACACATATAACCTTGCAATTGCCCATAAAACAAATATTGCACAGGAATTGGCCCTTCAGGTATTTCAGAAACAAACAATACTAGACCCAAATGACATGCCTCTCTGCGCAATGTCAACAAAGCACATACAACTCCAGCTGCATTTGACATACCTCTACATGAAGTAGCTGCAAGGTAGACACAGCTAAATTGACACATGCACAACCAAATACAAACCAAGATAGCACAAATGAACACACTCCATGTCTGCACAAACAAAACTCAAGCTGGCACAAGTCAGATGAATACATAATCCATATCAGGAGGACAAGTCTAACAACATACATGCTCACACTGGACATCACAAAATGAAATACTCACCATAGCAAACAGTACTCAGTGCCATGACACCACAAATGCCTTTACACCCACATATCCATACACTCAACATATACCCTTGCCTTGGGGGACACCAGCACTGCCCACAAAGCCAGATACTGCAAACAACAGCAAATTGATCAGCAAGCAGGCTGAAACACACACAACTGTAGACAGCACAAGTCACTCAGGAACAAAATTAAGGTAGAAAAGGAATTGCAGGACATATGTATGCCCAAAAAACTAACTCTTTGGGTTTATTAACCTCAAATTTCCAAAGTCCAAGACCATTAGCCAGTTCATAGTGCGATGCACAGGCACACGATGGTGCCCTCACTTGACTACTAACTGCCTTGGAATCTCCACAGGAAAGGGCATCAAGTGAGCAGCCAGGCACCTCAGGGATCATCTCATCCTTGGGGGGGGGGCGGTCAGATGTGGGAGGGAGGGGTTTGGTCTTGGGGTTGGGAGGAGTGGTCAGCTTTTAGGGACGGGTGGGCCTCTTCTTGAAGGGGAGAGGTATGATTGCTTGCAGGGGATCAGGGGAGGCCGTGGAGGTAAAAGGGAGGAGCTGGGAGGGGGTTGGGCACCTCTTGGGTTTGGGACAGGGTGGAGGGAACAGGGAAAGAGCAAGGTTAAACATAAAAAATGTATTTGGGACATGGGGACAGTCATGAGATTGGAGTGAGGATTTGGAGTTCAAGGGAGTGGTTGTCTGCTGTGTTAGTATGGATGTTATGGGTGCGTGCTTCTGGGAGGTATGCTTGTGTTTGGTGAGTGGGTGGGTGAGTGAGTGAGTGCATTTGTGTGTCTTGCTGGACTGGGAGGTGGAGGTGCTGGGCATGGAATAGTGGATGTGTGTTTGTCTGTTGGGGTGGTGACTGTGGGTATGCTGGATGTGGTAGATAACTCTGTGTCTCTTGTTGTGGTGTCTGTGGATACGGTGCTTGTGGTAGATGTCTAGAGGTGTGTTGGGGTGGTGTCTGCAGGTATGATGTGTGTGGTGGGTGTGCCACTAAGTGTTGGTGTGGTGCCTGTAAGTATGCTGGATGTTGTGTGCCGATGTGTTTTGTGGTGCTTGTGTTTGTGTGTGCTGCTCATGTGTGTTGATGTGGATGCGTGCAGATCTGTCTGTGTGCTTTTGGTAGGTAGAGTAAGGGGGATTTCGATTGGTAAGAGGGAGGTGGAAGGGGGATGGAAGGTGGGCGTGACCGGCGGCTGTAAGTGAGGAGGCCACCTCCTGAAGAGATCTCTGTAGGCCAGTCATTGCACCAGAAATACATTCCAGGAATGCAAGTGTCTGTTGTAGCTGAGTTGCCAATCCCTGGATGATATTGACAATGGCTGACTGACCCACAGAAATATTTCTCTGGAGGTCAACAGCCTCCTCACTGAGTGCAGCAGGGGTAAAAGGGGATGGGATGGGGGTGCCTGTGGCAAAGGAGATGCACACCTTCTCAGGTGAGCAGGCACGGCCAACTGGGTAGGGAGCAACAGGGATGGTGGTGATAGAACAGTGGGTGGTGGGCAAAGATGGTACAGGGGAATGCCCCGATCAGTAGTAGGGTGTGTCCACTGGAAGAAGCGGTCCTCCACTAGTAGGGTGTGTCCACTGGAAGAAGAATCCAATAAAGAAGAGGATGTTCTGGTTTCCCCCGTGTCACTCCCCTCACCTTCTGGGCCACTAGGTCCCTCTGTGTCTGTGGTGTCTTGACCCGAGGTCCCGTGGCCAGATGCTTCCCCACTTAACTGCCCTGTCTCCTTCGCTTGCCGGTGCTGATGCTGCAAATACAAAGAGAAATAGGCTCATTACATGTCCATTATCACACTTGAACAATAGCTCAGATTAGCAAAGATTACCAGGATGTCAAGTAGGCCCCAGCAACAAACCCCACCTAAATGGCCCATGCATGTACTATGCCGTATGCATGCATGCCATCTGAATTGTCAACAGTTGCCCACAGGAAATTCATGATCTCAGACAACTACAATTGCATTGCTGAAGTTGTGCAGTCACAATAACCATTCAACAAGTAGTAGACATCATCACCCTGAAACCTTTGCCCCATGGAGCAGACCTCAGCTACCCGCGGCACAGAATAGTAGGCCAATGCAAAATGCATTTCCACAGATCCCACACAAGGTCTTGCACACATCTATTTGCCACATACATAATGATCCAACAATAAGAAATTATGATTCAAATTCCTGCCATGTTGATGACAAAAGTGCAATAGCCTCGAGAAGGTGACATGGAAATACCCATGCCGCTCTGGAAACATATCAACAATGCAACACTTCACCAAGTGATATTTGCCCCAATAGAGTCACGGAGGAAGTATAAATGTTTCTCAGATAAGCCACACACGTGGCATGGAAATGGACACTGTAGACATCATGTGCAATATGTCAGGGAGCGATGTCCCCAAAACTCACAACACAACAAATCAGAAAGCCCCAGGCTAATCACCACTAATGTCTCGCACCCCTTACAATGACATACTCTGAGTGCACCAGTAGTCACCATTAGTCCCTCGGATGTTGGAGAGGCACTGAGATTTGCAATTACTAGTTTACGGTCCTCAACATGTTGCTCAATTGGAAGCTACCTCATTTTCTCCAACATGGCCATGCAGACCTAGATGTCTGTCTGTGGATGAATGCTTGTTTCCAAGCACATGTGATTTCAACTTAACTGCAAGTCACTCAGTTAGAAATTGTTTTTTTGGTTGGCTACGGTATGCACCTAAGCCAGGCAGAACCCGCCCACTCTAGTCAGGGTGATGGAGTTACACATCCAAGATAAACCCTCCTCACCCCCTTGAGAGCTTGGCACGAGCAGTCAGGCTTATCCCAGAGGCAATGTGTAAAGTGATTGCACAACGCACACAACACATGTGACACAATAAATACACCATAAAAGAAACACAACACCAAGTTATATAAAATTATCTGTATTGCAAAAAAACATTATTAGACCAAACACAACATGTATCAGTAATACCTCGCTCCACAAGCAGTTGCCCGAACTTCACACAGGTTACTAGTTCTCTGAAAAATTCGGCAGTAGTCAATTGACACAGAAATTACTGGTATTTTGCAAAACAAGCAGTTGTCAGGTTGTCATTACCATCACCAATGCACATGTCACAATAAACATATCACCAAAATGCCAGGACATTATCATGAATACATCATCACCAATGCACATGTCATAATAAACATATCACCAAAATGCCAGGACATTATCATGAATGCCTACAGGGAACAACATTCCCCCATTGCCCCAAACACAGGCACTCACTGCCCAAGCACCGTCTATCTGCAGGGCATTATGCTCCTGCACTGCCTCTACACAATGGGTGGTGTCCTATCCAGGTGGCTGGTTGACACCTGTTCCGTATAAGTCATTAAGGACGCTCAATGAAGGACCACACGCCAATTATGAATAAATTTAGCTTTACTATAATTTCAGATAAATGCAGCCATTTAGCACATTAACAATAGTGAAATAAGAATGGCAATGAAAAGCATCTATTCATATATATGTACACTACAGATAGTATCTATGCATACGAATGAGCAAAGAGTTCATTGACAGAGTAAGAATATTAAATAAAAAAAAACATCTATATAAATGTTTATATATAAGTACACTACAAAGAGCATCTATGCATACATCTGAGTAAAGAGTTCATTGACAGATATAAACTTGGAATAACTGTATACCAACATGTGATACACTATGATGTTCAGGGAGCAGAATATTAACGAGTTGAATACTTCGGATAAGCTTTGATTTACTGCACACTAAAATGCACATTTCAATTACTGTGGTAGACTTACACTACGATGTTCAGTAAGGCAGGAAAAAACTATAAACAAGCTGAATTTCTCAGATTGTAAACACAGTGCAAATATAATAATCAATCATAATAATAGAGCAGAGAAACGAAAAGCCTTTCATCCCTGGGTGGAACTTAACTTAGTCAACGAATGCTGGGAAGCCCTCTACCGCCCGCTTGGACCTCACTCCCCCTCGAGCGTCACGGTCTTGGAACAGCAAAACAGGGAGGCAGCTCTGGGTCTGAAGATGACAGTTTCATAACTCCATCTGCGAGCTTCAAAATTCCCTCACCCACTTTTCAGTGTTTAAATAACCTGAAGCTTGGATTCTACCCCCTTCCAGTATTTTCTAGCTATGTTATCAGTATATGTCTCTTGGCTGCCTTGCCATTCCCTGGTCATTGTTTTCATTCCATCTTTTACTGTGGTCTCGTTCTCAAGGTTGAGACTGACTCTCCTTTACAGCCTGTTTCTCACACATGCAGCTGCGAATAAGTTTATCTACGGAATGTCAAAAGAAAACAAGCTTGAAAGCGAACATCGTGAATTTCTTTCACGTTGTTCTGGCTTCGGCAGGCATCACGCTCATCTACACTGTTCAAGCTAATTAACCCTTCGCGTTACAATGTCTTCCGTATCTTTCCCTACTACTACACTGATCACTCCACCCCTTAGATGAGCGCGATGCTTGTGAAGCCAGAAGTATTTATTGTAACACTTCGCTAGCTAGATTGCTACGAATACTTGTTAGCATTATTCTGAGCGCCTGCATTTTAGTATAAAGCTGGTTTGTGCGTACATATAGTCTACATAGTATAATCATTAGCGTGACACAGACAATCAGTAACCAGATTAGTGGATGTAACACTATATTTAGCGTTTTCGTAGCTCCTGGTGCTCAACATAAGAAGATGTCATACCAATGGTGCTCAGTTTCTTGCTGGATACGTGTAGCAGTGTGCATAAGCTGTTTGGCGTCTATGGTCATCTGTATGGCTGCATCCTTGGTATATTTAGCTGCCATGTCGAATTTAGCAAATGTGATTTGTGCGTAGCGCCTGATTGCCTCTAATCTAGGTAGCTTCACAACAAGCAGAATGTTCCATTCTAACTGTGCTTGCATTTGTGTCTGTAATGTGGTTGTGGTGAACTTAGTCGGTTGGTATAGGATGTGAGTACTTATGTCAATAATGCTGGTAATATTGCACATACACATTACCTGCTCTCTGGTGGTTTGTACAAATCCGTTAATAAGTAAGGGGTGATTAGTAACGTAACATATACTCTCTGTTCCTATCTGATATAAGTCTGTGCCATTGATAGGATAAGGTAACTATTCACATTCTCCTGGTATTGGGTGACGGCATGGGTCTAGCGCCCGTCCAGTGTGGGTACATACCCACCCCTTAGACCAATCTGCACATCTAGTGGGATCTACGGTGTGATTTGTTTGATCAGTCCATTTTTTGTCAGTGTGAGGTATCCACCATTCTTCACCTATTACTACAGGGAGCAATATAAAGGGGCACCATATTTCAGGAGGAAGATTACTTCTAGCTATATCAAAATGAGCATAACACATCTCTCCCTCATAATGGAATTGTATAGGCTTTACACATATTTCTTCAGGCAATTGCAATTGTTGTCTCCAATATTCACCTTGAAGCTGTCCCGATTCTGCCTTGAAGTCTACATACTGTTGATTAATAATACTTTGCCATAGTATGCACTGAATTCCTTTGGACATTGTTTGAGTGCTTTGAAAGCTTTTTCCAAATTGTTCATAAGTGAAATTATGCCTTTGCCAATCACGATACAACCCATGCAGAACCTTCCATACTTCTTGTGAGTGTGTGGGCCCCCATTGTGAAATTACTTTTATTGCTTCCCCTGTATTATATCCTGTTGAAGATAGCTTATTCCTGATGGCTTCAATATCAAAAGCGTTCAGGGCCCCTACCCCAATTCCGGTGGCCCCGGCTATCATGGATCATAGATCTCTTCTGATGCGTAACTTCGGCAAGGGCCATAACTGCAGTGTCCATGGTGTGCATAATGGATCGTACTTAAAGACATTCCCCTTGGCAATAGTTATCTGTAACACAATATGGTTAATTATGCTTGCATGTAAAGCTTGCTTACATCCTATTCTATATCGAACTATGGAAACGTTGCCTAAATTGCTGACCATGAGTCTTTCGGCTACATAAAACATAAAGGCAGGTGGTTAGGAGTATCGAACTCCTGTAGTTCTATTAGACATTGTAACAACCACCATATGTCCTGGTAAAATGTCTTGTTTGTCTAAACAATCATAAGATCTACACGGATATGTCTGTACTGGTGTAAAAGGTACAATGGTATCACAATATTTACATATCATGTTTAGCGTATAATTCAAAGCCTGTACCGTTGCGGGCATTCCCTGCAGCTCGTTTAGTCCATAGGCATGTCGAATTTGTTGTCCAGTTACCTTCCAGGTTACAGCTTTGGCAGCCATCCATTTGCCTCCAGGTACCTTCACGTTGCAGAGTGAAACATTTCCCTGGTCATCAGTTACCTTAGCGGCTTGAGGTGCACAAGTGACAAGAAGGTCCGTGATGACATTCTCTGCCACATTTGGTCGGACTAATATACTTTTTCCGGTTATAATCATGACCGCAAACAGGAACCACGTCATCGATGCAGAAGTCATCCTTTACGACCGTGGGGTAAGTCTCACTGCAGGTACAAATACAGGTACATTAGAATTATTTAAAAGTACAACATATGTACTCCCCACCCCTTGACACAATATCTCTCCTGCCTCTGGCTTTTTCCCTGGATGATGCACCCATACTCTTCTTCCTGTGCTTCCAAATCCTCCTTCACCTCTCTGAGTGTTATCGGGGGGGCAGATCTTTCTTCAATGTGGGGGGTATACGCTTGTTCACAAATCAATTGGGCAAGTCTGTCATGTACTTGATACGATACAGTAGCATCTCCTTGGTTCAATAATACTACTTTAACCTCTCCTCTTTCTTCACCCCAGCATTCAACAAATCTATCCACATTTCTCGTCTGGTCACTTTTATTGTAGATTCTCTTCCCTTATACTTATTGTCCTGCCCCACTGCTCTTGCTGATTTTTGTCTATCAAGCCCTTCTAATTGTGCCATTAATAATACCACATCCCCCACTGGTCTTCCCTGAGCGGGTCCTAGAAGGGCCAACAAGGCACCTTTCATATGCGGAGGGGCATTTCTGATTAACCGTGCCCGGATCCCTGCTGTCACGGGTTCAACATCAGGTCCTAAAAATTGCTGGGAGTATACTGCGTTCTGCATCCCCATTTCTCGCAGTTATTCATTTGCCTCTGAAATCGTATGCCAAGAACCCCAACTCTCCTCCACATCTATAGCAGTTGGATACAATTGCTTCACTCCTTCCATCAACCAACCCATTAGAGAGAAAGCTTGTTGCCCCTGTGCACCTCGTAACCGTTGCCCTAACATAGCGTGTGTAGTTACTGATCCCATTTTCAAAAGTTCAGTTGGTGATAAGTATGTACCGTCTGCTCCAGTGTCCCATAATCTCACCAACCATTTAAACAAGGGCTCTGTAGGCATTTGTCTAAACATACGAGTTATTTCTAACAATTCACTCTGTGTATAATCTCTTACCAAACGTGAATTCTGTATTTGCCCACCATTCACCCCCTTTGATTTATTCTGCACGAGTGGGTGAACCACCATTACACTTCCCCTTTCACCTTCAATTTCACCTGCACGTCCTTCTCCACTTTCAACTCCACCTAGTTCTGCTACACGTACTTCCACCTCATCCTCCCAATTCCAGTCATCATCATTATCTGAAACTGTTCCATCCCAAGTATAAGGATGCCAGTTTTCTTTGCGTACCAATGCCCTCACTTGCACAGCTGAGGGTATTTTAGGCTTCTGCCTACTCTTCTGTTTTGCTACTCGAACTGCTAATGCGGTGCACCTTGCCTCCATTTGATCACCCCTATTCACTGCACTTTCGATAGTTTCTTTCATAAGTAACTGCCTTTCCTGCAAGGCTGCAACCTCATCCCGCAGTTTTCTTATTTCTGCATCTTGTGTTAATGTTTTCCTGTATACAGTACGGAGCGCAGACAGGAAAAGCCATCCCACTTGCCCTGCTGCTTTCAGCTCCAGCTTTGCCCCTTTTAGCTTCACACTCTTAACCGCATCTTCCACTAAAAGGGGAGTCACTTTCTCATCCAATGTCTCCCATAACACCGGCGCTGCCCACCGGTTCATGAGCCCTGCCACACCAGAGAACGGGTCAGTTGCTAACCACCCGGGAATGGATCTGGCTTCTGCCCCATGCTGCATTCCGCTCTCTACCTCACTTTTCTTACGTCCCCAAAGAGGCATTATTGACTTATACCCCACTTCTGGTACCAAATGTCCTATCCAGGTGGCTGGTTGACACCTGTTCGGTTTAAGTCAATAAGGTCGCTCAATGAAGGACCACACGCCAATTATGAATAAATTTAGCTTTACTATAATTTCAGATAAATGCAGGCATTTAGCACATTAACAATAGTGAAATAAGAATGGCAATGAAAAGCATCTATTCATATATATGTACACTACAGATAGTATCTATGTATACGAATGAGCAAAGAGCTCATTGACAGAGTAAGAATAGTAAATAAAAAAAAACATCTATATAAATGTTTATATATAAGTACACTACAAAGAGCATCTATGCATACATCTGAGTAAAGAGTTCATTGACAGATATAAACATTACTGCCTGTTTCTCACACATGCAGCTGCGAAAAAGTTTATCTACAGAATGTCAAAAGAAAACAAGCTTGAAAGCGAACATCGTGAATTTCTTTCACGTTGTTCTGGCTTCGGCAGGCATCACGCTCATCTATACTGCTCAAGCTAATTAACCCTTCGCGTTACAATGTCTTCCGCATCTTTCCCTACTACTACACTGATCAGGTGGTGGTCTCACAACACACCAGGGCTAGTGTAGGAGCTCCTGCACTCCTCTTAGGGGGAATAGGATAAATGCTGTCAGGCGCAGTTACCGCTTTGTGTCTGCTCAAGGAAATATGGCTATCAAGTGACTTATCAGGGACAGCCCTCCGATGAGGGTTCCACTTGCCATCTTGCCAACTGTGTTAGGGAGGACCTCAACAGGTATGTGGGGGATCTGACAGGTGGAGGAACGGGGGGCCCACACCAACTGGACCCTGTGGCCCATGAAAGAGGAGAGGACGACCGTGCTCTCCTGGATGGTGACCACCTCTCTGAGTCCGCACATCAGCTGGGCTCTGCTGCACTCAAGGGAGACTCCTGTCTCTGACATGAGGTCTGCTGTCTGTCAGGGTGGTCCACGACTTTGGTGGGCAGCTGCTTCCTGATGTAGGACCCTTACTCCTGCCAGCCACTCTGTCCCAGACATGGATTTGAAGTCAGCTGCAAAATACCAGAGTCATAAGCACAGAGAAACACCCACTTTCTAAAAGTGGCATTTCTATAACGGTAATAAAAAAATCCATCTACACCAGTACGCAGCATTTCTCACTACCTTTACAACCATACAAAACATGCCTATGCCACCCCTCATACATTAGACAATACCACCTAGACATAAGGTAGGACATTTCTAATGCAATCATATGAGAAAGGCTGCACTCACAGTTGTGAGAAACTAGATAGGCTGTTTGTCACTACTAGTACAGGCCACTTAACCAGGCACATGTCCTGTCTTTTACCCATACAGCACCCTGCCCATAGGACTAGCTAGGGCCTACCTTAGGGTTCTTATATGCAGTAAAAGGGGAGCTCCTAAGCCAGCAAGTAAATTTAAATACCAGGTCCCTGTGGCAGTACACTGCACACTCAGGCCCTGCAGTAGCAGGCCTGAGGCGGGTTTGAAAGGCTACGTCTGTGGGTGGAGCAAGATGTGCTGCAGGCCCACTAATAGCATTTAATTTACAGGTCCTGGGCATAGGGATATCACTATACGTGGGACTTACAGGTAAATTAAATGTGTCAATGAGGTGTAAGTCAATCATACCAAATTTAGAAGGGAGAGCACATGCACTTTAGCATTGATCAGCAGTGAAAAAGTGCTCTGAGGCCTAGAGCCAACAAAAAGAGGTCAGAAAAACAGGACGAGGAAGGCAAAAAGTTTGGGGATGAACTTGGGAAAATGGCCAGGTCAAAGACACTCAATGATGCTGGCCAACAGTCATTGAACAAACCTTACCCATTACACATGTGCAGTGCACTTTTCCACATGATGCCACATCAAAGGCATAGATATTTGCATTGTGGCTCTAAACTCAAGGACTACCTGTCATGTCCCTCATTCCTAATGCAGTTGTACATGCCAAATGACATGACAAATGAGGGTATGTGTAAGCCAATAAACAATGGTGACACACTCTGGTCTGTGGCACATCATGAAATGTACCCCCATTTTAAATGTACTATTCCACAAACAGTTTGCCATGCACATATATGTGAGGAAATACAGACATCATCCCATCCACATAGATAGACCATGCATGAAACAGCAGCTTACAAATGTTTTTCAAAAGAGAAAGAGACACATGCTGACATGTAGGGACAAGTAATGTTGGCAACAGTGATTGCACGTAAATCATGTCAATGGACATTCCCCACTTACCAAGGGAAAGTATTGACCTACAGCTGCTTCCAAAGAACAATGTAAGCTCTATCACATGTATGTTGGACATCTTCACATTACAGACTGCCTTGAGGTAGCAGCACCCATCATATGGTGAAGCTAACTAGCCTCTGGTTAGCAAAAGCCTATAAACAAATCTATCCAGACAAATGGCTAACAACAGCGATCCATCACCTACTTACTTTTGGCATGCAACATTTAGGAGTAGTGGTCTGTTGCAGAGGAATTACACACTACAACAACAAACAGTAGTTGCTTGACCAATGTACCCAGCCATATGTCGTCCTGCTGAGCAAATGGTTTGTGGATTCTAACCAGTTGTGTCCTAGGTCCCTGGGCCAATATGCAAGCACATCAGTATTCACTACATGACATGTCTACACAAACAATCACTCATCTGCTGTTTGACACATGGCTCATCCCTATTTGTCAGGGGAAGCATTCAGAACCTAACTCATTCACTTGGTAAAGTGACAGGAAAGAATATGCCCTGTACTCACCGCCTTGTGGCTGCTGTGCTGCCCTCAAACTCCCATCAAGCTTCACATAGGCCACCACAAGAAAGCATGTCATTAGGGGGGGTCATGGTCTGATGGGCACCCCATCCACATTTCAAGAACATCCTCAGCTGGAACTCACCGATATTCCGGGCCTAGCTTCTCAGCCCCCCCCCCCACCTTTTCCTGTAATGGGCGCTCTGCTGGCTGTGGACCTCCAGGGTCCACACCTTCTTAACAATGGCTCTCCATAATCCCTTCTTTTGGTGGGCGTTGACCTGCATGGATGCAAAAAGCCAATCAAGAGATTATGATCACATGGTTCATCACAAGTAGTTGAGTCACACACATCAGTAACATCAAGCTAGGACTTTCCTATTTGTCAATACTTTCCAAGTGGACACAGACAAGCTAATAAGTACAGTGACTTAACTACAGACACATATGTCTCCATTTGCAGACTAACATACCACCCTTTTCAGGCCCTGCAACGACTAAACAATCTTACTGACATTATGTAGCCCATGCTCTAGCAACTTGACTGCGATGTGAGCTACTATGAAACACATCACTCCTATGTGGCTTCTGAAGGGTAAACTCCTCAGGCATGAATGGACCAACACTTGTCCTTACAGGCAACTGCCAGAGTAAAAACTCAAACATTACACATGAGTAATAATGAAGGGACAGGCATGGTGAGTACAGAAAGTGTCTTCCCTGTGCATATGTGGACATGTGGAATAAACAATACAGACTCATGCTACTTCAGCGGGTGGGGTTCTGTGTTATGTACTTGTACCACAGAACACTCCTTTGGACATATATGTCCACCCTACAGAAATGGCATCCAACAAGCAAAGGCATGCGTTGTACAGTTTCTGCTATGTGACCAAGCTACTGAGTCACATATCATGGTCTCTCAGGAATAAAACACATTGTCTGCACTGTGGGACTGCCAATTATGCAACAAGCCTGTGTAGCATAAGTATGAGCTGTGTGAAGGTGACAACAGGGCTGTTTAAGTATGTGACCTGTCATGAGTCAAAGACACACATTGACAATGATGCTAAGTGCAGTGGCTTAGATTAATAACTTACCTCTGTGTCCGTTCTGTATTTAATCAAAGGACTGAGGCATTCTGGGTAGGGTTTACCACATGACAGGATCTGGTGGTGTACAGGGAGTGGTCATAGTGCCACAGTTGCTTAGCCACAGTGACTCTACCTCAGCCTAAGATTAAGACTGGGAGATACATGTGACAGGCTCAGGTCCCTGCAGTCTGAGCAGATGGAACCTCCATTTTGTGAGCCCACCTTTCTCCCTGCTCCTCAATACAGCCCATTGATCAAGGATTCCTAGGAGGCCTATGTAAGGAGCCCAAGACTTTCTGGGAAATCTTATTATTTGTTTAAAAGTGTTTTCTACTGCTACCTGTGCATGTTTACTGTAGTCTCTCTATCTTTCAGGCAGCTTGGCCTTTTTAAAGTGCTGTTGTCTTAGCCGTGACTATGTGAAATTTCCCTCCTAGTTTGTAGCAAAAGACTGCATAACCCCCCCTTCTTTTTTAAGTAAGAAGGCTACATACACCTCAGTGGCTAACCAGAGTGTGTTTAGGAGACTGCTTAATCTGTTTATGTGATTTAAATTGTGTTTAGAAACTGTTTGCATCACTTGATTTTGCCTTGAAAAAAACACATTTCTGAGTGATTGACAAGCAGTATTTCAGTATTTCTTCATAATCTCTCTTACCTAGAAAGTAGACTCTGCTAGCTTGGAAGTGTGGATTCAGCCAGTCTTTATCCAAGGAGATTTTGAATAGAGCAGCATCCCCATCCTCCCTTCCCACAAGGGCTGGGACTTGCTGATTGGCTCCCTGAGTCCCAGGCAAACTCAGCCCTCCTCTCACACCTGCCCTGGCCCTTTACGTTTGTGGAGGGAACCCCAAGATAGCCACCTCCATTTTGCGAGCCCAGCTTTTTCATTAAACCCTAATACTGCTCAGTGATTAAGGATTCTTAGAAAACCTAGGTAAGGAGCTCCAGACTTTTCTGGGAAATCTTATTTGTTTAAAAGTGTTTTCTACTGATACTTGTGCCTGTTTCCTGTAGGCTCTCTGTGTTTCAGGCAGCTTGGTCTTTTTAAAGTGCTGTTTTTTTAACAGTGACTGTGTGAAATTCCCCTCCTAGTTTGTGGCAAAATACTGCATAAAGCCCCCTTTCTCTGTAAGTAAAATGGCTACATACACCTCCTTGGCCAACCAGAGTGTGTTTAGGAGATTGCTTAATCTGTTTCTGTGATTTAAGTTGTGTTTAGAAACTGTCTGCATCACCTGTTTTTGCCTTGAAAAAGCCAAATTTATGAATGTGCGACAAGCAGTATTTCAGTGGCTTTTTACAATCTCTCTCTTACCTGGAAAGTAGACTCTGCTAGCTTTGGAAGTGTGGATTTAGCCTGTCTGTATCGAAGGAGATTCTGAATAGAGCGGCAGCCCCCTCCTCCCTTTCCACAGGGGCTCGGGCTTCAGTTAACTTGGCCCTTATATAAGTTTCAATTGGTTGTTGCATATGGTGTTGTGATGGGTTGTTGGGGTTGGTATTTCTATTGGTTTGAGGATTAGGGTTGAGTTTGTTATTGGTAGTAGCAATGAGATTCCTATTGGTTCCTGTTTTTAGGGTTGGGTTTGCGGTTGGTACTAGGGTTGAGATTTTTATTTGTTCCTGTTTTTAGGGTTGGTGCTTTGATTGGTACTATGGTTGAGATTCCCATTGGTTGATGCTTTTAGGGTTGGTGTTGTGATTGGTACTAGGGTTGAGATTCCTATTGGTTCATGGTTTTAGGGTTGGTGTTGTGGTTGGTATTATGGTTGAGATTCCTATTGGTTCCTGTTTTTAGGGTTGGGTTTTTGATTGGTACTAGGGTTGAGATTCCTATTGGTTCCTGGGTTTAAGGTTGGGTCTGTGATTGGTACTAGGGTTGAGATTTTTATTGGTTCCTGTTTTTAGAGTTGGGGTTGTGATTGGTACTAGGGTTGAGATTCCTATTACTTCCTGATTTTAGGGTTGGTGTTGTGATTAGTACTAGGGTTGTGATTCCCATTGGTACATGATTTTAGGGTTGGTGTTATGATTGGTTGTAAGGACTAGGGGTGTGATTGGTTAATAGGGCTAGGTCTCCCATTGGCTGTGGGGTTTAGAGTTACAAATCTGATTTGTTAGGGTTAGGACTAGGTTTCTATTGGTTGATAAGGCTATTTAAGCCTAGGGCTCGGGTGGTCGAGGTTAAGGGTGGAAAGGACAAGGACATTTGTCTGTTTGGGCCTGTTCGGGCCGGGTCGAGCCTAGGGCCAGAAAAGCTGCCCAATTTTCCATTTATCAGAAAGGACCTTCCTTCCTACACATCCATCAACATATTATCAGCAAAGACATCCAACTCATGCATCACAAACTGACCTCATACAGATTGCAATGTCTCATCAATTTGCACACAACCCCACACACCACACCTATATACATATCCACCACGCCTGCAACAGTAAAACACTTTCATCCTCACAGCAAACACTACTCTGTCAATTCCCACTTACACAGCCTGGCATAGCCCACACAACATACCACATTATACATTACTTTCAGCCATCCAAATACACACTCCCTGTTCATACAAACCAACAGCACTATCCTCTATTTGCTCTTGCCACACCCCCTTTTATCATGAAAATCCCTAAACCCAGCCTTCCTACAGACCATCTACAAACACCCTCCCCCTCTCCTCACCAAGTTACACAACCATACAATCCTGACATTCCCCTCAACCATACATATTACCTCTTCCAGTCATCACAACTAACGCAAACACATCTGACACACATCCATCCCCTCTTACACACCTCATATACTCATCTACAAAATACATCAACACTCCCTGTAATACCCTAAGACCACTCACCAGCACTAAGTCACATACAAATCCTTCACAGAAAACCACAAAATCAATATCCCCTCTCACTATTACACAAAAATAAAACAGACCACACACATCAGCACATCAAAATATCAGAAACTTTCATTATGATTTCCATCACACCCACTCTCACCCTAATGACGGCACAAATAATACAAATCCTGGCCAATCTTTACCTCTACATTCTCACTCTTCACAAACATCTACCACAAGCACCACAACACAGCAACATTCATTCACCCGCTTCTCATCCATTGCACAATTTAGAGTCTTACATTATGATCCACATGTTCTTCCGCCACCCCTAACCCATACTTCTTCCACACTACACAAACACAAAAAAAATAAACAACATGCCACTCTTAACAGCTTCGCATCCCCTTGTCTATTACATTGTAAGGCTTCTCTACAAAAAAAGTACACTCTTTATTTCTCTCTAAGCCACCAAGTCCACCACCGACATACACAGACCCAACAAAATGACTCCTGAGCCTGCTGGAAGAGGAACACTATATTGAAAGACAGGACTATTGTGACCCTCACACAGTTATCACAACTAATAACACACCTGCTACAAGCTCAAAATATACTGCTCACACTTCTCCAAAACAAAACAACACCACCACTAACACACATTTTCTAAACTGCCTGCTCATAAATGCTCGCTCACTCTCAAAAAACAAGCACCACATCTACGAGCTGCTCACAGACACACAACCTGACTTACTATTCGTAATGGAATCATGGTTGGGAAATGACATGTCCCCAGAGTTGCATGAAGCCAATCCTCCGGGCTAATCAACCATCACACAAAACTGTATAGGTAAGAGAGAAGGTGGATTAGCTATTATATTCAAACAAGCAATAATGCTCAGTAAACAGACAACATTTCCATACAAGGTTGTGAGGCCCTCTCACCAGATGCAACCCTACTCCAACTTCCTCCTGTAACTTTCTCCTCTTTACAAACGTCCACCTAACAACTCAGCATTCCCAGACGCTTTTCTAGATACAGTCTCAAACCTTATTACATTATAGTCAAACCTATGCATTCTTGGTGACCTAGATATTTGGATTGACAAACCCAATATGCCTTATCCAAAAGCTATCACCACTGGCCTAGTTGCATTGAACCTACATCAGATTGTACACAATCCCACACACATTGCTGGACACTTCCTAGATGTCATTTGTGCAAAGCCTGAACTAGTTGACGTTTATAGCATCACGCCAATCACATGGTCAGACAACCATTTAATAACTTTCCGACATAAAAAACCACAAATCAACATACCCCACAGCAACTTACAGACATTCACCTATCGACCATGAAGCAAACTCAATTTTGAAGACTTAGAAACACAACTAACAGCCAACACATTCTGATCCAAAACTTTACAGGACCTACAGGAAGCTTTTGATATCCTAATACCAGTCCAAAAAACTAAACAGGACAAAAGAAAATCAACACCTTGGAGAAATAAATAACTTAAAAAGATAAAGGAACAAATCAGAAGATTGCAGTGGACCTGGGTCGAAACAAACAACATTCAAGACAAACTGCAGTTACACAAACTTAATAGAATATACAAATCATCATTTAAAAAAGCTAAAGAAAGGTACTACTCAGACAGAATTCTAAATGCTAAATCTGCAACCGAAGAGTTTTATAAAATTCTCAATGAATTTTGAAAACCTAAGTGCATGGAATGTAGTCATCCCACTACTCACAATTTCACAAACAAACTGTCATCTCATTACACAACCAAGGCAGACATATTGAACTCCTATTTAAAACAGAAGAAAACCATCAGCACCAGCCCCTTTCCTAAAATCCCCTCCAAGAATAAACCAACCCAGCCTCTACAGTCCTTCAAACAAGTATCACACAGTGAATTTAGGGATTTGGTCAAAGAAGCAGGCCTTCCGGTTGCCCTTCTGACCCTTGTCCACCACACATCTTTTATCTACTTCTCCTTCTACACCTGTAAGAAGAATCATCAATAACTCCTCAACTACAGGAACTTTTCCTACAAACCAATCACAAATGGACCTTTCCTGGGCAAACTGATAGAAAAAGCAGCATTCACCCAAATGTCACAGTTCATTGAAGACAATTCAATACTTTCATACTACCAAACTGGATTCCACCCAAGAAGAGGCATTGAATCAGCACTGATAGCAATCTGGTATGACCTTAAAAACACAGTCGACCGCAATGGAGTTGCTGCACTACTTCTCTTGGACCTCTCGGCTGCCTTTTATACTGTTAACCATGACACCCTAATTCAAAGACTCCACGAAGCCGGCATAGAAGGGACTGCTCTCGACTGGATTACACCCTACCTTCAAAACAGAACTAATATTATCTATTCTCCCCATTCTCGTCCTAACCCTACCTCACAGAAGCAGGGATCCCCCAAGGATCAATCATCTCACCTTTTCTTTTCAACATCTTCATTGATATCATTACCAGAATTGATCAATGATTTTCAACTCACATGCTACAACTATGCAGAGGACACACAAATATTACTTACATTTGAATGTCCCAAAGACATTGAAAGCTCTCAAACCTTCAGTTGCCTCAGACCCCTTGATCAGTGGATGACTTGGAGCCATCGCAAACTAAATGCTTCCAAAACGGAAATACTCACATGTGGTAACTGGAAAAAAATATGACCCACTCTGCGCCTGGCTTGACGATCTCAGACCTGCACCTCAACTATCCAAGGAAGTTAAAAACCATGGACAAAGGTGGACAAATTGGTACAAACAAGCTTTATCACCTTGAAGACTCTGAGACGCATCTTCTACCATCTCAGATTTCCCCACAAGGTGCATGCTACTATCTCTCTTGTACTATCCAAACTGGATTATGCCAAAGGCCTCTTCCATGGATCATCTCTATCTATTACAAAAAAATGACAGCATATTCAGAACTCCGCTGCTAGGCTACTATTACGAGTAAAGCCACAAGCCCACATCTCCCCTGCCTTGAGAGCACTACACTGGTTACTTGTTGCCAGAAGATCCACCTTCAAGCTTTTTTGTAACACTAAGGGCCTGATTACAACTTTGGAGGAGGTGTTAATCCGTCCCAAATGTGACGGATATACCACCAGCCGTATTACGAGTTCCATAGGATATAATGGACTCGTAATACGGCGAGTGGTATATCCGTCACATTTAGGACAGATTAACACCCTCCTCCAAAGTTGTAATCAGGCCCTTACTATCTTGGCTTCAGAAGACTACTCAAGAGTTGACTCTTTCTTTCATAACCACCATATTCAGAAAGCAATGGACTGCATATGGCAGGTTGATAAATATTTGTAATCTGATTATGTGTATATTCTAGATATGTATAGTTCTTTAGGAAATATGAATTGCTACCATGTCATATTAAATTATACACATACTCTTTAAACCTGTTTAACAAATGTCTATTTACTCACAAATATATATATATATATATATATACATACATATATGTGTGTGTACATATATATATATATATGTGTGTGTGTGTGTGTTGGTATATGTGTGTGTGTAAGCATGTGTGTATGTATATATGTGTGTGTATATACATATATATGCATGTGTTATTCTATGCTTAACATGTTCGTAGGTCATTGCATAGCTCCTAGATAAGTTGTTATATTAGATACTTAAGAATCCCTGCTCTCGTTTTTTATAGTACACTGATCAAATGTTTTATTATCATAAGCATTTCGCTATTCAAAAATTGAGGAAAGATAAATAACTGTTAGAAAAGTATACTTATTCATTGACTTCAAATATTACAAATCTTGAAAGTCTGTGTTTATACAATACTATTTTTCTTCTCATATTATTATATCCATTATTATATTCCTTGAACATATATTCTCTTACTATGTATTTACATATCTATTTATTTAATACTCTAGTCCTACTGTAATAGAGAAAAAAAAAATCTATAAATAAAATTCAAATTATAAATAAGTAAATTAAAGTGATAAAAACAATAATAATGAATAAATAATTCAAAGAAAAAGAAAAATAATGACATAAAAATGCACATATCTATATATTCATATAAAAAAAGATTATAAATAAATACAAATAATATAATGTACTCTCTTGTAAGCTTTACTTTGTCTACCCATCACCCTATGTCATGCCTCTATCAATCTATCCTCCATCCCCACTCTGACTCATCCCCAAACCACTCTACTACTTTCATCTCCAAAATAACCCTGCCTAAGCTCTTCCCTCCTCTTCCACATATAGCTCACCCAAACCTCAGTTACTACCAAACAACCGTACTAAATTCTCCCTCATTTTTCTCACCTTTGACTCATTTAAAACCCCTCTTGCTACTATTATCTCCCTAACCCTTTCCACAGACTCTTCCCTCCTCCATCTCTCCTTTACTCATCTCAAGCCTCATCCTATTACTATAAACTCTCAATTAACACTTATGGATTCTTTCCTCCTCTATCGCTCCATTACTCTAGTCAATCCAACTAACAAACTCACAAATCCTCTGCTCAATTTAACTCATAATAATACTAATACTGTACTCATATTTCCTTATACTAATCCACCACTAATTCCTCTTGGGTTCTGGAGTAGCGTGCTACTCCCCGAAAAGCGATTTGACGCCTCGTCAGGGGTAGTAAGCGCTATAAAAATACTATCACAATTACCATTACAATTACATAACACTCCATTCCCGTCACTTCCATGTATGACAATACATCATGTAGCTAACTGCAATTTGGCATGTGGTGTGTGTGGCAACCCGAAGGGCAGAGTGACTCATAATATGCCTTCCAAACAACAGTTTAGCAAAGTCAAATGTGTTAAGAAATCTCTGTGGCACCATACACATTGCTCAGATTATTCTCAACAGATTCATACAAAATGTATATTCATCTCATGCTGTCATGTACATACATGTTGTCTGACATTTAGAACAATCATGGGGAAAGACATGTCAGTGAATGACAGTAATGTCTCCTCACCTAGTTATGTGCATCCAGCACCAGGAGAATCTAGGTTCCCAAAAAACTCACACAACACAATGTGACTGAACTTAACATATAGCACTGACCACCAATACCAGCACATTGTTCCTCCCATTAATGCCACACAGACTGCAACAACAGGCACATGATTAGTCAACCTGGTACATATGACCATCCTGTAGCCTGTGAGGAGGGAAAGTATGGTGAAATACAGAGAAAACTGTGCACATGAGATAATTACCTGCTCTTCTGGTGCACCACAGAGCTGTCCATACAAGGGTAGGGCCTCTCCAATGGCCTCTCCTGCTACTCTGGAGAGAAGGCAGGGTCCATATCACCTGCAGGACGTGGCATGATTGCTCCCAGAGGTTATACAGAGCAGCACATGTAGCGGATGTGTTGCTGGCAGCAGTGTCAGGAGTCAAGTGAATGAATCCACAGATTCACACATTGTGTGTACCTATTGTGTAATAGGTATGTTTTCAAGCCTATACTCCTTGTTTTGTCTTTATACACTCACCGTCACCATGACATCTTCAAATGGGCATTTCAGAGTTGTGACAATGGCAGGTATCTGATGCAATTCTGACATACGAAGTGGACATGGATTCTTCCATGTAATGTAGGTCATAGATTTGGGTTGGAAAAGACCTGTGCCAAGGCAGCTTGAACAGAGTTTGGGTGGAAGGTCAGGAGTGCACTTTGTACTTGTTTAGTGTGCTGTGTTGGGCCGATTGCATTGTGTGTGATCATGCAAGCATGAAATATGTTGTCATCAATTGAAAGCAAGGCTTTCACCCTCCACATTCGCAAATCACTATTCTTGTATGACCTGTATGTTGCTGTAGATATGTCTCATCAATGCAGGCCACAGTGCCTGTACCCCAACCCTGATATATGTTTGTGTCATACCACAGGATGCATGGTAATTGGATTATGATGTGCCTGTGATCAGGGACTGCTGTACTGACCTCTCTCTGTAGTTTGGTTTATGTTATGTTGGATTTCTTTGGTGTGGTAAGGCTCAATCTGGTGACACCATCCATTTTTCTGTTTGCCTATTCTATGGGACAATGTCTGACAAGGCCCTCCCTTCCATGGTCTGGGAGGCTGTATACCTTGACACAATTTGAGTTAGCCATTCTTGGTTATGACAGTCCAGACATTTCAGCAGCCTATGTGTTGTACACTGGAATAAAATGTTTGGTATGACCAGACACTTGTAGCAATGTGTTTGTGTGTGTTGGTAGTAATCCTTAGCAGGAAACTACCTCTAAAATATCCCTTCTTGCAATAGTATCTTGTGTCTTCCTCATTTGCTTCAAATTTCTACATAGCAGAAGGCGGAACAGAAGGAAGCAGACAATGACTTCCTGATAGGTGAATTTATAGAAGATGCGTGCATAAAACAAAATTGGGGCATGATGGGAAATAAATGTGAAGGGTTCAGTCATGGTTGGTGAAATCATTGGAGTAGATGCCACATCAATGGAAGTCCAAAGTCCAGTATACTTATTCCATTGGAAATGGAAGGTGGTTGAAGAACAGCCAATAGAGTGAATATGTGGCACACAAAGGAGGTCATTTTGGAAGAGGTCACTTCGTGGCAGTGGTGGGTGTCTTGCCACCTGCACCTCCTGGAGTCTTTGCTGGATGCCCCTACTTGCATGGTTGGGGGGATTTGCTGCTACAGAGGCAGGGATGTATGGGGCAGGTTATTCCCCTGACAGGGCCTTCCTTCCAGTGGCTGACTCCGATGAAGGGCCTGGTGTAGGTGTGCCAAAGGAAGGGGGGGGTTGTTGTCGATCCCTGTTCAGGATGATGTTATTGTCCCTCAGCAGCCCTGTTAGGGAGGCCATGTTAGTATTGTGAGTATTCCACTCTTCATGCATTTCCTGATGAAAGTCCCCCTGCGGCTGCTTCATTTCCTGGAGTTCAGCAAGTACCTGGCCCATCACGCCTTGGGACGCATGATAGACCGCCAAGATGTGAATGATGGGGTCCTGGCCAGGAGCATGCCTATTGGGATACCCCACTGGCCACAGCATTCCTCCCATGCACCCTACCTGCACTGCCCTGTGCCCTTGCCACAGGGTGCCCCCTCCAACGTAGTCCTGGACCATCATTATCGGAGGTATTGTGCTGTGACTCAGGATCCTGGACTGGGGGACACAAGATGGTTGCCACTGTCCTAGGGACACAGGTTGGGGGGCAAAGTGCTGGCTGTGATGTGGAGGCAACTAGGCTGGGAGGTGATGTAGTGGCCACAGTAACACTAACAGTTGGGGTCTGACTAGGTTGTCCAGATGGACCAGAACCATCCTCCACATCCAGACATCCAGGAGTATCATCATCACTGAGGGCTTTATAAATAGGGATAGTTGCAGTCTCTTCTGTGGGCTCTATGTGGCCAGTGCCAGCTCGACCTGTTGATGTGAAACGTATGTTACTGGTTGTTTTGTGACAGCTACCTCTAAAAGTTTACAGAGATATTACTCAAAGCCCTTGTACATAGTTGATTTGCAGGTTATCATGTTGTGACAGGTAACCATGCTATTGGTTGTACTGACATGACATATGTGAAGCATGCCAATTCCATTTAAGTCAAGCAGCTGCTGAAATGTGCAGATCATTAGCCCTTGGGAGATTGGCCTGAGAATGCCACCTTACCACCAGTGCAGGCCAACATATAGATGTGGTCTTTTTGAGGCCGAGTTGATTGGTATGCAGGCAGATCCAGGACTTTGTTGTAATTGTGATAGGAGTCATTATGTGATCAGTGCATTGTGAATGTGCCTGCTGACAAATCCATTCTGGTTATGCATCTTCAGGTACAGATAATTGTTTTGCACACTAGGTTAAGGTGTCCATCCCGTCCTCAATAGTTTCATCTTGGATTAGCAGGTCAAGATGGAGCTAGGTTGCCAGACACATCTCAGAGTTGAGCATGATCTGTATCTTGGGGCCAGATGTAGGTAGGTTTCATATTGCGACTTGCAATTTGCGAGTCATAGCGACTCGCAAATTGCAACTCGCAATATGAAATGCAGAAAGGTGTCTCAGACACCTTCTGCGACTCGCTATGGGGTCGCAAAGACCCACCTCATGAATATTCATGAGGTGGGTCGCAGTTTTCGACCCCATACCGAGTCTAGGCACTCACAGGGATGGTGGCCTGCTGGAGACAGCAGACCACCATGTCTGTGACTGCTTTTAAATAAAGCAGTTTTTTTTTTCTTTTTGCAGCCCGTTTTCCTTAAAGGAAAACGAGCTGCAAAAAGAAAAAATACCGAAACCATTTAGTTTCGGGTTTTTCAGAGTAGGCAGTGGTCCACAGTGAAATTGATGCGTAACTTTGACGCCGTCTCCTCGATAATACTAAATAATATTAAAGGGGAAGCGGTGGCACTGGCAATACGCCAGCGTCTCCGGGAAACTCCACATGTGGAACAAGAGAGACAGCTACCGAAAATAATCTCCGATACCTATACTAGTATAGGACGGGATGGGTTGGGAGCCAAACCTAAAAAATTGGACATACCAAGTACCGCCCATAAGGAAGGTACGAAGCAAGCACAAGAGGGCTCTAAGAAGCGCTGGGACAAACAAAAAGATTTCAAAGACAGGAGAAATAAAAGAGTTGATTCTCCACATCCGGAGTACTCCGAAAGGAGGTATAATCTCAGGGATAACATTAGAACTCCAGACAGATATGCTGATTCACGTCCCTCTCGTTCCTTTCAGGACCACCGGATAAACGTAGCGAGAGAGGGGGCCGTCAAGATCGACGTCCGGAATACGTGAAAGAAAAGAAAGACTTGCCACAGTCTACCAGTAAAAAAGAAGAAAAGACTCCTCAACAAAAGCCACAATTTAAAAAGAAAAAAGTGGCAGCACTGACCGTTAAAAATGCCAGTAGTATTGAGAACACTATTGAGGAACAAGAGGTGGGCAGTGACTCTGTTGGACAGCGCGGCAGAGGTCACGATATGTCGCCAGATTCTGAAAGATCATCTGGATGCAACAGCAACTAGCGATTACATCGCGGTTGAGACGGCGGATGGCCGCGTTCTCCCACCCGATCGGGTTTATGATTTAACAATTCAGATAGAGGGAGACGTGGAACGCATTATTAGTGTAATATTCTGGGATGAACTTACTAGTGATATCCTGTTGGCCGAGAGAGACTGGCTACCTGAACATGTCCGCAAGCTCCCACATGGGGAAGATGTCATTTTGCCTTCTTTCTCCGATCTTGTTCCGGAGGCAGACAAAACAGCCTATGCTGCTGAATGGGCTTTAGCGCAGGCACCTGCATTATACCGTAATCATGTAGGTTGGGACAAGGACTCTCCTTGTCATATTATTCCCGTTCGGTCTACACCACACCCGCAGCCCCAATACCCTGTTAAACATGAAGCGAAAGCTCCAGTGATGGAGATACTGTCACAACTTGAATACCAGGGAGTAATTGAGCCCTGTACATCGGCAATGAATAATCCACTATTTCCCGTTGCGAAACCTGATCATTCATATAGAATAGTGGTTGATTATAGACACTTAAATAGTCATACTCACACATATGCTATACAAAATTCACACAGCACGGCACTGATAAATAATATAGTGCGTATGAAATATAAAACTACATTGGATATATCTAATGGGTTTTTCTGCCAGAATTTAGCACATGAAAGTAGGGACCTAAGTGCCTTTTCCTTTGGCTCTCAGAAACGCTTTTGTCGTTTATCCCAAGGCTATAAAAACAGCCCAGGACTGTTTTCGGCCCGTGTAACATCAATCTTGCACGAGCTTGATTCCGATGCATTATCCTATGTGGATGATATCTATCTCACAGACGACACTCTCGACATTCATCTTGCAAGGGTCGATCGGATAATTTTGGGATTTGCAGCCTTCGGCTATATATTTAATTTTAAGAAGAGTAAGATAGCATTTCTTATTGTATTGTTCCTAGGATATGAACTATCAAACGAGGGAAAGAGCCTGGCCCCGCACTTCCTAGAAAAGTGTGCTCAGCTACAGCCTCCAAACACGCTTAAGAAATTACAGTCGTTACTGGGTTTCTTTAATTTTGGCAGAACATACATTCCAGATTATGCTGAACGCATCAAACCACTTTAAGACTTAATTCAGCCTAATTCTTCTAGCAGGCGATGGACGATTGAGCACACACACATCCTTAGGGACATACAACGAGACATGCTGGAAGCTAGACACTTGTACACACGTGACAATAAAACAAATCTGGTCATCAGAATAATAGCTGGTGCCCTTGGATTTACCTATGTCACCTTTAATGAGGGTGACACGGTGCCGATAGCATACAAATCACATTTGTACTCCAATGCAGAGAAACGTTTTGCTCCTACTGAAAAAATTCTGACAGCAGTTCAGATGGCTGTCATAAAGGAGAGGCCACTTGCCCAGGGGAAGCGCATTATTGTTGTCTCCCCGGTGCCGGCCTTAGAGGCTGTCACTAAAGCGAGCGTTCCAAACGCTAAGGCATTACATCCACGCTGGATTCAATGGGCAGCGTCTCTGACCGCCACTGATGTTGATTATGTGTTTGACCCAAGACTTCAGACGCAAGAATTTCTCCAGTATGAACAGGAGTACCCCGTTCCTTTACACATATTGCCAATAGACAGTTATGATACCATCATTTATACTGACGGATCGGCACAACCGGCTGTGGGTACTAAACATCAATACTCGGCAGCTTGCGCAGCCGTGTGCGGGGTAATGGAAGACAGAGTTTTCCATCCTCATAATACCTACACTCAGACCTTAGGGGACTGCACAGCATAGTTGGCCGAGCTTAAGGCTCTTCTTCTAGCGCTCGAACATTCAGAGCCAGGAACACAGACTTTGATCGTCTGTGATTCATATTACTGCATCCAGTCATACAATGAATATCTCAATCATTGGAAACTGAACGGGTTTAGAGATTCTAAAGGGAACACCATTAAACACAAAATGTTGTGGGGGAGGGTGGCTGATCTTAAGGATAAGCTACCATGTGTCCATGTAGTTCATACATTATGGCACCAACGTGTAGGAATACACGTTGCCGGCAATACATTGGCTGATGAAGCAGCCAAAGCATCAGTAGCTACGGCTTCTGTGGCTGCAGTGACTCGTTCTCGGACGAGGTTGGATAATGAAATACTGATTGCCGTTAAAGCTTCGGCTGCAGGCAAAACGCTTCTGAAAGGGTACCCTATGAACTATACTTACTATATCAGTGCACATAATATTGCTTTTGCAACAATTCCTGATGTAGGTGATCGAGTGATCCCAAATGAAGACCAAAGATTAGGGCTAATTACAGCTGCACATGAAGGTGTCACTTCTGCACATGCTGGTATACAGGCCACTATCACCATTCTACAACAACGGTACTGGTGGCCTGGTCTATGCAGACGGACAAAACAGTATGTCCTTTGCTGTGACATTTGTCAGCAGATTAAGGGCTCAAATATCAAACGCCCTCCGCAGACATCTCTCTTAGTGTCAGACAAGCCACTCCATTGTGTGTACCTGGACCATTGTGGTCCCTTGCAGCCTGATGGTGCATATAAATACATTCTAGTGGCTGTAGATTCCTGTTCTAGATTCCTGTGGGTATGGCCACAGCGGTTGGCTGACGCCCAGACTGTTATAAAAGATTTGCTGATCTTTATCGGTACATATGCGGTTGCAGCATTCCATTCGGACCAGGGCCCTGCATTTGCCTCTAAAGCTTTCAGGGACACCATGAGAACGATGGGTGTTGAACTCCATTACTCCTCACCATACCATCCCGAGGGAAATTCGGTCGTGGAGAGGCGGAATCGTGATCTAAAGCAGTCCTTAACAGCTCGAGTATTAGGTTCTGGCCGCAGTTGGTTACATCACCTGTATGGGGTCCAGAGAGCACTGAATAATCTGCCAAGACGGTCCTTGGGGGGAAAGCCTCCATATGAGGTTCTCTTTGGGACACCTATGTATGTCCCCGATCTAGATGCCCCTGGTATGGTGGCAGCAGAAACACCATTTGACATAAAAGAACGTCTCGCTGTTTTACAGGAGCTTCAACAATTCCGTGATGATAAATCATCTGCAAGTGCTGCCACCTTGGGAATAAGGGAATTGGCGAAAACTTCAACTGGCTGGATTCCTAACATTGGGGATCTGGTTTGTGAGAAGATCGCTGTGAAAAAAGAATTTGGTCCATCATACAGAGCACCTGTACCGGTCTTGGGGATAAAAGGCACCAGGACTGTCATCCTTCCACCGTTGTCTGGTTCCAAATCAAACAGATTCATCTCTATTGACGACATCAAATTACACCATGTGGCCGATTCTTCACAGTAGACCAGGAGGTCCCTTGGGTAGTTCCCGATCCCCTCTCACTACCCAACAGGACATCCATCTACATAGTAGGATGACTATCACTACTACTGACTATGCAGCTATGTCAACTGCTGCTCCGGACACTTCCTCGACCATGGGGAGGGCGGAAAATTAACTTTTGTTGGTTCCAGTAACAACTTCGGAGAACACCCCGCTTCAGGATTTGGCTGTATTTTACACGAACACTTCCACGGCTAATAACGTTGTCTATCAAGAACTTCCACGAGCAGTGGATGAGAATTCGATGGGTCCTGTGTTTGCGGAGACTTCCTCTGGCTATTTTGTGGACATTGATGATTTTTCTTCAGATTCATCCTCAACTGAGACTGACAAACTTTCGAGAGGTAGCAAATTCTATCAATGGCTTAAGAAGAACTATTTGATATATCCATGGAACTATCTCTGGTTCTGTTTGACATTTATTGCATTGTTTTTATGGATTTGTTTTGTGACTGTTTTCTTTTTACTAATTAATGGTCACTATATCGCTGATCGTTCCTCGGTGGAGCCTGTTGATGTAATTTTAACACCACATTGTTCACCACATAAGGTCCGACGTGATTTGTCCCCTGTCAATATTACAGCTATTCCAATTCCTGATGGGATTGTATGGGACAAAGTTCCGTTTGATATATACGGGCCTACAGAGATAATTCAAATACCATACGTGTTCAAAATTTCAATGTCTGATGTTATTACACCTAATGTTGTCTCTGATGATTGGGATGTCCAAACAGTTGATTCAATGCTAACTGAAATGAAGGACTACTCCGCTTTTGGAAGTGATGATGTATATGATTATACAATGAATTATGGGGAAATGTTCTGCTATAACAATTGGGGACATCACTACCTGCACCGTGCAACTAGATATAGGCCTCTCTTTAACTACACACAATGGGAACACTGTTCAACACCACAGGTGGGGAGTCCAAAGTATTACAGTGACAAATTCACATACTTTTCTGGGCATGATACAAAGAAAGCTGAATCATATTATTTTAAATTACCTACAGCACAATTTAGAAAACTTTTACTAACAGATACAAAACTGATTTATTCAGATCCCTTTGTTTCCAGACTCTCGATTGAGGGTTACGAATATTGGAAGAACACTATCGATTTGAAGAGTGTATGGGGAACGCAAGATTGGCAAATACACGGTAGGGAGGCTTTGTTTCGAGCTTGCTTAATTCCTGTGCAAATGATTTGTTTGAATGACACTGTTGAGCAGACATCATGTCTGGGGTTAGCAAAAATTAAAGATCTAAACACGCCCAATATTCCTACACTTTCAAAATTTAGAGATTGGCAACACTTTCTTAATGTTTCAGAGGACAGGCTAGATGCATTGGTTAAGGCTGGTACTTATAATTCTTCACTTTCCCGTCCCGGGGGATGGTTGGTATGGCCCACCGATACTGATGAGTGTCAAAGGCGTTTTTTGAACTCTTCAGAGGGTTTTTCCATTCATAGGCCAGACCCTCGCTTTCTATCAGGTCAACATACTGGTATAATTACAACATACAGTGTGGGTAAGCTGTGCCAGCAATGGGACGAACACTTTAACAGCGGTTAAACAACACCTGAACACTCTTTCTGACAGTATAGATTTACAAGATTTCCTATTAGGTCTTAGGAAACAATGCTCGAAACGTTTTTTATATGCTATGTATAATGAGATTTGGAAGCTTTCTCAAATTGAGGCTGCTGCACGTTTAAGGCAACTTGATAAGGAGAATTTGGACAAAAACATTGGCTGTTGTCGACAATGGCATGAACACGCTATCCAACAGGATTTATTCACTGTCAAATATAGTGTCATCTGCTATTGATATCACTCAGACTGATTTGTCCCGGTTATATCATGGACAAACACAGCTACGTTCTATCCTGCAGCTGGGTTGGGCATTGCAGACACTAAGAAGTGGCCACATTCCATGGAAATACATTAATGGGAGTGAACTATTCGCTGCTTTTAATTTTTCCAGGGAACAAGAGACAATGGCTAAAAGGGAGGCTCATTTCACCTTGCTTCAAGTAGAGAAATTAGATAAGTTGCCCTTCACGGTAGCAGAGAGTCCTTCAACTATCTGGCTCTTACATGGCATTATTAATTTACCGTTTTCGACCTTTCGTTTCTCGAGCTGCCTGAAACATCTTGCAGTGGGACGATATGAACGGCTAGGAGATAGCTTTATTAAGGAAGAGTGGGAGTTGCCCTTTGAGTATCGATGTCTGAACGGTGAACAGGAGGTCTTTCTTAGCGGAAGTGAATGTGAGACTACTGTTCGTCATTCCATGATATGCAAACAGGTGTCTCTTCAAGGTCTTTGCAATGCGGGGGTCGCGAATTTGGCCTGTTTTCTGAAGGGTACTCCCGTCCCCTTGATTCGTTCAGTGTTTCATGTACTTTCTAATGGGAGTTATGTTCTACTGAGCGATGACAGCTGTTGCGGCTTGCGACCTGGAATTGCCTACGCAATCTCAGTCACGAGGGTCGTTACGTGTTGTGGCCATGTTTTGTTACACGAGAGATACAAGTATCTGAAATGTGGCCCCACATTGACACTATTAATGTGAACTATGACAAGTTGAGTAGACTAAAGGCGCTATTGTTTCAAAAACAGGTCGCCTTGACATCCGCGAAAGAGACGTATGCTCTCCAGATTGCGAGATCATCAGCAGAGATACAATCCCTTTTAAATACTGATTTCCCCAAACACTTTGGAGAGTTGGTATCCAGAATATTCAATGCTTCAAGCACAACTGGGATTGTTCATTTCTTTAAGGCTGTCGGGTCTGGTTTCGTGTCCATCTTCCAGACTGTCTTCGGAGTCATCCCATCAGCCATCCATTCTCTCTTTTCCAGTGTGTTTGGTGGCTTTCCAATTATTTTGGCTTTAATTGGCGGACTGCTACTGCTATTTTTTCTGATTCGCGGTGGTTGTTTTTTTCCAGCTACACAGAGCAATGGAGCTGCTCCCGTCAACCCCGCTGTGCCGTGAACGCATGGTTCGGATCTTCGGTGCACCTTTGCTGGTGGAACTGGAGTTTGACTCGTCATTGTCATTCCGGCCTCTACTCTGGTGTGTACAACCGGTGTCTAACTCCAAGGGAGAGAAAACACGTTTCCCTGCTGGTGCTGGTGCTGGTGCGGGGAGGGAGACTGCTATATCTTAGGGATAGGCTCCCTAGGACATAGCTATTGAGCAGGCCTGAGGCGATGGGCCCCTCGGGCCATTAATGGCTTAGGGAGGGAGGATGCATGGCCCCCTCCCTTAAAGTAATTGGCCCCAGAGGTGGGCTTCCCGGGCTTTTAATGCCTTGAGGATGCGGACTGCATTGACCCCTCCCTATTTTGTAACATTTCAGCCCCAATGTGGCCTTGTGGGGGCTCCGAAAGAGGGCTGTGCGGCCCCCTCCCCATATAATTTAATTTTGGCCCCGGGGTGGGTTTCCTGTGGCTTTTGGAGCCTTAGCGAGGGGGGCACTTTATCTTGTACCCAGGGTGGGTTCCCTTTAAATGACTGCATCGGTTTTTAATAAATTTGCTGTTAAAACATACATTTTGCTGAAGATTATAGTGTCTATCATATTTTTGAGAGCAACCTCAAGTTCCTTAATAGTGGCTGCCACAGCATTGATGAGCTTGGTTCTACAAGACCACCATGTGTGGGATACTTTATTTAAGGACAGTATTGATATTGTAAGGGATTTTAGAATTTTCTGGGGAATTGTATGGTAAGTCCTTTTGCCTTCTACAAAAGTATGCAATTTCTCAAGGTGTTCAACGAAGGAGAATGCAGCTCTTGTACATCTCACTGAGTTTATTAATGCAAAGTTCAAGCAGTGGGTGTAGCAGTTCACACAGAGTATATCTTGTTGGCACCACACCATTCCTTTAAAAGAGCTTGGTCTCCTTTGTGTACATTTTGCATAAATACCGCACCATCATAGCACTGGGACGTGTTTTTGCTTTTCAAAATCACTATGGTAGCCAGGCCCCTTTGCAGTACAGCCATCAAAGATGCAGAATCAATTCTCATAATCTGCAGGAGAGAGATCAGTGACTCATGGATTACCAAAGATTGGTCAATACATCAAATGAATAAGGTTTCTTGTTCATGATAGGAACAATGAGAAGTTGCATCTAGCATAATGCTGACCCAGTACACCTTAATGAATATTTCCTTCAAATTGTCTAACAGAATAAAACGCTTTGCTCAAAGTAGGGTTTTATTAATGTTTTCCAAGATGTATGTGTTATGGGCACCATTAATTCATGGTACATTCTGCAGTTGTTTGAGCCCACAATTTGACAATGACATTTGAGTGGTGCGCCAGTAACTTCAGTGATCTGGATTACAGATAAGGTGTGACAGCACAGCATGGTTTTCTTGGTGTTTCTGTTCCTTTTATATCAGGTAGACCTCTTTACTTTTACTTCTTTTCATAGTCATGTCAATCCAATGAAAATAAATATAGATTTCAAGCAATAGAACTGGTTTTTTTTAGAACAGTGAGGCAGTGTTTTAGGCTCTTGCTGAATTAACCTAGTTTTTACATCTAGCATTTGCAACAGCAGCTTCAGCTTTTTCATTGGGAACGAATACATCTATTTTCAAATATTTGACATGGGAAATAGAACAAGCATTCAGCCTCCACAGAGCTTTTCAGACGTGTAAACTCCTTATAAAATTCTGTTCTGAAGCCTTTCAGTTTGGCACATTTTTGATTTAATAACAAGGCCAAGATGGCTGCTATAGTTTGTTACAATTACAAGTTGGAGTTCGTCTCCAGTGTTTGCACCTGATCTCAATGGATCCTAGGATTTGACAATTGCTGCCTTGGAATTAGTCTACCCAATCTTTGGACATTGCCTTTAAGCTTTGACCTCCACTTTTAAATGTGTATCTTATCAAATAAAATGTTCATGTGCACCTTCATGCTCTTTGCTACCATTCATTTCCAGTTATTCATATTGACCTGAGGTCAAAGCACGGTTGTTCTCCTGAGCAATTAAGCCCTCCTGAAGCCTTTGTCATTTTCAAAAAAATGAGCAGTTGGTAGACGGGTTCTGTTGGCCATATATACCTAAGATAATGGAGAAACTGTTAGGGAGGTTACGCACAATAATGGTATGGTCTCCCTGGAGTTATCAAAAAAGAAGGCCTCTTCTTTTAGATGGAAATGTGTACAGAAGAAACAGTATTTAGCAACAAACACATCCTCTGCAAAGAAATGTGCTGTAGTTATGGTTGAAATAAATTTGGTGGTTGGGTTTACCTGCTTAGCAGCAATTATAAAATGAGTTGCATGCAATGCAAGTACAGTACTTCAGATGCTATCAAAAGAGAAAGACACTTCCTGAAGACATAGCATGAATTGAGACTATTTTTCAACAAAGGCATCCTTTACTTAAAAACAGTGCCTGGTTTATGTTTGCAAACGAATGTGGAGGCCCAGGGTACCCAAAGTTTGACTTATCCCCTTTGACAACAAGAGTAGAACATTAAGCATGGAGCAATGAGTTAGCACACAGCTCTGCTGCCCAGTAAGCAGCAGCATGTCACAGGATTACATGCGCACATGTGCCTGAAAAAGAGTGTTCTTATATTCAATAACTGATGATTCCATTGTTTAGTTTGAATAATGTCTTCTCTTATTAGTTTCCACTGGTTTCTTTTCTTCTTTGATGTCAATACAGTTTTAATTATCATTAAACATAATTATGGACGACTTTGCATCAGCTAACGATACTTTGATGTCTAAGTTACGAGTAGTGCAACATACCGCAGCTTGGCTTATTTGTAATCTTTCTTCAGGCATCTGTACCTTTAATGAGAGCCTTACATTTGCTGCAAGTTAGGAAAAGAGCAATATTCAGACTCTGCTGCCTTAGGTACAAATCCCTAAAGGGGAAAGGTCCCTGCTACGTACGTAAGAAGCTCAGCTATTATAACCCAGTCAGGAACTTGAAATCCAAGGACAAATCCTTACTTACTGACCCCCATATCCACTTGGCTAGACGCAGAGGTAGATCTTTTTCTTACCTTGCCCCTACCTATTTTAATAAGCTACCATATCACATCCGTCCCTGTGAAGATCATGTCAAATTTAGGAAATGTATTAAAAGAGTTTTATTGTAACCTAGCACACTGATGCACTTGTGTTAAGCAAAGCACTGAGATATCTTCAGGTGTGATTCATATGCAGTAGCAAGTTATAGTAACATGACATAACATTGATAACAATTAAACCTTAAAGGCCTACTGGTGTTAATATATGCCGTTCACAAGAAACACCCCAGGCCTACTGCCTTTATTGTCATTTTTAATCATAGATACATCATAAATATGATGCCTAAAACGATCCAAATGAATTGCAAGAAATGATACAGGCATGGTTGGTTCAGTAGAAAAAGATATTTCAGGCACCACAAGGCAGCCAATAGGAATGGAGTGTTAAAATTACAAATATGTGTACAATAAAGTTTAGTAACAGAATATACAAGCTAGTCTAAGAAGGTTTACCAAGGATTATCACAGGGAATATCTTCTAACCCCTGGGTTTGTCAGAAGAGATAGCCCACTCCGAACCTCTTGCCTAATATGGTAATCTGTGAGATTGCACTTAATGAAATAGTTGTACATAACCAATCTGGTAATCTGTGGCATGATTTCAAGTAATGCAATATGTGTCTGTAGCCTTTATTCCAGTTTAAGAACAGCACATCCCTCAAAGTAAGGGTTGGTGGACTTCCAGTACAAATACTATGCTTTGACAAAGTTTACAACTTTTTCCACTTTTTTCTGTGATCTAAAGTGCAGCATACATGCAAAGTTGGAAACGTTTGGAGAAAAGTTTTGCTTCTGCTCAAGGATGTGTAATTTTGTGACCCAAATTCCCAGTGAACCACCCATGGCATTCCCTCCTGGTGCAAAGTTGAATATATCTCTGCTTTCAAACACAAATCAGGATTGTACTAGGACGTATATCCCAAAACATGCTGTGCCAAATTTGCATCACTTTTGTATTGCAAACCTGGCAAAATGCTAGTAAATCTGCTCCACAAACTTATGATTCATATTTTAACACAGTGTATGGGATTCTATGTACTAATAAGAATTTATTACTGCCTAAGGAAGCCCTCTTTAGCAACTTTAGAATAACAAATCAATAAAATAAAAAATGTTCTAAACTTATACCTTGCCGTCTGCATGCAGCTCTTTGATCCTGGTTCTTGGGTCACTCTGTTATTTGAAAAGGATTTTAACTTATGAACTGCAAGTAACAAAATGATCTATGTGAGAAGAACAGTTACCTGCCAAGTACCTAAATAAAATACAAATAAGTGATCTGCATGCTGCACATCATGCTTTGCAGCAAGATCATTACCTCTCTCTATGCTGTATTCTGAGTGAAAACTATGGGTAGACAAATCAGATTTATGCATCACTAGAGTTAGCCATCCCTTGTTTTTATTGCCTGAGAAATGCTGGGCACATTAGGATCTCTGAAGGGTCCCTCCAGACACTGCCCCATGCATGGATGGACACTATGGTCCTCAATGCGAGTTTGGCAGTCTCAGGACTGCCATGTTGGCGGCAGCGGTTGTACCTCTGATGGGTCAGCGGTAAAGACTGCCAAATTATGACCATGATGGTCTTCCCATCGGAACATAGCCAAACTACAGCCAGTACTGCGAGTGCGGACAGGCTGCCACGGATGGCTGTAGACACCTTCAGACCAGCGGGGAGCATGTTTCTGCCGGACACATTCTGAGGCTGCACACAGCCAGGCTTTCCGCCACGGTCACACCGCCACCAAAACCCTGGCGGAAACCAACTCTATAAGAGGGAACACTCACCTTCAGGAACAGATACCTGTCCGGAGCCGCCATACAGCCTGAACTCGAAGTCCTCCCACTGCTCCTGCTCGCACAATGACTCTGGAACAGCAACGAAGACAACGACCGTAAGTTCACACACCTAGCACACACTGGAGGGAAAGGCATTAGTACACACACACACAAAACACATATCTCCAAAGGCTTACGACAGACACACACACACATAATCCCACACCCATACAAACACACACACACATACTAAACACACATACACATAAACTACACACATGTGCCATACACACACCAACCCGCACACACAGCACTGCCACTGTCTAACACAATCATACACTACACCACCGACTCACACAGCGGCATCACAACTACACAAACGCTTCACCAACCACTCTTACTGCACACCTCCACATGACAACACATACATACAACAACACGTAACAACATCACACAGCCAATCAACACTATCACATTGCCATACAATGAACCATTTGTCACACCAGGCCCAGACCACACACAATGCATAAGACATAGAGGAGACCACACACAGACGTGCACACAACAACCACATAAGGGCGTACAACACCACAATTACACATGCCAACACAAACTATGCACAATTTGGCTACACACATGCATGTACCAAACACAAACATATCCAACACACAAAACACAGCAATGACAGTGGGACTAATGGCAGGTCCACACACACATGCAGCCCAGGCACAACAGTTAGCCTTATAGTGGCCTTATTTTGCTGGTTGTCACATGACATGCATGTACAGTCGGCTCAGAGGCGGTGTAACTATATAGGTATGACTACATACATGCTCAGTGCAGGACAGCTCAGTTTACCACATATGGAACATGGCACATGTGATGAATGTAAGAAACTATTGATCAAGGGCAGCAATGTGCAGCAAGGATGGAGTCCATGCCAATTCAGCATGCCCAATATAGTATCTGTCAGCAGTGTGCGGCATGTTTACACTGTTAGGTGTGTGTGATTATTATATGTTCTGCTAACATGTGTGGCGTGCATATCACATTTTACATTCTCTCCTCTCTATCCTAGATATCCTGCCATGAGGATATTGAGACATGCACCAGTGTACAGTCTGCTAGTGGACCTTGCAACCCTGGAGGAGAAGCATATCATTGAGACCTATCGTCTGAATCATCAGACCATCATGGATCTAGGTACCCAGTTGGAGCCAGATCAATTTCCTGACATACGTAATCCCTATGCCATCCCTCCCTCAGTTCAAGTTCTGTCAGTGCTACACTTTCTTGCCACAGGCTCCTTTCAGATTACAGTGGGCTTGGCAGCAGGGATGGCACAGCCCATGTTCAGTCGTGTGTTGAAGGATGTGCTGTGTGCTTTATTGAAACAACTGGACAGCTACATCAGGTTCCCCCAACGAGGGGATTCGGCCTGTTTGAAGGCAGACTTCTATGATGTGGGACACATCCCTCATTTGATAGGGGCCATAGATGGCACCAATGGTTATGTGGACAGGGTGAGGCAGGAAGTGATAGACTGATCAAGGGTTCCAGAAGGGACAGGTAGGTCATCACTGTCCAGTCATCCAGCGGTGTTGTCTTCACTGGGGCCTTCATAGTGAAGCTGTCAGTCTCTGGTATCCTCTCCATGGTGGCAGTGGCAGGGGTACCTGTGGATGGAGTGAGAGAGGGTTAAATGGTGAAGGTGTGCTTGGTTGTCTGTCTGATGCATACATTGGGTTCACTTGATTCCCAGTCATGGCAATTACAGGTGTTACAGTGCTAACACATTTTGTGGATAGTAGAGTGTGACAAGTGTACCATGCTTCATTGGCGTTGTTGTGAAGTAGGATTGATAACTTTAGCTCAAAGGGTGGGTTCTGTTCCTGTGTGATAGTTCACATGACAGGTGTGGCTTGTTAGCTAGTGGCCATTCTGGCTTGCTAGATGTGAGTAGGAATCGCTGTACATTGCAGCATGGTGTCCAGGTGGGAGGAGGAATTGTGTGTATGCAAGGTTGCTCGTCCTGCCTGTACATGTTCTGCATGAGTGTACCTTTTTAGTTTCATGCCCATGATCAGTCCATTTTAGGGTTGTTGATCTGAATCGGTGGCCCTTAGATTTGGTGAGAGTGCTGTGTCAGTGTTAGGCATTGTTTGGCATTGTGTTGTGCCATTGCATTGCTGTCATTGCCATGTAGTGGTCCTCAGTCAAAGCATCCTGTTGTTGTAGCTAGTGCAATAGTCATAAATGCAAGAGATGTGATGTGAAGTGCACATTGCAGGTTTTCATGTAGATAGGCTAGTGCATTGAGGTAGTCATAGTGATGGTAATTGGCTGTGCTATCCGTTCACTTGGCAGGGAGTGTGTGGGCATTACGACAGGGTGGTGGTGTGGCACTCAGGGGAGGGGCATAAGGTTATTAGGTGGGAAGTGTAGTTGTAGATGGGGTGAATTGGGGAGTGTTTGGGTGGTGAGGAGACATGCTGGACAGGTCGAATTAGTGCCAGGGAAGTGGTAGTTACTCACCAGAGTCCAGTCTTCCATGTATTCCAGTCAGGTCTCAGTATGCAGAATGTCCAAGCCCTTCTCCTCCCATGATGTGAACTCTGGGGGAGGAAGTGAGGGTCCACTGCCAGTCTTGTGCATGGCTCTCTGGTGTTGTGAAGCCATGGAATGCACTTTGCCCCTAAGGTCGTTCCACCTCTTCCTGATTTCCTCCTTTGCATGTGGATGGTTGCCCACTGAGTTCACCCTGTTGACTATTCTCTGCCACAACTTCATTTTCCTGGCTATGTAGGTTTGCTGTACCTGTGCTCCTAAGAGTTGTGGCTCTACCCTGAGGATTTCATCAACCATGACCCTCAACTCATCGTCACTGAAGCGTGGGTGCTTTTGACGTGACATGGTGGTTCTGCTTTGGGTGAGTCTGGGTGTTGTGTGTGAAGGGTGCAGTGTAGGGCTCTTGGTGGGGTGGTGGTGTTTGGTTGTGAGTGCTGGTAGGTTGTGGTGTTTGTGTGGAGTTGTGATGTGTGTATAGTGTAAGTGCAGTTGTGTGATGTGTGGTGAGTATGAAATGTAAATGTGCCTATGGTGTATGGGTGCTAAGAAATGAGATTGTGGCTTCTCGGTGTATGTGATGGTCATTTTAGTCGCATAGGATTGTGGGTTGTGTGTTTGTGTGTCATATACTGTGCCGAGTAGGTGTGCCAGGTGTGTGTATGCGTGTCAGGTGAGAGGTTTTTGAACTGTCCAATGTGGTGTTCTGTTCTGACTGGAGTGAGTTCTGAGTGCAGCGGTTCAGACCGCCAATGGTTTTCCACCATGGAAGAAATGCTGTGGTGATTTGCGGGTTGTAATCTGGTGGCTGGAAGGTTGTCAGCGTGGCAGTGATGCTGGTGGAACCACCTCTTTCCTGCCCTGCTAAGTCCTAGCAGTCTTGGATTTGTGGCTGTGTTTTGGTCTTCATAGTGTGACTCTCTATACAGCCGATGGATTACTGCCAACATAGTGGTCTTTTGGTGGCCACCACCTCTGCAGTCTTGCAAAAAGACTGCCAAAGTAATAATGAGGCCCCATGTCCTCTCAGCATACACACTGAACTCTGTCACTTTAGAGGTCCCACAGGGCACATGCATAAAAGTGTAATATCATACCAAGTGCTACTCAAGCAAAAGTGGAAGAGGCACTGTTAGACCTGGCAGCCTTAGGGTGGTCACCCCTAATGTTTTGCCTGCCTCCCTCCAATTGTTTTGTTGGTTTTAAGACTCTGCACACTTTACCACTGCTAACCAGTGCTAAAGTGCATATGCTCTCTCCCTTTAAACATGGTAACATTGGATCATACCCAATTGGACTATTTAATTGACTTATAACTCTCTAGTACAGTGCACTATATGTGCCCAGGGCCTGTAGATTAAATGCTACTAGTGAGCCTACAGCACTAGTTGTGCCACCCATTCAAGTAGTCCCTTAACCTTGTCTCAGGCCTGCCATTGCAAGGCCTGTGTGTGCAGTTTCACTGCCAATTCGACTTGGCATTTAAAAGTACTTGCCAAGCCTAAAACTCCCCTTGTTCTACATATAAGTCACCCCTAAGGTGTGCCCTCGGTAACCCAGAGGGCAGGGTGCTCTGTAGGCAAAGGGCAGGACATGTACCCATGTAGTTTGCATGTCCTCAAAGTGTAAAACTCCGAAATTTGTTTTTACACTGATGTGAGGCCTGCTCCCTTCATAGGCTAACATTGGGGCTCCCTCATACATTGTTTGAGTGGTAGTTGCTGATCTGAAGGGAGTAGGAAGGACATATCCAGTATGGCCAGAATGGTGATTCAAAATCCTGCTGACTAGTGAAGTTGGATTTAATATTACTATTTTAGAAATGCCACTTTTAGAAAGTGATCATTTCTCTCCACTTAAATCCTTCGGTGCCTTACAATCCACAACTGGCTGGGTTTAGTTGACAGCTCCCTTGTGCATTCACTCAGACATACCCCAAACACAGGATACTCAGCCTCACTTGCATACATCTGCATTTTGAATGGGTCTTCCTGGGCTAGGAGGGTGGAGGGCCTGACAGTTACATGTCAAAGAACTGTAGCCTGGGCTCACACAAATGACTGCCACACCCCCTAATGGGACCCTGGCAGACAGGATTGAACTGAAAGGGGACCTTGTGCACTTCTAAGCCACTCTTTGAAGTCTCCCCCACTTCAAAGGCACATTTGGGTATTTTAACAGGGCCTCTGCCCCTACCATCTCAGACACTTCCTGGAGTAGAGAACCTGAACCAGAACCTGCATCCAGCCAAGAAGACCTGCCTGGCTTGCCAAAGGACTCACTTGACTGCTTTCTGTGAAGGACTGCTGCCTTGCTGTTGCCCTGCTGCCTTGCTGCTCTCTGGCTGTGGTGAAAAGTGCTCTCCAAGGGCTTGGATAGAGCTTGCCTCCTGTTCCCTGAAGTCTCAGGCCCAAAAATACTTCATCTCTACAAGAAGGACTCCTTGTGCGGTGAAAATCGACACGCAGCGTGCCAGAAACAACGCACAGCCTGCACCACGGTGAAAAGTTCTCCACACGCTGAACCGGAACGATGCAGCCTGACTTCGCAATGAGAGTATCGACGCAGCGCCAGCGTAGCGACTGGAAATTAGATGCACGGCCCACTGGATTGATGCACAGCTGAGGCGGAATGACGCAGCCCAACTTCCAGAGAGGAACTGAAGCAACGCCTACTGTGCGGTAGAAGTTTCGACGCACCACCCACCCAATTGACGCAGCTCCTGTGACTTCATCCTGCCAGTGCGGAAATCCACGCATTGTCCCCGGGTGTCTGAAAACCCCGCAACCCAAAGAGGATCCACGACCAAGTGCTGGAAATCGGCGCACAGTCCTTGCGTGAAAACTAAATGACGCATCACCGTGTGCGGCCCGAGAAATGGATGCACACCCCTTAGTTTCCACGCATTTCCTCCTCTGTGGTTCTTTGTGGAGATTTTGCACGCAAACCAGGTACTTTGTTCTTGAAAGAGACATTTATTGCTTTTAAAATCACTTTTACAGTCGTATCTCAATATATACTTATTGCATTTTAATGGTTTTGACCTGCATTTATCCAAAAAAATATTTTATATTATTCTAAACACTGTGTGGTGTATTTTTGTGGTGCTATAGTGTGTTATTACATGATTTATTGCACAAATACTTTACACATTCCCTTCTAAGTTAAGCCTGACTGCTCAGTGCCAAGCTACCAGATGGTGAGTACCGGATAATTTGGAATTTGTGTGACTTACCCTGACTAGAGTGATGGTCCTTGATTGGACCGAGGGTAACCTGACTGCCAATCAAAGACCCTATTTCTAACATTGGTGGCAGCGGTGGGATAGGACTTGTATTTGTGCAGTGACATACAATAGCTAGGTGTTCACTACCTACCCACAGTTGAAGGTCAACTTGATTTTTATCCTTTTTCTGCAATTTATGTTTTTCTACGTGACATTGTTTAACTAAAATCATCACTCAACATGTTTCTGGCTGGGTCTCAAGCAGGAGATGAAGATGAAGATTGTGATCTGGCCATGCTGAAGACCTACACTGTTAAGCAGCTGAAAGGGTTCTGCAAGGACATGGGAGGCCCCACTCAAGGTGCCTACAGAAAGGAGGAATTTCAAATACACTGAGGGCCTGGGCAGAAGCCAAATCAGAAGAGGATAATGAGGAAGAGGGTCCAGAGAATGGCCCCTTAGAGGATTTTTTGCCATCAGTGGAGGATACTGCCACTGTAATTGTGCCCCCTGCCAAACCAGGGAGCAGTGTTTCTGACCATGGCCTGACCGCAGAGGAAAGGAGGGAGGAAAGAGAATTTTGGTTGCAATTGGCAAAGTTAAACATGGACGCAGAGGAAAGGAAAGCTCAAAGAGCAGCAGAGGAGAGGAGAACTGATTCTACAGCTGAGAGAACCTTAGCTGAAAAGAAACTTTTGTTGGCTCATGAACTGAGTTTCAAGGAGCTGGATATCAAGGCAAGACAGTCTGAGTCCCGCAGTGATGGTGGCAGCATACATGCAGGACCTGTTGGGGAGAGACAGGTTTGTATACCCAAGAATGTGGTGCCAAGTTATGTGGTGGGAGATGACATTCACAAGAGGTTGTCTGCCTATGAAGTTTCACTAAGGGCTCATGGGACCTATGAGGAGCAATGGGGGCAGCCTTTTGGTTTATGTACCAGTAGTGGGGAGGGACACACTCCTTACACTAGATCCACATGATCAGACTGTCTGTGCACCCATGAAAGCCACTTTACTGGCCAAATTTGGGCTGACCCCTGAAAAATACTGTCAGAGGTTTAGGGACAGCACCAAACTTTCAACGCAGACTTGGGTAGACTGTTTTAAATTCTCAAATAAGGCACTGAATGGATGGGTGCAGAGCAGAAAAGTAAATGATTACAAAGGGTTGTATGATTTGATTCTGAGAGAGCAAATGCTCAGTATTTCTTTTACATAGTTGTGCCAGCATTTAGTAGACAGTAAGCTGACTGATCCCAGGAAGCATGCTGAGGAGTCGGACCTCTGGGTTAGCACCAGAGTGTCCAAGAAGGTTTCCCGGGGGGGGGGGGCACCCACAAAGGTGGTCAGGGTTCCCAACAGAAGAAAGAGAAGGGAGAAAAAAACTTAAAGAAACAGAATTCTCAAAATGCCCCCAAAACAATTCCTGGGGCAGTGGTAACCATTCCTCTTCTAAGTTTGGGAAGAAACCAGGGTACTTCGACAAGACGGTAGGGAAGTTCATCCCCAAATGCTTAGAGTGCTACCAGCATGGACACTCTAAGGGCGACTCCCAGTGTTCCAAGAGAGCACAGCCCACCACTGAAAGGCAGACACCTGGGTTTGCTAGTGTAGTACTCGGCGGGGGGGACAGTCCCAGATAGCTTTGGGGGGCATACAGAGGTGTCCTTAGTATCCTTGGGAGATAAGGACATAGGGCCTGATTCTAAGCTTGGCGGGCGGCTAAGCGGGAACCGCCAGAAGACCGTTCCGCGGTCAAAAGACTGCGGCGGTCATTCTGGGTTTCCCACTGGGCTGGCGGGCGACCGCCAAAAGTCCGCCCGCCAGCCCAGTGGGAAACACCCTTCCCACGAGGAAGCCGGCTCCGAATGGAGCCGGCGGAGTGGGAAGGTGCGACGGGTGCAGTTGCACCCGTCATGAATTTCAGTGTCTGCAAAGCAGACACTGAAATTCTTTGTGGGGCCCTCTTACAGGGGCCCCTGCAGTGCCCATGCCATTGGCATGGGCACTGCAGGGGCCCCCAGGGGCCCCACCGCACCCCATACCGCCATCCAGTTCCTGGCGGGCGACCCGCCAGGAACAGGATGGCGGTATGGGGTGTCAGAATCCCCATGGCGGCGCAGCAAGCTGCGCCGCCATGGCGGATTCCCATGGGCAGCGGAAAGTCGGCGGTACACCGCCGGCTTTCCGCTTCTGGACGCGGCTGTACCGCAGTCAGAAGGCCAGAAGCGCCGACCCCGGCCCTGGCGGTATTTACCGCCAGGGTCAGAATGACCCCCATAGTGCCTAAATCCCACATGCCTGCCAGTACTTCCATGTATAGGCAGTGGGTTACCAGTGATGGGCAAAGGGTGGAGACTCTGCATGACACAGGAGCCAGCATGACTACTGCCAAGAGTCAGGTGGTGTCAGCAGAGCAGATAGTCCCTAATACATTCCACCAGGTCATAGTCACTGACAATCGTGAAAGCCACCTACCGGTGGCTCTGGTTCCCTTTGGGTGGAGGGGGGTCTCTGGTACTCTGAAAGTAGCTGTGAGTCCTGCCATGCCTGTTGATTGTCTGTTAGGCAATAATCTAGAGCATACTGCCTGGAAGGAGGGAGAGCTCTGATCCTACCTGGTGATGTTAGGGTTGCCTGAGTGGGTCTGCATGACCACAAGGTCCATGGCTGCCCCGGAAGGGAGTCAAGGGCGTCTGGAGCCTTAAACAATGGCCCAGACACCTGCAAAGAGGAAGGGCAAGAGGCGCAGGAAACCCGCCTCAGATGTGTCCACGGTGGTGGACGGGGTCCCTGAGTAGGAGGAGGCCCCTGAGCCAACCGGAGAGGACATTGCTGACCTGGGCAACCTGCCTGAACTTGTTGGCTGGCAAGAATAGAGTGGGGCAACCATGCCAGAATTCTACAAAGCGCAGAAAGCATTCCCCACCCTTGAGGGTCTGAGGCTACAGGCCGCAGCCCAAGCAACTGGTGATGCCTCTGGCGATCACCACATCTGCTGGGAGAATGATCTCCTTTACAGTGAGCCTAATGCTCCGGCCTTTGGGGCAGCACGTGTGCTGGTGGTCCCCCAGTGTTACCGGGCCCTCCTACTGGGTCTGTCTCACGACATCCCCCTGGCAGGACATCTGGGCCAAGACAAGACCTTTAACAGGCTTGTCACCCACTTCCATTGGCATAGAATGTGGGTAGCCTCAGATAATTTCTGCAGGGCCTGGCCCACCTGCCAGGCTAGTGGGAAGACAGAGAAAAGGCTTAAAGCCGCCCTGATCCCACTCCTTGTCATTGGCACCACCTTTGAAAGGGTGGACATGGACGTCATTGGTCCCTTGGACCCCAAAACTGCCTTGGACAACAGGTTTATCCTGGTTTTGGTGGACCATGCATCAGAGGGTTGGTGGACCATCCCTCTGAGAACAGTGACTGCACCGGTGTCTGCGTACATGAAGTCCATGTGGGATGAGTGTGGGGTGACCTACCGGTTTACCACCCCTCATCATCCTTAATCCAATGGGCTTGTCGAGATATTCAACAAGACCTTTAAAGGCATGATCACTGGCATACCTGAGGCCATGAGACGTAAGTTGGACGTCCTCTTGCCATGCCTGCTCTTTGCTTATAGGGAGGTGCCCCAGAAAGGGGTGGGGTTCATCCCCTTTGAGCTTCTCTATGGTCACTCTGTCAGGGGACTGCTAAGCATAGTTAAAGAGGGCTAGGAGAAAGCTCTCAAGACACCTCCCCAGGATGTGGTCAGCTACATGCTGGCCCTCCGCAAACAAACCCAACACTTCTGGAAGCAGGCCTAAAGTAACCTTGAGGCCAGTCAAGAGGTGTTGAAGGAGTGGTATGACCGGAAGGCCACTCTGGTCGAGTTCTCTCCTGGAGACAAGGTTTGGGTAATGGAGTCAGTAGAGCCTAGAGCTCTCACGGACAGCTGGTCTGGCCCATCTGAAGTCAAGGAGTGGAAGGGGGAGGTCACTTACTTAGTGGACCTCAAGGCCCATATGTAGGAAAGTACCATCTTGCCTGGCATGTTACCCCCATATTTCACTGTATATATGTTGTTTTAGTCTATGTGTCACTGGGACCCTGCCAGGCAGGGCCCCAGTGCTCATAAGTATGTGCCCTGTATGTGTTCCCTGTGTGATGCCTAACTGTCTCACTGAGGCTCTGCTAACCAGAACCTCAGTGGTTATGCTCTCTCTGCTTTTCAGATTTGTCACTAACAGGCTAGTGACTAAATTTACCAATTCACTTTGGCATAGTGGTACACCCATATAATTCCCTAGTATATGGTACTGAGGGACCCAGGGTATTGGGGTTCCAGGAGATCCCTATGGGCTGCAGCATTTCTTTTGCCACCCACTGGGAGCTCTGACAATTCTTACACAGGCCTGCCACTGCAGCCTGCTTGAAATAACGTCTACGTTATTTCACAGCCATTTACCACTGCACTTGAGTAACTTATAAGTCACCTATATGTCTCACCTTCACCAGGTGAAGGTTGGGTGCAAAGTTACTTAGTGAGTGGGCACCCTGGCACTAGCCAAGGTGCCCCCACATCGTTCAGGGCAAATTCCCGGGACTTTGTGAGTGCAGGGACACCATTACACGTGTGCACTATTCATAGGCGTGTGTATGGCGTCACACTGGTAACTCTGAACATGGCCATGTAACATGTCTAAGTTCTTGGAATTGTCACCCCAATACCATTCTGGTATTGGGGTGACAATTCCATGATCCCCCGGGTCTCTAGCACAGAACCCGGGTACTGCCAAACTGCCTTTCCAGGGTCTCCACTGCAGCTGCTGCTGCTGCCAACCCCTCAGACAGGTTTATGCCCTCCTGGGGTCCAGGCAGCCCTGGCCCAGGAAGGCAGAACAAAGGACTTCCTCTGAGAGAGGGTGTAACACCCTCTCCCTTTGGAAATAGGTGTGAGGGCTGGGGAGGAGTAGCCTCCCCCAGCCTCTGGAAATGCTTTGATGGGCACAGATGGTGCCCATCTCTGCATAAGCCAGTCTACACTGGTTCAGGGATCCCCCAGCCTTGCTCTGGCGTGAAACTGGACAAAGGAAAGGGGAGTGACCACTCCCCTGACCTGCACCTCCCAGGGGAGGTGCCTAGACCTCCTCCAGTGTGTCCCAGACCTCTGCCATCTTGGAAACAGAGGTGTTGGGGGCACACTGGACTGCTCTGAGTGGCCAGGGCCAGCAGGTGACGTCAGAGGCTCCTTCTGATAGGCTCTTACCTCTCTTGGTAGCCAATCCTCCTTCCTAGGTAGCCAAACCTCCTTTTCTGGCTATTTAGGGCCTCTGCTTTGGGAATCTCACCAGATAACGAATGCAAGAGCTCATCAGAGTTCTTCTGCATCTCCCTCTTCACCGTCTGCCAAAGGATTGACCGCTGACTGCTCAGGACACCTGCAAAACTACAACAAAGTAGCAAGATGACTACTAGCAACCTTGTATCGCCTCATCCTGACGGCTTTCTCAACTGTTTCCAGGTGGTGCATGCTCTGGGGGTAGCCTGCCTCCTCTCTGCACCAGGAGCTCTGAAGAAATCTCTTGTGGGACGACAGGAATCTTCCCCCTGCTAACACAGGCACCAAAAGACTGCATCACTGGTCCTCTGGGTCCCCTCTCATCCCGACAAGCGTGGTCCCCGGAACTCAGCAACTCTGTCCAAGTGACTCCCACAGTCCAGTGACTCTTCAGTCCAAGGTTGGTGGAGGTAAGTCTTTGCCTCCCCACGCTAGACTGCATTGCTGGGTACCACGTGATTTGCAGCTGCCCCGGCTCCTGTACACTCTTCCAGGATTTCCTTTGTGCACAGCCAAGCCTGGGTCCTTGACACTCCGTCCTGCAGTGCATGACCTTCTGAGTGGTCCTCCGGCATCATGGGACTCCCTTTTGTGACTTTGCGTGGACTCTGGTTCACTCTTCTTCCAAGTGCCTGTTCAGGTACTTCTGCAGGTGCTGCCTGCTTCTGTGAGAGCTCCCTGAGTTGCTGGATACCCCCTCTGTCTCCTCCTCCAAGTGGCAACATCCTGGTCCCTCCTGGGCCACAGCACCACCCAAAAACCTCTACCACAACCTTTGCAGCTACCAAGGCTTGTTTGTGGTCTTTCTGCGTGGGAACACTCTGCAAGCTTCATTGCAACGTGGGACATCCGTCTTCCAAAGGAGAAGTCCCTAGCTCTCTTCTTTCTTGCAGAACTCCAAGCTTCTTCCATCCAGTGGCAGCTTTCTTGCACCCTCAGCTGGCATTTCCTGGACTCCTGCCCACTCTCGACACCCTCGCAACTATTGGACTTGGTCCCCTTGTCTTACAGGTACTCAGGTCTGGAAATCCACTGTTGTTGCATTGCTGGTGTTTGTTCTTCCTGCAGAATCTCCCTATCATGACTTCTGTGCTCTCTGGGGTTGTAGGTGCACTTTACACCTACTTTTCAGGGTCTTGGGTTGGGCTATTTTTCGAACCCTCACTGTTTTCGTACAGTCCCAGCGACCCTCTACAAGCTCACATAGGTTTGGGGTCCATTCGTGGTTTCGCATTCCACTTTTGGAATATATAGTTTGCGTTGCCCCTATACCTATGTGCTCCTATTGCAATCTACTGTAATTCTACACTGCTTGCATTACTTTTCTTGCTAATACCTGCATAAGTTTGGTTTGTGTACATATATCTTGTGTATATAACTTATCATCATACTGAGGGTACTCACTGATATACTTTTGGCATATTGTCATAAAAATAAAGTTCCTTCATTTTTAGTAATTCTGTGTATTGTGTTTTCTTGGGATATTGTGCATATGACACCAGTGGTATAGTAGGAGCTTTACATATCTCCTAGTTCAGCCTAAGCTGCTTTGCCATAGCTACCTTCTGTCAGTATAAGCTTCTAGAAACACCTCTTCTACACTAATAAGGGATAACTGGACCTGGCACAAGGTGTAAGTACCTCTGGTACCCACTACAAGCCAGGCCAGCCTCCTACATTGGTTGTGCAGCGGTGGGATAAGTACTTGTAACTACTTAACACTTTGTCATTGTGTACTTTTCATAAGAGAATAATATACAAAACAAGTTAATTGTATGTACACCTAACCAAAAAGTTTTGCTTTTCTCCTCTTAAACTTTTTACAAAGTGTTGACAAGTATTCTAAAACTTCTAAAAGTTTCTAAAAAGTTAGAAAAAGTTTTTTCTCTGTTCTTTAAAAAGTTCTGAAACTTTTTCTTCCTTCTCACTATTTCTAAACCTTTTACTATCATGTCTACAGAAGATTCTACTCTTAAAATGGTCATTACTACTTATGACAATTTGAATTATAAGAGCCTAAGGAGTATTTGCTTAGAGAGAGGTTTAGTGATAGGAAAGAACCCTACCAAAGAATTTCTATTTAACATGCTTATTGTGAATGATGAGTCCCAAGCAAGCACTTCAAATGAGAGGTTAATAGAAAGTTCCCAATCTGAATCAGGGGATCTCCTTGAGGGAGATAGGGAGGGTTCTGATCAGGATTTGCCCTCTAACAAGACACCCAGTAATGTTGGTAGTAATGGAGGTTCCCATCACAGTAGGGAAGGCTTTATTCCTAGAGGCCAAGTTACTAGGGTTCAGTTAGTTAGGGACAGATCCCCCTCTGTTGTTTCCAATTTATCTTCTGTGTCCAAGCATTCCCAACCCACCCTCCCTGAAGCCAACATGTTAGAAAGGGAACTCAAAAAGTTGAGGGTTGAAGAGACCAGACTGAAGCTTAAACAGCAACAGCTGGCCTTAGATAGGGAATCCCTAGACCTGGAGAAGGAAAGACAGAGATTGAGGTTTGGACCCCATTGTGGCAGCAGTAGTATTCCTGATGGTAATACTGTTAGAGAGCATGATTCCAGGAATCTGCACAAGATAGTCCTCCCTTACAAGGAGTGGGATGACATCAACAAGTGGTTTGCTGCACTTGAGAGGGCCTGTATGCTACGGGGTCCCTCAAAGGCAGTGGGCTGCTATATTGTGGCTATCTTTCACTGGAAAGGGTAGGGATAGGCTCCTTTCTGTTAGAGAAAGTGATGCTAACAATTTTGCAGTTTTGAAGGATGCACTCTTGGATGGATTTGGCTTAACCACTGAACAAGACAGGATTAAGTTCAGAGACACGCAAACCTACTAATAGCCAATCCAAGGGAGTACCTGGGCTCACTTTTGGTAACTTAGTTGGGGTTGGTCTTGTTAGGGAGACCACAGAGGCTGTGCTAGTCTCTGAAGGTGCCACTGATTTGGCCACCTTGGTTGCTTGTCCCCTTAATATGGATAAGTACAAGCAACTTCCCCTTATAAATGGTGTTGAGGTTCAGGCCTACAGGGACACAGGTGCCAGTGTTACCATGGTGATAGAGAAACTGGTGCACCCTGAACAACACCTACTTGGTCAGCAGTACCAAGTGACAGACGCTCATAACAACACTCTTAGCCACCCCATGGCTGTTGTAAATCTCAACTGGGGGGTGGGGGTTACTGGTCCAAAGAAAGTTGTGGTTGCTTCAGATTTACCTGTAGACTGTCTACTAGGAAATGATTTAGAGACACTAGCTTGGGCAGAAGTGGAGCTGGAGGCTCATGCAGCAATGCTGGGCATTCCTGGGCATAGTTTTGCTTTGACAAGGGCTCAGGCCAAAAAGCAAAAAGGACAGGGTAACTTGGATCCTGGAACAATGGACCAAGTGCTCCCTAAAGCTAGGGGTAGCAAGGGTAAATCCCTACCCACTATCCCTCCCTCTACAGATGATTCTCCTTCTGAGGAAGAAGAATTTCCTCCCTGTGCAAAACCTTCACCAGATGAGCTGGCAGCAGACACTGCTGAGCTTTTGGGTGGAGGGGGCCTGCAAGAGAAGAGCTGAGTGTGGCACAGCAAACCTGTCCCACATCAGAGGGTCTCAGACAGCAAGCTGTCAAACAGCAAAATGGGGATGTCAGTGACTCACATACAGTTTACTGGGACGACAACCTCTTGTACATCGAGGCAAGGGACCCAAAACCTGGAGCAGCCAGGAGATTGGTCATTCTCCTGCAGTACAGAGAGTTCCTCCAAACTCTTGCACATGACATTCCTTTGGCTGGGCATTTGGGCCAGATCAAAACATGGGAAAGGCTTGTCCCCCTGTTTCACTGACCTAGGATGTCAGAGGACACAAAGTATTTTTGCAAGTCTTGTGTGACCTGCCAAGCCAGTGGCAAGACTGGTCGCACAGCAAAGGCTCCCCTTATTCCACTACCTTTGGTTGTGGTCCCCTTTGAAAGGGTAGGGGTTGACATAGTTGGCCCCCTTGACCCTCCTACTGCTTCAGGCAATAGTTTTATCTTGGTGGTTGTGGACCATGCCACAAGATATCCTGAAGCAATTCCTCTAAGGACCACTACAGCACCTGCATTGGCAAAGGCCCTCCTGGGAATCTTTTCCAGGGTGGGTTTCCCTAAAGAGGTTGTATCAGACAGGGGCAGCAACTTTATGTCTGCATACTTGAAAGCAATGTGGAAGGAGTGTGGTGTTACCTACAATTTCACCGCTCCTTATCATCCACAGACTAATGGACTGGTAGAGAGGTTTAATAAAATTCTCAAAGGTATGATAATGGGACTCCCTGAAAAACTCAGGAGGAGATGGGATGTCCTGTTACCTGCCTCCTTTTTGCTTACACGGAGGTACCCCCGAAAGGAGTGGGTTTCAGCCCCTTTGAACTCCTCTTTGGACACCCTGTAAGGGTCCACTAACACTTGTGAAGGAGGGTTGGGAACAACCTTTAAAAGCTCCCAAACAGGACATCGTGGACTATGTACTTTGCCTAAGATCCAGAAGGCCGAGTACATGAAAAAGGACAGTAAAAACCTTCAGGCCAGCCAAGAGCTCCAGAAGTAATGGCATGACCAGAAGGCTGTTCTGATTCAGTACCAACCAGGACAGAAGGTGTGGGTATTGGAGCCTGTGGCCCCAAGAGCACTCCAGGACAAATGGAGTTTACCCAATCTCATTGTTGAAAAGAAGGGCGAGGTTACCTATCTTGTAGACCTGGGCACTGCCAGGAGTCCCCTCTGGGTCGTTCATGTCAACCGCCTAAAACCCTACTATGACAGGGCTGATCTCGCCCTGCTCACGGCAACAGAAATTAGAAAGTGACCCTCTCCCTGATCTCTTTTCCACCACTGAAAATGATGCTTTTGTGGAGGGAGTAGTTTTGGCAGATTGCCTGACTGCAGAACAGAAAGACAACTGCATAAATCTCCTTGGACAATTTTCTGAACTCTTTTCAACTGTGCCAGGCACCACATCTTGGTGTGAACACACAATTGATACTGGGGACAGCTTGCCTGTCAAAAGTAAAATCTATAGGCAGCCTGACCATGTCAGGGACTGCATAAAACAAGAGGTTCAGAAAATGCTTGTTCTAGGAGTGGTTGAACCTTCTGAAAGCCCATGGGCGAGTCCTGTGGTGCTTGTACCAAAGCCTCACTCAAAAGATGGAAAAAGGGAGATGAGGTTTTCTGTAGACTACAGAGGTCTCAATCAGGTGTCAATCTCTCTGACTCCCTGACTCTGAATCAGAGAGGAGACTGCTATGAGTTGTTAGAGCAGTTCTCTTTCCTGTTTTCCCTTACTCCTGGATCACCCACCTGTATGTCCATGATATTGACAAGGGAGACAGTCCCCCTGTAAAGAACAACCTTTACAGGTTGTCAGGTAAGGTGAAGGCCAGCATCAAGAAGGAGGTCTCCATGATGTTGGCCCGAGGGGTTATTGAGAAGTCCAGCAGTCCCTTGGCTAGCCCTGTGGTGCTGGTACCCAAGGCTGCTGCACCTGGTGCCAAGCCAAACCTCCTGTTCTGCGTGGACTACTGGGGTCTCAACTCAGTCACATGTACTGATGCTCGCCCCATCCCCTGAGATGATGAGCTCATAGACAGACTAGGCACTGCCAAATTCCTCAGTACTTTTGATCTAACGTCAGGGTTGTGGCTGAGCGCCTTGACTGAGGGGGCTAAAGAGAGATCGGCATTGTCCACCCCTGATGGCCATTACCAGTTTCGGGTGATGCCCTTTGGGTTGAAAAATGCCCCCACTACCTTCCAACAGTTGGTTAACGAGGTCCTAGCTGGCAAGGATGCCTTCTGCGCAGCCTACCTAGACGACATAGCCGTCTATAGTTCCAGCTGGTAGGAACAACTGCTTTACCTCAAGAAGGTGCTTCAGGCTCTGCAACAGGCAGGCCTCACCATCAAGGCTAGTAAGTGCCAGATTGGGCAGGGTTCCGTGGTGTACTTTACTTGGGACACCTAGTAGGTGGTGGCAAGGTGCAGCCACTCCAGGCCAAGATTCAAACTATCAAGGCCTGGCAACCACCTAGAACACAGACAGAAATGAGAGCCTTCTTAGGCCTCAGTGGATACTACCGTAGGTTTGTCAAGGGCTGTGGTTCCATTGGGACAACTTGACTGAACTTACTTCCAAAAAGCAACCTAGATTGGTGAATTGGACAGAGGCTTGTCAGAAAGCCTTTGACACCCTGAAGAAAGCCATGTGCACGGCCCATGTGCTCAAGGCCCTTGACTACTCCCAGGACTTTATTGTGCAGACAGCCGCTTCAGAGCATGGCATAGGGGCTGTTCTATCACAGCTAAATGAGGAGGGCTTAGACCAACCAGTAGTCTTTATTAGCAGAAGACTATTACCACAGGAACAGAGGTGGAGTGCTATTGAGAGAGAAGCATTTGCTGTGGTCTGGGCACTGAATAAGCTGAGACCATATCTGTTTGGGACTCACTTACGGTTTCCGATAGACCACAGGCCCCTCAGATGGCTCATGCAGATGAGGATGAGAATCCTAAACTCTTGAGGTGGTCCCTTTTGATGCAGGGGATGGATTTTACAATGGAGCATCGCCTGGGAATTAACCACGCCAACGCTGATGGTCTCTCCAGATACTTCCTCCATAGCGATGAAAACTCCCAGGAGGTTGGGTAGCTCTCCCCACTTTCAGCTGGGTGGGACACATGTTAGAACTGACAGCCTTAGGGTGGTCCCCCAACTTTTTGCCTGCCTCCCTCCACTTTTTAGATACTGTCTTTGCTGGTTTTAAGACTCTGTGCACTTTACCACTGCTAACCAGTGCTAAAGCTCATATGCTCGCTCCCTTTAAACATGGTAACATTGGATCATACCCAATTGGACTATTTAATTTACTTATAAGTCCCTAGTATAGTGCACTATATGTGCCCAGGGCCTGTAGATTAAATGCTACTAGTGGGCCTGCAGCACTGGTTGTGCCACCCACTTAAGTAGCCCCTGAACCATGTCTCAGGCCTGCCATTGCAAGGCTTGTGTGTGCAGTTTCACTGCCAATTCGACTTGGCATTTAAAAGTACTTGCCAGGCCTAAAACTCCCCTTTTTCTACATATAAGTCACCCCTAAGGTATGTCCAGGGGAACCCCTAGGCCAGTGTGCTGTGTAGGCAAAAGGCAAGACATGTACCTATGTAGTTTATGTCCTGGTGGTGTAAAACTCCTACATTTGTTTTTACACTGCCGTGAGGCTTGCTCCCTCCATAGGATTGCTTTCGGGTTGCCCTCATACATTGTTTTAGTGGTAGCTGCTGATTTGAAGGGAGTAGGAAGGTCATATTCAATATGGTCAGAACGGTGATACAAAATCCTGCTAACTGGTGAAGTTGGATTTAATATTACTATTTTAGAAATGCCACTTTTAGAAAGTGAGCATTTCTCTGCACTTAAATCCCTCTGTCCCTTACAATCCACGTCTGGCTGGGCTTAGTTGACAGCTCCCTTGTGCATTCACTCAGACACACCCCAAACACAGGATACTCAGCCTCACTTGCATACATCTGCATTTTGAATGGGTCTTTCTGGGCTAGGAGGGTGGAGGGCCTGACACTTACATGTCAAAGGACAGTAGCCTGGCCTCACACAAAGGACTGTCACACCCCCTAATGGGACCCTGGCAGACAGGATTGAACTGAAAGGGGACCTTGTGCACTTCTAAGCCACTATTTGAAGTCTCCTCCACTTCAAAGGCACATTTGGGTATTTAAACAGGAACTCTTCCCCTACCAACTCAGACACTTCCTGGAGAAGAAAACCTGAACCAGAGCTGCATCTTGCCAAGAAGACCTGCCTGGCTGCCGAAAGGACTCACCTGACTGCTTTCTGTGAAGGACTGCTGCCTTGCTGTTGCCCTGCTGCTTTCCTGCTCTCTGGCTGTGGTGAGAAGTGCTCTCCAAGGGCTTGGATAGAGCTTGCTTCCTGTTCCCTGAAGTCACAGGACCAAAAAGACTTCATCACTCCAAGAAGGAATCCTTGTGCGGTGAACATATACGCACAGCCTGCCAGAAACGACCCACAGCCTGCCCCGCTGTGGAAAATAAATGACGCATCGCCGTGTGCAGCCCAAGAAATCAACGCACACCCCTTTGTTTCCACACATCTCCTCCTCTGTGGTTCTTTCCGGAGAGTTTGCACTCGAACCAGGTACTTTGAGCTTGAAAGAGACATTTATTGCTTTTAAGAGACTAAAGACATTTTATAGCACTTTTACTGTTGCATCTCAACATATTCTTATAGCATTTTAATCGTTTTGACCTGCATTTATCCACATAAATATATATTTTTCTAAACAACGTGTGGTGTATTTTTGTGGTGCTATACTGTGTTATTGCATGATTTATTGCACAAATACTTTTCAAATTGCCTTCTAAATTAAACCTGACTGCTCAGTGCCAAGCTACCAGAGAGTGGGCACAGGATAATTTGGATTGTGTATGACTTACCCTGACTAGATTGAGGGTCCTTGCTTGGACAGGGGGTAACCTGACTGCCAACCAAAGACACCATTTCTAACAGGCACAAATTGAAATACTTGCACACCTGAGGCAGGACAAAAGTAAAAAAAAAAAAAGAAAATTGTGCAGCACACACATGCTTGTCAATGGGCTTGGATTGGGTATGCTGATTGGCTGAACTGCTCCAGGTAGTACTCAAACTCACTTCAGTCCTGTTTTGCTCCCCTGGACACAGGAACTAACACTTCCTGGAAGATGTTGATAGAGGAACCTGTCGGTTGGAAAAGGTAACTGGCTGTGGGAGTGGAAACAGGGGGAGAGATGGGAGTGTTCTGGCCTTGGAAGTCATCATAAGAGCTCCATTGCTTTTGTCTGAGGAGCACTTTTAAATATTGCATCAGAACAACTTCAGAGCAAAGCAGCTTGCTCAGAACCAGTGTAGCACATGATGTGGGTGCTGCCTCATGAGGCCCACCAGTGATTGAACCCTCCAGCTATGAAACTACCGTGTCCCTATACCCTACTTGTGACTTCTTGCCCATATCGTATGATCATCACTTCTTCTCTGCAACCATCTTGCCGCAACAGAAGAGTAGACAAGGTGGTGTTAGACCTAGCAAATTGTCTGGTTTATGTTTGTCTGGGTTGCCTGGTTGCCTGACAAATTCTAAGGCAGTGGTGCAGGTGGAGTGATGACTGATGGGGGCTGAGATGGTGTGGTATTGATCTCTCTGGGCTCAAGTTCCTCTGCTTCTAACTCCATTTCAACTTCCTCTTCACTCTCTCTCATTGTTGGCGCTGTAAAACACATTGCTGACTATATCTAAATTATTGAAGAGTCTCAAATACCGACTACATCATGCTTTCTAGGGCAATCAATACAAATTTAATTGAAACGTTAACTCTGAATGTAATGATGGACCCAATTATTAGAATTGCATTGCATGTGAGCTCATGCTATAATAGTGTTTTTAACCATTCTTACACTGAGGAAAATAACTGATCTTATTCCACAGTATGAGGGAGTGCAGTGATTAGTACACTGGTTATCTCCAGGCTGAGTCAGTCTGGTTATGACAATTTATTGTATCTTGGCTGCCAATTAAATCTACTACACATGCTACAGTTGGTGCAGAATGCAGGAGTTCCATTAACAAGCACAATTAATAAATTTGATCTGTAACAGAAGAAAAAAGAATCTGCACTGACTGCGTGTTGAGCTTGTAAATAAATTAAGGGGCATATTTATGAGAAAGTGGTCCATCGGTCCAGATGCCACTTCTCTTGCTTCGCCCTTGTCACACCTAACGACACAATGGTTGTGTTGCATTTACAATATTGTGCACCATGGCATTCGTTATCACAACAGCATCAGGTTTTTTTATGTTGTTGTGGCACTTTGCTGCACTAGCATCAAAAATGTTGATGCTAGAGCAGCAAAGCATAGGGAGTCCCATTGATTTTAATGGGTGTGCCATTTTAACACCTGATTTTAGCAGGCGTTAAAATGATGGAAAAAATGACGCAGTGAAATCTAGTAAATTTCACTGCACAATTTTTTCGGGCCTCCTTGCATGGGAATGCCCCCCCATGCATTGATTATGCCTGGCGCTGGCATAATGTGGTGCAAGGGGTTGCATGCATTGCAGCACTTCGTAAATCTGGTGCTGGGGAAAGGCACCTTAAAACAATGATGCTCTGGAGGCGATAAGGCATCTCAGGGGGCATGTAAATGAGCACCCAAATTCAAAATCTTACTGCACGGTTGTTACTTACACTCTACTCCAGCATATTTAAGAGATTAAACTTTGTTCTCATGTGTACGGCCAGGTCTCATCGAGAAAGCGTCCTTCTTACTTCCCAAAATGGATGGAAGAAGGGTATTGAATTAAGGAGTCAACTTGTGGAATGACATTCCCACTTAATTTGTAGTGAGTGGTTAAAGGTGAGGCCCAGATCACTCATTTTTGGGGACCAGCCCTTACCTCTTCAGATTTTTACTTAAAGAAAGAGAAAGAAAAAAAAAAGGAAAATGAGGAGGAAGAGAAAGATGGACTAACAATGACAAAAAAAAGAAAGCAGGGATGAGAAAGAACCTGAAAGAGTGTTATAAGGGGACAGGGAGTGTCTTGTGATGGATGAAAGAGGCATGGTTTGTAATCAAGTCTACGTAGCCTTGGAATTGGGCATCCCTGACACTAAGTAGTACTGGTTGCGGACTTCTGAGCAAAACTTTAAGCTCCACAACTTATTATTTCACAAAGTAAGCACTGGCTGCAGCCCAGCGAGCCTCATATTATCAGGTTTAAAACACTTATTAACAAACCTCACCCTTACTGATGCCACCAACGTGAAGCAGATCATCGCCAGGATGCTTTGCTGCAAAATGCGCTTTGTAAGTGCTTTCTCAATCAATAAACTTAAAACCTGTATTGAAAAGCACTACTATTGACAGATTGTGATGACATCCTTCTTTGAATTGTGTTAGGTTGAACACAAGGAATATTCCAAGGTGAAGCATCACAAATGATAAATGTAAACCATTTTGTGTATTTTTCACTTGAGACGTTTTATAGCAGCCCATACCTAACATCCGATCACATTTATTGTACTTAGGGTAATTTTGCAGTTTCATTACATTCTGTACTCGTGCCAAGCTATCTTGAAATGGTTGTTCAAAGACGAGCTTTGAGAATACGACATTTGCACCTAGTATCAAGTGCAGACTCCAGATTTTGGTACATGCCATTTCAAAACTGGTGCAAAATTGCTAGGCTTCAGTAAAATATTGCCTGCCGCCGAGGAAAAATAACCAGGCACTGCTGCAATGCTTGTGATCCGGCCCATTACCTATCACAGCAACAGAGGCCCCCGAAATGAAAAATAGATTTCAGTTCAAGCAGCATGCAATTTATGCCCGTAAATGACAATGCACTGTCAATCTCCGATTCATAAAAAGCTTTCTTTGGATGACACGTGTGACATTAAACGTGGCCCAGGAGCTATTGTTACAGTAGCAGGAGAAGGGTGAAATTCAGGCGCCAGGTTTCAGTCAGGAGCGCGAGGATTCAGGCGCGAGCATTCAGATGAGAATAGGGTTGCATGGATGCACAGCTATTTGATTTCTCATGCAGAGACTATCGAAAATCGGTAGGCCGTTCACAGTACATTGGAGTCAGACACATATCTGAAAGCATTTTGTAATATTTAAGTGCATTTGTTCCAAGTACTTAAATAATCTTTCAGTTTGACCTTTGCGTTCTTCAAAACAAGCACAGCGAAATTGTCTGCGATGAAACGTCCTCCTAAACAATATCAGCGATGGTTATCCTGCGGCTGGCGGAAATATTTGTAAGACATTTGAAATATTCCATACCTTCTTCAAAGCGATCTGGAGCCTGTTGCTTTGAGAGCAGCTAAATGTATTACAATAAATTTGCTTTCCCTGCGCAGTGGAATTGGAAACCTATGAGATGGTGGGTAAGGAAACTGATACCACTGCTTATCTGCCCAAAGCTTGTGGTGTTTGGAAACTAAGTAATTGAAAAATGGATAGCATTTATATTTGCACCCTTTCATATAACCTTTCAAGAGTAAGCCTTTAGGGAAATAAATTGCTTTTTGTAACAAGCGCAGTGTCAGATCCCATATTTAGAAAGCACGCTCCTAATTCATTTTCAGACTCAATGCCTGTTGTCTTGTTGGGAAAAACATTGTAAAATGGATTAAGCTTCACCCCGGAGAGATGATAACCTAATATAAATAACTTCAGGCTGAGCTTTATTAGTTACTGGACAAATATTGCCGAACTGGACAGGCAGCCTTCTGTAAGCCATCGACTTTATTGTCTCCTGAGAGTGACTTTGGGCCATTTCTGATCTTAAGACTTGTCTTACTTAAGGGGAAGCAGACAAGCTAACAACAGCTAAGAGCTTCTGCATCTTATTCAATAGCAAGGAATAACGTTTCTACTGTGGAAGAATAATGACATCTGTTGCAGGGTGGACAGGGTAATCGTTACTTTCTGTGATCTCTCTAGAACCAGGGCTGAGCACCAGAGCGGTCCATCAGAAATGTGACAGATATTCTGTCCACCTTACTACAAGTGCATTATGTCCTATGGCACTTGCCATAGGTGGATGGGATATCTGCCATGTTTATGATTGAGTATCCCATCCACCAAAATTTAAATCAGGCCCTTATCGTGCACTAATTGTGAAAAAAGGAAAAGATGGAAACCAAAACAAAAGGAAAGAGCCTTCATCAGGTCCTCAAAAATCTGCACTGGAGGGTGGGCCCCTAGACTCCTCACAGTCTAAGGGCGGGTACAAGGGTAAACACTTTGATCCAAATAATGCTTGGTGCCATGATTGCAAGAACAAAGGACACCAAACTGGAGACCCTAGCTGTAAAAACAAAAAGAGTGCCTCTAGTCCACCTGCAGTACATGCAGTTGCAAATCTCCAGATGGGTTCACAGTTTTGGCCTGACCATGTAAGTGAACCCACAGAGGCAACATTAGTCACACAGAGAGGGGTAGATCTATCCTGTGCTGCCTGGCCTACTAACATACAAAAGTACAGGTAGCACCCTTTGATTAGTGGGACTAAGGTTGAAGCCTTGAGGGATACAGGTGCTAGTGTTCATGGTGACCCTGCACCTCGTCCACTCAGTTCAGTACCTGATAGGGAAAACATATCCTGTCACCTATGCTGACAATGTCACAAAGATCCATCCCATGGCAATAGTATCTTTTGACTGGGGGAGTAGTTGGACGGAAAGAAGTGGCCATGTCTCCATCATTCCTGTAGACTCTCTGCTTGGAAATTATTTGAAGAATTCACCCTCGGCTGAAGTAGAACTGAGGGCCCATGCAGCCATGCTTAGGATACCACAATGGGGTTGTGCCAAAACAAGGGCATGGACCAAGCTCCAGAATGAACAAGAGGTGTTGGATCCTGGAAGAATGGACCAATCCTTCAAGAGAAAAGGCAAGAAGACTGGGGGACCAGCAGCTACACAGATTCCAAGTCAGAATCCCTCTTCCCAGGAAGAGGACTTGTGAGCCCCAGGGGAGATTGGGCCTACAGAGCTTGGGCCTTACCTCCCAGAGCTCTTGGGCCAAGGGGGAGGCTGTAGGGAGGATCTGTGCCAGGGACAAAAAACCTGTCCCACTCTTGAAAGCCTATGACAGCAAGCTGCACAAGAAGAAAAGGGTAGGGTCAGTGGTATCCACAGGGTCTATTGGGAGGACTCCTGTACACTGAGACCAGAGACCTCAAGCCTGGTGCAACCAGAAGGGTGGTAGTACTTCAACGGTACATAGAGTTTCCTCTCTCTCTAGCCCTGGACACTCCCCTAGCTGGGCATCTGGGCCAAAACAAAACCTGGAGCAAGCAGGCTAGTTAATCATTTTTACTGTCCTGGGATGTCCCAAAAGGTGAAAGACTTTTGCTAGTCCTGTGCCTCCTATCAAGCCAGTGGTAAGGCAGAAGGCCACCTGAAGGTCCTCTTAATTCCCACTTTCTTTGGTTTGGGTACCCTTCGAAAGGGTAGGGCTTGACATTGTTGGCCCACGTGGCCCTCCAACAGCTTCAGGAAACAGATATATCCTAGTGGTAGCGGATCATGCCACTAGATATCCTAAAACCATTCCTCTTAGGACCATCACTGCCTCTGCGGTGGCCAAGGCACTCCTGGGTATTTTTACTAGGCTTAACTTCCCTTAAGCGGTAGTATCAGATAGGAGTTCCTACTTCATGTCTACATACTTGAACACACATGTAGCAGGAATGTGGAGTGACTTATAAGTTCACTACCCCATACTATCCGCAGGCCTATAGACTGGTTGAAAATCTTAACCAGCCATTGAAAGGCATGATTGGAAGACTCCCTGAAAAACTCAGAAGTATATGGGATGTCTTACTTCCTTGTCTGCTTTTTGCCTACAGGGAAGTACCCGAAAAGGGATTAGGGTTTTCCCCCTTTGAACTTGTGTTTGGGCATCCTGTTAGGGGTAAATTTAGTCTTGTGAGGGAAGGCTGGAGAGGCCTTACAAAGAGCCCAATCAATACATTGTAGACTTTGTGCTTGAATTTTGTTCCAGGATGGTGAGTATATGGAAAAAGAAAGCAAAAACCTTCAGGCCAGCCAGGAGCTCCAGAAGCACTGGTATGACCAAAAATCTGCTATGGTGGAGTTCCAGACAGGGCAAAATGTTTGGGTGTTGGAGCATGTGGCTCCTAGCGCTCTCCAAGATAAGTCATCTGGGCCCTACCCCAAACTTGAAAGAACAGGGGAGGTCACCTACTTGGTTGACCTTGGTAGTTGCAAGAATCCCAAAACGATATTACATGTCAACAACCTGAAGCCCTATTTTGACAGAGCTGATATGATCATGTTCATGGTTACAGATGAGGGGCAGGAGGAAGAGACTGAACCTCTCCCTGATCTCCTCTCCAGTAACCCACAAGATGGTTCTGTGGATGGAGTGGTCTTGTCAGACACACTCACAGTGCAACAGCAGGCTGATTGCAGGCAACTCCCAAACCAGTAAGTTGAACTATTTTCTCTGACCCCCCCCGGAGGTCTAACTGGTGTATCCATGATGTGGACACTGGAGACAGCTTGCCTGTCAAAAACAAAATGTATAGGCAGTCAGACCAATTCAGAGAAAGCATCCAAGTTGAAGTCAACAAGATGCTGTAGTTGGGTGTCATGGAACGTCTGATGACCAGCCCAGTAGCTTTAGTCCCCAAACCCCACTCCAAGGGAGAGGAAAAGGAAATGAGGTTCTGTGTGGACAATAGGGTGCTCAAGTCTGTAAAAAAACCTGATGCACACCCGATTCCAAGAGCTGATGAGCTCATAGACGGATTAGGGGCAGCCAACTATTTGAGTACCTTTGACCTTACCTCTAGGTACTGGCAGATTGGTCTGAACCCTGGAGCAAAAGAAATATCAGCATTCTCCACCTCAAGTGGGCACTATCAGTCCACTGTAATGTCCTTTGGATTAAAGAATGCCCCTGCCACACTCCATAGGTTGATGAATCAAGTCCTAGCTGGGTTGGAATCCTTTAGTGCAGCTTATCTAGATGATATTGCTGTCTACAGCTCAACCTGGCAGGATCACCTGATCCACCTGGGAAAGGTCCTTCAGGCCCTGCAAAAAGCAGACCTCACTATCAAGGCCAGTAATTGCCAGACCAGGCAGAGAAAATTAATATACTTGGTTCACTGGTAGGTGGAGGCCAAGTTCAGCCATTAAGCCCAAGATTTAGACAATTCTGCATTGGGAAGCTCCAACTGCCCAGACTCAAGTCAGGGCATTCCTTGGCTTAACTGGGTACTTTAGGAGACCTGTAGAGGATTGTGGTGCCATAGTGGCCCCACTCACAGAACTTACCTCTAAGAAAATGCCAAAGAACATCAACTGGACAGTGAATTGTCAAAGGTGTTTGACACTGAAGGATGCAATGTGCTCTGACCAAGTCCTGAAAGCTCCAGATTACTCCAGGTAATTTATTGTCAAAACAAATGCCTCAGAACTTTGGATAGGAGCAGTCCTAGCCCAGACCAATGATGAGGGACATGAGCAGCCTGCTGCTTTTATAAGCAGAAGACTGCTCCCTAGGGAACAACAACGGAGTGGCATAGAGGGGGAAGCTACAGTCTGGGTCTTGAAGAAGCTGAGGCCATACTTGTTTGGCTCCCACTTCATAGTTCAGACAGACCACAGGTCTCTCAGGTGGCTTCAAAAATTGAAAGGTGAAAACCCCAAACTGCTTAGGTGGTCCAAATCTCTACAGGGAATAGACTTTCAACTGAAACATAGACCTGGGACTGCCAATGTCAATGCAGATGGCCTTTCCAGGTTCTTCCACTTAGAGGATGAAGACTCCCCAGGTGAAGGGAAGTTTCACCCCACCTTTGGTGGGGGGGAAGGTAATATGAGAAAGGGCCTCTTTTGACATGGAAAACCCCCTCCCCCATTTTCTGCCTGGAAAATGAAGTAGTTTCAAACTGTTAGTGTCCTCGGCCAGGTTCCTAGGGCCAGAACGCTTTTGCCAAAACTGTACTATGTTTGCCACTGCAGCCACCTTTGTAAGACCCTAGTAAATGGTACCCCTGGTACCTATGGCATGGGTACTCCAGAGAGCCCCCCAGAGGTGCAGCACCAATGAATTCACTTTGAGAGGGCCCACACCAGCCTCATGCAGACTGACATTGGAAGTGCATGACAAGGTGCATTCAAAGTTGTAGAGTCGACATGGCACTTGCCAAGAGTGCCATGTCTACTATCACTGCATGCCATATAGGTAAGTTATCCCTCTGGCAGGCCTTACAGCCCAATGGCAGGGTGCACTATAATGCATGTGAGGGCTTATGTGAATATGAGCAATGAGCAAATATGCCCCTACTGTGTCTTTGCTAATTCTTAGACATGGTAAGTGTACAGGGAAGCCATAGCAAATGCAAATGCTGGACACAGGTCATTGCGAGTTCTTGAGCTACATAATGGCCACGCCGAACCTTGTGGTGTTGCACCTATACCCAGCAAGGATTGGAGGAGTGGCCAACCCCAGCCTGCACCACCCCTCAGGTGTGGCAGGTGAGGTGACCACTCCATTTCATTTCCCTCCATCTTGGATGGCAGGAAACTAGTCAATCAGGATTAAGGATGTGGCCCCTTCTCACAGAAAGTGGTCACTTATGGGTGTAGCCACCCTAAGATAGGTGGCCCATTGGTGACTACCAGGTACTTCCCCTAATGCCTACTAAATGCAGTATTTAGCGGGCATCCCTAGACCAACAGGTCAGATTCGATGAACTCAAGAAGACCAGGAACAAAAAAGACCCAAGACACAAGAACATAAGTCCTTCCACACAACAAAAAAGGTGCCAAACACTGCCTGCTGCTCCAAGGACACAACAACCGCCACTGAGGTGTCTCCTGGAAACCTGAAGGACACCACAAAACCCCAGAGCACCTTTAGCCTCCTGAAAATCACCAAGAACCTCCCTCAGAGTGAATGTATCACTCTTATTCACCCTGCAGGCAAGGAACCAGTGAAGTCTAGTTCACTAACAACTGCTGACCAATGAACCAGATCCAACAGCCTGACCAAAAACCTTAACAATACACCCAAAGGATAAATCCTACCAGTGTGCCAAGTATGGTGGCACTGGGACTTCCAGGTCCTGAGGCATACTATTATCTGGGGTACTGGACCCCTAACATCGGATACCTAGAAGCAAAGTCCACTCTGGGCTCCCAAAAGCCCAGAAGCGAGCACCAGTCAACAGACTTCAGATCACAAAAAAGCCACCCATCAGAGTGGCCCTGCTGACCTGCAATCTACCCTCCAAGTGACCTGCTCCTGGCTCCAAGGACTCCAAGATGCACAACTCCTGACTGACCTATCTGCACTGCCCCCTGCCTCACTGGCCCCTGCATTAACAAAGCAGCTGCGCTCTAGGGGTGCCTAACACCTTGCAACCTTCACACTCCAAAGGGACTAACCGTGCTTATGTTTAAGTCCGTCTGTGCAGTGTGTTTCGAAGTTGTCCCCCTCTCAGTTGTACACCAACTCCAAGACTTTCAGTCGCTGCTCCCGCTTGACACGGAAACCGCCTAAACTTCCCTGGCTTGCCCACAGGACATCTGGATGACCTTGACCTAAAAATACAAGGTGACTCTGGTGAGAGCATTGACTGATTCTATATGGATTGATTCCTGTGGTGCATAATTACACACAAAAACAGAACATTTTCTAAACTTTGAAAAATCATAACTAAAAAAGTACTTACCGTAAATTGATGATCTTGGTCTTAAAAAATTTACAAAAACCTGAAGTAATTTTGTGAATTGGTCTCGAGTTATTTTTCTGAGTGTGTCCAGCTTTATTGATACTGTGAGTACAACAAATGCTTAGCACATCTCCAAGATAAGCCTAACTGCTTGCTTACACTACCAAAAAAACAGAACATTACTTGGTCACCTTTTTACCTCAGGATACCAAAGTGGGATTGCTTGGACTCTCTGCACAGTGTACATAATTTTCATGCACGTTATAGAGAGCCAGCCTCCTACATTAATCATATATTCTACGCATCTCCAGGTCGATAATGATTGGACAATGTACAAAGTGGGGGATGTTGGAAAGGGATGTCAGCTCTGTCAATTCACAGAGACTTGGAGAAATCCTAGTGTTACTAAACAATAAAGTTTACCAAACAAGCAAAACTCTTCAAAAGGAGTATGGGCCCTTTGGTAAGTCTCAGAAACAGAGGTTGAGTCAGGGCCCCCAATAACTTTGATATCAAGTGGGATGCATTCATGAGTTCTCATCATAGGATTCTTCTGTAGTACAGCTTGTTGTTTATAGTTTCATCACAGGTCAAAGGACCATACTTTTTTCATGGAAGTATTTTCCTTAATACTGAAATTTTACACCTCTTATGAGGATGGGTAAGAGAATATTGTTTTAAGGGTTCTACATGTTTATTTTAAACATGCAACTAGCAAATAATTATGGTTGATCTGCTATTGTTTTTTTGTAATGCTTCGTGAACATTGATTTATTTTTGATAAGTACAAACAACAACGAGGAGCGACCTATACACATGACTTCTTTGGCTTGATAAAAACAGCTTTTTTCCAGAGACTTGAGTTTCTGTTTTAAATCTGTAGAATGAAAAATAGATGTGATCAAACACTGAAAATGCTTTGCCTAATATTCTCAACTCCTCATATAAATATACCTTAGAATATATACACATTGTGTTGGTATATATGTGTGGAGTTAGTTATAGAACATCTAGACTTACTTACCTGTTGATATTTTTTTCAATATTTTGTCAATAGTTTGTCCTCGATATTCTGCACCACTGAAATTGTGGGTTCGATATTCAGTGTGCACACTCCAAGAGAATACACTTAAACAGTACAAAGATCGTTAGAAAATAGCAAAATCCTTGCACTGGTCTCCAAATGGATTTGTTGTCCCAGAAATATCAGGCCTGACACTTCTGATGGAGAGTTTTTTGCTGTACCACCTGCCTTCACATATAATTAAGGCAGTACAAATCAGTGGCGTCCGGTAGCTTTAGGAGGGAGCGGGACGGGCGGGAAGCATGCACACACACTCATTCTTTCACACACACACGCATGTACGCACATCCATGAACAACACTCATAACATTTAAACATGCAGACACGCACAAAACATTCATTTTAAAAGATCACACACACTCATTCTTTCACATAAACACCCACGCACATCCATTAACAACACTCATAACATTCAAACATGCACGTGCCAAACATTCATTTTAAAAGATCACACAAAAACACACACTTACCTTCAGCCCCGGAGGTTCCAGGAGGGTTGGGACTGCTGCCTTCCAATGAGGGAAGGCAGCAGTCCCAGCCTCGTCACAGAGTGGGATGCGGTCAGTGAGACTGCTGACCCCACCCAACTCTGTGACGAAGTGTCACTAATTGATACTTGCCTTGGGTGCTTCAGGGCTTAAACTTGAAGTGCCCAGGTCGAAGTCAATAGGTGACACTTTCCTCGTCAACCAGGGGAGGGCCTCAAGGCACCTTTGCCGAGTAGAGGAGGTCAAGCCCATAGGAGCTGTGACCTCCTCAGCCCAGCAAAGTTCAGCTCAGGCAGCCAGGAGTCTGTGCAAATCGTGCATGTCTGCTCCTGGCTGCCTGACCTGAACATGAAGAGTGTCTGTCAGGCTGACCTTTGTTCAGCCTGACAGACACTCTTCATGAGGGGCAAAAGGTGGGGGGAGGTGGCCCCTCCGCCCTAAAGGACGGGACGTGCCTGGCACAAATACTGGAGATGGTATAAACAGCATTTTAGTTCTATGCTTTTGGGCTATTAGAATGCTCATTTGCAATGTGGCTGGTATGGCGTAGTGGAGTCAACTGAAAATATACCAGCAGGTTCTCAACACAATACGAAGCCACATACATGCTCTTATGGTGACCATACTAGGCAGACAATTTCCAGTAACTCCATGGAAGAAAACGTTTCTCTGGACTCAGTTTCTGGGTGGGGTATGAGTGATGAACATTTAGTTAAGATTTACAAGTCTGGAAATGTGTCAGATTCCTACACCACCTCAGGGATGGCATAAGAGTGACACAACTGGGAGAAATATGTTTATTGTTCCCCATTTTGTACTCTTTCCATGTGTTCTGCATTCTGCAGCACACAGAAAGAGGAAAACTCCTCTTTGATTGTTTTTGTGTAGGAAAGTGTCCCTTTCTGTACAAAAACAATCATCCCCACAATGCAGGCACCCTTGCACCAGGGTGCAAGGGTACCTGCAGTGGCGCATGGCAGCAAATTGTGCAGCAGCGCAGAGGAAGAGGATAGAAATGTGCAGCAGTTTGGAGATACACCACATTTGGCCCTATCCCGGTGGCACACGCCAACACAACAAGGCCCTGCGCCACATACCTTGTAAATGAGGCCCTCTGTGTGTTAAAACAAGCAATCCTCTGGGCCCTACCACACACCATAGAGGCATTTGGGTAATGAAAGATTATGTACAACTAACATGATGACAATGAGATGTGACACTCATTGAACACTGTCATTGGCACATTGAGATTTCCTTGGAGGCAGCAGAAGAGGAGGAGCGGGCATTACTTACGTTTGTTGCTTCATATCCCGTAGGTGCACCCAAACATGAAATTAAATAGATATTTAGTTCTTATCTGAATGATTTATTTTGCAGTGCAACACCTAATATTGATTGATAATAGAACATTTTTCAATTAACGAAACTCTTTTGCAAGGCCTAAGTGTATGGAGCATGTGGAGAATTCTTACAATTTGACCAACTCTCTTGTGTATCATTAAATGACAAGGCCAGTGACACAATAGAGCTGGTCAGCATTCACAAGATGGATGTGTGTAACCCATACATGCATGCCCACTCACTTTTACCACCTTAGCTAAACAATATTTTTAAGCAGCGCCATCCAAGGAAAGTGGGAAAAGAACTCCCAATCCGCTAGCTACCCACAAGGAATACCATGTCCTAGAAATGGTATACTTTAATAATGACGAACATTTGTCAGACTCCTAGACTATCGAGCATAAAAAAGGGAAAGCAAAAATCAAAGTTTACCACCTGGAGGGCATGACACGTACCAAACTCAGAGGAAGGAAGATTACAATTTGCGATTCACTCGAACAGGTACAAATAAGCAGTAAGAACAGGAGAATCACAACTACACCCAACTTAACAATATTTAGCCTAACTCTTCTACCAGGTTTTTCAGTATTTTTATTTATGTTCCCTACTTGGAGAACTTGAGAAAAGTGGCATGTATTTCCTGATAACTCGTGAAACACCATGGGGCATATTTATACTCCGTTTGCGCCGAATTTGCGTCGTTTTTTTCGACGCAAATTCGACGCAAAACTACCTCCATATTTATACTTTGGCGTTAGACGCGTCTAGCGCCAAACTTCATGGAGTTAGCGTCATTTTTTTGCGTGAACACCTTCCTTGCGTTAATGATATGCAAGGTAGGCGTTCCCGTCTTAAAAAATGACTGCGATGCATAAGCGTCGTATTTATACTCCCGGGCAAAAATGACGCCCGGGAGTGGGCGGGACTAAAAAACCCGCATTTGCGCCGGATTTTAGCGCCTGGGTCAGGGCAGGCGTTAAGGGACCTGTGGGCTCAGAATGAGCCCAGAGGTGCCCTCCCAAGCCCCCAGGGACACCCCCTGCCACCCTTGCCCACCCCAGGAGGACACCCAAGGATGGAGGGACCCATCCCAGGGAAGAAAAGGTAAGTTGTGGTAAGTATTTTTGTAAAAAAAATTGTGTGGCATAGGGGGGCCTGATTTGTGCCCCCCTACATGCCACTATGCCCAATGACCATGCCCAGGGGACAGAAGTCCCCTGGGCATGGCCATTGGGCAAGGGGGCATGACTCCTGTCTTTGCTAAGACAGGAGTCATGTTAATGGCGTCTGGGCGCCCAAAAAATGGCGCAAATCGGGTTAAGATGATTTTTTTGCCTCAGCCTGACTTGCCCCATTTTTGGACGCCCAAACGCCATTTTTCCCTACGCCGGCGCTGCCTGGTGTACGTGTTTTTTTTTCACGCACACCAGGCAGCGCCGGTCGGCTAACGCCATTTAATAAATACGGCGCCCGCATGGTGCTTCAGAATGGCGTTAGCCGGCGCTAATTTTTTGGGCGCAAAACTGCGTTAGCGCAGTTTTGCGTCAAAAAGTATAAATATGGCCCCATGTCGGTAGACTTTAAAACAACAAAGTTCCGCACTAAATAATCTGAAACTTACAAATACACCTTTAGCCACACAACCCCTCCGTGACGGCAGTCATCAAAGCCTTCTTTATACCGCAAACCTTTGATGAAGTCCGATAGTTAGCAAATATAATTAATGCCTTTGATCTTACAACAAATCAGTGCCTGCTTGCAGTGTTAAAGCCATTGTTAACATGACCAGCTCAACAATTTAAATAAGCACACTTCATCAAACAAGCATTGGAAAAGATACTATGTCTCACTTTTTTAAGCAAGCATTGCCAAAACGATTGGAAGAGTCACCAAGCTTGTTCAATACGTACCACGTGCTTCTTGTATACCCAGTGTGGCCTCTGACTCACCCCCAGGATGTTGTATAGATGAAGCACAGCAGCACCAATAATTATTTTGAGAATAGTTGTGAAGCAGGACTTTAAGCCACTTTGCCTGGCTTTGAAAGGCCTAATTGATCTCAAGTAGGGCAAGGCAGCGCAAATTGTTGTGTTGCCTTACTCTTCATCATGGAGGCGTTTCCAGGGCATTGCAGTGGGTGTTCTCATGGAACACCCATGGATTTTGAAGCATTCCTAGATTTACAAGGTCATGTAAACCTGGGGATGCGCCAAAACCTTACACCTCCCAAGGGGAAGCACAACAAGTCAAAATAACTTTATTTCTCCTCATTTTCTTTCTCGTTCTATGTATGCTGGAAGAGGAAATAACCTCCCAGGATTGTTTTTGGGCAGGAAAGTGCCCCTTTCTGCACAAAACAACCCTGCCTACAATGCACCATGGTGCAAGGATGCCTGCGTTGGTGCTAGGCAGCCAGAACAGCACCAGTGCAGTGGGTAAGGACTGGAATGTGCCATATTGCAGAGATACAGCGCATTCCTGCCCTTTCTCTTTCATACAAGGCAGCACAGCAAGGTGACTTGCTGCACTGCCCTACGCCAAAAGTCATACATCTGCCTCTGTGGTTTTAATCAATCCCTTACAGCTGGAATAACTGTGACCAGGTAGAAACTAATGCCACAGACCTGAAACAGAAAAATGGTTCCCAGATGTCACCAACTGAAAGATACGACTCAGTCAATAAAGCACTGTGATGGTGGCATGTTCCTGGGTGGAGCAAATACAAGAAATAGAAGAAAGAAATCAAATCTAAAGCATGAACCTAAGAGGGAAAACAAAACATGAGCAAGGGGCTGACCCAAACCCCACTGTAGAACATTTTTAGAATATTAGAAACAATTAATCTGCAATTTTTAGAATATTAGAAACAAGACCAAAAAAATATATACATCATATCCGAATCCCAAACTTTCCATAGAGCCACCAGTTGCAGGGGTGTCTGCGGAGCCAGGGGTTATGTGGAGTCCTTCAAGCCAGGCAATACTCATCAGTGTTGCTTCACACCCGCAATGGACTCAATGACAACCGTGACTGATAACAACATGGCTTAAGTTAATTTCGGGGGCTTCCACATGGATTCTTGTTATTAGCACTTTTCTGCTATGCCACTCTCTTGGACATCTTCCAGAACACTACCTATTTTTAAGGAGGGCGATCCATCAGACCCACACTGCTTTTGGCAGATCTCTGTTATCCATTTTTCATCCAAAGCCTTTGTGAGAGTGATCTTTCACAGAATTAGGGCTTGGGCCAGCGATCGAAACATACTCAGCTCTTGCCAGTACTGGTTCAGAGAGGGACTAGGCACAGTAAAGCAATACTTGAATTTTCATCTTATAATTAGTAAAAAGGCTGTTTGTAGGTTCTGGTATCTTACCTCAGTCGACCTGTCAAGCACCGTTGATCACGGTGACAGATCTGGGCTACGGTCCCTATTACTAGGTATGAGGTTGAGGCTTTGGTATTCTTTTGTATCAGATTTCCACAGGGATCAGTCTGCAACAGTTTGATAAGGCCCAACCAGGAGTGCACAGAATCATTTGGCCTGGATAGAGGGGTTCAGCACTGGTGAATTTTAGTGGCTATTGCATTGATTTATTTTAAATATTAAGAACTTGAGTTTTTTTGACGGAATGTGGGCAGGACATTCCCGTGATCAAGTACACTGCAGTGCCAGTTCTGTTATATGTGTATGACGCAGTGTTGATGAAGCTTACGCCAGGAGTTTGAAGAATTTGGTTATGGGTTTTGCTGTTTTTATGACTGGTCTTGACCTCGACATTAATTACATTAAGATGTGCATTATGGCATGTGGCCCAAAGTGTCAGAATTTGAGTTCAGGCTCTCAATGCAAATAAGCTAATAAAGATCACTAGTTTTCCTTACTTCCTAACTTCACTGCCAGGGGAGAGAAATTCACACAGTCTATTTGCACACCCTTTAACTTAATCCCATTAGTAAGTGGAAAACTGATAGCAGTGTTTTGGGATATTTAGAAAACTTAATGTGTTCCAGTGGACACTTTTGTCAGTCGAGTCGGGGGTTATTCTAATGTCTCGCACATCTAATCTGAGGAGAATTGATTTTGCGGACAACTTTTACCTCATCCTTCTTCTTTCCCCTATTTTTTGCCATGAATAACTAGGAATGTCCTTTATTGAAGACTGTTAACGCAGAGTTATTAATGAAATTATTAATGATTATTCATGTATCCTGAGTGTTGGATTAGCATGTAAATTTAATGATGTAGAGAAAAATAACATACGAATTTGGAGGTGCGCCCACCAGAGTGGCCGTCAGTATTCACGAAGTGTACTTATTAGTGGCTTATTAATATGAAATGTTCAGCTTATGTTTTAATAATGTAGTAATATGTCATATTAAGGCTAATGCATTATGTATTAGCTTTATTAATCGTAAGGCCTTAACTTAGTGAGGTCCTGGCCTAGTTACATGGCCTCATGTCAAGCTGCATTTCTTAATCGACTTATAAAATGGCTATCTAAGGAATTAAGGGCCAGATGTAGCAAACAGTTTGCGAGTCGCAAACGGCGAAAATCGCCGTTTGCGAGTCGCAAACCTGAGTTTGCTATGCAGAAATGCATTTTGCGAGTCGGAACCGACGCGCAAAATGCATTTCAGAGTCGCAAATAGGAAGGGGTGTTCCCTTCCTATTTGCGAGTCGCAGTGGTATGCAACTCCATTTGCGACCGCGTACGCGGTCGCAAATGAAGTCGCAGTTACCATCCACTTGAAGTGGATGGTAACCCACTCGCAAACGGGAAGGGGTCCCCATGGGACCCCTTCCCCTTTGTGACTGGACCCCAAATTATTTTTTCAGGGCAGGTAGTGGTCCAAGGGACCACTACCTGCCCTGAAAAAATCCGAAACAAAAGGTTTCGTTTTTTTTTCTAAGTGCAGCTCGTTTTCCTTTAAGGAAAACCGGCTACACTTGGAAAAAGAAAACTGCTTTATTTAAAAGCAGTCACGGACATGGAGGTCTGCTGACTACAGCAGGCCTCCATACCCATGAGTGCCCATAGTCGCTATGGGGCCGCAATTTGCGACCCACCTCATTAATATTAATGAGGTGGGTCTTTGCGACCCCATAGCGACTCGCAGACGGTGTCTGAGACACCGTTCTGCATTGCAAATTGTGAGTTGCAATTTGCGAGTCCCTCTGACTCCCAAATTGCAAGTCGCAATTTGCAAAGTACCTACATCTGGCCCTAAGTTACGTAACATTAGCATTGTTAATATAGGGAAATAAGCATTCTAACTTTTATACAAAGGTTTGGTTATTCATGACCACAAGGTTATGGTATGTGACAGTTACTGACTCCTATTGATTACAAATGTTATTGATTGTTATTGGATATTGATCTGTATTGGTATGGGATCTATGGTGGGAAAACCTCGAAGCGAGTCAAAAGGTCCAGCGAACGATTCGCATCTCCTTTTAAATCTACTTATTAAGGTCTGACGCACTAACAGAGATGGTAGCAGAATGATGGTTAGTCTCCTTAAGAGCCCATCACAGAGCCCACGGTATATGGTTAGTCTCCTAAAAAGTCCCATCATAGAGATTTAGGTTTTTTTTTTCAATGATACAAAGAGTAAGGAAAATGTGGCCCAAAGTACTTAAAATGACCTTCCCAGAATCTTGGAGCTTGCCAATGATTGTTTGAGGATGTTCTTGGCGTTCTAGTGACGGTGTCAATGAAGTAGGTTTTGTGCTTGCACAGCTTATGCAAATCACAGGTGAATTGTGAGGCTTGTGAGGGTTTAGGGAGTTTGCGTACTCCAAATGAAATTGTATAAGGAGTGTGCATACTCTGAAGTTTGAGAGTAGGGAAGTTGTCAAATTTTCCATGTGTGTGGCGCTTCGTGCTCTAAAATTGTCCACATGGTTGGTGGTATACATACCCTGCGTGGTCTGGGACTCTGGAGTAAATTGGAAAAGTGTATGAGACACTTGGGGCCAGATGTATCAAAGGATTTTGCATTTGCAAATCAGCGATTTCTTACAATTGTGACAAGATATTGCGAATCGCATACTGCGATTCGCAAATAGCAAATCTCAATGCAATGCATCAACAAATCGCAAATTACGATTATTCGCAGAATGGGCTTCTGTATATGCTATTTACCATGAATTGAAATCAGGTGGTAAACAGGTGGAACCTATAATAAGAGGCCCAGTAAGACTCAGCCTCTTTTCCACAATGGCTACACTGTATGTCATGGCGAGGAGGATGAGGATCCTGGCAAATTTGAGGAGAGGGAGGAGGAGACAGGAGCGCTTTTTCAGAGTGCGCATTACTCTTTTTCACCAGACAGAGGAGGAGATATATGATAAGTAAAAGTTAAACTCAGACATGATACTTAACCTGATAGCTGATCTACAACCCCTACTGCAGCGAAACATACACAGGACCAATAGTATACACACCCATGTGCAGGTATTATGCTCCCTGCACCTATTAGCCTCAGGGAGCTATCAAGGAGTCATAGCAGCAGCTGGAGGTGTCTCACAGAGTGCACTTTTATGCTTCTTCAATGCATTCCTCAATGCCATGCTTAGCAAAATCCGTCTGCACATGGGATTTCCCAACACCCCACAGGATTTGCAACAAACCAAATACAATTTCTACCAGATTGCCCAATTCCCACATGTCATTGGCTGCATCAATGGGACACATGTAGCTATCTGTCCACCATCTGCCACAGTGTATGTTTATTGGAACAGAAAGTGTACACATTCCATGAACATATAAGTCATTAGCAATGCCTCTAACGTTATAACAGATCTTGTGGCCAGATACCCAAGTAGCACACATGACTCCTACATCTTCAGGCGCAGTGGAATACACACAAGACTACTTGCTGGGGAGTTTGCCGAAGGATACCTACTTGGTTATGTAACAGTTGACAATTTTGCCTTGATGTATATGTGATCTCACGGATACCAATTACTCATTTTACTCTCCTGTCATTGTAGGAAACAGTGCCTATGCAGTGTGGTCCTTCAGACTAACACCCTATCTGACTCCTGCCACGCTAGGTGAAAGGAGGAACAATGCAGCACACAGGACGACATGCAGCAATGTAGAGAGGACATTTGGCCTGCTGAATAGTCGTTTCTAATGCCTTCACAAGAGTGGTGGTGCACTGCAATACAGCCCCAAAACACCTTCAAAATTGTGGCTACATGTACTATGTTGCACAACATCACAACTACGAGGGGCATACTAGTGGAACCCACCGAGCCTGATTCCGATGAGGATGATGAACCCTTGCCACCTCTTCACCAAGCAGATAGAAGCAGTGCAGCAGAGGGCAGACAAAGACATACTGAGATCATGCGCAACTATTTCTGATGTAAGTAATGACAACACCACGTCATCTTTTATGTATTGCTGTAGGTAGCATCTTTATTGCCTTGACTTCAGGTAGTATATGTGTGTGATTAGGACATAGGTAAGCACTATACACAAACAGGTCCTAGTTATAGTGTCACACTATTAGAATCATAGTACCACTGCATTGCTACATGATATGCAAGTCCCCTATACCTCTCAAGATTACTTTCTACGTCCAGGCACTCCACTTGAGTGCTCAGTGGTCTCACTGGCACCTCTTGTTGCGGGTTCCGAGACAGTACTGTGTCTGGTACTGCAACACCTAGGATCCATCACAGTTGCTGTGAGACTCATGAGGCTAGATAGATCATCACTATCACCACCACCCAGTTCACTGTTTGTAGCACTCCGTGCTGTCTACATTGTCTCCAAAACATTGGTGATTTGCACCAATCCTCGTGCAATGTCCCGTCTGCAATGTGCCATCTCCACTTGCATGCCCACAGCACATCGTGACACCAAAGCAGTTGTGGTTGTGAGCCGATTAATAGATCTGCAGAACCCATCCAACCTGCCCATCAATTGGTGATGGCGACTACAGTGGCTGACATGCTCCTGTTGCATCACAGTGCAGAGTTCCCTAATGGCATTTGTCATCTCTTTTGTGTGTTCTGCTGTTGTTTGCAGTCTCTCATGCAGCTTGCACATGTTGTCATTGAGAGACTCCAACTGCTTGTGCATTGATCCCATGCTGTCATTGAGGGACTCCAACTGCCTGTGCATTGATCCCATTTTGTCATTTTGAGACTCAAACTGCCTGTGCATTGCTCCCATGTTATAATCGATTGACACCAACTCCCTGTGCATTGACCTCATGTGTTTACATTGCAGGTGTTGCACTTTCAGCATGGAAGCCTCAAGGCCACCAAACAGTGATGGGACCCCACCTTCCTCTGTAAACTGGCTGCCTTCTTCGCAACACCTCCTGAGGGGAGTGGACTGACGCTGGGGCAGGGACTGCTGTCTGTGGGTGCTTCTAACCTCTGGGGGTGGTGTGAGTACTTCATCCGGCATTTCATCTGAGTACAGGTTATACTCAGGGAGGGGTAGCACTCTTGCTCTGCGTCTAGTTGGTACTTGCATGAAGGACTCACTGGTGTTTGAGTTGGACCGTGGCTGACTTTCGCAATCCCCCACATTTCCACCTTCTGCTGCGTCAGGGTCTGGAACATCTGCAACAACAATGTGCAGCATGTCATTCTTGCTTATATTCTCTACCAGTTCCGTAATAGGATTACATTTACGCTGGCATAGTATCTCTGAAAGTCTTTTGTGTTGTGTATCTGTTTGGTTTTACACTATTTTGCTATTTATGTGGTAGATGCAATTTAGGGGTGTGGACTATGACTTCCATAATGCTTTGTTGTGTTGTATGTAAAATGTGGCATGGACTACTTATCACACTGCATTGTGCCATAGCTATTTTCTAAGGGCCATTTGTACTTGCACAAATGGTGAAACACATCATTACTGCCCTTACCTTTGCTGGTGCTGGGTGTGCAGTGACACTACTGACAGCTTCAGCAAGCAGTGTTGACACCACAATGTCTTCCATTGATGTAAACGGTGCCTGGGTGGGTGGTCCTCCTCCAGTGCTTCTTGCCCCCTTCAGCCTGCTTGCTACCCTCTCTTTGACACGTAAACGCAAGTCATACCAGCGCTGGATTATCTCCACGATGGTCTGGATGTCTGACCACATTTTTCTATTCTCACTTTCCAGCACTTGTAGTGAGTGTTTTCCAAATAACTTGTCATGGTTCCTGACGACCTACTCTGTGAGCACCCCCAATTCCTGCTCACTAAATTTAAGTTTGTGCTTCCTCTCTCCTTTCTCCTTCATATTCCCATCAGTAGCCATTATTTTGTTTGGTCCTGGTTCACTCTCAAGACTTCCTCCCTGGTGCTTGGCTGGGTCTCTCTGCCTGCTCCTGTGGCTGGGGCTTCTGGAAACACATGCACTGACTCACTTCCTGGTTGTGATGTCATCATGCTGTTTCAGATTGCCGGTATTGCAATTTGCGATTTGCAAATACCAATTTGCTATTTTTTCGATTAGTTATTTGGAACGCTCTAATTGCGATTGCAATTTTAAAGAAATTGCTATTACAGATTCGCAATGTTCAGACATCCCATTTTGCATTTCCTAAATAGCGATTTCTTAAAATTAGCTATTTAAGAAATGCAAACCCGGAGCTTAATACATCTGGCCCTTGTTTTTTGTTGTAATTTGTTTGGTTTAATAGGTCAATCAGGCGTGGTCGATAAAACCGAGTCAAAGTGAGTGAAATTAATTTTTGACTGAGATTTGGCGAGTCCTATGTGCACCAGGATAGATGCACTGATTAGTTGAGAGTGAAATTTGCAAGTGGAATTTTGCTTACAAATCAGGGAAACTGAGAAAGGAGTAGCTGTTAGAGTGAAACGCCGTCAGTGAAAAATCCGTAAAGTTTCTGAAGCAATTGTGTTACCTTACCTGTAGTAAACTGACAAATTGGGTTTTGATTTTGTTTAGTGCTCGCAATAACTTGCATTAGTTTTGTGTGAATCTGAATTTGGGAGGACAAGCCGCAAGACTATGTCAGCTGCAGTAAGTGTGAGTGTGACGTCATTAGAGCCTCGCTGAGATAGGCTGGATAGTAAGAAGGGTCATGCAGCTGTCCGTGAAGTGCAATTGGTTGAGAAGGTGAGCGAAGAGAATTCTGGGATTAAAAGTCACTTCCTGATTTGATTTAGAGAAAAGATTATATTTTTCAAAACTTTAAACTGTGCTTTAAGGGGAGATGTGTACATTACCACGAGTATAGGGGATTCATCGCCAGAAGGTACACCAGCTTACATTGTAATCGAAGAAAAGGGCATCACGCCATGTCTTTCGTTGAAGCAATGGTGCAAAGTGACAGAGAAAGATGGGAGTTTAGCATTTCCTGTCAATGGATCATTTAATTTGGGGAGTTTAGAGAATTTGAGGAGGGTAGTGTATGATCAGAAACCCCCTTTGAGAACAGCACAGTTTGAGACATTAGCAATCTGGGAATTAGTAGCTAGACAGCAACAGAAATTTGAGAGCAGGATAAGAAAGGCAGAGAAAACACAAGCAGAGGCTATTTGGGACGTTGGTTAGAAATTGTGGAGCACCAAGGCTTTACTGGGGATTAAGAAGTTTCCCACGATTACACAGGACAATGAGAGAGAAGGAAGGAAAGCCACTAGAAAGACAAACAGAAGCCCTTCCGAGACTGGAGAGCAGAGATCAGGGTAGGCTAGAAGATCTTTGACATTGGAGGAAGAGTGAGATGATGATGAGTTTATTTTTCAGTTATTGAGAAATCGTCCCCCACCATATGCAGCACAGAGAGTGGTCCGAGCACTAGTGTAGATCCTTCAGCTCCAACACAGGTTAATGTGACAGCGAGTCCAGTGCTGATTTATCCTCATATTACGCCGAGTCCAATGCAGAGCAGCTTTAATGCATCTACTACTCCAGTAGTCCAAAATCAGGTGCCACAGCCAAATGTCCAGAGATTTTACCTTGATGTGCCCATTGTGGAAACTGCCACCAATCTAATAGTGCCTACAGGACAGGCTTTCCCGAGACCGACATTGGTTCAGAGAGAACCAACTCCACTTTTATGCCTCAAGTGCAGTCACAAACAATGCAGAAATACACTCCGATAACAGGGACACAGTCAGATATGTCTGTACTGATGAACCAGAGCAGAGGAATTACATTCCCACAGAACCTGAATGTCAGACCAAGCCCAGATGCTGCATCTGTACCTGTATTGGCCCATAGGTACCCTTATTTGCACAGGGAAATAACAGAGCAGGTGGACAGGGAGCCCTGAGTCAAAATTCAATGAGGGGAGGACTTAATGAAAATATCTGAGTAGTCTCTCCAGTGGGACAGACCTTTGATGGATCAAGATCTTTGCTAGACCTTAGTCCATTTGGAGTTCCTCCGGATACTGTCATAGGGTTGAATGTTAATCAGAGCCTGAAATTATTGACACCGCAGACTCTAAATACAGTAGTGCAACAGACTCCACATGCCCAGGCCAGCAACATTTCGTTGGAGGGTTTGACCATCCAGCAATTAACTAAATGGTTAGACAAGCTGAATACCCCTCAGAGTGCTCCTAAGGGAGAGGAATACTTGAACTACACGTGACTAGGAATGGAAGCGGGTGAGCTCATTGAAGGAACTATGGGTGTGAACAGACCATATTCCTACCTAGATGCAGAGTTGAGATATCTATGCCCGAAAATTATGAGGGAAGTGAGCAATGTGCATCAAAAGCTAGCAGACCTAGCAGAGAAGTACAGCATAGAAATAGAGAAAACAAAACATTTGAAAAGGAATTACAGGTTAGATTTTGAGACCAAAGATTTTGAACACATGAGATCTGCCGGAATGAAGGCATACCTTAGGAAGTTACTTCAAAGTGCCCAGACCTGGGGAGCATTAGACAGATGGGAAGGCAGATGGGTAAAGAAAAGAGATAAGAGAAAAAGGGATGCGGAGGATCTGGCTGTAGATGTGTAGCAGGGTAAGGATCCGGTGAAGATTTTACCAATGAGAGAGATTCCTGGAGGGAATTTTGGTAATTTGCCTTGGAGCAGAGGTGACATTCTGTCTTTTGCAAATGACTACCCCAGATTAAGAGAGAAGCCAGTACAGTGGTACCAGCAGACAGACAAGTTCGTAAAACTTGCAAAATGCCTGTGGGAGGACTTGACCACTCTGTTAGAGATAGTAGTTCCAGCTGAGTTGTGGATGGAATGTAGGAGGAGTATAGAATGACCAACAAAGGAACCAGAGAGAGATCAGGTTACAGGTGTGCTGTCTCCTGAGGTAATGAAGTATTATTACAAAGTGATTGAATTATTGAAAAAGAGAATTTCACCCAAAAACATTGATTGGCAGAGAATAGATAGTACAGTTCAGGAAGCAAAAAAGTCAATACATGCGCACTATGAGAGATTGTTGCAAGTGTTTAAGCATTACAGTGGTACAGTGACAATTTAGCCGAAAGACATGATTCATTTTGTGTTCAGATTTGTGGAAGGATTGAGACCTGAAATTAGCTAGATGATTAAGAGTCATTTGATTTGCTGGCAAGCAAATCTGATTGATGACTGATTGATTTGAGAGAAGATGGCGGTGTACCAAAAATGAATCCATGAAAAAGGATTATAAAAATGCGATCCGAGAATATCACCTGGAAATAAAAAAAGCTCAAGCAATATACTATGCAGGAAAAATTGAAGCTGCAGCCAAATCTCCCAAGGAGATTTTTAAGGCCCTAAAAGATCTTATCCATCCTAGAGAGGAAGTAGAAAGTAGAGATTCCCCCCAACAACATGTTGAAGAGCTAGCTAATTTTTTCCAGGATAAAATCCAGACTATTTACCTGGCATTTCCTAATACGTCGACTATAGGACAGGAGAGAGTAAACCAGAAGGCCGGGGAGGTAATCACTTTTACTAATTTTACCCCTATCAATCTGGATAGAGTGATCAGTCTAATGAGATTAACAAAATCGGGCTCTCCGCTTGACCCGGCCCCTCCCCAGGTCCTATTCTTGGGTATCTCAGTTATAGGGCCTATAATAAAGAATCTTATTAATAATTCCCTGAAGGACGGCATTGTACCTGACCACTGGAAACAAGCTATTGTCAAGCCACTCTTAAAGAAAACTAGCCTGGACCCCAAGATACTAAGCAACTTTAGACCAATTTCACTGCTGCCCTTAATTTCTAAATTGGCGGAGAAACATGTACATTCTCAGCTATCATCTTTCCTAGAAGGAAATAAGATTATACATCCGACTCAGATGGGTTTCAGGCCTAAACACGGTACGGAAACCGCCTTGATTGCCATAACAGAAGAGGCAAGGAAGAGGATGGACTTAGGTATGGAAACCGCGATCATACTCCTTGACCTAAGTGCCGCTTTTGATACAGTTGATTTGAAAATCCTCCTAGAAAGGGCACAAGAATGTGGGATTGATGGGTCCGCGTTAGAGTGGATACGCTCATTCCTTTATGGTAGGTCTTTCCAGGTACTTGACAGAGAATGTATCTCTAGAAGCACTTTTAGCAGCTGTTGTGTCCCCCAGGGCTCAGCCTTGAGTCCACTGCTTTTTAATATATACATGAGGCCATTAGCAGGCATAGTTGAGCCTTTTGGACTGAATATAGTTTCTTATGCCGATGATACGCAGCTGATAGTATCCTTTTCCAATTCCCACCTGGATATGGGACTAGCTTTAGGCCCTTGTATGAAGGCAGTTGCAACATGGATGGCTGATAGTAAATTAAAGCTTAACGATGATAAAACAGAGATTATGTTTTTTGGAAATAAAACTCCTCCTTCCAATCCTAGCATACTGGGAGGGATATCGATTTTTCCCCCCCCTAAAGGTCTTATAAAAAGCCTTGGGATATGGCTTGATCCCTTTCTTTCTATGGCTCAACATGCAAACAAAGTGGCAGGAGCGACCTTCGCTCCGCTTAGGACCTTAAGGAAGGTGTTAACCATTCTGCCTTTTACAGCGAGGAGAATGGTCATCCAGGCATTGATTGGGGCCCGGATTGACTACGGAAACGCTCTGTTCATTGGCTCCCCGAAATATGTAATCCAGAGACTGCAAAGAGTACAAAACGCAGCGGCTCGTCTACTACTAAACATTCCAAAACATCATTCAATACGGCCAGGAATTGTCTCTTTACACTGGCTCCCTGTGGCAGAAAGGATCCAATTCAAGACTCTGTGCCATGTTCATAGAGCCATATTTGAGAAGGGACCTGAAATATTGAAAACCCTTGCTCAGGTCTATATTCCAGCTAGGCCTCTTAGATCTTCCTCAGCTAATCTGGCTAAAGTTCCAACTATGAGGAAAGCTAGATGGGGAGGAAGATCGGTAGCCTACCAAGGCGCGTTATTGTGGAATAGCCTCCCTCTCAAGCTGAGAAACAACTCTCAAGAGCTATCGTTTAGGAAAGAATTGAAGACATGGCTATTTAAAACTTAAAACTGAATAACTTGGTGTTTTTAAACAGTATATCATCACTATGGCTGTATAAGCGCTACGAGGCCGTTGGCAGTTGGGCGCTATATAAATCTTTATATCATAACATAACATGAGGTGTCGCAGTACGCAAAGTACTGTAGTGATGAGACTGAGTTGAAGCAGAGAAAACTGAAAGAAAAGGTGATTGTGACGAAGATTAAACCTGCACAAACATGGATGCAGGGAAGTTTTACACCACAGCAACAGCAGCAGTGTATACATGTGGTACTTCAAAATCAGATGAGAGGTAGAGGTTGTGGAGGAATTAGTAATGTAAATCATGGTCCAAACTTCGGTACTGTAATGGTACAAAGTGATGTGAAGGGAAAGAAGAAATTGTTGCCTTGTCACGCTTGCGGAGCAGTTGGACATTGGAAGCGGGAGTGTCCAGTGTTGGTACAGGAAGGTGTTGTTCAGCAAACAGGTAACAACAACTCATTCCAAAACATGAGGGGACTAAGAATGAGAGGTCATAATCCATATTTTCAGAATAATGTAGATCAAATGCAAGGTTTTCAGTCCATGCAGCAGGTACAAATGCCACGTGTACATATGACACAGCTGCAGCCAATGCAACAACAGGTTCCCATGGTACCTAGACAGCAAATTCAAATATCTCATGCCCCAGTGGAACAGCAGCAGGTGATGCTTCCTCAACAGGTCAGAGGTCAGAGCATTATCCAAAGTAATAACACAGTACACAAATTCCTGTTACACAGTGAGAATGGAATAAACAATGTTTAGGTGAGCAAGAGTTCGGATGAAGAGGGGTATGTGATTGCAGCTTTCTTAGAAGTAGATCAGAAAGGTCCCTATGTGAAGAGGAAAGTAATGGGTCACAGAGTTTCATTTTTGGTTGACACAGGAGCTGCACACTCTACAGTAAGCTCTGCAGAAGTTCCAAATTTGCTCCTTTCAGGAAAGACGGTCCAGATTGTAGGAATAGCAAATCAGAATTTGACCAACCCAATTGCAGAACCAGTGCAAGTTAAAATTGGCAACTTTCAAGGATTGCACAAATTCGTAGTCTGTGATTCAAGTCCAGTATCCCTACTGCGAAGAGACTTGCTGTGTAAAACCAGGTGCTCGATTACTTGCTCATATGACGGAATCGAGGTACAGACAAATAGTGATGATGAATATGACCCATTACCAGAGACAGAATGTGAGACGATATGTGAGGAGTAACCCCTGATTAACTTTTTTCCAGTGTCCACAGTGAAGGAGCTTTCTCCTGATTTACAGGGAACAGTTGAAGAAAAAATGTAGTATCTGACAGGGAAAGAGATTGGCCTCATAGAGGGAGTTGAGCCAGTTAGAGTTCCTGTAAAGCTGAATGCAATTTTTCCCCAGATTCCCCAGTATCACATGCCACAGGATATCCTTATAAAGGTTGATCAAATAATTGCAGAATGTGTGGACCAAGAGGTCTTGAAGGAAGTGTTGAACAGCCCTTGTAATTCACCAATAATGGTATTGAAAAAGCCCGGTGGGAAGGTTCGGGTTGTCCAGGTTTTGAGAAAAATAAATGACATTGTTATCAAATGTTGCCCCAGGGTGCCAAATCCAGCTGTGATAATGTTTCAGATTCCAAGTGATGCTGAGTGGTTTATTGTCACAAGCCTTCTTTTCTGTGCCTCTTCATGAGGATAGCCAATTTCTCATTTGTTTCACATTTATGGACAGAGTTTACTGTTGGTGTTGAATTCCTCAAAGGTTTTCAGAGTCACCTTTCATATTCAATCAGATCTTGAAAAATAATCTGAAGTCGCTGGAATTGCCTTTCCAATCCACATTGGAACAGCACATTGATGACTAATTGATTGCATCCAAAACAAAGGATAAGTGCAAGTATGACACGATTGCCTTACTGAATGATCTAGGAAAGAATGGTCAGAAAGTGTCACCACTTAAACTACAATACTGTCAGAAAGAAGCGAAATTTTTGGGTCACCAGATTGAGAAGGGATCAAGGAAAATATCCAGAGAAAGGGTCACGACCATACTGCAGATGAGTCCCCCAGCCACATAGAGAGATGTCAGGATGTTTTTGGGGATGGTAGGCTACTGTTGCCAATGGAGTCCCAATTTTTCAGTCATTCTCAAACAGTTAAAGAAGCTGACTCACAAAAAAGTCACTGATCCACTAGTGTTATACCAGGCTTGCATGAAAGTGTTTTCTGATTTGAGAGAGAGTCTGTGCAAAGCTCCGGCTTTGGGTATGCCTGACTGCACAAAGTCTTTCACATTGTTTTGTCATGAGCGTGACACATGTTCATTGTCTATCTTGACGCAGGTCCATGGAGGTGCAAACCACCCAGTAGCATTTTTTTCAGCTACTTGGACCCAGTTGTAGCAGCTTTACCAGGCAGTCTGCGTGCAGTTGCAGTGGTTGGACAGAGTCTCACACAGTGTGAAGGCATTGTGATGGGACACCCTCTAACTAACATGGACCCTCACTCTATTGAGATCCCACTTACAAAAACAAAAACCCAATACCAGACAGGTGCCAGATTGACCCGTTATGAGACAAGTATTTTAGGGTCACCAAATGTGTCATTTAAAAGGTATACAGTGCTGAACCCAGCAGCCTTACTTCCAAATTAAAATGTTGAAATTAAAAAATTGGAAGACATTGAGCATGATTGTCTTGAAGTAACTGATTTGTGCACAAAACCGAGACCTCATATTAGAGACACCCAACTGGAAGAAAATGACCAAATTATCTTTGTTGATGGTTCCTGTCTAAGGGACAATACAGTAGTACTGAGAGCATGATATGCTGTGTGCACAATTTCTGGTATACTGGAAGTATCTTGGCTTTGAGGAGTATACTCTGCGCAAGTAGCGGAACTGGTAGCCCTTACTAGAGCCTGCCATGTTTCTGCTTAACTTAAAGTTACCATCTACACGGAAAGCCAGTATGGATTTGGAATGGTCCATGACTTTGGCCAGTTGTAGTCAAAGAGAAGTTTCATGACCTCTTCTGGTTCACCAGTGAGAAATGGTGAGAGAATTAAAGAATTGTTGCAAGCCTATCAAATGCATGAAAAGATTGCAGTGGTGAAATGCAGTGCACATCTGAAATCTCAAGGGAAATGTATAAGCGGGTCAAGTTGCAAGGTTTTGCGCATTGAACTGTATATCGTTCAAAGATAAGTGGGAATTGTTACCTGAAGAAGATGAAACGTGTCCAAGTTTTGCATTGCATGTAACAGACACACTGGAATAATTGAGAACATTGTAGACTGTCTAGCGCCAGAATATTGGAGTTAAAGTCATTTTTTGCCTGTGGAAAACTCCTTCCGTCAATGAGATGCAAGGTAGACGTTCCCGGGCAAGAACATGACTCTAAGGCCCTAGCGCCTTATTTATCCTCCCATGCAAAAATCACACATCATTTTTTAACGCCTGGGTCAGGGCAGGCATCAGGGGACCTGTGGGCCTTCTTCCATGGTGGAACACCATGTAATAAGCCAACAGGTGCCCTCCTCAGGCCCCAGGGACTCCCCTTACCCACACCAGAGGACAGTGGAGGATGGAGGACCCCATCCCAGTTAAGTATAGGTAATCACAGGCAAGTATTTATTTTAGAAGTGCCATATGGGGCCCTGAAATGCCCCCCCTACATGGCACTGGTTACAATGGCCATGCCCAAGGAACCCTGGTCCCCTGTGCTGGCCATTGGGGTGGTGGGCATTACTCCTGTTGTTTCTAAGACAGGAGATAAGGGGTTATGGATGGTTTTGCATCAGAAAATGACTCTAGGCAGGTTAGAGTCATTTTTCTTTTACTCTAACCTGCCTAGCGTCATTTTTTGGTGCAAAACACCCATCTTTCATTCCACAAGCCTACCCTTTGCACCTGCTTGCACCATTCCATGAATATGGTGCTCGGCTGGTGCACAGAAATGGTGCAAGCCGGTGCTAAACTTTTTGGTGCAAAACTGCGTTAGTGCAGTTTTGCACCAAAAAGTAAAAATCAGGGCCTTTATTTGTGGGAAAGAGTGAACGTAGACATGTGTTTTTTTTTCAGAGTAAATGGACATTTATGTTGAATGGACAGGATCCAGCGATTCCTGGCATATATTACATCTGTCGCCCAAATGCTTATTACCGTCTTCCAATAGGATGGTATTATACATGCTATTTGTGGATAGTTTTCTAAAAGATTTTCCAATTTGATGACTAAAAGAGATTTCCGAAAGTGACGGAATTACATCACAGAGAGAGTCTCCTTCTAGTATAGTGGTAGATATATTTGGAGCAATGATTCCTTCAGTAGGAGTTGTTCTGAATTCAATGAAGATTTAAAGGTTGTCTACTGTTGTGGATAACATGCTGACAAATTGTTCAGGAGCCATACTCCTGAGAGACGCAGAATTAGCTACGGAAAGAGCTATGACTCTTCTGAACTGCCTTGTGTTAGATATTCTTTTAGCAAAGGATGGCAGAGTTTGCAAAATGCTTAATTCTAGGTATTGCTATTCGTTCATTCCTGATAATAGTAAAGAAATTAGGAGCTTATTTACTAATCTGATTTATGCGAGTGCTGATTTGAAATAGCTGAAAGAACCAGGTGTTTGGGAAAATGCTGTCAAAGGATTTGCTTCAGTGGGAAATTTGCTCAGCAACATTGGGAAATGTATACTATTGAAAATGATACAAGGAATATTAATTATTGTGATTTGCCAAATTGGAGCATGGGGAATATGTAAATTGTGTAAAAGGATCAAATTAAAGAAGACAAAGAATAATCAGAAGACGGAAGAAAAGAAAATTTGTTTAGGGAAAATTTGAAAAGGGAACAAAAATGTGAGGCACTAGAGACGACAGAATTTTAGCTGATGCAAAGATTTATGTGGAAATATTTAAGGGCATATTTATAGGGCCCTAGCTCCACCTTGCACCACATTAACGTAATTTATTTTGATGTTAATGTTGCCCAACAAGGCCAAAATCGCTGTGCCATATTTATAAAGTGTCATTGCGGCAAGCATAATGTATGCAAAGCGGCCATTCCCTGTTAGGGGAGCCAGATAAATAGTGTAAGGAAATCTATGTTGAGCTTATGTGTTATTAATGTAGTAATATGTCATAATAAGGCTTATGCATTATGTATTAACTTTATTAATCATAAGGCCTTAGCTTAGTGAGGTCTTGGCCTAGTTAAACGGCCCCATGTCAAGCTGCATTTCTTAGTCTACTCATGAAATGGCAAAGGAATTAAATTGTGATTTTCCACTGTGCTGACTAAATGATTGTAGCTGAAGTCTTTCTCATGAGAACTGCTTGCTAGGAGTTGATGTACTATCTAATGAAACAATGTTTAATACAATGTGTGTGAGACTGACTTTCCCAGGAGAAGACAATGAATTCACTGACTGGAGTATAAGCTGCAACAATATTGTTACCTGATGAGCGCAAATGACGAGAACAGGAGCTAATCGTCGATATGTGAACCATGTACTAGTAGAAGTACAGATTTGAGGGTTTAGTTTTATTGGACTAACTGCAAACATGCAAATCTTGATCAAATAGGGACATGGGAAGTAGCTTTAGGAAATCTAACTTAGCCAGACAGCACTGAGAAGAAGACACCATTTGCCCATTTTCCGTTTGCCATACTACCATTATTTTCTTGACCGTCCTGAGAAGAGACATGCTTAACTTTATTACTTAAAGAGACTTTGCTTTTTCTTAACTTTGATGCTGAATTCTTATGCCATGCGACTACACTGATGTCCGGATGACAAAGACTGTCACAGCTTGCTGATCCAATTGAGAAGAGGTATACCTTCACTGTTATTGATTGCTATGTCTATTTGCTTTTGTTCATAGGTACCAACCGCTAATTTTGAAAGAGCTATAGCTAGATGTTTTTCCAAATTTGTGTTGACTAAATTATTTTGCCTGTAGTCCAAACATGCTATTGCAATCTGGTGTTATTTAAGGTTTTCGCTGATGAAGTTCGCTACATGTAATAACAGTCGATGTCTTTACTTTGCTGAATCTAAATGTATGTTATATCGTTTGCGCAGTTATTCTTGCTATTATTTTGTACAGTAAATTAGAATGTGTAGTAGCTCAGGATTTCATTAGATTGCGATTCTTTTGCTGCTTTGGTCATCCAGTGTTGTTTCTGTATCTTTATCATTTGGTTTTGAGATTTAGTTACGTAACATTAGTATTGTTTATATAGGGAAATTAACATTCTAACTTTTACACAAAGGTGTGGTTATTCATTACCACAAGGTCATGGTATGCGACAATTACTGACGCCTATTGATTACAAATGGTATTGATTGTTATTGTACAATGATCTGTATTGGTAGGGGATTTATGGTGGGAAAACCTCGAAGCGAATCAAAAGGTCCATCGACCTATTTGCGTCTCCTTGTAAGTTAACTTGTTAAGGTCTGACGCGCCAACAGGACTCAATAAAGATTTCCCATTTTATGCTTTGGTTACCCGTCTGGTGCAACCTTCAATCAGAAGATCATTAGGGATTGCCTCGGATGTGATTTAGGGATGAGTATCTCATGGTCTCTTATGTTGGTTCTCTTATGTTGATTGATTGGGGGCTGTCGCCTACCCTAGCACTGTGACTAAGGGACAGATTTACAAGGCCCTACAGCCACCAGAGCATCCCTTCTTCGGATGCTCTAGTGTCTCTAAGCATTTCTCCATATTTACAAGGAGTTGCAACACCACTTTTTGTGGCTTTATGTCTCCTTGAAAATATGGGCCCCTCCGACGCAGTTTTCTGTGTCAGAGGGGCGTGCAATGGTTTTGCAGTGGGATTTCCACGGCATCACCCATTGCTTTTGACGCTGCCCCACATTTACAAGATTTTGTAAACTTGTGACAGCGCCAAAAACTAATGCTACCTCTGGGGTGGGGTTAGCATGGCACAACGAGGAGGATTATTTTATTTCTCCTCATTTTATAGCTTTTTCTATGTGTGCGACATTTTGCAGCACACATAGAAGAAGAAAAATGACATGGATGATTGTTTATGTGCAGGAAGGGGTGAGGGGTGTGATTGCTTTATGTGCAGGAAGGCACACCTTACTGCACATAAACAATCACACCACTCAGCTTAGACATCCTTGCACTATGGTGCAAGGAAGCTGTGTTGGTACAGGCTGCTTAATTTAACACCGGAAGAGGGGGAAACACAGGGGTGTGTCATATTCTTATAAATACAGTGAAATCCCTGCATTTCAAAACTGGCACAGCACAACACTGCTAATTTTGGCACAGCACCACACTGCACCAGTTTATTGTAAATTTGGCCCCAAGTACTTGAATCTTTGCTAAAACTTATTTTTACTGAGGATCCCCCCCTCTCTCTCTCCCGAGAGAGAGAGAGATATGTGTGTGAACTTGCTAAGCCTCCCAATAGGCAGCATATTATCTTATAAATTACAACAGGCATTGGGCCACATCTATTATGCACTCAATGCATTGGAAAAGGGACATTGGTGGTCATTACAACCCTGACGGTCGGTGTTAAAGCGGCGGTAAAACTGCCAACAGGCCGGTGGTAAAAAAAATTGAATCACGACCGTGGTGGAAACCGCCAACATAAACAGCCACTTTAACACTCCGACCGCCACGGCGGTACAAACAAACACTGCGGCAGTAACCGCCAACAGACAGGTGGAGGACAATGTACCGCCCACACTATTACAACCCACCAATCCGCCACCTTTTCTGGGGCGGATTCACCGCAAACAAAAACACGCCGGAAACAGGACTTCGAAGGGAAAACGCTCACCTCTACATACCCCGCGAGGAACCAGGACGCCATGGAGCCGTAACTCCAAATTCTACCTGCCATTCTCTTCCTGCTCCTCTACAAGGAGCACGAGCGCCGGCAGCGAAGACCATGGTGAGTGCTGCACCTACGACACGGGGGGGGGGGAAACAGTGACACACACACGCAACACGCAACACCCCCACCCCTACCCTCACCCACTACAACACACACACTAATACATGTTGATACATTACAGTTACACCCCCCAACCCCCCTGGAAGAATGCAAGGACAAAAGGAAATGAGTCGAATAATTGTTATATATTCAATTACATAAATCAAAAATATTTACAAATATATACATTTATACTATATACAATTATGTACACCAAGAACACAAGTCGAAGGGATTCCACCATCACAGTCCATAGATCACTGGGCCCAAAAGGCATGGGCGAGGCCCACACAAGATACCCGAACAAGACAGAGAGAACACTGCAGGGGCATCAGATAGAAACAAAACAGGCACCTCAGGGGAATGGGAAGGGGGGGGCACCTCAGCCGGTTGAGTGCACAACGCCAGATCCATGAGGGGGCTCCATGCCCATTGATGTATCCTGGGGAGTGCAAAGCCACAGTATCCCAAGTCTCTACAGTGTGTAGTTTGCCCACTGTTCAATCCTGGGGAGTGCAAAGCCACAGTCTCTCAAGTCTCTACAGTGGGTGGTTTGCCCACTGTTCAATCCTGGGGAATGCAAAGCCACAGTCTCTCAAGTGGATGCCTTTCTTCACTGGTTCTGGAGGGGGCTTGGTGCCCAGAGTGCTTCATCCTGCCAAGGACTCAGGTAGTGGATGTGAATCTCCACTGTTTCTGGAAGGGGCTTGGTGCCCAGAGTGCTTCATCCTGCCCGTGGCGGCCTCAGTAGCGTGGGAATCATTGGCGCTCACTGGCCTGCGGTGCTGCTGGCGGCGGTGTACTGGGCAGCGGTTCTGCTGGTGGCGGTCTTGTCCTGGCCTGCGGTGCTGCTGGTGGCGGTGTCCTGGGCAGCGGTCTTGTCCTGGCCTGTGGTGCTGCTGGCGGCAGTGTCCTGGGCAGTGGTTCTGCTGGTGGCGGTCTTGACCTGGGCAGCGGTTCTGCTGGTGGTGGTCTTGTCCTGGCCTGCGGTGCTGCTGGCGGCGGTGTCTTGGGAAGCGGTTCAGCTGGTGGCGGTCTTTTCCTGGCGGTTCTGTCTTGGGCAGCGGGGCTGCTGCTGGCGGTTCTGTCTTGGACAGCGGGCTGCTGCTGGCGGTTCTGTCGTGGGCAGAGGGGCTGCTGCTGGTGGTTCTGTCTTGGGCAGTGGGGCTGCTGCTGGCGGTCTTCTCCTGGGCAGCAGGCTGCTGGTGATCTTGTCCGCCGTGCTGATCTTCCCAGACTTGCCGGTTTTAATGTGCCCCTTCCCCACCTTGGATGGTGTCGCAGCTGTCTCCACACTCCAAACTGTACCCCTGGGAGCAGCTTGATTTCTTTCCCCTCTCCCACCGGGTACTGTCCAACTTTTTATGCTTGACAGGTGGGGGACTGTCCATGCTCTGGCTCCTTGCCACACTGGCTGCCCTGCTGCCTGGTGCACTCCATAATCCAGTGACTACTGGCACCACTGGTCCCGCTGATGTTGTGGCTGAAGTGCTAGGTTGGGACCTGGAGAGTAGGGCCCTAGAAGACTGAAGGGGTGTGGGAGGTGTGGGAAAGAGGTCAAGGCTGACAAGAAAAGTTTCTTAGGAACACTGGGACGGGCAGCTGGAGGGGGTTTGGGAGTGGAGGAAGAGGTAGTGGTTGTAGGGGGTGTACGTTTGGTGACGAGACTGGGAGGGAGGAGGGAGACAAGGATGAGGGGGACACAGTGGAGGCAGTGGATGTTCGTGTGTCTGCATGTGTGTGATGCTTGCGTGAGTGCCTGTGGGATGTGTGGTGCTTATGTTTGCCCGAGCTTCCCTTGTTTGTTGAGGTGTGTGCATGCTGGTCTAATGGTGTGCTTGGGATAGGCTGAGGTACAGGGGTGTGGGTCTGGGTGGAGGACGTTAGAGGGGGGAGGCTAGAGACAGGGACAATGGCTGCCATCAGTGCTGAGGCCAGAGCCTGAAAAGCTCGCTGAAGGGCTCCCTGACCAGAGTAATGCCCTCAAGGTATGCATTGGTCTGTTGCAACTGCCTCTCTACACCCTCGATGGCATTCAAAATGGTAGACTGCCCAACAGTGAGGGACCTGAGGAGGTCAATGGCCTCCTCGCTGAGGGCAGCAGGGGTGACTGGGGCAGGGGCTGAGGTGCCTGGGGCGAAGGTGATGCCCACCCTCCTGGGTGAGCGAGCATGGGGCAAGCGCTGAGGGGCTGCTGGGACGGCGGTGCTGGTGGGGGGGTGGCGGCTGTACCTGTAAATGCGGGGGGCACAGATGGGGCCGCCACCGCAAGGGAGCTCCCATCAGAGGAGGAGTCTGTATCACTGGTGTCAGCTCCTGTCACCACTGTTGAGCTCTTCTCACCCTCCATCCCACTGGTGACTTCAGACTCCGTAGTGTCACCCTCCAGGGCCATGTGGGATGCAGCTCCCTCCTGCTCCGGTGCCACTACTCCTCCGCCTGATGATGCTAATGCACACAAGAACAGGGAGACCGCAAAAAGGGGATGGGGGAAGACAGAAGAAAGACATGTTGAGTGCATGCAATACCGCTACCGTTGGCGGACACGACAGACACAGAAGCCCCCTGCACTGCGCCGCGCACTTGGAGTCCACTATTCAATCCCTGGGACATGACCTACAAGGCTATGGCCGATCTCTGCACACATGGATGTCACAGGAGCCTGACTAGGTGTAGTTGGCACTGTACACAGGTGGGGTGGGGTGCCACAGGGCCTGCCTGAAGAAGGGACCTTAACTACTAAACTTGCCCTGGCCTAGGGTAACCCACAGCCCACCTCCCCCACCCAGACACCTACAATGCACACTGAATCAGCAGAATGAGAGTGTACTCACCCCCTTGTTGCTGCAGTGATGCCCTCAAGCGCCCATCCAACTCCGGGTACACCACCGCCAGGATCCTGAACATCAGGGGGGTCATGGTGCGACAGGGCACCCCTCCCACGTTGGGAAGCCATTCCCAGCTGGGCCTCCGCCGTCTTCTTGCTCCAGCGGCGAATGTCCTCCCATCTTTTCCGGCAGTGGGTGCTCCGTCTGTGGTAGGCCCCCAGGGTCCGGACTTCCTTGGCGATGGCACGCCAAATGTCCTTCTTCTGGTGGGCACTGACCTACAGGAATTATACTGGGTAAAAAGAGAAGTAATTACCAACTGCACCGTCACAGTCATTGGCCCGCATCCCTACCCTTGCCATGACGCACATCCACTCACCGTTGTTTCATGCACGCATCATTCTCACCCCCCTATCTTTCATCCACCCCAGTCCACACAGGCATTGCCCATACAGCATGCTCACAGTGTACTTACCTGTTTGTCTGGAGGACCGTAGAGTAGCGTGTACTGGGGGAGGACCCCATCAACGAGTTTCTCCAACTCCTCCATGCTGAAGGCAGGGGCCCTTTCCCCAGACACACAAGCCATTGTCTCTTCCAGACTGAGATCACAGCAGCACTTGCAGTGTAGGTCCTCTCCTGTCAAAGATCAGGTATTGAGTGTTTGAACAGATAGAAAATGGCGGTCACGTCCGCGGTGGTGCGTACCGTCACCGCCGGCGTAAATCGTCATTGGCTCCTGGGATCCATAGGGTCCAATGAGAATTGCGCCACGGTCTTCGACCGCCTACTGCGACGGTGTACAACGCCAGTGCAGTTACCTCATATCCCATTGTCCCACCTTACAGGTCAGGCAGCTGCCATTTCATGGGCCCACATGGCATTATTTTTGACTGCGTCACACATACCTAGACCTTGCCTAAACACTCAGACAGGCAAATGTCGAATTGCTAATTTTTTTTGAGTAAGCTGTGTTTACGTACCTCAGAGTTGGTTGACTCTCTGCTCGATGTTCTACTCCATAGGCACCATCCGCTGGGGCATGTGAGGAGATGGCGGCATCCTCCGGTGTACAGACCGCTGGTGGACCTGTCGACAATGGAGGAGCGACATGTGATCATCACCTACAGGCTTGATCGTGCCACAATCCTAGAACATTGTGCCCAGTTGGAGCCAGACCTGATGTCAGCTATCCGCCTTCCCACAGGAATCCCCCCTCAAGTGCAGGTGCTGTTGGTACTCTATTTCCTAGCAAGTGGGTCTTTTCAAACTACAGTGGCCATAGCATCAAGGATGTACCAGCTTATGTTTTCCAACGTGTTGTCCAGAGTGTTGTCTGCCCTACTGAAACACATGCGGAGCTACATTGTTTTCCCTCAGGTGGAGGATTTGCCTACAGTGAAAGGTGATTTCTATGCCCTGGAACATATCCCCAACATCATAGGTGCCATTGATGGGACATATGTGGCCTTGGTACCCCCCGAAGGAGTGAACAGGTGAACAGAAACCGGAAGAGGTATCATTCGCTGAATGTGCAGATGGTATGTTTGCAGACCAGTACATCTCCAATGTTAATGCCAAATTCCATGGCTCAGTGCATGACGCTTACATCCTGCGGAATAGCAGCATCCCTTATGTGATGGGGCAACTCCAGAGGCACCAGGTGTGGCTATTAGGTGAGTACATGGACCCAATACAGTGGGAATTGTTGTCTGGGTCTGTGGATGTCCCTATGAGTTAGTGTGTGTCTAACAGTTGCCCCTTGCCATTTTCAGGTGACTCTGGTTACCCCAACCTGTCATGGCTACTAACCCCAGTGAGGAATCCCAGGACAAGGGCAGAGGAACGCTACAATGAGGCCCATGGGCGAACTAGGAGGATTATAGAGCGGACCTTCGGCCTCCTGAAGGCCAGGTTCCGGCGCCTGCATATGACTGGTTGTTCCCTATTCTACTCACCAAAGAAGGTATGCCAGATCATCGTGGCCTGCTGTATGCTTCACAACTTGGCTTTGCGATGACAGGTGCCTTTTCTGCATGAGGATGGTCCAGATGGAGGTGGAGCCTGTGGACAGTGAAGAAGATGAAGCAGAAGAAGAGGACATCGACAACAGGAACACGGTGATCCTGCAATACTTCCATTGAGACACAGGTAAGAAGACAACACTGCCTGATACATCTAATTTAAATCTACTATCTCTCTACTGTCTGTCATGTTCACCCAGTGTATGGTCACTGAGTTGTCACTTTCCCTTACGATTTCACAGATGTGGGTCCCACTGTGTGACATCTGCTTTGTTTCCTCATGGACTTGAACTGTGTGACATAGGTATGTTGATATTACATTTGAAAGAGCATTTAGCCACTGTAGTTGCTAATACACTATTTCGAAATCACAGACAGACTCCTGATTGTTTTGTGCTTTAAGGGTGTTTATTTCAGTGCTCAATATTGGAGGGTGCTGTAAAATGGTGAGGGGTGATGGTGGAGGAATGTCCATGGCAGAGTCCAGTCTATTAGTCTCACAGGTGCATTGTCCAAAGGGTCATAGGAAGTGGAGCTAGGGTAGTTTAAGGATGGACAGGGTGACAAAGTGGGACAAATGGATGACAATCAGGGTGGTCTCATTTCTTGGCGGGGGTCTTGGCATCGTTCTCTGTCTTTGTCCTGGATCTCAGGGACCGTTTGCGGGGTGGTTCTCCCTCTGCAGGGGGTGGGGTGCTGGTGTGGTGGTCCTGTGGCGGTGCCTCCTGTCCACTAGCGCCGGTGGAGGTGGTGGGCAGTTCATCGTCCAGGCTAGTGTCAGGGGCCCCTTGTTGTGCCACAGTGTCCCTCCTGGCATTGACGAATTCCTTCAGCACCCCTACAATGGTGCCCAGGGTGGAATTGATGGATTTGAGTTCCTCCCTGAAGCCCAAATACTGTTACTCCTGCAGCCGCTGGGTCTCCTGAAACGTGGCCAGTACCACTGCCATCGTCTCCTGGGAATGGTGGTAGGCTCCCATGATGCTGGAGAGGGCCTCGTGGAGAGTGGGTTCCCTGGGCCTGTCCTCCCCGTCGCACAGCGGCCCTCCCAGTTCCCCAGTGTTCCTGTGCCTCTGTCCCCTGAACCGTGTGCCCTCTGCCACTGCCTCCAGGTCCCTGTTGTTGTTGGGGTGGTGGGTTAGCCTGGGTTCCCTGTAGTGGTGGACACACTGCTGATTGACATGTCCTGGGGACAGAGGTATGGACCCGCTGGGTGGGTGCTGTGCTGGTGTTTCCAAAGGGGGGAGGCTCAGTAGTGGCTTCTGCCAGTGTGAGGGGAACCGACTGTCCCAAGGTCCCAGATGGGCCGGGCTGTCATCTTGATCCAGTTGGTCAGAGCTGCTGTCATCACTGTGGGCCTCTTCTGTGGGTGGAGTGGACATGTCTGGACCCTCCTGTCCGGTGACGTTGGGTAGGGGTCCTGCAGGGGTGTAAAGGCATGATTATTGCATCTGTGTGTGCCATGGTGTGCAATGAGTGGGTGACCCTATACCCCAGTGCTTGCATTCCTGTGTAGGACCTTGTGTGATGATGGTTTAGGGGGGTGTATTGGTATGTGCAGTGGCCATGCATTGGTAATGGGTGTCCATGCTTTGGTGTTGCATGCAGGGCTTGGGTTTGGGATGTGTGGTTTGTGATATTGGGATATGTGTGAGGAGTTGGAGTGATGGGGGTGAGGGCGTGGGTGGGGGTATGTGATGGCATGCAGGTATAGTGGGGGATGTAATAGTTAAGATTTGACTTACCAGAGTCCATTCCTCCAGCTACTCCTGCAAGGCCCTCAGGATGCAGTATAGCCAAGACCTGCTCCTCCCATGTTGTTAGTTGTGGGGGAGGAGGTGGGGGTCCACTGCCAGTCCTCTGTACCGCGATGTGGTGTCTTGAGACCACGGAACGCACCTTCCCCCGTAGGTCATTCCACCTGTTCCTGATGTCATCCCGTGTTCTTGGGTGCTGTGCCACTGTGTTGACCCTGTCTACGATTCATCGCCATAGCTCCATCGTCCTAGCTATAGAGGTGTGTTGCACCTGTGATCCGAATAGCTGTGGCTCTACCCGGATGATTTCCTCCACCATGACCCTGAGCTCCTCCTCAGAGAACCTGGGGTGTCTTTGCGGGCAATGGGGTGGTGTGTGTGATGTGTGGGGTGGGGTGTGTTGTGATGTGTGAGGTGATATTTAGAGGTGTGTTGTGTGAGGTTTGTGGATGTTATGTGAGTGATAATGTTGAGTGCCTGTGGATGCTAGTGTTGTTGATGGTGGTGTCTCTCTCTGGCCTTCTTTCTCGCTTTTTTTCGTAGGGGGTTGTGGGTGATGTGGGTGTGTGTTTTATATTGTATTGAGTGTGTGGGAGTGGTGTGTGTATGTGTATCAGGTGTGTGTATTTCGAATTGTCCAATGTGGTAGTGTTTTGTAAATGTGTGTGTATTTTGAGCGTGGTGGTGTGTACCGCCAAAGGAATACCGCGGTTGAAAGACCGCCACGTGGATTCGTGGGTCGTGATAGTGTGGGCCTATTCCTGTTGGCGTGACGGTGTCGGTTTTGTTATCGCCAGTTTATCACTGACCTTTGGTGTGGCAGACTTGTGTGGCGTCTAAATTTTGGCAGATTCCGGCCTTTGGCTCATCACGACCGTAGCGGAATTCCGCGGCCGCAGCGGTGTGTTGGCGATCTTCTGCACGGCGGTAAGCTGCTTTTACCACCAATGTTGTAATGACCACCATACTTTTTAAATTTTAAACTGGCACCTAGGTAGTCTGCTCCATTTCCTTTTGGGCCAGATTAGGGGTGATTGTATAATTGCATGCCCTTGTGACTGTATTTTCCCTCAAACTTTGATCATTGTATGTTATTTATGCAAATTAATAGCTATTTCCACTTTTAAAAGCTAAAACTTGGGGGCATATTTATAAGCCCCTAGCGTCATATTCTTTACGCTATGTGGTCCAACGAGGTCGAAATCCTCACGCCATATTCACAAAGTGGCACAATGCATGCAGTGCGCCACTTTGTGACCCTTTGCGCTACATTATGCCTGCCCAGGGGCCGAAGTATGACACTTTTAATGCCTCCTCAGAGCAGGCATTAAAAGGGGCCTTCCATTATTTATAATGGACCCCTATGTACTCTGCAGGAGCAGCAATATTTTGGTGCTACTCCTGCAAAGTACATAAATAGCGTCAATAAAAATGACGCTATTGCCCCCTACCCTGCGCCGCGGCGTGCCGTATCTTAGATACAGCGAACACATGGTGGTGGTAGGGGGTTGCTAAGGGACGCATGGAAAGTGGCATTGCTCTATGTGCAGTGCGACTTTTCTTAAATATGCCTCTTATTTTGCTGTGGGCTCCTTCAAATGTATTGCCCGTTATTTACAATAGTATGCATTTTTTATGTTTTTATGCTGAGATTTATAATGAATCTACTTTTATGATTCATAATCGAATAAAGCTTTTGAAGATGATGACAAATAAATTACCAGGGACATGCTGCGATCTCTGACAAACCCATGAAACTCTTCCTCATCATTTCCTCTCTAACAGATAAATGTTTTTCTAATGGCCATGTCCTTTTCTCCAATGTTCCAAATAGACTCAGTTCCCCACAACTAGGCTTCCTTTCACACCTAAAAATGTATTTCCATACTGTGAGGGGGCTGTGAATGCTCGTGCAATATAGAGTTCACTGCTGTTCCTCACACATTTAGATAATAACCCATGTGCTTCTATAAATAAAGGTTCTTCTCAAAATACAAGTGCCCTGCCGCCGTACACAGTAACAGTAATATTCATGGCAAAATACACCCACAAAAACTCTTATCTAGGTTACAGTCATGCTGTCCTTTATAAGTGATTGAAATCCCTTAGGTTAAATAAAATGTTGTCCAACGGAATTTTTTTTAATGTAAATGAGTCTCAAATTTCCTTTTACATTATATTGGACATTGTTTTGATTTGTTGTTGGTAATCTGCATTTTATTCAAATTGTATTCACATCCCTAATCTTAACTTCAACCACAAGCAGTACCCTAGCTAATGCTAAGCAGTACCCTAGCTAACTCAAAGCAGTAATATAGGAAAGTATTTATTTTTTAAATGGTTATGACCCACTGTTTTTCTGGTATTGGATGTGATTGCGACTGATGACCAGTTCACCAGTGGCATCTCTTTACCAAAACTGCACAGTTGTTTCCCCAAGTGGCAAAACCTTTAGCACCCTCTGTAAGTCCCTAGTGAGTGGTACCCCTGGCACCTAGGGCCTGGGCTACTAAAGAGGGTTTCTAAGGGCTACAACATGAATTGAGCCACCCAAAGGGACCCCTCACTATGCACATGACAAGCTGCCATTGCAGGCTGCATGTCTTGGTTCAGACCAAAGCGAAAACATGACATGGCCCACAGCCTGTGTGCCGTGCCCCCTAACGCTGCATGCAATATATGTAAGTTACCCGTCTAACAGACCTTCCAGACCTGAGGCAGGGTGCACTATATTACATGTGAGGGCACATCTGCACAAGCAGGTATGACCCTGCTATGTCTTTGTAGAGTCTCAGACATAGTACGTGACAAGGGAAGCCATTTTAAATACATGTGCTGGACTGGTCAATACGAGTTCCCCAGTTGCATGATGGCTTTCCTAAAGATAGGGATGTTTGATATCAAACGTCTCATATTGGTGAACCCACACTGAAGCGAGTGTTGGATTTACCAATACATGCACCCAGAGGGCCCCTTAGAGATGCCCCCTGAAATCCTACCAGCCTCTGGTGTACTCCCTGACCAGTTTCTACCAGCCTGCCCCCTAAGACACCAGTCTGGGCCCCTAGGGTGAGAGCCTTCTGCTCTCAGGAGGTTCAGAACAAAATACTGTCTGGAAAGATGGTGTAACATCCCTTCCCATAGGATGACCTGCTGATTAGCTTTCCTAAGATGGCAAGCCTCAAAGGGCTGCTGTCTTTGAAATGTGAATCTGGCTCCCCTGACAGGAGAGAAAGCCACCCCCATCCAGATCCCATTTAGCATCTGGGTGGGAAAATTAGCTAGTCAGGTAGGCATGCCCCCCACAGGCTACTACCAGCCCTAAGGTGGGCTACTGTGAGGAGGAAACGATTTTTGAAAAGTTGCTATCTTGATTTTGGCATACTTACAAATTCTGGGACACGGTTATGCCCACTTCCCACAGGAAAGTTTCAAATAAAGGGTACAGTGATCCCAAGGGTCAGTAGTCCATTGGCTACTAACCTACACACCCCTAACACCCTTACATTCAGTATTTAGGGGAGCCTCTGGCACCAGAAAAGCAGATCCTGCTGATCTAAGAAGACAAAGGACACCGAAGAACCATGGCGGCAGAAGAGAAGAAAAACAGTTGACCTGTCTGCATCCCTTGTCAAAAATCTCCACCAAAGTCGACTTGTTCTTCAGCTATGACTCCAGAACCCTGAGAGGCCACTCTGCCTTCAATAAAGACTCAAGATCTCCCATGAATAGTGGACCCGTTCTCCAAAAACCTCTAATGAAGGGACTCTGAACCCCCTGGAACCACCAAAAGCTAACATCTGAAGTCACCACGGCACCCGCAGTCTCCAACTCAAGGTGAAGTGGACTACTGGTGCCAACAAGGTTCCCCAGCTCATCAGGATCTGAGTCTATCGTGGTTTTACCCCTCCTGGACTCCCCAAGGTTGCCTGTAGCCTCTACATGCAGGCCCCCTCTCCTGCGGCTTCTCTGGTGAGAGAAACTCCATGCTTAAAACAACCACTGCACCTGTCTCCTTTGGCCCACGTTGAAGTGGGGCCATGATGTCAACGAAGTCCCCACTCCCACCTGAGCTCAGGTCCACTGTGGTTTCACTCCTCCTGGACTCCCGGACAATGCCTGCAGACTCAGTGTTGCCTGGAGTAGCCTGTTGGTGTTGTCCTGACCGTTGCCCAATACTCAATTTAAGTGTCAGAGATTGGTCCTGTAAGTTGTCAAACAGTACCTGATTGCAGAACTTGTATTTTCTCCCAAAGAATAACATTGCAGAACTCAGAAACTGCACTGTGTCCACTTTTTAAAGTGAAAATAATTTTTATTTAAAAACTTACTTACCTGAATGATTTCTCTGTGATGACTAAAAATATATAAAGATGCCTGCAATTTTTATAAACTGGTGTGGATCTCCTTCTTGATTCAGGCGCCTCATTTATTAACTATTGTGTGTATTTGTAGATGTCTTGCACTCCTCTTAGACTACTTTGGGATTGCATAGCAAACCCTGTCCACTCATTGGGGAATGCCTAGACCCTTTGTACGGTATTCACATACCACATAAAGGGACAGCTTTAGACATAGGAGACACAGCGGTGGTATACAAGACTTGACATCTACTGTTCAACTTCGTTGATAAAAATGGTCTGTAAGGAAAACATTTCTCTAATCTTCAACTTTTTCTAAATTGTTTTAAAATAGCTCTATGGCTTTGGCTAAGTCCCTTTGCAAAACCGTTTGAAACTTAAGGTAGTAAAGTAAGTTAGGTCCATAGAAAAGACCTTAGCAATTTTTTTTGTAAGTCCTTCAAAATGTTCCAAACTACTTTAAACACCATGTCTGAGCCATGGCCATCCCAAGAACTCAACCTGGCAACCTATCAACACCTTAAGGTACCCCAACCTAAGGAACTCTGTAACACATTGAAAATTGCAGGGCCTAAAACCACAAAAGCCCATCTGCAGTAGTTGCTGGCAGAGAATGATAAGGACTTGGCAAACAAAAAGTCCCACACTGGGGGAGAAGAGGAAAATGCAGAGGTGGGTGAGGTCGACAATGACTCTATCTCTACACCCTCAGACAATACCTCCACTGAGAACAATAATAGTAGTGCCTCAGAAGATTTAGGCCCTCGTTATGACATTGGCGGTAAATCCCACTTACCGCCATGCTGACTGCCTCAAACATAATGCTGCCGCGGCGGAGAACCACCAAGCATATTATGAAACACACATACCAATCCGTCACTATACAGCCACTCCCATGAGTCCGCCAGCCCAAAGGTCAGTGATAAACTGGCAGTATCCAAACCCACACCGTTACGCCAACAGAACTACGCCCATCACATTACCACCCACGAATCACCACGGTGGACATTCAATGGCGGTAAACCATGGGCGGTACATACCGCCGCGCTCAAAATACACACACTAGAACAAAACTATACCACATTGGACAATTCAAACTACACACACCTGACACACATACACATGCCACACCCACACCACTATATAACATACACCCACAATACCCACATCCCTTACGACTAGAAATAATTGCCACCAGAGAGAGATGCAGCAAGAGCGAGCACCCACACAACCAGAGCCACATAACACCATCACCTATACACCATCCACGCACCTTACATCACACACCCCAACACATCACTCCAGACACCCTCACCCACACCACTCACAGTACACCCATGACACCACAACAACACCCCAGGTTCTCAGAGGAGGAGCTAACAGTCATGGTGGAAGAAATCATCCGGGTAGAGCCACAGCTATTTGGATCACAGGTGCAGCAGACATCCATTGCTAGAAAGATGGAGCTATGGTGGAGAATCGTGGACAGGGTCAACGCCGTGGGACAGCACCCCAGAAAAAGGGATGACATCAGGAAAAGGTGGAACGACCTATGGGGGAAGGTGCGTTCCATGGCAGCAAGACACCAACAAGCTGTACAGAGGACTGGCGGTGGACCCCCACCTTCTCCTACAACTAATAACATGGGAGCAGCAAGTCTTGGCATTCATGCATCCTGAGGGCCTGGCAGAAGTAGGAGGGGGACTGGACTCTGGTAAGTCAAATCTCTATTACTATCACCCCCTACCTGCATGCCATCACAAACCTCCACCCTTACCCTCACTCCTGTCACTTCACCACCTCCCACAAACCCCACCATCACAACCCACTCATCCCAATACCAAGCCCTGCATGCAACACCAATGCATGGACACCCCTCACAGACCTGCACAGGCACCTATCACCACTGCATGCACACTGGAGAGAATCAGCTAGCCCACCAAATAGCAACTCACACAAAGCCAAATCTGCTAGGGCAACAGCAACCATAGAGGGCAATACACCCACACACAATATGTCACCCGCAGAAACAATAACACTGCATTCACATCCCCACGGGTACCCCAGCCAATGTCAACAGAGAAGAGGTGCCAGCAACATCCAGGCCCCCTCCCAGAAGAGGCCACATTGATGACAGCAGCTCTGGTCGCCTGGATCTGGATGACCAACCTGGCCCATCAGGGATCTCTGGACAGTAAATTACCCAGGCACAGTCACACACCACCACAGTGCCTCCCACCTCAGAAAATACCACCACAGCACCCACTCAGTGGGCCTATACTTCACTTCAATCAGCAGTGTGTCCACCACTACAGGGACCCCAGGCCATCCCACAAACACAGGATGATCAGGGACCTGGGGCCAGTGACAGTGGGCACACGGTTCATGGGACAGAGGCACAGGACAACAGGCAAGCTGGGAGGACTGCTGTGCGACAGGGGGAGGACAGTCCCAGGGAACCGACTCTCCAGGAGGCACTCACCGCGATACTGGGAGCATACCAACATCCCAAGTATACCCTGGGAAAGATACTGAATAAGTTGCAGGAGACCATGCTGCTGCAGGATGGACAGTACCTGGGGATCAGGGAGGACTTGAAGGACATTAACACCACCCTGGTCTCCATTGCAGGGGTGCTGGCAGACATGCCCAACACTATGAGGGAGGCAGTGGCCCACTACCGGGCCCCTGACACTAGCCAAACCGACGAACAGCCCTCCACCCCCGCTGCCGCTAGTGGACAGGAGGCCCTGCCACAGGACCAGCAGGTCACCAGTGCCCCTCCCCCTGCAGAAGGAGAACCATCCCACAAACATTCCCTGCGATCCAGGCAGAAGCCAGAGACTATTGCCAAGACCCCCACCAGAAAATAAGACTCTCCTGTTTGTCACCATTGTGTCCCACTCTGTCACCCTGTCAACCTTGAACTGCCATTGCTCCCCTTCCTATGCCCCCTTGGGCAATGCACCTGTGATACAAATAGAATGGACTCTATCCTGGACTTTCCTTCATCATCAACCCAGCCTATTCCACTACCCCCTCTACTTCTTAGCACTTAAATAAACACCATTTGAAAAAAGTATGGAGTATGTCAAAGGATTTAAGTATGTATTCGCTTTTCCATGTTTAAACATTGCAATTCAATTGTATAGTAATGTATACATAGGAAAGACCTGTAGTTGGCTGCAGTCAACACACCAGTAGCGATTGTTGGGCACAAATATCTGAAAATAGAGATGCCATAGGGTGCAGTGAGTGGCCATAGAAGTGGGAAAAACAGCCTGCCAGTGACAATGTCAAACACAAAACTGTCAATTAAATGTGAATTTACAGTCTTACCTGTGTCTCATTGGATGTATTGACAAAGTATTGCACTTCTGTTGTCCTCATCCTCATCCTTTGCCTCCTCATCTTCACTGTCCACAGGGTCCACTGCTACCACACGGCCATCCCCTCCTCCTCCTCCTGCAGAAAAGGCAACTGGCGACGCAAGGCAAGGTTGTGCAACATACAGCATTCCACAATGATCTGGCAGATCTTCTTGGGTTAGTAGCACAGGGATCCACCTGTTAGATGGAGCCAACAAAACCTGGCCTTCAGGAGGCCAAAGGTTCTCTCTATAATTCTTCTTGTTCGCCCATGTGCCTAATTGTAACATTCCTCTGCCCTTGTCCTGGGATTCCTCACAGGGGTCAGTAGCCATGAGAGGTTGGGGTAACCAGAGTCACCTGCAAATATTGAGGGACAACTGTTAGCCACACACTAACCCTTAGGAACCACACCATACCCATACATAATCATATACTGGGTGGGAACCAGGGATGACCTATTAGCCAATCCCTGTGCCTCTGGAGTTGAGCATTCACATTTGGAATGCTGCTATTCCTCAGGATAAAGGCATCATGCACAGACCCAGGATATTTTGCATTGATGTGGGAGATGTACTGGTCCGCCAGGCATACCATCTGCACATTAATGGAGTGAAAACACTTTCGATTTCTGAACACCTGTTCATTTCGCCAGGGGAGGGGGGACAAATGCAGTATGTGTTCCATCAATTGCTCCAATAATGTTGGGGATATGTCCCATTGCATAGGAATCCACTTTCACTGTGGCCAAATCCTCCACCTGGGGGAAAACGATGCAGCTGCACATGTGTTTAATCAGGGCAGACAACTCTCTGGTCAGTATTACTGAGAACATTGGCTGAGACATTCCTGCTGCCAAGCCCACTCTCATTTGGAAGGTGCCAGTTGCCAGGAAATGGAGCACTGACAGCACTTGCACAAGAGGGGAGGGATCCCGGTAGGGTGACGGATGGCAGAGGTTAGGTCAGGCTCCAACTGGGCACACAGCTCTGTGATTGTGGTCCTGTCCAGTCTATAGGTGAGGATAATGTGCCTGTCCTCCATTGTTAAGTCCACCAGGGTTCTGTACAAGGAGGGATGTCTCCATCTCCTATTCATCCGCAGCGGTTGCAATCTAGGGGGCAAAATGGTGAGCAGCAGGTCATTATCTCTTAATTCCAACCACTACAGTTCAATGCATGTTGTGATTGTAACAGTATTTTGTTGGAGATGTCCAAATGGTGAATTTGTGTACTGTGACGCAGTTAGGATCCATGGCCTGCCCCCCACCACCGAAATGGCGTCCACCTGTCCTGTACGGAGGGACAGGTAGAAATGATGTAATTCCACTGACGTTGTGTGCCGTTGCCAGAGGCGGTCGAAAACCGCCGTGCAACTCCTCATTGGTTAACATTAGGCCCTACGGGGTACAGTGGCCAATGGTAATGTACGCAGGTGGTGATGGTATGCACCGCCGCGGACGTCACCCCCATTTTCTGTCTGTTCACTCACTTGCTACCTGACCTTCAACAGGAGAGGACCTACACTGCATGTGCTGCTGTGACCTGTGTCTGTAACTGACCATGGCTCGAGCGACTGGGGAAAGTGCCCCTGCCTTCACCTCGGCGGAGTTAGAGAGACTGGTGGATGGGGTCCTACCCCAGTACCGAACGCTCCAGACAAACAGGTGAGAACGATGCATAGTGCGTGAATGCATTGAGTGCTGTGTGTGAAGGCCTCATGTGGATTCTGGGTGGTGGATGGGCCCTGGGCAGTGTGCAGCATGTATGGTGGGACATGTCTGTGCTAAAGGGGATGGGAAGGGGCATGGTGGGCCATGAGTGTAACAGGCAGGACGGTTAGACTAATACATTTCCCTGTGTCTATTTCCCTGCAGGTCAGCACCACCACAAGGGACCCCCTGGGGGTCTACGGCAGACAGAGCACCCACTGACGGAAACAGTGGGAGGATCTGAAACTCTGGGAACGGAAGACCTGTGGTGGCCCAGCTGGGGATGGCCTCCCAACAAGGAAGTGGTGCCCGTTGGACCCTGACCCCCCTGATGACAAGCATACTGGCGGTGGCCTATCCAGAGCTGGATGGGCGCTTTGGGGCATCACAGCAGCCACAAGGGGGTGAGTACAGTGTCCCAATATACAACTTGCACCTGGTGGGGTCGGATCCGGGTGGGTGGTGGTGCCCTGTGGGTGCCCCAAGCCCAGGCCTTGTATTGCAGGGTTGGTCTCATGTTGGGCAGGTTTCTGATGTGAAAGTACTCAAACCAAGTTAGTAGGCATCCACTACTGGGCAGGGGTCTGTGGGTCTCAGGTATGCTGCAATTGGCATTAGGTGTCCCCATCCATGGTCTAGTGACTAGCATTGTGACTGGTAGTGCATTGCCTAGAGTGTAGGGCTGTTCCCTGTGTGCTTGTTGTGTATGCCAATGGTAGTGTTGTTGGTGCCATTGACCAAGTGTATCCTTTGTGCCCCCCCACTTTTTGTTTTGTCATCCTGTCCTTATGTGCATTAGCATCATCTGGCAGAGGAGCAGAGGCACCAGCGACGGAGGGAGCTGCATCCCACAGGACCCAGGAGGCCGAATCCAATGACGGTGAGGGCACCAGTGGGATGGAGGGCGAGGGGAGCACCACGGCGCGGACACGGAGCGGAGCGGACAGTTCGGATATGGATTCCTCCTCCGATGGAAGCTCCCTTGTGGTGGCGGACACCTCTATGCCCACCCCAGCTACAGGTACAGCCGCCACCCCCGTACCAGCACCGCCCTCCCAGCAAGTTTCCCGTGCCCGCTCACCCAGGAGGGTAGGCATAACCTTCGCCCCAGGCACCTCATGCCCTGCCCCAATTAGCCCTGCTGTCCTGAGTGAGGAGGCTATTAACCTCCTGCGATCCATCTCTGTTGGGCAGTCAACCATTGCAAATGCCATCTAGGGGCTGGCAGCCCAAATGCAACAGACAAATGCATTCCTGGAGGGCACTCACACTGGCATGGCGGCCCTACATAGATCAATCCAGGCTCTGGCCTCGTCTCTGATGGAATCTATTGTCCATGTTTCTAGCCTCCCCCTCCAACTTCCTCTACCCAATCCCATTCCCCTCAACCCCAACCTATCCCAAGCACACAGTCAGATGAGCATGCACCCAGGACAACAAACAAGAGTGGACATGGCAAACACAAGCACCACACTTCATCCCACAGGCACTCACCCAAACACCATCCAGAATCAGACATACCAACATCCACTGCCTACACTGTGGCCCCTCCTCCACATCATGCACCTCCCTCCCAGTTTCGTCTCCACTTACACCTGCATGCACTACATCCTCATCCACTACCCCATCACCAGCACACCTAACACCACACGCCCCTCACTGGCAGTCACCACCCCCACTTCCATGCACACGTCACCTGTGTCCTCTCCCACTGTGTCTGTGCCCCCTCCTCCCAAAGTACACAAATGCAAGCACTCAGACACCCAACAGCCATCCACCTCACAACAGCATACAACCCATGCTCCTGCACCCAAACACAGCAGACAGACACCTGCTATCACCACTCCCTCTTCCTCCACTCCCAAACCATCTCCCTCTTCCCACCCCAATGTCCCTAAGAAGCTTTTTCTCTCCACCACTGACCTCTTCCCTACCCCTCCCCCGTCTCTCGTGTCAAGCCAGGGCGGTCAAAACCCAGGCAAGCACCTCAGCCATCCAGTCAACGGTTACAGTAGTGTTCACAGCTAGTCCAGGTGGGAGAGAATCACGGGCACCAGGCAGCCACTCTGAAAGGGTGCCTGCACCAAGTGCTGCAAGGAAGGGCAAGGAGGCACACCCAGATGCTGCTGCAAGGAAGGGCAAGGAAGCACAACCAGCTGCTGCACAGAAGGGCAGGGAGGCACCCCAGCTGCTAAAAGGAAGGGCAAGGTGCAATCCCCGCCTGCTGAAAGGGCAAGGAACAGTCCTCAGCTGCTGGCAGGAAGGGCAAGGGGCCTGTACCAGCAGGCAGAAAGGACAAGATACCTGGTGCTGGGACTCAGTCGGAGCCCCCAACACCAACCATGGTGGTTCAGCCATCCGAGGCTGAAGGGGAAGGGCTGGAGTCTCCCCCACCACTGCCAGCACCACCAGCAGCACTGCCACAAGCGCCTCCACCAGCATCACCACCAGTGCCACCACCAGCACCGCTGCCAGCAGCAGCACCCCCAGTGGGCAGCCGTCACCAACACCAGTGCCAGCAGCAGCAGCCCCAGGGGGCAGCTATCAGAGGCTGCAGGGGATGGGCTGGAGCCTCCCCCAACCACTGCCAGCTCACCAGCAGCACCACCACTGCCACCATTGAGCAGCCATCATCGCTGGTGGACAGTGTGTAGTCCTGCATCCATGGGCTGTTGTGCAGCCTAGCCCCAGCAAATCCTGTGGGTCTGACACCCAGGTGAGAGACTGTGACCCTGCACTCCCCAAGATCTGCATCACAGTGCACAATGCCCCCTCCAGAACCAGTGGAAGAAGCCATCCACTCACTCCATCGTCCCCCGGATGGAGCTCACTGGGCACAATGCCCCCTCCAGAACTAGTGGAAGAAGCCATCCACTCACCCCATCCTTCCCAGGATGAAGCTCACTGGGCACAATGCCCCCTCCAGAACCAATAATAGAAGTCACCCACTTGGGAGCCTGTGGCCTTGCACTTCTCAGGATCAAGCACAGGGCATGTAGCCCCCTCCAGAGCCAGTGGGCAAGTCACCCTCTTGAGAGACTGTGGCCTTGCACTCCCTTGGGCCAAGCAGTGGGCAAATCACCCACTTGAAAGACTGTGGCCTTGCACTCCCCAGGACCAAGAAGTGGGCAAATCACCCACTTGAAAGATTGTGGCCTTGCACTCCCCAGAGCCAAGCAGTGGGCAAATCACCCACTTGAAAGACTGTGGCTTTGCACTCCCCAGGACCAAGCAGTGGGCAAATCACCCACTTGAAAGACTGTGGCCTTGCACTCCCAAGGACCAAGCACAGGGAATGTTGCCCCCTCCAGGACCAATGGCGGTGTACCATTTTCCGGCTAAGGTTCCCCCCCATTCCCCGTCCCCCTGAGGTGCCTGTCTATTTTCGACCTGATGCCCCTGCAGTGTTCTCTCTGTGTTGTTGCAGGAGTAAGGTGGGGCCTTGGACTATGTGATGTTGCCTTATGCCCACGGACATTGAGGACTGGACAGTGTCCCTACATTTGTAAATATATATATACTTTTTGATTTTGATGCATGTATTAATACTATTTTATATTATTACACTCCCTTTAATCAATTCCTTTTGTCCTTGCATTATTCCTGAGGGGCACGGGGTGTATGTGAAATGTTACGGCATCTGGTTATGTGTATGGTGTTGGGGGTGGGGATGCTGCGTGTGTGTGTCACTCTGTTTTTCCCTCCCCCCCCTGTGTGCTAGGTGGCAGTACTCACTGTGGTCATCTTTGCCGGTGTTGGTGTTCGTAATGGAGCAGAAGGTAAAAGATCATGAGGAAGACATGCAACTTGGGCTCCATGGCGGCGTGGTTGTTCAATGAGCCTCCACAAGTGAGTTGTTTCCTTTCTGTGGAGTGTTTCTGCCAGGTTTTTTATGTTGTGTGTACTGTCCTCAAAAAGGTGGCTGATTGGTGTCTCATGATACAGTGGGCGGAACATTGTCTTCCACCTGGCTGTATGTGGTTACCACCGTGGTGCCTGTTGGTTTTGCCCCGGCGGTCGCTGTGTTAAAATGGCTGTCTGTCTGAGCGGTTTCCGCCGTTGTCATAATTTCATATTTATTACTGACAGCCTGTTGGCGGTATTACTGCCACTTTATCACTGACCACCAGGGTCATAATGAGGGCCTTAGGTACTGAAGATGCAGATCTTCAGAAGCCAGTCAAGAGGATAGCATAAGAGGCTAAAATCTTAGCTATAGAAAAGAAAGAGCTGATATGGGCCTAAGACCCATTTCTGGTGGCGGCAAACCTATAACTAGGAAGTAAACTTGTGACCCTAAAATCCCCAAAGGTATTGTCCCAGCATACTCAGAAGATGATCATATCACCAAATGGGCCACAGCCTTTGGGAGAGACTCTAGAGCCTTGAAGGTCAGTAAGAAGTATTGGGAACTGTTCTCTGACAAATGCGGGGATAGACTTCAGCCATTGAATGAGGAAGATGCTGAGTCCTATGACCTCTTGAAGGATACCCTACTTGAGGTGTTGGACTCACCACTGAGAGTACAGGATCAGGTTCAGGAAGACTAAAAAAAAACAGAGTCAGACCTGGGTAGATTTTGTAGGTTTTTCAGTGGAAACACTAGGTGGCTGGCTTCAAGGTAACACTGAGCATGATTCTGAAGGGCTTTATAACTTCATTATGAAGGAGCATCTGTTGAGTAATTGTGTTCAAGTGAGGTTACATCAGTACCTGTAGACCTAGGTCCATTTTCTCCTCGGGAGCTGGAGAAGAAGGCAGACCATTGGGCCAATACAAGGGTGACTAAAACTACCACTGGGGGTTGACCATAAGAAAGAGGACAAAAAGCTCTCCCGAGGGAAAGATAGTAACCAAACAAAGAATAAAAGAATAAAAAATAAAAAGTCTTCTAGAGCTTCCCAAAATCTTCTCCGGAAGGTGGGCCCGAGACTCTTCCCAATCTAAGGGTGGGTGCAAAGTAAAAAATGTAATTTCCAAAAAGGCTTGGTGTCCTGACTTCAAGACTCTTGGATAGGGAACTGGAGACTCTACCTATCCAAACAAAAAGAATGGCTGTAGTAAACCTCAGTAAATGCAGTGGTAACTCCCACGATGGGATATTCTAGGTGGGTCCTTTCCATGTCAGTGAACCCACTGAGGCAACTCTAGTCTCAGAGGGTGGGTTTAGTTGCCCTGGCTGTCTGGCCCGGTAATTTTGGAGCGATACAGACAACAGACGCATATCAATGGGGTTAGGGTTGAAGCCCTGAGAGACACTGGTGCCCATGTCACCATGGTGACTGAGCAACTGGTGTCGTCAGACCAATACTTGACTGGTGAGACATGTACAGTCCTCAATGATGATAATCAGGCTAAGGTACATCCCATGGTGATGGTATCCTTAGAATGGGGAGGGGTTACTAGCCAAAAGAAGATGATGGTATCTCCTGCAATCCCCATACAATGTCTGCTAGGCAATGATCTGAAGTCCTCAGATTGGGATGAGGTCAACAGTAATACCCATACAGCTATGCTGGGTATCCCTGAATGGGTGCGTGTAAGAACAAGAGCACAATTGAAAGCCCAGGGTGAAAAAGTAGAAGTAGAGTCTGAAATAATGACCCAACCTACCAAGAGAAAACACAGGCTGTCTGGGAAACCAGCTTCCAAACAGATGCCAGGTTCGGTCCCCCTTCCCCAGGGAGAAAACCTGTCAGCCCCAGAGGGAACTGAGCCCCAGGAGCTTGGACCTTACAAGGCAGAGCTCTTGAACCCTCTAGGGAGAATCTGTGCCAAGGTAGAGTGGTTCTTTCCCACTCTTGAAGGCCTGAGAAGGCAAGCTGCTGATCAGAAAAAGGGAGATATCAGTGGCTCCTACAGGACCCATTGGGAGGAGGGACTCCTTTTCACTGAGGCCTGAGACCCCAACTCTGGTGCCACTAGGAGAGTGGTAGTACCACAACAATTTAGAGAGTTTCTCCTCACTTTGGCCCATGATACCCCCTAGCTGGGCATCTTGGCCAAACAAAAACCTGAATTAGGTCAATTAACGATTTCTACTGGCCAGGTATGTATCAGAAGGTGAAGGAGTTTTGTAACTCCTGTGCCACCTGTCAAGCCATGGAAAGGCCCCCTTAATTCCACTTCCAGTGATTGGGGTTCTCTTTGTAGAGGATACAGATTGACATTGTTGTTCCCCTAGACCCTCCAGCAGCATCAGATCAGGAAACTGATATATACTGGTTGTAGTGGATCATGCAGCCAGGTATCCTGAGGCAATTCTCTTGAGGACTACCTCTACCCTTGCAGTAGCTAGGGACCTCATTGGCATCTTTACCAGAGTGGGCTTTCCAAAGGAGGTGGTGTCAGACAGAATTACAAACTTCATGTCTGGCTACCTGAAATGCATGTGGGGTGAATGTGGTGTGACCTATAAATTCACAACCCAATATCACCCTAAATAACAAGACATTGAAAGGTGTGACTGGTGGACTCCCTGAAAAACTCTGAAGGATATGGGTTGTCTTAATTCCATGCCTGCTTTTGGCTGAGAGGGAAGTGCCACAGAAGGGAATAGGTTTTTCCCACTTTGAAATTCTGTTTGGGCTTCCTGTGAGGGGACCATTTTGTCTTGTGAAGGAGGAATGGAGGTGACCTCTCAGAGAACCTAAACTAGATATTGTGGACTGTGTGCTTGGCTTTTGCTCTGGAATGACTGAGTACATGGAAGAAGCTTCCAAAATCCTTGAGGCTAGCCGAGAGCTCTAGAAGCTTTGGCATGACCAAAAGGCTGTACTAGATGACTTCCAACCAGGGCACAATGTATGGGCTTTTGAGCCTGTGGCTCCTAGGGCCCTCCTGGACAAATGGAGTGGACCCTACCCTTTCTTACAAAGATAAGGAAAAGTCACCTACGTTGTGGACTTTGCCTCTTGCAGGAACCTCTAAAGGTCAATCACCTTAAACCCTATCAAGACAGAGACGAGATGATCATGCTCGGGTCACTGATGAGGGACAGGGAGCTGAGAGTGAACCTCTCCCTGATCTCCCCAGCAACCCCAAAGATGTCTCAGATGAAGGAGTGGCCTTTTCACACACCATCACTGACCAACAGGAGATTTACTGCAAGCATGTCTTGCATCAGTATGCTGAGCTCTTCTTTTTGACTGCTCATCAGACTATCAGGTGTACACATGATGTAGACACTGTGGCAACTTACCTGTCCAAATAAAATCTAAATAAAAATAATTTGGCCATGTCGAAGAGTGCATCAAAGCTGAAGTCAGCAATATGCTGGAATTGGGAGTCATTGAGCACTTGTTGTCTGAGTCCCCAAGCCTCATTCCCAGGGTGGAAATAAATAAATTAGGTTTTGTGTGGACTATGGGGGCCTCAGTGCTGTGACAAAAACAGATGCACATCCAATTCCGAGGTCTGATGAACTGATTGACAGGTGAGGGACAGCTAAATATCTAAATACTTTTGATCTCGCATCAGGGTACTGACAGATAGGTCTGATCCCTGGAGCAAAAGAGAAATCAACATTCTCCACTCCTGATGGGCATTATCAGTTTACTGTAATGCCCTTTGTATTGAAGAATGTCCTTGCCTGTTTCCAGAGATTGGTGAATAAAGTCCTGGCTGGATTGGGAGACTTTAGTGCAGCACATCTTGATCATATTGCTGTTTTTAGCTCAATCTGGCAGTGTCACCTAATCCACCTGGGGAGGGTCTTAGAGGCTCTGAAAAGTGCACGCCTCACTATCAAGGCAAGCAAATGACAGATAGGGAAGGGTCAGGTTGTACACTTGGGTTGCCTTGCAGGTGGAGGCTGAGTTCAAACACTAAAACCCAAGATCCAGACAGTTCTGGACTGGGTAGCTCCAACCACCCTGACAAAACTCAGGGCATTCCTTGGCTTCACTGGGTACTACAGGAGGTTCATGAAAGTCTATAGCACCATTGTGGTAACCGACCTCCAAAAATATGTCCAAGAAAGTGAACTGGACAGTGAGCTGTCAAAAAGCCTTTGACACTCTGAACGAACCAATGTGTTCAACACCTGTTCTAAAAGCTTCAGATTACACCAAACAGTACATGGTGCAGCCAGATGCTTCTGAGCATGGGATAGGAACAGTCCTATCCCAAATAATTGATATTGGACCTGACCAACCTGGTGCTTTCATTATCAGTAGGTTACTGCTCAGAGAGCAGTGTTGGAGTGCCACAGAGAAGGAAGCCTTTGTTGTGGTCTGGTCCCTGAAGAAGCTGAGTCCATACTTGTTTGGATCTCACTAACTTGATCAAACTGGCCACAGGCCTCTCAGATGGCTAATGCAAGTGAAAGGTGAAAACCCTGCACTGTTAAGGTGGTCCACATCCCAACTGAGAATGGATTTTACAGTGGAACATAGACGTGGGACTGACCATTCCAATGCAGATGGCCTTTGCAGGTTATTCCACTTATTAGATAAAGACTCTCTTGGAAAAGGTTAGTTTCATCCTCTTTCCTTTTGGAGTGGGCCATATGGGAAAGTGCCCCTTTTTTTACATAGATACCCCCCCACACTTTTTACCTCGAATCTGATGTGATTCTGAGTGAAAGTGCACTGGGTTTCTGCTAACCAGGTCCCCAGTGCCATATCTCTTTCCCAAAACAGCACAGTTGTTTCCCCAGTTGGCAAAACCTTTAGTACCCTCTGTAAGTCCCTAGTAATTGGTACCCTTTGTACCTAGGCCTGGGGTACTAAAGAGGGTTCCTAAGGGCTGCAGCGTGAATTGTCCCAATGTAAGGGACTCGTCACCAAGCACAGAACAGGCTGCCATTGCAGGCTGCGTGTCTTGTTGTAGACCAAAGTGAAAACATGACAATGCCCAGAGCCTGTGCGCCATGTCCCCTAACACTGTATGCAATATATGTAAGTCACCCCTCTAGCAGACCTTACAGTCCTAAGGCAGGGTGCATTATACAACATGTGAGTGCTTATCTGCTTGAGCAGATATGCCCCTGTTATATCTTTGTCGATTCCCAGACAGTAAGTGACAAGGGAAACCATTTTAAATACATGTGATGGACACTGGTCAATATGAGTTCCCCAGCTACATTATGGCCTCACTGAAGATAGGGATGTTTGGTATCAAACATCTCGTATTGGTAAACCCACATTGATGACAGTGTTGGATTTACCAACACATGCACCCAGAGGGCACCTTAGCGGTGCCCCCATACCCCTACCAGCATTTGGTGAGCTTGCTGACCAGTTTCTGCAAACCTGCCACCCAAGATGCCATTCTGGACCCCTAGGGTGAAAGCCCTCTGCTCTCAGGAGGTCCAGAGCACCCCTTCCCACAGGATGACCTGCTGATTTGCCTTCCTAAATCAACAAGCATCAAAGGCTTGCCATCTTTGAAATACAAATCAGCCCTTGGTACCAAGCCTTCTGGCCTTCTGCATCCCTCATCAAAAATCTGCACCAAAGTCAACTGATCCTGCAGCTGTGACTCCAGAAACTCAGGAGGACTGCCTGCCTTCAATAAAGACTTAAGACCTCCAGTGAACAGTGGACCTATATTCCCAAAACCTCAAAAGAAGGGACTCTGAAGTCTCTGGAACTGCCTGAAGACGACACCTGAAGACACCAATGCACCTGCCGTCTCTGGACTGAGGTGAAGTGGATAACCAGTGCCAACAAGGATCCCAGATCTCCAGAGTCTGAGTCCATTGTGGTTTAATCCCTCCTGGGCTCCCTGAAGTTGCCTGCAGGCTTTGAAAGTAGGCCCCATCTCCAGCCGGCTTATGTGGTAAGAGAAACCCGATCCCTAAATCAACCTCTTCATCCGTCATCCCCAGCCTGGATTGAAGTGGGCCACAGATGTCAACACAGCCCCCCAGGTCTCCTGAGCTCAAGTCTGCTGTGGTTTCACCTCTCGTGGACTCCCCGATTATGCCTGCAGCCTCAGACCACAGCACCCTTCAACTGTGAGTGCTCCTGGACACAGAAATCGAACACCAAAGGACACCTCTGCACCTGTCACCCTTGACAGTATCTGATAGCAGAACTTGTTTTTCCTCCCATGGGATAACATTGCAGAACTCAGAAATTGTACTCTGTCCACGTTTTAAAGTGAAAATAATTCCTATTTAAAAACATATTCACCTGAATGATTTTTGTCTGATGCCTAAACATATATTAAGATACCTGCTAGTTTTATAATTTGGTGTGGATCTCATTCTTGAGCCATGTGACTGTTATTAGCTATTGCTTGCATTTGTAGAGGTCTTGCACTCCTCTGTGTTAAGCCTAAGGCAGCTCGACCAAACTGCCCCTAAATAGAGCAGTTTGGGAATGCATTGTAAACCCTACCCACTCACTGGGGAACCCCTGGAACCTTTACACAGTATTCATATACTACATAAAGGGCCAGATTCCTACCCTAACTAACCATAAGCAGTAGACTAACTAAGTACAAGCAGTTCCGTATTCCTGAGCCTCAACATCCCCTTTATCTTAGCTCAGAGCCTCAAATCTTAACTAACAATGACCTTAACTATCTCCACATCTTCCCCTAGCCTTAATGCTAACTATAACCTTAACCTCAACCTTCAAACTATCCATAATGCTAACCTTAACGTTCTCCCTTACTCATTATTCACATTTTCCATTATATACATTTTTACCTTAACTTCAACTGTATGAATTTGGAATTTGAATTTAAAATTATGTTATTGTATGCTTAGTTAATAAAAAACATTGTATACAAATACTCCAATAAAATTTATGAAAGGCACAATAAAATGTACCTTTAATACTGCAGTATAAAACGTTATAAAGGTCATGTGGATAAGACGATGTAAAATGCATGATTCATTTTAACACACAATTAAGTACTATTATGTTACTTGAAGGAGCTGGCTGTTTTCCTCTGAGAATGTTGGCTTGTGGTCTGGATTTCTAAATGGAGAATGATTTTGGGAAACAGATCAGGAATTTAGTTGTGTTTCCCCTGTGGAAGCATGTGATTACTGCTTGCTGGGATGTGCTCATTCCCAGAATTTTGCAGCAGTGGCGCAGAAGATCTTGGCAATCATTCAGGAATGCTTGCCAGATGCAGATAATGTGTGTAACTGTTTCAGGGGCTTGGTTACAACCGCTGTAGAATCTATTGTTTCCTTTTACAAGCCATTTGAGCACAAAGCTAATGTTGGAAAATCTCCCCAACGCAAATGCAAGAAACTTTTCTTGCATTGGGGACCAACTAGACCTGAAGTAGGTCTGTAGAGTGAGGGTTTTGTAAGAATGCATAATCCAAGAAAAAACTCACTTTGAGAAAGAACTTTTGTCTTCAAGAAGAGATAAAGCATGCACACTTTTGTTAATGTATTTCTCAAAGACCTGATAAAATGTTGGAACCTCCCACAGCCCCTTAATTTTCTGGATAGAAAAGAACATAAGCAGTCACTATAAGGGCTATATCCTGAATTATTTGATAGTTCAATCCTTAGCCTTTGGTCAAGGGTGTTCTAGTTTGTGGCATAATTTGACAAAAGCTCCTTGGCCTGCATACTTTTGTTTTATAAGCCTACATTCCAGCCTTATTTGGGTTGAGGAGATACTACTAGGGAGCCAGAAGACCTGCCTGTACAGATTGAGATGCAGTGTTTCCAGCTACTTGAAGACACAACCATCAATGAAGGCAATAGTTGACAGAACTTTGCCTTTAGTAGCCTCTAGAATTGGGAGAAACAAATATCCTTCTATTCTTTTCTGTAAGGAAAGAAAGGCTGTGAGGAGGAATCCAGCTTTGGGTTTCATTTGTTCCCTATGTTGCCGGTAGGAGGCTTTTGTGTCACACTTAATCCTAAGGTACTTGCTTTCACTGTCTTTAAATAATTTGTGATTGTTTAAACTCCAGGATCCAACTGGCTTTAGTTTTTGGCAAAAAGTTAACACTTTTGTTTTATTCAGATTGATTTGCAGCTTGTTGCCCTGGGACTTGGAGTTTAGCTTGTGTAGTAACCTTTGTAGGCCCACCTTGGTTCTACTAAAAAGGACAATATAATCTGCATAAAACATGCTTGCCTGTTGTTGTCCACTGATTTTAGGTGCAGTAGCATTTATCCGATCAAGATCTTGGGAGAGGTCTGCCAGAAAGAGGTTAAATAACACCCTGGCTAATACATATCCCTGCTTCAGATCAATTGTTATCAGAATCTTGCAAGAGAGTCTTGTTCCACCCTCTGTTTTTACCTGGATCCAAGTGTGTGCTGTACAAAGCATTTCTGTTGCCTTCAATAGTTTCTCAGGGATAACCCAGTTGACTAGTTAATACCAAAGCTTCATCTTATTTACACAATCAAATGTGACCTTCACATCCACAAAACAGGCGTGTAGGAAGCTTTTTAGATTCAAACCCTTATTTAACAGGCAGGTCAGAATTGTAAGGCTGTTCTCTGGTCCCTTTCATGAACGAAAACCTGATTGATTGTATGGAATTATCTTTCACTCATGCAACTAAGTGCACAGCTTTTGTAGAAAAAGGCCTACAGTGGAGTTGGCCTTGTTGTTTAGTGAGGCTACCAAGTGGTAACTAGCTGGATCATTTATGTTGCCTTCTTTCTATTTTGGGAGAATGATTGCACCCTACCAGGATTTTGGTATTTAATTATTAGCAAAACTGTAATTGAATAGAGGTATAAGGTATGAAAGTTCAACCAGCTTGCTAAGTTGGATTTAAACAGGCCATTTGGGGGTCCTTTGGGACCAGGAGCCCCATCCATTTTGTTTTTGAGTATAAGTCTCTCTATGCTTGTTGGAAGGAACACATTTTTATCCCTGGCATTCTGATCCTGCCCTAGCTCAGGTATTTCCTTACAAGACTATTTCTACCAGTGTTCTCATTTGAATGATAATAAGCTGTGAGATATTCAGCCCACGCTTTCTCTGTAAATTTTACATTATTGGCTGTGTATGAGCCTCTTTTTAAATTCTTTATGGGTCTCCAGAATTGGCTTGGATTGTTATTCTTGCAGTCAGACAAAATGTTTCACCCACAGTCTTTTCATTATGCTTCCTCTTTGCTAGCCACATCTCCTTCTTGTACAATAATTTTGCTTGTCTAACTTTTTTCCACATGTGAACTGTTGAACACAGCCATCCACAGGGAACGTTTTAGGTGGTTTAAGGTGTTTTCTGTGGCCCTTGGGGTTGACATGTACCACTCCAACTTTTGTTTTCTGGGGCCAAGTTGATGGCCTTTTTGTCATTTAGAATTTTCATATTTGTGTAGCAACATATTGGCTTTATTTCCCTAATTTGGATGGATTTACGGGATACCTCAAACTGTAATCTGAGCTCTAAGCCTTGTCCACAGCATCAGCCCCTCCTTCAATGCCACCTTGCTCTCATGCTAACCCTAACCTAATCCCAAACTAACTCTATCTACCAAGTAAAACTTGGCAGTCATGACAAGAAAAGAATAATGCTCCCCACACCACGAGAGAAATCTTCCAGAGTGTGGGGGCCTTAGGTTTTTCTTTTTTTTTTCAGAAAAAAACTATTGCACAACGGGTTGCAGACCACACTTTTGGTGCCTTCACTGGAGCAACCATGGCTATGGCTCCTGCGACTGCTCAGAGATCACTGCTGGGCTGGTGGTGAACGCATCTATGGCAGTGTTCTGTCCATCATAGTGGCAGATGTAATGTCCTCCGTCACCCTGACCGACAGAGTAAAGACTGCCAAAGAATAAATACGTCCCTAAGTCTGACTCTACAACGGCTCACTGTTTTAGTTGTAGCTCTGAGGTGCAAATTAAACTTAGATCATTTTATGTCATTATTGCATGATAACTGCTGCTTCATGAACAAGATAGTCTACTATTTTGCATATTATCTTTAATAAATCACCTTATAAAACAACCCTTTTTATATTGTTTTACGTGTCTGTCCTGCATTATGTTTTTCCCAACACTCAGGGGCGGCTCCTTCATTAGGGTGGCGGAGCGTTGCCTCCCCGCCAGCAGCAGCAGCTGCAAAACCTTTACAAGAAAACGATAATAAACTGTGTTTGTTATCTTTTTTTGTAAAGGGGCGGGCCACCGGGTGACGAGCAATGAGGGGGGAGTGACCAGCACTCCCCCTCAGTGCGCATGTATGCTTGGCCGGCTGTCTCGGGCTGACCAAACACACATGCACAGTAGGCTCTCTCCAGCCCAGCAACACAGTTGCCGGGCTGGAGAGAGCATGCACAGGCTCCCAGTCTGCCTGGGAGTGCCCTGCTCTGAGCAGCATCAGGATTGCCCACAGGGCAGGCAGGGAGCCTGTGCCTGCAGCAAAGGAGCGGATGGAGCGATGCGTCGGCGGCCGTGATTGAGGTAAGTGTTTTTTTTTATTATTAGTTTTGTTTTTATTACCACCCACCCCCCGTGCGCACCGTCCCGCGCTGCCCCTTCCACATGCTGCAAGCCGCAAATGGCAACACTTCTAGTTGTTCATGAATAGAGGGCATACAAAATATGTTTAAAGTGCATGATTTACGTCTGGCACTTCCTGTTCTGTTTGGAACTGATGTTTTGTTTTGTGTTATCTCAATTCGTATTCATGACTTTAGTAAAGACAAATCAATAAACACAATTATGGCACAGGTTCAGCAGGATTTTGCTATGAGTTAGGCTCATATTTATATCTGGGCATATGACCCCCCCATTCCATCATGGGTATGGTGTAAATTACTTCATCCACATAGTAGAGGGGCCGCCCGCCTTATTTGTAAATGACTGCCAAGCAGGTGGTTATTTATAAAAGCATTGCCAGTAAACACTGTGGCTGTTCCTGTCAATGTATTTTACTCTGTGCAACATGGCTGTGTTGGCAGGACGCAGCCCTGTAGAATAGAATGTTTATTTTTTCTTTCCAAAAAGAAAATCCCGGAATGGGGTTTTCTTTTAGTAAAGAAAACAAGTAATGCTCATTCAGCATGGGAGTCTTCTCACAAGCAGGTGGAGCATTGTTATGATTTAACTGACCCTCACTGCCAGGGTTTGCCTAGCAATGAGAAACAGTTGAATATGGCTTCATTTCTGCCCATCTAAATTGGATGGGAAGTCATGTATCATGCAGCCATTTCTCCGGTGGCTCTTACTCCCCAAGCCCATGATAGTAGTTTGGCCACTGAAGACATGAGTATACTCTGCCGTGCCAAACTTATGGTCTACCTGAAATTAAATTTTGTGAATGGACCACTATGTCGACAGGAGCAAACTCCGTCCTGACAGAGATCCCTTCTTGACAACATAGAAATCGGGCCTTAGTTTTGTACTGCTCCTGAATTCCCAGAATACGCCATTCCTGACTTTATTCTGAAATTCATGAGAAAGTGAGGAGAGCTTCAAGAGTAAGCCCCTGTCACTTGCATACCTATTTTTAGGGTCGAGTCTGCGTCGCATGCGCTTGCGCATGAGTTTCGCTAAGTGAGACGCTTTTGTAACTAAAAAGGGCTTTGAGCCCTGTCCACGTCACGTCAGTGTTTGTGTTTGGCTTGTGGGCTTGCCATTTAGAATCTGCTTGATGAGAGACCGGGGATGGCGTGCCTGCAGCGGCAAGGAGCAAGCTGAACAGGCCGCAGGGACTGCGGGAGCCGTGACGACCCGCATCCATCTCCCTACAACGCCAACAAACACCCATGGACCTTCGACCCCCCACAGGGAGACGGGGAGACGCAGCAAAGGGGTGCGGCCCCTTCGACAGCCGGGAGAGAAACCCGGTCAGAGAGGTAGGATCGAATCTCTCCAAACTAAGAACGGCATCGCTGGAGGCAGAGGCACGACTTCTCCCCTCTTTTCCATCACAGAGGGACAACAAAAACCCTCCCGCTGGGATAATAAACTTTCGCCCCCCTCCCTCCAGACAACTAATACTGAGGAGGGCAGAGGGGCACGACGGGAGGCACGTGGGGGCGAGGAGACGGGAGGGGTGAGCGACTGGAGGGGCATCGGAGATGATGAGAGCCAGAGGGAGCCAAGAGAACAGAGATACAGGAGAAGGGAGAGGATTGGCACCAGTGTAAGCCACCGAACATCTATATCCTTATCCGAATCCACGGAGGGAATCTCGGGCCCCACGTGGCCAGACTCTGTGGACAATTGAGGCGATGCCCGGCAACAAACCGAACCATAAACCTGTCAGCAAGCCTGCACGACAACTACTATTCTCAGAAGCGCTACAACACAAACGCCTAACCCCCACGAAGATAAACCCTCAAACATCTCCACCTTTAAACGAGTCCACCGCGATGTCTGATAAAGATCAATCCACAACTATGGACAGGATACTACAAGAGATCACAACCGTCAGCCGCCGCATAGAGGGGATGGACGCCTCTATAACTTCATTGACACTAGAAACCAAATCCATGCGATCTGACATTGAAGGCTTTCAATCTAGAGTGACAGGGCTAGAGCAACGCATGGGATCACTAGAGACGCAGATCAACACGTCTCAGGAGCGAGAACAAGACTTCATCTACCTCAGGAGCAAACTAACGGACATGGAGGACAGGAGCCGGAGAGACAATATCCGCGTACTTGGGATCCCGGAAAACAAAGAAGGCTCGGATATGCAGGCTTTTCTGACCTCCACTCTTCCAAAAATTATTTCATTGGACTTTGACCCGCCGCTAGAATTCCAACGGGCACACAGGATAGGCCCAAAATGCTCTGACAACTCCTCAAGGCCCCGCCCAATCATCGCATGCTTGCTGCGGCATAAACAAACCCGACAAATACTCCAAGTAGCACGCAACCACGGCCCTTTCCGAATAGACCAGCACGAGATCCGAATAACCGCCGATTACTCCAAGGAAACCAACGAACGTAGAAAGGCTTTCCTAGCCCTACGACCCAGGCTTCGCAAACTAGAGATGAAATACGGTCTCTTTGACCCTGCAAGAATGTGGGTTACCAAAAATGGAGTATCCAAGGACTTTTATAACCCCGACGAATTGAGAGTCTTCCTTGACTCTTTCCAATCCCAGCCTATGGACTCTCTCAACACAGACAGTGAGCATGACATTGTAGGAGGCAGTGATAGGGCCGAAACCCCCCACTCGGGAATAGAAAAGGTGAAGACGGCTCTACACGACACCGGAGCCAGTCATAGAGGTAGAGACATGGAGAGACTAACCAGATCATATGATGACAGGGGTCAGATTTTACACGCAGTAGTAACCCACACCCAACTATCGGAAAGAGACAAATCCCGCTCCCCTTTAAAGCCTACAACTGGGTCTTCTTGAGAAGGTAACGCGACAAGACGACTTGTGGGACTATCGCTAGAGAGTCGAAAATAACAACTATAGACTCTGCGGAAGGATGAGTACCTTTCCAGATCATATTTGTTTTACTATTGTAATTGTCTAAGACTGCTAGTATCAATGTTAAAACCAGATACATGAAAATACTTATGCTCTTTATGACTAGAGCCGAGGCCCTATAATGGAAAACTACCAGTAAATCATTATTTGCCCTCAGTACACAACAGATGATGATTATTAGAACAGGGATCAGACCCCACCAACTCCCTGTATGTTGAATAAGGGCCCGGTCCCGACCCTATAACCCTATAACAAGGTAACAAGGTAACAGGGGCATTAAACAGATAACAAAAATAAACACTAATTAACTATCATGGAACTTACCTTATATTCCACAAACTACAAAATATCTCATGGTAGCAAATAACAAAGTATGTGAAACCTCCCTAATACACACCACACTCGACCAGCGCTGACATTAGAACCGTTTAGCCCCCATTATCACCCCAAGGGATAGGACTAGACCGCGTAAAGATAAATTAACTCCAATACAGGGACACACAATATGATATAACCTGAGACATATCAAAGCTCCCATTACTTGACTTTACTTTATTCTACAATAAGTAACTGGGGAAAAAAAATAAAAAATAGAACACGAGGACATAATACAACATAATACCGCATAACGAAGCGAAATAATATGACATTCTACACTGCCACTCCGCACCACATTATAACATCACAATGTAAATTATAAACTATTAGCTATTCCTTTCCCCAGATGTTCGTACCTACCCCCATCCTAATCATTATTACTATCTTAACCTACCATCTACAATAGAACGACTATGATGGTGGCACATACCAAGTAAAACCTTAGTAGGTCAGTATTATGATGTAATAATACACGGCAAGGAGTTAGTAATAGGACGAGATACGCATTATCCTCGCGTAACCCGGGGCTCAGCTACACTCATTACCTATCCTACGATTAATAGAGAGACGCTTGGCATAATGGCTCCTAACATGATAATGTGATAAGATACCAGGATATGTTATGTTGATCAACCTAATATGTCATTGAAAAGTTGTAAGGCGAGACGAGACGAGGCAGTGTTATAGTTGAATAGAAATGCTCAGGAAGTATTATATTATACTGTATATTAGTATCTTTATGTACCCATGCATACGCGAGAACTGTAATACTCTGTTTGAGCTCTTTCCCCCCCCTCCTTCGCCCTACCCCCCCTCCCTCGCCAGCCGGTCTCGGTCTTTCTGTCTGCCCAGTCCCTACTTTAATTTACGACCCTATCTTATGAACTCCTAAACACCCTACGATACCATACAACATCAAGTACTAGGCACAACATCCTAAACACCATACCCCATCAACACCCGACACCCCCCCTCCTCTCCAGCACCGCCCAGGTACTATAGTTATTAACCGACCATTACTTCTGCCAATATACACTTTAGTTATATAACTAACACACTAGCCACTAACCACTGATGAACAGACCCACTTCCCGATACATAAACATAAACATAAGCACTGCTGTGTACCCCCCCACCCCTCCTTATCACCGACATATCGATAACTGGCTGTCTGTTCTTTCCCCCCTCACCCCCCCGATCGAGATCGCCCGACGGCACGAGAGCTCCGAGAGAAATCGGTCCCGCCGTTTACAGACCTAACGAACGAAGGAGGTTGGACTCCTAACCTCCCTCATCCCTATCCTTCTCCACTTCTTCCCCCAAATTGCACGCTCTCTTGCTATACTCTCAATCTCAACTTCAGCACACGCATCCATCCCTTCCCCCTCCTTTTCCCTCTTTTCTTCTCCCTCTCATTTCTCCTTGTCTTCTTTTCCCCTCATATTTCCCCTCCATCTGGCTCTCATCCTACTTATATTGCCTCTCTTCCTTCACCCTCTCCTCTCTCTTCACTTTCTTCTCCAGAGGACTCCCTTGGCCTCCACCAGCCGCTAACCCTCGTATAAAATAAAACACCGTATCACATCGAAACACAACTCCCAGTCTACCAACTAAGTCAATATCTCCCACCCTCCCTCCCCTCCCCACCAACACCAACCCCGGAACGAGGGTGCTTACTCACAATTATCCAATATGTCGAAATCCCACCCTCAAGCGACGCGACCATTACGCATACTCTCTTGGAATGTACACGGCTTGACGAGCTATGTTAAGCGGAAAAAGATACTGTCCTATCTTCAATCCAAAAAAACAGATATAGCTCTGATTCAAGAGACTCACCTTGACACTCTGGAATCCAGTAAACTTAAACGGGATTGGGTAGGGAGGGTTGCCTTCAGCTGCCGTCCGACGAGTCAGGAATCTGGAAGTAACGGACCCCGCAAATGTGGAGTGGCGATACTAGTACGTAAATCCCTCCCAGTCACTATCATTAAAACCTGGAATGATACGGAAGGAAGGTATATATTTGCTAAACTAAAACTAGGGGACACTGTTTTATGCGTGGGATCCATTTACGCACCAACCGGCCCAAAACGCCCATTCCTTCTCCAGCTAAATCGCCTCCTGACAGAAATCGGAACTACTCGATACATAATCGGGGGAGACTGAAATCTCGTCCAAGACGCCATAATGGATAGGACAGGCCCTGTTGATATATGTAACAATCACGACAGAGCGCTTCTGACAGACCTGACCACCGACGTCGGTCTGGTGGACTGCTGGAGAATACAACACCCGAAAGATAAAGAATATACTTTCCTATCCACCGTCCATGGCACCCAATCGCGTCTGGATTATTTCTTAGTATCACACGCTGTAATCCCTCATATACAAGACACCTGCATCCTAGATAGCGGGCTCTCAGATCACTCCCCAATACTAATCCGGATCCAGGTGGGACTCTCCTTCTCTGGTCGTAAACCATGGCGATTGGCTGTACACAGATATCGCTCTCCCCAAGGGAAGGAACAATTAAAAGCTCATGTAGCTACATACATGGCCGAGAATACAGGCACTGTATCCTCAAAAAGGATCCTATGGGCGGCAGCAAAAGCAACCCTAAGAGGGAATATGATGCGAGATGCAGCACTGGCCAACAAAGACAGAATAGCCCGCCAAACCACTTTAGAGACCACGATACAGGACCTCACTAAACAATATACCGCCCAACCATCCCCTAGGCTGCGACACGCCTTAGAACAGGCCCGCATGGCACACAATGAACTCTATACATCTCAGGCGGAATACGCACTGCAAAAATTGCGAGGCCGCCATTACGAACAAGGGGAAAAAGCAGGTAGCCTCCTAGCGGCACAGCTCCGACAAAGAGAGGCAGCCTCTGCCATTGCGGCCATAACATCTTCTTCAGGAACAGTGCTAACTCGCCCACAAGACATTGTAAACGAGTTCACCAAGTACTACCGACATTTGTACACTCCTGAAACAACGACAGATCAAACACAAATGGAGACATTCCTTATCGCGGCCAATCTGCCCCGTCTGTCTGAGGCAGGCAGGGCCCTCTTGGATGGTAACATAAGCAAAGAAGAGATAACCCAAGTTATAACAAGCCTCCCCTACCATAAATCACCAGGAGAGGACGGATTCCCTGCGGAATTCTATAAATGGGCTGGGGAAGAGGCAATAACCGCAGTACATGAAGCACTGACGGAAGCATGTCAAGAAGGCTCCCTGGGCGCTCTATCCAATAAAGCCACGATTGTCATTTTGCCTAAGCCAGGGAGAGACCCCCTTCTTTGCGGCAGTTACCGTCCTATCTCCCTTTAGAATGGGGATGTCAAACTCCTAGCCAGTGTTCTAGCAGCGCGGCTACGCAAGGTGATACCATCATTGATTCACAATACCCAAGTAGGATTTGTACCAGGCCGTACCTCCAGAAATCATATGCGAACTCTTTGCCATACACTGTTAGAATCCATACAATTACCTGACGAAGCCCTAGCCCTGTCCCTAGATGCGGAGAAAGCATTCGACCTCATTGAGTGGTCCTACCTATTCACAACCATGAAGCATTTTGGCCTGGGGGAACAATTTATCTCTAAAGTGCGTTTATTATATGACCATCCCACAGCACAGGTTAACTGTGGGGGCATCATGTCAGACCCATTCCCTATCGGAAGGGGCACACGCCAGGGATGCCCCTTGTTGCCACTTCTATTTTTATTGGCTATGGAACCCCTAGCTGCCACCATACGAAATTCTCACCAAATAAAAGGGATCCATATCACCGGGGGCATATCCAAAATATATCTCTACGCAGACGACATTCTGTTAACAATGTCCGATCTAGAAACCTCGCTCCCAGCACTACTTTCCACTATAAAAGACTTTGCATCCCTATCCGGATATCGGGTAAACTGGGATAAAAGTGAGGCACTACCATTATCCCGCATAACGACGAGGGCAGCGATACATGGCCTCCAATTCAAATGGACCCCGACCCGCCTTAAATATTTAGGAACGTTCATTAACAGAGGTCTAGAACATATGGTCAGGGACAACATAGACCCCCTTATATCTAAAATGAAACAAGACTTTGCCAAATGGTCCCTACTAGGCCTGTCCATGTGGGGCAGGACACAGGCGGTCAGAATGGTCACCTTACCACGCTTCACATACGTGCTAGGCATGCTCCCCCTACAGATACCTCTTTCCTCACTCCGATTAATAGACGCATCCATAAGGGCCTTCGTCTGGGGCTCCTCACGCCCAAGACTGAAACCTGCAATAATACTGGCACGGCGGCTCTACGGAGGATTAGGACTACCCTCGGTAGAACAATACTCTCTGGCCCTACAACTCTCACAGCTAATATATACACTTCCGGATATAGCCGATCCACTGCAATGGGTGATCACAGAGAAACTCCTATATGGACAGTATACGGAGATGGGAGGAACATACGCCGACCATGTTCCCTTAGCTAACCCCATCCTCAAGGCTACAAACACAGCGTGGTGCAGAGCCCATCGACTACTAGGAGTACACCCCTCCCTGCATACTCAGGCTCCCATAGCAGGGAATAAAAGCATTAAAATAGGAGGGAATATTCTCAGATGGCCCCAATGGTCCGAGGCAGGTATCCACAATATATCTCACATAATAGATGGAGATAGCTTCCGCACATTCGCCTCCCTCCAGGAAGAATTCGGCATCCAAAGTAACCAGGAGTGGCGATATCTACAGCTCAAACACTGTATGCGGAGAACATTAGGAACCCCCCCGTGGATGCTCAAAACCTCACCCATCGTCACCTATCTTCAGAAATGGGGCCGACAAAAAGGCGTCTTGGCTGGCCTCTATGCTGAATTAACTAACCACCTTTACTCTCAGCCTTTACTTGAACGACTACGCTTAAAGTGGCAGGATATTCTAGAGATAACCTACACGGACGAAGAATGGCCAGACATACTAGAAGCCCTCGACAGGGGCGTACGTGAAGCACGCCTGAAATTTTGCCTATTTAAAATCCTTCAGGGGTGGTACTGGACCCCGTTAAACTCTTCAGGGCAGGGCTGATACCTCACGCGAACTGTTGGAGATGCACAGAGCCATATTGTGACCAACTCCATATTTTATGCCACTGTCCAACGGTACAGTCACTATGGGACGCGGTACGCCTCGCCTTACGGACTTCATACAGATACCAAAACCGACCCCACCAGCATTTATCATTCTACATGACATTCGTCCGTATCCCTCCCTATCGCGGGCACATAAACGATTAATCCACACGGCGCTTGCCACGGCCAAAATATGCATACTCTGGCACTGGAGATCTAGCATTGCCCCCACACCCATAGAATGGATGACGGCCATGTATCAAACGGCTACCCATGAACGAGTGATTTATAACCTACAGGACCAAGCAGAACAATTTGAGGAGGTCTGGCGCCCATTCTTGAAGAGACCATGAAGCGGCTGGTGGATGACCAACGGATGATCAATGTTCAATGATCAATGATTAGGGAATATCAATTACCAATCACCCTCTGAGAATCCTAGACTCCGGAAACACATTTAATCTCCTACTGTCCCCTCTTTCTCTCCCTAGCTACGCTATCCTCTCCCCTTTCTCTCTTTTTTCTCTCTCTCTATCAATCCACAGGCCTCTAATTTTGTCATATGCACGAGACCCTGAACTACCCAACATAGTAATACAAGTCGCTTCCTAACACAAACAAGGACTGAGAAATCAACTCACATAAGACGTAGACACTCTCTAACCGACCTTACCATATCTAACATACATACTATCTACCCCTAGATAATAACTTGCTACAGACGGAGCAGTACAGAACGATCTACTCTTAGGCCTGAACAAGCTAGTCTCAGGATACAAAGACCCCCTGCCTATCTCGAGTCTCTTCATTCTACATTCCCCCGGGATTACCCTTCCTCTTTCTTCCTCTTTCTTCCCCTTCTCTCCCCCTCCCCATTTCATATGACTATTTCGTCTCTCCCCTATACCAAGATCAACCCCTCCCACACAACCCTATCCTTGCTCCCCCTCCCTTTACCACCCCCCCCACCTGTTCTCCACTTTTCTTCAAAATAAGGGTACAAAACTCAACTATGCAACTGGGAATTCTTACTTACCTGACAGTACATGCATATATGCTCACAATGGAAATAATTGTGGTAAAAGAACAAAAACAATGTTTTGAAAGCTAAACAGTTTGTTTATATGCTGTATGTATCGCCTTATATATTCTTAATAAAACTTTTGAAACTTTAAAAAAAAAAAAAAAAAAGAATCTGCTTGATTTCATTAGTGGAAGGCATGCTCACGTCATGCCTTTTCCGGTGGATAGCCCTCCTCGAGCGCATCAACCAAGTACAGAAAACATGTGAGGCTCGCTGTTTTCTGTCTGGCTCGTGGACTACTTTTTCCTCTCTTTTCCCAGCACTTTTTCCGGTTAGTACAAAAATGCAATTTTGCCGATAGGTTTCATTACCAGTGAAAAGTCGGGTTAGGAGTTTACAACGCTAACAGCTCTAACACGAGCAAACGCGAGACCCGTTGCATTGCAAATGCTTGTTGTGAATTATGCCCATCAGCTCATGAATTGTTCTCACAGCAGCAACAAAAGGGAATAGAAATTCAATGTACATGTAGTTACATCATTGGGCTATTGCTCTACGCTGGATATTATACAATGCATGCATATCTCGTAAGTATACTTAATGTGTTAATGTTGCCAAGTACAGTGTTGCTTCTGTCCTAAAATGTTGTGCCAAGTGTCCTATTACATTGATTGTTTTCCTTTATTAATACTGGGAGTTGGATATTTTCGTTATGAAAAGTCACAATCACAATTGCCACCACTATGTTTGAGCTGAAGTGTAAAAGTGGCTCGCAATAATTATGACAGGACTTGCTGTATTTTGAGTATGTACCCCCTAGAGCTGCCTGTAGTGTCGCTGGCCAGTGGCGTAACTGGCCAGCCGACATTGAAATGTTAAAGAGGGGTGTTCAGGGGTTATGTAACACCTCGTGTGAAATCCCCGGATGTTTCCGAGGGATTTCACCTCGTTCTTGGGTGTTGTTTGGTTCGCTCCGTGGCCTCCGGCCCGGAGCTATAAATAAAGAGGAGGTGTGGCTGGGGGCATGCTGGCACAGATATGCGAGACGTAGCCCCGTGTGAAAGGGCTCGTCTCGGAACAGGCCTCCCCCAGTCACACCGACCGGTAAGAAAATATACTGAGTCGCGTGTTTCATTTTATTACCAGCGCGCGACGCGCTATGTGTGTTAAGCCCTTTTCAGGGCTTTAAACACAACAAATTGGCGACAAGGCAGGTGACCTCACGCCTCTGGTTTGGAGCTCCCCTGCGGCCGTGTGACACACACGGTGCTCGTGCAGAGGGCAGCCGACCCAACAAAAAAAAAAAAAAGAAAAGAAACAAACTGCTACAGAACAAAGCAAATGAAAATTGTAAGGAAGAAAAACGAAGAAGTGCTCATACAAAGCACCCATGCTGAAGTTTTTTTTTTCCCTTTGAATCCTCTTAAGAAGAGAACTGGCAAACATAGGAAGGAGAATCCACACTGAAAAAAAAAGAAGCACGTCAAGGCACAGTGAGTACAAGTGCCCCCCCCCCCCATAGCCCATAACAAGGCACAGAACACCAGTAGTCACTTCGCAAGACAGACACTGCGCAAGAGACCCATCTGGAATATGTGACAGAACAACTAGGTCCTAAACAACTATAGCCTACGAACAACTATTGTGTCTGAATAACAATTGCCTGAACAACTAATATATATATATATTCTAAACAACTAATAAACCATAAAAACCAAAAGGAAAACCTTACCTTAAAATTAGTTGTTCAGGCAATTGTTATTCAGGCACAATTGTTGTTTAGACAGTAGTTGTTCAGTACTTAGTTGTATAGACTTTTTAGTTGTTTAGCAGTAGTGGTTCAGGCAAGTAGTGGTTTAGACCTAGTTGTTCAGGATGTTTCCCACCCATCTGGCATCACCCTTGCCACAATGTCAGCAATACCTCCAGTAGAACCATTTGTGGTGGAAGGCGCTCGATCTACGCAAGCGCCAAAGTGGAGAGAATGGGTAGAGAGATTGTTGCTATATTTTGAGGCCACAAAGGTAGCAAATGACCAGAAACGTGCCATGCTCATCCACATAGGAGGGAAGGGCATATATAAGATATCAAAAAACCTTGTGGAAGATGCGCCAAAAACACATGCGACACTCATAGCTGCCCTCAACCGCCATTTTGAACCAATGGTCAATACTGATTACGAGAGATTTATATTTAGACAAGCAAGGCAACAGGTGGAGGAGTTGTTAGATGCTTTTCACCTACGGCTAAGGGAGTTAGCGGGCACGTGCCGATTCAACGATGAGACTGAAGAAGTCTGAGGACAATTGATACAAGGATGTGCCTCTCTCCCGCTCAGGGAACGCATCCTAGTGGAATCAGGAAAATCATTACTGGATATTCTACAGCTGGGTCGCACAAAGGAGCTATCAAAAGCCAGGGCTTCGCACATGGAGGCAGCGTTACAGCGTCCCATCAAGGAAGAGGTGACCAATGCAGTAAGGGTACCCAGGATGAAAACCCCAAAAAAGGTGAATAGTCCACGGCCCAGACAGTACGGGTATTGTGGTGGAGTACCACACTGAGCATCTGAATGTCCGGCAAGGGGAAAAATATGCTCTGCTTGCGGAAAAATGAATCATTTTGCCAAGGTTTGCAGATCCAAAAGCGCTCGAGGGGCTACTGTCAACATTACACTCGAAGATGCCCCTCCCGAAAAATCGGAGCGAGGGAGCGACATGGATGATGACGAAACGGTCATTCATGTCGTACACTCCTTATTTGCGGCCACACCTTCCAGCCCTCGCCAAGCGCAACTTCCAAGGTGCCAGATAGTCATGGGTCATCACGAAGTGGTTGCTGTAGTAGATACAGGGGCTTCCATAAACCTACTGGCAGCAGAAGAACATTGCAAAATGTCCCCGACTCCAGCACTGACAAAGACAAATGTCAAGGTGTATGCATATGGACAGAGCACCCCCCTCTCCCTGAGGGGTATGTTCCAGACCACCATCACTCATGGACAACAGTCAATAGTGGCGAAGGTGTACGTGACCGAGGGAGGAACCGGCATGCTACTAGGCTGTCGGGCCGCAGAGGAGTTAAAAATAGTGACCTTTGCGCTCAGCATTCACCAAGAGTCGGTGACGGACTTGGTAGCCAAATATGAGGGAATCTTCAATGGCATTGGGTGCCTCCGAGGCCGGGAGATCAAGCTCCATATTGATCACACAATTCAACCAATAGCTCTCCGCCATCGGCGAGTAGCGTTTTATCTCAGACCACAGGTGGAGAAAGAATTAGACAATCTGGAGAAAGCCGGGATCATTGAGAAGGTTTCGGGGCCCACCCCCTGGGTTTCTCCAATCGTGGTAGCTCGGAAGCCCAAACAACCAGGCGAGGTGAGAATCTGTGTGGACATGCGTCTCCCAAATGCGGCCATTAAGAGAGAGAGACACCTGACCCCTACGATCAATGACATTTTAGTAGAACTCAGTGATTCTAGATGGTTCTCGAAGCTTGATCTCCGGTCTGGATACCACCAGTTGGTGTTGGCCCCGGAATCCCGCTACATAACGACCTTCTCTACCCATGTGGGGCTCCGGAGGTACAAACGTCTGAGTTTTGGGGTATCCAGTGCGGCAGAGGTATTCCAAAATATCATCCAGGAGCTGTTGGTGGATTTGCCAGGCACCATAAATGTAAGTGACGATATCCTTGTCCATGCCCCCACCATTGCTGAACACAACGCCCGACTACAAAAGGTATTTCAGCGCCATCAGGACTCGGGACTCACTTTGCATCAGCAAAAGTGTGAATTTCTAAAAAACAGAATACAATTCTTTGGTTACACGTTCTCGGAGAACGGGGTTGCTCCAGACCCCGCGAAGGTAAACGACATCAAGGAGGCGCCACCGCCCACTACAGTCACCGAGGTCAGAAGTTTTCTAGGAATGGTAAACTACTGTGGTAGATTTATAAAGGACTTATCCAATCTGACCCAACCTCTGAGGAACCTCCTCAAGGTATCCGAGTCCTGGCAATGGGGGTCCACTGAACAAACAGCTTTGATAAAATCAAAGAAGCGTTGTCCAGCGACACGGAGCTGAAATATTTTGATCCAAGAAGAAATACCAAGGTCGCTGTTTATGCGGGACCCAAGGGTTTAGGTGCTGTGCTATTGCAGGAACATGGGGAAGGAATGTGGGCTCCTGTCGCCTATGCCAGCCGTTCGCTCACTGACACTGAACAGCGTTATTCGCAAATTGAAAAGGAGGCCATAGCGCTCCACTGGGGTTGCAAGCATTTCCATATTTACGTGTATGGCCGCCCGTTTGTCGTGACCACTGACCATAAGCCATTGCTTCCGCTTTTCAATGGAACCGCTTCCAAGCCACCGCCCAGAATTGAGAAATGGATGCTACAATTGCAAGATTATCGATGTCAATTGGAATATCGCCCAGGGTCCGAAAACCCGGCTGACTATCTATCGAGACATTCCAGAAGTGCATCAGAGGTGGAGGTTAAAGAAGCAAAAGAAACTGAAGAATATGTTAGATATGTGACTGATTGATCCCGGCCGTTGCCAATGACTATGGGGGAAATAATACAAGCAACTAAGTTGGATGAGTGCCTGCAGAAAGTTATGGCAGCCGTACAGAGTAATCAGTGGCACCATGTCAAAAGCCAATTGCCTTTGTTGAACATTGAGTCTCAACGTGTCCTTCGAAGTCTCTACAGCGTGAAGAGTGAATTTACCACTGACTCCCAAGGGTGCCTGTTAAGGGGAGGTCATTTGGTGATCCCTTCGTCCCTCACCGCCAAAGCTGTTGAGTTGGCACACAATGGCCACCAAGGGATGGTCAAGACTAAGAGCCGCCTCCGATCCAAAGTATGGTTTCCCCTAATGGATGAAAAGGTTGAACGTTTGGTCAGGTCGTGCCGTTGGTGTCAGGCTACAGGTAAGTCGAGCCAGCCTGTCCCCATTGAGACTGAGCCAACCCCAACAGGTCCGTGGGTTTCCGCAAGTCTGGATTTCGGCAGTTTGCCTGATGGACGTCACACTATGGTCATCATTGATGATTTCTCAAAGTACCCTGAGGTTGAGATTATTCCTGTCCTCACGCCAGAGGTAGTAATTTCTGGATTAGAGAAAGTTATGGCCACTCATGGTCTTATTGCAGAAATTAAGACTGACAATGGCCGCCTTTTCAGAGCAAGGAACCGGCTGAGTACCTAAGGATCACTGGCACCCGTCATCGCCGGGTTACCCCTCGGTGGCCTCAAGCCAACGGGGAGGTGGAACGGTTTATGCGGACTTTGAATAAATTGATACGAATTGCGGTGGCCGGCAGCCAGTCTGTTGAATATGCCATTTTCTCGTTCTTACGGAATTATCGACAAACACCTCATTCTACCACCAATCTCGCTCCGAGTAATGTTGTCTTTGGGCTGGCGTCTGTTGATGCTATTCCTCATCATCCTTCTTGGGTTCCTCCGGAGTTGGCCCGAGACGTGGTTCAGGAGAAAAGGCGGATTTCGAATGCACGAGTCAGCTGTGCTCGGCGAGCCACAGCATCAGACCTGAGAGTGGGTGATTGTGGGTTACTCAAGCAGACCCTACCTGGTAGTAAGTTTCGTACGCCTTACTCTACGGTTCCCTGGAGAATTGTTCAACGGAATGGGTCTGCTGTGGTTGCCCAGCGGGGTACCGATATCGTGACCCGCAATGTGTCGTTTTTCAAGAGGTTTCATGACGCGGGACCCTCTCGAGCTGAAAGTGTTGATGATGCTGATGGAGGTAGCCCGGTATTCGAAGGACCTGAAGCGAGTGTATCACCGCGTGATCCTGTGAGTCGTCCTGACGGTGGTGTTGAGCCTGTCCCGTTTGAACCAGTGACTGGTGGTTCAGCCACTGAGGTGGCGTCTCAAAGGTCCGGGTCTGCCAGATATGGTTTGCGGGGCAATCCCTGTCCTTCTACTCGTCTCCGTGATCATGTGTGTGATTATTGACTTATTAGTCTGTTTGGCATTTTTGTTGTTTTGCATTTTTTGGAGGAATGTAGTGTCGCTGGCCAGTGGCGTAACTGGCCAGGAGACATTGAAATGTTAAAGAGGGGTGTTCAGGGGTTATGTAACACCCCGTGTGAAATCCCCAGATGTTTCCGAGGGATTTCACCTGTTCTTGGGTGTTGTTTGGTTCGCTCCGTGGCCTCCGGCCCAGAGCTATAAATAAAGAGGAGGCGTGGCTGGGGGCATGCTGGCACAGATACGCAAGACGGAGCCCCGTGTGAAAGGGCTCGTCTCGGAATAGGCCTCCCCCAGTCACACCGACCGGTAAGAAAATATACTGAGTCGCGTGTTTCATTTTATTACCAGCGCACGATGCGCTATGTGTGTTAAGCCCTTTTCAGGGCTTTAAACACAACACTGCCCACGACAGAACATGCTCTTTAATATTTCTGTAGCACTTGTGTATGGTTGCCTCTTGTGTTTTTTTAAATAAATATCTGGACTACGTTTGTTGGCTGAAAACATAAGATGTTTCACTTTTTAAAGAGGAGGCGTTGATGAATAGTGTATGTCGAAATACATCCACAATAGTAGAACAAAATTTGAAAAGCTACTTAGACCATGTTTCTACGTTTCTTTAGTTTAATAAAGTTAATTGACCAGAGTTTCAGTTTAGCGACAAACTAATTTTAGAAACATTGATAATTGTTTTCTGAATTCGGACATTGATGAAATATTAAAAGGGTCAGCTTTTCTAGAGGAATGCATTTGCTCTTGCATGATCGGCTTAATAGCACTACATATTTTTTTTTTTTTTTTGCATACCTCCTAGTTTTCTGTTTGACTTACCTTTTATATTTTATTATATTTTGTGGGTTTTATAAGATATAAGAATTAACTGTCCTCACAAAATACCATCTATTTTTCCCTATCAACATATATAGTATTTTATTGTTGTCAATGTCCAGAAACTTGTTGCACTTATAAAATAGAAAGGATTTTAATTAGTAATGGTTTCTTATTAAATATTGTGTGACTTTGACTGGCATTTTGATGCGCATGATTGTCCATCGTACGTCCCTGTTTTTTAAACAACTTTTGCTTTATAATTTATCAATTTATGAAAAGGAGACTCTCTCAGTTTACTGTTGTTTGACAATTGCAGGTAATGCTGTTCATCTACGGATTCACAGTGGTTAGAAGCGTTTCCCCTAAAGCAGGCTGTTTAAATAAAATCCTGTTAAATATGCCCTACATATGTAGATTCATATTAAAAACACATTTTTGGGCTCTAAGTCTATCTTTTGGGTCCCATTTTTGTACAAGCACATGTAAACAAGGATCTTCTGAAAATGGATTTCTGTTTTTATCGTTTTTGAAGTAAATAAAAGATCCCTTCATCTAAATTGCAAATGTGTCTTTCTGGTGCAAATCCCAAATTTCGAGGAAGTTTTCATCGCACATCAATCACACGCAATTATGTCTTCGAATTGCGTCTTTCATATAACTGAGATGTTTCAGGTCTCGGGAGAAGGTGCATGACCTTCCACCTCATCAATCATGTAGGGCCGGACACATGGAAAGAAGATTGTGACACAAGGAAAGACAGCCTGCGTCACGTTTTCAAGGGGACACATTCATATGCACAGTCGCAAGCTGGACTGGAAATGAAACACTTAAGAAAGGGACCCACGACAGAAGGGGTACCAGTAAAGAATGACTTGTGGGCTGAAGAAAATTCATAATGGGATGGAGAAAAGAACAGCTCTTGAATTTACGTTGTTTGGTGTTTTTGTCACATTTCAATATGTTTCTATTGCAACCGACACCTTTAAGCCTTTAAGGGCTAATTGGCCCTTGATAGCAGTACTTAGCTCTGTGACTGGCTGCAAGCTGCACATACTTTGTCCTACAATTTTCTCAGGGCAAAACTACCACATTAAGTCGAGGCTATAAATTGTCCTCCAGTTCCCCTTTTAGACAGAATCAGAAACTATTGTCTCCATGAAAATAGACGTTTTCACCTGTTTTATCTTTTGGTGGAATACATTTCTCCATAACCGAAGTGTTTAATGTACACATTCATAGCTAAGTACAGTATTGAAAGTGGCATATAATGTAGGACAGAGGCTCTTTCTTTGGGAGAAAAAGGATACTGGCCAACTGCAGAAAAGGGGATTTAATTTAACTTATAAAAATGAAAACCCTTTTTTCTCTGTATTTACAGGTCCTTTAATGCCTATGTCCTGTTCTTTTCGAACACCCCCTCAGTGCCACATTCCACCACCTGATTTGGAGTAATTTCATATTGTTTTTACTACAAGTAGGGCACTGAGCACCTGAATGGTTCAGGAGTGCTTTGACTCATATTGAGATAAATATGAATAAATAGCTTTGAGTTGGGATCCGCATCCGGTGACCTAGGTAGATGAAGCATTTTACTTGTAAAACAGCTTAGGGCCAGATGTAGCAAATTAAAAATTTGCGAATTGCAAAGTGCGAGTCCATGCGACTCGCAATTTGCAACTCGCAAATTAGTATGCAGTACGGTGTCTCAGACACCGACTGCAACTCGCTATGGGGTCGCAATGACCCACCTCATCAATATTCATGAGGTGGGTCGCAAATTGCGGCCCCATAGCGAGTATAGGCACTCGCAAACATGGAGGCCTGCTGTCGTCAGCAGACCTCCATGTTCGTGACTGCTTTCAATAAAGCATTTTTTTTTTTAAGTGTAGCCCGTTTTCCTTAAAGGAAAACGAGCTGCACTTAAAAAAAAAAACGAAACCTTTAGTTTCGGTTTTTTTTTCAGGGCAGGTAGTGGTCACTTGGACCACTACCTACCCTGAAAAAATATTTTTGGGTCCATTCACAAAGTGGAAGGGGTCCCCTGGGGACCCCTTCCAATTTGCGAGTGGGTTACCATCCACTTGAAGTGGATGGTAACTGCGACACCATTTGCGACCGCATACGCGGTCGCAAATGGTATTGCATACCACTCAGAATCGCAAATAGGAAGGGAACACCCCTTCCTATTTGTGATTCTGAAATGCATATTGCGAGTCGGTCCCGACTTGCAATATGTATTTCTGCATTGGGAAACGCGTTTAGCGACTCGCAAACGCCAATTTTTGCCGTTTGCTAGTCGCTAAACGTTTCCTACATCTGGCCCATGATTATTTAACAAGGCAAGCATGACTACTGAAAATAAACTAAGGAATGCAGTACTAAATTCTGTTCATTCAGATTTCCTTCCTCTCAGACTCCTGAATGTATCGTATCCAATGTTTTCGTATCCAGTATTTTAATGATTGGGCAACCATAAATGCAATTTTTTCTAGAGGGTCTTATATGCAAGATTCAGGTCAGTGCACATTGTTTAGGATTATGTTCCAGGCTTTAATTATAAAAAAATACATGGTGTTGACTTGTTTGTTTCCGATACGTACACCACAATAGTATCCATTGTTAGGCAATATCATTCAGTTTTCTTCAGCAAAGAGAGCATTTTACCTTGACACCCAAGAGAGATTCAGTTCGTTTCATATCCTGATTTATAAGGAAGGTAATGTAATATTACTTTGTGTCATGCCAGCTCTCTGAAAACCCGCTATCAAACCTTAGTACACCATCCCAACATACCAAAGGCACCCAACCATCGCACACAATAATATACTTCATCCTCCCATCTAAAGGGGCCACAGCCTTGTCAAGTGTAGTTCACCTTTCACCAAGGATAAAAGTTGAAATTTAATAATAGACAGATCTTTAGTCTTCCATATTTTAATACTCTTCTGCACTGGGAAGTGATTGCAAAATGTCCCTTTACAGTTAACAGCACTAAAAATGGGTCTTTCTACCATAAGCCAAAACCTTACAAAATTGATAAATACATAACTAAATATATAGCAGTGCATCACAACATTCCACTTACAGTGCGTCAAACTGTTGTGTAGCCATTTTAGCTATAATTTTAAACACGTTATTTTAGCAAACTAGGCCTGATGCTGTGCACTTTAACCTAGATATGTTTTTTCGAGCTTCGTTATATTATTTTAAGAATAGCCATGTTTGCGTCTATTGCTATTTTTCTCTATTTAGCTATTCTTCACCTAGGCCAGTAACATGACATTTCTTTCTCTCTGTGCTTTCTCAAGGCTGCAATGAGATAGATTGTGGGGAAAAGTGGTACACTTTGTCTTTCACAGAAACATATGCACTCTTTCGTGGGGATCCTTATTAGGAACAACAGCTGTTTTATTATAAAAACACTACTTGACCCATGTACATTAGAGGGAGATTCCAGCCAGATGATCACAACTGTATGCTGATTGCTAAGTGCTTCACTGTAGCTGCTTATGTAGACTACAGGCCTCTTCCTCAGGTATGAGGGATCATGTCTACCCAGGGGAACCTGAAGGGCAGAATTAGAGCTTAACATGCTGTTGTCACAGTGTCCTTTCCTCGGGATCTGCACGTTGCTGAACAAAAGGCCCACCTTCCGGCGTCACCAACTTAGAAAGCTATTTTAGCACAGAGTTATGATGAAGCTAGTCGGGGGGAAGGGAATTAGAGTAGGGAACAGCAGGGAGAGAGATCTGAAAAGAAAAGTTTAGAACAAATATGCACTTACTCATTCATAGAAATATAACTCATCAATAGACTCTTGACTAAATGCGTCTCTGTGATATCAGATGGAGACCCCTTTTGAAATGAGGGCAAAGCCCCATCTTTGAATCATGGAACAAGAATAAACTATGACCTCAGAACCAAGAGATGGCAAGAGCTTTGGACTATGATCATCATGGGACAAGGATAAACTACGACCTCAGAACCAAGAGATGGCAAGAGCTTTGGACTATGATCATACTCTGAACATCAATCCTGTAACATCTATGCATTGATAACATAAACCTTTGATCATGACCTAGAAACTCCCAAAGAATTACATTTGCTTTTCACATATTATGCTTTCAAAAAAACAATGAAAACTATGATTTGCTTATCTCCAAAAATACTTTCACATACATAACTATAAAGGCAGAAAAGTTTTTACTCATTGAACTTGAAGTGCTTTACTTATAACACCAGGAAGCACTTTTACTTGTCTTGCCTGAAGCCCTACGATCGTTATGCTAAGGGGGCTCTTTACTCATGTGGCCTGAATCACTTTGATGGCTGTACCAAGAGACTTTTACTCCTGTGGATTGAAGCGCTTTAATTGCCGTGCCAAGAGCGCTTTACACCTATGTACTGAATCGCTTGAATTACCGTGCCAAGAGCGCTTTACACCTGTGGACTGAAGCGGTTGAATTACTGTGCCAAGATCGCTTTACACCTCTGGACTGAAGCGCTTGAATTGCCGTGCCAAGAGTGCTTTACACCTGTGGACTGAAACGCTTGAATTTCCGTGCCAAGAGTGCTTTACACCTATGGACTGAAGCGCTTGAATTGCCGTGCCAAGACCGCTTTACACCTGTGGACTGAAGCGCTTGAATTGTCTTGCCAAGAGCGCTTTACACCTGTGGACTGAAGCGATTGAATTGCCATGCCTAGAGCGCTTTACATCTGTGAACTGAAGCACTTGAATTGCAGTGCAAAGAGCGCTTTACACCTGTGCTCTGAAACACCTTTAATCGTTGCGCCAAGGCCGCTGTACTCTGGAAACTGAAAACACTTTGCTCGTTGTGCTAATGGGCGCTTTACTTCTGGAAGTAATGAGTTCCTCCTAAATTGTATTCATCAAGGCCTTACCGCTACGAGTACCACCTACTCATTTTTTAATTCACCATGGAAACAAAGATACTTTGATTGGATGTCACTCTGTCATGCAGGAACTCAGCTCTTCTTCAGAGAACCCCCACCGAGGTCTGACTGCATTGAAGTCTTCAAAATAGTGAGCAACGTGCTTGGGTGTGGCTGGGCTTTATAGGCCTGCCACACCCCAAGATGTTCTGCTGCCTCTAAAAACATGGGAATTGTAGTCCCTTCATGGAATAGCACTGATGAGTGCATGTTGTCCACCAATGCCCTGAACCTGCAGCTCTATGAGCTTTGCCACAGGGCAGACAATGCTGATGGCCACCTTTGGAACAAGAGGGGATGACAAGTGGTGCTCATAAAGCGTTGCAGAGCCACGCAGCAGAGTTTTGGGCAGGACCTGGACCACGCATGGCCTTATTCCTGACAGCTGTGCTCTAACATAGCCTAGGTACGAAATATCTTTATAAACTCTAGTGAGAGTATGGTATTGTTATTTTTGTGTTTTACTCTCCTGGTCACAATCTTAATCTTATTGTGCTTCATCATTCTAGTTATTGCAATACATGCTTTATTATCTAAGATGCAGTTGCTTCAATAAAGCGTTATTGAACCTTATTCTGCCTCTGATTGTCCTTTCATATGTGAGACGAATGTAACTGAAAATAACGGATGAGATCTGAGTGACCACGATTTCCCTGAGGAGTCATTTGTGTCATGAGCCCAGTTACCCAATCATCCCTGTTCTTAGGGTGGAGATGAGGCACTGCTAGTTAGGCAGATCAAACCTGGATTGGGCAGACAGGTGTCACCTGAAGCGGTTCAGACTCAGTCCACCGCAGTCCAGGCGATTCTGCTGCCCAAATCCAGTAGTCTCATTAGGATAATGAGAACCTATGCAACAAAACCACGTCATGCTATACTATACTACCTTATGCTGTGACATACAACCCTACATAATACAGTCATGACACTATGGCGGTCATTCTGACCACGGCGGGCGGCGGTAACCGCCCGCCATGCGGTCACCGCCATTTGGCTGCTCCGTGGTCAAAAGACCGCGGCGGCCATTCTGGCTTTTCCGCTGGCCGGCGGGCGCCCACCAAAGGAGCACCCGCCGGCCCAGCGGGAAAGGCCCTGCAACATAGAAGCCGGCTCCGAATGGAGCCGGCGGTGTTGCAGGGGTGCGACGGGTGCAGTTGCACCCGTCGCGATTTTCACTGTCTGCTAAGCAGACAGTGAAAATCATGCTGGGGCCCTGTTAGGGGGCATGCCAGTGGCATGGGCAGTGCAGGGGCCCCCAGGGGCCCCACGACACCCGTTCCTGCCATCCTGTTCCTGGCGGTAAAAACCTGCCAGAAACAGGATGGCGGGGAGGGGGTCAGAATCTCCATGGCGGCGCTGCAAGCAGCGCCGCCATGGAGATTCAGCCCAGCCAGGGGTAATCCGTCTGGAAACCGCCGGATCCCCTTTTCTGACCGCGGCTTTACCGTTGCGGTCAGAATGGGCAGGAAAGCACCGCCAGCCTGTTGGCGGTGCTTTCCGTCGGTCACGGAATGACCCCCTATATGGCACCACATCACATTGCAAAGCACCACATCACAATGCATACGAACACACAACTATATCCCCACCATTCTATTTTAAAGCATACCACAACTTAGTATCAACATATCATATTACGCCATGCCTGAAATACTGCATTACACCACATGGCTCCCTAATAGACACCTTTATACCATAATTTACCAAATCACAACCATATATATAAAATGCCACCTCACATTATATCACATAGATCAATGTCTTATCAAACCATTTTACACCATAATATGCCATTCTACACCATACAATGCAACTGGATATCCACTGAATATCCACACTTCACTATATCACATTACTATACATAATATACATACTACCATGAAAAACTAACTGGTTTCATCCCACACAGTATCATACCTGGTTACCCCATAACAGGATATACCATATGAAATTCAATCGAGATAGCTTAGTGAGTTCACACCTCACTGCTGACAAATGAGCGAACTGCAAGCCAAAAGTTCCCTGAAATACAGACTTAACTCTCCATAACTCAAGTTGATACACTGCATGCCCTTACCTTTGGTGATAGAAGTACCAGTTATTTAAATAACAAATAATAATTGGTAATAAAAGCAAAAGGAAAAATAATACTATTGATTATCCATAACACCAATCCATAACACACTACACAACATCACAATACACCTTATTGAAGAGCACCACATCACCACATATTACAAAGCACTACACCATATGGCACCACATGTTACACCCATCACTGCATTACACTGTAATGAAGCACAGCACAAATAAAGTTATTTTACACCATTCTAGACTAATCCACATCACATTATACTGGGAAACACATAGAAGCATGGGGATAATTGAGATTTTGTTGGAGAGCCGCTGTATATTGACAGAGTAGCCCCGAGGTACACCTGCCTCATTACGAGGATAGTAACTGCTAGGTTTTCAACAGGAAAGTCTCGGCTGAATCCGTCATTGGCAAGCTTTCATCAGTAGCTTGACTATGACTGTGCTGCCAATTTGTGGACATCACAAGTTCTGCCCAATTTAGAACGGATATTCCAATGTAAATTTTTCCCTGCCCACGACTGCCATGTCAAGCATGGAAATTCAGACCAGGAAAAAATAATATCCCCAATGTGCAGGGGGGGGGAACATCCCCTACATCAGCACCATTGATTTCTGATTTTTCAGTAACAAACCTATGCTTTGGGGTATATTTCAGAGAAACCAAAATGCTATAAAATGGTCCACCCCATTCAGCAATAATTTGTCTCCAAAAGTGCTCCTGTTACGTAGGAGACAGCAGTTTGGGCAAATACAGTCCCCAGACGTGGTGGGGTTCTTTAAATATGGAGACTGGCCTGTCATGGGGCATAGTATTTGAGAGGCAGAAAGGAAAAATTATAAGCTATAAAAAACAAGTTACTTACCTGTACACTGTGGTTCTCCAGTACTGATATATTTCTTAGATTCACATGCTTGAAACAAACCTAGTAAGCAGTGCGAAGGTGAAGAGGCGGCAGGTCTGGAAAACCACTCGATAGTGAAAAGTGAAAAGCAACCATGATGAAATGAAGGCTGTTATCAAAAAGAGAACTAATATGTAATAATTCAAACATAAAGCTTCAAAGATATTGCATAACATAATATGTAGGGTAAAAATAAGATTTCTGTACCTTACTGATAAAGGCAACATAACACTACCTTCCTACCTGCAACATCCACGTTCTTTGAACAATCCAGACGTCAAAGTTTCATAAAGGTGTGGCCATTAATCCATTTCTAAAAGCCATTGTACTCTCCACATAAAACTTTAAAAATTATTTGACATCCTGAGAATGTAAGGCTCTTTAGTTCTTAATATAACTATGTCATCCTTAATTTGTAGGTACGGTTTATTGATCGTAAAGGCTTGAATCTCACTTATCCTCCTAGCAGAGGTGAAGGCCAACGGAAGAGCCACCTTCCAGGAAACATATTTTATGTCTGTCTTTGATAGGTCCAAACTGACCTCCTGTGAACTGTGGCAGAACTGTAGTAAGCTGCCATGTAAGTGGAGGATTATGTGAAGGAATATAAACTCTAAGAAGACTTCAAAAACTCCTTCATTAGTTTGTGGGACCATACCAAGACTCTGCTTTGTCTCCGGAATCTGGAAATAGCTGCCAGAAGAATTTTTATGAAGTTATGAAGTATGCACTAAACCTGATTGCCAGGTGGTGTAAGCAAGGTAGTATCTGCTCCAGCCAGGATGTAAGGGGGTGCAGATTGATATTGACACGCCAAAAACGAAACCTCTTACATTTCACCTTGTAACATTTAGCTGCAACATCTGCCTGAGAATGGCGAAGTATTGTCTTACAATGCTCCAATATATTCAGTGAGCCAAATTCATTGTCATGAGGAGTCAAGATGACAAGCTCAGCAAATGTATCTATAACAATCTGACCTTTGTTCATGGACAAGAGGTTCCCTGTATGTTTGAACTGAATGTGCAGACATTCTGATAGGAGAAGAAGCTCTGTGAACCAGTATTGTCTTGGCCCATGCTGGAACTATCAGAATAAGGTGGCATGGCTCTTGCTTAAATTTTCAAAGAACTTTTGGAATCATTTAAAAAGGAGAGAAAGCATAAGTGAACATTCCTGTCAAAGCTCGAAAAAATGCATTTCCCCAAGACTTGTTCTGAGGAAACATGCTTGCAAAGTGATCTAGATTTGGGGTTCATCACTAATGAAAAACTTGGCGTTAACTGTTAACTCAGGGAATCACTCCATTTATTTTCCACCCCAAAACATATTCCATTCAGAGTTAAATGTTGTGAACAATCAACCATTCCCATTTTTGCAGGGTTTGGGAAGACAAGGCAGTTGATTTCATTCCTCCTTGTTTGGTGAGATAGAACATGGTTGTGGTATTGTCCGTCCTTACCTAGATAGAGGAATTGCATATTCTGGGAAGAACACGGATTGGCGGCCTAGGAAGGTTGCCTTCAATTCCAGAAGATTGATGTGCATCTTTCCCTCTTAAAAAGGCAATTTACTGTGAATTCCTAGGTCCGGCAGATGAGCTCCTCAACCCTCCCCAACTTTCCCCAACCCTTTTCATTATGATATGGGACTGCACAAGAACAAATGATAGGCCCTGAGAGACTAGCCATCACTAGTTTCATAGTTGGGGTGATTGTTATTGTGCCTTCGAAAATTCCCTGCACTTGGACCCAATGTGCATTTAATTCCTCTTTTAATGGTCTCATGCACAGACTACAATTTGCTATTAACGGAATGCAAGACATAATTCCCAACACCGACTTCAATGTCCAAACAGAAGTGCATTTCTTTCTTGAGAGGGAAGCTGGTATTGTTATTATGGATTGAATTCTTTCCATTATTGGGTTTGTCTTGGAGATGATTGTATCAAGAATTGCTCCCAGGAAAATTGAGGAACTTGATACAGTTAAGGATGATTTACTTTGTTCAGCTTTAGAATCAAAGTTTTGAATAGCCAAAGACAGGTCCAAGTAGATCTTTTTGGTGATAGGCTTATGGGGAACAGGATGAACCAGTCGTCCAGGTATGAGAACACTTGACAGCGATTTATTTTCAAGAACATCACTACAGTAGCCATGCATTTTGTGAAGGTGTTGAATTGGTGATGGCACTCTGAAACCTCGAACCTCATAAACATTTGATGTTTCATATGAAAGTATGCGTCTAGAATATCCACAGACGTCATATAGCACCCTCTATTTAACAGTTACAAAATCTCTTGTAAAGATAGCATTCTTGAAAGGTTGTTTCTTTATGTATTTGTCAAACAGCCATAGATCCATCATCTCCATTTTCCTGACTTCTTTTTGACGAGGAAGAAGTTGGGATAGAAGCCCTTGTTTTGATATATTTGCAGAATTTCTTCTATTGCATCCTTGGAGATAAGCAAACACATTTACCGCTTCAACAGAGACAGAAAATAATGAGACCTCTTGTGAGGTGGGTGATTGGGAGGCTTTTGAACAATTTCCAGAGAGTGGCCATGTTGTATCACATCTAACACATAATTGTCTGAAGAGATCCTCTTCCACTGATTACAAAATTTAGAAAGGTATCTGCAATTTGTCAATGGTGTCTGGAGGCGTCTTGGGATTTTCCCTCAGCTGAAGGATGTCTATGTGCTGGGTGCCATGAATATGAGGAGGGTGAAGTAGCCCTGTATTGCTGTTGTGATACATATTGAGGATGATACACCTGTTGGGAGTAGGGCTGGTATCTATATTATTAATAAGTTGCTAGGGCATAAATTAGCCTTTTCCTCTTTTTCTTCAAAAGGGCTGAAAATGACACTGTTGCAAGATACTCAGATAAAGTGTTGTATCAATGTCTGTATTGGAACGTTGATAGGCATCATCAACATGTTTCCCTATCAAAGGACATATTTAATGTCTTTGCCAGTACCTCTGGTCTAAAGGCTGAAGCCTTCAGCCAAAGTTGATGGCTTAGGACCTGCCATGTGTTAAAAAGCATTTGATAAGAGATCCATGGCTGTCTATAATTTCAGAGAAAGCTCTCTCATCTTCCTGAAGATTTTCACTACCTTCTTTCCTCTTAGCCTTGGGTAAAAATTCTAGAAGAGCTGATATGTTTGACTACATTTGTCTGTCATATCTCATAAGATGGCTAGTACATTGGATGCCCTAATAGAAGTGAAAAGCACTTGCCAATATTATCTAGCTGTCTACTGTCTTTATCTGAAGGATCTGAACATGGGGAAGAAGGCTTTCTGGACCACATTTGGGCTTCCTGCATGACACCAGAGTCAGGACGTGGATGACCTATAAGACATGTGACTGAATTTTCTGGCACCTAATATTTTTTATCCAGCTGAGTAAGAATAGCTGCCACCACAGCTGGGGTCTTCAAGACCTTTAGTTCTTACTCCCAAATGTAATCTTCAATGGAAATTGAAAAAATAGATTTTCAAGCTGAATCTTTAAAGTCGTACAGGAAACATTCAATCTGCTTCACTGCTAAAGACAAGTCAAATCGCTCAAAAGCCCCCTTCAAGAGCTCATGAAAACCTAACATGTCACCTGAAGGTAAGTTAGCAGGTGATGGTGTTGGTGAAGCAGACAACAAAGCTATACAATCATTCCATTCCTGATTAGAATGTGTAGGGTCCTGAGAAATCTAACCTTCTTCCAGCTTTTCCTCCACATCACGCTCAATATAATAATCTCCTATTGTAATGGAGGTAAAGCTTGTTTGCCTTTTTGTGTTTGCCAGCCCAAATAACTTTTAGGAAGAGATTCTGCACCTGAAGTTTCAGAACACCCCAGAGTATGTTGTACTGCAGCATTTGGTTCAAGGAACCTGCTATAATAGTCTCTCAACATGTGGTGTAAACCAGTTATCAGTAAAATAGGCACTGAAATAGGTGAGCCATGATGTTTCTCATATTTCTCATATTTCTTGTCGAATGGATAATGTTCTTGAAAAGAGTCATAGCAATGACAGTCATCAGTATCTTGGCGTTTGACATTTAACTGAGTGGGACTGTAGGCTGGCCCAAAAGGCCCTCTATTACCAGATTCTTCAATCTCAAGGAGATGCGTGGGGGCAGAGGAGACACTTTGCTTGGATCCGGTTGTTAAGTCCTAGGAATACCTTCATTTGATATTAGAATTGTCTCTTTCTGGGCTGTCGCTGAGCTTGTCGAAGACTACACTGACTATGAGGAAAAAATTGAACTCTTTGTTGATATGAGAGCAGTATGTCTTGTTTATGTTGAAGTGAAAGTTCCCATTGATGGTACTCTTTTTAGCAACTTTATCACTCATGATATCATTATTAGTTTCTTCGTTGACTGGGAAGATGTCTTAGTTGTTGTTTTTGTTGTCATCAGAGTCACCGATGCCATAGTCATCACTGGCAAAGGTGGGTGAGATTTGGGTTGACAATCTCCCCATTGATGTGTCATCCGTCAATGAAATAATTCTCAGCAATAGGTCCATCGACAGCTGGATTTTCTTCAATGATGGCTCCTTGAAATGAGTTACAGGCACAGATGAGGTGGAAGAAGTAATCTTTTTGTGTGAAGAGGATGGCCTAGACAGTTCTGTACTCACAGATTATTCTGTCACAGGGTCCTTGTTGTGAGACCTTGCTTTCTTGGTATCTTTATAATATGAGGTGGAGCTCCCATTTTTATGTTTCTTTCCCAATGAATTATGGCTCTACCTCTCATCATTTGAATTAGAATCGGAATGGTTCTTTTTTCTGAAGCCAAGAAAGTTGTCCGGCTTCAGAACCTTTTAGGGCATATTTATACTCCGTCTGCGCCGAATGTGCGTCAAAAAAATTCCAAAAATCTTAGGGATTATTGTGCCCCTCCTTCATTTCGGATACATGTCTGATCTGGATTTGGACACATAGGTAACAAGTTCTAGCTGTGCTCAGCTAACATCTTAGACTGGTATTTGGAGTTTGTAGTGCCACATTTCGATTAGGGATGGCTGGCCAAAGGTATGCACATGGGTTCATATCTGTATGGTTGGTGCATCTCATCATTGCTGTGCCACATCAAATGAAGAAACTGTAACAAATTTAGGGTTAACAACTGTTCCTGGCCCTCTGTGCATTGTACTTGTGTGTCATAAATTTGTCATAGTCACAATGGCTGGTTGACTGGTAATGCAGTCCTCACGGAAAGTGGCTTTGGATGTCTCTCATGGATACACATGATGAGACAAATACACATGATTATGTCTGCTCACTAATGAAGGAGCATGTTTGCCACCACATGATAGTTAGGGCCACTGCATGTGTGCAGATATGTGTGTATCACTCACTGGAGACCCAGGGTCTGTACATGTTAGCCATGCTATGTAGGATGCAGTATCATCATGTCTGAGAGGCTTTACTTTCTGATGTAATCTTACAAATAGTATTTGTCTTTGGAATTGTTGTACAGTGCACAGACATTGAGCACATTTCTCCCTTCCATGCCTTACAGGTGGACCGGCACCCTACACTGTTGGCGAGGTGGCTCGATTCGAGGACCCATACAACTCCAGTAAGATTGTACGACGAAACAATGACTTAAAAAACAACTACTGCCTTAACAACGAGGTCGGAACACCGACCTCATTGCTACTACTAATGATTTTACAACGAATGCCTTAACAACGATATTTCGTTGTAAAGGCATTCCTGATAAAATCATTAGCAATAGGCACCATTCACCCTACATCTCTCACCCCACCCCCCCAACCCCACCCCAAAACCTAAAACCCCCTGACACCCCACCCACTCCCAAAACCAAAAACGCCCTACCCCCCCAACCCCACTCCAAAACCTAAAACCCCCTGACCCCCCACCCACTCCCCAAAACCAAAAACACCCCACCCCCCCAACCCCACCCTAAAACCCCCTGACCCCCCACCACTCCCCAAAACCAAAAACACCCCACCCCCCAACCCCACCCTAAAACCTAAAACCCCCTGACCCCCCACCAACTCCCCAAAACTGAAAACGCCCCACCCCCCCAACCCCACCCTAAAACCTCCTGACCCCCCACCCACTCCCCAAAACCAAAAACGCCCCACCCCTCCAACCCCACCCTAAAACCTCCTGACCCCCCACCCACTCCCCAAAACCAAAAACGCCCCACCCCTCCAACCCCACCCTAAAACCTAAAACCCCCTGGCCCCCCACCCACTCCCCAAAACCTAAACTCACCACTTACCTTCACCAAGTCCCTTCTTTGTACCTTAACCACGCATGTTTGTTGTTCAGAACATACGTAGTTAAGGCACAAAAAAACGGAGTCGTGGTTAAGAAAAGCGTTGTTGCGCTTCCGTTAACCACGACTTTCAGAAAAAAAAAGTTGTAAAAAAGGATGTTTCCCCTCCAGTAAGTGTTGATATGTCTGTTATGTGTTGTGTTTGCTGTTGATGTGTGATGGACTCCTGTGTGTTGGACACGTAGGGGGTTATTACAACTTTGGGGGAGGTGTTAATCCGTCCCAAAAGTGACAGTAAAGTGACGGATATACCACCAGCCGTATTACGAGTCCATTATATCCTATTGAACTCGTAATACGGCTGGTGGTATATCCGTCACTTTACCGTCACTTTTGGGACGGATTAACACCTCCTCCAAAGTTGTAATAACCCCCATAGCAAGGTGTGATGCGCTGGCCAATTATTTGTTTTGTTCCATGAGTGGAATATAATTTTATCACCATCTTTGAGTTGGCCAATCCTTATCGTATTGTCATATTTTGGTATTCTAGGTGAGTCCTGTAGGCACAGCAATGTGAATAGGGATGAGTCATGTGGATAAAACTTGATTCAGAAAAAGTAGCAGTGGACCATTTTAGTGAATTAGTCAGCCAGTCAGACCCAAATTCTCCCAGAATAGGGATGCCAAATGCTTACCGACAGACTTCTGCTTCCCTATTCACTAATGTACTTATTGAACTGTAGGTTAAACTTCCTAGCAGCATGTAGCTCCACATGTAGTGCTATGAGTATGTGGCACTTGAGTGCAATGGCCTAGGTGTGCATGCAACTCATGGCCAGAGGTGTTCTTGCATCTCTGTGTTTGTTGAAAGTCATGGCTTACTGGTAGTAAATGATGTGGACAAAGGTCTGCATTTCCAAACATGAGTGTTGATGGGATTGGTCAAGGGTTAGCTGTCTCCTATTTGTAGATCATCCTTACCTGTGTTGTGTGTGCTGGGCAAATACATGTCCAGCTTTCCTAAGCTTCCTGGGTGTCCTTGTTGTTAGAAATTACTAGTTGATAGTCCACCCCCCCCCCTCAGACACAGGCATAGGGTTGTGAATAGTGTACCTAGGACTGATGATACAAGTTTGGTACACAGATATGTAAATCAGTGAATCACTTGTCTGAACCTAGTATACACACTCATGTTTAGCACATGCTTAGTATACTGGCAAGTCCATTTACAACTCGCAGATCATGTGGCCCTAGATTTCCATCCCGTACAATGACATTTGTAGCCCTGTGGTGGAGGATGTGCAGCATGATGGTTAGCTGACAACTGGCAGAACTATGATGCCAAAATCATGCCAGTTGTTACCCATCTTGTAGGGTTTGGATGTGCTATGTGTGAAAGGACCTTTGTAGGCTGGCTTGCCATGTACTTCCTCAGGGACAATCAGTGATCTGTATGATGATATGAGCTGTTACAAGTACAATAGTTGCATTGTCTGATTTACTTCTTGTACCATTTCACACAATGCAGTACCTAATGATAGATTTTCTATTTGTCTTAACAGCTGCAAATATGACTCCCATCCAGGTCAGGGAGTTTCAGCGGCGGGCAATGAGATAACGCCACATCCTTGATGTCGAGTCTAGGTACCGAAAAATGGCCCGCAGATATCGCCATGAACGAGCCTCTGGAGCCTGGAGGGCATTTGCACAAGGCGGCCCTTCTTTGCCTACCACGACCACCACCAGCACCACCACCACTACCACCCAGGTGGCACCACCAGCAGCTGGGACTATTGCGGGACCATCCACAGCAACTGCTCCTGGACCAAGCACAGCACCACCTGCAGGGCAGCCTACAGCCATGGACACAACATGGGCCCATACTTCCTCGCCTGGCACCCAGACCACCCCTGCTGCAGCCATTGACCCTGCTGCTTTTGCACAATACAATGGAAATTAGACCGTGTCCTTAGAAAGATGAGCAGACTGCAGCAGGAGGTGCGACAGGTCAACCGGCGGGTGCGTTCCATCAAGAGGACCCTCCTGAGGGCCAACCTGTAGACAATGAGACGGACATGATTCCCTTCCCTCCCTCCTCTTTCCTGGTTCTTATACTTTGTGGGTTTAGGGGGCCTAGTGTTAGGTTAGTATAGGCTGTTAGTTTATTTAGTGTTAGTGGGTGGGGGTTCCTGAATATCTCTACTGTTTATTTTTATGTGGGTGGGTAGGTGGGTGGGGGGCAATGTTGGGGTTCTTGTGTTTTTACAAAAACAGAACAATTTAAAAAATAAAACAAAAAAACAAAAAATATATATATTTGTTTAGTATAGGATAGAATGGCCCTCATTACAACCTTGTCAGTAAATCCTGCTTACCGCCGTGCAGAAGACCGCCAACACACCACTGCGGTGGTGGAATTCCGCTACAGCTATTACGACCCACAGCCCGGAATCCGCCAAAATCCAGACACCCACACAAGTCCGCCACACCAAAGGCCAGTGATAAACTGGCGATAACAAAACCTCCACCGTCACGCCAAAAGGAATACGCCCACATGTGGCGGTCATTCAACTGCGGTATTCCATTGGCGGTACAAACCGCCGTGCTTATAAAACAAAACCACATTGGGCAATTCAAATTACACACACCTGATACACATACACACACCACTCCCACAAACTCAATACAATATAAAACACACACCCACATCACCCACAAACCCCTATGACAAAAATTGAGAAAGAAGCCCAGAGACAGACACCATCATCAACAACACTAGCATCCACAGGCACGCAACACCATCACTCACACAACATCCACGCACCTCAGACAACACACACAAACACACCCCCTCACACATCACAACACACACCACCTCACACATCACCCACACCACACCATGGCACTGCAAAGACACCCCAGGTTCTCTGAGGAGGAGCTCAGGGTCATGGTGGAGGGAATCGTCCGGGTAGAGCTACAGCTATTCGGATCACAGGTGCAGCACACCTCCATAGTTAGGAAGATGGAGCTATGGTGCAGAATCGTAGACAGACTCAACGCAGTGACACAGCATCCAAGAACTAGGAATAACATCAGGAAGAGGTGGAACGACCTACAGGGGAAGGTGCGTTCCCTGGTCTCAAGACACCAGATTGCAGTACAGAGGACTGGCAGCGGACCCCCACCTCCTCCCCCACAACTAACAACATGGGAGGAGCAGGTCTTGGCCATACTGCATCCTGAGGGCCTTGCAGGAGTAGCAGGAGGGATGGAGTCTGGTAAGTCAAATCTTAACTATTACATCTCCCACCCTACCTGAATGCTATCACATACCCCACCCTCACCCTCACCCCATCACCCCAACACCTCACAAATGCCCCACTATCACAACCCACACCTCCCAACACCAAGCCCTGCATGCAACACCAAAGTATGGACACCCATCACCAAAGCATGTCCACTACAGATACCCACACAGACCCCAAACCAATTATCACACAAGGTCCCACACAAGAATGCAAGCACTGGAGTACAGTGTCACCCACCCCTTGCACACAATGGCACACACAGATGTACTAATCATGCCTTTACAGCCCTGCAGGACCCCTACCCAACATCACCGGATAGGAGTTTCCAGACATGTCCGCTCCCCCCACAGAAGAGGCCCACAGTGATGACAGCCGCTCTGTCCAACTGGATCAAGATGACCAGCCCGGCCATCTGGGACCTCAGGACAGTCGGTTCCCCTGACAATGGCACAAGGCACCACAGAGCCTCCCCCCTCAGGAAACACCAGCACAGCACCCGCCCAGCGGGCCCATCCCTCTGTCCCCAGGACACATCAAGCAGCAGTGTGTCCACCACTACAGGGAACCCAGGCAAACCCACCTACCCAAGAAAATCAGAGACCTGGGGGCAGTGGCAGCGGGCACACGGTTCAGGGTACAGAGGCACAGGAAAACCGGGGAACTGGAGGACTTCTGTGCGACAGTGTGCGGACAGGCCCAGGGAACCCACTCTCCACAAGGCTCTCTCCAACATCATGGGAGCATACCATCATTCTCAGGAGACAATGGCAACAGTACTGGCCAAGTTTCAGGAGACCCAGTGGCTGCAGGAGGAACAGTATCTGGGGATCAGGGAGGCACTTAAGTCCATCAACACCACCCTGATCACCATTGTAGGGGTGCTGAAGGACCTTGTGAACACCAGGAGGGACACTTTGGCACAACAAGGGGCCCCTGGCACTAGCCAGAATGATGAACAGCCCAACACCTCCGCCGGCGCTAGTGGACAGGAGGCACCGCCACAGGACCACAACACCAGCACCCCACCCCCTGCAGAAGAAGAACCACCCCGCAAACGGTCCCTGAGATCCAGGACAAAGACAGAGGACAATGCCAAGACCCCTGCCAGGAAATGAGACCCCCCTAAATGTCATCCTTCTGTCCACTTTGTCACCCTGTCCATCCATCAACTGCCCTAGCTCCACTTCCTATGCCCCTTTGGTCAATGCGCATGTGAAAGAAATAGACTGGACTCTGCCATGGAAAATTCTCCACCATCACCCCTGCCCATTTTACAACCCCCTCCACCATTTTGCACTGAAATAAACACCCTTGAATCACAAAACAAGCTGGAGTCAGTCTGTGCTTTCACAAATGTGTATTTTCAATAACTATGGAATATAGCAATGTCGATTGTATTTTCAAGATACCGATGTAACACAGCTCTAGTCCATGAGGTAATATAGCAGAGGTCACACAGTGGGACCCACATCTGTGAAATGGAAAGGCAAAGTGACAAGTCAAGGTCCATAGGGTGAAAGTGACAGACATATGATAGGTCTAACAATTGTATTAGAGGTGTGAGGGAGTGACATCTTCTTACCTGTGTCTCACTGGAAGTATTGCTGGATAACATTGTTTCTGTTGTCGATATCCTCTTCTTCTGCCTCCTCTTCTTAACTGTCCACAGGCTCCACAGCTGCAACAAGACCTCCTTCTGGACCATCCTCCTGCAGAAAAGGCACCTGTCGTCGCAAAGCCAGGTTATGCACCATACAGCAGGCCACGATGATCTGTCACACCTTCTTTGGTGAGTAGTAGAGAGAACCGCCTGTCTAATGGAGGCACCGGAACCTGGCCTTCAGGAGGCCGAAGGTCTTTCGATCACTCTCCTGGTTCGCCCATGTGCCTCATTGTAGCGTTCCTCTGCCCTTGTCCTGGGATTTCTCACTGGGGTCAGTAGCCATGACAGGTTGGGGTAACCAGAGTCACCTGCAAAAGTCGAGGGACAACTGTTAGACACACACTAACCCTTAGGGACAACCCCAGACCCAGACAACTATTCACAGGGTATAGGGTCCTTGTCCTCACCTATTAGCCACACACGGTGCCTCTTGAGTTTCCCCATCACATAAGGGATGCTGCTATTCCTCAGAATGTAAGCATCATGCACAGAGTCAGGAAACTTGGCATTCACATGGGAGATGTACTGGTCGGCCAAACACACCATCTGCACATTCATTGAATGGTAGCTCTTCCGGTTTCTGTAAATCTGTTCACTCCTGCGGGGGGGGTACCAAGGCCACATGTGTCCCATCAATGGCACCTATGATGTTGGGGATATGTCCCAGGGCATAGAAGTCACCTTTCACTTTAGGCAAATCCTCCACCTGAGGGAAAACGATGTAGCTGTGCATGTGTTTAAGCAGGGCAGACAACACTCTGGACAACACGTTTGAGAACATAGGCTGGGACATCCCTGCTGCAATGGCCACTGTTGTTTGAATAGACCCACCTGCCAGGAAATGGAGTACTGACAGGACCTGCACTAGCGGGGGGATTCCTGTGGGATGGCGGATTGCTAGTATCAGGTCTGGCTCCAACTGGGTACACAGTTCATGGATTGTTGCACGATCAAGTCTGTAGGTGACTATTACGTGTCTCTCTTCCATTGTCGACAGGTCCACCAGCGGTCTGTACACCAGATGCCGCCATCTCACCACCTGCCCATGCGGACGTGCCCTATGGAGGAGAACAGCGAGCAGAGAGTCAGCCAACACTGAGGTATTACTAAATGTCATTTGCAAACATTTGTAAATCCGCAATGTGTCTGTTACTGTGTGTATGCAAGGCCTAGATAGGTCTGACGCAGCTAATATTAATGCCATGTGGCCCCCTGAAATGGCGGCTGCCTGACCTGTAAGGTGGGACAAGGGGATATGAGGTAACTGCGCTGGTGTTCTACACCGTCGCGGTAGGCGGTTGAAGACCGTAGCGCAATCCTGCATTGGTTAACATTGGACACTATGGGTCCCAGGAGCCAATGACGATGTACGCCGGCGGTGACGGTACACACCGCCGCGGACGTGGACGCCATTTTCTGTCTGCTCACTCACTTGATACCTGACCTTTGACAGGAGAGGACCAACATTGGAAGTGCTGGTGTGACCTCAGTCTGGAAGCGATGATGGCTCATGTGTCTGGGGAAAGGGCCCTTGCCTTCACTTCAGAGGAGTTGGAGAAGTTAGTAGATGGGGTCCTCCTCCAGTACACGCTACTCTACGGTCATCCAGACAAACAGGTGAGTACACTGTGAGCATGCTGCATGGGCAATTCCTGTTTGGAGTGGTGTGGATGGAAGATACATGGGGAGGGCCTGGGACTGAGGCCTGCATGTGCGGACGGTGAGTGTATGTGCATCAGGGCAAGGGTGGGAGCGTGGGCCAATGACTGTGATGGTCCGGACGGTTAAAGTTTTTCCTTTTCCCCTGTACTATTCCGCTAGGTCAGCGCCCACCAGAAGAATGATATTTGGTTGCCATCACCAAGGACGTCAGGACCATGGGGGTCCACCACAGACGGAGCACCCACTGCCGGAAAAGATGGGAGGACATTCACCGCTTGAGCAAGAAGATGGCGGAGGCCCAGCTGGGGATGGCCTCTCAACGTGGGAGGGGTGCCTGTCGCACCATGACCCCCCTGAAGTTCCGGATCCTGGCAGTGGTGTATCCGGAGTTGGATGGGCGCGTGAGGGCATCACAGCAGCCACAAGGGGGTGAGTACAGTCACATCCATCTGACTCGGCGCACATTAGGAGGTGTCTGGGTGGGGGAGGTGGGCAGTGGGTTATCCGAGGCCAGGGCGAGCTTTGTAGGCAAGGACCCTTTGTGAGGCAGGCAATGTGGCACCCCTACCCCACCAGTGGTAAGAGCCATCTACACCTAGTCAGGCTCCTGTGACTTCCATGTGTGCAGCAATTGGGCATAGGCCTTGTACCCCATTGGCATGTGATAAATCTAGGAACTCTAAGTGCATAGCGTAGTGCAGAGGGCTGCTGTGTTTGTAGTGTCCGCCAACGGAAGTAGTATTGCATGCACTGAATATGTATTTCTTCTGTCCTTCCTCCACCCTTTTTGTGGTCTCCCTGTTCTTGTGTGCAATAAAATCTATGTTTTCAATGCCACATACTGTGCTTCCAGATTTAGTATTGGGGACACTCTGTTATGTCTGACTGCAGTCTCATGTCCAAGGAAACCCTTATAAGGTGAGTGGTAGTAAGCTCTCTTGTAGTATAGGGTACATAACTCACATAGATCATTTGTTTCACTGTTCAGTATGATTACTTATGTGTATGTAAACTCATACACCTCCATTCATGCAGTTTGGTGTGTGTTAGCTTATATTTGTGGGCAATGTTACATACGTTAGTTTTGCATTGAAGCCACTATTTTCTGGTTTTGACATCCCTTGAGGAAGCGTTAATCTGTCCAACACAGCATTATGGTGTATAGTTTCTCTTTTCCTCAGAAATTACCCTCAGGAAGGGCAGAGTATGGTAGAATCCAGGCCACTGTGCATAGTTATCAGCCCACATCATTTCAGGACAGTTGTACTGACAATCTATGATAATTGACAGGAGGCAAAATTCACTGATCTACTGCACGGTTGATGTGTCACATTATACAGAGACAAAGTGCTGGTGTAAGTGCTATTTATTTAAAAGTGCTGTAGTACTATATGTACACTGTCCATGATTGAGAGTCCATTATAGTGACATCTTCCATTGTGATCCTACACAAGTGCAATAGGACATGTCATTGGACATGCTGGGGTGAAGTGTCCGACAGTGCAGAGGGACAGGACTTGCCAATGAGTTAGTGAGAGACAATCACTAGGCAGGCTGACAAGATAAACAGTGGTTTGCAGAACAGTGCTTGAGTACAGTTGTTGCAAGACTGGCATGTTACAAAGCGCAGGACCTTGGTAATAGGTGGCCATGTGACAGGGACTAGTGCTACTGGGTACTTTTACATGTGAAGGTGATCTGTTCCTGGTCTTCATCTTCTGATGTGTGTGTTGCCTCCTCTGCCCTTGTTGGTGGTGGTTGTGAAGGGGCAACACACACCTCACTGTGTGTAGACGTGGAGTCAGACATCCCAGTAGCTGCTACCTGTGGGGGTCTTAAGGGCAGTACTGCTGCAAGGAGAATCTGCTGGTTCTTAAGAATAGCAGCCACATCGTAATGGAAGGCAGCCAGATCGGCCCTGAGGGGTTCAATGTTGCATTTGTGCATGCGTTGACAGGATTGCTGTTGTAGGTGTTGGGTCAACTGTATTAGAGCTGTGCTGATTTCCTTCAGCCTTTTTTCTACTTCCTGCAAGATAGTTGTTCACCCTTGCATAGCTGCTGCCTGCCTGTTCTTCAGTTGCCAGGCAGAAGGAGGGGACATCCCTATAACCCCACTGGAGCAGGTACAAAAACAGTACTACTAACAAGATATCCAGAAGGAAAAAATAATTACCCAACTATCCAAGCGAAAACCTCAATTTTTCACTGAAATATAATTTCTTTAATACTGTTAAAGTAATTTAAACATAGTGTCAACGAATTACCTGTGCTCCTAAGAAAACTAATACACAGAATAAAATCAAAATATATACAGATCCTATACATAAAGAAACAACCAACAATTCCATTCGGGCACCATAATACATAAAGCATAGGCTGCTTCAACCATCCAGTGGCAAGCAGTCACAATAGAAGGTAATGACCATAGTCCAAGGGAAGTATCTGGCCTCAGTGAGAGGAACCAATCGCTGAAGATAAATCCGATACAATCCGCAAAATATAAGTCCAACACTTCAAAAATTCCAATGGTCACACCTTTGAAGTAACTGTGTACTTCATAGAGACTCCCTCACACATGACTTGTGGTTAGAAATCTGAGGTGTGGTGGCTCTGCAGGGGAAAATTGCTTCAGGGTTTGGGTTCTGATTGGTTGAAGTCTGGTTTTAACACAACAGTGTGAATTTGTTAACAATGTCTTTTCGTTTCTTTATGTTTTCTCCAATGCTTAGGCAGATCACTGTTTATTATTATGATTGTTACAGTGGGACTCACACCATGACAACAGGACACTTTCAAGCATGTGAATCTACAAAATTCTGGAGAAATTGGAAAAAACAACAGAAGTCATTAACTACTAGCTAATTACTACTGAGGTGCATCTAATGATCAAGTGTAGTTTCCTTCTCGAGTCTCTCTCCTTCACTTGACATCATATTTTCTTTTTGACCACATTCACATTTGTGCTACAAGATCTAAACAATTCATGATCATGGTCGATATCATCGGCTGAAAAAGATGGGTTACATGTTACCTGGGTCAGAGGGAGCATCTTGCTGCCTTTTGAGAACCAGTGGCGAGGCCTGCTTCTATCAGATCACAAAGGAAGACATACACTCCCTAACAACAACCCAATACAACACCAGTCTAAACACCATCAAAGAACTTGAAGACACTAAGGCCCTCATTCTGACCTTGGCGGGCGGCGGAGGCCGCCCGCCAAAGTCCCGCCGTCAGATTACCGTTCCGCGGTCGAAAGACCGCGGCGGTAATTCTGACTTTCCCGCTGGGCTGGCGGGCGGTCGCCTTCAGACCGCCCGCCAGCCCAGCGGGAAAGAGGCTTCCACGATGAAGCCGGCTCGGAATCGAGCCGGCGGAGTGGAAGCTGTGCGACGGGTGCAGTTGCACCCGTCGCGTATTTCACTGTCTGCGCAGCAGACAGTGAAATACATGTAGGGGCCCTCTTACGGGGGCCCCTGCAATGCCCATGCCAGTGGCATGGGCACTGCAGGGGCCCCCAGGGGCCCCGCGACCCCCCCTACCGCCATCCGGTTCCCGGCGGTCCGACCGCCGGGATCTGGATGGCGGTAGGGGGGGTCGGAATCCCCACGGCGGTGCAGCAAGCTGCGCCGCCGTGGAGGATTCAATGGGGCGGCGGTACACTGGCGGGACCCCGCCAGTGGTGCCGGTCCGACCGCGGCTTTACCGCCGCGGTCGGAATCCCCATTGGAGCACCGCCGGCCTGTCGGCGGTGCTCCCGCGGTCCTCCGCCCTGGCGGTCAAAGACCGCCAGGGTCAGAATGACCACCTAAGGCCCTAAGGCACTGAGGCAGTTTTGCACCAAAAAGTTTAGCACCTGCTTGCACCAATTCTCTGTACCAGTCGGGCACCATATTTATGAAATGGTGCAAGGTGGTGCAAAGGGTAGGCTAGTGTAAAAAAAATGATGTTAGAAGGGCGGGGCTGGTGGTATGTAAGAAGGGGGTTTGGCACCAAAAAATGACGTAAGGCAGGTTGGAGTCAAAAAAATTACTCTAACCTGCCTAAAGTCATTTTCTGATGCAAAACCATCCATACGACATGACTCCTGTCTTAGGAAAGACAGGAGTCATGTCCACAACCCCAATGGCCAGCACAGGGGACCAGGGTCCCCTGGGCATGGCCATTGCACCCTGTGCCATGTATGATGGCCCATTTCAGGGCCCCTATGGCACTTTAGAAAAATAAATACTCACCTGTACTTACAATACCTGGGATGGGGTCCCACATCCTCCACAGTCCCTCTGGTGTGGGTGGGGGAGTCTCTGGGGCCTTGAGAGGGAACCTGTGGGCTTATTCCATGGTGTTCCACCATGGAAATAGGCCCACAGGTCCCCTAACGCCTGCCCTGACCCAGGCATTAAAAAATAGGGCAAATCAAGCTTTGCGCCATTTTTTTACCCCTCCTGTGCACCATTTTCGCATGGGAGTATAAATATGGCGTTAAGGCCATAGAGTCATTTTTTGCACAGGAACGCCTACCTTGCATTCCATTAAAGCAAGGTAGGTTTCCACGTTCAAAAAATGACTTAACTCCATAAATTTGGCGCTAGACAGGTCTAGCGCCAAAGTATAAATATGGATTTATTTTTGCACTGAATTAGAGTTTTAAAAAATGACGGTAATTCGGTGCAAACAGAGTATAAATATGCCCCTAAAATGCATACCACATCTAAATGATAAAGGCAATGTCACAACATTTATCCATCATTTCTGCATGCTCCCACTGGTGGACGTTAATCCACAAGGCTACTCACCATGGTGATAACCCTAAACAGAAACTTTGATCAATCCAATATCCAATCCAGTCACATACCACACTTCAGGTTTAACCATTTCAATTCACTCATTGGGCAAATCATTTAATACTAACATGAAATAGACCTCTGTTGTTTCTTTTGGGTTAATCTTGAACTCAGCATCAAGGTCATGTGTTTGAAATTCAATTCCATTTAGAGTACAACTGATGGTGCAATTTAACTTCCACAACAAGGTTAAGAGTATTCTCATAATACAAACTGATGTTTTTCTTCAAAGGAACCTATTATCACAGGTACCGCTTCTGAAATTGGGTTGGTAGCTTGTTTATCAGCAACTTCCACAAACTGTATTTCTCTTTCTGAGTGGGGTAGGTCTGGCACTTCCACTGTTCTCACAATGGAATCAGTAGCTCCAGTGTCAATAAGAAATGATAATTGGTGTCCATTCACACTTCCAACTAGATATGATCTACTCTGGAGTACCTCTAAGATTGCACCAACCATGCAAGCTGACACCCTCCTTGGGCACCATCATTGTGATGTGCTGGAGTTTAACATCTTGCTGTTATTGATCATTGGAAATTGTTGAATTACATTGGGATTTTGAGTATGCACCATATTTTGATTCATTCTAGGCAGTTGGTTCTGGTTAAACATACTCCATTCACCATAGGCTGAATCACAGGTATGATTTGATTCGGATTCTGTACTGGTATTTCGACTTGCATTTGTCGTATTGGAACATTTGAACTTGATTCACATCCTGCATCTGATTATTTGGATTTTTATCTAGATTAACCCTTCCAAGTCCCATCTTATTGTACACGTGACAAATAGTCATTTTCTTCAGCATCGCAACATTAACACGTGTACCTGTGTTGTCAGGAATATCTCTTCCTGGCAACACATGTACTCCTGGCTGAATTCCACTCTAATGATACTCCTCTCATATTATGAATTGCACCAACATTCTCAGCACCCAATGAGTTTTGGAAACCCTGTTGACCAAACTTTGTTTAAGAAAACTTGAATTTCTCCTTAATAGTCCACTGCTTCTTCTCCTGATCATCACTACAGTGATGTGCATGCTTTAGACTTTAATCTAAACTCTTTGTCTGCCAAACTCATATTCTTCTGTGTATGCTGACAAATCTCAAACTCCAAGTGAAGCACAAATGTGGTAATAAAAACCTAGGGGCATATTTATACTCCGTTTGCGCCGATTGTGCGTCAAAAAATTTGACGCACAATCAGCGCAAACATTGCCCCATATTTAAACTCTGACGCCCGAGCCCGCGGACGACAAAATTCCGCCGTGTGCGTCATTTCTTGGATGCGGCAACCCACCCTGCGTTAATGATATGCAGGGTAGGCGTTCCCGTCCCAAAAACAACGCAAACGGCCGTGCGTCGTATTTATGCTTCCGGGCAAAAATGATGCTCGGCCGGGAGGCGGAGCCAAAAAATTACGCACAGCCCGATTTGCTCAAAAAAAACGCCTGGGTCAGGGCAGGCGTTAAAATGGGGCAAACACACCTGTATTTAATCAGAACACACAGAACAAACAGCAGAGCAGCAACAGGGAGACATGGAGGTGATTCTTATCCAGCGTGCACGCAGACGCAGAGCCCAGCAGCAACAACAGCAGCTACAACAACACCAGCAGGGACCCCAAAGGCAGCGCAGAAGGCAGGAGAGGATATTCCGCCCAAGAACAACCCTTCAGGGCCTCAGGGAACACGACATCATACAGAGGTACCGGTTGAACTGGCAGGCCATCCAGCAGCTGCTGCGAAACATTGAACAGCAGTTGGCCCCCACTTTGGTGACACCCCGCACCATACCAACAGAAACAAAGCTGCTTGCCGTACTTCACATGCTGGCAAGTGGCTCATTTCAAACAACTGGTGCCCTGGTTGGCGGAATATCACAACCATCATTCTCCGCATTTCTGCCAAAAGTACTGGATGCCATCATTCAACTGACACCCCGCCACATCTGCTTCCCTAACACACTGCAGAAGCAGCAGGAAACAAAACAGGGGTTCTATGCAATCAGTGGCTTCCCACACGTCCTTGGTGCAATCGACTGCACACATGTACGCCTTGTGCCACCTGCTGCGACTGAACACCTCTACCGCAACAGGAAGCACACACATTCAATCAACCTGCAGGCCATAGTCGATCACCAGGGATTGATCACCAACATCGTGGCTAAATATCCTGGGAGTGTACATTACTCCTTCATCTTCCGTCACTCTACCATCAACCAACACTTCCAGGATGGACGGTATGGCAATGGACTACTTGTTGGTAAGTACAAAAACCTACTTATATATACACTGCACCGCAAACCTCTAGGACACACAACACATACACCACAACAGCAACATCTAGACAGGAATACAATGAGGTCCTGACATCACTAGCCATGTTTCTTAACTCACCATTGAACCTGTCACACATCGGAAATTACTGTACAGCCTAATGTGAAGACGTCAATGAGTGTGTTTGCCGAAATGTCACCTTGCAAATTGTAAGTCTCACAATGACCTTTACATTAATACATTGCCTAAGTCTAAAGGTATAGGATGTCCAGGGTACTTCCATATGAACGTGCTAACAACACTTATAAATTAAACTCTACATTGAACTTTCTACTCACCCCAAGTGAAGACACAAGGACACCTGTATCACAAGTCACAATGTTAGGGAGGGCACACTGCACTGAAAATCACAAAACATACTGATGACAAACGGTTAGCAGACAAACACGTGCTCAGCCAAGGTAAAAACACAATGCAGATGGTATAGCCTACAAGTATAGGATGTCACATCAGTACACAAAAGAGTCACAGACAACACAAGACACCTACTGCCATCGACGGTCTTTTCAATAATGCAAGCTACATCAACATGATCCCATTCTGTTTTTTTCTTTCAGCTGCTCAGGGGTATGGCATCCAGCCATGGCTAATGACACCATTTGGGAACCCGAGTACTGCTGCAGAGGGGGCATACAACGACGCCCATAAGAGGACACGCAGCATTGTCGATCGGACATTCGGGATCCTCAAGTCAAGGTTCCGCTGCCTCGACATCAGTGGTGGTAGCCTACTATATTCCCCCGAGATGGTCTATAGGATCATACTCACATGTGCAATATTGCACAACATTTGTGTCAAAAGGAACATTCCCCTCCTCGAACCAGACCCATACATGCCTGAAGACGAAGAAGAGGAGGATGCTGGCCTGCAACAGGAGGGGGAACAACCAAACATGTCTGCTGGAGTGCGTAGGCACCAACAGATTGTAAATAATTTCTTTTCATAATTATCACCATCACCACTTAATGCACTATTGTAAATAAACACTGATAACAAACACCACATTATGGTTTGGCCTATTCATTTCTGCCCACCTTTAGCTTGAAATATCAGAAGAAGAATGTCGTCTCATTGAGCAATAATGATATAACAATCAGGACACAGAAAAATACACGACAAATGTAATGGCCACAATACAATGGTCACATACACACACAATGTAAATGACAGACATCCTGTACAGTTCACCTTTGAAGGGCAATAGCTGAGGACCACACATATGACACACATGCATGTAGGAAACATGGATCATCGCAGCGGATGGCACACAACTAAAAAACCATCACTCAACTAGGGGAAAACAGGCCTCATACATCAGCCAGTTCACATGCTTATGCTTCAGGAACAGGAATGTGTTACCAGACTCTTGGCAACAGTAATTCCAACTACTTACTATCTTTGCAATGACTATCTGTCACTAGAGTTACATATAAGCAGAACATACACAGCACAAGTGCTACACCTATGACAAGCATCCAGCACATCACTACCCATCTACATGTCAGCCCTTTTCTAAAAACATTACACACACCTGCGGCTGGTCACACCCCACCTGTCTGAAGAGGTCCCTGGAATGCTGATATGTGTACCCTGAGATTCCCTCATCTACACACACACACTCACAAGAGTCATCCAGTGTGCCACACCCTTTCCTATGCCTACCATTGTCATAGTACCATCTCACTGCATGGAACTCAGCTCATATAATACACTGGCTTGGAGTTTTTAAGGCCTGGTATCACCTGTAGATTGATTCTCGTGTGAAAGGTACTGTAGGCTAATTTTCAGCAAATCTCATCTGACAGGACTAGTGAGACACTGATGGAGGCCAAACCAGTGATCCCCTCCATGCACACCACCCAAATGTACATGCCCCGTCCCTGCTGATGCCTCCTACAGCATAGATATTGGCATTTGGGCAATTACATCATTAAGCATTGCTACTAATGTTGCAGTGTAACACTGTATATGGTTTCATGTGTCACCTTCAAAACAACACAGGACATACACAGTGTGACATGTGAAATGACTACTGCTCCCTCTGACCAGTCCTAGTCAGAACACTGATCATGTAATTACTGAAAGAACTTGCTCCTGATTGACCCAGCATCCTGTCAGCCTGACTGGCACCTGTCCGTGGGTCACCCTAAAGATACCTGTGGTCCACCTATGGACCACACGTGCTGTCCAAACCCTCTTGTACCTCAGACACTAATTTGTCATTAGTCTCATCAATGTATACTCAAATACATAGTATTGCATCATCTGACTGTTATTTGTATCAGATTTGTGACAGTGGCCTTGAATAGCTAAATCATGGCCCTTCCGTTGTCTGGCCCTCATTAATGCCTAAACTACAAAGTGTGACAGTGTACCTGGACCATAGCGTTTGATGGTGTAAGTGGCCTCCATCCGAACCAGCAACCTCAGATAATGTCCATGAAAAGTCAACACATATGAGGACCCTGACAGTTCACACGCAGAGTTACATTGTTCAAATAATGAAGATGAGTTGTGTGTGCTGAATACCAGCCATTTACATCTGCACAGAGGCTATGATGTTTCCTGATACATTACCATCCACAGAGGCCAACTGGAGTACAAATGTTGCAATGACACATGCCGGATCCAGACACCTGAGACATTCTCTCACTCAGCACACCAAGGTTGCCCAGTTGAAAGTCTCATTACACGTCTTCAGTGACAGGGTGGGACCATCCACGTGTAGGTGACCATGTCCTCAATGACTTTTCTCAAATTTAGCTACAAACGTTACTCATTAGATACACGATTAGCTGCCACTAACTCATGAGGAGACCTGGACGTTACAGTGACAACATACACCTTGACAGTTGATACTGGATCAATATTGGACCACACACATGTACATGTACCATCCAATCAACAAAATGGTTGCATGCAGCCGATCACAGTAGTGTCCCAGTTGTAACCTAGCAGGAAGAATGAAACATGTCTCTAAACCAGGTAATGCATAAAGGGCCACATACATCAACAACCTATTTGCTATCATGACATAAGGAACGTTGAGATTTTGCAAAAAAATCAATGCAAAATGGTATGTCAGAATTCTCCAAAGAATCAATAGGTTAAACGTCAAATGGGCAAATGGGATTACAGATTAGCAAACAGTGAATTATATCCAATTTGCTTCCATGGGCCTGCTGCTGATGGTTTAGCATTACTGAATTTGGGAAACCCTTGGATAAAGTTGCAAGTCTGGAAGAGCAAACCCTAGGTTGCTGGGGGCCTAAGTCTACCTCTGCTGCCCCCCAAATATAATTTTTTTATGCACATGTGAAGCACACACATGCATAAGGCGCATGTGGCCCCTACATGTCAAAAGTGAAACACATTATAGATAAATTAACTCGTAAATAGGACATGGTTACCCCAAAAAAAAGTTTAGGCGACAATTGCACTACCTAATTGGCCTTTATTTAATTTTGAATAGCTTGATACATGTGGACACAATTTTGCTAAGGAATACATCCTGGTATCTCATTCATATTTTGAAATTAGCAATCAGCAATTACCTACATATGTGTACAATTATGAGTAATATCCATTCTGGCCAATCATTACTATTGCACTGTGAATACCTTCTATACATCCTATAAGGGACATTTGCTTGAGCTGACCACAAAGTTTATCACTTAGCGCTGTTTGGTCATGACAAAATTCATTTCTCAATTTGACAAATGAAAGACATATTTGTCATAATGCATCAGATTTCCAGGCATACAGCTTGTGCGTCATAATTTTTGACGCACAGGAGTGCAGATAATGCAGAGTCAAGAATATATTTCATAAATAGATATCATAATATCCTGCATAACATGGCCTCCGTTTTTTTCCATCATGCGTCATATTTCCACGCATACAGCTTGTGCGTCATTATTTCTGACGCACATGAGTGCATATATTGCAGAGTCAAATATATTTTTCATAAATAGATATCATATTTAGCTGTGGCTTAATTTTCAACTCTAGAACTGTAAAATATGCCTCAAACAAATATAATCTACCAATGATGATTTTTTTTTTGACTCTGCATTATTTGCACTCCTGTGCGTCAAAAAATATGACGCACAAGCTGTATGCGTGAAAATATGACGCATAGTGGAAAGAAACGGCGGCCATTTTATGCAGAATGTGATGTGATAGGATATCCTGTTTACAGAATCTGTACAGTGGGTGTACTTTCACTTTCACTTTGCAGTCTCAGATTATTCTAGACTGTGTGGCTGTGTGCACAGTGTTGTCCTGTGTATTAGTGCTTTTGTGTCCAGTGTGCCATCTCACTTGTGCTTTTGTCATCATTGTCTTTTTGTAGAATACTGTCTGAGTCTGTGTTGTCATATTTTGTCAAGTCCAGTGTTTTATTTATTGTCTGTGGGAGTCTGTTGTGGGTACTGTAATGTAGGGGATAGTTGGGCTCTTCTTCTTAAGTTTTCTTTGTATTTCCCCACTCTACCTTTCCCCATTTTCCCCTTTTCCATTTTCTACTACTTTTTCCCCTTTTTCAGTGCTGACATGTCTGGTAGGCCACGGCTTTCCAGGATGGGTGGGGAGGAATTGGGGGGGTTTATATGGCTTGTTTGCCATTTCCTCCCACTCATGCTGGAGGCTGGGGGTAGGGTGATACAGGGGTATCACACGGAGGCCCGTAAAGTCCGGTGGGGGAAGGTGCGCCATCACTTGGTGCGTCTATATGGTAGCCAAAGGAATGACCATCAATTGAAGCACCGCTGGGCTGATCTGATCTCCAGGGAGCAAGATCTCCTGGACCACCTGGGAATCAGGATTGGTGGCCATGTTGGTGAGTACAGATCAATTAAATGTGCACAATTTAAAGCTGTGTAGTGACATTTGATGATTGTTACCCAATCTGCCAGATAAGTAGCTGACTGTGTGTAATGCTAGGGAAACATACTGGGTAATTGATGCACAATGTGAAGGATGACAAATGCTAGCAGTCTGGTAGCTCATGTTTTCTACACATACCGGTTGCCTGTAGCAGAATGTAATGTAGTGCCGCCTTTGTGTCAGACAAGCGACACATTAATGACGCAATTAGGACTCTACAGGTCACAATAGCCAGTGAAAAATGGATGTTGAAACATCATACCTACACATGTAGACGCCATAGCTAGACTGACATGTGTAAACCTTACATGATGCTGAAAATGAGTGCTGCCTTCACGTCAATTGAAGTTAGCAATGTTGTCCACACATATGTCACATGTGTGTCTGGTTGGTGTGTAGGGAAAATGTTCTTGGAAGTGCCATGCCTTGTCGTGATAAATGTGCTCCTTCAGATTTAATTGTTACATGCCTGATCTGAGCATGAACCATATTTGTTAAGGACTCAGGTGCCCTCAGCTAACATTTTAGACAGGTATTTATTGTCACTTGTGCCCAAATCAGAATAGGGATGGCAGTCCAAAGGTATGGACTAGGGTGCAAACATCTATGTTTGGTGCCAATCACTATTGTTTGGACACATCAATGTATGAAACTGTAACAACATGAGGTATTGCCAAAGTACCTGGCCCTCTGTACCATGTACCTATCAGTCACATATGTGTCATGACCACATGGGCTGTTTGAGAGGTCAGGCAGTCCTCAAGTAACCAGCTTTTAGATGTCTCTCTTGGATGCACATGATGAGATGAATGCACACCTATATTGTTGGTGCATACTAATGGAGGTGCATCTTTGCCACCACATGACTGTCCGGGCCACTGCATGTGTGTAGTAGGGTGTGTAACTGTAGCAGGAGACTCATCCGATGTAAATGTTGCGCATTAATAATTCCATGCAGTATGAGCATGTATGAAAGTGTTTCATTACTCATGTCATATTCTCACATTGTCTTTGTATTTGCAATTGTTCGTCAGTGCACGGATTCTGAGTATATTCTTCCTTCCATGCTTTACAGGTGGACCTCCACCGTACACATTGGGAGAGGTGGCTCATTTTGAGGACCCTGACACCTACAGTGAGTGTTGCATGTGTGGTATTTTTTATGTTTGCTGGTGATGCATGATGGACTACTGTGTGTTCAACAGATTGCAAGGTTTGATGCGCTGCCCAATCATTAGTATTGTTCCATTATTGGGATTTCAGTTATCACTTCATTTTGAGTTGACCTATGCTTATCCATTTCTCAGATTTTGGGTCTGTAGGCCATTCCAGTAGGGCCCGCTATGGGGAATGGGGTGAGTCATGTGGAATACACTAGTTAATGTAAGAGTTGCTCTGGGACTCGTCTCGGACTGAGTCTGCATTTCAGACTGACATTCTCCCAGATAGCTTCTGCAAATGGCTTGTCTGAAATCTGCTGCTTCCCTAGTAACCGATGTACTGAGTACACTGTAGGTTGGATCTTCCGGGGGCATGTACTTCCGCAAGTTGTACTAGAAGTGTGTGGGACTACAGTGCAACGGCCTAGGTGTACATGCTATTCATGATCATGGGTGCCCTTGCTCCTCTGTGTCTGTAGAAAAATATGCCTCACTGGTAGTATGTGATGTTGGCCTAGGTCAGTACATTTTGACATGTGTGGACCTTGGATAGGACAAGATTTAGCTGACTCCGATTTGTTGATAGCCCTTCACTGGTGGTGTGTGTGTGGAGGCAAAAACATGTTGAGCTTTCTATACACTCCTGGGTGTGCATCGATTTTGGGATTGTTGGATGTTCTTCCCACCCCCCCCCTCAAAGTCAGCCATGTGTTTGGGAATAGGGTACCTAGGACTGTAGCAACCAGTCTGTTACACATACTTGTGACCATTTGAAACTTTGTTTTGAACTTAGTGTACACACTCGGTTATGGCACATGAGTTCTATACTAGCAAATCCAATTACAAATTGCAGATATTGAGGGTTGTGATTGTTATCACATATACTGACATATGGAGTCCAGGCAATAGGCGGAGGAGGTGCAGCATTAATGTAGGCTGCAGTTGTAATTTTTATAATGAGAAGTTTAGGCTGATGTCACCCATCATGTAGATAATTGTATATGCTATGTGTGAGATGACCTTTGTATGCAGGCTTCCCATGTACTTCCTCTGAGACTTTCAATGATCTATATGGTGATATGAGCTGTTACAACTACCGTAAAAGTAATTTCCAATTGACCCATTGTGCTATTCCCCACACAATGCATTTCCTATGGTAAATAGTTGCCCTTTCTCTTCACAGCTGCAAACATGAGTGCCGCACAGAGGCATGAATTTGAGAGGCGGGCCATGAGGTACCGACACATCCTGCAGGTGCAGTCGGGGTTCCGACAGATGGCCCGAAAATACCAGGCGGATCGGTCCTCCGGAGCATGGTGGGCCTTACCACAGGGTGGCCAACGTTGCCCACTACAGCCACCACCACCACAACCACCAGTTCTCCCCAAGTGGCCCCAGCAACGGCGGGGACAGTTGTCCCTGCCTCTGCAGCACGACCAGGACCCAGCAATATAAGAGCTGCAGGACAGTCCAGTGGGCTACGCTCAACACCCACACAGAGCACATTTGCCGGCACACATACAGCAGCCGCACCTCCAATTGACCCTGCGGCATTCCAGGCTTTGGACCGCAAAATGGACAAGTTCATTAGGAAGGTGGACAAGCTGAGCCAGGATGCGGCCTACATAAAGAAGCGGGTCAGGTCCATCAGGCGGACCCTCCGGAGGGCCAACCTCTTGGACTGATATGGTCTATTTAAATTTATCCCTCCTCTCCCTCCTCTTTCCTTTTTATCATGATTAGTGGGCTTGGGGGATTAGTGTTAGGTTAGTATAGGTTGTTAGCTTAGTTAGTGTTAGGGAGGAGGGTGGGGGGTCCTTATTCTTTCTACTTTTCATTATTAAGTGTGTGGGTGGGTGGGTGGGGGTCAATGTTGGGGTTCCTGTCTGTTTAGAAAAAAAATAAAAAAATAAAAATATAAATTAAAAAAAATACCAAAAAAATATATGATTGTTTAGGATAGTATAGTATGTGTGTAGGTTAGTATGTGTTGTCCTGCATGTGTCCTGTCTCATAATGGTGGGTGGGGGGTTGATGTTTAGATCGATTCGTTATATGTGTAGAGTAAGTTTAGCTTAGGTTAGTTAGGGACAGTTGTGGGTTAGGAGTAGTCAGGTTCGATTAGTGTAGGTATGACTTTTCCCTTAGTTGGCTCTGGTGTGATTACTTATGAATAAATATATAGTTAACCCTTTGCATTATGTGTTAACTGCTACTTGATCATGGCCTTGCCATCAGTGTAGTGATTGTTGTTCTATGACATTTGTGTCCTATGCTACAAACCAAAGAAAAAAGAGGTTTAAAATGGCAGCTACCCCTGTGCTAACTTGGTAAGTATCCACCATTTGATAGAACCACCATTTGGAGTTTACATGGATCACAAAGGATTTGTGTTGATGAGTATGTTTTCTACATCACAAAGTGTGCTTCCAGACTTGGTATTGTGGGGAATTTTTTAGGACGGACTGCAGTGTTCAGGGACATCTTTGTAAATGAGGTGTTGTTAACACTCTTGTCTTCTTGTCTTCATTACTGACATAGATCATGTGTGCAAAAAATCAACATGAGTACCTATTTGGAAGTTTACTCAGAAAGGTTGATTGATGCTGTGTTTAGTTGGGTTTGCTTAGATTAGACTGCATAATTCAATGTATTAGTATTGCATGGTGACCACATTTATCAGCCACCATTAGTTGACTTTGATTTCTATTGATGGAGCATTATTCTGTCCAACACAGCATGATTGTGTGTGGTTTCTCCCTTCATCAATTATTCTCCTCAGGATGGGCAGGCTATGATGCAATCATGGCCACTGCACAGATGTATCAGACTACATGATGTCAGGACAGTTGTATTGACAAGCTACATGGTTGTCACACAGGCACTTTTGAGTTATCTACTGCACAGTTGCTGTGTCAAATTACACAGAGACATATTAGGTGTGCAAGTGCTATTTATTGATAGGTGTTGTAGTGCAATATGTACATTGTCCAGGTTTGCTGAGTCCGTTCTAGTGCAATCTTACATGGTGATCCTACAGAAGGGGTGTGGATGATGCTCCTGACATGCTGGGGTGATGTTACCGACAATGCAGAGGGACAGGATTTGCCAATTAGTAGGAGAGAGACATTCACTGGCAATGCTGACAAGTTATACAGTGGTTAGCAGAACAGTCATTGAGTATAGTTGTAGTGAGACTGGCAATTGACAAAACGTAGGACCTTGGACAAAAGTAGGCCATGGTGCAGGGACTAGTGCTTCTGGGTACTCTTCCGTGTGAATGTGATCTGTTCCATGTCTTCTTCTTCTGATGTCTGTGTTGCCTGCTTTGTCCTTGTTGTTGTTGGTTGTGAAGGGGCAACACACACCTCAGTGTTAGAAGACGTGGAGTCAGACATCCCGGTGGCTGCTCCCTGTGAAGGTCTTAAGGGCAGTACTGCAGCAAGGAGGGCCTGCTGGTTTTTGAGAATAGAAGCTACATCACGATGGTAGGCAGCCAGGTCAGCCCTGAGGGAGTCATGATTGCATTCATGCATGCAGTGGAAAGTTTGGGGTGCGAGGTGTTGTGGCAACTCCCTTACTGCAGTGGTGAATTCCTTGACAGTTTCTTGTAGTCCTTGCAGTATGGATGTTAGGGCTTGCATAGCTGCTGCCTGATCTGCAGATGACATCATGCACGAGCGCACCCCCTCAAGGCTGGCTGCCATAGTTTGCATCTCCACCCGCACCTCCTTGGCCAGCTCCCGCTGTACTCCAACTACAGTTCTTTCAAAGCTGGTGCCAGTGTCGTCAGAGTCCTCAGCTGTGTAGGAGCTGGCAGGTCTTGCAAATGGGGTGGTGGGTGGTTCTTCTGTGATGGCTGCTTGTTCTGTGCTCCTCCTTGTGAATGAAGGTGGGGTCTGGAGGGTTCCAAGGACCTTTTGGATGGTCTCCTGGGGAATGTTTATGGGCTCGTCATCCATGTCATCAGGGAAATCTGGGACAGGCATATCGGCAGGAGATCCATGTTCCTCTGCAATGAAACAGGGTACAATTAGTGTGTCTGTGTTGTGACAATTTTGACGTAACATGCCAGCCTTTTGATGAATTCACTTTGTGATCTTGTTTGGTATTGGTATCTGCTGTCCTTCATATGGGCATTGTTATAGGCCTATGGCCCACCTGTGTGTCACATGTATGATATTGAGTTATCAGACTTGTCTGCCTACTTGCCTCTAGGTGTTGCTTTATACCAAATAGAGAATAGCCAGCTTTTTGTCCTACTCAACCCTCCGTGTATATCCATTCTCATGGTGAGACCTTTCACTGGCTGTGGGTGTTCTGATGGTCCTGGCAGCACAATTTCCTCTCAGGACCTGCCCCAATCCCTGATTGTTCACATTGACTTAAATGTAATCGACAAGTGGCATATCCTATGCATGGCAATGTTATGATGTGATATGGATGTAGGCATTGTTAATGTGTCCTGCGGATGTTGGGTAATGTGTGTTACATTGGATTGCCCTGATTATCGTATCAGTGTCCTATTTGGTCCTCTGACTGTGCAGGTGTATTTCAGTGACCTGTTCCATGTGTCCCCTCCTCAATGCTGTTGTCTGAGCAGTATGACATTTGTGATGTTGCCTTGTTTGCCAAGCACGGGAAGGACCCTGACAGGTACAGCATGGGTGTGTCCTTAGTGCTGTGTCGCTCCTATTGCTGTTTACTTTGACTGATGTATGTGACAACTATGGTCATTGACATATGAGTGTACTGGGGCCTTTGTCTTGTTTCAGGGGATTGTTGCAGATGTCATCCTCACCCCCTAATTTAGGTAGGTATGTTCCATGGGGAGGTTACTGCCATTGGCTACTATAGCTGCACAGAGATCAGAGGTGGTAGTGTCAACTGTTGTTGCAGTTACATTGCAGTTGTTGTTTTGGCTACAGGATTGCTGATAGGGCCCTAGTTAATGTAGGAGATATTTTGGCTGACGAGTGCCAGGATGTAAGTTTGACGTAGTGGCCTTCCCTCCTGTCGAGGCTTTCCCTTTGCTCCATTGTTGGCATGACAGGATGCCCCCATGGGACTGTTGTTGGTGTAGTAATATGTTGTGCCCCAGCTTCTGTATGTGCAGGCCATGCCCCCATGCCATACCCCTTTACCTATGCCACTCCATGTATATGATGACTTACATGCAATGTGCAGTAGGTATTTCCCCCCCTGCTTACAGTCAACATTATTGTATTTTAAATCCCCATGCGACTTACCCTGCATGTGCATTGTCTCGTGGTAGTCTGCATTGTCCTGTCCTTGAATCCCTGTGACGATCTCCTCGGGGATGACGGCTGCAACCATCTCCTCCATGTGGTCCAGGGCCTCCTGGTGTGCTGGACTCCCACTTCCAGTCTGCAGTGCTGCCTTCCTGTTCCTGGCCATTTTTTCCTTTGTCCCACGTTTGCATTCATGCCAGCGTTTCTTACAATCGGTGACTGTTCTGCGTACTTCAGCCACACTGTTGATCTTGTCAACAATTTGTTGCCATATGGCCTCTCTCCTACTGATTGGCAACTTAGAGGTGATGAACAGTTGGTGCTGGTGTTCCGTCACCTCTTTAACCAGGATTTCCTGCTTCTCTGCACTGAAGCGACACTTTCTTTTTTTTCTATATATGTCCTGGTTCTTGTATGGATCGTCCTGGCTGGTTTCTGGTCTGCTGTCATCTTCCTGGGGTCTGTAGTGGCATCTGGGATCCATTTTGGCTCTCCTCTGCTGAAAGGGCAGTGTTCGCGGGTATTTTTGACGCTATTGCGTTAAAAAAAACGGCGCATATCCGGGTTGCGGTGTCGTAAATCGACCCACAGTCATTTACGCCGCATTAACTTCGTTTTCCTTTACGACTTGACGCCGCGATGTGCGTAAAAAAAAATGACTCCCACCTGTTGATTGCGCCGCCGTGCGTCAAAGTATAAATTTGACGCCCGCACGGCGCAACGAAATGGCGTTAGCCGGCGGTAAAAGTTTTGACGCAAAACTGCGGCGGCACAGTTTTGCGTCAAAAAGTATAAATATGGCCCCTAATCTCTCCAGGATCTAGATGGGTTTGCCCTGTATGCTGCTAGAAAGCCTTCATCAATAATTCCTAGAACCAAAGCACTGTTTCCTTAGCAGCCTGCTGCATTCTATTCAAATTCAGATAATTCAAACCCTTAGGTGGAACTTTATCTTTCAAAAATGTTCCCTTAAAGAAACTGGACAAGACTCTACATTCGTACTAGTACTTCATCTTTCTACATCCTCCACTTTTGTACAGTTCTGACTAACCTTCTCAATTCAAGGAGGAACCCTTATCTTGAACACCCTTCAGCTGGTGTAGTCTGTGTGGTAAAGACAAAACAACTACCTTTCCCTAGTACCTGACTATTTTGTGGTAGACTCCACACAACAATATGTGAATTCTGTGTAGTCGGAACAACCCTACTTACTGGAGTATCCCCAGTTGTTTACTAATTTACTGATGTGCAACCTGTGCAGGTACTGTCTATTAAGCAACTTATCCAGTCGTCGGGCCACTGTGACCAGGTTAACTGATACATTCGCTGGAGATATCATCTGAGACGTTCTGATTTGTCCAGGATCACTAGTAACTACTGGTTGGATTACAGGCTGTGCAAGGACAGACTGTGCTGTAATCAGCTGAGGTATTACTGGCTTTGGTGAAATCGGCTGAGTCAATGCAGGTTGTATATTAATTGCCATTATAAATTGCATCTGGCTAGTAATTTGTGAAATCTCAGAATCTATAGGAGCTGTGGAAGTAACCATATTTACCACCTATACCAACCGCTATAAGTTCTACATATAGTGGTGGATTGTCTTGACAACATCTCTTCTAGTATATTATCTCCAGAATCTGAATCAATGTCTATGTTTTGTTCATCCCATTCTTCAATCTCACCCTTAAATTTCTTTCTTGGTGGCCTTTCACAATCTTTTGTCTTTTTGGTTCCTTCTTTCGTACATAAGAGAAATAGGCCCTCATTACAACACTGGCGGTCGGTGATAAATCAGTGGTAATACTGCCAACAAGCCGGCGTTAAAAAAAAAGGAATTATGACCACAGTGGAAACCGCCCACACAGACAGCCACTTTAACACACCGACTGCCATGGCGGTAGCAACAAGCACTGCAGTGGTAACTGCCAACAGCCAGGTGGAAGACAATGTACTGCCCACACTATTACAAGAGGCCTATCTGCCACCTTTTCCGGGGTGGTACCAATGACATCAAAAGCACGGCGGAAACAAAACACAGAAGGTAAACGACTTACCTCTGGAGACTCAGGGAACAACCATGATTCCATGGAGCCCGAGCTGTAGGTGTTCCCCAGGCTGGTCTACCTCCTCCTACACCATGAATACCAATGCCGGTGAAGATGACCACGGTGAGTAAGGCAACCTAGCACACAGGGAAGTGGGGAGGAAAAACCACCCCATAGCCCTCAGAAATAATGCAAGGACAAAAAGAAATGATTGAAGTGAGTGACATAAGATAAGAAACTAGAAATACGTCCTCAAAAATCAAAACAGTATTTAAATGTATACAAATGGAAGGACACTGCAATGTCAGTGGGCCACAGGGCCACATCACATAGGCCAAGGCCCAACTTTACTCCTGCATCAACACGGGGAGAACACTGCAGGGGCATCAGGTTGAAAATATACAGGCATCTCAGAGGGAGTGGTTTGCCCACTGCTTGGTACTGGGGAGTGCAGAGCCACAGTCTCTCTACTGGGTGGTTTGCCCACTGCTTGGTGCTGGGGAGTGACAAGCCACAGTCTCTCAAGTGGGTGATTCGCCCACTGCTTGGTCTTGGGAGTGCAAAGCCACAGTCTCTCAAGTGGGTGGCGTCTTCCACTGGTTCTGGAGGGTGCTTTGTGCCCAGTGTGCTTCATCCTGGCAAGTAGGGGGTAAGTGGATTCCTTCTTCCTTTGGTTCCGGTTGGGGCTTTGTGCCCAGTGTGCTTCATCCTGGCAAGGAGGGAGTGAGTTGATGCCTTCTTCCACTGGTTCTGGAGGAGGCTTTGTGCCCAGTGATGCAGATCTTGGGGAGTGCAAGGGAACAGTCTCTCACCTGGGTGTCAGACCCACATGAGTTGCAGTGGTCAGGATGCATTACAGTCCATGGAGGCAGGACTACACACTGCCCGCCCGCGGCAACGGCTGCTCAGTGGTGGCAGTGCTGGTGCTGGTGTCAGTGCTGCCAGTGGTGGGGGAGGCTGCAGCCCTTCCCCTGCAGCCTCGGACAGCTGCCCACTGGGGCTGCTGCTGGCAGTGGTGCTGGTGGCAATGCTGGCAGCAGTGCTGGTGGCGGTGTAGGTGGCGGTGTAGGTGGCGGTGCTGGTGTCGGTGCTGCCAGTGGTGGGGGGAGGCTCCAGCCCTTCCCCTGCAGCCTCAGATGGCTGAAGCGCGATGGTTGGTGGTGGGGGCTCAGAATCAGTCTCAGTCCTTCCTGCCTCCATGGGCACGCCCTTTGCCCTTGCCTTTGCCATCTGGTGGTGCCTTCTTGCCCTTCGCCTTGTAAGCTGGTGGTACCTCCTTGCCCTTGCTATCTGGGGGTGCCTCCTTGCCCTTCCCCTTGTAAGCTGGTGGTGCCTCTTTTCCCTTGCCCTTGTAAGCTGGTGGTGCCTCCTTTCCCTTGCCCTTGTAAGCTGGTGGTGCCTCCTTGTCCTTGCCAACTTGTGGTGAATCTTAGCCCTTCCCCTTGGCAGCTGGAGCAGGCACACTGGCAGTGCTGCTGGGTGTTTCCTTGGAGCCTTTCAAGCTTGCAGTAGCTGCCGACACTACTGTGGCCGTGGACTGGGTGGCTGAGGTGCTATCCTGGGTTCTGACCACCCTGGCCCGACGTGAAGGACGGGGGGGGGAGGGGCAGGGAAGAGGTCAACAGCGGAGAGGAAAAGCTTCTTAGGGACACTAGGCAGCAGGAGAGTGAAGGTTTGGGAGTGGAGGATGAGGGAGTGGTTGTTGGAGGTGTCTGTCTGCTGTGTTTGGATGCAGGTGCATGGGCTGGATGCTGTTGTGAGGTGGATGGCTGTTGGGTGTCTGACTGCTAGCGTCTGTGTACTTTGGGAGGAGGGGGCACAGACACAGTGGGAGAGGACACAGGGGACGTTTGCATGGATGTGGGGGTGGTGACTGCCAGTGAGGGGTGTCTGCTGATAGGCGTGATGGTGATGGAGAGCAGTGGATGTCGATGTAGTGCATGCAGGTGTGAGTGTAGATGCAACTGGGAGGGAGGTGGACGAGGAGGAGGAGGGAGACACAGTGGAGGCAGTGGATGTTGGTGTGTCTGCATCTGGATGGTGTTTGTGTGAGTGCCTATGTGATGATGTGTGGTGCTTGTGTTTACCTGAGCCACTCCTGTGTGTGGTCTTAGGTGCATGCTGGTCTGAATGTATGCTTGGGATAGGTTGGGGTAGAGGGGAATGGGACTAGGCAGAGGAAGTTGGAGGGCGAAACCTAGAGACAGGAACAATGGCTGCCATCAGGGAGGAGGCCAAAGCCTGGATTCATCTCTGTTGGGCCGCCATGCCAAAGTGAATGCCCTCCATGAATGCCTTTGTTTGTTGCAAATGACCTGCCAGCCCCTGGATGGCATTTACTATGGTGGACTGCCCAAAAAAGATGGATCTCAGGAGGTCAATAGCCTCCTCACTCAGGGCAGCAGGGCTAAATGGGGCAGGGCCTGAGGTGCCTAGGGCAAAGTAGATGCCCACCCTCCTGGGTGAGCGGGCACAGGAAACTTGCTGTGGGGCTGCTGGGAGGGTGGTGCTGGTATGGAGGGGTGGCGGCTGTACCTGTAGTTGGGGTGGCCCCAGAGCTGTCCGCCACCACTAGGGAGCTTTCATCAGAGGGGATATCACTTTCCGAACTGTCCCCTCCTGTCTCCGGCTTGGTGCTCCCCTCATCCTCCTTCCCACTGGGGCCCTCATCATTGGTGGGTTTGGCCTCATGGGCCCTGTGGGATGCAGCTCCCTCCATTGCCGGTGCCTCTGCTCCTCTGCCAGATGATGCTAATGCACATAAGGACAGGATGACAAAACAAAAATGGGGGAAGAGACAGAGGGTACACTTGGTCAATGGCAGCAACAACACCACCGTTGGCGTACACGACACACACACAGGGAGCCTCCCTATGCACTATGCAATGCAATACCAGTCACAATGCTAGTCACCAGGCCATAGACAGTAATACCTAATGCCAATTGCAGCATTCCTGAGACCCACAGAGCCCTGTTCAGTAGTGGATGCCCACTAGCCTGGTTGGAGGTAGAGTTCATCAGCCCCTGCCCAACATGGAATCTACCCTGTAATGTCTGGCCTGGCCTAGGGGCACCAACAGGTCGAAATCCCCCACTGGAAGGCTACTCCACCACACACAAGTAGTATAATGTGAAACTGTGTTCACCCCCTTTTGGCTGGATAGGCCACCACCAGAATGCGGAACATCAGGGGGGTCAGGGTTCGACGGACACCCCTACCTCATTGGGAGGCCATCCCCAGCTGGGCCTCTGCCATCTTCCATGCCCAGCGTCTTAGGTCCTCCCACCATTTGCAACTGTGGGTGCTCTGCCTGCCGTAGACCCCCAGGGTCCGCACATCCTTTGCACTATACCCTTTTTCTGATGGGCGCTGACCTGCAGAGAAATACACATAGAAAAAAGGAATCAGTCATACCATCCGGCCTGTTACACTCATGGCCCACCATATCCCTCCCATCCCCTTACACACATACATTGCCCACTATACATGCAGCACGCTGCCTAGGACCCGTCAACCAACCCCCCTTACACGAGGCCCTCACATACAGCAATCCATGCATTCATGCCCCATGCATCGTGCTCACTGTGTACTCACCTGTTGGTCTGGAGGCCCATACAGAAATCGGTACTGGGGTAGGACCCCATCCACCAGTCTCTCCAACTCCGCCACAGTGGCGGTGAAGGCAGGGGCCCTTTCCTCAGTGACACAAGCCATGGTCGGTTACAGACACAGGTCACAGCAGCACATGCAGAGTAGGTCCTCGCCTGTTGAAGGTCAGGTAGCAAGTGAGTGAACAGATAGAAAATGGCGGTCCCGTCCACAGCCGTGCGTACCGTCACCGCCGGTGTACATCACCATTGGCTACTGTTACCCATAGGGACCAATGACAACCAATGAGGAAATGCACAGCATTATTCAACTTCCTCCCGCAACGGCACACAACATCAGCGGCATTACCCACATGTCCATCAACACAGGACATGCAGATGCCATTTCAAGGGGGGGCAGGCCATGGCACCTAACTGCATCACAGCACACATAGGCACCATTTGGGCCTATACAACAACATACTGTTTCAGTCACAACATGCACTGCACTGTACATTTGGGAAATGTTGAAAACTGACCAGATGCTCATCGTTTTGCCCTCCGTGCCGTGATCAACAGCTCCTTTGACGCTGCCACCTTCCCAGACTCCTGGAAGCATGCCGAAGTAACCGCACGACTCAAAAAACCCAAAGCAGACCCGGATGACCTCACGAACTACCGCCCCATTTCTCTTCTCCCCTTCCCCGCCAAGGTCACTGAGAAGCTAGTGAACGCCCGCCTGTCACACTTCCTAGAGGAAAACAATGCACTTGACGCCTCCCAGTCTGCATTCTGCATGAACCACAGTACTGAGACCGCCCTCATCGCCTGCACTGACGGCATCAGTACCAGAGTTGACAAGGGCGAGACTGTCGCACTCATCCTCCTGGACCTCTCCGCAGCCTTCGACACTGTTTGCCCCCAAGCCCTCCGAACATGCCTTTTCGATGCAGGAATCCGACACAAGTACCTGGACTGGCTTGCCTCCTTCCTCGCCCAAAGAACCCAGAAAGTTTGCCTACCTTCCAGTCCCCAGCAACCAAGATCATCTGCGGGGTCCCCCAAGGGTCCTCTCTCAGCCCTACCCTTTTTAACATTTACATGGCCCCGCTTGCCAACATCTTCCACTCTCACGGAATCACCATCACATCTTACGCAGACAACACCCAGCTCGTCATCTCTCTCACCAGGAACTCCACCACAGCCAAGACAAACCTCCACGCTGGACTCCTCGACACCGCCAAATGGATGACGGCAAGCTACCTCAAACTCAACTCCAATAGAACAGAAATCATCATCTTCGGTCCCAACAAGACAGTATGGGATGACTCATTGTGGCCCACCGCACTAGGACCACTACCAACACCCTCCACCCACGCACGAAATCTCAGCATCATCTTAGACTCATCTATCTCCATGGCCCAACAAATCAACTCTATAATTTCCTCCTGCTTCAACACCCTCTGCATGCTGCGAAAGACCTTCAAATGGATCCCCATAGACACCAGGAAGACCGTCACCCATGCAGTCATCAGCAGTAGACTAGACTACGGAAACGCCCTCTACGCTGGTACCACAGTCAAGCTTCAGCAGAAACTCCACTGGATCCAGAACGCAGCTGCACGTCTCATCCTGAACCTCCCATGCCACGAACACATCTCCGCCCACCTCAGATCCCTTCACTGGCTACCCATCAGCAAAAGGATCACTTTCAAAATCCTCATCCATGCCCACAAATCCCTCCACAACACGGTACAAGCCTACCTCAACGAAACAGCGAACTTCCACACTCCCACTTGTCTCTTCCGTTCTGCCGACCTCTCCCTCGCCACAGTCCCTCGCATCCAACGCACCACCTCCGGAGGCAGATCCTTCTCCTACCTTGCTTCCAAGACCTGGAACTCCCTTCCACCAACCTACGCAAGACCCAGGACCTCCTTACCTTCAGAAAACACCTTAAAACATGGCTTTATGAACAGTAAATCGGCATCCCCTCCCACAGCGCCTTGAGACCCTACTGGGTGAGTAGCGCGCTTATTAAACTTTTTTGATTGATTGATTGATTGATAGATTGCAACCGCTGCAGATGAATAGGAGATGGAGACATCCCCTGTGTGCAGGCCCCTGGTGGACTTGGCAACAATGGAGGACAGGCACATTATCCTCACCTTTAGACTGGACAGGGCCACAATCCAAGAGAAGTGTGCCCAATTGGAGCCAGACCTGATCTCTGCTATCTGTCACCCCAGTGGGTTCCCCCCTCTTGTGCAAGTCCTATCTGTGCTCCATTTCTTGGCAACTGGCTCCTTCCAAGTGACAGTGGGCTTGGCAGCAGGAATGTCACAGCCAATGTTCTCAATAGTGCTAACAAGAGTGTTGTCGGCACTGATGTAACACATGCACAGCTACATTGTTTTCCCCCAGGCAGAGGATTTGGCCACAGAGAGAGCTGACTTCTATGCAATGGGACATATCCCCAACCTCATTTGGGCAATTGATGGTACACATATTGCATTTGTCCCCCTCGGAAAAATGAACAGGTGTCAGAAATCGAAAGAGCTTTCACTCTATGAATGTGCAGATAGTGTGCCTGGCGGACCAGTACATATCCCATGTCAATGCAAAGTATCCTAGGTCTGTGCATGATGCCTTTATCCTGAGGAATAGCAACATCCCATATGTGATGGCTCAACTCCAGAGGCACCGGGTGTGGCTAATAGGTGAGCCAATGGTCCCCACCCAGTATATTTTGGTGTATGGGTATGGGGTTGGCCCTAAAGGTTAGTGTCTGGCTAACAGGTATCCCTCAATATTTTCAGGCGACTCTGGTTACCCCAGCCTCTCATGGCTACTGACCCCAGTAAGGAATCCCAGGACAAGGGCAGAGGAACGTTACAATGAGGCACATGGGCGAACAAGAAGAATTATAGAGCAAACCTTCGCCCTCCTGAAGACCAGGTTTCAGTGCCTCCGTCTAACAGGTAGTTCCCTGTGCTACTCACCCAAGAAGGTCTGCCAGATCATCGTGGCATGTTGCATGTTGCACAACCTTGCCTTACGTCGCCAGGTGCCTTTTCTGTAGGAGTATGAGGCTGGAGATGGGCATGTGGCAGCGGTAGAGGCTGTGGGCAGTGATGAAGAGGAGACAGAGGATGAGGATGTGACAATAGAACATCAATCATACAACAGTACTTCCAGTGACACACAGGTAAGACACTGTAACTTCACCTTCCATTGTAGTTCTGTATTGAAAATTGTCACTGGCAGGCTGATATTCCCACTACTATGGCCACTTACTGTACCCTTTGACATGTCTATTTACAGCTATATGTGCCGCACTCTGGCTCCTGGTGTATTGACTGCAGCAAACTGCAGGTCATACCTATGTATACATTAATGTACAGTTGAATTGCAATGTCTACAGATTGTTAAGCAAATAAATAGTTCAATCAATTGACAGACTCAATACTTGTATTTTTTACAAGGGTGTTTATTTATGTGCTGATAAGTGGATGGGGTATTGCTATAGGCTGGGAGGGGTGGTGAAGGAGAGACAAGGTAAAAGTTCCAGTCTATTTGTATCGCAGGTGCATTGTCCAAGGGGACATAGGAAGGGGAGCAATGGCAGTTCAAGATGGACAGGGTGACAGAGTGGGACACAAGGGTGACAATCAGGAGAGTCTTATTTCCTGGCGATGGTCTTGGCAATGTTCTCTGGCTTCTGCCTGGATCGCAGGGACCGTTTGCGGGGTGGTTCTCCTTCTGCAGGGGGGGGCCTCCTGTCCAATAGCGTCAGTGGAGGTGGAGGGCTGTTCATCTGTGTGACTAGTGGAAGGGGCCCGTTGGTGTGCCAATGCCTCCCTCATGGTGTTGGCCATGTCTGCCAGCATCCCTGCAATGGTGACCAGGGTGGTGTGGATGTACCTCAGGTCCTCCCTGATCCCCAGGTACTGTCCCTCCTGCAGAAACTGGGTCTCCTGCAACTTGGCCAGTATCTGGCCCATCGTCTCCTGGAAATGGTGGTATGCTCCCAGGATGTTGGTGAGTGCCTCATGGAGAGTCGGTTCCCAGGGCCTGTCCTCCCCCTGTCACACAGGGGTCCTCTCAGATTCCCTGTTGTCCTGTGCCTCTGTCCCCTGAACTGTGTGCCCAGTGACCCCAGGTCTCTGATCTTCCTGTGTTTGTGGGGTTGTCTGGGGTCCCTGTAGTGGTGGATACACTGCTGATTGACGTGTCCTGGGGACAGAGGTATCGACCCGCTGGGTGGGTGCTATGGTGGTGTTTCCTGAGGGGGAGACTCTGTGGTGGTATGGGACTGTGCCTGGGTAACCAACTGTCCGAAGGTCCCTGATGGGCCAGGTTGGTCATCCTGATCCAGGCGTGCAGAGCTGCTGTCATCACTGTGGGCCTCTTCTGTGGGGGGACTGGATGTTTCTGCACCTCCTCTCTTGTGATATTGCGTGGGGGACCTGTGGGGATGTAAATGCAGTGTTATTGTTTCTGCGTGTGCATCTTGTGCATGGGTGTGTTGCCCTGTATGGTTGTGATTGCCCTGGCAGCTTAGGCTTGTGTGAGTGGTGATTTGGCTGGATAGGTGATTGTCTCTAGTGTGCATGCTTTGGTGATGGGTGTCCATGCAGGTCTTTGATGGGTCTCCATGCATTGGTGTTGCATACAGGGCTTGGTAGTGGGAATTGACTTACAAGAGTCCAGTCCTCATGCCACTCCTGCCAGGCCCTCAGGATGCAATATTGCCAAGACTTGCTCCTCCCTTGTTGTTAGTTGTGGGGGAGGAGATGGGGGTCCACCGCCAGTCCTCTGTACTGCTATCTGGTGTCTTTCAACCACGGAACATACCTTCCCCGTAGGTTGTTCCACCGCATCCTGATGTTATCCCTTGTTCTGGAGCGCTGTCCCACGGCTTTGTCCCTGTCCACGATCTTCCGCCATAGCTCCATCATCCTAGCATTGGATGTCTGCTGCACCTGTGATCCGAATTGCTGTGGCTCTACCCGGATGATTTCCTCCACCATGACCCTTAGCTCCTCCTCTGAGAACCTGGGGTGTATTTGTGGTCCCATGGGTGTAGTGTGAGTGGTGTGTGTGAGGGTGTGTGGGGTGATGTGTTAGGGTGTGTACTGTGAGGTGCCTGAATGGTGTATGGGTGATGGTGTTCTGTGGCTCTGGTTCTGTGGGTGCTCTTGGTGTATATCTCCCTCAGTTCTCAATTTTCTTGAGTTGTAAGGGATTGTGGGTAATGTGGGCATGTGTTTTATAGTGGTGTGGGTGGGGTATGTGTATGTGTGCCAGGTGTGTGTTATTCAAATTTTCCAATGTAGTGTTGTTTTGTATGTGTGTGAGTATTTTGAGTGCAGCGGTATGTAGCGCCAATGGTTTAGCACCATTGAATGTCCACTGAGGTGATTTGTGAGTCATAATGCTGTGGGTGTAGTTCTATTGGCGTAATGGTGTGGGTTTTGCTTCCGCCAGTTTATCACTGACTTTTGGGCTGGTGGACTTGTGTGTGGGTCTGTATAGTGACGGATTGCTATGTGTGTGTGTCATAATATGGGTAGAGGTAAACCACTGCAGCGGCAGTATGTTGGCGGCGGTCGGCATGGTGGTAAGCAGGACTTACCACCAATGTCATAACGAGGGCCATAATCTAGTGCCCTTAACTGTATCTTTCTTCCATACCTGTGCTCTATAATCTCAAATTATATCAGAAGAATTTCTTACAGCTCTTTTAGTCTTCCTTTCAGACCTCTCCTTATCATGTTTTAATGCGATCGTTTCCCATTCACATAATGCCTCAAATTCTGTATGTCTTGGAGTCAGTTTCATTTCACATAAAACATCTCTCATTGCTCTAGTAATTCCCAAATTAAATTATCCCCACCTTGGGAATCTCAATGTCTCCTCCTTTTCAATGACCTTGTATAATTCACAAAGCCAAACACGTGTGTAATCCTCACTCGCCCAGTACGTGATATGGTTCTATACCCTCTGAAGGAGTCTCTTCACCTTTTCTAACCAGAATCATTACATTACTGCTAACTATTCTCCTAATGGCCTTTGAGAATTTTATGATTTCGGGTTTATAAATTAAAATCTGATATCAAAATCGCAGTGCCTGAGTGTTTAAAATCTTTGTCGTATACACCAAAGCCCTGACTCCCCTTTTGTCAAGCCAAAATACAGCTCATGAATACAACCAACTAATAACTGTGTCCCTCTTACCAAAGTTTAATCAATCAAAGCATGACCTAACACCAACCGACCAATACTTGTGCGGCACACTATTACGTCACAACTGACTCCTTCCATCAGTTCACCTTCCTTTACAATTTTTTCTTTGTCAGCAAATGAATGAAACGTTTTTACTATAACAATGCAAAAGTACTCAATTCTTGTCTGCTTCTTCTAAAGAAATTAAAACATTCATATCGGAACTGTGTTTTCAAAACATTTCCAATTCTCAATCATATAAGGATCCAATATTCATGAGTTATTGACCTGCGGGAAATCACTTAATTAGTCGCCTTTGTGCATCAGGTTCCCCAAATTACCAATTTATTGTTAGTATAATCACAACAAAAGTCCATTGTGTCTCTATCTTTGTGTAATGTTGACGGGCGTGTCACGACTTACACTTCTCCTAGCAGACAATTTTACTTATCTGTATTTATCGATCCTGGGTTCGTAGACTACTTCTTAGTCTAATAATCTCTTTATCGTTTATCTACTCAATAACCTACAAAACCTCATAACAATTCAAAATTTTCCACACAAGAAAAGGCATTACAATTTATTCATATCTCTGAACACAAGAACCCTATTAATATTCATACCCGGCAAGTTAATTGACCCCAATTTGCGACCGCCACCCACAACCACTTCAGAGACCGCACCTCATCAGTCTTCGCATTTAGGCTCAAGGTATCCGGCACTCAGTTTTTTATTTCTTACTTGCTAACTTCTTTTTAATTCTTGCATCTTATAATCTCCTCACACTCAATAATGTCCTCTGCTGCCAAATTATTTGGGGCAACGTATCCTTGCTAAATACCACTCATATAATTATGTTGCCCTACAAATGAGTTCACTACTGGTCTTTGGATCTTTGAGGTGGCTGTTAGGTATAAAATAACCTGCAACATGAACTTTGCTAATCACAAATTAACTCTATAGAAGATAATAATAATGAGAGTTTAAGATAGTTTAAAGTATTTATTCAATAATAGAGTAATATGTTTTATCAGTCAATATAGTTTACCGAAAAATTGCATGTAGTGTGTCCTGAATCTGTCCTTGTTCTATTTGCCTCAGTCTATTTGGCAAACCTCCCTGTTTATATAATGAATACAGTTACTGTTTGATCTAGTCACATTAAAGAAGCCTGGGAAAATACACCTATAAAATTTACAAACAAATTCCTTAGTCTATCTCCAATGAAGTTCTCACTGTTATCAACTCAATAAGCTTCATCTATCACATTGTTCTCTAACAGCCTATCCTTCTCCCTCCTTCTATCTAACAATAGTCATACATCTGCTCTGAGGAGAAACAAAATAGCTAAAATGACTAGATAGAATGAGATGACATGCCCAAACGGTAGGAGCCCAAGTAGCACCCTTTTATATCAGCTTTGCTCTGCATAGGGTGTCCCCTATTCTCTCCCTTAAACAACTTTTATAGCAATTTAATAGTTACAATCATTTAAAATGTATCATAAATGTAATTCATTTTCTCTTGTATGTTGAAACATCTAGCACAATAGTCCTGTTCATATCTAGAGATGAATGGAAACATCGGTGCCCTATGCATAGCTGACTTTTGAAAGAATAAAGAACATGCATGACTTCAATTGTCTTCTCCCTTCTCATAGCTTCCACACTGCAGGTCCATTCATAAAAAAAAAACAATTACATTTATATTATATGCAAGTCAGTGCATTCTAAAGCAGGTTAGTAAGCAAGAAATTATACATAATACTACTTCCATTGTTTAAGGCGGAAGAGGTTTTGAAACATTCATAAGCCATGCACAGGTCAAAAGCAAAACAGTTGTTTTGCGAAGAAATATGTTAATGTTAACAGTTTTTCTTCAGCAAGTCAGGTAGCATAGGTTACACAGAGTTTCAATGAGTTTATAACTATGAAAAGCAACTGCGTTTAAGCCTAGCTTCATTTGCTCATTTAGTAAATATATATTGATTCATATTTTTATTGAAAGCTTTATCAGGGTTCATTTTGTCATAGAAATTATGATTAGCTGTGTAGAAAGAAAAATTAGGATACGTTTTAAGTGAGTTCTCAAATATCTTCATCTTCTATTTCATTAAAACATTCTGACATGCAGACTGAAACATGCACTTCCAACTCCAGCAACAGACTACCAATTAAATCCCCGGTCTTCAGCAGCTTTACTATAGTGTTCCAATGAGCAACTGGAGTGCTAACATTCTGAATTTATGCAAAAAGTGTGGCACATCTGAATGCCATTTTGATGTAATTGAAGTGGAAAACTGAAAGAATTTTCTACTGAGGATATCACAGTAAGTGAGGAAATTAGAAAGCTTCATTACAAATGTCTCCCAAGATGGCCACCCCAGAAAAAAGACCCGAAATGTAGCCCAAATATCACCCAAATGTAGCCCAAGTATTGCCCAATGACAGAAGTATATAATATTGTTTTTTTTCTGCAGTTTTATATAACTCAGACATGACCGAAGGGTATTGGAGTGCTTTACATGAACATCAGTTACATTACACAAAAACACACTCTTTTTTGTTTTATATATGGGGAGATTAAGCGATTTACCCACAATCACCGGATGTCGAGCTGACACGGTAAGTCAAATCTGCTTCCTCTGTTGCAAAGTCTGCCACTCTGGCCGCAATGCCACATCCTCTCCCCTACATGTTCATATAATTAAAGGATCAACTGGATAAAAAACATGAAGATAGCAAATAATTTTAAAGTGCTTTTGTCGCTGTTTGAATATGTCCCCATTTTATTTTATTTTTTAGAGCACTAACCATAATTTCTATTGGAATAAGACCCTCTCTTTTTCATAATTTCTAAAGAAAATGCTTTTGGTATTACATTTTTGATTACATCAAGATGAATTCAGGCGTGATAGACAGATGTAATAAATTCAGAATGTTAGCAAGCTAGTGTTCATTAGAAACCTGTGAGGAGGCAGATGTCAGGGGCACAGACTCAGATGATTGAGGGTAGGGAGGAGGGTGCATAGGGAATAAGTTGACCACGCTGGGCAGGCAGGAGGGGCAGAGGCAGCACAACGGACCATGAAGGGCAGGAGAAAGGGAGGGAGAGGCAACCAATCTACCATGCAGGACAGGCAAGAGAGTCTGTGGCAATATAACAGAACATTGAGAAAAGAAGGAAGAGGCAGTGGTAGTGCAATCATACATGCCAACAGACCTGATTCAAGCAGAAGACTCACAATGTTTTTTAACCCAAAAGGGCTTTATTTTATCTGTCTCCTGCCTAAAATATCCTCTTTTTCAATGTACATCAATAGGGAAAATCAATTGCCCAGATTTTGTTTACCAAGTTCAAAATGATGGCATGTGTGGTAAACTAGATCGACGAGGGCAGGAGGAATGGGGTAAGGCCATTGGCACTGCTAATTACCCCAGATATTACATCACTCATGACATATTCTATGAAATCATTCATAATATCTCTATAAATATGCTGAAACATTATTGATGAAAAACTGTGCATGGTGAGGGTGCAAGTTGTAGGTACCTTAAGGCACGAGTTATAGTTACTTGAAATAACTAAAATTAGAAAAGTTGAATTTCTATTTTTTTTTTGCTTGTAAAATCTGAACCTAACTAGAACCTCTCTGTGACCTTTTTTTCTGTATATATATATATATATATATATATATATATATATATATATATATATATATATATATATATTTATAGCATTATGGTCAAGCCACAGTCGCTCATAAAATCCCATCCAACAATTTGACGCTGCACTCACAGAGGCTATTCTTTGGCAACTTCCATTTATTTGTTCAGTAACATCCAATTCTAAGTTCCTTACTTGATACATTCATTAATTCTTTCATTAAGTTTGGAGCCAATTCAAAGAAGAATAACAATGTAGTTAATCCTTTCAATAGTTAACACTTTAGGCTGGCAGGACCTCCAAAATGCCCAGACGTTTGGTATCACAATGCCTTGACGGTTTTATGAATTGTTAGCGCGTCAGACCTCATTAAGTAAATTTACAAGGGAGACGTGAATAGGCCAATGGACAGCGCTTCGTGTTTATCCACCATATATTCCTTACCAATACAAATCAATAACAACAACAATCAATAACATCAATAATCAATAGGAGTCAGTAATTTCCACTTACCATGACCTCTCAGCCATGAATAACCACACCTTTATGTAAAAGTTAGAATGTTTATTTCCCTATATTAACAATCCTAATGTCAAGTAACTTAGTCCCAAACTCAAATGATAAACATACAGAAGCAATACTGGCTGTCTAAAGCAATGAAAGAATCGCAATCTAATCAATGCTTGAGCTACTACACATTCTAAAGTTATAGTGCAAATTAATACCAAGAATAACTGCACAAACGATATTGCATACGTTTAGATTCAGCAAAGAAAAGACATCAAAGGTTATTACATGTAGCAAACTTCATTAGTGAGAACCCTAACTAACACCAGATTAGAATAGCATGTTTGGGCTCCATGCAAAACAATTAAGTCACACAAATTTGGAAAAACATCTAACTATGGCTCTATCAAAATAGCGGTTGGTACCTAGAAACAAAAGCAAATAGCCATAGCAATCAGCAACGTCATTATATACCTGTCCTCCATATCGTTCAGCAAGCTGTGACTGTCTTCATCAACTGGACATCAGTTCGGTCAGCAATATATCAGTATTCAGCTTCAAAGTTCAGAAAAGCAAAGTCTCTCTAAGCAGTTCGAGAGAATATAACTAAACTCTCAAGACAGTTGAGAAGAATATTGTATAATGGTCTCTCTCCTCTGTGTACACTCCGGCTAAGTTAGATTTCCTAAAACTATTTCCCATATCCTAGTGGATCAGGGGACCACATGTTCACACTTTGTCCAATGAAACCAAATCTTAAGATCTTCATTTCTACTAGTACATGGTTCACATGTCGACGATTGGCTCCTCTTGTCCCGCTCTCGTCATTCAGCTCGTCGGGTATCAATATTGTTGCAAATTATACTCCAGTCAGTGCATCCATTGTCTTCTCCTGGGAAAGTCAGTCTTTACGCACATTACATTCAATATTGTTTCACTAGCAAGTACAGCTTCTTCTGGCAAGCAGTTTCTCACGAGAACTAACTTCAGCTACAAGGACACACTTGGTCAGAACAAAATGAAAATCACAATTTAAATCTCTAAGTATCCATTTTATAAAACCCTTAGAAGTGCAGCTTGACATGAGGCCAGGCAACTAGGCCGAGACCTCGCTAAGTTAAGACCTACAATTAATAAAGCTAATACATAATGCATAACCTTCAATATGAAATATTACTACATTAGCCAAACATAAGCTCAGTATTTCAAAATGAATAAGCCATTAAAAAGTACACTTTGTGAACATTGGCACCCAATCTGGTAGGTGCACCTTCAAATGCATGCATTATTTATCTCTAAGTTAATACATTTTCTACACAAATTCAACTCTCAAAATACATGAATATTCATTAATAATTTCATTAATAATTATGCGTTAACAATCCCTTCTCTGATGACTAAAGGTGTCATCACACCAAATCTTCCACACAAAGTTTTTCATCAGCTAAAATTCTGTCGTTTCAATCCCTGAAATCTACGTTCTCTTTTTTAATTTCCCCTAAACAATTTTTCTCTTTTTGATTCTTCTCTCCTCTGATCATTTTTCATTTTCTTCAATTTAATCATTCTACACAATTTACATATTCCCAATGCTTCATTCATGCAAATTACAATAATCAATATCCCTTGTATTTTTTCAATATCATCCCTTTCCCAATGTTGATGAGCCAATTTCCCACTGAAGCAAATCCTTTGCCAACTTTCTCCCAAACACTTGGTTCTTTCAACTCTTTCAAATCAGCACTCTTATTGGTCAGATTAGTAAGTAAGCTTCTAATTTCTTTACTATTATCAGGAATAAATGAACAGCAATGCTTTGAATTAAGCATTTTGCAAACTCTCCCATCCTTTGCTAAAAGAATGTCTAATACAAGGCAGTTCTGAAGAGCCAATCTCTTTCCGAGGCCAATTCTGTATCTATCAGGATCATGGCTCCTGAAAAATTTGTCAGCATCTCCTCCACAATAGTAGACAACTTTTGAATCTTTATTGAATTCAGAACAATTCCCGCTGAAGGAATCATTTCTCCAAATATATCTCCCACTATACCAGAAGGAGACTCTATCCTTTCTCTAATGTGATGTAATTCAGTCAATTTCGGTAATCTCTTTAAGTCATCCAGTTGGAAAATCTTTTGGAAAACTATCTTCAAATCACATGTGCCATACCATCCTCTTGGAAGACGGTAATAAGCATTAAGTCCACAAATGTAATATATGTCAGGAATCACTGTATCCTGTCCCTTCAACATAAATGTCCATTTACTCTAAAACAAAAACACATTTCTACATGCAGTCGTTCCCACAAACAAAAGTGTCAGTGCTAGATTTAGGCCAGCATACACAAAGCTTCCCTACATGTTGCGCAACTAAAGCTAATTTTCCTTGTGTCTTTATTGCACTATAGGCAGAGTCATTTCTAAAAGTCCTTTTCCCCAAGCCCTTTTCTAACTTCTCCTTCAATGCTTTTCTCCTGTCATCTGTGTGATCTAAAAAGTTATTTTCTAAAGGTGTAAGCAAGCATGTCAGGTTATTCCTGTGAGCGTAAGCAGTCCCAAAAGATAATGTAGGCTCAAAGAAACCCCTCACTAATACTATGTCATTGTCCTTTGCTACTCTACTCAGGTACTGAATTATGTAGACAAACGAAAACTCCACATCATGGTTAGATTAGAAATACTGAATATACTTCTGGTTATAGAATCTTGTTAGTAACAGGCTACAACCTATCCCATAAGTAAGAGGCAAACTATGATAGGTAACTCCTTCTTCAACTGATGAAAGAATCTGCGTACACAGATAGCAATTCTTCGCATCCATCGTCTCCACATACTCACTCAATAAGCAATAGAACACATTAAAAGAAAGTTCCCCTTATGAATTGCCTACGTGCAGATACTTCTTATCTAAAATACACTTCTCTATCGCTGTTAATGCACTAGTTGTCTCTGAAGATGAAGCATGGTTGGCTTTAGTCTTGTCAAGAACAGTCATAACCACAATCAATATCACACCCAATATCACACATACAATTGCCAAACCAACACTCGTGTATTTACAGCACCTGTTCTTACTACTCTGCTGGCTATTGTTACTCATGATCTCTAAAGAATCAGAAAGGTAGAAGAGAAAATGTAGAACTATGCAGCAAAAATCAAAAATTAAAATCTTCTTTCAGCAGTTATTTGCAGCTTCCATTCTCACTGCCAGGATCCTTTGTCAAGAATCGGTAAGCTTGTCAAAAATCTGTTTAGCAGCTTGTCAAATCAGGTTATATTGTCAAATCAGGTTTCAAAAAGTATTTTCTGGTTACTTTCAACAGTTTCTTTACTTTGTACTTTTTCTCAATTTGTCTCAACAGTTCAGTTTGTTACTTCTTTCAGGTGACAAAATTTTGACCTGGAATGTCTCGATCAAAACAAAAAGACAAAAGCTCTCTTTGCCATTCACTTGTAGTTGCATATGCCCATTCAGGACCTGCGTTCCTTCAACTTGATATTCTCTTTCTTTTCAATTTTCGATCTCCATTCAATCCTCCTTCACTTAGATCATCTCTTCTGGTCGCATCTACTTCTTCCTCGATTGTTGTCACAACAACTGCTTCCTTTCTCTTTGCTTGTGATTCTGGCCACTTATCGCATTTCAGTGGACCCTTGGTTAATTCTCTTTTCAGTGTTTAACTTGAAACCTCTTCTTGTTCTGCAGGATTTTCTCTTGACAGACCTGCAACTGGCTCAGGAGGAGTCAGTTCACATGGGCTTTCATCTGCCTCAACTCCTTCCCCATCGGGTCTGACGTTTGCTCTGTTTGTCTCTCAAATGTGTCTACTTCTGTGGGAGCCCTCCTCTGACTAGACTCTCCTGCTGCCTCAATTGAGATTGGCTCACAGTCACCCTCCTGGAAGTCTTCTCCTATGTCTCTCACAGGAGTGATTGAACTGTCCTCAATGGGCTCAGATCCGACCTCAGTTCCTCTTTCTTTTCCTTCCGGCTCTAAGGTTTACCTGGTTGTTGTCGGTACTCTCAACAACTCCTCTTCATCATCCAAAGGACATGCCACTTTTCTTGTGTGGCTTGCTTGAACCCAGTTTGGAACTCCAGCACACTTCACAGCTGTGGTAGTGGTCAGAACCACCTGGAAAGGGCCTTTCCACCAAGGCGCCAAACACGTTGTCCCCACATGTTTCCAGACCACCACTGAGTCATCTGCCCTCAGGATGTGTCCTTGATCTTGGATCGGAGGCGTTGTAGTGGCTTCCACCTGCTGAGAGAAAGAGTGAACCACATCAGCCAAACCTTTGCTGTAGTCCAACACCGCATCATCTATAAGGCTCAAAGCACATTTGCAGGATCCACCGGCAACCTCATTGCTCTGCCCATGAAGATTTAGTGCGGTGACAATCCTCTCTTCCTGTCGAGTGTGTTTCTCATTGTCATCAGAACTAACAGCAGTGTGTCAGGCCATTTCAGATTCATGGATGCACATATTTTAGCCATTCTTGATTTCAAGGTACCATTCATCTGTTCCACTAGCCCTGATACTTCAGGGCAGTAACTACAATGCAGCTTCTGCTCTACGTTCAATGCTGCACATAGTAATTTCACTACTTCATTGTTGAAGTGACCTCCCCTATCTGATTCTAAAGAGATCGGAAACGCAAAATGTGGTATCAGTCCCCTAAGCAGCAATTTTGTCACTTCTGAGGCTGTCATTTCTTCGTATAGGGTATGCTTCAATCCAGTGACTAAAGATACAGACAATCACCAACACATATCTCAAACCACACACAGGCATCTCAATACAATCCATTTGCATTCTGATGAATGGACCTTCTGCTCTTCCAATGTGGCTCAAATTACCCACTGTCCCTTTTCCCACGTCCATTTGCTGACAAATGACGCAACAATGTCAAACTGCTTCAGCAACTTGTCTAAACCTTGGATTGAACCAATTATGTTTGAACAGGCGACTCCTAGCACACCTCCCAACATGTGCTTGACCATGCTAATACCTAGCCATTAGAGACAATGGACTATCCAGCAAAACCAATTGACCCTCTTCTGAAACCCACAATTCCTCCTATTGCTGTACACATTTAATTTTCTGCCACAGTCATTTTTCCTCCCTGTCAACATTATTCTGCAATGTTTTAAATTCTTCCAATGTATCTATGACATGCAATGCAAAACATGGACATGTATCATCTTCTTCAGGTAACAATTCCCACTTACCTTTGAATGATATACAGTTCAATGTGCAAAACCTTGTGACTTGATCCACATATCCATTTACCATTAACAGAAAATCTTGAGATTTCAGATGTGCACTGCATTTCACCACGGCAACCTTTTCAGACATTTGGATAGCATTCAACAGTTCTTTAATTGTCTCACCATTTCTCACTGGTGCACCAGAAGAGGTCATCAAACCTCTCTGTGACCACAACTGGCCAAAGTCATGGAGTATTCCAAATCCATACTGGCTATCTGTATAGATGGTAACTTTAAGCTGAGCAGAAACATGGCACACTCTAGTAAGGGCTACCAGTTCGGCTACTTGTGCACAATATACTCATCGAAGCCAGGAAGCTTCCAGTATTGTACACACAGCATATTCTGCTCTCAGTACTTCTGTATTGTTTCTTAGACAGGAACCATCAACAAAGATAATTTGGTCATTTTCTTCCAATCTGGTGTCTCTAATATAAGTTTTGTGCACAAGTCAGTCACTTCAAGACAATCATGCTCAATGTCTTCAAACTCTTCAATTTCAACATTTTCATTTGGAAGCAAGGTTGCCGGGTTCAGCACTGTACATCTTTTCAATGACACATTTGGTGACCCTAGAATACTTGTCTCATAACAAGTCAATCTTGCACCTGTCAGATATTGGGTCTTGGTTCAGGTAAGTATAACTTCAACTGAGTGAGGGACCATTACAGTTAGGGGATGTCCCATCACCATGCCTTCACAATGTGTGAGGCTCTGTCCAACCACTGCAACTGCACGCAAACAGCCTGGTAAAGCTGCTGCGACTGGGTCCAAAGTAGCTGAAAAATATGATAGTACGCGGTTTACACCTTCATGGGCCTGTGTCAAGACAGACAAAGAACATGCATCACGCTCATGACAAAACAACATGAAGGACATTGTGTAGTCAGGCATACCCAAATCCGGAGCATTGCACAGACTCTCTCTCAATTAAAAAAATGATTTCATGCAGGCCTGTTCTAACACTAGGAGATCAGTGATCTTCTCATGGGTCAGCTTCTGCAAGGGCTTTGAAATGACAGAAAAATTGGAAATCCATTGGCGGCAGTAGCCTACCATCCCTAGGAACATCCTGACATCTCTCTGTGTGGCTGGGGGACTCATCTGCAATATGGCTGTGACCCTTTCTCTGGATATTTGCCTCGTTCTTTTCTCAGTCTGCTAATCCAGGCACTTCATTTCGTTCTGACAGTCCTGCAATTTAAGTGGAGACACTTTATGATCATTCTTTCCCAAATGGTTCAGCAAGGCAATTGTGTCATACTTGCACTCGTCCCATGTTTTGGACGCAATTAACTGATCATCAATATACTGTACCAATGTTGATTGGAAAGGCAATTCCAATGACTCCAAATTATTTTTCATGATGTGATTGAATATGAAGGTGACTCTAAAAACCCTTGAGGAATTTGACACCAACAGTATACTCTGTCTGAAACTTTGAAACAAAAGAGAAATTGGCTGTGCTCATGAAGAGGTACAGAAAAGAAAGCTAGTGACAAGTCTATGACAGTGAACCATTCGGCATCACATTGAATTTGTAACAAAATCACAGCTGGATTGGGCACCATGGGGCAACATTTGATCGTAATGTCATTTATTTTTCTCAGATCCTGGACAATTCGAACTTTCCCACAGGACTTTTTCAATCCCATTATCGGTGAATTACATTGGCTGCAAAACACTTTCTTCAAAACTCCTTGTTTCACAAATTCTGCAATTATTTCAGCAACCTTTATAAGGATATCCTGTTGCATGTGGTACTGGGGAATCTGGGAAAAACTGTGTTCGGCTCTACAGGAAGTTTAACTGGCTCAACTCCTTTTCTCAGACCTAGTTCTTTCCCTGTAAGGTCCCACACTTTCTCTTTAACCGTTCCCTGAAAATTGGGAGGAAGCTCCCTCACTGTGACCACTAGAAAGAAGTCATTCAAGGGGTACTCCTCATTTATTGTCTTACACTTGGTCTCTGGAGCTAGGTCATCCTCATCATCACTATTCATCTGTATCTCAATTCCATCATTTGAGCAAGCAATTGAGCACCTTGTTTTACACAACAATTCTCTTCCCAGTAGGGATACCGGACTTGAATTACAGACTATGAATTTATGGAATCCTTTAAAGTTGCCAATCTTAACCAGAACTGGTTCTGTAATTGGGTTGGTCAAATACTTATTCACTACTCCTACAATCTGGACCGTTTATCCTGAACGGGGCAAGTTCGGGACTTCTGCAGTTTTCAATGTAGAGTGTGTAGCTCCTCGTATTTGAATTTGCTGTCTAGGCACCATTTGAACTTGCTGCTGCATTGGCTGCAACTGTGTCATTTGTACACGTGGCATTTACACCTGCTGCATGGGTTGAAAATGTTGTATTTAATCCACATTATTATGAAAATTTGGATTATGACCTCTCATTCTCGGTCCTCTTATGTTTTGAACCAATTGATGTCACTTGTTTACTGAATGACACCTTCCTGCACCATTATCTGACAGTCCTGCTTCCAATTTCCGACTGCTCCACAAGTGTGACAAGGCAACACTCTGTTCATTCCCTGCACATCATTCTGGACCACTACAGTATTCAAATCAGGACTATAGTTTCCATTTCTAATTCCTCCGCGACATCTACCTCTCATCTGATTTTGAAACACCACATTTTCCTGTTGCTGTTGCTACTGGGAAAATTTCCCTGCATCCCTGTTTGTGCCACTGTAATCTGCATCACCATCAACTTTTCCTTCAACTTTCTCTGCTTCAACTCAATCTCGTCACTACAGTACTTTGCATACTGCAGCACCTCATCTGTCAGGATATTACCCATTAAATCAAACTTCCAGAGGAGCAGGTGCCTTTTACCCAACTCCTTTCAACAGATAGTCCTCAGACTTTAACTGATTATCTGAACCCAGCATACACTAGGGGGAAAGGGGAATGGGAATAGAAAAAGAGAGAGCCCCTCCAGATCCAGTTCCAGCCTGTGTTTCCCACTTGAAGATAGGATATTCAGTGTGTGTCTCTGAAAACCTGCACCTTTCTTCTTATTGGGATTTCTGTAAAGGAAGGACCTGCAGTCGGGTGATAAGAGCATAGATAAGTACATTCCTACTGTGCATTCAACTGTTCAGCCAGTCACATTTACCCAAGTCAGTAATTTCCACTCACCATGACCTCTCAGCCATGAATAACCACAACTTTCTGTAAAAGTTAGAATGTTTATTTCCCTATATTAACAATGCTAATGTCACGTAACTTAATCTCAAAATCAAATGATAAACATACATAAACTATACTTGCTGTCCAAAGCGGCGAAAGAATCGCAATTTAACCAATGCATGAGCTACTACACATTCTAAAGTTACTGTGCAAAGCAAGAATACCTGCACAAACGATATTACATACATTTAGATTCAGCAAAGAAAAGACATCAACTGTTATTACGTGTAGTAAACTTCTTTAGTGAGAACCCTACCTAACACAAGATTAGAATGGCATGTTTGAACTCCACGCAGAACAATTTAGTCACACAAATTTGGAAAAACATCTAACTATGGCTCTATCAAAATAGTGGTTGGTACCTAGAAACAAAATCAAATGGACATAGCAATAAGTAACGTCATTATATACCTGTCCTCAATATGGCTCATCAAGCTGTGACTGTCTTCATCAACAGGACATCAGTTCAGTCAGCAATACATCAGAATTCAGCATCAAAGTTCAGAAAAGCAAAGTCTCTCTAAGCAGTTCGAGAAAATATAACTAAACTCTCAAGACAGTTAAGAAGAATATTGCATAATGGCCTTTCTCCTCTCTGTGCAGTCCGGCTAAGTTAAATTTAATAAAACTATTTCCCACATCCTAATTGGTCAGGGGATTGCATGTTCACACTTTGTCCAATTAAACCAAAACTTCAAATATACATTTCTACTAATATATGGTTCATATGTCAATGATTCGCTTCTCTTGTCCTGCTCTCGTCATTCAGCTCGTCAGGAATCAATATTGTTGCAGCTTATACTCCGGTCAGTGCATGCATTGTCTTCTCCTGGAAAAGTCAGTCTTACACACATTACTTGAAACATTGTTTCACTAGCAAGTACAGCATCTTCTGGCAAGCAGTTTCTCATTAGAACTAACTTCAGCTACAAGCACATGGTCAGAACAGTGGAAAATCACAATTTAATTCTCTAAGCATCCATTTTATAAAATGCCTAAGAAATGCAGCTTGACATTAGGCTGTGCAACTAGGCCAAGACCTCACTAAGTTAAGGCCTACAATTAATAAATCTAATACATAATGCATGACCTTTAATATGACATATAACTACATTAATTAAACATAAGCTCAACATTTCATATTAATAAGCCATTAATAAGTACACTCCGTGAACAATGGCAGCCACTCTGGTAGATGCACCTTCAAATGCGTGCATTATTTTTGTGTAAATTAATACATTTTATATGCAAATTTAACACTCAAAATACATGAATATTTATCAATAATTTCATTAATAATTGTGCATTAACAGAATCTGCAGCACTCCTGGGGCATGGGCCCAAACGTTTGCGCGGGCATGGGATGGATTTTGCTGTGGATGAAGCTACGCATTATGAGAAGGTGCCCAACTTGCAGAACATACATAAGAAACCATGTTTGTTTTTGAGCCAGTATTTGGATGGCATCCAGAACCCTTGTAAACACCAGTCTTCTTCCTAAAAAAGTTTGTGGGAGGGATGTTGAGACAATTAGGGAGTCAGTGTTTCTTATCTCAAAGACCATGAACTGATAATATATGTATGCTCCTGTATGTGTAGAAGGTGTGATTGAGGACCCTGAGGACCCTGAGATAGACAATGAACAGAATAAAGTAAGCTAAACATCAACAGCTTGTCAAATAAGATAAGATAATGTGGGATCCAAGCAGTTTTTTGGTTTATTTGTTGTTAATTTCACATATTTTTGTATTGAATAAAAGGTAAGAGAAGAGGAGAAAATAGCCTTTAATTCACCTATTCTCTATACTGAAATGTATATGCATTGTTATAAAGCAGAATTTCCCAAACTGTGGGTTGCGACCCACTGGTGGGTAGGAATCAGATCTTTAGTGGGTTACAAATGTATTAGCCATACATAAAAAATGCCTTTACATTCTGTGTTTTTCTTGTCCCATTTGCTATGCTTCAAAGACTGAGGGTAAAACAAGTAACAGAGGTTCCTAGTTCAAGGAATATGCACAAATTATGTGAAATGAAATGACAATTTTAATCAATTAAACAATTAAAGTCACAAAAACAGCGCAGTGTAGAAAAAGGTGATTGGTGCGTCTTCATACTTGAAAAAAGTAAGTGATAAACATGATCATCTAGTGCACAAAATAACAGCCCGTCATTACAAATCATATATTCAAAAGTGGGTCTGTGGTGAAGTCAGTCAACCGCGTTTTGATCCTCAACAAATACCATGATCTCATCAGGACTGTAAGATCTATCTTGATCCCAAGACCACATAAGCGAGAACAAGTAAGACTAATAACATCCCAGTAGACATCCATGGAGAAAATTATTGTCAGAATAGTCTTAAGTTACAAAATGACCATCAGAAACCAGGGGCCTGTCAAGTGGGACTGTTTGTGAGTGCCCTTTTATGGAGTCACCATGAGGCAGGCACAGATCAGGGTTAACAGAAACAGGCTACAGGAAGAGGAGCAACGAAGACCTATTAACCAAAGCATGAGCAATGTCTGATGACTACAATCATGAAAATCTTCAAAGATAGAGGTCAGGTATCAGGATATGTCCTCTGACAAATTGCTGCTTATGTTTTTTAAAATGTTGGTCGTTGTTTACAAACTCCCCTCACTTTGTAGTGCAGTGTCTGATAATCTTGCTGGGGTACAGGGAGTGTGAAAGGAAAGGCTATAAAATTTCAGTCTTAAATTAACACAGCAAAATCAAATACTTGTAAATGAACAGTACACACTCAGCAAATAGGAAAGCAAAATGAAGCACATTTTTAAATAGATTTTGAAGTGTGCTGGAAGCAAAGATTTTGATAGGATCAAAGCAAATGAATACACTTTACCTGGTGATGTACATATGACAACTATTCACTAAACCTGATTCCCACACATTATCATGTATGTGATATTGTTTTACTAGTAAAACTGTACATCTGTGCAAATTTAGTTGCCATTTCAAGTGAAAATGTGCTCTCTGTAAATGACAGTGCACTACCACATGCTTTAGTTACACTGAAAAATTACCTGTCTAATGTCCATTAAAGGTAGGTGGGTCAAGAAAGTTATTTGGTCTAAAAATTGGATTGGGTTCTGAAAGGTTTGCGAAGCAGTGCTCTAAAATATAGGTATGGAATGTCCCCTCCCTACCTCTATTCTTTAATCACTCTCTACCACTCTGGCCCATATTTATACTTTTTGACGCACAACTGCGCCAACGCAGTTGTGCGTCAAAAATTTTACAGCCGGCTAACGCCATTCCAAAGCGCCATGCGGGCGCCTTATTTATTGAATGACGTTAGCCGGCGCTGCGGACTGGTGTGCGTAAAAAAAAATGACTCACACCAGGCAGCGCCGGCATAGGGGAAAATGGAGGTTGGGCATCAAAAAATGGGGCAAGTCAGGTCTGAGGCAAAATTCAGGTCTAAACCCGATTTGCGCCATTTTTTTTGACGCCCAACCCCCATTGAAATGACTCCTGTCTTAGCAAAGACAGGAGTCATGCCCCCTTGCCCAATGGCCATGCCCAGGGGACTTATGTCCCCTGGGCATGGTCACTGGGCATAGTGGCATGTAGGGGGGCCCAAATCAGGCCCCCCTATGGCACAAAAGAAATACAAAAAAAAATACTTACCCCAACTTACCTCTACTTCCCTGAGATGGGTCCCTCCATCCTTGGGTGTCCTCCTGGGGTGGGCAAGGGTGACAGGGGGTGTCCCTGGGGGCAGGGGAGGGCACCTCTGGGCTCCTTCTGAGCCCACAGGTCCCTTAATGCCTGCCCTGACCCAGGCGTTAAAAAACTGCACCCATCAGGCTGGGCGCCGTTTTTTAAAAGGGAACGCCTACCTTGCATATAATTAACGCAAGGCTGGTTCCCCCTTCCAAAAAATGACGCACATGGTGGAACTTTGACGCCCGCGGGGTCGGACGTCAAAGTATAAATATGGGGCAGGGTTTGCGCCGATTGTGCGTCAAAAATTTTGACGCACATTCGGCGCAAACAGAGTATAAATATGCCCCTCTGTCTTTTCTCTATTTTCTTTGTTCCAACTAACAGCTTTGACTTGCCAATTCTGCCTTCTGTCTATATCTTGTCCCATATTTAGGCCCTGATTTATACTTTTTGATGCTAAATTGCGCTAACACAGTTTAGCGTCAAAAAGTATACTGCCGGCTAGCGCCATCCCAAGACGCCAGCCAGCGACATACCAAGACGCCGGAAGGGCATCATGTTAATGGTATGATGTTAGCTGGCGGTAAGGCCCGGCTAGCTTCTTGAAAAAGGACGCTAGCCGGTGGGGGAGGCGTAAAGGTAACAAGGTGTTTAGCATCAAGGGATGACGCTAGTATGGGAAGAGTCATAAATTATACCTCTACCTAGACTAGTGTAATTTTCTGATGCTAAAACCATATGGACATGACTCCTGTCTTACTTAAGACAGGAGTCATGCCCCCCAGCCCATTGGCCACGCCCAGGGGGTCCTCTGTCCCCTGGGCATGGCCATTGGGGCACAGTGTCATTGGCCACTGGGCATAGTAGGGGCATTGGGCATGTAGGGGGGCCCAAGTTAGGCCCCCTCATGGTACTTTAAAATAAAATAAAAAATAAACACAGGTACACCTGTACATACCTGGGATGGGGTCCCCCAATCCTTGGCTGTCCTCCTGGTGTGGGTGGGGGTGTCCCTGGGGCCAGGCAAGGGCACCTATGGCCTCCTTCCATGGTCTCTGACCATGGAAACATGCCCACAGGTCCCCTAATGCCTGCCCATACCTAGGCATTAAATAACAGCACTAAGCTTGCATTATTAAAGGCCCCATCCCCCTGTGCTTGATTTTAGCATGGGGGATAAATATGGCGCTAAGGCCACATCGTCATTTTTTGGCTGGGAACAACTTCCCTGCATCTCATTGCCGATAGGTAGTTTTCAAGGTCCAAAAAATGACTTTAACTCCATATACAAAGTATAAATATGGAGTTAGGTTTGCGCTGAATTAGCGCAAAAAAAATGATGCTAATTCAGTGCAAATCAAGTATAAATATGCCCCTCAGTCTTTTAGATTCCTTAGTTTAAACACTCCTACATTCTGGGAGTTTCTTCCCAACACTAACCTTTTAACCTCTCCGCTGCCAGGCCTTTTCCCCCTCCTGTGCCGAGCCTTTTTTTGGCTATTTGGGGCAGTTCGCGCTTAGGCCCTCATTACTTTTTGTTCACATAAGCTACCCACGCCAAATTTCTGTCCTTTTTTCCCAACATCCTAGGGATTCTAGAGGTACCCACACTTTGTGGGTTCCCCTGAAGGAGACCAAGAAATTTGCCAAAATACAGCAGAAATGTTGTTTTTTAAAAAAAAAAAATGGGAAAAAAGGGCTGCAGAAAGCAGCTTGTGGTTTTTTCCCTGAAAACGGCATCAACAAAGGGTTTGCAGTGGCAAGATCACCATCATCCCAGCTTTCAGGAACAGGCAGACTTGAACTGGAAAACCCCATTTTTCAATACAATTTTGACATTTTACTGGGACATACCCCATTTTTACTATTTTTTGTGCTTTCAGCCTCCTTCCAGTTAGTGACCAAAATGGGTGAGAAACCAATGCTGGATCCCAGAAAGCTAAACAGTTCTAAAAAGTAGACAAACTTCTTAATCAGCAAGGGGTCATTTGTGTAGATCCTACAAGTGTTTCCTATGGAAAATAACAGCTGAAATAAAAAAATATTGAAATTGAGGTGTAAAAAACATCAATTTTGTTCCACATTTTACTCTGTAACTTTTTCCTGCGATGTCAGATTTTTTAAAGCAATATACCGTTACGTCTGCTGGACTCGTCTGGTTGTGGGGATATATAGGGCTTGTAGGTTCATCAAGAACCCTAGGTACCCAGAGCAAATAAATGAGCTGCACCTTGCAATCGGTTTTCATTCTATACTGGGTACACAGCCATTCATTTGCTGAAATATAAAGAGTGAAAAATAGGTATCAAGAAAACCTTTGTATTTCCAAAATGGGCACAAGATAAGGTATTGAGAAGTAGTAGTTATTTGCACATCTCTGAATTACGGGGTGCCCATACTAGTATGTGAATTACAGGGCATTTCTCAAATAGACGTATTTTTTTACACACTGTCTTACATTTGGAAGGAAAAAAAGTAGAGAGAGACAAGGGGCAATAACACTTGCTTTGCTATTCTGTGTTCCCCCAAGTCTCCCGATAAAAATGGTACCTCACTTGCGTGGGTAGGCCTAGCGCACACAAAAGGAAATGGCCCAAAACACAACATGGTCACATCACATTTTTTCACAGAAAACAGAGGTGTTTTTTACAAAGTGCCTACCTGTGGATTTTGGCCTCTAGCTCAGCCGGCACCTGGGGAACCCTAGCAAACCAGCGCATTTTTGAAAACTAGACACCTAGGGGAATCCAAGATGGGATGACTTGTGGGGCTCTGACCAGGTTCTGTTACCCAGAATCCTTTGCAAACCTCAAAATATGGCAAAAAAACACTTTTTCCTCACATTTCGGCGACAGAAAGTTCTGGAATCTGACAGGAGCCACAAATTTCCCTCTACCCAGCGTTCCCCCAAGTCTCCCGAAAAAATGGTACCTCACTTGTGTGGGTAGGCCTAGCGCCCACGAAAGGAAATGGCCCAAAACACAACATGGACACATCACATTTTTTCACAGAAAACAGAGGTGTTTTTTACAAAGTGCCTACCTGTGGATTTTGGCCTCTAGATCAGCCGGCGCCTGGGGAAACCTAGCAAAACAGGGCATTTTTGAAAACTAGAAACCTAGGGGAATCCAAGATGGGGTGACTTGTGGGGCTCTGACCAGGTTCTGTTACCCAGAATTCTTTGCAAACCTCAAGATGTGACCAAAAAAACACTTTTTCCTCACATTTCGGCGACAGAAAGTTCTGGAATCTGACAGGAGCCACAAATTTCCTTCCACTGAGCATTCCCCCAAGTCTCCCGATGTAAATGGTACCTCACTTGTGTGGGTAGGCCTAGCGCCCACGAAAGGAAATGACCCAAAACACAACGTGGACACATCACATTTTTTCACAGAAAACAGAGGCGTCTTTTACAAAGTGACCACCTGTGGATTTTAGCCTCTAGCTCAGGAGGCATCTGGAGCAAGCTAGCAAACCAGCGCATTTCTGAAAACTAGACACCTAGGGGAATTCAAGATGGGGTGACTTGTGAGGCTCTGACCAGGTTCTGTTACCCAGAATCCTTTGCAAACCTCAAAATGTGGCCAAAAAAACACTTTTTCCTCACATTTCGGCAACAGAAAGATCTGGAGTCTGACAGGAGCCACAACTTTCCTTCCACCCAGCATTCCCCCAAGTCTCTCGATAAAAATGGTACCTCACTTGTGTAAGTAGGCCTAGCGCCCACGAAAGGATTTGGCCCTAAACACAACTTGGACACATCACATTTTTTCACAGAAAACAGAGGTGTTTTTTACAAAGTGCCTACCTGTGGATTTTGGCCCCAAATCAGCCGGCACATGGGGAAACCTAGCAAAGCAGCTCATTTTTGAAAACTAGACACCTAGGGGAATCCAGGATGGGGTGACTTGTGGGGCTCTGACCAGGTTCTGTTACCCAGAATCCTTTGCAAACCTCAAACTTTGGCCAAAAAAGCACTTTTTCCTCACATTTCGGTGACAGAAAGTTCTGGAATCTGACAGGAGCCACCAATTTCCCTCTACCCAGCGTTCCCCCAAGTCTCCCAAAAAAATGGTACCTCACTTGTGTGGGTAGGCCTTGCGCCCACGAAAAGAAATGGTCCAAAACACAACGTGGACACATCACATTTTTTCACAGAAAACAGAGGTGTTTTTTACAAAGTGCCTACCTGTGGATTTTGGCCTCTAGATCAGCCGGCGCCTGGGGACACCTAGCAAACCAGGGCATTTTTGAAAACTAGACACCTAGGGGAATCCAAGATGGGGTGACTTGTGGGGCTCTGACCAGGTTCTGTTACCCAGAATTCTTTGCAAACCTCAAGATGTGACCAAAAAAACACTTTTTCCTCACATTTCGGCGACAGAAAGTTCTGGAATCTGACAGGAGCCACAAATTTCCTTCCACCGAGCATTCCCCCAAGTCTCCCGATGTAAATGGTACCTCACTTGTGTGGGTAGGCCTAGCGCCCACGAAAGGAAATGACCCAAAACACAACGTGGACACATCACATTTTTTCACAGAAAACAGAGGCGTTTTTTACAATGTGACCACCTGTGGATTTTGGCCTCTAGCTCAGCCGGCATCTGGAGAAACCTAGCAAACCAGCGCATTTCTGAAAACTAGACACCTGGGGAATCCAAGATGGGGTGACTTGTGAGGCTCTCACCAGGTTCTGTTACCCAGAATCCTTTGCAAACCTCAAAATTTGGCCAAAAAAACACTTTTTCCTCACATTTCGGCAACAGAAAGATCTGGAATCTGACAGGAGCCACAACTTTCCTTCCACCCAGGGTTCCCCCAAGTCCCTCAATAAAAATGGTACCTCACTTGTGTGGGTAGGCCTAGCGCCCACAAAAGGAAATGGCCCAAAACACAACCTGGACACATCACATTTTTTCACAGAAAACAGAGGTGTTTTTTACAAAGTGCCTACCTGTGGATTTTGGCCTCTAGATCAGCCAGCACCTGGGGAAACCTAGCAAAGCAGCTCATTTTTGAAAACTAGACACCTAGGGGAATCCAGGATGGGGTGACTTGTGGGGCTCTGACCAGGTTCTGTTACCCAGAATACTTTGCAAACCTCAAAATTTGGCCCAAAAAAACACTTTTTCCTCACATTTCGGCAACAGAGAGTTCTGGAATCTGACAGGAGCCACAAATTTCCTTCCACCCAGCGTTCCCCCAAGTCTCCCGATAAAAATGGTAGTGCCTACCTGTGGATTTTGGCCTCTAGCTCAGCCGGCACCTGGGGAAAACTAGCAAACCAGCGCATTTTTGAAAACTAGACACCTAGGGGAATCCAAGATGGGATGACTTGTGGGGCTCCGACCAGGTTCTGTTACCCAGAATCCTTTCAAACCTCAAAATTTGGCCCAAAAAAGAATTTTTCCTCACATTTCGGTGACAGAAAGTTCTGGAATCTAACAAGAGCCACACATTTCCTTCCACCCGGCGTTCCCCCAAGTCTCTCGATATAAATAGTACCTCACTTGTGTGGGTAGGCCTAGCACCCACGAAAGGAAATGGCCCAAAACACAACGTGGACACATAACATTTTTTCACAGAAAACAGGTGTTTTTTACAAAGTGCCTACCTGTGGATTTTGGCCTCTAGATCAGCTGGCACCTTGGGAAAACTGGGAAACCAGTGCATTTTTGAAAACTAGACACCTAGGGGAATCCAAGATGGGGTGACTTTTGGGGCTCTGACCAGGTTCTGTTACCCAGAATCCTTTGCAAACCTCAAACTTTGGCCCAAAAAACACTTTTTCCTCACATTTCGGCGACAGAAAGTTCTGGAATCTGACAGGAGCCACAAATTTCCCTCTAACCAGCGTTCCCCCAAGTCTCCCGAAAAAATGGTACCTCACTTCTGTGGGTAGGCCTTGCGCCCACGAAAAGAAATGGCCCAAAACACAACATGGACACATCACATTTGTTCACAGAAAACAGAGGTGTTTTTTACAAAGTGCCTACCTGTGGATTTTGGCCTCTAGATCAGCAGGCGCCTGGGGAAACCTAGCAAACCAGGGCATTTTTGAAAACTAGACACCTAGAGGAATCCAAGATGGGGTGACTTGTGGGGCTCTGACCAGGTTCTGTTACCCAGAATTCTTTGCAAACCTCAAGATGTGACCACAAAAACACTTTTTCCTCACATTTCGGCGACAAAAAGTTCTGGAATCTGACAGGAGCCACAAATTTCCCTCCACCCAGCGTTCCCTCAAGTCTCCAGATAAAAATGATACCTCACTTGTGTGGGTAGGCCTAGCGCCCACGAAAGGAAATGGCCCAAAACACAACGAGGACACATCAAATTTTTTCACAGAAAACAGAGGCGTTTTTTACAAAGTGACCACCTGTGGATTTTGGCCTCTAGCTCAGCCGACACCTGGAGAAACCTAGCAAACCAGAGCATTTCTGAAAACTAGACACCTAGGGGAATCCAAAATGGGAAGACTTGTGAGGCTCTGACCAGGTTCTGTTACCCAGAATCCTTTACAAACCTCAAAATGTGGCCAAAAAAACACCTTTTCCTCACATTTCGGTGACAGAAAGTTCTGGAATCTGACAGGAGCCACAACTTTCCTTCCACCCAGGGTTCCCCCAAGTCCCTCAATAAAAATGGTACCTCACTTGTGTGGGTAGGCCTAGCGCCCACAAAAGGAAATGGCCCAAAACACAACCTGGACACATCACATTTTTTCACAGAAAACAGAGGTGTTTTTTACAAAGTGCCTACCTGTGGATTTTGGCCTCTAGATCAGCCAGCACCTGGGGAAACCTAGCAAAGCAGCTCATTTTTGAAAACTAGACACCTAGGGGAATCCAGGATGGGGTGACTTGTGGGGCTCTGACCAGGTTCTGTTACCCAGAATACTTTGCAAACCTCAAAATTTGGCCCAAAAAAACACTTTTTCCTCACATTTCGGCAACAGAGAGTTCTGGAATCTGACAGGAGCCACAAATTTCCTTCCACCCAGCGTTCCCCCAAGTCTCCCGATAAAAATGGTAGTGCCTACCTGTGGATTTTGGCCTCTAGCTCAGCCGGCACCTGGGGAAAACTAGCAAACCAGCGCATTTTTGAAAACTAGACACCTAGGGGAATCCAAGATGGGATGACTTGTGGGGCTCCGACCAGGTTCTGTTACCCAGAATCCTTTCAAACCTCAAAATTTGGCCCAAAAAACACTTTTTCCTCACATTTCGGTGACAGAAAGTTCTGGAATCTAAAAAGAGCCACAAATTTCCTTCCACCCGGCGTTCCCCCAAGTCTCTCGATATAAATAGTACCTCACTTGTGTGGGTAGGCCTAGCACCCACGAAAGGAAATGGCCCAAAACACAACGTGGACACATAACATTTTTTCACAGAAAACAGGTGTTTTTTACAAAGTGCCTACCTGTGGATTTTGGCCTCTAGATCAGCTGGCACCTTGGGAAAACTGGGAAACCAGTGCATTTTTTAAAACTAGACACCTAGGGGAATCCAAGATGGGGTGACTTTTGGGGCTCTGACCAGGTTCTGTTACCCAGAATCCTTTGCAAACCTCAAACTTTGGCCCAAAAAACACTTTTTCCTCACATTTCGGCGACAGAAAGTTCTGGAATCTGACAGGAGCCACAAATTTCTCTCTAACCAGCGTTCCCCCAAGTCTCCCGAAAAAATGGTACCTCACTTCTGTGGGTAGGCCTTGCGCCCACGAAAAGAAATGGCCCAAAACACAACATGGACACATCACATTTGTTCACAGAAAACAGAGGTGTTTTTTACAAAGTGCCTACCTGTGGATTTTGGCCTCTAGATCAGCAGGCGCCTGGGGAAACCTAGCAAACCAGGGCATTTTTGAAAACTAGACACCTAGAGGAATCCAAGATGGGGTGACTTGTGGGGCTCTGACCAGGTTCTGTTACCCAGAATTCTTTGCAAACCTCAAGATGTGACCACAAAAACACTTTTTCCTCACATTTCGGCGACAGAAAGTTCTGGAATCTGACAGGAGCCACAAATTTCCCTCCACCCAGCGTTCCCTCAAGTCTCCAGATAAAAATGATACCTCACTTGTGTGGGTAGGCCTAGCGCCCACGAAAGGAAATGGCCCAAAACACAACGAGGACACATCAAATTTTTTCACAGAAAACAGAGGCGTTTTTTACAAAGTGACCACCTGTGGATTTTGGCCTCTAGCTCAGCCGACACCTGGAGAAACCTAGCAAACCAGAGCATTTCTGAAAACTAGACACCTAGGGGAATCCAAAATGGGAAGACTTGTGAGGCTCTGACCAGGTTCTGTTACCCAGAATCCTTTACAAACCTCAAAATGTGGCCAAAAAAACACCTTTTCCTCACATTTCGGTGACAGAAAGTTCTGGAATCTGACAGGAGCCACAAATTTCCCTCTACCCAGCGTTCCCCCAAGTCTCCTGAAAAAATGGTACCTCACTTGTGTGGGTAGGCCTAGCGCCCACGAAAGGAAATGGCCCAAAACACAACGTGGACACATCACATTTTTTCACAGAAAACAGAGGTGTTTTTTACAAAGTGCCTACCTGTGGATTTTGGCCTCTAGATCAGCCGGCGCCTGGGGAAACCTAGCAAACCAGGGCATTTTTGAAAACTAGACACCTAGGGGAATCCAAGTTGGGGTGACTTGTGGGGCTCTGACCAGGTTCTGTTACCCAGAATTCTTTGCAAACCTCAAGATGTGACCAAAAAAACACTTTTTCTCACATTTCGGCGACAGAAAGTTCTGGAATCTGACAGGAGCCACAAATTTCCTTCCACCGAGCATTCCCCCAAGTCTCCCGATTTAAATGGTACCTCACTTGTGTGGGTAGGCCTAGCGCCCACGAAAGGAAATGACCCAAAACACAACGTGGACACGTCACATTTTTTCACAGAAAACGGGGGCGTTTTTTACAAAGTGACCTCCTGTGGATTTTGGCCTCTAGCTCAGCCGGCACCTGGAGAAACCTAGCAAACTAGCCCATTTCTGAAAACTAGACACCTAGGGGAATCCAAGATGGGGTGACTTGTGAGGCTCTGACCAGGTTCTGTTACCCAGAATACTTTGCAAACCTCAAAATGTGGCCACAAAAACACTTTTTCCTCACATTTCGGCAACAGAAAGATCTGGAATCTGACAGGAGCCACAACTTTCCTTCCACCCAGCGTTCCCCCAAGTCTCTTGATAAAAATGGTACCTCACTTGTGTGGGTAGGCTTAGCACCCACGAAAGGAAATGGCCCAAAACACAACGAGGACACATCAAATTTTTTCACAGAAAACAGAGGCGTTTTTTACAAAGTGACCACCTGTGGATTTTGGCCTCTAGCTCAGCCGGCACCTGGAGAAACCTAGCAAACCAGAGCACTTCTGAAAACTAGACACCTAGGGGAATCCAAAATGGGGTGACTTGTGAGGCTCTGACCAGGTTCTGTTACCCAGAATCCTTTACAAACCTCAAAATGTGGCCAAAAAAACACCTTTTCCTCACATTTCGGCGACAGAAAGTTCTGGAATCTGACAGGAGCCACAAATTTCCATCTACCCAGCGTTCCCCCAAGTCTCCCGAAAAAATGGTACCTCACTTGTGTGGGTAGGCCTAGCGCCCACGAAAGGAAATGGCCCAAAACACAACGTGGACACATCACATTTTTTCACAGAAAACAGAGGTGTTTTTTACAAAGTGCCTACCTGTGGATTTTGGCCTCTAGCTCAGCCGGCATCTAGGGAAACCTAGCAAATCAGCACATTTTTGAAAACTAGACACCTAGAGGAATCCAGGATAGGGTGACTTGTGGGGCTCTGACCAGGTTATGTTACCCAGAATCCTTTGCAAACCTCAGAATTTGGCCAAAAAAAAACTTTTTCCTAACATTTCGGTGGCAGAAAGTGCTGGAATCTGATAGGAGCCACAAATTTCCTTCCACCCAGCATTCCGCCAAGTCTCCCGATAAAAATGGTACCTCACTTGTGTGGGTAGGCTTAGCGCCCACGAAAGGAAATGGCCCAAAACACAACTTGGACACATCCCATTTTTTCACAGAAAACAGAGGTGTTTTTTACAAAGTGCCTACCTGTGGATTTTGGCCTCTAGATCAGCCGGCACCTGGGGAAACCTAGCAAAGCAGCTCATTTTTGAAAACTAGACACCTAAGGGAATCCAAGTTGGGGTGACTTGTGGGGCTCTGACCAGGTTCTGTTACCCAGAATTCTTTGCAAACCTCAAGATGTGACCAAAAAAACACTTTTTCCTCACATTTCGGCGACAGAAAGTTCTGGAATCTGACAGGAGCCACAAATTTCCTTCCTCCGAGCATTCCCCCAAGTCTCCCGATTTAAATGGTACCTCACTTGTGTGGGTAGGCCTAGCGCCCACGAAAGGAAATGACCCAAAACACAACGTGGACACATCACATTTTTTCACAGAAAACGGGGGCGTTTTTTACAAAGTGACCTCCTGTGGATTTTAGCCTCTAGCTCAGCCGGCACCTGGAGAAACCTAGCAAACTAGCGCATTTCTGAAAACTAGACACCTAGGGGAATCCAAGATGGGGTGACTTGTGAGGCTCTGACCAGGTTCTGTTACCCAGAATACTTTGCAAACCTCAAAATGTGGCCACAAAAACACTTTTTCCTCACATTTCGGCAACAGAAAGATCTGGAATCTGACAGGAGCCACAACTTTCCTTCCACCCAGCGTTCCCCCAAGTCTCTCGATAAAAATGGTACCTCACTTGTGTGGGTAGGCTTAGCACCCACGAAAGGAAATGGCCCAAAACACAACGAGGACACATCAAATTTTTTCACAGAAAACAGAGGCGTTTTTTACAAAGTGACCACCTGTGGATTTTGGCCTCTAGCTCAGCCGGCACCTGGAGAAACCTAGCAAACCAGAGCACTTCTGAAAACTAGACACCTAGGGGAATCCAAAATGGGGTGACTTGTGAGGCTCTGACCAGGTTCTGTTACCCAGAATCCTTTACAAACCTCAAAATGTGGCCAAAAAAACACCTTTTCCTCACATTTCGGCGACAGAAAGTTCTGGAATCTGACAGGAGCCACAAATTTCCATCTACCCAGCGTTCCCCCAAGTCTCCCGAAAAAATGGTACCTCACTTGTGTGGGTAGGCCTAGCGCCCACGAAAGGAAATGGCCCAAAACACAACGTGGACACATCACATTTTTTCACAGAAAACAGAGGTGTTTTTTACAAAGTGCCTACCTGTGGATTTTGGCCTCTAGCTCAGCCGGCATCTAGGGAAACCTAGCAAATAAGCACATTTTTGAAAACTAGACACCTAGAGGAATCCAGGATAGGGTGACTTGTGGGGCTCTGACCAGGTTATGTTACCCAGAATCCTTTGCAAACCTCAGAATTTAGCCAAAAAAAAACTTTTTCCTAACATTTCGGTGGCAGAAAGTGCTGGAATCTGATAGGAGCCACAAATTTCCTTCCACCCAGCATTCCGCCAAGTCTCCCGATAAAAATGGTACCTCACTTGTGTGGGTAGGCTTAGCGCCCACGAAAGGAAATGGCCCAAAACACAACTTGGACACATCCCATTTTTTCACAGAAAACAGAGGTGTTTTTTACAAAGTGCCTACCTGTGGATTTTGGCCTCTAGATCAGCCGGCACCTGGGGAAACCTAGCAAAGCAGCTCATTTTTGAAAACTAGACACCTAAGGGAATCCAAGTTGGGGTGACTTGTGGGGCTCTGACCAGGTTCTGTTACCCAGAATTCTTTGCAAACCTCAAGATGTGACCAAAAAAACACTTTTTCCTCACATTTCGGCGACAGAAAGTTCTGGAATCTGACAGGAGCCACAAATTTCCTTCCTCCGAGCATTCCCCCAAGTCTCCCGATTTAAATGGTACCTCACTTGTGTGGGTAGGCCTAGCGCCCACAAAAGGAAATGACCCAAAACACAACGTGGACACATCACATTTTTTCACAGAAAACGGGGGCGTTTTTTACAAAGTGACCTCCTGTGGATTTTGGCCTCTAGCTCAGCAGGCACCTGGAGAAACCTAGCAAACTAGCGCATTTCTGAAAACTAGACACCTAGGGGAATCCAAGATGGGGTGACTTGTGAGGCTCTGACCAGGTTCTGTTACCCAGAATACTTTGCAAACCTCAAACTGTGGCCACAAAAACACTTTTTCCTCACATTTTGGCAACAGAAAGATCTGGAATCTGACAGGAGCCACAACTTTCCTTCCACCCAGCGTTCCCCCAAGTCTCTCAATAAAAATGGTACCTCACTTGTGTGGGTAGGCTTAGCACCCACGAAAGGAAATGGCCCAAAACACAACGAGGACACATCAAATTTTTTCACAGAAAACAGAGGCGTTTTTTACAAAGTGACCACCTGTGGATTTTGGCCTCTAGCTCAGCCGGCACCTGGAGAAACCTAGCAAACCAGAGCATTTCTGAAAACTAGACACCTAGGGGAATCCAAAATGGGGTGACTTGTGAGGCTCTGACCAGGTTCTGTTACCCAGAATCCTTTACAAACCTCAAAATGTGGCCAAAAAAACACCTTTTCCTCACATTTCGGCGACAGAAAGTTCTGGAATCTGACAGGAGCCACAAATTTCCATCTACCCAGCGTTCCCCCAAGTCTCCCGAAAAAATGGTACCTCACTTGTGTGGGTAGGCCTAGCGCCCATGAAAGGAAATGGCCCAAAACACAACGTGGACACATCACATTTTTTCACAGAAAACAGAGGTGTTTTTTACAAAGTGCCTACCTGTGGATTTTGGCCTCTAGCTCAGCCGGCATCTAGGGAAACCTAGCAAACCAGCACATTTTTGAAAACTAGACACCTAGAGGAATCCAGGATAGGGTGACTTGTGGGGCTCTGACCAGGTTATGTTACCCAGAATCCTTTGCAAACCTCAGAATTTGGCCAAAAAAACACTTTTTCCTAACATTTCGGTGGCAGAAAGTGCTGGAATCTGATAGGAGCCACAAATTTCCTTCCACCCAGCATTCCGCCAAGTCTCCCGATAAAAATGGTACCTCACTTGTGTGGGTAGGCTTAGCGCCCACGAAAGGAAATGGCCCAAAACACAACTTGGACACATCCCATTTTTTCACAGAAAACAGAGGTGTTTTTTACAAAGTGCCTACCTGTGGATTTTGGCCTCTAGATCAGCCGGCACCTGGGGAAACCTAGCAAAGCAGCTCATTTTTGAAAACTAGACACCTAGGGGCATCCAAGATGGGGTGACTTGTGGGGCTCTGACCAGGTTATGTTACCCAGAATACTTTGCAAACCTCAAAATTTGGCCCAAAAAAACACTTTTTCCTCACATTTCGGCAACAGAAAGTTCTGGAATCTGACAGGAGCCACAAATTTCCTTCCACCCAGCGTTCCCCCAAGTCTCCCGATAAAAATGGTAGTGCCTACCTGTGGATTTTGGCCTCTAGCTCAGCCGGCACCTGGGGAAAACTAGCAAACCAGCGCATTTTTGAAAACTAGACACCTAGGGGAATCCAAGATGGGATGACTTGTGGGGCTCTGACCAGGTTCTGTTACCCAGAATCCTTTGCGAACCTCAAAATTTGGCCCAAAAAACACTTTTTCCTCACATTTCGGTGACAGAAAGTTCTGGAATCTAACAGGAGTCACAAATTTCCTTCCACCCAGCGTTCCCCCAAGTCTCTCGATAAAAATGGTACCTCACTTGTGTGGGTAGGCCTAGCACCCACGAAAGGAAATGGCCCAAAACACAACGTGGACACATAACATTTTTTTACAGAAAACAGGTGTTTTTTACAAAGTGCCTACCTGTGGATTTTGGACTCTAGATCAGCTGGCACCTTGGGAAACCTAGGAAACCAGTGCATTTTTTAAAACTAGACACCTAGGGGAATCCAAGATGGGGTGACTTTTGGGGCTCTGACCAGGTTCTGTTACCCAGAATCCTTTGCAAACCTCAAACTTTGGCCAGAAAAACACTTTTTCCTCACATTTCGGCGACAGAAAGTTCTGGAATCTGACAGGAGCCACAAATTTCCTTCCACCCAGCGTTCCCCCAAGTCTCCAGATAAAAATGGTACCTCACTTGTGTGGGTAAGCCTAGCGCCCACGAAAGGAAATGGCCCAAAACACAACGTGGACACATCACACTTTTTCACAGAAAATAGAGGTGTTTTTTACAAAGTGCCTACCTGTGGATTTTGGCCTCTAGATCAGCCGGCATCCAGGGAAACCTAGCAAACCAGCATATTTTTGAAAACTAGACACCTAGAGAAATCCAGGATGGGGTGACTTGTGGGGCTCTGACCAGGTTATGTTACCCAGAATCCTTTGCAAACCTCAGAATTTGGCCAAAAAAACATTTTTTCCTCACATTTCGATGGCAGAAAGTGCTGGAATCTGATAGGAGCCACAAATTTCCTTCCACCTAGCATTCCGCCAAGTCTCCCGATAAAAATGGTACCTCACTTGTGTGGGTAGGCCTAGCGCCCACGAAAGGAAATGGCCCAAAACACAACGTGGACACATAACATTTTTTCACAGAAAACAGGTGTTTTTTACAAAGTGCCTACCTGTGGATTTTGGACTCTAGATCAGCTGGCACCTTGGGAAACCTAGGAAACCAGTGCATTTTTGAAAACTAGACACCTAGGGGAATCCAAGATGGGGTGACTTTTGGGGCTCTGACCAGGTTCTGTTACCCAGAATCCTTTGCAAACCTCAAACTTTGGCCAGAAAAACACTTTTTCCTCACATTTCGGTGACAGAAAGTTCTGGAATCTGACAGGAGCCACAAATTTCCTTCCACCCAGCGTTCCCCCAAGTCTCCAGATAAAAAATGGTACCTCTCTTGTGTGGGTAGGCCTAGCGCCCACGAAAGGAAATGGCCCAAAACACAACGTGGACACATCACACTTTTTCACAGAAAACAGAGGTGTTTTTTACAAAGTGCCTACCTGTGGATTTTGGCCTCTAGCTCAGCCGCCATCTAGGGAAACCTAGCAAACCAGCACATTTTTAAAAAACTAGACACCTAGAGGAATCCAGGATGGGGTGACTTGTGGGGCTCTGACCAGGTTATGTTACCCAGAATCCTTTGCAAACCTCAGAATGTGGCCAAAAAAACAATTTTTCCTCACATTTCGGTGGCAGAAAGTGCTGGAATCTGATAGGAGCCACAAATTTCCTTCCACCCAGCATTCCGCCAAGTCTCCCGATAAAAATGGTACCTCACTTGTGTGGGTAGACCTAGCGCCCACGAAAGGAAATGGCCCAAAACACAACATGGACACATCACATTTTTTGACAGAAAACAGAGGTTTTTTTTACAAAGTGCCTACCTGTATATTTTGGCCTCTAGCTCAGCCGGCACCTGGAGAAACCTAGCAAACATGTGCATTTTTTAAAACTAGACACCTGGGGGAATCCAAGATGGGGTGACTTGTGGGGCTCTGACCAGGTTCTGTTACCCAGAATCCTTTGCAAACCTCAAAATTTGGCCCAAAAAAACCACTTTTTCCTCACATTCCGGCAACAGAAAGTTCTGGAATCTGACAGGAGCCACAAATTTCCTTCCACCCAGCGTTCCCCAAAGTCTCCCGATAAAAATGGTAGTGCCTACCTGTGGATTTTGGCCTCTAGCTCAGCCGGCACCTGGGGAAAACTAGCAAACCAGCGCATTTTTGAGAACTAGACACCTAGGGGAATCCAAGATGGGATGACTTGTGGGGCTCTGACCAGGTTCTGTTACCCACAATCCTTTGCAAACCTCAAAATTTGGCCCCAAAAACACTTTTTCCTCACATTTCGGTGACAGAAAGTTCTGGAATCTAACAGGGGCCACAAATTTCCTTCCACCCAGCGTTCCCCCAAGTCTCTCGATAAAAATGGTACCTCACTTGTGTGGGTAGGCCTAGCACCCGCGAAAGGAAATGGCCCAAAACACAACGTGGACACATAACATTTTTTCACAGAAAACAGGTGTTTTTTACAAAGTGCCTACCTGTGGATTTTGGACTCTAGATCAGCTGGCACCTTGGGAAACCTAGGAAACCAGTGCATTTTTTAAAACTAGACACCTAGGGGAATCCAAGATGGGGTGACTTTTGGGGCTCTGACCAGGTTCTGTTACCCAGAATCCTTTGCAAACCTCGAACTTTGGCCAAAAAAACACTTTTTCCTCACATTTCGGCGACAGAAAGTTCTGGAATCTGACAGGAGCCACAAATTTCCTTCCACCCAGCATTCCCCCAAGTCTCCAGATAAAAATGGTACTTCACTTGTGTGGGTAGGCCTAGCACCCACGAAAGGAAATGGCCCAAAATACAACGTGGACACATCACACTTTTTCACAGAAAACAGAGGTGTTTTTTACAAAGTGCCTACCTGTGGATTTTGGCCTCTAGCTCAGTCGGCATCTAGGGAAACCTAGCAAACCAGCACATTTTTGAAAACTAGACACCTAGAGGAATCCAGGATAGGGTGACTTGTGGGGCTCTGACCAGGTTATGTTACCCAGAATCCTTTGCAAACCTCATAATTTGGCCAAAAAAACACTTTTTCCAGACATTTCGGTGGCAGAAAGTGCTGCAATCTGATAGGAGCCAACAATTTCCTTCCACCCAGCATTCCGCCAAGTCTCCCGATAAAAATGGTACCTCACTTGTGTGGGTAGGCCTAGCGCCCACGAAAGGAAATGGCCCAAAACACAACGTGGACACATAACATTTTTTCACAGAAAACAGGTGTTTTTTTACAAAGTGCCTACCTGTGGATTTTGGACTCTAGATCAGCTGGCACCTTGGGAAACCTAGGAAAACAGTGCATTTTTGAAAACTAGACACCTAGGGGAATCCAAGATGGGGTGACTTTTGGGGCTCTCACCAGGTTCTGTTACCCAGAATCCTTTGCAAACCTCAAACTTTGGCCAAAAAAAACACTTTTTCCTCACATTTCGGCGACAGAAAGTTCTGGAATCTGACAGGAGCCACAAATTTCCTTCCACCCAGCGTTCCCCCAAGTCTCCAGATAAAAAATGGTACCTCACTTGTGTGGGTAGGCTTAGCGCCCACGAAAGGAAATGGCCCAAAACACAACTTGGACACATCCCATTTTTTCACAGAAAACAGAGGTGTTTTTTACAAAGTGCCTACCTGTGGATTTTGGCCTCTAGATCAGCCGGCACCTGGGGAAACCTAGCAAAGCAGCACATTTTTGAAAACTAGACACCTAGAGGAATCCAGGATAGGGTGACTTGTGGGGCTCTGACCAGGTTATGTTACCCAGAATCCTTTGCAAACCTCATAATGTGGCCAACAAAACACTTTTTCCTCACATTTCGGTGGCAGAAAGTGCTGGAATCTGATAGGAGCCAACAATTTCCTTCCACCCAGCATTCCGCCAAGTCTCCCGATAAAAATGGTACCTCACTTGTGTGGGTAGGCCTAGCGCCCACGAAAGGAAATGGCCCAAAACACAACGTGGACACATAACATTTTTTCACAGAAAACAGGTGTTTTTTACAAAGTGCCTACCTGTGGATTTTGGACTCTAGATCAGCTGGCACCTTGGGAAACCTAGGAAACCAGTGCATTTTTGAAAACTAGACACCTAGGGGAATCCAAGATGGGGTGACTTTTGGGGCTCTGACCAGGTTCTGTTACCCAGAATCCTTTGCAAACCTCAAACTTTGGCCAAAAAAACACTTTTTCCTCACATTTCGGCGACAGAAAGTTCTGGAATCTGACAGGAGCCACAAATTTCCTTCCACCCAGCGTTCCCCCAAGTCTCCAGATAAAAAATGGTACCACACTTGTGTGGGTAGGCTTAGCGCCCACAAAAGGAAATGGCCCAAAACACAACTTGGACACATCCCATTTTTTCACAGAAATCAGAGGTGTTTTTTACAAAGTGCCTACCTGTGGATTTTGGCCTCTAGATCAGCCGGCACCTGGGGAAACCTAGCAAAGCAGCTCATTTTTGAAAACTAGACACCTAGGGGCATCCAAGATGGGGTGACTTGTGGGGCTCTGACCAGGTTATGTTACCCAGAATACTTTGCAAACCTCAAAATTTGGCCCAAAAAACCACTTTTTCCTCACATTTCGGCAACAGAAAGTTCTGGAATCTGACAGGAGCCACAAATTTCCTTCCACCCAGCGTTCCCCCAAGTCTCCCGATAAAAATGGTAGTGCCTACCTGTGGATTTTGGCCTCTAGCTCAGCCGGCACCTGAGGAAAACTAGCAAACCAGCGCATTTTTGAAAACTAGACACCTAGGGGAATCCAAGATGGGATGACGTGTGGGGCTCTGACCAGGTTCTGTTACCCAGAATCCTTTGCAAACCTCAAAATTTGGCCCAAAAAACACTTTTCCCTCACATTTCGGTGACAGAAAGTTCTGGAATCTAACAGGAGCCACAAATTTCCTTCCACCCAGCGTTCCCCCAAGTCTCTCGATAAAAATGGTACCTCACTTGTGTGGGTAGGCCTAGCACCCGCGAAAGGAGATGGCCCAAAACACAACGTGGACACATAACATTTTTTCACAGAAAACAGGTGTTTTTTACAAAGTGCCTACCTGTGGATTTTGGACTCTAGATCAGCTGGCACCTTGGGAAACCTAGGAAACCAGTGCATTTTTGAAAACTAGACACCTAGGGGAATCCAAGATGGGGTGACTTTTGGGGCTCTGACCAGGTTCTGTTACCCAGAATCCTTTGCAAACCTCGAACTTTGGCCAAAAAAACATTTTTTCCTCACATTTCGGCGACAGAAAGTTCTGGAATCTGACAGGAGCCACAAATTTTCTTCCACCCAGCATTCCCCCAAGTCTCCAGATAAAAATGGTACTTCACTTGTGTGGGTAGGCCTAGCGCCCACGAAAGGAAATGGCCCAAAATACATCGTGGACACATCACACTTTTTCACAGAAAACAGAGGTGTTTTTTACAAAGTGCCTACCTGTGGGTTTTGGCCTCTAGCTCAGTCGGCATCTAGGGAAACCTAGCAAACCAGCACATTTTTGAAAACTAGACACCTAGGGGCATCCAAGATGGGGTGACTTGTGGGGCTCTGACCAGGTTATGTTACCCAGAATACTTTGCAAACCTCAAAATTTGGCCCAAAAAACCACTTTTTCCTCACATTTCGGCAACAGAAAGTTCTGGAATCTGACAGGAGCCACAAATTTCCTTCCACCCAGCGTTCCCCCAAGTCTCCCGATAAAAATGGTAGTGCCTACCTGTGGATTTTGGCCTCTAGCTCAGCCGGCACCTGAGGAAAACTAGCAAACCAGCGCATTTTTGAAAACTAGACACCTAGGGGAATCCAAGATGGGATGACGTGTGGGGCTCTGACCAGGTTCTGTTACCCAGAATCCTTTGCAAACCTCAAAATTTGGCCCAAAAAACACTTTTCCCTCACATTTCGGTGACAGAAAGTTCTGGAATCTAACAGGAGCCACAAATTTCCTTCCACCCAGCGTTCCCCCAAGTCTCTCGATAAAAATGGTACCTCACTTGTGTGGGTAGGCCTAGCACCCGCGAAAGGAGATGGCCCAAAACACAACGTGGACACATAACATTTTTTCACAGAAAACAGGTGTTTTTTACAAAGTGCCTACCTGTGGATTTTGGACTCTAGATCAGCTGGCACCTTGGGAAACCTAGGAAACCAGTGCATTTTTGAAAACTAGACACCTAGGGGAATCCAAGATGGGGTGACTTTTGGGGCTCTGACCAGGTTCTGTTACCCAGAATCCTTTGCAAACCTCGAACTTTGGCCAAAAAAACATTTTTTCCTCACATTTCGGCGACAGAAAGTTCTGGAATCTGACAGGAGCCACAAATTTTCTTCCACCCAGCATTCCCCCAAGTCTCCAGATAAAAATGGTACTTCACTTGTGTGGGTAGGCCTAGCGCCCACGAAAGGAAATGGCCCAAAATACATCGTGGACACATCACACTTTTTCACAGAAAACAGAGGTGTTTTTTACAAAGTGCCTACCTGTGGGTTTTGGCCTCTAGCTCAGTCGGCATCTAGGGAAACCTAGCAAACCAGCACATTTTTGAAAACTAGACACCTAGAGGAATCCAGGATAGGGTGACTTGTGGGGCTCTGACCAGGTTATGTTACCCAGAATCCTTTGCAAACCTCATAATTTGGCCAAAAAAACACTTTTTCCTCACATTTCGGTGGCAGAAAGTGCTGGAATCTGATAGGAGCCACAAATTTCCTTCCACCCAGCATTCCGCCAAGTCTCCCGATAAAAATGGTACCTCACTTGTGTGGGTAGGCCTAGCGCCCACGAAAGGAAATGGCCCAAAACACAACGTGGACACATAACATTTTTTCACAGAAAACAGGTGTTTTTTACAAAGTGCCTACCTGTGGATTTTGGACTCTAGATCAGCTGGCACCTTGGGAAACCTAGGAAACCAGTGCATTTTTGAAAACTAGACACCTAGGGGAATCCAAGATGGGGTGACTTTTGGGGCTCTGACCAGGTTCTGTTACCCAGAATCCTTTGCAAACCTCAAACTTTGGCCAAAAAAACACTTTTTTCTCACATTTCGGCGACAGAAAGTTCTGGAATCTGACAGGAGCCACAAATTTCCTTCCACCCAGCGTTCCCCCAAGTCTCCAGATAAAAAATGGTACCTCACTTGTGTGGGTAGGCTTAGCGCCCACGAAAGGAAATGGCCCAAAACACAACTTGGACACATCCCATTTTTTCACAGAAAACAGAGGTGTTTTTTACAAAGTGCCTACCTGTGGATTTTGGCCTCTAGATCAGCCGGCACCTGGGGAAACCTAGCAAAGCAGCTCATTTTTGAAAACTATACACCTAGGGGCATCCAAGATGGGGTGACTTGTGGGGCTCTGACCAGGTTATGTTACCCAGAATACTTTGGAAACCTCAAAATTTGGCCCAAAAAATCACTTTTTCCTCACATTTCGGCAACAGAAAGTTCTGGAATCTGACAGGAGCCACAAATTTCCTTCCACCGAGCGTTCCCCCAAGTCTCCCGATAAAAATGGTAGTGCCTACCTGTGGATTTTGGCCTCTAGCTCAGCCGGCACCTGGAGAAACCTAGCAAACATGTGCATTTTTGAAAACTAGACACCTGGGGGAATCCAAGATGGGATGACGTGTGGGGCTCTGACCAGGTTCTGTTACCCAGAATCCTTTGCAAACCTCAACATTTGGCCCAAAAAACACTTTTTCCTCACATTTCGGCGACAGAAAGTTCTGGAATCTGACAGGAGCCACAAATTTCCTTGCATCCAGCGTTCCCCCAAGTCTCCCGATAAAAATGTACCTCACTTGTGCGGGTGGGCCAGGTGCCTGCGACAGAAAAGGCCAAAAACTTATAGAGATTGAGGGGCTAGCACAGCGAGTTGATAAGCATATATTTTTCTTTTATACATCTTTTAGGCTGACTCTGCTTTGGGGTCCCATGCAAGTGAGGTATCATTTTACTTGGGGGACTGAGGGGAATGCTATGTGGTAGGAAATTTGTGCGGCAGCGGTGATCCTACAAAGAAAAGTGAGGAAAATATGAAAATTTTGAGGTTTGCCGAGGAGTCTGGGTAAGAAAATGTTGGGGGATCCAGGCAAGCCACAACTCCTTGGACTCCTTGTGGTGTCTATTTTTAAAACATGTCTGGGTTTGGTAGGTTTCCCTAGATGAAGGCCGCACCAGGGACCAAAACCATAGGTGCCACCCCCCCCAAACACAGGTAGTTTTACAATAGATAATTTTGGTGTGTCCACATAATTATGTGATGTTCCAAACACTAAAATTGTGAAAAGAAACGCACTTAGGTTATGTTAAAAAGACCCCTCACCCACCAACCAAGTTGGTGGCATGCTTCATCATCAGGGTCCCACCCGAGGCACCTAGCGTGTCACAGGTGTGCTGCGACGCCTGATTACAGCGGAGCAGGTTTTGTCATTTTTACCACACATACTGGTTGGATTTGGCACAAGGGTGAGGGATGGTTCAGTGGATCAAATTTGATTAACAAGAGATTTCACAAAAATGAAATGCACTGTTAATAACTGAAAGGCCAAAAAAGGGAACCAATGACTCACAGCTCGTGAGCTGTACAGCCACGGCAAGGCACCAACTACTTTACAGTCCATTCACAAACCTTTCATGCATGACATGCACAAGACCATTCACGCTGCCAGCCACGGGCCCAGCACATTACACTTGCATCGACACACAGCGCCACTCAAGGGCCCATCACTTACATACGCCCACATGCCTGATACAGCAATCACACCAGCTGATGGGAGTATATGGACTGGTGTTTGGCTGGCACTGTGTTGCAGTAGCCAACAGCAAGTCAATATGTACACTATGTACACCCTCAGCAAAGCCCCACTCCACACACAATCGCATCCCTTTTTTTTTTTTGAAACACAGAAACCACTAACTAATTAGAAATAATTACAAAACTACAAACACAAAAGCTCTAACTAAGTACATGACAGAAATGTTAACCATGAAACTGAACACAAGAAAATACAAAACAGACATGAGTTTACACTCATGGTTGTTCCCAGTAATTCTTCTGGGTGTGGTAATTCTTAAAACAACCACCCACACACAGTCCAGGCTTTGAAAGACAATCTGGGCAGTACATTTGAGTCTCCCTCCGGATACCTCTTCGAAAACACACTCTACATTTCTTAGCTGGAAAGTCTTTTTTGGGTGTGGGAGGAATGTGCTCAGCAAAGTGGCGATCTTTCAATCTAGCCACATCCTCCAAAACTGCTTCTCTAGGAACTCTGGCCTGTTCCACCACAATAAGGCTCTCTATAACTGACTCCTGAAATTTCACAAATGTCATCTTTGACTCTGGAGACCTATCCTTAAACACAATAAAAGCATTAAAAGTTGCTGAGTGGAAGAGGTGAATTGCTAACTTCTTATACCAAACGTAAGACTTACGAATAGCAGTATAAGGTTCCAACCTTTGATCAACTCTATCTACACCTCCCATGTGCTTATTATAATCTAAAATGCACACAGGTTTGCGCACTTCAGCAACCTGGCCCCAAACAGTCACGGGGGAAGTACTCTCATCATGGATGGTACTTAGCATGTAGACATCCCTCCTGTCTGAAAACTTCAAAGCTAGCAGCTCATCATTCCGCAAGGCACTGCACTGTCCCCTCTGAAGTTTTTTACAGACAAGCTCCCTTGGATAGCCTTTCCGGTTACAACGAATTGTGCCACAAGCAACAGTGTCCACTCTAAACAATTCCTTGAACAACTGCACTCCAGTGTAAAAGTTATCTACATACAAATGGTGACCTTTGTTGAACAGTCGTCTACCAAGTTCCCACACAATTTTCTCAGTAACTCCAAAAGTGGGAGGACAGCCAGGGGGTCAATACCGGAATCCCTAACAGTGTAGACACGGAAATTATACACATTTCCTGTACTACTTTCAGACAGCACATACAATTTAATTCCACATCGTGCCCTCTTGCTAGGAATGTACTGCCTAAAAACCAAACAACCCCTGAAGAGGACCAAAGACTCGCCCACAGCTATTTCTTTGCCTGGAACATAGACCTCTGAAAACCAATCTACAAAATGATCAAGGTCAGGCCTAATCTTAAAAAGTCGGTCAGAATCAGGGTGATCTTGTGGCAAGGCTAATGCATTGTCAATAAAATGCAGCATCCTAAGAAGAAGCAAATACCAATTACGACTCATTGTTGCAGGAAATATAGCTGTTTCCATCAAGGGACTAGTAGACCAATAAGAAGCCAGTGACGGCTTCCTTATCAACGCCATCAAAAGAGTCAAACCTAAAAACCTTTTAATCTCCTCCAAATTTGTCGGAATCCACTGGGCAGCTCTAGAGTGAGGCCTAAGTCTAGCAGCGTTGTCCCTCAAATACTGCTCCGCATACAAATTAGTCTGCTCAACTATCTCTTCCAAAAACACATCATCCACAAATAACTCAAAGAAATTGACAGGCAAAAAGTTCTCTGTATTGACTCTACACCCCGGGAGACCAGTAAAGGCAGGCAACTCTGGCTGCTCCATATTTGGGGCAACCCAGAGTTCAGGTCTTCTAACGGGTAACCTTTCAGCCCTAGGTTGCTGCACTAATGGCACATCAGTGTCCTCCTCTGAAACAGGCCCTTCATCTGCACTGAGTGTGGCTTCCTCATCAGAAGATTCCTCTCCGACAGAAACTTCACTGCCAGAATCTCTCACTTCCTCCTCTGCCTCAGATACAGAGTCTGTCTCATAATCATGATCTGACAATGACTCAAAAAGCATACCAACCACCTGCTGAGCGGTCATCCTGAGGCTAGCCATCATCTTTCCTACGAAAATTAACTGGACAAATGCACCACCAACAACCAGCACTGTGTAAGATAAGTAATAAAGTGTAGCTTTATTAGTAAGAGTTATAAACTCAAAAACTATACTGCTCACTTACCTGAAAAAGCTTGAATCACCAGCAACTACTCTGCACAGACACAGCAATCACCAATGATATCCCACTAAAAAGAAAGAAAGAAAAGCAAATTAGAAATAAGACAACACAAATATCATTGTGCACAAATCTAAGGACAATTTAACACAAACCTGCATTTAGTACACCACCTACAAACATGTCATTCATGCATGGCAACAATACTCCTTTGGAGTAAATTGTTTTTACTTACCTAAAACATGCAACTATGCAAACCGCAGGTCAACCACCGCAAAAACCGCAAGGAGACACAGCAAAGAAAGCAAAAGCTTTGAACTAGAAGAAAAAAGGGGAAAAAATTATCACAAATGCAAATACTTCGGCAGTTGATAAAGATCCCACCATCAAGCATTTAGAAATTGGTGCCTAAGTGGATTCTGCCATAGTGGCAGATGGGCCTACTAAAAAATAGGCCTATCTGCTCCAAGGAGGGCAGAAAATACCTTTAGTAGTGTGTCCCCAGGGGGAGCGACCCTTGCCCAAGGGGACACCCCCAAACAACAACAAAAACACACACACACACTATCCCTGGTGCTTTCGTGGCTTCTGCCCCCCTTGGGGGCAAATGGGCCTCAAAAAATAGGCCCATCTGCCCCCAAGGTGGGCAGAAATGGCCAACAGTTCAATGCCCCCCACATAAATAAACATATAAAAAAAAAATCCCTGGCGTTCTAGTGGTATCTGCCCCCCTATGGGGCAGATGAGCCTAAAAATAATAAGCCGATCTGTCCCCAAGAGGGGCAGAAATGGCCTTGGTACATGTGCCCCCAAAGGGAGGCGACCCTTGCCCAAGGGGTTGCCCCCCCCCACTAACACACACACACTTTATCCCTGGTGTCTTAGTGGTTTCTGCCCCCAAAGGGGGCAGACAAGCCTAAAAATAATAGGCCGATCTGCCCCCAAGGGGGGCAGAAATGGCCACAACAAACATGCCCCCAAATGAGAGCGACCCTTGCCCAAGAGGCCGCTCCCCAACGTAAAACATTGCAAACATCCCCCCCAAAAAATCCCTGGCGTCTAGTGGATTCTGCCCCCCTTGGGGGCAGATCGGCCTAAAAATATTAGGCCGATCTGCCCCCACGGGGCAGAAATGGCCACAAGAAACATGCCCCTAAATGGGAGTGACCCTTGCCCAAGGGGCCGCTCCCCAACACACAAACAACAAAGTACAACAAAAAAAGAGAAAATCCCTGGCATCTAGTGGGCATTCCTGCTGCCCGATCGCAATGCGATTGGGCAGCAGCAATGCTCAAAGAGACACAGGGGAAAGGAAAAGCCTTTCCTTTCCCCCAGTGCCTCTTTGTCCCAAACCCCCCACCTGCCGGAGGAGAAACTCACCTGTTTCTCCGTACTCGCACTGGAAGCAAATGGCTTCCAGTGCGACCGGTAGTGTGTTATGATGTCAGCGCGCAATCGCGCGCTGACGTCATTAAGGGGGGGGGTGGGGGTGGAAGGGGAAGGTCTTTCCCTTTCATCCCTGCCTTGGGGGATGGGGGGAACACCACAGAGGGAGCGCTAGCACTCCCTCCGGGCCCCAGGCTGAGGACGTAATGGTTACATCCTCGGCACAGGAGCACTGTGCCACAGGATGTAACCACTACGTCTGCGGGGCACAGAAGGGGTTAATGAAGTTAAGATTTCATTTGAGCTTGAAAGATTCCCAATGTTTAACAAATTATGTGTCCAGCAGGACATTGTTCCAACAATCAAGCACCCACCCAGTGAACCTGCTTCATGAATCTAGTGTTCCTATGGTCTAAGAAGACAATGCCTGTATTGTAGTCTTACAAGAACATCCTGGAACAAACATCACATACTGTCATATCCACAAGCCTTATGCAATATTGAGAAAACCTTAAAATTCCTGACTTGCATTCTGGATAACCATCGTAAGTCCTACCTAGCCAAGAGAACATCCATTGCTCTACTCCATAAAAAAAACTCACAATAGCAGCTTGAATCTTATGGAGGTGGCCAAGGCTTTTGGTTGGGAAGGAAAATTGCACAATATTGCCATTTGTCAGGTGAGCTAAAGAACTTGCCAATGTGAAAAATTATCAATGCTAACCATGGTTCAGAAGGTCCAATGTGCCACTGCTTTGTCTGATATAAAGATCACATGTCAAGTCCTTATCAGTCTATTACGTTAACTGTGCATTTTCACTTTACCTATGCCTGCATTCTCTTGTGTCACTTTGTAACAAGTCAGGGTCATCATTTTACATATGGCAAAGAAAACAGTGGCTTGCGAATATTTGGGCAAGTGGAACATGCAGGGCTCTGATAGGATAAAGGGAAGATCTGCAACCATCTGGAACCTCAGAGGCAATCTTCACATTCTCTTAAATATTAGGGCCTATTCACAAAGTTAAATGTGGCAGTAATGTACATTGACAACCAAATTTACCTTGCCTCATAGGAGTTTTCAAAATGAATTTCTGGCAAGCATGTGTCCATTTACAAGCATGGACATCTCTCCCATGAGTACAGAGCAATTTTCCACTCAAGGAATATGAAGTGGACTTTCTAAGGCATGCTTTGCCTTGCAAGCCCCAGCTACAACCAAAGTCTGGAGTAACTCCCCTTTTAGGTTAGGTGAGAGAATCCCTCACCTCCAGAATTAGTCAGTGTGTTGGGCAAGGGCTTACTCCACGGGGAAACGCTTTCACTGCAGAGGAAACAAATATGTTTTGAATGGAGGCTCAATTCTCCTGTGCAGACATCTATGCTATTGTAACCTCAGCACAGCTGAAATAGTAGCTTGTGTAAAGAATCACCTGACATTTACACTGGCATGCTTGGGAAACTGCATCTGGTGCAGCTTTCCAGATGTACCAGTGGGAATAGTGGTTCTTTGCAAAAAGTTGTAATTCTGCATCCACAAATAAATGTAAATATTCAAGTTCAGGTTTACTACTTTTTTATAAATTGGTAAATGTGACATCCACTGTTTCCTCTATATTTAGCTATGGATTTAAAGAGAATCACACACTTATCTATATTGAAGTCTTTACTGTACTAGTTAAAGTGTTGGTACACAGTAGAAGCTGAAAAAGGTGTTAATTGAACTGAGTATGCAAGACACCATGAATAAAACATGGCTCTACCTGATTTTGTAAATTAGGTTTAAACAATTATGGGAGTCCCCTTGTCCTATCTCCAGAGCCACTGTGGTGAAACTGAAATCTGTCTATTGATCATATTTTTGTCCTTTTCTAAGCATCTTTGGAGAAGCAGCAGCTGCACTGATAAGCTAAGTGTTTTATTTTAGCTTTTTGCTTTCTTGCTGTCACATATATATCACAGACACATACAACGGCCCATCAATAAGCTAAGTGCTTTAACACTATGTCACACGCTTTTTATGGTTGCACACACCCAACAAAGTATTTAGAACCACACGTCAGCCTTCTTTGTAGGACAGTATTTTAGAAAGAAGATTATAGAACAGGTTCTAGACAGTTAGTAGAGATGACAGCTTGATGGGTGACTGCTACCCAGGCCTACCTCGCCTTATGGAGCACAGCACTGAGGCAGGATCTGAGGCTGACTGCGACAGCATCTAAGGTGAAAGAAAATGGAGCAGAATCTGTAATCAATTTTCAAGCAGTGAAATTCCATTCTATGATTCATTTTCTAATAATTCTGAGGAACATGATTACAATATTTGTGATGTCCTTTCACAAGCACATTCTGTGCATCAGAGAGACAGTAGCAACGTAGACCAGCCCTTAGAACAGACACATACATTCAAAAGCGCAGAACAAGAGCTCTCTTGCCAGCCCCCTAATTTAGTGCAGCCCCATATTCCCCGTTTCATTTCAGACACAGGATGTAAAGTCGATGCAGCAATTCATTTTGCCTATTGACTATGTTAATTTTCTGTTGAATGTTGACTTCCTTGAAGACATTTTGCACCAAAGAAATTTGTGTGCTGTACATTTTCCGAGCGAGCATGGAGGCCCTCTTTGGCTTCATTCTAGGGCACAATGGTGGAATTCCACTAAACTTAGGGAGTTGAAGAAGTTTCTAGACCTTACGCCCAAAATGGTGATAGTGAACAAACAAAGCATGCAGTCCTACTAGTCATGAGGAGAGATCAGTTTTTGCTATTAGATTGTATGCTGCATTTCAATGATAATTCCACTGCAGTACCCAGATACCATTTAGGCTATGACAAGGTGTTCAAAATGTGGCCTGTTTTGGATAATTTGTCTGCCAGGTTTCCAGTGAGCTATGCTCCTTGAAAGAACTTAGAAAATGATGAGTCCCTAATCTTTGTACAAAGGCTGGCTGCTAGTCAGGCAGTAGATACAGAGCAAAAGAGCATGCTGTGAAATCTAAATGTACTTGAGCTCTAATGGTTTTCTATACAGCCTGAGAGTGTATACAAGGAAGGACTCCACATTATATCCAGAATGTTGCCCTTTAGGAGACATGGCAAATATTTTATCGAAGCTTGTTCAACTACTCCTTCATAAAGGTTATAACCTTTTTGTGGGCAAGTTCTATATAGGAGTAAAGCTATCCAGAGAGCTATTCAAAGATGACACTGTGGCATGTTGTACAATTTGATGTCACCACAATTGATTCCCACAAGAGCTTGGTTGTAAGTATCTCCAAAATCACAGAACACTGTGTTGCATTTCAACAAACTGCTTGCAGTCAAATTCTCTAATATTTGAGATGCGTACATGCTCACTACAATCCATAAGGAGAGCCCTCCCTCGTTATGGTCTGGGGTCAGCTGGCCAAATGTGATTCCACATGTGCAAGGACAGAGTGGATAAGAATGACCTGATACTTTAGCCTTGCAACACGAGTTGTAAAACTTGCACATGGTATAAGAAACTATTTACCCACTCAATCCAGTTGGCAATAGGGGTGGGCATAACTCGCCTAATACCATGTAGCCTAAACATGCAGAAATACCTTAGAATTCCATGAGATAATGCTTGAATTATGTGAGAAGGAAAATTCTGCAGTTAGGGTTATTTTTTAGTGCAAAATGCCCCCTCACATACAAAATGGATGCAAGGGTGTATTTTGCACTAAGAAATTGCATTAAAGGAACAGAACACGAATAGTGATCTCGGCAAGGCCCTTGCACTTGCTAAAAGTGCTCTTTGCAAAGGATTGTTCCCAACGTACTGCTGTCATTTATCTCTACTTGTTAGCACAAATTGCATCCTCACCTCTTTGAGGCAATAAATAATTAGCCAACAAACAGTATTAAATGTAACAGAACGTGAGTAACTGCTGGTGCTCCCTAAATGTGATCTCGCTGTAGGATTCTTTTCTAGCACATTACATTTAATCATGTACCTAATTATCGGTAATTCAGCTCAAAAGAGTAACGCTGATTTACCAAAATTACTCTGATTACTTCGACATAGTTGAAATTGTGCACAGGCCTAGCTAGCAACATACAATGCATATATAGTTTACAGTCAGACTACCACAGGAAGACCAATGTCTGTCAGTTGATTGTCATTGAAACTCTTACTGCTGAAAAAGCAAATGCCTCCACTTCATCTGCTGTAGAAGATATGGCAAGATTACAATAGCAACACTCTGTGCCCAGCTCAGCCCAGGCTATGATTTGTGACTTGCTGTACGTTGTACCACACAAAAGTGAAGTATTAGTTTTGAAATGCTCTTTAGGGAACTTAGGCCAGTCTTCCTCAGCATATTTACCTTAGTTTTAAAGGAAGATATGCTCAATACGTTCAGGGAAACTCAAATCCACAAACTGGAAGGAATCGGATTTAGGTCTGCCAGCGCGGTAAAGATGCAGGAAAGACACATCTTTTTGAGTTTTTGGTATCTGTCATAGAATGTGTTTGGTTCACTTGGCAAGTGTACAGGACTAGTCAGAACTTTGAAGTAGAAAGAGGTATGAACAGGTAGAAAAACCTTAGGCATGCTTTTACAGGGATATGACAGAGGTAGAAGGCAGATACGTAAGCTAGTAGAGATACACATGCTGTCACTTTATCTTCACCAAAAGACTCAACCCCATATGTGATGTACTCACTCCGATACTCAATTATTCTCTTATTCAGTTACCCAAATGACTCCAAACCATTCAGACCTCAGCAGCCAGGCTCACCCTCAAACTCCCACCGCACCTACCCTTCACCTCAAAGAGCTTCACTCACTCCCCATTAACAAGTAAGCTCCTTTAGCCAGCCCCCCTACATGTACACATCCCGTGCATACCAAGCACCAGAGCAGGCAGTAGTGCTTTCTCCTATCTTCCTCCAAAAATGTGGAACAGTCTCCTCCTACACATCGGCATTCCATAAAGAGCCAAAGCCTTGGCTCTTCAACTAGGCTAGTTCATGGGTCAGCTCAGACTGCTCCTGTGTGTCAGCCACAGGATCCCTTCCTAGGTGGTAGCGTGCTTTACCAATACTAATAACACTAATCAGAAGGTGATGGCACACCTTACCAATACTCGTAACACTACTCGGAACGCTATACCTCACAAAACTTGTGATAAAAATGCTGCCACACTTGTGTGGCTGGCCATAGTGAACACAACAGAAAGAGATTAAGCCGAGGTCAATCAAAGTGGGGTAGAATTTTTATTGGGACAAGTGTGTTAATGGTGGATAGTAGGAATTTTGTGGATTCTTGCTGTTTCCAGATGTTTCCATCAGAGAAATGTAAGGAAATGAATAATTCAGTCAAAGTTTGAGGTTTGCAAGACATAGTGGGTAAGAAAATCTTGCAGGATCCATGCAAAGCACACTACTCTGGAATACTCTTGGTGTCTAGTTTAAAAGAAATTCTGTGGTTGGTAATTTTCCATGAGTAGAAGCCAAGCACAGCACCAAAAACCACAGCTTCCCTTGTTGCTGATCTAGCCACATAGCTCATTTAGGGCCTTTTGCGTTATGGTCTCTTAGCCCACCAAGGGTGGGGAAATGTTGTCATTGGGAGATGTGTGGAAACTCTGGGTGATAGGAAATTTGTGGATTACCACACATTCCACAGCTTTCTCTCACAGAAATATGAAGATGTGTTTTCTGCCAAAGTTTGCAAGAGCTTCTGGGTAAAATAACCTGATGAGATCCTCAAACGTCACACCTCCCTGGACTCTCCCCAGTGTCTAGTTTTCATAAATGTTCAGATTTAGGGGGTTTCCTTAGTTTCCTAAAGGCTTGGTTTTCAATAGAAAGCTTGATGTGTCCATGTTGTGTTTTTGGGCATTTTCCTGTTGCAGGAGCTAGGCCCACCCACACTAATGCAGTGCCATAATCCTTTGGAGACTCGGGCGACTGCTAATTGGCGGGAAATTTGTGGCTTCCCACAGATTGTAGAATTCAGAAATGTCCATCACAGAAATGTGAGGAAAGTATGTGTTTTTAACCAATATTTAAGGCTTGTAAATGCTCCCTGGTGTAAACATCTTGTTAGAACAACAGAAGGCACACCACCCTGGACAGTGCTAAGTTTCTAGTTTAAAAAAATGTTTGAGTATGATAGGTTTTCCTGGTCTGTGGCTGAGCTAAGGCCAAACCTCTGCAGCTACCCCATAGCTAAAAAAAATATGAAATCTGCTGGGTATAGTGTGATGCCTCCACTTCACGTTTTGAGGGTCTATTGAGTCGCAGCTGCTAGGCTCAGCCACTCAAGTGGGGTACCACTTTAATCAGGAGTCATGTGGGAACACAGAATAGAGCATTGGTTGTTACTAATTGATTTCCTGTGCATGTGTGCCTCCCAAATGTATGCTAGTAAGTAAGAAAGAAGAAATATTGTAAAATGCCCTCTGAATCACATGATTGTATCAGAACCCACAAATTCTGAGATATAAAAATAACCACTGCTCCTTAGGTCAATATTTGGTGTACATTTAAGAAATACAGATGTCTTTCACACCTATTTTTCAGCCTGTCAATTTTACCATATGAATTGCTTTGTACTCGATGAAAAATAATTGCAAGGTGCAGCTCAGTTGTTGGCTCTGGGTACCTCGGGTTCTCAGAGGACCTAAATGCACATATACTCCTGCAAACAGAAGAATCTAGTGGATGTACTGGTGTGGTGCTTTGGTAAAAAAGTCATCGTGAAGTTATGGATGAAAACGCTGTCCGAAATGGCTGCTTTTTCCTACTGATTTTTCATATTTATTTTGCTTCAACAGTTCCTTTTTTGGAAAAACCTTGAGAGACCTACACATTTGAACCCTTGCTGGATTCGAAATTTTTTTCTATCTTTCAGATATGTATTGTTGTCTGCCATCACCAATGGGTTTCAGGCCTGTTCCCACCACAAGCTGGAAGTGAGATGAAAGTACATTTTGAAAAAATGAGCTAAAGGATGCTGGTTCCCGGTCCAGGGAGAACCAGGCAGTCAGTTTGGGCTAGACTATTCCCATGAGGAGCAGGGTCAAGACTGATTTGCATATGACTGGGTCCAAACTAGGGTAACTAGTGAGCAAAAATGCAATGAATTAAACCTGGATATGTGACTGGGGGTGAATGCTTGATTTGTTCTGCATTCTGTCCATCATCTGTTGTTTTTGCTCAAATAACACAAAGCGGCTCAAAGTGCATCTTTGCTTTATTCTGCACAAAGGGGGCATTCCAGGAGTGGTACATGGGTGTTCCCATGTAGCCCTCATTTTTTTTATTTATGCAATACCCTATTTACTAACAATAGTAGACTGGGTTTGGCATCAGAAAAGTAATGCCACTTTAAAGGATATGTAAAAAGGAGAAATGCTTTTATTGCTCCTAACTATTACCACTTTGATTGTGCGCTGCACTGCAGAGCAAAGTATTTTGTTCTGAATGAGTACTCTTCCAATGCAAAACCATTGATAGACATGACACACATGAAGCTTTTTACTATGGCACAAAGGTGTATGTGGCAATAGGCATTCTGATTTTGCACCAGTGCTGTTAGTAGATATGTCACTTTCTGCTTTCTCCATCTCACACAATGCAGCACAGTAACTTTGCCTTTTGCTTTGTGTTGTGCGACACTTTTGTAAATCTGGGTCATAGTATGAAGCTTGTAGGTGTGACCTACTCTTGTAGTGCCACTGGCTTACTCCTGAATTCCACGAGGACCACATGAAAAAGTCATAGCAATATCTATGGGAAAGAGGGTCTTGTGTATTTTGATAAACTTAACTGGGTCATCTTTCTGAGAGTTAAATAACTTTTCAATACAATAAATGCCCTAAAAAAAGACTGGGCAAGTAAGAATAAAAAAACTACAGCCCTCTCCGATATAATATTATACCACATGCTTCTGAGTAGATACATTTTTAAAAGGTGCAGTGTATATGCAAATTGTCTTTCTTTTCCAGCGGCAGTTCTTTTTTAGAAACTGGATTTTACCAGAACAATATCAAGAGGGAACAGAACAACCAGCATGAGTTATGGAATACAAGTCGCAAATTAAATACAAGCAGATAAGCAACATCTATGAAAGCCAGCATATATCAAAATGTGTTATGCCTCTAGGTATATACCAAATGTGTTCTGCAATATAAAACAATGATAATAGACTGTCATTATACAATTTCATTTTTAAGAGGATAACTTTGGTAAATGTGCTTTATGCGCTCAGAGCAAGGCTTGTGTGTCGCAGAAGCCTGGGAGCATTGAATGTAATTTACGCAGCAGTTTAACAATCAATTCATACACACATAATCATTTAAAAGTTTGAAGAAGTGCTCAAGTACGCTCATTTATTGTAAGCAGTTAACAAACTGGTATGTGTGCTGTATCACACAGCCACACTGAGACTGGAGTATCCATGGGGCCTATAAATCAGGTCCGGGGCAAACTTTAGTTTTGGTGACGCCCTTTGCGCCAATTTTTTTGCCCCCTCGCCCACAACCTTTTTCTTCACAAATTATCTCACTAAGACCCTCCAATGGTGCCCTTTATCTTTCCTTAGATCTCAAATTAATTTTACAGCCCTCCTCGTTTCAATGTAGAGTTTAAGAGCGTTTTACATCACAAACATATTACTCAGACACAATGAGTGATACAAGTGGGTAATTCAAAGTATATGAACTCTTACTTAAAACAATGAGGACTACGAGGTGTAGGAGCCAGATGCCTCCCGTACTGGTAGGCATTATATGTAAAGAGTAATTGGTCTGGAGAAACAAAGGGGCAGATTTACTAAGTTTTCACACAGTGCAGGAACTGGAGATGCTGCACTTCGTTGTGTGAAAAAGATTGCGCACAATATCACATATCTACTAAGATGTGGTGTTGGTGCTTCTTCTGTAGTGTTGATGTACCTTAGGCTGCCTTGTACCAATGCATACATCATAGCACAATAGTGAAACCATGTGTGGTCGATGCCAAACATAGGTTTTATACTGGAAGGGTACCCACAGCCCAAAATTATATGTTTTGAGAAGGTTTAACACTTTACAAGTACAGTGCAGCACATATGCAAAGTTGGAAATGTTTGGAGCTAAATATTTTTTCCAACTTTATGCCTGACTCAAGGAGGCATAATTTCTTTATTCATATCCCTTTCTACCAAAGATTTGTGTCAAAACCTATGTGTGGGTGAATAGCAACATCCATGTACCACCCAATGTATGCCTTCTTGAAGCAAAGTAGTGTGTAGTGCTATTTTCTGTTACTTTTTGGCTACTTTCCACTGCAATTCAGGAATTGCACTGTAAGGTATATCTCAAAGCAACACTGCACCAGGTTTGAGTCACCTTGTGATGAAATTCAGGTGCAATGTGTTTGTGAATCCACCCTATTAATTCAGGATTAGAAACATAACAGAATGAGTTTAAGCGCTACATTAATGAAACCATATCACTACCTAAAAGAACCTTTTTTAACAATGAAAAATTGAGGAAGAAAACCATAAGGTTCTAAGCCTATTCCTTGTAATTTGCATTCAGCACTTTGATACCAGCTCATAACTCAATATGCCATATTAGAAGGATTGTAACATGTGAACTCAAAGTAACAAAAAGATGTATCTCTATGACAAAAGCAGTAACCTACTGAGCTAGCTACATAAAATACAAATCTGTAATCTGCATGTTGCACACTGTGCTTTGTAGCTAGCAAAATAATCCTTAACGCTAGCTTATTTGGTTAGCAAGTCAACAATCTCTCCATCAAGTGAATTAACCACCAAAGTTATCATGTCATTGTATTATTCCCTGCAAAATGGGAGACACACAAAGATCTTTGCAGGCTAATCTTATCTTGCCTCAGCCTGTCATGCATCCAGTGCCCCTTCCAGCTTGGTGCACTGTGCAGAGGCAATGATCAGATATGATTTTAACCTTTGTTACAGCTGCTTCACTTGACCTCCTATCTCAAACTGTGCTGACTCTTTCTACTGAAGTAATCCCAGAAATATTAAAGTTACTCAGTAATAATCAGTCTCTGCTGTTTAAATGGCAGATGCAGCTTCCTTGTAGTATACAATCACATGCACAGTTAAAGTGTGATGGAGAGGTTGTATTGTGCTAGTCTCAAATCCAGTACTTTTAATTTGCACAGCACTAGGCCATGGTTTCCAAATGTAGTAGTAAACTTCTAGCTGAGTTGCCTAAAACCTGCACATTGAAGGGATTTACATTCAAATAATTGATTCATAAAACTCCTAGGAGTATGACAATGGAATTTATGATTTTTGAATGTTACACATTTCTCATACATTCCTAGCATATGACTGTCACCCTATTCCAATATCTGGAAAGCGAGTATACATACAGTAGGTGTTAGAAATGGGGGTCACTTTATTAGACGCCACCCACAAGGCGTTTGACACACTAGAATGGACATACTGCTTCCACTGTCTTCTATACACCCTCCATATGGCAAGAGTGTGCATAAATGGGACTGTTTCTAAATCTTTCAGATTACCTGAGGAACATGATAGGGCTGCCCGTTGTCACCTTTGCTATTTGCCATTGCTATGGAACCACTAGCGGTGCGCCTCCGAAAAAACACGCAAACAGGGGTATTGGCCTAACCTGTAGGGCTCTGGTGATTTCAATGTACCCTGATGACATTGTGCGCTATACCTGTACCCATGCACCAACCTGACTCCCATGATACAAGAGGTGATCCGTTTTGAGGAGCACTTAGGTATGCAGATAAACTGGAGGAACTCAATGCTACACCCCCTCCAGATGAGACCCTGCCATTCCCCCTCGAATTTCCACTTCAATGGGGGAGGATCCAGTTGGCTAGCTAGGAATCTAGCTTAGTTGAGACATCAATGCTCTGTGGCAAGCAAACTATGGTAAGGCGATTATCTGGCTGGAGGACAGGATACCAATATGGTCTTGCCTTCCATTATCCCTCACAGGCCGCATCTCTCTAGCAAAGATGGTGATCCTTCCCAAGTTCCGCTAACTGTTCCCCAATATTCCCCTTCCCTTGACTACCAGTTTACTCAAAAGTTTAAAATCCAATCTGTGCACCCTGGTCTGGGCCGGGAGGCAGCCCAGAGCATCCTGGGAGCTTCACACTCTACCACCGACGAAGGGCGGACTGGGGGCACCGGACGTGACACTTTATGCTTACTGTGCACAAGCACAATATCTCCACTTTTGGGTACACCCAATGCCTTTTCAACCGCATACCGCTATAGAGGCTGAAAGAGCAGCACCGTGCCCCCTCAAGAAGGCACTGTTCAACCTACACATGGTACCCTGAGCTGAAATATACACGATCGCCTGCGTGTGTTGAGCATGGGCTATGTAAAAAAGCTGGACTACCCCTATTATATGCACCATCCATTTTGCTAATGGAGAACCTGATGATCCTGGCACTACAGGAAGATGCCCCTAGGACATTGGCTCTCAAACTCAAAATCTCCAAATTTGTAGATATATATCCCGATGACCAATTTCTTACACAACTACCCAAGGCAGAAGGTGCATGTCACACACCATTAGACGTACTGTTGTACTATCGGCTTTGGGTGGCATGCCATACCTTACATCCTACCTTCCCTGCTGCGCCACGCACATTACCACCATTTGACATTATTCTTATGTTTCCATCCCCTAGACGTCTGATCACCGACCTTTATACCTCCGCCCAGGCTTCCTCCCTTCCCTTCAGGTGCCCGTGCAAAGTGGGATGCGGACCTTTACTTAACACTATCAGACAAACCACCCCTAACCACAGACTACGTCTCATACATTTTAAATACCTGCACCGCCTCTACTGAAACCCTCTATAGCTCTTCAAAATAGGCTTAGTCCCAGAGGCGAAATGTACCAGATGCAGTGAGGTCCAGGCCTCCTTCCTACACTTGGCGTGGATATGCCCACTGGTATTGGCATTCTGGGAGGCGATCTTTGATACCATACAGATAATAATTGGCCACACCCTATTGAGTACGCTGTTAGTGGCATTATTAGGATACGTCACGGAGATACCTGCCGAGTGCAGGCACCTAACAGCCATGCTACTCCTACTAGCAAAAAGGAGAGTGGCCATACACTGGGGTAGGCACCCGTCCCCCACCGTAGCTGCCTGGGTACAAGATGTCACATACTGCCAAGAACAACTAGATGAATATGGTGAACTGTTACCACCTAGCTCCCGACCCAAGACTATTAGGGGGCCCATATTGTTCTTACCATTACATTAAAAATAGATCTATCTCTCCCATAACCAAGTCACCCACCATCTCATTATAGACATTGGGCTAAAAGCAAGCATGGTTATCACCACGCTCCAGTTCCTACCATAACACCTTTCACTAGAGCACTCTGACAATGCACTGATTCAAACCGGGTCTGGTAACATTAAGAAGTATAGTGCCTTGGCTCTCAACCATGCCCTCAACTAGCAACAGTATCTCTTGATATGGGCAACAAAGGGGTCCTAATGGGAATGTTATGTAACTTATGCAATCTACATGGATCGGTACAATGTGTCGACAATCAATTTGTAACTATTGATTGCATGTTGCAGGTGGTGCATCAGAATGTTCCCTGCAGTGTCTTGCGTATGGATTTCAGTCCTTGTTCCACCAGCTTCACATTTCAAGGGCCCTGGGACAGGATAGGGTACCACTTGGCAGGGCAGGAGTCTCAGCAGAGAGCTCAGGTGGTGGCAGAGGAAGTCTTTGATGGCCCTGAGACTTCACAACAGGAGGTAAGCTCAGTCCAAGCCCTTGGATATTCTTCACAAGCAGGAATATACCACAAAGTCCAGTCTTTGCCCTCTTTTAGGCAGAAGCAGCAACTTCAGGCCAACCCAGCAAAGCACAGTCACAGGCAGTGGGGCAGTACTCCCCTCCAGCTCTTCAGCTCTTCTCCTTGGCAGAGGTTCCTCTTAGTTCCAGTAGTAATCTGAAAATTGGGATTTGGGTCCACTACTTATACCCCTTTCTGCCTTTGAAGTAGGCAAACTTCAAAGGAAAGTCTCTGTTGTTCACAAGATCCTACCTTGCCCAGGCCTGGCTCCAGACTCACACCAAGGGGTTGGAGACTGCGTTGTGTGAGGGCAGGCACAGCCCATTCAGGTGTAACTGGCACACCAGTGGTAAATGGCAGCAACCACAAAGGATTCCCACTGGCACAGGTCCTAGACAGAATACTTTAAAAAAACATATACAGATCCGCCTCAGCAGTTTAAACAAAACTGTTTGTTCCATGGGGAGCCACTGCAGGGATCAGCTGGGCTAAGAAAGTTTATAACTATTCTTCCGACCAATATTCAATTAATTCTTACCTCTGTTTGTATAGAAAAGATTAGAGAAGTGTGCAACAATTGTTTCAGCAATTTGTAAAATTTATAGGTGTTGGAAATTTCCCTCTTTTGTGTGGTAGTCCCCCAGATGTTTCCTGAAACATTCTTGTTGACTTTAAGACTCTTCACACTTTACTCCTGCTAGCAAGTTGTAAAGTGCTGTGCTCCCCCTTGAAGCACTTTGACATTAGCATACAGAAGACTGGCACTTGTAATTTACTTATAGGTCCCAAGTATATGGTACTACATGTACCCAATGCCTGTAAATTAAATGCTACTAGTGTGTTGTGGCAGTCATTGTGCCACCCAGTACATTAGCACAGTAAGTCATGTCTCCAGACCTGCCACTTCAGTCTAGCTGTGCAGTTTTTAAACTGCCAATTCAATCTGTTAAAAATCCCCCATTTTGACAGGTCTACACATCTATCCTAAACCCCCTAAGTAGACCTTATTGCCGAATAAAAGACGGTGCATGGTAGTTAAAAGTAAGACATGTAGAAATTAATGTTACACATGTCTTGACAGGGAAAAGGCCCCACAACCCCTTTTTACTGTGGCAAGATTAGCTACCCCTTTGGGAAACAGTGGAGTTTGGGTCAGAAGCAGCTAACAATATAACTAAAAGGCTCAATTAAAATGTCATTCAAAATCCAATTTAATGATGAAATCGAATTTTGATTAACTATGATAGAAAAGGTACTTTTATAAAAGTTACTTCTCCCTGCCTAAACATTAAGAGGCTTTTCTGCTAGTTAGTATTCAACTGTCACCTGACTGCAAATGGCTCTGGGTGGTGAGATATAGATTGCTCCCAGAAAGAGAACAAAGGGCTTGGATGTGCAGAGGTGTTGGCTGTCCCTTGATAGGATGACCTGGGGTTATGCCCAACTGCTAGTTACACTTCAATAAGGCCTACCCTGTCACAAGCAGATGAACCTGACACCAGACCTGCTCCCTACCTTTGTCCCTCTAGTCAGCTTTGCTCCTAACCCAGTGTAGGAGGTTGGCTCTGTATGTGCTATTTCAAAGTAAGGAATAGCATGCACAGAGTCCAAGGGTTCCCCTTAGAGGTAAGATAGTGGCAAACAGAGATAATACTAATGCTCTATTTTGTGGTAGTGTGGTCGAGCAGTAGGCTTATCCAAGGAGTAGTGTTAAGCATTTGTTGTACATACACATAGACAATAAATGAGGTACACACACTCAGAGACAAATCCAGCCAATAGGTTTTTATATAGAAAAATATCTTTTCTTAGTTTATTTTAAGAACCACAGGTTCAAATTCTACATGTAATATCTCATTCGAAAGGTATTGCAGGTAAGTACTTTAGGAACTTCAACTCATCAAAATTGCATGTATACTTTTCAAGTTATTCACAAATAGCTGTTTTAAAAGTGGACACAGTGCAATTTTCACAGTTCCTAGGGGAGGTAAGTATTTGTTAGGTTAACCAGGTAAGTAAGACACTTACAGGGCTTAGTTCTTGGTCCAAGGTAGCCCACCGTTGGGGGTTCAGAGCAACCCCAAAGTCACCACACCAGCAGCTCAGGGCTGGTCAGGTGCAGAGTTCAAAGTGGTGCCCAAAACACATAGGCTAGAATGGAGAGAAGGGGGGTGCCCCGGTTCCGGTCTGCTTGCAGGTAAGTACCCGCGTCTTCGGAGGGCAGACCAGGGGGGTTTTATAGGGCACCGGGGGGGACACAAGTCCACACAGAAATTTCACCCTCAGCGGCGCGGGGGCGGCCGGGTGCAGTGTAGAAACAAGCGTCGGGTTCGCAATGTTAGTCTATGAGAGATCTCGGGATCTCTTCAGCGCTGCAGGCAGTCAAGGGGGGGATTCCTCGGGGAAACCTCCACTTGGGCAAGGGAGAGGGACTCCTGGGGGTCACTTCTCCAGTGAAAGTCCGGTCCTTCAGGTCCTGGGGGCTGCGGGTGCAGGGTCTCTCCCAGGCGTCGGGACTTTAGGTTCAAAGAGTTGCGGTCAGGGAAAGCCTCGGGATTCCCTCTGCAGGCGGCGCTGTGGGGGCTCAGGGGGGACAGGTTTTGGTACTCACAGTATCAGAGTAGTCCTGGGGTCCCTCCTGAGGTGTTGGATCGCCACCAGCCGAGTCGGGGTCGCCGGGTGCAGTGTTGCAAGTCTCACGCTTCTTGCGGGGAGCTTGCAGGGTTCTTTCAAGGCTGCTGGAAACAAAGTTGCAGCCTTTCTTGGAGCAGGTCCGCTGTCCTCGGGAGTTTCTTGTCTTTTCGAAGCAGGGGCAGTCCTCAGAGGATGTCGAGGTCGCTGGTCCCTTTGGACGGCGTCGCTGGAGCAGGATCTTTGGAAGGCAGGAGACAGGCCGGTGAGTTTCTGGAGCCAAGGCAGTTGTCGTCTTCTGGTCTTCCGCTGCAGGGGTTTTCAGCTAGGCAGTCCTTCTTCTTGTAGTTGCAGGAATCTAATTTTCTAGGGTTCAGGGTAGCCCTTAAATACTAAATTTAAGGGCGTGTTTAGGTCTGGGGGGTTAGTAGCCAATGGCTACTAGCCCTGAGGGTGGGTACACCCTCTTTGTGCCTCCTCCCAAGGGGAGGGGGTCACAATCCTAACCCTATTGGGGGAATCATCCATCTGCAAGATGGAGGATTTCTAAAAGTTAGAGTCACTTCAGCTCAGGACACCTTAGGGGCTGTCCTGACTGGCCAGTGACTCCTCCTTGTTTTTCTCATTATTTTCTCCGGCCTTGCCGCCAAAAGTGGGGCCTGGCCGGAGGGGGGCGGGCAACTCCACTAGCTGGAGTGTCCTGCTGGGTTGGCACAAAGGAGGTGAGCCTTTGAGGCTCACCGCCAGGTGTGACAATTCCTGCCTGGGGGAGGTGTTAGCATCTCCACCCAGTGCAGGCTTTGTTACTGGCCTCAGAGTGACAAAGGCACTCTCCCCATGGGGCCAGCAACATGTCTCGGTTTGTGGCAGGCTGCTAAAACTAGTCAGCCTACACAGATAGTCGGTTAAGTTTCAGGGGGCACCTCTAAGGTGCCCTCTGGGGTGTATTTTACAATAAAATGTACACTGGCATCAGTGTGCATTTATTGTGCTGAGAAGTTTGATACCAAACTTCCCAGTTTTCAGTGTAGCCATTATGGTGCTGTGGAGTTCGTGTTTGACAAACTCCCAGACCATATACTCTTATGGCTACCCTGCACTTACAATGTCTAAGGTTTTGTTTAGACACTGTAGGGGTACCATGCTCATGCACTGGTACCCTCACCTATGGTATAGTGCACCCTGCCTTAGGGCTGTAAGGCCTGCTAGAGGGGTGTCTTACCTATACTGCATAGGCAGTGAGAGGCTGGCATGGCACCCTGAGGGGAGTGCCATGTCGACTTACTCGTTTTGTCCTCACTAGCACACACAAGCTGGCAAGCAGTGTGTCTGTGCTGGGTGAGAGGTCTCCAGGGTGGCATAAGACATGCTGCAGCCCTTAGAGACCTTCCTTGGCATCAGGGCCCTTGGTACTAGGAGTACCAGTTACAAGGGACTTATCTGGATGCCAGGGTCTGCCAATTGTGGATACAAAAGTACAGGTTAGGGAAAGAACACTGGTGCTGGGGCCTGGTTAGCAGGCCTCAGCACACTTTCAATTGTAAACATAGCATCAGCAAAGGCAAAAAGTCAGGGGGCAACCATGCCAAGGAGGCATTTCCTTACACAACCCCCCCCCAAACGAAAGAGGATGAGACTAACCTTTCCCAAGAGAGTCTTCATTTTCTAAGTGGAAGAACCTGGAAAGGCCATCTGCATTGGCATGGGCAGTCCCAGGTCTGTGTTCCACTATAAAGTCCATTCCCTGTAGGGAGATGGACCACCTCAACAGTTTAGGATTTTCACCTTTCATTTGCATCAGCCATTTGAGAGGTCTGTGGTCAGTTTGAACTAGGAAGTGAGTCCCAAAGAGGTATGGTCTCAGCTTCTTCAGGGACCAAACCACAGCAAAGGCCTCCCTCTCAATGGCACTCCAACGCTGCTCCCTGGGGAGTAACCTCCTGCTAATGAAAGCAACAGGCTGGTCAAGGCCATCATCATTTGTTTGGGACAAAACTGCCCCTATCCCATGTTCAGAGGCATCAGTCTGCACAATGAACTGCTTAGAATAATCTGGAGCTTTTAGAACTGGTGCTGAGCACATTGCTTGTTTCAGGGTGTCAAAGGCCTGTTGGCATTCCACAGTCCAGTTCACTTTCTTGGGCATTTTCTTGGAGGTGAGTTCAGTGAGGGCTGTCACAATGGATCCATATCCCTTCACAAAACTCCTATAGTACCCAGTCAAGCCAAGGAATGCCCTGACTTGAGTCTGGGTTTTTGGAGCTACCCAGTCCAGAATAGTCTGGATCTTGGGTTGGAGTGGCTGAACTTGGCCTCCACCTACAAGGTGTCCCAAGTAAACCACAGTTCCCTGCCCTATCTGGCATTTGGATGCCTTGATAGAGAGGCCTGCAGATTGCAGAGCCTTCAAAACCTTCTTCAGGTGGACCAGGTGATCCTGCCAGGTGGAGCTAAAGACAGCAATATCATCAAGATAAGCTGTGCTAAAGGACTCCAAGCCAGCAAGGACTTGATTCACCAACCTTTGGAAGGTGGCAGGGGCATTCTTTAAACCAAAGGGCATAACAGTAAACTGATAATGCCCATCAGGTGTGGAGAATGCTGTTTTCTCTTTTGCTCCAGGTGCCATTTTTATTTGCCAGTACCCTGCTGTCAAGTCAAAGGTACTTAAGAATTTGGCAGCACCTAATTTGTCTATGAGCTCATCAGCTCTTGGAATTGGATGAGCATCTGTCTTGGTGACAAAATTGAGCCCTCTGTAGTCCACACAGAACCTCATCTCTTTCTTTCCATCTTTGGTGTGAGGTTTGGGGACTAAGACCACTGGGCTAGCCCAGGGGCTGTCAGAGCGCTCAATTACTCCCAATTCCAGCATCTTGTGGACTTCCACCTTGATATTTTCTTTAACATGGTCAGATTGTCTAAAGATTTTGTTCTTGACAGGCATGCTGTCTCCTGTGTCCACATCATGGGTACACAGGTGTGTCTGACCAGGGGTTAAGGAGAAGAGTTCAGGAAACTGTTGTAGGACTCTCCTACAATCAGCTTGCTGTTGGCCAGAGAGGGTGTCTGAGTAGATCACTCCATCTACTGTGCCATCTTTTGGGTCTGATGACAGAAGATCAGGGAGAGGTTCACTCTCTGCCTCCTGATCCTCATCTGTTACCATCAACAGATTGACATCAGCCCTGTCATGGAAGAGCTTAAGGCGGTTCACATGGATCACCCTCTTGGGGCTCCTGCTTGTGCCCAGGTCCACCAGGTAGGTGACCTGACTCTTCCTTTCTAGCACTGGGTAAGGGCCACTCCATTTGTCCTGGAGTGCCCTGGGAGCCACAGGCTCCAGAACCCAGACTTTCTGCCCTGGTTGGAACTCAACCAGTGCAGCCTTTTGGTCATACCAAAACTTCTGGAGCTGTTGGCTGGCCTCAAGGTTTTTGGTTGCCTTTTCCATGTACTCTGCCATTCTAGAGCGAAGGCCAAGTACATAGTCCACTATGTCCTGTTTAGGCTCATGGAGAGGTCTCTCCCAGCCTTCTTTAACAAGGGCAAGTGGTCCCCTTACAGGATGACCAAACAGAAGTTCAAAGGGTGAGAATCCTACTCCCTTCTGTGGCACCTCTCTGTAAGCGAAAAGCAGACATGGCAAGAGGACATCCCATCTCCTTTTGAGTTTTTCTGGGAGCCCCATGATCATGCCTTTTAATGTCTTGTTGAATCTCTCAACCAAGCCATTAGTTTGTGGATGGTATGGTGTAGTGAATTTATAAGTCACTCCACACTCATTCCACATGTGCTTTAGGTATGCTGACATGAAGTTGGTACCTCTGTCAGACACCACCTCCTTAGGGAAACCCACTCTGGTAAAGATACCAATGAGGGCCTTGGCTACTGCAGGGGCAGTAGTCGACCTAAGGGGAATAGCTTCAGGATACCTGGTAGCATGATCCACTACTACCAGGATATACATATTTCCTGAGGCTGTGGGAGGTTCTAGTGGACCAACTATGTCCACACCCACTCTTTCAAAGGGCACCCCCACCACTGGAAGTGGAATGAGGGGGGCCTTTGGATGCCCACCTGTCTTACCACTGGCTTGACAGGTGGGGCAGGAGAGGCAAAACTCCTTAACCATGTTGGACATATTGGGCCAGTAGAAGTGGTTGACTAACCTCTCCCACGTCTTGGTTTGTCCCAAATGTCCAGCAAGGGGAATGTCATGGGCCAATGTTAGGATGAACTTCCTGAACAGCTGAGGCACTACCACTCTCCTAGTGGCACCAGGTTTGGGGTCTCTGGCCTCAGTGTACAGGAGTCCATCTTCCCAATAGACCCTATGCGTTCCATTTTTCTTGCCTTTGGACTCTTCAGCAGCTTGCTGCCTAAGGCCTTCAAGAGAGGGACAGGTTTCTTGTCCCTTACACAGCTCCTCCCTTGAGGGTCCCCCTGGGCCTAAGAGCTCAACCTGATAAGGTTCAAGCTCCAAAGGCTCAGTTCCCTCAGAGGGCAGAACTTCTTCCTGAGAAGAGAGGTTCCCTTTCTTTTGCTGTGTTGCAGTTGGTTTCCCAACTGACTTTCCTTTCCTCTTGGTAGGCTGGGCCATTCTTCCAGACTCCAGCTCTACTTGTTCACCCTGTGCCTTGCATTGTGCTCTTGTTTTCACACACACCAGTTCAGGGATACCCAGCATTGCTGCATGGGTTTTTAGTTCTACCTCAGCCCATGCCGAGGACTCCAGGTCATTTCCAAGCAGACAGTCCACTGGGATATTTGAGGAGACCACCACCTGTTTCAGGCCATTGACCCCTCCCCATTCTAAAGTAACCATTGCCATGAGATGTACTTTTCTCTGATTGTCAGCGTTGGTGACTGTGTAAGTTTTTCCAGTCAGGTATTGGCCAGGGGAAACCAGTTTCTCTGTCACCATGGTGACACTGGCACCTGTATCCCTCAGGCCCTCTATTCTAGTCCCATTAATTAAGAGTTGCTGTCTGTATTTTTGCATGTTAGGCGGCCAGACAGCTAGTGTGGCTAAATCCACCCCACCCTCAGAAACTAGAATAGCTTCAGTGTGGACCCTGATTTGCTCTGGGCACACTGTTGATCCCACTTGGAGACTAGCCATACCAGTGTTACCTGGATGGGAGTTTGGAGTGGAACCTTTCTTGGGACAGGCCTTGTCTCCAGTTTGGTGTCCATGCTGTTTACAGCTATGACACCAGGCCTTTTTGGGATCAAAGTTTTTACCCTTGTACCCATTGTTTTGTGAAGAGGCTCTGGGCCCACCCTCCTGTGCAGGTTTTTGGGGGCCTGTAGAAGACTCTTTACTATTTTTAGTTTTGGTTGTCTCATCACCCTTCCCCTGGGGAGTCTTTGTGACCCCTTTCTTTTGGTCACCCCCTGTTGAAGTCTTGGACACCCTTGTCTTGACCCAATGGTCCGCCTTCTTTCCCAATTCTTGGGGAGAAATTGGTCCTAGGTCTACCAGATGCTGATGCAGTTTATCATTGAAACAATTACTTAACAGGTGTTCTTTCACAAATAAATTGTACAGCCCATCATAATTACTTACACCACTGCCTTGAATCCAACCATCTAGTGTTTTCACTGAGTAGTCAACAAAGTCAACCCAGGTCTGGCTCGAGGATTTTTGAGCCCCCCTGAACCTAATCCTGTACTCCTCAGTGGAGAATCCAAAGCCCTCAATCAGGGTACCCTTCATGAGGTCATAAGATTCTGCATCTTTTCCAGAGAGTGTGAGGAGTCTATCCCTACACTTTCCAGTGAACATTTCCCAAAGGAGAGCACCCCAGTGAGATCTGTTCACTTTTCTGGTTACACAAGCCCTCTCAAAAGCTGTGAACCACTTGGTGATGTCATCACCATCTTCAAATTTTGTCACAATCCCTTTGGGGATTTTTAACATGTCAGGAGAATCTCTGACCCTATTTATATTGCTGCCACCATTGATGGGTCCTAGGCCCATCTCTTGTCTTTCCCTTTCTATGGCTAGGAGCTGTCTCTCTAAAGCCAATCTTTTGGCCATCCTGGCTAACAGGAGGTCATCTTCACTGAGAGCATCCTCAGTGATTTCAGAAATGTGGGACCCTCCTGTGAGGGACTCACTATTTCTGACTAACACAGTTGGAGACAGGACTTGAGGGGTCCTGTTCTCCCTATTTAGGACTGGAGGAGGGACATTGGCCTCCAAGTCACTAATTTCTTCCTCTGTGATGTCATCATCAGAGGGGTTGGCTTTTTCAAACTCTGCCAACAGCTCCTGGAGCTGAATTTTGGTAGGTCTGGAGCCAATGGTTATTTTCTTTATATTACAGAGAGACCTTAGCTCCCTCATCTTAAGATGGAGGTAAGGTGTGGTGTCGAGTTCCACCACCTGCATCTCTGTATCAGACATTATTCTGCTAAGAGTTGGAATACTTTTTAAAGAATCTAAAACTGTTTCTAGAATCTAATTTCAAACTTTTAACAAACTTTTAACTCTAAAAGACAATGCTAAATAGGGACTTAACACACAAGGCCCTAGCAGGACTTTTAAGAATTTAGAAAAATTTCAAATTGCAAAAATGAATTTCTAATGACAATTTTGGAATTTGTCGTGTGATCAGGTATTGGCTGAGTAGTCCAGCAAATGCAAAGTCTTGTACCCCACCGCTGATCCACCAATGTAGGAAGTTGGCTCTGTATGTGCTATTTCAAAGTAAGGAATAGCATGCACAGAGTCCAAGGGTTCCCCTTAGAGGTAAGATAGTGGCAAACAGAGATAATACTAATGCTCTATTTTGTGGTAGTGTGGTCGAGCAGTAGGCTTATCCAAGGAGTAGTGTTAAGCATTTGTTGTACATACACATAGACAATAAATGAGGTACACACACTCAGAGACAAATCCAGCCAATAGGTTTTTATATAGAAAAATATCTTTTCTTAGTTTATTTTAAGAACCACAGGTTCAAATTCTACATGTAATATCTCATTCGAAAGGTATTGCAGGTAAGTACTTTAGGAACTTCAACTCATCAAAATTGCATGTATACTTTTAAAATTATTCACAAATAGCTGTTTTAAAAGTGGACACTTAGTGCAATTTTCACAGTTCCTAGGGGAGGTAAGTATTTGTTAGGTTAACCAGGTAAGTAAGACACTTACAGGGCTTAGTTCTTGGTCCAAGGTAGCCCACCGTTGGGGGTTCAGAGCAACCCCAAAGTCACCACACCAGCAGCTCAGGGCCGGTCAGGTGCAGAGTTCAAAGTGGTGCCCAAAACACTTAGGCTAGAATGGAGAGAAGGGGGGTGCCCCGGTTCCGGTCTGCTTGCAGGTAAGTACCCGCGTCTTCGGAGGGCAGACCAGGGGGGTTTTGTAGGGCACCGGGGGGGACACAAGTCCACACAGAAATTTCATCCTCAGCGGCGCGGGGGCGGCCGGGTGCAGTGTAGAAACAAGCGTCGGGTTCGCAATGTTAGTCTATGAGAGATCTCGGGATCTCTTCAGCGCTGCAGGCAGTCAAGGGGGGGATTCCTCGGGGAAACCTCCACTTGGGCAAGGGAGAGGGACTCCTGGGGGTCACTTCTCCAGTGAAAGTCCGGTCCTTCAGGTCCTGGGGGCTGCGGGTGCAGGGTCTCTCCCAGGCGTCGGGACTTTAGGTTCAAAGAGTCGCGGTCAGGGGAAGCCTCGGGATTCCCTCTGCAGGCGGCGCTGTGGGGGCTCAGGGGGGACAGGTTTTGGTACTCACAGTATCAGAGTAGTCCTGGGGTCCCTCCTGAGGTGTTGGATCGCCACCAGCCGAGTCGGGGTCGCCGGGTGCAGTGTTGCAAGTCTCACGCTTCTTGCGGGGAGCTTGCAGGGTTCTTTCAAGGCTGCTGGAAACAAAGTTGCAGCCTTTCTTGGAGCAGGTCCGCTGTCCTCGGGAGTTTCTTGTCTTTTTGAAGCAGGGGCAGTCCTCAGAGGATGTCGAGGTCGCTGGTCCCTTTGGACGGCGTCGCTGGAGCAGGATCTTTGGAAGGCAGGAGACAGGCCGGTGAGTTTCTGGAGCCAAGGCAGTTGTCGTCTTCTGGTCTTCCGCTGCAGGGGTTTTCAGCTAGGCAGTCCTTCTTCTTGTAGTTGCAGGAATCTAATTTTCTAGGGTTCAGGGTAGCCCTTAAATACTAAATTTAAGGGCGTGTTTAGGTCTGGGGGGTTAGTAGCCAATGGCTACTAGCCCTGAGGGTGGGTACACCCTCTTTGTGCCTCCTCCCAAGGGGAGGGGGTCACAATCCTAACCCTATTGGGGGAATCATCCATCTGCAAGATGGAGGATTTCTAAAAGTTAGAGTCACTTCAGCTCAGGACACCTTAGGGGCTGTCCTGACTGGCCAGTGACTCCTCCTTGTTTTTCTCATTATTTTCTCCGGCCTTGCCGCCAAAAGTGGGGCCTGGCCGGAGGGGGCGGGCAACTCCACTAGCTGGAGTGTCCTGCTGGGTTGGCACAAAGGAGGTGAGCCTTTGAGGCTCACCGCCAGGTGTGACAATTCCTGCCTGGGGGAGGTGTTAGCATCTCCACCCAGTGCAGGCTTTGTTACTGGCCTCAGAGTGACAAAGGCACTCTCCCCATGGGGCCAGCAACATGTCTCGGTTTGTGGCAGGCTGCTAAAACTAGTCAGCCTACACAGATAGTCGGTTAAGTTTCAGGGGGCACCTCTAAGGTGCCCTCTGGGGTGTATTTTACAATAAAATGTACACTGGCATCAGTGTGCATTTATTGTGCTGAGAAGTTTGATACCAAACTTCCCAGTTTTCAGTGTAGCCATTATGGTGCTGTGGAGTTCGTGTTTGACAAACTCCCAGACCATATACTCTTATGGCTACCCTGCACTTACAATGTCTAAGGTTTTGTTTAGACACTGTAGGGGTACCATGCTCATGCACTGGTACCCTCACCTATGGTATAGTGCACCCTGCCTTAGGGCTGTAAGGCCTGCTAGAGGGGTGTCTTACCTATACTGCATAGGCAGTGAGAGGCTGGCATGGCAGCCTGAGGGGAGTGCCATGTCGACTTACTCGTTTTGTCCTCACTAGCACACACAAGCTGGCAAGCAGTGTGTCTGTGCTGGGTGAGAGGTCTCCAGGGTGGCATAAGACATGCTGCAGCCCTTAGAGACCTTCCTTGGCATCAGGGCCCTTGGTACTAGGAGTACCAGTTACAAGGGACTTATCTGGATGCCAGGGTCTGCCAATTGTGGATACAAAAGTACAGGTTAGGGAAAGAACACTGGTGCTGGGGCCTGGTTAGCAGGCCTCAGCACACTTTCAATTGTAAACATAGCATCAGCAAAGGCAAAAAGTCAGGGGGCAACCATGCCAAGGAGGCATTTCCTTACACCCAGTGTGAGGGAGAGTTTACCCAGAGCTAGCTTTGAGTTACCAGAAGGGAGAATTTGCCCATTATCATAGCTACACCTCTGGGTGTGCCCAAGGTGCTCTGACAAAGGGAGGAAAGGTTCTGCCTTCTTGGATTTAGGTAGAGGGGGTGCTATGGGATAATTTACAATAAAACACATATGGGTAGGGTCACCTCTGGGAACTCTTTCCTCATTGGCTTGGGTGTGGTAAGTGGTTACCCCCATCCGCAGTTTGGCACTTGGCATAAATGTGGCCTCCCTAGTACCATCCTCAGGACACCTCTGCAACTGTGAAGAATCAGACGCAGGACTGCCTTGTTGTCTAAAGAACATGAAGGAAGACTGGACATGTTTGTCTTGAACCCAGGACCTCAGAGGTTACACTAAAGGTCAGCTGGCTGACCTCCTGTTTGAGCTACAGGACTACAGCAAACTTCCAATGGCTTTTTCCTGCTTTCCAGATGAACAGTTCCAACTGGACCTGACCAGTTCCCCTCTGCTGGCCTCTGTGGGAGTGAGTCCTGCCCCTTAACAACTGTCTCAAAGGTCCTGGACCCTTGGCTGTGGGCAAAGTGTACCCCTCCCTGCCTAACTGAAAGGTTCACTAGACTTAGGGGGTCATTCTGACCCCGGCGGGTGGCGGGAGCCGCCCGCCTGGAGGGAACCGCCAGAATCCCGCTGCGCGGTCACAAGACCGCCACAGGTATTCTGGGTTTCCCACTGGGCTGGCGGGCGACCGCCAAAAGGCCGCCCGCCAGCCCAGTGGGAAACAGCCCTCCATGAGGATGCCGGCTCCGAACGGAGCCGGCGGAGTGGAGGTTGTGCGACGGGTGCAGTGGCACCCGTCGCGAATTCCAGTGTCTGCAAAGCAGACACTGGAATTCAAAGTGGGGCCCTCTTACGGGGGCCCCTGCAGTGCCATTGCCATTGGCCATTGGCATGGGCACTGCAGGGGCCCCCAGGGACCCCACGACACCCCTCACCGCCATCCTGTTCCTGGCGCCGCCATGGGGGATTCCCAGGGCAGAGGAAAACCGGCGGGAGACCGCCGGTTTTCCTGGTCTGACCGCGGCCAAACCGCCGCGGTCAGAATGCCCTGCGGGGCACCGCCAGCCTGTTGGCGGTGCTCCCGCATCCCCGGCCCCGGCGGTCCTTGACCGCCGGGGTCGGAATGACCCCCTTAATGTTGAGCATTGATGTCAAGAACCTTAATCACCAGCCTCCTCAGATTCAACACCGGACAGCACCCAATCAATGCCTTTCCCAGACTTGACAATGAATGGCACCTGATTGATGGCTTCCCCAGACTCAATGCTGGACAGCATCCAAGCAACATTGACACCCTTTGTTGATGACTTCACTAGATCCAATGCTGCACAGCCACTGGAATTCATCAGTTATAGTTAAATGAAGTAACTATAGTTCACACACTTGTCATGCACTGCTTATGACTTCACATATGACCTTACGTGTTAAATCCCTCAGGACATGTTCTATGATATAGTTGATTAGAGTTTATATCATTATAAATGATGAATTTCAGTGGTTCTTTTGAAATGAAATGTTACATTTTAACTTACATTTTCTATTTAATAAAGAAAATACTACTACTCAGAGGCATTTAAGAGATCATACTCAAAGGTTTCAGGTGCATATAAAGTTTAATGGCGACGCGTTTCGATCAACAGATCTTCATCATACCATAAACTTCCCATAGTGCTCCTACCCATCTAAAGAGACATACAACACCCACAAATAAACATGATAAATATACTATATGTGCCAAGTTTGATCATGTATTATCCATACAAAACCAGGTGAGAAAAACAACAGTCATGCTGGAAAAATCTGCCACAATTTCTTTATTAACCGCTCCTAAATCCAAGCAAAGCATGACAGTCCCATTAACCTTTCTAGCCACTTCTATTGGAGCCAACCACTTTGTTGCCTCTACAAGGGCAATCACTCCCACTCTGCAGTTTTTCCAACTCATTACACACTGAATCCTGAAATCTTAACTATATCCTCCTAATTGTTGCAGCTACTGTTCATGTCCCCTGTTTGAATTTAACATAGTATAAATATTCCTACAGACATCCAATGAACATTTTGAAAACACCCAAAAACGTAACTTAAAAACGTAGAAACTCTTCACACACACCTGTGGCTCAGCATGTTGTCCCCTTTAAACAATATATATATACTTCCTGGAATAATGGGATTCTTAAATTCAAGTGTGCACATAAAATACACTTTCATCTGATTTTCAGTTTACAAAGTTTGACAATGTTTATAAACTTGCATTAGAAAACCTGCTGAAAAATGATACACAGATGGAAACAATAATCAAACATCACTAAAACAGGTGAGTTATTGACCAAAACCTCCTCAATCTGAATTTCAGGGCTTTGGTTGCCAATTGATAACACTCCTTTTACAAAACAAGACTCCCTGCATTTGCTTAAACGTTTACAACATTTCATGATGTGAACCTTACAGCCACATTTCTTGCATGTGGCTAGCAAAGCAGGACAACCCTTGTCATCAGCCATATACCCTGTATTACCACATTTGTAACATTGATATTCAAATGTATGGGTGCCTCTCACTTTTCTCAACAGCACATGCTTCAGTACTGCACACATGCTCTATTCCTTCCTTTTTCAGCATATCCACACAGTCCATCATATGCTCCACTATCTTGACTGTTACTATGGCACCTTCTAAAGGTGTTTTATCCTTAAGATCCTAGATCTTAATCCTCCCAGAACGTGTTGTTTCTACAATTCAACAAATGTTGCTTTCCTATTTTTTCAACAGTCAACACTCCAAATTTACATAATGAAGCCTACTTTCTAAGTGAAGTCTTCCACAGATTCCTTCTCTTTGTGAACTCTCTGGCCAAAATAGTACATCTCCAAGATAGTGCTTGTGTGTGGCAAATAATATAAGCCAAATTATTTGATAGCCACCTCAAATTCATTTGTCATGCTACTGCCCACATATCAGATCCAGAAAATTCTCTAAAATGTATTGCTTCTCCACTCGTAATACATAAGTGCTAACTTTCTTTCAGCACTTAAACCAGACCCAAACATCTTAGCAAACCTGGTAAACATTTTTTCCATTTAGCCCACTTGATTGCAGGTTCTCCTGGATGCATCGGCAAAAAGGCGGTGGAGTGACATTCTGCATTTTCTCAATAGCTGTGAGGCAGTACTACTGCAAATGTACAATGTTACAGCTACATGGGGGCAAGAAGCAGTATGCCAACAGCTGCAGAGTGTTTATGTTACAACCAAAGTAAAAATTTTTGGAATGCTGTAATGCAGCTTTGAATTTTGTGATTATACTCTGTGGAGAAAATACCAAAGCCCGCACAAACTAAAAACATTTTTATAGCACCCACAAAGTTTGGAGTCACTTTTGCAGTTAAGCCCAAAAAATAAAAAAATTGAGTTGGCTGCCACACTATTCTGTCCTGTGGTTTCTTACATCTCATCATCACAAAGGAGGCCACACTGCCACTTAGAATGGTGGTGTTCTACTATTTACCGAGGTCCAGATTCAAAAGGCTCTTGCGCCTCCTTGTGCCACGCTAACGTAATTTTTTTTTACGCTAATGTGCAGTTAAGGAGGCCATTTTCCCATGCCATATTTACACAGTGCCGCAATCTTTGCTTTGCGCCACTTTGTAACCCCTTGTGCCACATTATGCCGGCACCAGGCATAATGAGGCGCAAGGAGGGCATTCCCTCATTAGGAGGCCCAGAAAAATGGCACGCTAAAATCTCCAAGATTTCACACAGGGCAAACTTTAAAGTGATGCATCTACAGTAATGTATGGGCCTCCTTAGTGTTTTGATACACTAGCGCCAGAATTTATGGTGCTAATGCTGCAAAGAGCCATAATTGAGTAATACATTATGATGTTATTGTGGAAACAATCAAATAAAAAGAGAAGAGAGAACTCTGGGTAAAACAGACACTTGAGGTGAGCAAATCTAGAGTGTTGCTGGTGTTGCAGGGTGTTCCTTACTGGAGCTGTTCTCCACCTAAACTTGGGAACTACCCAGAGTTCTCTTTTTTTGCATAATGTATGCATCACTCTAACCCTGAAAGGGTTTTGTTTTGACTTATACTGAGTGCTCACTTGTGTCTGGACAAAGCTAAACCACTCTGAAGAGCTATGACTATAGTTAAATACATGTCAGGGGTTGCTTTCACTCATTCCAGGTTGGCTTGTATGGTTTTTTACCAGTCCAAGGCTGTAATGCTGTGCCTGGAGTGGTGAATGATTTTTGTCATTTTACAGCTAAGCGACGATGGCAGTGTGACAATTCTATGCACTTTTTGTTTTGATAATAACTTTGGCACTGTTTGACAAATCTTGACAACATTTTCAAAACTAGTATCATTGGTCATTTCAGCAGGGTGATCAACCAAGCAAGAGCCGAAAAAAGGGGGGGATCCCAAAACATGTGTTCCCCATGCAATTTACCATAGTTATTTTAGATATGACTACATCCTGAACCGCTGAATAGAATTACACCACATTTAGCAGAAAGCTAGATCTTGGTCCAGAAACATCTCCTTTTTTGATTTGGTGTAAATCTGTTCAGTGCATTTAGAGTTATTAAAGGGAAAATACATATAGATTTCTAGGGATTCAGATCCTTTGCGGATCCCGGGGAAAAGCAAGGTCCTATTTGGCTGCCCGCCATGTGAGAGTAAAGTTGTGGCTGCCATTTTGTTTCTTGCATTGGCTCGAGGGGAGGATCAAAGACTGACATAGGAGTTCAGGATACAGTTATCCTCACCCCATAGAAGAAATGGAGGCCCTAAGGACCCTCCTGGGCAAAAAATTGTCTGATTTTATTTTTTCTGTTAAACCCCAGATCTGCAGATTCACAACGGGGCTCAGCGTGGACTACAGTGTAAATCCATGATAGCAAACTTAAAAATAAGTACACCTATTGATACACAAAATCTCTGCCACAGTATAGGTTTGTGGCAGATAAATTCCCATTCCACAAAATCACTGAGATGTTGTATTTGATGTCAGATGCCAAAATATTTATCACATTAGACTTAAAATTGATGTACAATCACATTAGATGTCATTCTGATTCTCAAGATCACACAAGTTTTATTATTCCTATGCCTCTTTTAAATTTCTCATGATGCGTTTTGGATTGGCTTTGGCTTCAGTCTTCCAAAGGATGATTTAATCTATGCTGGAAGATTTAAAAGGAGTGTGGTGCTTCAAAGAAGATGTTCTGATTTTTGCTGCGAATTGGGACAGTCATAATAAAAGAGTTTGTGCAGTCATGGAGAAATTCAAGGAAGCAGTTTTAACATTGAATGTTGAAAAATAAATATCTAGAAAGCAAGAAATATGTTTCTTGGAACAATTTTATACCCAAGGATGGGTGAGACCCAAGAAGGAATTACTTGACTCAATATGTTATCTTTGTGCTGCGTCAAATGAGGATACAATACTGTCATTTTTGGATATCATATAGTTCTATACTAACTTTATAAAAACATTTCCTGACAATAGCAATGCTATAGGAACTTTATGTAAGAAGCATGAAGAATTTATGTATGTGAGAGAGAGTTTGAGAAAATCAAAAAGAAGTTCAAGGATACTCCTGATTTAAGTGCGTTTATTCCAGGGGAGAAAATAATATTCTTTACGGATGCAAGGAATAAGGGTTTGGGTGGAGTCCTGATGCAGGAAGGTGAGGGGCAGGAGAAGTTGATTGCATGTGTGTTTCAAGTATAAGGAGGCAAAATAATCTGTTATTGATATAGAGACTCCTGCTAATGTTGGGCTATTAAGAAGTTTAGACTTTTTTGGTGTGGTACTCACTTTAATGTTGGGGCCAACCATAAACCTTTTAGGGAAATGTATATGAAAAGTTAACTGGATTTGATTGCAGTAAGACTTCTTAAATGGATTCTGGAACAGCAGCAATTTTCATTCTCAATTGATGATATTCTAGGTATTGAGCATAAGGTGGGCATGGGTTTCGTTTATGAAGTGTGGAATGATGAAAGGGTGTGTGTCATTATGAGTGTCAATCAATCAGAATAATGTTTCTTTAGACTTTTTGTCCTAAATATAGAGCATACACACACATAACAATTCTTAAAAAGCCTACATAATTAACATATAAAATTATCGGTTCATTCAAATCCTATAAACTGAAATTCTAAAGCTACATCATCTTAAAAATACTTTAGTCGTAGAAACTACAAACCTATATACACATAACAACCTTTTTTACCACGATCATAAACCTCAGAATGGTGCATGCTATATCCCAAAAACATATTTTGGTTAAAAGTTCGGCCGCTTGTGGTTGATATTTGATACCGTATCTGTTAAAAAAAGGATGTAAGATCATTTTCCGTAGAGTCTACATTTTTAAGCAATCCAATAAAATATGAAAAGTATCACATTTAGGGCCAAATTTACAAGAAAGTGGCACATCAGCTCTAACGTGCCACTCTTCTTGCGCCCTCTTGTGCCCCCCCTAATGACACCATGTGTGCACTGTATTTAGCATACGGCACACCATGGCCCACGTTAGCACAATAGCGTCACAATTTATAGATCTATTGTGGTAATTTGCAGGATTAGTGCCATAAATTGCAGCGCTAATCCTGCAAAGTAAAAGAAGGCCCTTTGAAAATAATGGCCACGTCATTTTAACGCCTGCCCTGAGCATGCATTTAAAATTGGCGCAGTGAAATGTTATAAATTTCATTGCACCATTTCTAAGGGCCTCCCTACAGGGGAATGCCCCCCTTGCATATGTTATGCCTGGCACAAGTGAGCAGGCAATGCAAGCTTTGCACAACTTTGTAAATATGGTGAAGGAGAATGCCCTCAGTAATGCCACATTAGTGTAAAAAAAATATGCGAGTGTGGCGCTAAGAGCACTAGGGCCGTGTAGATCTGGCTCTTAGTGCTTAAACCACATGTACCGTTCCCCCCCTGAGTCAATCATCACCATTTGTATCTTATCATTAATGCACTCTTAGCAACCTTTGTAAATTCTGAAGGCATATCATGACCATCATATCCCTACTAACTTTCTCAAGGCTTTTTCTAGCTCCCTTAGCACACTTTAGTTCACTTTTCTGGATTTCATTTTTACACTATAGGGATTCCTTATTCTCCTCCCCAGTATTAAATGATTGCCAAAATCTTATTACCACCACTGAGGCCAATATATTTCATGACACCACACCAGTCTCCATTCTTAAGGTATGGGCCATTGAAGAACTAGGTAGGGACAGCAAGCATTTTAAACATCTTCCCTATATATAACAATTCAGCTTCATACCGATACTGGGGAGGTGCTATGTCCATATAAGCTTTCAAAACAGGCCTATATGACATATCACCATTATCCTTGTTAAAAATGTTCAGGCCACTAAGTGAAGCAAGAGCCTTTACTCTCAATGATTCCAAGTGGGCATTCCTTTTTAGGGACTTCTCAAAAAACATTCCTAAGTACTTGTATTCCTTCACTGTTTCCAACTTAGTAGATCCCAATGACCAACTAAACTCTATTGTTTTTTACCAAAACTCAACACTTTAGTTTTCTCCCTATTTACCACTAGTTTTTATGGCTGCAATATTCCCTAAACACATCCAGCTTCTTTTACAGACCTGTCTCAGTTTGATCAAGAATCACGAGATTGCCGGCCCACAGAAAGCATGCAACATTTTTCCCACCTATTTTGGGGCTGACCACCAGAGGTGATGGTAGATCTGCAATAAATATGGAGAACAATAGGGATGCCAAAATACACTGGTACCTCAGCGTGTTTTCAATCAATATTTTCTTTGTCAGGGTCCCCTCTTTGTCTATAATAACCTGAACCCAGTTTTGATTATGCAGTTCCTGAACCATAGTTAAGGCTTCAGGTTTCCTGTTTTTACTGATTTTTACAGATAAATACAGACAGAAAACAATGTGTTTCCTGTCTGTATTTATCTGTAAAAGTGGAAAAACACTGAAAATTTTGCATCTGATCAATGACTTTCCATGCTGTCTGTTGTGAATTCCAATACAGCAGATGAGCAGATAGGCAGCATGGAGAGTCAAGAAACAGGTTGAGGTACATTTAAATATAGGCATATGATAAAATATATTGTAGTAAATTGCTAATATTTAGCTGTGGGTGTAGTGTTTTACTATATTTGGCTGCTGAAGTTGTTAACTCGTAGGGGCAGATTGGCCTAACAAAAATTGGCTGATCTGCCCCCAAGGGGGGCAGAAATGGTCTAAATATAATTTGCCCCCCAGGGGAGCAACCCTTGCCTAATGGGTCGCTCCCCATCCTTGGACGAGATCACCTCGTCCTGCACCCGGGAGCTGGGGGGAGCGCTAGCGCTCCCCCCATGGGCCCCTCACCCACACCCCCCGGTCGTGGATGGAAGGGGAATTCCTTCCCCTTCCACCCCCGACCTCCCCCTGTGACGTCAGCATGCATCGCGCGCTGACAATCACAGAGGCCTCCTCCATCGCGCTGGAAGCTCACAGCGCGATCAGAAGAGAAATGCAAAGCAAGGGTTGCTCCCCTGGGGGGCAAATTGTATTTAGACCATCCATTTCTGCCCCCCTTGGGGGCAAGTCGGCCGATTTTAGGTCAATCTGCCTCCAAGGGGGGCAGAAACAACTAGGCACTGGGGATTTTTTTTTTTGCGCCAATGTCACGCATGGGAGTGACCCCGTAGGCAAGAGTTGCTCCCCGGGGGGGTTAGGGATGGGGGGGGCAAATTTATTTTAGGCCATTTCTGCCCTCCTTGGGGGCAGATCCGCCTATTGTTTTTAGGCCGATCAGCCCCCAGGGGGGCAGAAACATCTAGGAGCCAGGGCTAATTATTTTATTTTATTTTTTTTAGAGTTGGGGAGCGACCCATTAGGCAAGAGTTGCTCCCCTGGGGGGCAAATTGTATTTAGACCATTTCTGCCCCCCTGGGGGCAGATCGGCCGATTTTAGGTCAATCTGCCCCCAAGGGGGGCAGAAACAACTAGGCACTGGGGATTTTTTTGTGCGCCAATGTCACGCAAGGGGAGCGACCCCGTAGGCAAGGGTCACTCCCCAGGGGGGTCAGGGGATGGGGGGCAAATTTATTTTAGGCCATTTCTGCCCCCCCTGAGGCAGATCGGCCTATTGTTATTAGGCCGATCTGCCCCCAGGGGGGGGGGCAGAAACCTCTAGGCACCAGGGCTAATTTTTTCTGTGTTTTTTTTTTCTTTGTTTGTTTTTTTAGCGATGGGGATCGACCCATTAGGCAAGGGTTGCTCCCCTGGGGGGCAAATTATATTTAGACCATTACTGCCCCCCTTGGGGGCAGATCAGCCAATTTTTGTTAGGCCAATCTGCCCCCATGGGGGCAGAAACCACTTAGGGAGCAGGGATTGGTGTGTGTGTATGCATGTGTTTTCGTTAGGGAGGCAGCCCCTTGGGTAAGGGTCGCTCCCCACGGGAGCACATTACTGTTGGCCATATCTGCCCCCCATTGGGGGAAGATGGGCCTATTTTTGGAAGGCCCATCTGCCCCAAGAGGGGGCAGAAAGCCCACCAGAGGCCAGGGAAGTTTTTTCCCAAAAATAGGAGGGTGGGTGTATGGCCATACCCCCACCACAAATAAATGGGGCCAAAGTTTTTCTGCCCACTAGTGGGCAGATGGGGCAATTACCCCTGATCCACACCCCGGGGGCAGTAAGTCTACTAGATGCCAGGGAATTAAAAAAAATATATATATATATATTGGGGTGGTGGCTACCAACCAGTATGGGCCTGGTTACGCCCCCACCTCAACTGAAGGGGGTAACAGTCTTTCAGCTCTCCCCCGCACTCTAAAACATCTTATCCCACAGCAAGCAAGAAGGCATTTGATTATTTTGGGTTTTAGTTTTACATTTGGGCCATGAGAACTTGGCCTTACTCTCAAAATCGTCCCACTTGGAATGGTGAGGGCTGCACTTTATGGACTTTGGGATGCTGACATGTAGAAAAATCCACAAGACCTAGACACATCTGAAAACTAAACATCTGGGTGATTCCAGACTGGTGTGTTTCACATGCACCCAGCACCATTTTTGTACCCACAATCTACTGCAAACCTCCAACTTTGCTGGAAATCACACATTTTCGCCACGTTTTTGTGATGGAACCTTCCGGAACCTGAAGATATCCACAAAATTCCTACCACCCAGCATTGTCTCATCTATACCGATAAAAATTCTGCTGCACTTGTCAGCCTAAAAATGTTTTCTTGCAAACTGCCCTTTTGGACCCCCTTTGCTCCCCCTCAATATCAACATGTTTTTGTCTTTTCCCTTTCACAAGCACTTGGCCCACCTACACAAATGAGGTATCATTTTTACCGGGAGACTGAGGGGAACATTGGGTGGTATGAAATGTGTCCCAGTGCGGTGATCCCACACAGAAATGTGGGAAAAATGTGATTTTTTTAGCTAAATTTGAGGTTTGCTGAGGATTCTAGGTTAGAAAACATTGGGGGATCCACGCAAGTCACACCTCACTGGACTCCCTCGGGTGTCTAGTTTTCAGAAATGTCTGGGTTTGGTAGGTTTCCCTAGAAGGCTGCTGAGCCCAGGACCAAAAACGCAGGGGCTCCCCTGCAAAAACAGGTAGTTTTGAATTTGCTAATTTTGATGTGTCCACATTGTGTTTTGAGCCATTTCCTTTCATGGGCGCTAGGCCTACCCACACAAGTGAGGTACTATTTTTATCGAGAGACTTGTGGGAACGCTGGGTGGAAGGAAATTTGTGGCTCCTCTCAGATTCCAGAACTTTCTGTCACCGAAATGAGAGGAAAAAGTGTCAAATTTTGAGGTTTGCAAAGGATTCTGGGTAACACAACATGGTCAGAGCTCCACAGGTCACCCCATCTTGGATTTCCCTAGGTGTCTAGTTTTCGAAAATGCGCTGGTTTGCTAGGTTTCCCCAGGTGCCGGCTGAGCTAGAGGCCAAAATCCACAGGTAGGCACATTGCAAAAAACATCCCTGTTTTCTGTGAAAAAATGTGATGTGTCCACGTTGTGTTTCGGGGCATTTACTGTTGCAGGCGCCAGGCCTACCCACACAAGTGAGGTATCATTTTTATCGGGAGACTTGGGGGAACATAGAATAGCAAAAGAAGTGTTATTGCCCCTTGTCTTTCTCTACATTTTGTCCTTCCAATTATAAGAGAGTGTGTAAAAAAGACGTCTATTTGAGAAATGCCCTGTAATTCACATGCTAGTATGGGCGTCCCGGAATTCAGAGATGTGCAAATAACCACTGCTCCTCAACACCTTATCTTGTGCCCATTTTGGAAATACAAAGGTTTTCTTGCTAGCTGTTTTTCACTCTTTATATTTTAGCAAATGAATTGCTGTATGCCCTTTATAGAATGAAAACCCACTGCAGGGTGGAGCTCATTTATTGGCACTGGGTACCTAGGGTTCTTGATGAATCTACAAGCCCTATATATCCCCGCAACCAGAGGAGTCCAGCTGACGTAACAGTATATTGTTTTCAAAAATCGGACATTGCAGGAAAAAGTTACAGAGTAAAACGTAGAGAAAAATTGCTGTTTATTTAACCTCAATTTCAATATTCTTTTTATTCAGTTGTTATTTTCTGTAGGACATCCTTGTAGGATCTACACAAATTACCCCTTGCTGAATGCAGAATTATGTCTACTTTTCAGAAATGTTTAGGTTTCTGGGATCCAGCATTGGTTTCACACCCATTTCTGTCACTGACTGGGAGGATGCTAAAAGCACAAAAAATCATAAAAATGGGGTATGTCCCAGTAAAATGACAAAATTGTGTTGAAAAATTGAGTTATCTGATTCAAGTCTGCTTGTTCCTGAAAGCTGGGAAGCTGGTGATTAGCACCGCAAACCCTTTATTGATGCCATTTTCAGGGAAAAAACCACAAGCCTTCTTCTGCAGCCCATTTTTCCCATTGTTTTGAAAAAAACAAAATTTTCACTGTATTTTGGCTAATTTCTTGGCCTCCTTCAGGGGAACCCACAAAGTCTGGGTACCTGTAGAATCTCTAGGATGTTGGAAAAAAAGGACACAAATTTGGCGTGGGTAGCTTATGTGGACAAAAGTTATGAGGGCCTAAGCGAGAACTATTCCAAATTGGCAAAAAAAGGCCTGGCACAGGAGGGGGAAAGGCCTGGCAGCGGAGGGGTTAAAACACAACAGGAACCAAAGTATGAGTGCATGTCCATCAGTTAAATAAATGTGGAACTGTACCATTTTTGACTCCACTTATTTGAAAACCAGAAAATAAATATGGATAAATACTAATAAGATGGTCAAAAAATATATATGGATGAATACAGGCAGGTGCAACAGTCATGCAAAAGCCAGAGGAGAGGGGACTCGTAATTCCCAGGGGAGTGCAGCTTGCAGCGCTACCCTGGTGAATTAAGACCGCCGACACCACCAGGCCGTTGGATGGTGAAAAAGTGGTGGTGGCAGTTGTCCGACTATGGCACGTTGGCCACGGTCTTAATGTGGAGGTCTGACCGCCACATTGGTGGACCTATCTTGAACATTCAGCTCACTGGAGAGTGAGATCTTCCATTTAAACAGACTAAGCCCTTTGAGTCTAAATATTTTCCTAGAGCCATGTCTCGTGCTGCCAGACTGGATTTTGGAAAGCTAGTAATGCATATCTTATATGAAGTCAATAGCTCTTTAAACCAAGAAGCATTTGTGCCTCTTTTTAACGCCTGGGTCAGGGCAGGCGTTAAGGGACCTGTGGGCTCAAAATGAGCCCACAGCTGTCCTCCCATGCCCCCAGGGACCCCCCCCTGCCAGCCTTGCCCACCCCAGGAGGACACCCAAGGATGGAGGGACCCATCCCAGGGACATTCAGGTAAGTTCAGGTAAGTATATATATATATTTTTTTTAATTTTTTTTTTTGGCATAGGGGGGCCTGATTTGTGCCCCCCTACATGCCACAATGCCCAATGACCATGCCCAGGGGACAGAAGTCCCCTGGGCATGGCCATTGGGCAAGGGGGCATGACTCCTGTCTTTACTAAGACAGGAGTCATGTAAATGGCGTCTGGGCGTCGTTAAAAATGGCGCAAATCGGGTGGAGGCGATTTCTTTGCCTCAACCTGACTTGCCCCATTTTAAGACGCCCTAACGCCATTTTTCCCTACGCCGGCGCTGCCTGGTGTACGTGTTTTTTTTCCACGCACACCAGGCAGCGCCGGTCTGCTAGCGCCGGCTAACGCCATTCAATAAATACGGCGCCCGCATGGCGCTTCAGAATGGCGTTAGCCGGCGCTAAACTTTTTGACGCTAAACTGCGTTAGCGCAGTTTAGCGTCAAAAAGTATAAATACGGGCCATAGAGCTTTTAAAGTGATGTAGATTTTTGAGGCAAAGATGGCTGGTGAAGAGTGGTGTAGATTAGTTAGGTAAACCTTTATAGATGATTAAGGATGAGTTATCTATACAGAATGACGTTTTGTTTGGAGATAACAGATAGATTCATTACTTCTAGGAGCTTATATGATAAGATGTTTAACAATGTTCATGAAGGACATTTGGGGATGGTTAAAACTAAGGCAAAAATATGTGAAAAATGTTGGTGGTCAGGTATGGATCTTCAAATTAAGAGGAACATTTTTGATCGCTTTGAATGTTACAAAAGTGACAAAATTCGCAAGGTAAGGTGGGTTCCCATAGTTTGTTGGAGTTTGCCTAATGGACTTTGGCAGGGCATAGCTATGGAACTAGTAGGTCAGTTGAGAAGTAAAACTGGGGCATCGTACATTTTTGCAGTTGTTAACCTATTTTCAAGATGGCATGAGATTGCTTGTGTTTCTGACACATCATCAGGTACACTTGTATGTTTTATAGAAAAGTTATTCCATAGAGAACATGTACCTAAGAGTATGTTAACAACAATGGAGTTCAATTTTGTTTTCACAAAATGAAGAGCTTTCCTAAGTCCTATAGTACTTTCATCGAAGGCCTTTTCTTTATCATCCACAAAGAAATGGTAGATAGATCAAATGGATTCAGCATGGAGTAGAAATTACAGTCTTGGAAGGTTGCCTACAGACTAGCCCCCCATTCTATCACAAGGCACTCTCCTTTTGAACTTTTTAGTGGGAGAAAGCTTTATTACAAATTAGCTCCAGGGTGGATGTCATGGGGTAAGGGTTGGTTGCAGGTGTCAGTAGAGGATGATTGGAGGAAGCGTGAATGAAATTAAGTGAAGTTGGGAAAAGAAAGATTTGACAAGAAGCATTCTGTTGCCAAGGTGGTTGCGAATGGTGGTGACTGGGTTAAGATCCATCCTTCGGGGTTCAAGGCTGTGGTCTAAATTTTGTTTTTTTATTTGTTTTGATGGGGGAAATATATGGCCACTTTGTAAGTTCTAAAATTCCTTGCGTTGGAACCCTGGGGTTGTGAGTGACAGACAGAAGAGGGTTGGAGAAAAAGGTGGATGAGGTGTCAGTAAAGAAGACTCATTACATACTTGTTGGCATCCTTGTTATCTTTTCAGATAGTATGTTATGAAAGCATTTTGAGTCACAGATGAGTATGAGTATGAGTAATGGTGGGGAACAGGACTGAAATGCCTTTCACATTAATGTGGCCAACTTCAACAAAAACACCCCTGCTTATGTGTAAGGAAGGATTTGGAAAAAGTACATGGCTTCTGGTGTTAGGAAAGGAGGCATTTACATCCTGATGTGCAGATTATCCTTAACTAAAATGATACTGTATCTTGCAGAAGGCTAATCATAAACAGTGAGGTCCATCTGTCATGGCCATATGTTGATTTCCTAAGTTTCGGGCAGTGCTTAAATTCTGGTAGCCAGGGGTTAGCATCAGTGCTCATATTTTAGGGATTTGGACTTATGTTTCCTCATCAGACTTTGACAGAGAACAAAAGAGAAATAGTCAGACAGAGAGAAAGGGGAGAAAAAGAACGAAAGGACAACAGTGACAAAAAGAGAAAGCAGGAATGACTAACTCCTTCCAGAATAAGACAAAGAGACAGGAGTGCAGAATGGTGTGAGAAAGAGTCATAGGACTGAACTAAAACTCTACAGCCTTGGTATGTGCAAAAGAGTAGCATTGCAAAAAGAATTGAGTACCTCTTTTTTTTAACTAATTATCTGGTTTTGGAGTCTTAGTACAATTGGTGCTATACATGTATATATACATGAATGTGTTCCAAAAGGAGAAAAAAACTAAGGGGGTGATTCTAACCCTGGCGGTCAGTGATAAAGCGGCGGCCAACCCGCCAACAGGCCGGCGGTCCAAAAAATGGAATTCTGACCCTGGCGGCAACCGCCAGCACAGCCCGCCACATTAACACTCCGACCGCCACCGCGGTACAGACAAACAGCGCGGCGGTCACCGCCAACAGGCAGGCGGCAGACAATGTACCGCCCACACTATCACAACTCACCAATCCGCCACCTTTTCCGGGGCGGGAGCCCCGCCGATAAAAACACGGCGGAAACAGACTACGGACGGGAAAACGCGCACCAAAACACACTCCACGAGTACGGAGGACAGCATGGAACCCGAATTAAACATCCTACCTGCACTCGTCTACCTGCTCATCTACCACGAGTACGAACTCCGGCGCAGACGACAACGGTGAGTACTGCACCTACGACACACGGGAGGGGGGAGGAGGAAAGCTTACGGGCACACACATATGCGACCCCCACCCCCCCAAACTATGTACACACCAATGCAGAGCAACAATGCACAGTGACACCACCCAAACCCCCCTGAAAAATGCAAAGACATAATTAAATTGTGAACCAAAATTTTATATAAAAAATAGACTCTGAGATGTATCGGCAACTATGCAAAATATCCATAACAAAATAATACTATACACACTGCCACGGAGAACTGAGGCAATTAGTCCGCTACATCAAAGTCAAATGGAACAGTCCGTGGGATACAGTGTAGCGACACAAGGGCAAAGCCCACACAGGAGACCTGAGTCCTTTGGAGAGAACACTGCAGGGGCATCTGATGAAAATACTACAGGCACCTCAGGGGGAAGGGAAGGGGGGGGCACCACAGCCACATGAGTCCACGACGCAAGATCCACGAAGGGGCCACCATGCCCACTGTGCCATCCTGGGCAGTGCCAAGCCACAGTCTCTCAAGTCTCTACAGTGGGTGGGATGCCCACTCTGCCATCCTGGGAGTGCAAAGCCACAGTCTCTCAAGTCTCTACAGTGGGTGGGTTGCCCACTCTGCCATCCTGGGGAGTGCAAAGCCACAGTCTCTCAAGTGGATAACAGTCTCCACTGGTCAAGGAGGAGGCATGGTGGGCACAGTGAACCATAAACAGTGCTTGAGACGGCGGGGCCCAGCGGAGCGGTGCTTGAGATGAAGGGGCACAGCGGAGCGGTGCTTGAGACGGCGGGGCCCAGCGGAGCGGTGCTTGAGACGGCGGGGCCCAGCGGAGCGGTGCTTGAGACGGCGGGGCCCAGCGGAGCGGTGCTTGAGATGAAGGGGCCCAGCGCGGTGCTTGAGACGGCGGGGCCCAGCGGAGCGGTGCTTGAGATGAAGGGGCCCAGCGGAGCGGTGCTTGAGATGAAGGGGCCCAGCGGAGCGGTGCTTGAGACGGCGGGGCCCAGCGGAGCGGTGCTTGAGACGGCGGGGCCCAGCGGAGCGGTGCTTGAGATGAAGGGGCCCAGCGGAGCGGTGCTTGAGACGGCGGGGCCCAGCGGAGCGGTGCTTGAGATGAAGGGGCCCAGCGGAGCGGTGCTTGAGACGGCGGGGCCCAGCTGAGCGGTGCTTGAGACGGCGGGGCCCAGCGGAGCGGTGCTTGAGATGAAGGGGCCCAGCGGAGCGGTGCTTGAGATGAAGGGGCCCAGCGGAGCGGTGCTTGAGACGGCGGGGCCCAGCGGAGCGGTGCTTGAGACGGCGGGGCCCAGCGGAGCGGTGCTTGAGATGAAGGGGCCCAGCGGAGCGGTGCTTGAGACGGCGGGGCCCAGCGGAGCGGTGCTTGAGACGGCGGGGCCCAGCGGAGCGGTGCTTGAGATGAAGGGGCCCAGCGGAGCGGTGCTTGAGATGAAGGGGCCCAGCGGAGCGGTGCTTGAGACGGCGGGGCCCAGCGGAGCGGTGCTTGAGATGAAGGGGCCCAGCGGAGCGGTGCTTGAGATGAAGGGGCCCAGCGGAGCGGTGCTTGAGACGGCGGGGCCCAGCGGAGCGGTGCTTGAGACGGCGGGGCCCAGCGGAGCGGTGCTTGAGATGAAGGGGCCCAGCGGAGCGGTGCTTGAGACGGCGGGGTCCAGCGGAGCGGTGCTTGAGACGGCGGGGCCCAGCGGAGCGGTGCTTGAGATGAAGGGGCCCAGCGGAGCGGTGCTTGAGACGGCGGGGCCCAGCTGAGCGGTGCTCTTCTGCACGGCGGGGCCCTGTTCAGCGGTGCCTGTCTTCACGGCGGGGCCCTGTTCAGCGGTGCTCTTCTGCACGGCGGGCCCTGTTCAGCGGTGCCTGTCTTCACGGCGGGGCCCTGTTCAGCGGTGCCTGCCTTCACGGCGGGGCCCTGTTCAGCGGTGCCTGTCTTCACGGCGGGGCCCTGTTCGGCGGTGCCTGTCTTCACGGCGGGCCCTGTTCAGCGGTGCCTATCTTCACGGCGGGGCCCTGTTCAGCGGTGCCTGTCTTCACGGCGGGGCCCTGTTCAGCAGTGCTCTTCTGCACGGCGGGCCCTGTTCAGCGATGCTCTTCTGCACGGCGGGCCCTGTTCAGCGGTGCCTGTCTTCACGGCGGGGCCCTGTTCAGCGGTGCTCTTCTGCACGGTGGGCCCTGTTCAGCGGTGCACATCCAGTAGGTTCAAGGGAGCCAGACCTGGCCTGGACTCCGTGCTCAGACGCCCTCCGGCCGTGATGTTCCTGGGCCCTTCGGTGACGGAGTCCTGGGCCCTTTGGTGTCCTCCTTTACAGCTGGAATGTGGCATGTGGGGCCCACCTGCTCCGCGCTCCTGCTGGCTGATGTCTCCGCACTGCTACCCTTACGCTCCTTAGATGGGGCTCTCGGGCCCTTGCCTCCCCTAGACGTTGTGGCTGGTGAAGTGGGCGAACTCTGCTCCTTTGGGGCAGCCGTGTCAGTCTTCGCACGGCGGCCCTTGTGTTTCCTGGTCCTCTTGCCGGGGGGGGGGGGCTGGATGTGTCCTTGCTGCTGATGGAGGTGTCACTGCTGGCAAAGGGTGGGCTCCAGAACCCATGCACAACAGTGACACCCGAAGTTGGGCTGGTGGTGGCTGTGGTGCTCTTGGAACTCTTTGCAGATGGAGGGGGTAGGTCATCGGAGGGGAAGAGCTCAAGATTAGCCGGGAAAACTTTTTTAGGGCCAAGGTAAAAGGTAGGAGAAGTGGAGATGGAAGTGGAGGAAGAGGATGTGGTTGTAGGAGAGTCAGGTGTGCTGTCATTGGGTGAAGGTGCAGGTGCTGTAGGCTGTTGTGAGGTGGATGTCTGTTGGGTGGGTGTCTGCCTGCGTTTGTGTGTCTTGGAAGGGGTGGTGACAGACACAGTGGGAGAGGACACAGGGGACGTGTAAATGGCAGTGGGGGTGGTGATTGCACGCGTGCGGACTGTACAGGAGGGTGTGGTGGTGATGGAAGCACTGGCTGATGTTGGTGTGCATGCAGGTGTGAGTGGAGACGTCACAGGGAGGGAGGAGGGAGACGAGGAGGAGGGGGACACAGGGGTGGTAGTGACTGTTGGGATGTCTGCATCTGTGTGTTGCTTGGGTGAGTGTTTGTGGGATCTGTGGTGCTTGTGTCTGGATGAGCTGCCCTTGTGTGTTGAGGTGTGTGCAGGCTGGTCAGATGGTGTGGATGGGATAGGCTGAGGAACAGGAGACAGAGACAGGGTGGAGGCAGTCAGAAGAGGGAGGCTGGAAACAGGGACAATGGCTGCCGTCAGTGCTGAGGCCAGAGCATTGAACGATCGTTGATGGGCAGCCTGACCCGAATGAATGCCCTCCAGGTAGGCATTGCTCCGATGCACCTCCCTTTCTACCCCCTGGATGGCATTCAAAAGGGTAGTCTGCCCAACAATGAGTGTCCTGAGGAGATCAATGACCTCCTCACTGAGGGCAGCAGGGGTAACAGGGGCAGGGGCTGAGGTGCCTGGGGCGAAGGAGACGCCCGCCTTCCTGGGTGAGCGGGCACGGAGCGTAGGCTGAGGGGCTGCTGGGAGGGCGGGGCTGGTGCGCTAGGGAGCTCCAATCCGAGGACGTGTCGCTGTCACTGCTCTCACCAGCGGTCCCCGTCGTGGTGCTCCCCTCGCCCTCCGGCTCACTTGGGCCCTCAGTGTCTGTTCCTGTGCCCACCGGGGCCTTGTGGCTTGCAGCTCCCTCGTGCTCCGATGCCAAATCTCCTCCGCCTGATGATGCTAATGCACACATGCACAAGAAGATGAAGAAGAACGGTGGGGGGAGAAAGAGAAGACCTGGTTGAGTGCATGCAATGTCAACACCGTTGGCGGAGAGGACAGACACAGGAGCCGCATGCACTAAGCCGCGCATTCGGGGCACACTACTCAGTTCTTCTGACTCGGACAACAGGTCAGGAGACGACAAACGCGCACATGTGTGAAGCTGGACCATCAATAGCTGGACTTGTCACCCTACGGAGGTGGGGGCCGGGAGCACAGGGCCATGCCTAAGGGAGAGGACTACACTACAGAAAGCGCCCTGGCCTAATGTCACCCCCAACCCTCCTCCCCACCCAGACGCCTCCACTGCGCAGAAAGATAGCTGAATGTGCTGATACTCACCCCCTTGTGTCTGATGTGATGCTCTCAAGCGCCCATCCAAATCAGGGTAGGCCACCGCCAGGATCCGGGACATCAGGGGGGTCAGGGTATGACTGGAACCCCTCCTAGGTTGGGAGGCCATCCCCAGCAGTGACTCGGCGGTCTTCCTGGTTCCGCGGCGGATGTCCTCCCACCTCTTGCGGCAGTGGGTGCCCCGTCTGACGTGGACCCCCAGGGCCCGGACTTCCTTGGCGATGGCACGCCAAATCTCGACTTTCTGATGGGCGCTGACCTATGTGACATGTACAGGGTGGGAAGGAAACATTCATCAACTTACTGCATGTTATATGTGATTGGCCCCCCCTCCCCAACCTTGCAATAGAGCACATGCTCTCATCTGTCGTGCGTTGCACTCCTCATTTGCCCCCCACCCCACCAACTTACATCCACCCCACTCCACACAGGCATCGCCCATTCCATGTGCACCCGGTGTACTCACCTGTTGGTCTGGAGGACCGTAGAGTAAGGCATACTGGGGGACGAACCCATTCACGAGCTTCTCCAACTCTTCAGACGTGAAGGCAGGGGCCCTTTCCCCAGTCGCAGCCGCCATTGTCACTTCCAGACCGAGTTCACAGCAGCACTTGCAGTATAGGTCCTCTCCTGTGGATGATCAGGTCTCGAGTGATTAAGCAGATAGAAAATGGCGGTCACGCCCGCTGCGGTGCGTACCGCGGCGGTGCGTACCGCGACCGCCGGCGCACATCGTCATTGGCTCCTGAAACCCATAGGCTTCAATGTTGTCCAATGCGGCTCCGTATAGCGGTCTTCGACCGCCTACCGCCACGGTGTGCTCCGCCAGCGCAGTGACCTCACATCCCATTGTCCCACTTCACAGGTCAGGCAGCCGCCATTTCAAGGGCCCACATGACATAATCTCTACTGCGACACACAGGCCTAGGCCTCGCATTGCCACACATACACGCCTTTCAACACCTAGATAACCGTGTGCCATGCAAGCAGTGGTGAACGTACCAGTGATTATCTTGACTCTGTGCTCCATGTTGTCCTTCCTAGGCACCGTCCGCTGGGATTTGCGAGGAGAAGGATGAATCCTCGCGTGTACCGACCGCTGGTGGACCTGTCGACAATGGAAGAACGCCACATCATACTACGATACCGACTTGACCGTGCCACTATCCATGAACTGTGTGCCCAGCTGGAGCCAGCCCTGATGTCCCCCATCCGCCAACCCACAGGAATTCCCCCTCTGGTGCAGGTGCTGTCAGTCCTCCATTTTCTTGCAAGTGGCTCATTCCAGACAACAGTGGCCATGTCATCTGGAATGTCTCAGCCAATGTTTTCTAAGGTTTTGTCTAGAGTGTTGTCTGCCCTGACGAAACACATGCGGAGATAAATCATATTCCCAGAGGAGGTTGATTTGCCCACTGTGAAGGGTGATTTTTATGCCCTTGGACATATTCCCAACATAATTGGTGCCATTGATGGGACCCATGTAGCCTTAGTCCCCCCAAAAGACTATGAGCAGGTGTACAGAAACAGGAAGAGTTACCATTCTATGAACATCCAGGTGGTCTGTTTGGCTGACCAGTACATCTCCCATGTGAATGCAATGTTCCCTAGTTCAGTGCATGACGCGTATGTGATGCGTAATAGCAGCATCCCTTATGTGATGGAACAGCTACAGAGACACCGTGTGTGGCTAATAGGTGACTCTGGTTACCCCAACCTGCCTTGGCTATTGACCCCAGTGAGGAATCCCCGGACCAGGGCTGAGGAACGGTACAATGAGGCCCATGGGCGAACTAGGAGGATCATAGAAAGGACCTTTGGGGTTCTGAAGGCCAGGTTTAGGTGTCTGCATATGACAGGGGGATCCCTGATGTACTCACCAAAGAAGGTGTGCCAGATCATCGTGGCCTGCTGTAAGCTTCACAATCTGGCATTGCGACGTCAGGTGCCTTTCCTGCAGGAGGATGGTCCAGATGGTGGTGTTGAAGCAGCTGTGGAGCCTGCAGAGAGTGAAGAGGAGGAAGACGAAGAGGACGACACAGACAACAGGGACAGAGTTATCTAACAGTATTTTCAGTAGCACACAGGTAAGAATCAAGCACGCCACTTTACTTTTCCTGCAAGCCTCCTGCTTCTCAGCTTTGTCTATGACCCCCCAGTTCTTTAAAACTGATGTTTGATTTTCCCTTCCCTTTTCAGTGCTGTATGACCCACTCCGTGACTACTGCTTGGTTAGCCCATGGACTAATGCTTATTGATCTCGGTAGGTGTTCAGCACAAAGTTAACAGAACATAATTGATCGGTAATGTGGTATACATTTGTAAATAATACAGCCTGACTCCTGTTTGATTTAAGTGCATTGAGTGATTTATTTTTTGTGCTAGATAATGTTACATGATATAAACACGGTGATGGGTGGGGGTGGAGTAATGGCCATGGCAGAGTCCAGTTCTCAGTCTCACAGGTGCATTGTCCATATGCCTGTGGAAGGATGGAGCAGGGGCAGTTCAAGGTTGGACAGGGTGGCAATGTGGGACAGTGGGATGACTTCAGGGGGGGTCTCATGCTGGCGGGGGTCTTGACATCCTACTCTGTCGATTTCTTTGATCTCAGGCTCCTCTTGCGGGATGGTTGTTCTTCAGCAGGAGGTGGGGTTCTGGTGGCCTGTCGTTGTGGTGGGGCCTCCTGTCCACTAGCGCCGGCGAAGGTGGTAGGCTGTTCCTGGCTAGGGACAGGGGCCCTGTGTGGTGCCACACGGTCCCGCAACGTGTCTTCTATACGGTTGAGGGCCTGGACTATGCTCCCCATAGCGGTAGAGATGTTGGTGAGTTGATTGGTGAACCCCAGGTACCGTTCCTCCTGCTGTGCCTGGATCTCCTGGAACCTGGCCAGTACCGTCGCCATCGTCTCTTGGGAGTGGTGGTAGGCTGCCATGATGGTGGTGAGGGCCTCTTGGAGAGTGGGTTCCCTGGGCCTCTCCTCCCCCCCCTGTCGCACAGCAGCCCTCCGAGTTGCCCTGTTTCCCTGGGCCTCTGTCCCCTGGACGGTGTGCCCACTACCACTGCCCCCAGGTCCCTGTTGTTGTTGGGGTGGTGGGTTAGCCTGGGTGCCCTGTAGTGGCAGACACACCGCTGATTGACCTGTCCTAGAGACAGAGGCATGGGCCCGCTGGGTGGGAGCTGTGCTGTTGGTCCCAGAGGGGGTTGGGTCTGCTGTGGCCTGTGTGTGGGGAACCCACTGTCCAGAGGTCCCCGATGGTCCGGGCTGGTCATCAGGTTCCAGGTCGACAGAGCTGCTGTCATCACTGGGGGCCTCTTCCGGGGGGGGGATGGACATTTCTGGACCCTCCTGGCCGGTGTGTTGGCGTTCGGGTCCTGCATGGGGTAAGAGAGTATGGTTATTGTTTCTGTGTGTGCTATTGCGTGCCATTGATTGGTGCCCTTGTCCCCCAGTGCTGCCATTCCCTTGGGGGAGGTGTTGTGGGGGTGTTTGGGGGGGGTATGTGCAGTGGTCATGCTTGGGTGATGGGTGTCCATAGTTTGTGGGGGCATGCAGGGGTTGGTGTTGGGTGGGTTGTGCTGGAGAGACATTCTCAGGGAGGATGTGTGATGGGGGGTTGGGGGTGAGGGTGGTGGTGGGGGTTAGCATGCTGGGGGGGGGGGAAGTAGTTGAGATTGTACTTACCAAAGTCCATACCTCTGTGTACTCCAGCGAGGCCATCAGGATGCAGGATGTTTAGTACCTCTTGCTCCCGTGCTGTGAATTCGGGAGGAGTGGGTGGGGGTCCCCCGCCAGTCTTCTGCACTGCGATGTTGTGTCGCAAGACCATCGAGCGCACCTTTCCCCTTAAGTCGTTCCAGCGTTTGCGGATGTCGTCTCGATTTCTGGGATGCTGTCCCACCGCGTTGACCCTGTCCACGATCCGCTGCCATAGCTCCGCCTTCCTGGCTATGGTGGTGTGCTGCACCTGTGAGCCGAAGAGCTGCGGTTCAACTCTTATGATTTCCTCCACCATGACCCGGAGTTCTTGGTCCGAAAAGCGTGGGTGCCTTTGGGGTGCCATGGGGTGGTGTGGATGAGGTGTGGGGTGGTATATATGGTGATGAGTGTGTTGGTGTGTGGTGCTTTGTGCTTCTATGTGGTGTGTGTGATGGTGTAGTGTGCCTCTGTGTGATGTAGCTCTCTATTCTGTGATGTGTCTCTCTCTCCTTCGTCTCTGATCTTCGGTCGTAGGGGTTTGTGGGTGATGTGGGTGTGTGTTTTATACTTGTATGGATGTGTGGGAGTGTTGTTGGTATGTGTGTCAGGTGTGTGTATTTCAAATTGCCCAATGTGGCAGTGTTTTGGAGCTGTGTGTGTATTTTGAGCGCAGCGGTGTGTACCGCCAATGGAATACCGCGGTTGAAAGACCGCCGCGTGGATTGGTGGGTCAGAATGGCATGGGCGTGTTTGTGTTGGCGTGGCGGTGGAGGTTTGGTCATCTCCAGTTTTCCGCGGCCCGCTGATGCGGCGGCCTTCCTTGGATGTCGGGTTTTTGGCAGATTCACAGTTGGTGGTCAGAATGACCGTGGCGGTTTACCGCGGACGCGTCGGTAGTATGGCGGAGTTCTGACCGGCGGTATGGCCCTTTTACCGCCAAGGTCAGAATGACCCCCTAAGTCTGCAAATAGATTTATCACCAAGTAGATCTTTGTGTTATTGGTTCTGAATCCTTTGTTAACTTTTAAAATATTTTTGACTTTGCCTTCTTCTTTCTAACAAGACGCTGAGTACTTCTCCTCAGAGAAATCATCTTGGCAAACGTTTTTCAAATGTTTCCTCTGAGGCACTAAAGTGCTAAAAGAAAGCTACTCCTTTGTGAAGAAAAACAGTTGAAGTACGTGTTTCCCCAGGTGTGCATGCTCGAAGAGGTGAGAAGCGCGTTGAATACCAGATTGACTAGATTGCTTAACCACGGTTACGAAGACCCGCCATTTTAGGACTGAAACTGCTTGAACTTGCCATCATTTGAAACAACCTCCTGAACAATGGTAGATTAGGTTTTCTGAACCCTCAAAGAGGACATTGAGTAATTCTTATCTTCTGCTTGAATGGTAAGTTATTCATAAGGTTTGCAACAGTATTTCTGGCAACTTGAAGTATGAGATCCTAAGGCTCAGGAGACTACAATCATGCAATTCTGAAACTGCAATGTTTTCCACTTAATTATTCAGCACATGTGCCACATAATTTACCACCCGCTGCATAAGTTACAGATTTCAATAACAATAAATTGTTTTTAGGTCAAATACATCAAACATTGTTAAAATTTGCCAAACATGATGCTGATAAGTGGCAGGTCCTTTGCAAAGGTTAACTGGTCACCCATGAATTGCTGATTCCTGTATTCATGTGAAAACCTGCACTGAGAGCTAGGCCAGTGCAAACTTTTAATCATATCAGGGTAATTGAAGTACTTTCAGTAATACTGCATTACTCTTGTGATTAAAAATTACTGAAATTACACAATTACGCCAGCTTGAGCAACTAAGAGTAACTTGGAGCAAACATCCTAGAGCAGGAGCAAAGGAACAATGAACTGACAGAGAGAAAGCGGCTACTGGCTACTACTATTTGTGTCATGTAGAATTTAGTGCTATTTTCTTTGTACTAAGAAAAAAACATTAAATGCTGGAGTATGCTTCCCATGTAATTTCGCATAATTACAGGTAATTTTCCAGTAATTATTAGTAACTAGGCTAGAAAGAATTACAACAGTTATGCCCACCAAATAATGGCAAACTTATGATCAGACAGCTTTGCTGAGTGTTAAAATGATAACAGAGTGAAATAATGCTTTCACAAAAATTTGACACATGCTGCATATTCTGCCTTTTTATTTAATGATTTAGTCAACCCAGATGCATAGTTTGATTCTACATTGCTGCATAATTCCAGTGGCCCTGCCTACAACTAATTTACTGTAGCACTGTTAGGCTCCCATGCGCATCCCCGAAAGTTAACCATGCATGTCAACACATTCTGGAGTTATTTTAATTCTTTCAATTCATAAACTATGAAAGTGGGTTTTGGACACTAGTTCTTTTAACAACAGTTATATCCGGTCATTACTGTTGCAGCAGTCAATAAGTGGGCTGTTCATCTATTAGTACAAGAGACTACAAACTGAAAGAAAACATTCTGGTAGACTACTGTTTAACTTGTCTAAGCCAGTTTAAATTAAAGTAACATTTTAAACCGTTTACCAGCCTTCCATTTAACAAGGGTCATTAACCTGACTGGGTAACTGCCCAGTTGGCAAGTTGCTCCAACCCTTATGGCCCTGCTACTCTATTGATCTAGGGAGATTTCACTGCATGTGATCACTGCCCCTCCAATATACCTACTGTCAAATATATGGGCTCCATCACCAGAAATAATATTACTCATTAAATATTGGTTAACTATAAAACTACTGTGATGTAGCACCTCAAGCAAGAAATCAGCTCCACATTTAGCAGGTACTTCTTCACTGCTCTGTTTCACTATCTAATTTACCGTGGTATAAGGTTGCATGTACAATGGGAACCAAGGCTAGGAGAGTTAACACCAATTTAGCTGAGCATTCAATTTATAAAATATGCACATTTTGCCTGACTTATAAGAGTGAGACAGAAGGGTGTCTGGAGTTGTGTGGCCAGCATGCACTATTGATCATTAATGCATGCACTTTGTTTTACTTGGAATGAGCGATGGTTTTTGACTGATCGTTATGTATGTGATATAAATCAACTTTGATGTGCATTTGATATAATTGTGCTATATTAAATAATTTGTCTGCCCTACATTTTACTACCACTTTGGGGAGTGTTGTAGTTCGTGAAGAAGGATGAGTGTCTATGGCAGAGGTCTCCAACCTTTTCTGTAAGAAGAGCTACTTGTCTTCAATGAAAATGATCATGACCTACTAATATTAATGTTGTAATAGAGACCACATGAGACAAGATTACATTAATGGCCACTCCATGCAGGTGTATCAACAGTAATTACATCAACAGTAATTACATCAGTGTATCAGGTTGTTTGCAGTAGTGTAGAAAGAGGTTTTGCCAGGTCAAAAACCTTTACATGAAAAATACATAACAGCCACAGCAGCAATGCCCCTAGCACCAACGTAATGTTATTAGTAATGAGTCTCCGTAATGCCATATGATTTTTTCTCTCAAACATAAGCTTCACATTTATTTTGGAGATGCATCAATTTTTGCTAGGCATGGGTTCTGAAAACATACACATTTCTGACTTGAGTAGACACGCTTCCATTTTGGTATGCTCACATTAATTCAGTCAAGAATAAGCTTCTAATTTATTAGGCTGCACTGGGCTTAGGAGAGCTACTTATAGGTACCTGGAGAGCTACCAGTGGCCTGCGAGCTACTTGTTGGAGGAGCCTGTCTACGCATTATGAGGAGTGTGACAGTATTACGTGCCTGTAGATTTGTGCTTGAAATACCACATTGGTCATACTATGTTACAATAATACTATGAGGAAGTCCTTGCTTATGAATTCATTTTCCAATTACTACAGTTGGTCACATTTTCCCACAATACATCTGGATTGACATTTTAAACATGCGTAGCTTATAGAAGTGGTTGAATATTGACAGGTCATTGAGAGTGTGATGTAACAATGACTGCATGTGGGTTTCTGCTCTAGTTACAACATTGGTCACATTTACCTACTCCCAACACTTCACCAATATGGGCAAGTCTTGGATTTTATGGAGAAAAGTGTGTATTGAGAGGTTTTTAAGATTGTGATGATAAGCTGTCTCTTTTTAATTAGTGCTACAAGTTTTATATAGGTCAAACTGTAGTGTATTGTCCCTTTCAGAAAGTATAACAGTTTGAATATGGAGACAATATTGGCAGGCCATAAAACCAGAATGGAACGCAGCCTCCATCTGAACCATAGATCAACACATATACAATCAGACATTAGAAGACATGATGCAAAGGTCTTTATAATTCAATCATACAAAGTGCATGCTCATGCTCGGAAAGACAATGAGCTTGATTCATCTATACAGTTAAATTGCACTTGAAGTCCGCATTTTATAAGAAAAAAGAAAAAAGATGTAAACCAACGTTTTGTATGTAGTGCTGTAAAGTAGGTATTTACAAAAAGCAGTGTTCAGTTAAGGTAAGCAACCCAAACTGTGACTGTACAGATAATGATATGCAAAATGTGGATAAATCAATAGCCTGACAGTAATAGAAGCTACCCCATCAAGCTCTGTTTCTCAATCAGTCCCTCCTTCCATTATTAATTCTTTTTCATCAAACCCTACCTGCCCATTTGTTGTTGATGCAGAATACGATTAACAGCTGTCCAAGTAATTTGACTTGGTGGTCATCATATGGGCATTAAGGGTACCTACTCTTCATGTGCATTATACCTATGAAAGGGTGTAATCTGCAGTCAACCATCACCTTAGAAGTGTTGTATAAAAAGGCTCTTAAGAGATTTTTAGACTGATGAGATATTAATTATTTTCCCTTTCAAAGACTCATGCATATTGCAGCTATAGTACAACAATATCAACTGTTCCTTAGTAAGAAGTATGCTACTATGTTGATTGTGCCTCTCTTGTCTAAAATAAAATAATCAAAGAGTGTGGATCCCAGTTTAGATACGATTTATGGTGAGATTCTTTTTTTAAAATATAGGACAGCTATATCTAGCTCTCTACTAGTTCTGACCGAGAAACTGAAGGGTAGGTAGGATAACATAATCACATGAATAGTATTTGTGTTGTGAGGCTCCACAGAAGAAGTACAATTGAGTGAAAGCTAATGGCCGGCTCAGTAGAAGCAAATAATCCTTCTTCCCTATGTGGTATGTAACCGATTAGCTGCTGGGCCTTTTCCCCCCTCAATGCTGAGCCTTTTTTTGGCTAATTGGTATAGTTTTTGCTTAGGTCCCCATACCTTTTTGTGCATATAAGCTATTCACGCCAAATTTGCGTCCTTTTTTTCTAACATCCTGTGGATTCTAAAATTACCCAGAGTTTGTGGGGTCCCCTGGGGAGACTGAGAAATTAGCCAAAACACATCTTACCTTTGTTTTTTTAGGGAAAAATGGGAAAAAGTGTTGCAGAAGAAAGCATCTGGGTTTTCCCTTGCAATTAGGATCAACAAAGGGGTTCTGGTGCTAAAATCACCATTTTCCCAGCTTTCAGGAACAGGAAGATTCGAATTAGATGAATCAGAAAACCACATTTTTCAACACAATTCTGGAACATACCCCATTTTTACTTTTTTTTGTGGTTGCAGCCTCCTTCCAGTTAGTGACAGAAATGGGTGTGAAACCAATGGTGGATCCCGGACAGCTAAACATTTCTGTAAAAAAGACAAAATTCTAAATTCAGCAAGGAGTCATTTGTGTTGATCCTTCAAGGTTTTCCTACAGAAACAGTAGAAATTAAACAACTATTGAAATTTAGTTGAAAAAAACAGCCATTTCTGTCTACGCTTTCTTCTGTAACTTTTACCAGCTATGGCAGATTTTTAAAAGAAATATACTGTTACATCTGGTGGATCCTTCTGGTTGTGGGGATACATATAGAGGTTGTAGGGTCATGTAGTACTCTGAGGCTTACTTTGATAATGTAATACATTCTGTTGCTGAGCTAGCTGTGAGTTGGAACATTCTTAGAATGTTGAAATTGGAAGTGTTGGACAGTTATTGTATGAACTGAAGATGCTCTGGATGTTCACCCACTGTGCTGCTCCTCAACTGTGTAGGCTCTAACAATAGACCAGGACTTAATTTCATCCCATTGTCACAGTACTTAATACAGGATTTTTGGTGACAAGCTGGCTACACAAACTGACCTATGCATAGTTTGTTTCAGGAATTATTTCCTACTTTGTACAGGAATATTTATGTGGTACATACGGTTGCATTAAGCACAGAACAGTACCGCCCTGAATTTGCTTACTTTTGCTTACTTTTCTGATTTGTCAGCTTGTTTAGACTATCATTGTCAGATTACTCAGCAGCGGATAGCTGAGACTACAATAGTAATAAATGGGTCTGCAGTGAATGCGGAGTGGTGAAGGAGAAGTGTGCAGTGGAGAAGAAACTCCCTCATCTCACCATCATTTCCGTATTTTTGGCAATATTACATTTTGTGAAAAAACGGTGAGGATTTCCAGTGAGGAATCCGCTACACCACGTCATCACGTTTAAAATCAGACACACAGACATTTTACTATTCCGACTGACTCTGCCTGTTTGTGATGTTATCTTCGTACATCATCGGAGGAGTGAGGTGTTCTTGCTTTGTAGCGCCACGTTATTGCATTTTACCTGCAGACCTATTCTGCATGACTCTGCCTGTTTGTGACATCTTTCTGTACGTTGTCCTATGAGTGAGGTATTCCTGTTTGACGCTGCCAGACTTGCATGCGTCACAGTGTGCTGGTAGTCTGCTAAACTCCGTCAGTCACAATGCGGATTACAGTGATTCGCACACCTAATCAAGGATATCCAGTTTTTTTAACAAGTTCTGTTTCTGTATGGATGACGGTGCTTAAATCTGCTTTGATATCATGGTGATTCACACATCATATAATTTTTACTTAAATACTGTGTTTTTTTGTCTCACAGTGTGGATCGCAGTGATTCACACACCTTACTTTGCACACCATTCTATATTTATTCACGTACTGTTTTTTTTTTTAATTCACAGCGCGGATCACGGTGATTCACACACCTTACTATATTATCTAATGGAAAAAGGATTAAAACAGTGCAGGTATATTATAAATAGTTGTTTTAACATTAAGCATGTCTAATATTCAAAGTGTTTCACCACCACCAGAATTTTAGGTACGTCAGGTCGACCTCCTGTTAAGTGGGATGTATTGTTTGATGCATTTGAACTGTAGTTAGGCAATATAGGAGCCTTAGGATTAAGTGCAGAAAGGAAAAAATAAATTCTTATTCATTCTTTAGGGTTTGAAGGTAGATCTGTCTACAAACACCTACCTGCTAATCCAGTACAAGAGGTTGATTATGCTTTAGATGAATATGAAATTGAAGAATAGGTTTGACAAGCAACCCAGTCTTATAGTCTTAAGACATACAATTTTTAAAAGAAAACAAACTGAAGGATAGGGTGTGGCTACATACATTTCACTGCGTAGGCTTACTTCAGTTTGTTAATTTGAGAATTTCAAGGACCAACTTATTAGAGATCAGTTGTGTGTCAATGTAAAGACAAACAAATTAGGCAAAAATGTATTAGCCATGAGTGATCCAACTCTTGAAGAGACCATCAAGGAAGCAAAAAGCATTGAGATTTTACAAGTCTCCCTAAAGGAGCTTGATGATAACCCAATTGGAATGCTGACAGTAGATGCAATCAACAACCTGTGCAGAAGGTGGCAGGATTAAACAAGAGCTTTAACTCGGGGTTCAACAATAGAAATGTGTGCTTTCAGTGTGGTAATGCTCACATACAAAAGGGGAAAAGTGTCGATCAATTAATGATTCTTGTAACTATTATAAAAAAATTGAGTATTTTGCTAAACTGTGCTTAAAAAAAGGCACAAAAGACATCAACAGTTTGTGTTGTGGAATCCAAGAAAGAATAAGAGCCTGAAATTGTTTCTGTGGTTGATGATGCTAAACAAGACAATTATAGTAAGGATTGTGTTAACCCTATTGTAGAAATAAAAGTAGGGGACAATGTTTTTAAATTACTAGTTGATTCTGGTTCTAGAATCACCATGATCACACAATCTTTAATCAATGAATCATGGGGTGATAGACCTTTGATGCCACCTGATTGTTCTCTTGTCTCATATGAAGGCCGTAGAATAAAATGTTTGGTTTACATTGGGGATGGTTTAGAATTCAAAGGTAGAATGATCAGAAGTAAAATATAGGTTGCTGTTTAAGGACTTGACACCCTAGGGAGGTTTCATCAGGGTTTATTTGGCATAGTATTGAAACCTGGAGTGAAAGAACATGTTATAGTAGTGGATTGTGAGGGGGAAAGTCAAAAATGGAAGGTCAGGTTTCCTTCTGTGTTCACAAATCATTTAGGTAAAATTTGTGGGTCCAAACACAGCATTAAAATCAAAGAAGGGGCTGTTCCCACCAAACATAAACTCAGGAGTGTTCCTTTCAGTATTAGGGAAGAATTAGAAAAGGAACTTATGAAGTTGTGCGACAAAGGCATTATTGAGCCTATTGAGTCCTCATTATGGCTGTCATCTTTGGTTGTAGCTCTCAAAAGAAATGGACAATTAAGGGTATGTGTTGATTTTAGGTCCTTGAACAAGGAAATTCGTGTAGACTCACACCCACTACCAAAGAGCAGTGATCTTTTGCATGTCTACGGGGTGCCATTTTTTTCTAAACTCAACCTGGGCAGTGCTTATCATCAGGTCAAACTTCATCCTGATTCACGTCATTTCACTGCGTTCATATCTCCTATAGGAACTTTCACAATTGATGCAATGCCTTTGGCTTGGCCTCCGCTGCTTTAGTCTTTCAAAGAGTCATGTATAATTTGCTTAGAGAGATTGATGGTGTGCTTGTGTTTCACGATTATGTTCTGGTCTTTGTTGACAATGAAGAAGCTCATGAAGCAATTCTCAAAAAGTATTAAGTGTTTTTCAAAAACAAGGAGTGGTGCTGAAGACAGAAAAGTGCAAGTTTGGGTGCACAGAAGTTGAATATTTGGGAGACTTGATTTCAACTGAAGGAATCAAACCGAGACCAGGTTTAGTTGGAGCAATTACCATGACCCTTTTTCTACAGACAAGACAGGGGTTAAATCTTCACTTGGTTTATGTGAGTTTTACTTCGCTACCAAAATGTGCCCTATTAGCAATTTGCTAAAGAAAGGAGTAAAGTTTGTATTGGGGAACAAGTGTATGAAAGCGTTTGAAGAAATTAAAGTGATGCTAGGTCAGAGTGGAGCTCTCAAACCTTTTGACCCCAAACAGTCATGCTGTATTACTGTTGATGCCAGTCAAGCACGTCTAGAAGCTATGTTAACACAAGAGGTTGATGGCACTGAACGTACAGAGGTTTTTGCATTTAGGGTGCTCAGAGAAGCAGAACTTCAAAATTCTGCTATTGAGAAGGTACTATTAGCTTGTGTATTGGCCATTGAAAAGTTTAGATCAGGGGTCTCCAAACTTTTCTGTAGTGAGAGCTGCTTCTGGTTAAAGGAAATCATTGTGAGCTACTAACAGCCAAGCCACTTGCTCATTTTTCCTCGAGACATCCCACACCCAGCTTCATTGACTTTAGGCTTAATTTCTTCAGGGCCATACTGTGATTTGAACAAAATACTTAGAGTTACCTAGATAAGCTACGCCTCTGGCTCCTCACTTCCAGCAGGGCACAGGATGCTCTGAAGTCCACCCTGGCCCTGTGGGGAGCCAACAGCCGCATTGGGCATGGGGCCTCTCACCTCTGGTTGGCCTCTCTCACACAGACAGGGCACAGTGATGACTTCACTATGAGGAAGGGAGGAGGGGAGAGGACCGGAGTTATCAGAACAACTGGGGGGTTGCTTCGGGGTGGGGGGTGTGGAGTGGTACACTCACCTAACAAATATATCTTGTGATAAATAGTTAGGTACAGGGGCTTTTAGTCAGGTATGGTGGGGTGTCTACCGGATTTCACCATGACTTTTATACACACAAGCAAAAACACACACATTCTTTCCCTCACTCAGTTTGGGAATACTTCAAAATGCATTCTTTTTTTACAAAATAATGTTCTTTCTCTCACTTAGTGCCCCTACCAATCTGCATTCCTCTCCCGTTCTGCTGCCTCTAAGCCCCTTCTGTGTGGCAGATTGTAGTATAATGTATTTCAACATTATATGCCAATGTGATTTTTGGGAAATCTGAAGCTCATCCCCCCAATCTTACTGACCAAGCTATGCTTCTGCCCAACAATCAATGGAAGAAAGGGGGAGGAGGGACAGGAGTGGCAGGTAGGGGTTGGAAGGAAGAGCCGAGGGAGATGACATGTCAGAAAAAGGGCAAAAGGGGCCAGGGACATGTAGGGCTTGGGAGGGAAGGAATTGGGTGGGTGAGGGTCACAAGGGTATAAACACTCTTTGTACCCCTGGCACACTTGACAATAATTCACAAGAAATACTGGCCCCCATGCTGTCATTGCTTAGAGGAGTTTATCTCTTGTAAGCATCGGCAGCAGTGAGGCCAGTATTCCATAATGATTATTCCCACAGCACACGTGACAATAATCCATATGATATAATCGCTCCAATGCTGGTGATGCTTACAGGAGTTTTTCTCCTGTAAGCATTGGCAGCGGGGTCAGTATTTCAAATGAATTAGTGACGAGGCACACATGAAAATAATCAATTTGAAATACTTGCCCAATGCTGCTGATGCTTACAAGATCATTCACTCATAAAAATAAAAAAACTTTTTCTGGCTCTTGCATGCTGCGTGCAATATTGACAATTGTCACGCCGTGTGCCAGGGCCAAAGAAAGTGTTTGTTATTTATATCCATGGAATGCAAATCATTTAGCTATAAAAAATTATACAAGTTGCGTGGATATTAAAAAAACTAAAAACACTCTTTGGACCCCTGGAGAATAATTCATAAAAAATACTGACCCTACTGCTGCTGATGCTTGGAGGAATTTACCTCCTGTAAGCATAGGCAGCATTGCGGCCTGTATTTCATTTTATTTATTGTCAGGGCATGCCCGAAAATAATCCATATCAAATACTGGCCCCACTGCTGCCGGTGTTTAGAGGCGCTTTCTCCTGTAAGCATCAGCAGCAGTGTGGCCAGTATTTCATATGAACTATTGACACAACAAACATCACAATAATCCACAGGAAATGCTGGCCCCGCTGCTGCCGATGTTTAGAGTAGCTTATCCCCTGCAAGCATCAGCAGCAGTGGGGCCAGTATTTCTTATGAATTATTGACACGGCAAGCATTAATCCATAGGAAATACTGGCCCAACTGCTGCCGATGCTTAGAGGAGCTTATCTCCTGTAAGCATCAGCAGCAGTGTCGCCAGTATTTCATTTGGATTGTTGTCACGGTATGCATGACAATAATTCACAAGAAATACCGGCCCCACTGCTGCTGATGATTAGAGGCACAGATCTCCTGTAAGCATTGGCAGCAGTGCATCAAGTATTGCTTATGAACTATTGTCATGGCACGTGTGACAATAATCCATACGAAATACTGGCCCGACTACTGCTGATGCTTAGAGGAAAAATAATTATTTGCACACATAAAAAAATAACACTTTTTGTGGCCCTGGCACGAGGCGCCACAAAACTCATTATTGTGACACCGCATGCCAGGGCTACAAAAAGTTTTTTTTTGTTTTATATGTATGAATTGTTAAATCGCCTATCAGCTGCATTAATTAGAAATGAGCCACCTCAAAAAATGAATCTTTAAGCTGGGGCTTAGACCAGCGTTGTTCTGCACAGGGCTCTTACCTGCTGCTCCGATCAGTGGCAGGCTAAACAGGGCAGGTGTGCGGGTCCTGGTAGCAGTTCAATACTGCTTGCACCACTTTCCTGCTCCAGCCACTCCGCTCTGTCATACTTGCTGCTTTGCACCGGTACTCTCACATAAGAAAAGTGTGGTGCTAGGGTGCGAAAAGGCAGGTGGAGCAGAGATGGAGATGCAAGGAGTAAAAACATCATCTTCTTCTTCCTGCCCTACCCCAGCAAAGCTCAGTGAAGCCAACCTGAGCAAGCAGCTAATTTGGGTGAGGGCGGGCAACATCACCTAAAAAAGGCCTAAATATTTGATGAGGCACACATGAAAATAATCCATTTGAAATACTTGCCCAATGTTGCTGATGCTTACAAGATGATTCGCTCATATAAAAAACAAACACTTTTTCTGGCTCTTGCGTGCTGCGTCACAATAATGACTATTGTCATTCCGCGTGCCAGGGCCAAAGAAAGTGTTTGTTTTTTATATCCATGGAATGCAAATCATTTAGCTATCAGAAATTATACAAGTTGCGTGGACATAAAAAAAATAAAAAACACTCTTTGGAACCCTGGCATGCGGTGTGAGAATAATTCATAAGAAATACTGACCCCAGCCACCTTTAAAAAATGAATCTTTAGGCCGGGGCCTAGACCAGTGTTGATCTGCACAGGGCTCTTACCTGCTGCTCCGATCAGTGGCAGGCTAAACAGTGCTGGTGCACAGGTCCTGGTAGCAGTTCAATACTGCTTGCACCACTTTCCTGCTCCAGCCACTCCGCTCTGTCATACTTGCCGCTTTGCACCGGTACTCTCACACATGAAAAGTGTAGTGCTAGGGTGTGAAAGGCAGGTGGAGCAGAGAGGGAGATGCAAGGAGCAAAAACAACATCCTCTTCTGCCTGCCCTGCCCCAGCAAAGCTCAGTTAAGCCAATCTGAGCAGCTGGTTTGGGTGAGGGAGGACAACATCACCTAAAACAGGCCTAAATGTTAATGACGTTGCTGGGCTACTAAATTCAGACGATATGCTGCAAGCTTCTCCTGGAGTCTCAGGAAGCTACCGGTAGCTTGCGATCGACTGGTTGGAGACCCTTGGTTTAGAGCATATATTTGGGGAAGGCGTTTCAAGTTGTCAACTGATCATAAACCCTTAGTCAGTATGCTGGGCAGTGGAGTGAATAAGTGCTGTCCCCCAGAATTCTGAGGTGAGTCTCAAAATGTTTACAGTGTCTGTTTGATATTGACTAAAACACAGGAGGAAAGAATGGAAGAGCTGACTATTGTCACATTTTCCGCAAAAGAAAGAAGATGAGTAAGTCGAATTCTCTTATCTGGAGGAGGAAGATTGTGAAGATTGTATGGAAGCAGCTTTGGATGTGCCTGATATGAGGGCATGCACAGAGAATGAATGGATGCTTGTTATGACAGATGATGATATTTTGCAACAAGTTTGCAAAATGTTTAGAAATGGGTTGCCCCATGAGAAAATGTTGTCTCTGTTGTTGCAACCTTGCTATAAAATAAGTAGTGAGATTTCTATTGAAGATGTAATCTTATTACATACAGATAAGATTATTCCACCACATTCAGTCAGAGTGTATATTGTCAAGAAGGCACATGAGGGCCATTTGGGTATGTCCATTACCAAAGTCATAATCATGAAACATTTTGGTGGCCAGGAATAAATGTGGAGGTGGAGGAAGTAATTGGCAATTGTTGTGTTTGTAGATTGACAGATAAAAACTTGAAATTGGTCACAGCTCCTCTTATGTCCATCAAGTGTCCAGACAGGCATGGGAAAAGTTAGGGCTCGACCTGATGGGACCTTATGATGTGTTATCTTCTGGTAATAAGTACATTTTGGTGTTGATGGATTATGTGTCTAAATGGCCTGACTACAGTAGTGGTTGACTTCCTTAAAGAAACGTTTATGAGAGAAGTTTTCCCAGAGACTCTCATTTCAGATAATGGTACTCAATTTGTTTGTCATGATTTTGAAAAGTTTGTGGAATCTTGTTGCATTAAACATTTGAAGAGTTCTCTTTATCATCCACAATCCAATGGTTTGGTGGAGAGAATGAATCGGAATGTGGGTGAGTGTATTAAGTGGGCCAAACATTTACACCGTGATACAGAGAAGTCTTTAAATAGTATGATTTGATTTTACAGGACAACACCTCACTCATCTAGTAAAGATTTTTCTTTTGAGTTTAGACCAGCATGGATGGCAAAGTGGTCCAAAAAAATTCTGATGTGACAAGTTTGATGCAGATGGTAAGAGAAAACATGAATCACATTCAACAAAAACGAAAGAAATGGCATGACACCAAAAGGGTGTCAAATTAACACCTTTACAAGTTGGAAATATGGTTCGTATTAGGTCACAGATACACGTTAAAAAGGGGAAGAGCAAATTTGGGAGACCTGTTAGAGTTTCGAAGATTCCTGGCAATGCCATTCAAGTTGAATACGGTCATTGGTGGAATCTTGCTAAAGTTGTAAAGATAAAAAGTTGCTGTCAAGCTGGTGATCCAGAAACTGAACAAGTTGGTGTGAAAAGACCCAATGAAAAAAATGATGAGGGAGAGAGGAATAGTAATAAGAAAGAGTCTCAGAAACATAGGCCCTCATTACGACCCTGACGGTTGGTGATAAAGTGGCGGTAATACCGCCAACAGGCTGGTGGTAATTACCACCAAATTATGATCATGGCGGAAAGGTCTCCGAAAGACAGCCAATGTACCACACCGACCGCCAGGGCAGAAACCACATCCAACACAGCGGGAGCTGCCTACAGCGAGGCAGAAGTCAATGTTCCGCCCACCATATTATGACCAGGCATTCCACCACCTTTTCCGGGGCAGTACCAATGCCATCAAAAGCCTTGCAGAAACTGAGCTCAGAAGTGAAAGGACTCACCATTGGAGACACAGGTAAGAACCACGCCACCAGGGAACCTGAACTGAATGTTTTCCCTATGTTATTCTACGTTCTGCTCCACCACGAACAACTAAGCAGTGAAGACGATGACTGTGAGTACAGCCGCCTAGCACACAAGGGAAGGGGGGAGGAAAAAGAGAGTGACACACACATGCCCAACACACACCCCACACACACACACCAAACACACAACCAGATGCATTAAAAAACAATTTGACCCAGCAACTTAGCTGAATAATGCAAGGACAAAACAATGTCACAAAAAGGTACAGAAAAAGGGACACAGCCCAGTCCTCAATTTTCGTAGGCCACATGCCAATGTCCAATGCCATACATGTCACCTGCTTCAACACAGAGAGAACACTGCAGGGGCATCCCTTTGTAAACAGGCAGTCACCTCAGGGGGACAGGGGACCACCTCAGACAGGAGATGTAACAAGACCACTGGTTCTGGAGGAGGCAACGTGCCCTGTGCTTGATCCTGGGGAGTGATGGGCCACAGTCTCACAAGTGGGTATCAAACCCACTGGTTCTAGAGTGGACAGGCCACACAGCAACCCATGGACGCAGGATTACGTACCGTCCGTCGGCAGTGATGGCTGCACAGTGGTGGTGCTGCTGGTGGGGGGAGGCTCCTGCCCATCCCCTGCAACCTCGGATGGCTGCACAGTGATGGTGCTGCTGGTGGGGGGAGGCTCCTGCCCAACCATGGTTGTAGGTGGGGGCTCCGTCACAGTTTGTGGTCCAGGCTCCTTGCCCTTCCTGCCTGCTGGAACGGGCTCCTTGTTCTTCCTCCCTGTTGGTGCAGGCTCCTTGCCCTTCCTGCCTGCTGAGGGAGGCTTCTTGATCTTCCTGCTTGCTGGGGCAGACTCCTTGGCCTTTCATGTGGCTGGTGCAGGCTCCTTCTCCATCATTACATGTGGCCTGGATCCCTTTCCACCACGAGGGGGTGCGGTTAGGACTGGGCCTGTGGACTGTGTGGCTGAGCTGCATGGCTGGGTTTGTGATACCCTGCCCATACGTGCAGGACGGGGAGGGATAGGGAAGAGGTCAATGGTGGATAGGAACACTTTTTTAGAGACATTGGGGCGGGAGGAGGGAGAAGGAATGGGAGTGGAGGATGAGGGAGTGGTTGTTGGAGGTGTCTGCTGCTTTTACGTGCAGGTGCATGGGTTGTATGCTGTTGTAAGGCGGATGGCTTTCGGGTGTCTGAGTGCTTGTGTTTGTGTACCTTAGTAGGGTGGAACAGACACAGTGGGAGAGGACAGACGGGACGTGTGCATGGATGTTCTGGATGTGTCTGCCAGTTAGGTGTGTGTTCTGCTTGGTGTGGTGATGATGCTGGTAGTGGATGATGATGTAGTGCATGCAGGTGTGTGTGTGGATGTGGCTGGGAGGGAGGTGGTGGAGGGGGAGGAGGTGGAAACAGTGGAAATAGTGGATGTTTGTGTGTCTGCAACTGGATGGTGTTTGTGTGAGTGCATGTGGGATGAAGTGTGGTGCTTGTGTTTGCCTGTGACACTCTTGGGTGTTGTCTTGCGTGCATGATCATCTGTATGTGTGGTTGAGATAGGTTGGGGTTGAGGGGAGTGGGACTGGGCAGTGGAAGTTGGAGGGGGGACGGTTGAAACAGGGACAATGGCGGCCATCAGAGAGGAGGCCAGAGCCTGAATCAATCTCTGTTGGGCCGCCAATCCAATGTGAATGCCCTCAAGGAATGGTTTAGATTGTTGAATCTGGGCTGTCGATCACCATTTACACACACATGGCCCAGCACAAAGCCTGTACACCACCAAGAGGACATCCACCTGCCCCCCTTACACAAGGCCATCACACAAACAACTCCATGCATTCCTGCCACATGCATCGTGCTAACAGTGTACTCACCTGTTGGTCTGGAGGGCCATACAGCAGTCCATACTGGGGTAGGACCCCATCCACCAGTCTCTCCAACTCCTCCGAAGTGAAGGCTGGGGCCCTTTCCCTGATCACATGGGCCATGGTAGGTTCCAGACACAGGTCATAGCAGCACATGCAGTTTAGGTCCTCTCCTATGGAAGGTCAGGTAACAAGTGAGGAATCAGATAGAAAATGGCGGTCACGTCCACAGCAGTGCATACCATCACCGCCAGAGTAGATCACCTTTGGCCACTGTAACTCATAGGGCCTAATGTGAGCCAATGAGGAGTTGCACAGCGGTTCCCGACCGCCTCCCGCAACGGTGCACAACTTCAGCGGAATTACCTCACTTCCACCTGTCCCTCCACACAGAACAGGTGGATGCCATTTCAGGGTGGGAGCAGGCCCTGGAATAATGCTGCGTCACAGGCGATATTAGTGCATACTGGACAAATCACAATGACCCATTTCATGTTTACAGGATGCAAAGCTCTGGTCTGGTTCCATTGTTCAGTTTGTGACCAGCTCCTCACTCCTTTGTCCCTTAGCTACCTGCCACAGTGGATGAATAGGAGATGGAGACATACCCTCATGTATAGACCCCTGGTGGACTTGGCTACACTGGAGGACAGGCACATAATACTCACCTATAGACTGGACAGGGTCACAATCACTGAGCTGTGTGCCCAATTGGAGCCTGACCTGATATCTGACATCTGTCACTCCACTGGGATCCCCCTCTTGTGCAAGTGCTATCTGTACTCCATTTCTTGGCAACTGGTTCTTTCCAAGTGACAGTGGGCTTGGCAGCAGGAACGTCACAGCCAATGTTCTCAAACGTACTGACAAGAGTGTTGGCTGCCCTGATAAAACACATGTGCAGTTACATTGTTTTCCTCCAGGTTGAGGATTTGGCCACAGTGAAGGCCGAGTTGTATGCAATGGGACATATCCCCAACATAATTGCGGCGATAGATGGAACACATATCGCATTTGTAACCCCCCCCCCCTCCCGCCGGCAGAATGAGCAGGTGTTCAGGAATCGTAAGAGTTTCCACTCTATGAATGTTCAGATGGTGTGCTTAATGGACAAGTACATCTCCCACTTCAGTGTTAAGTCTCCTGGGTTGGTACACAATGCCTTTTCCTGAGGAATAGCAGCATCCCAAATGTGAATGCCCAACTACAGAGGCACAGGGTGTGGCTAGTAGGTGGGCCCTGGATCCCAGTATATGTTGGTGTATGGGTACGGTGTGGGCCATATAGGATAGTGTGTGGCTAAATGTTGTCCCTCAATATTTACAGGTGACTCTGGTTACCCAAACCCATCATGGCTGCTGACCCCTGTGAGGAATGCCAGGACAAGGGCAGAAGAACATTATAATGAGGCACATGGGTGAACCAGAATGATAAATATAAGGACCTTTGGCCTCCAGAAGGCCAGGTTCCAGTGCCTCCATCTAACAGGTGAATCCCTGTGCTACTCACCAAATAACGTCTGCCAGATAGTGGTGGCTTGCTGCATGTTCCATAACCTAGCCCTCAGACACCATGTCCCATTCCTCCAGGAGGAGGAGGCTGGAGATTCCCGTGTGACAGCAGTAGACCCTGTGGACAGTGAGGATGAGGAGACAGAGGATGAGGATGAGGGCAACAGAACTAATGTGATCCAACAAAACTTCAAATGACACACAGGTAGGACAAAGTTACTTCACATTTCAATGAGTTTTGTTTTAATTTGTGTGGCAGTGGCATGCTGATATTTGCAACTTCTATGCCCATTTACTGTTCCCTCTGGCAGTTAATTTTGCAGATGTTGGTGACCTGATATATACTCCTGGTGTGATCACTACAGCCAGCTACAAGCTAAATGTTTCTCTGGTCTGTTGATGTTATGTTAAGTGAATTTGTATGTTGTTTTTGTGTATGAAGAAAGGAAGATGTGCAGTACTATGAGTATTATTGTTATGATGTAATACATTCTGATGCTGAGCTGTTGAGCAGGAACATTCTTAGAATGTTGGTATTGGAAGTGTTGGACAGTTATTGTATGAACTGAAGATGCTCTGGATGTTCACTGGTAGTGCTGCTCCACAACCTTGTAGTCTCCACTAATAAAACAGTACATATCTTCATCCCATGGTCAGAGTACGTACTACAGTTCTTCAACAACCCAAGGTACCCAGAGCCAATAAATGAGCTGTACCTTGCAATGGGTTCTCATTGTATACCTGGTATACAACAATTAATTTAGCAAAATATAAAGAGTGAAAAATAAGGATTCAGAAAATCTATGTATTTCCAAAATGGGCACAAGCTGTGGAGTTTAGAAGCAGTGGATATTTGAACATCTTTGAATTTAGGGGTACCCATACTAGCATGTGAATTGTAGGGCATTTCTCAAAATGATTTATTTCTTACATATCATCTTGTATTTGGAAGGCACAAATGTAGAGGAACATAATTGGCAATAACACTTGTTCTTCTATTCTGTGTTCCCTCATTTCCCCGATAAAAATGGTACCTCACTTGTGTGGGTAGGCCTATTCTCTACGACAGAAAAAAAAAAAAACGCAATGTGGACACATTACATTTTTCCAATGAAAATGTATCTGTTTTTTGCAAAGTGCCTACCTACCTTCGGATTTTGGGCTCTAGCTCAGCCGCCACTTAGGGAACCCTACCAAACTCACATGTTTTTGAAAACTAGATACCTAGGGAAATTCAGGGTGGGGTGACTTGTGGGGCTCTCACTAGATTCTGTCACCCAGGTTCCTTTGCAAACCTCACAATGTAGCAAACAAATCACGTTTTCCCTCAACTTTTGGTGATGAAAACTTCTGAAATCTGAGGGAAGCCACAACCTTCCTTCCACCCAGCATTTCCCCAAGTCTCTCAATTGAAATGGTATCTCACTTGTGTGGGTAAGCCTAGTACCCGCAACAGGAAAGGCCCAAAAACGCAATGTGATCCCATTGCATTTTTCAACTGAAAACAGACTTGTTTTTGGAAAAGTTCCCAGCTGTGGATTTTGGCCTCTAGCTCAACCACTACCTAGGCAAACCTACCAAACCTATACATTTCTTAAAGCTAGACACCTAGGAAAATCCAGAATGGGGTGATTTGTGGGGCTCTCGCCAGGTTCTGTCACTCAGAATCCATTGCAAACCTCAAAATTTGGCTAAAAAAAACACATTTTCCTCACATTTCAGCAATGCAAGATTCTGGAATCTGAGGGGAGCTACATATTTCCTTACACCCAGAATTCCCCCAAGTCTCCCAATAAAAATGGTACCTCACTTGTGTGGGTAGGCCTAGTTCCCACGACAGGAAACGCATCAAAACACAATGTGGACACCTCACATTTTTCTGATGAAAACAGGTGATTTTGTTTTGCAAAGTGCCTAGCTGTGGATTTTGGCCTCTAGCTCACAAGGCACCTAGGGAAACATCTCAAAGTTATACTTTTTTTTAAACTAGCCACCAAGAGAAATCCAGAATGAGGTGACTTGTGGTGCTCTCAACAGATTCTGCCACCCAGAATGCTTTGTAAACTTCAAAATGTGGCTAAAAAAAACATTTTCCTCATATTTCAATTTCTAATTAGTCCTGGGATCTAGAACTGTTAAGGGAAACCTACTAAACTCAGACATTTCTAAACAATAGACACCCAGGGGAGTCCACAGATGTGTGGCTTGTGTGGATTCCCCAAAGTTTTTTTAAGCAGAATACCCGGCAAAGGTGAAATGTTGAATAAAAAACATATTTTTCATACAGGAATATACATGGATCCACAAACATTTTACCAATTGGCGTTCCCCAACTTGTCCTGATAAAATCGTTAGCCCACTGGTGTGCATGGGCCTAGTGCACGTGACAGGAATAGATCACAAAAGAGTCAATGGTAGACCATGCATGAGGGCTACTGTTGACCCTTGAGTAATCTATTCCTGACTCAGGCACTAGGCACTGGCACACAATTGGGGTTGTGTTTTTATCAGGACAAGTTGGAAAACACTGGGTGGTAGGATTTATTACACTTACTCTGGTTCTCATTGGCAATCATGGTGGTCCTTGTGTAGCATACATGTGTTCCCTAACAAGCACTTCAAAATTCAGTCACAGATTTAACATTTTGCAACACAGTACTTAATGACAATGTGGCATATGTTCTGGCCACTAGTATGTGCAGTGTTTGGACTATAATGCACTTTAATAAAAAAGAACACCTACAATGTTCCGAGGGTGGAAAAAGGTGTCAAGCAGGCCGTAAGGAAGTCCATGATTTCCTGAAGTAGTTGAACTAATATTCTGTGGCTGCTTGTCGAATGAAGCAGTGGCCCATGTACGTTTGGTATCCATGCACAGCCACTGAAAGGTTTACCTAACAGCAGCTCCGCCTCAGTCAATTTCCCAGAACTGTGCTGTAGTATAACACAGCGTAAGGCAAATAGGGAAACAGAGGCCTGGCTGAGATGTGCACTGGGGACACTAAACACAACTCTCCTACCTCTTTCCCTGTTTTGAGCACACTTTACATTGACAAGATGGTTGATCCTTTTTGGGTGTTTTAGGAATGCTATAGGCAAAGTGTCACTCCTGCAGCCTTGCCACATCCTCCAAAACATATGAAGTGGAGGCTGCTGCTTCTCTAGCAGCAGTGAGGTTTTCAATTAAAGACAACTGCAAGTCAAGGAAAGACATAAGTGTTCCTGTTGTTGTCTGACAATATCCAACATAAGCATTGTATATTGCCATCTGGATCAAGTGGGTAAACAGTTTCTTGTACTAACACACAGTATGGTTGAAGAACCTGGTTGTTCTTGTCTACTTCATCCATGTACTTATTATAATCAAGTATACAGGTGGGCTTGTGGACTTTGGCCATCTGACCCGAAACCATGATGGGGGAAGAGCTCTCATTATGAGTTGAAGGGAGAAGATATACATCACGACTATCTGGGACTTGACTGCGAGCAGTTCATTGGAACACAACACAGTAATCTGGGATTTCTGGAGCTTTTTGCAAACAAGCTCCTGCAGGAATCCTTTGCAGTTACAACAAACTGTACCACAGGCCACAGTGCCGGCTTTGTAGAGCTCACTGAACATCTCTACTCCTGCATAGGTATTGCCACATAACGTTATAACCTGTGTGAAGGAATGGCTGGACAAGCTGCCATACAAACTTCCCTAACTCCCTACCCCTAACGTGGGAGGTCAACCTATAGGCTTTAGCAAGGAGTCCTTCCTGTATACACTCTCAAGCTGTACACATAGGCATAAGAGCTCTCACACAGCATGTACAGATTGATGCTATAGCAAGCTCTTTTGCACGCAATGTACTGTGTGAGCAGCAGACGCCCTTTGTAAAAGATCAAGGACTCATCGACTGCTATATTCTTTCCAAGAGTATAGATCTTGGGAAACCTAGCAGATAAATGTTCCATGACAGGCCGAATTTTGAACAACCTGTCATGGTACGGATGGTCCTGGGACAATGCAGTAAAATTGCCATTGAAATGCAGCAGGTACTGCAATAGCAAAAAAGATCTCTGCTCATGTATGGTGCAAAAATGGGGGTTACCCAAACTGTGTGAGTCATCCAGTAGGACCTGAAGGTGGGTTTCTGCACTAACCCCATTTGGAGCGTAAGGCCCAAAAATATCTTCAACTCCAAAAGCGAAGTAGGAGTCCACTGGAATACCCTAGAACCGGGCCGCAGAGTACCTCCATGCTCCTTCAAAAATTGTTCTGCACACAGATTTGTTTGCTGCACAATTAGTTGAAGGAAGTCAACATCTAAAAAGAGATGGACATAGTTGACTGGAAAAAAGTTGGCCGAATCGACTTTACATCCAGCGTCACCAGCAAAAGGAGAAATTTGGGGCTGAACTAAAACAGGGGGCAGCCAAGAGAGCACTCTGTGCTTGTCGCTGCTTGTAGCTGCACACACCTGCTCTCTAGGTTGGGCTAACCCGCTGTTGTCCCGCTGTACAGACTGTGCTTGCGAAGGGACAGTATAACTATCCTCATCGTCACCCTCAGAATTACTGGAAGAGGTGTCATTGGATGGGACTCCGCCGACTGAAAAATCACTCCCAGATTCTGATCCATTGTCCTCTCCCTCAGATGCTGTCTCAGTAACGGTTGTCTCAGTCTCTGATCCTGCGTCAGAGCTGTCCACCATAACCCGAATTACGGCTTTAGCAGCAGCAGTCATCCAACGAGACGCCATCTCTGCTACTGGCTAAACTGCCCCCCTAAAATACTAGCCTACACAGAAGGCAGATATGTTGTCAGCAAAATTGCTGGTGTGTGTGTGTTTGTGAGTGTGTGTGATGTGTGCAACAATAACTGTCGGTCACCTTACTTTTGCTTCCTCCTTCAAACAGCAGGTTGTCTGAAGACACTGAAAACCCCCCAAAAAAGACACACTATTACTTTACCTTTGCCACATACTCAGCCTCACATCTTTTATTGTTGGTGGCATCCAGTGCAACAATCATTTTTGGTGCTCCCGTCTCATGATCTCCTCCTTTTACCCCCTAGCAAAAGTGCCCTTCATCTCTCCAAATTCCCTTTGCATATACATTTCATTTGTTTTAAAGTGCAGGTAATGGCTGGCCTTACTAATCCACTCAGCTATTCACATATGATACAGATCTGTTCTTTTCAGCATGCATACAAACCTTTTGGGCTACTTTTTGGTGTCAAAACTGCCACTAGGCAAAAGTGCGATCTCTTTCTTTAGAAGAAACATAATCACAAGATTTATCTTGACATTTTTATTGCTGCCTGACACTGTCTGTGCCTGGAATCTTGTATATATATATATATATATATATATATACATATATATATATATATCTTTGAAAAATACCTCTTGCTATATGTACACACATATATGTACATATAATATATATATATATTTGTGTATGTATGAGAGAGAGACTCTCTTTCTCTATATCACTTTTTATTTTATATATGTGTAGTTTCGCTGTGGGTTGATCGCTGCCCCCAGCAAAACCAGATATCTATAAAACAAACTGATATATATATATATATATATATATATATATATATATATATATATACATAAAGAGAGAGAGATAGAGAGAGGGGGAGAGATATGTCTCTCTCTCCCTCTAACTATATATATATATATATATAAATATACACACACACATATATATATATATATATATATATATATATATATATATATATATATATATACACACACACACACATATATATATATATATATATATACATATATATATATATATATATATATATATATATATATATATATATATATATATATATATATATATATATATATATAGCATTGTAATCACCTAAATCTTTCTTATGAGGCACAGTACCACTTGACAGACCCCACAGAGATCACAGGTGATGGAGGCACATTTACTTTTGTGCGTGGCGGCCCACTTACACAGGGGCCGACCCCAGTAAACAAGATCCCTGGGGCCTAAGACTTTTTCCTGGCCGTGCTACGATCGATGGCCAAGAAACGGTGCCAGGAAGGCATCGATGGAGAGGAGAGATGCTCCCCTTTCCATCTATGCCTCCATGGCATCTGGGAAGGCTGTTTTGGCCTTTTTTTGCCCGCTGGTCTTTTTAACAAAATAATTATTAATAAATTGGTCATAATTATAAATCCAAAGATCAATATTAATATATCTTTAGAAATGTTTGTGACTTTGGGAACAGTTGTTTTATCCTTGGCTTATGTGTCATTCATTATTGCTAGACCAAACCTGGCTCAATGAACCTGAACATGGATGAAGTCCATCTCAACTTTCCACCCTATGCCATATCCCTCGGATTCACCTTGCACACTGATCACATCCTCAATGACTACATCATCAAAAAGAATGAGATGGTATAGTACAAGCTCTTTCTTCCAAAGAAAGTAGTTTTTTCTCCCAGAAAGTGACTTCAGAACAATCATTCAGGATTGTGTGCTCTTGATGGTGGTAATGACATACTCCACTGCTCAAAATACTCCAGAATGCCTCTCCTCATGGGCATCCTACAAGTAGCTGCATACTTTACCTGCACCTTGATGGAACTCTTTGGGCTGACATGGCCAGCTGGCAACAGACTGGTGAGAAGGAAATATAAAAAATTAAAGTACAAGGTAACAGACCTTCTCCATCTATACACTCAGGATCTAGAATGATATCCCATTATGCATCAAGACTGCCCCAAACGGGCTTCATTTTAGTAAAGAGCTGAAGACTAAGGTCCAGATGTACAAAAATGCAACTTGGCAATTCTTAAATAGCAACTTCATAGAAATCGCTATTTAAGAAATGCAAAATGCTATGTACAGAGATACAGATTTCCTAATAGCGATTCCTACAAAGTAGGAATCACTATTAGAGAATTAGTATTAACAAATCTCATTGCATTTGAGTCAATTGACTGGTTTTGTGTTTCCTAAATAGTGATTACTTATTAAGAAATCTCCATTTAGGAAATGCAAAACCAGTGAAGCAAAGGGCAAAAGGACCCCCTTATAGCACCTCAAAAATAGGGGTACACCTGTAGAGCACACATATGCCTAAGGTGCATGTGTGTTCTCCATTGCAATTTAAAAAAAAGCACTTTGGGGTGCTTTTTTAAAATTGCACCTGGTTACCACTGACTTCAAATCAGAGGTAATTGCATCTCCTAAATGCCTAAATCGCATTAAGGAAAAGCTTTGTACATAAGAATAGGAATCACAAATAGGGAATCCCTATTTGCGATTTCCTATTTTGGCAATCGCAACTTAAGATTTTTTCAAGGTATAAATTGCAATTTGCGATTCCTTAAAGACCTTTGTACATACGAAAAGGCTGTTTTTGCATCTCTTAACTGCCCGAAATACCGATTTGGACTGAAGTGTAAAAAGGCTTTGTACATCTGGCCCATACTTCTTTAAAGAACACTAAATCATGATGCAGTAATAGAACATTTTCGCTCTTCTAGGTCAATACCCCTCCACTCACATGTTTGGTGGGTATTTGGCTTGGACATTGCACAGAGCTAGAAGCTCACAGCCCAAATTTATGTTTTTAGGGGAAAATCAAAGTCTAGTTATTAGCCTCATAGCATAATATATTTGTAACTGGTTGGACTTTATGCATGCTGGACAGCTCACAATATGTTTGTTTATGAATTTGCATGATTCTTTAAAACCAAGTTTAGTGTTATGACATTGTGTTAAATTTGATCTGTAGCAATAGGAGCTAGATGCAGAGTGACGTAAATCATTACACACAGAGCTTGGAGAGTCCCGGTATCTATTGCAGGGGGCAGTTCACAGAAAGTTTCCCATTCACAGCCATCCAAAATCAAATACAAATAATTTACAAAGGCACTGAGGTTTCTCACAATAACACTTTACTAAATGGATGTTATCCATGTCAGCATTTTGGAGACTCTTTGTTCAATCATAAGGCTATAGCTATTGTTTCTCCAAAAACAACATTAGTCATTTGTATTTGTTTATCATGTTTTTGTTTCATTGTGTTTCCAGTAAGGCAAAGCCAGCATGCAGTGAAATTAATTTTACCTTTTAGTGGGTCTATGAAATGGCTTTGCTTTGGGTATGTGGATGTACGTTAGTATGTCATTAAGAGCATTGTGATTTTTTTCGTCTCTTGAGCATTTTATTATACAAAATTCATGATTCTGTCGTATATATGATACAGAGGAGGAGCTCACTTAGTGTTGTGAATTGTACAATATTGGTAGACTTTTTTGAATGAATTTGAGGTATGAGGAAAGACCGCATATCTAGTGCTGTGGTTATGTATGATTTAACAATGTTGCATTGCTTTGTGATGGAAGAAATGGCAATTTAGTGGTGCAGTGTCGTGGAAGGTTTGGCCATCTGGTAGTGAAGTGTCATGAATAGTCTTTGGGTCGCATTACAACTTTGGCGGTCCAACCGTCAGCGGTTTCACCCCTTATCGTATTACGATGTTTCCACCCGCCTGACCGGTAGAAACACTGTATTACAACGTTTCTGGTGATCAGTCCAGCAGAGACAGTGAGACGGCATTGGCCAATGCCGTCGCACATCAGCATTACAGACAGAGTGAATTTGAGGGGTGCTGACAGGGTGGCACTGCAGTGCTCACAACATGGTCGTGGGAAGGGCGGCGCCCCCGTGTCATCCCTATTACTGGCTTTCTGTCAGCATTTCATGGAAAGGCTAGCAGAAAGTGAAGTCGTAATCACCACAACGGTGCTGCAATGGACACTGCTGTGGCAGAACACGCCACCACCCCATCGGGATCGGTGATCCCGGCAGTGGTGGTGATCCCCTGGCAGTCTGAACACCAAGATCATAATCTGGCAGTCAGACCGCCAGGAGTGTGGCTGTCTGACTGCCACTACGAGGTTGGCTAAAGCCCGCCAAACGTGTAATGAGGCCCTTTGTCTTTAAACTTTGGTGCTGAAATGTGTAGATCTCCACGTATTTGCAATTGTATCGTGTGGATGCAAAATACATTCACTGGTGGACGGTGACAACTATAAATGTGTGATTATTTACCCAAGAACATTATCTTACATTTGAGGCCTGACTTTGCACCAGAGGACTTCTTCACTCAGCCATAGAGAGTGTTTTGGAGGCTTGAATGAAAGTGGATGGACTCTGAAATCCCATTTGAAAGGTTAGGAGTGAATACCTCACTACACACTCACAGATATGCACAGCCTGTCCTCACACAATACAAAGGAATTATGTGGGGTTTATTACACCCATGCATCTAGCCTATATCTGCAGTCCTTATGCACATAATGTTAGTGAATATCCCCAAAATATGTTTATACTAAAACACAATACAAATATCTGTGATCGGCAACACATTTATTTATTTTTGTATTTTCATTTCATTTTCAGTTCAAATGCTATGATTCCATTGTGTGTCTTGAAGGTCATTATGCATTGCTTTTAAGTTACATACAGATGCAGGCTACAATCTAATTGGATCATATGAAGTATTATTTGTCTATTATATGAGGCAGACATTTAGCTCTTTATAATATAACTGTTATAACTGTTGGACCTGATATCCGAGGTGTATTTTCCCCCCAAAACAGCCCTTCCTGAAGGGTCACTCCAAACTTTTTACCTTCTGTCCTCATGCTTGTACTGTCTTAATTTTTGCTGCCTTTAGGACTGTGCACAATTTTCCCACTACTAATCAGTGCTAAAGTGCTCGTGCTTTCTCCTTTAAAGATGGTAACATTGGCAAACACCCAATCGGCACATTTAATTTACATATAAGTCCCTAAGACATTGGTACTATATGTAACCAGGGCCTGTAAATTAAATGCTACTAGTGGGCCTACAGCACTTAGGGGCAGATTTATGGAAAGTGTCACTGCACTGAGTGCAGCGCCACTTTCCATGTGGCCCTTAGCAGCCCCCCCTTACCGCCACCATATGTGAGCCGTATTTAAAATACGGCGCACCAGGCGCAGGGTAGGAGGCAATTGCGGCATTCCACATGACTCTATTGATGTACCCTGCATGAGTAGCGCCACAATATTGGCGCTACTCCTGCAGAGTACCAAGGGCTCCATTCTAAAGAATGGAAGCCCCCTTTTAATGTCTGCTCTTGAGCTGGCGTTAAAAGTGCCGTAAAAAATGGCGCATGGAAATCCCATACATTTCCTTACGCCATTTGTCCGGCTCCCATAATGGGGGAACGCCGCCTTTGCATACATTATGCCTGGGGCAGGCATAATGTAGTGCAAAGGGTTGCAGGGTGGTGCAATGCATGCATTGCGCCAACCTATAAATACGGTGCCGAGATTTAGGCCTCGTTGGGCCACATTAACGTCATAAAAAATGACTTTAATGTGGTGCAAGGTGGCGCTAGGGGACTATATATATCCCCATTACTGTGCCACCCACTTAAATAGGCCTTTAAACATATTTCAGGCCTGCCATTTCAGCCTGTGTGTGAGGTTTCAAACTTCCATTTTCATTTTGAAAAATACACATTTTGCCAGGCCTTAACCTTTCTTTTTAATACATATGTCACCTCTAATTTAGCCCCCAAACAGCCCAGACGGCATGGTGCAGTGAATTTAAAAAGCTGGTTTTGAGTCACAATTCTGAAAATGACACTTTTAGAAAATTTGCATTTTCTTGCTTTAACCATTTGGTGCCTGCAGCCTGTATCCTGGGTTACTTTATTATATGTATCCTTGGTCTTTGTGTATTTCTCTCAGACAGTGAGACAAAAGTAGAATAGGTGCTGACAGGATGGGTCATCTGTGACCTGAAGGGGGTGGGGAGCTGTCAAATACCACACTTGCAAAATATAAATGTTCTGACATAGCACACTCAAAAAGGCCCATATTTATACTTTTTCATGCGAAAGTGAGTCAGCGCATTTTCGCGTGAAAAAGTATAGCGTCACTTCAAGATGCCAGCCAGGCCCCATATTTATGGAATGGCACTAGTCAGCGCTAATGCCCTGTTAGTGTCCTTGTACAGAACACTAACAGGGAGGAGGAAGCGGAGGAGAAACTAGAGCTTGTGCGACGAATTATGGAGCTACACTGTTTAGATGCAAATAAATACCTCTAAGAAGTGTAGCGCCATTTTCTGGGGCACAACCCCCATGGACATGGCTCCTGTCTTAGTAAAGGCAGGAGCCATGCCCACCACCCCAATGGCCATTGCGATCAGCACCATGCAGGGGGCTCAAAGTCAGGGCCCCGAGCGTGAATTTTTGAAAAAAGAATACTTACTGGGACTTACTTGGGATGGGTCCCCCATCCTGTGGTGTCCCTCTGGTGTGGGTGGGGGTGTCCCTGGAGCCAGGGAAGGGCACCTGTGGGCTCTTTCCATGGTCTCTGACCATGGAAATATGCCTTCAGGTCCACTAATGTCTGCCCATACCCAGGCATTAGGGACAAGCTTAGCGCCATTATATAAGGCTCCCATCCCCCCATGCTGGATTTTAGCACGGGATAAATATGGCGCTAAGGCCATATCGTCCTTTTCTGGACAGGAATGCCTACCTTGCATGTAATTGACGCAAGGTAGGTTTTCATGCCCAGAAAACTCCATAACTTTGGCACTAGACGTGTCTAGTGCCTTGGTATAAATATGGAGTTAGGTTTGCACTGAATTAACGTAAAAAAATGACGCTAATTCAGTGTAAACCAAGTATAAATATAGGCAAAAGTCTTTTGACAAGCTGGGAGCTGGGCAGGGAGGCAGGAACTTCCAGACATCTCTGAAGTGGAAACCTCCAGAATCTTCTACTTCAAAGCTGGTGCCAGGTATAAATATTGGACCATGAGACCCAACTCTTCAGTACACTGCTGGACCTGTGGAAACTTCAGAAGGAATGTTGTGCTGCTCTGCTGTGAGGACTGTTACTCTGCTGTCCTGCTTCTCTACTGCCCTGCTGTCTGAGTGAAAAGGACTGGACCTTCATCTTGAACCCAGGACCCTAGAGTGATTCCTACCACAAGCCATGCACCTGGACTCTGTCTGCTGTGAGTCCTACCCCCCAAGTGGTGCCACCACAGCCCAAGAATCCTTGGCAGTGGGCCTGAAGGTTTTCGCCCAGCCCATCTGTGTTCCACGCAGAACTGATGTAGTGTTATGCATCATCCCACAGCTCCGCATCAAACCACCGCTGTGCAATGCATCCCTGCGGCTCTTTGGAACCGCCACTGCACTATGCCTCCTCGATGCAGGAGCTTTCATTGCAGCCCTGCAACCCCTCAGAATCACTGCTGCATGACACATCCTTGATGCATGACCTTGTATTGCACCCCCCAGCTACCAGGAATCACTGTTTTTTGACACCTCCTTGATGCAGTACCTCACATCACAGCTTATAGCCTTTCATAACCGCAACTGCAGAATGCATCCACCACACAGTATCTCACAATGCTCCGCAAACCGGATTTAAGGTACTTTGTTCAGTGGGCCTAGCTCAATTTGATACCTGAAAGGAATTAAGGTTGCTGCTTAAGTAGTAGGGTTTAGCCTCCTCAACCAGTGACCCAGTTTCCTACATTGGAGTTCAGTGGTAAGATGGGGACTTGTGTTCATGCAGTGCCATACAGTGATTTTGTATAACACTAAAATCCCAGATAAATAATTTAAGATTATTTTAAATTTGTTTTAAATTGATTGGCTCTTTTTGCTTTTACTAAATTCACCCTCATTCTACCTGAATGTCTGTGTCTGTGACCACACCCCAAAAAGGATGACATTTGAGCTTGACAACATGGTTGTTTACACTATGGCTGAGCTCAAGGTGTTTCATGAGGAGAATGGACTTCCAGCCAAAAAAAAACACCAGGAAGCTGGAGCTCGAGAAGGTTCTGAGGGCCTGGGTGAAAGTTCATCAAACACTGGTAGCAGCAAAGGATAACCAGGAAGGGAAGGATGATGTGGAAGAGCAAGTGTAAGACCTGGCAGAGGTCTTGAGTTGCAGCGCCCAGAAGAGCAGGCAACAGGCCACAGGAGTGGTGCCCTCTGCCAGGCCAGTGAGTGGTATATCTTCCAAGAGTCTGGCCCCAGAGGAGCTGGAGGACAGGAAGACTGAGAGAGCTCAAGCTTCAGTTGGCCAAACTCAAATTGGAGTCAGAAGAAAGAAATGCTAAGCCTGAGTATCAATGGGTGGTGGGTGGGGGTTCTGAGAGACACAAGAGCCAGCATGACAACTGTCAGGTATAATCTGGTGTCCTCAGGGCAGGTAGTCCCTAATATCTTCCACCAGGTGGTAGTAGATGACATCCATGAGAGTCACTACCCTGTGGTTCTGGTTCCCTATGGATGGGAATAGTCTCAGGTTCCTTGAGGGTAGCTGTGAGCCCATCCATGCCTGTGTTTTGTTTACTCAGTAATGAGATGGTGCACACCATCTGGAATAAGGTGGAGCTTTGGACCCATCTAGAAATGGTGAGGTTTCCTGAGGAGGGGTACGGGTTGGCATGGTCCATCATCATCTGAGAGGGTAGTCAGGAAGGCCTGGAGGCTGGAAGAATGGCCCAGGTGCCTACCAAAAAGAGAAAGAGCAAGGGGCATTGGAATCCCACTCTGGGGGGAGTGCAGCATTAGGGTGAAGCCCTGGAACCTACAGGGGAGGATACTGCTGTCCTGAGAACCCTAACTGAACGGAACAATTGGAAAAAAAGGAGGTCCAACCAGGGAGGAATTCTGCAGAGTGCAGAAGGAATTCCCTACTATGGAGGGTCTGTGGTTGCAGGCCAAGATCCAGGCAGCTTGCGGCACCTCTGGTGATCACTTGGTTTACTGGTAGAATGATCTCTTATAGAGCGAGTCTAAGGTTCCTAAGCCTGGTGCAAAGACAAGTGTGGGCTAACATACAAGTTCTCCATAGCCTATCAAATCCAAACCAAGGCGCTTGTTAAGAGGTTCAACAAAATCCTCAAAGGCATGATTTTAGGTCTGCCAAAGTCCTTGAGGCAGAAGTGGGTCATCCTCTTGCCGTGCCTCAATCAATCAATCAATTCGTCTTTGTAAAGCGCAGCTAGTCACCCATGAGGGTCTCAAGGCGCTGGGGGGGGAAGGGCCTCATATGAAGCGCCTCGTCATGAGGTTCTTCCTGAAGATGGTGAGCGAAAGGCTCTGTCTGAGGTGCAGGGGGAGGCTGTTCCAGCTCTGTGCTGCAATGTAGATGAAGGATCGTCCACCAGCAGTGGTTTTGCAGATGCAAGGGATGGTGGCGAGGGCCATCTGGGTGGATCGGAGGGTTCTGGCGGGTGTGTGGTAGGAGACGCGGTTGTTCAGGTAGGTTGGTCCTCCGTTGTGTATGGCCTTGTGCTTGTGGGTGAGTAGCTTGAAGGTTATTCTCTTCTCGACCAGTCCTCAGGTGTTGGGAAATGTGCTCTCGGCATGGGAGGTCCAGAATGAGTCTGGCGGCGGGGTTCCGGATGAGTTGTAGTTTTTTATGTTTCTAGTTGAGGTGCCGGCATAGAGGGTGTTGCTGTAGTCGAGCTTACTTTTGACTAAGGAGTGGGTGACTGTCCTGCAACAGTCTGCTGGGATCCATCTGAAGATTATCTGAAGTTTTTGGAGTGTGTGCCAGCAGGAGGAGGCAACTTAGTTTACCTGGTGGGTCATGGATAGGGAGGAGTCGAAGATGATTTCTAGGTTGCCGGTGTGCTCAGTCGGTGCAAGGGGGGCACTGGGCGATGTGGGCCACTAGGATTCGTCCCAAGCTGAGGTGGTGTTTCCGAAGATGATGAGCTCAGTCTTGTCAGAGTTGACCTTGAGGCAGCTTTCTCTCATCTGGGAGGCCACAGCTTCTATTCCTGAGTGGAAGTTCCTTTTAGCTGTGTCTGAGTGTTCGGTGAGGGAAATGATGAGTTGTGTGTCATCGGCATATGACACGATGTTCATACCGTTGCTTCTGATGATGGCAGCTAGAGGGGCCATGTATACGTTGAACAGTGTAGGATTCACCTGATTTACTGGGAGAATGGTCTCTTGTAGAGCTAGTCTAAGGTTCCTAAGCCTGGTGCAAAGACAAGTGTAGGGTAACATACAAGTTCTCCACAGTCTATCATCTCCAAACCAATCAGCTTTTTGAGAGGTTCTACAAGACCCTCAAAGGCATGATCATGGGTCTGCCCAAGCCCTTGAGGCAGAAGTGGGACGTCCTCTTGCCATGCCTTATAGGGAGGTACTGAAGAAAGGGGTTGGTTCAGTCCCTTTGTATTTCTCTATGGCCACCCTGCCATACAGTCTCTCAGCTTAATGTAGGAGGGTTGGGAGAAGCTCCCAAGAAAATCCCTCAGGATGTGGTCAGTTACATGCTGGCTCTCCGCACCCAGATGACGCACTTCTGAAATAATTTGAAGGAGAATCTGGAAGCCAGCTAGGAGGTATGACCAGAAAGCCACTCTAATCAAGTGTCAGCCTAGCCAAAAAGTGTAGGTAAGTGAGCCTGTGGAGCTCTGGACCCTGCACGACAAATAGTCTGGGCCCTATGAAGTGAAGTAGTGCAAGGGGAAGGTCACCTACCTGGTGGACCTCAAGACCCCCAGGAACCCCTTGCGAGTCCTGCATGTCAATCATCCCAAACCACACTTCAAGAGGCCAGAGGCTACCATGCGCCTGGAATCGGATGATGGGATGGAGAAGGAAAGTGGACCTCTCTCCAACTGCCTTTATTCCAAACAGTAGGGTGGGTCAGTGGAGGGTGTCAACCTCTCTCATACCCATACCCTAGAGTAATAGAAGGACTGTTGCCAAGTGTTGGGATAGTTGGCTTCCCTCTTTTCCCTTACTGCAGGGCTCACTATACGATGTACCCATGACATTGGCACTGGGGTCAGTATGCCTGTGAAGAATAAGATCTACTGACTAGCTTACAATGTGAGAGCAAATATAAAGTATGAAGCCTCCAAAATGGGGGAGCAATGACTAATTTAGTCCTCAAGCAGCTCTTTGTCCAGCTCATGGTGCTAGCCTCAAATACTGCCCCTCCAAGTACCACACCCAAACTCTGGGTCTGTGTGGATTAGGGCACTCAACTCCATCACTAAGACTGACCCAAAGAGAGGTCTATGTTCTCTACTATAGATGGCCACTTCCAGTTTTGAGTGATATCCTTCAGGTTGAAGAATGCCCCTGCTACCTTACAGAAGTTGGTCAATCAGGTCCCGGCTGGGTTGGAGAACTTCAGTGCTGCCTACCTAGATGACATTGCTGTCTTCAGCTCCAGCTGGGAAGACCCCCTGTGCCACCTCGAGGAAGTGTTTCAGGCTCTGCAGAGAGCAGGCCTGACTATCAAGACCAGTACATGCCAGATAGGGCAGGGGTCTGTGGTCTACTAGGGCCATCAAGTGGGAGGAGTCAAGGTACAGCTCATTCAGGCCAAAATGTAAACCATTCTAGTTTAAGAACCCCTCAAGACCCAGATAGATATTTTGGCCTTCCTGGACGTCACCGGATACTAGAGGAAATTCTTCAAAGGGTATGGCACCATTGTTGGTCTCTTGACACAGCTGACTTCTAAGAAGCTTTCCAGAGAGCTGATCTGGACGAAGGCATGCCTGACTGCTTTTGACACCCTAAAAAAGGCCATGTGCATGACACCCATGTTCAAGGCCCCTGATTCCTCCCAAGAGTTCATAGTGCAGACAGATGCCTCAGAGCACGGCTTAGGGGGCTGTGCTCTCACAGCTAAATGAAGAGGGCTGAGAGCAACCACTAGCCCTCATGAGCAATAGGTTACTTCCCAAGTAACAGAGGTGGACAATAGAAAGAGAAGTTGTCACGTACTGCGCTGGACTTCTCACCTCTGGATACCGGGTTGGCGAATACACGAAGGGGGTCATTACGACCCTGGCGGTCATGGACCGCCAGGGCCGGGGACCGCGGATGCACCGCCAACAGGCTGGCGGTGCATCCAGGCCAATTCTGACCGCGCCGGCAAAGCCGTGGTCAGAAAAGGGAAACCGGCGGTTTCCCGCCGGTTTTCCCCTGTCCTGAGGAATCCTCCATGGCGGCGCTGCAGGCAGCGCGCCATGGGGATTCCGACCCCCTTACTGCCAGCCTGGTTCTGGCGGTTTTGACCGCCAGAACCTGGTTGGCGGTAACGGGTGTCGTGGGGCCCCTGGGGGCCCCTGCAGTGCCCATGCCAATGGCATGGGCACTGCAGGGGCCCCCTAACAGGGCCCCACCAAGATTTTCCTCCGCCGCCCGCCAAAGTCAGAATGAGGCCCCAAGTCTTTTACAGGTTCTGGATACTCCCAGATAAGGGCGACCCCTTCTAGTAGCCACGGTGCCACTTGACAGGCTACGCCAAAGCAGACCGTACCCTCCAGAAGGAGTCCCAGAGGGAAAAAAACCCAATACTGGGGAAAAAACCTCAAACAGGAACTCCTGAAGAAAAAAACAAGACTAAATGACAGGAAACAAAAATAGGCAAAAATCTCCCAAGGCAAAAAGCAGGAACAAAGAACAGGCAAAATTCTCCCAAGGCAAAAAGCAGGAACAAAGAACAGGCAAAAATCTCCCAAGGCAAAAAGCAGAAACAAAGAACAGGAGCGAACAGCACAACCAGAAGGAAGTGTTTGCAACGCAAGGTGGAACAAGACTGACTGACTTATATACTGAGAAAAGGTAAGTGACATCACAGGAAAAGGAAAGAGCACCATCTTGAATTGGGAAGAGCCCATAGACCAGTATAGGAAAAAGGAAGTACTATAAAAGAAAAACAGAGCATGCTGGGACAAAAACACGAAGAAGACAAGATGGACACAACATGGACATAGACAGGTAAAAAAGACCAGACAAACCCACCAACAACAAAAAAGAAGAAAAAAGGGCTACAGGTAAGTGTAGTGCGACCGGGAGCGAAATATATGCTTCCAAGAATGTGTAATCCAAAAACGCGGGGAACGGCGCTCCGAATATCGGGAGCACATTCCATCCGCGAGGACAGAAAGAGACGCCGCGTCTGAGCGTGGCGTTACAGAAGTATTTGCAGTGGTCTAGGCACTCAAGAAGTTGACACCATGCCTGTTTGGGGTTCACTTCTGGGTTTAGACACACCACAGACCCATCAGAGAGCTAATGCAGATGAAGGTTGAGAATCCCAAGCTGTTGAAGTGGCCCGTCTCCCTACAGGGAATGGACTTTATGGTGAGCATTACTCTGGAGCTGACCACTCCAGTGTTGATTGTCTCTCCGGGTTCTTCTTCCGTAGAAACGGGAACTTCCATGGGGGTGAGTAATTCTCTCTGCTTTTAGCCAGTGGGAGACAAATGTAGGACCTGTCATCCTTCATTTGGTTCCCCCAATGTTTTGCCTTCCATCCTCCTGTTTTTACTAACTTTATTTTTGCTGGCTTTAGGACTCTGCACACTTTAACACCTGCTAACCAGTGCTAGAGGTAACATTGGCAAACACCCAATTGGCACATTTAATTTACTTGTAAGTCCCTGGTGCAGTGGTACTATATATACCCAGGGATGTTAAATGCCACTAGTGGTCTCACAGCCCTTGCATGCATTGCGCCACTCTATAAATACGGCATGGGGATTTCGGACTCGCTGGGCCACATTAACGTAAAACCTTTTTGGTGGGAGGCCACTTTTGTAAGTCTGCAACGCTTTTGCATCACAAAGTGGTGCAAATGCAGCACAAAAAAATTATAAATTTCTAGATTTCTATGAATTTGCTATTTAGGAAATGCAAAATTACATTGTAGTGCAACAATATGATAGTAGTTCTTCATATGTACATTTATTAAATCTGGCCCATCTATTCTTTTAAGTGCAATCCTATGATATCTAGGGAAAGTGCAACTTCTCCCAAAAAACATAAAAGATGCCTATTTACTATTCTAACTCTAGTTTTGGAAATACTAAGTTAAAGTTAAACAATGGCTGGCAGTCCGGTTGGGTGGTTGTATTTTAGTTTGAATTTTTCTTTGTAGTTTTCTTTGCCATTATTTGGTACATTGTTAGCCTTATGGACTTTGGCCCATATTTATATTCTTTTAGCGCTGCGTTTGTGCTGCCTTTTGACGCAAAAGCAGCGCAAACTTACAAAATACAATTGTAAGTTTGCGCCGCTTTTGGGTCAAAACATGGCGCAAATGCGGCACTAAAAAAGTATAAATATGGGCCACAGATTTTCAAATAGTGATTCCTATAAAGTTCTCAAATAAGAAATCCCATGTTATTTGAGACAATAGGCAGGTTTTGCATTTCCCAAATAGCAATTTCCTATTAGGAAATCGCTGTTTGAGAAATGCAAAACCAACGATGGCTATGGACGAACGGCCCCCCTTGGTTCACCCCAAAAATAGTGGTGCACATGTAGAGCACACATAAGCCAAAAGGGCATGTGTGTGCTCTATTGCACTTTAAAAAAGCATCTTGGGGTGCTTCTTTTAAATTGCACATGGTTCCCATCAACTTGAAGTCGATGGTAATTGCATTTCCTAAATGCTCATTTTGCATTTGGAAATGCGTTGTACATGCAGAGGAGGTAGACAATCCTTACTCTCTGACATGGATGCCTTAAATCTAGTACAACTGATCAAGGGTCCTACGCATAATAGGGGTCATACGATTGACTACATTTTTTCGAATGTCACAAAACTGAAGCCCACGTCTCCTCGCCCTTTGGCATTTTTCTGACCACTTTCTGATAAAACTTGAATTAGCCATTCTTAGGCATAGGAAACCCATCCATAATACATCTCTACCTACCAGACGCTGGTGTTATCTTATAGCCGATGCCTGGATTAATATTCTAGAGAGGCATAAACCATCTACCAAAAATAATATTATTGATATGTCAGAGTCCTTTAATAATTGGATTATCAGCAGCTCAGATGCTCTTATGCCTTTTTCTACTAAAGTCAAAGGATGCTGTAGACAGAACTCTCCTTGGTTTACCCTGCATCTTCTGCACCTCAAAAGAGAATGTAGAAAATGGGAAAGGAGATGGCGAAAATCATGTGATAAAACGTTAAAACAAGGGTACAGGAAAGCCATTCGGTCCTATCACACTGAAATAAAAATAGCCCAAACCGGCTATTACTCTGCAAAAATTGAGCTGGCGGCAAATTCTCTTAAAGGGATTTTTCACATATTCAATGAGATTACCCAGCCACACGAGGACCTGGCACTCTTGGACGCCTCTTAGGAACATGTTAACAATCTTGCAACTTATTTCCAACAAAAAGTACTAGACATCTATTCAACCTTCCCTAGATCTGCTTACCAGGTGTGGTTCTAAACATTCTGGACCCATGTAATTTACTTTGCCACAGCAGTACGATTTTAGTATCAAAAGACCGATAATGACTAGTACACTAAGCATGAGCATTTTCGCTCAATTCCAGCAGCGTTTTCACCTCGAAATCGCCATTTTCGTCCTGCACTCGTGGCTCCCATTTTATACACGGCAGCCATTTTTAAAAGTTGCCCTCACATAGGCTTATAATACAGTCAGATTTGATTCCAAGGACACGTACACCTTGATTGACTTTTCTCTGACCTGGGCAAGCTGGAACCATTGCCTCAGGCCAAACCTGTTTGGTCAGTCCCTCTCCCAGTGGCCGAATCAGATAGCATCAAGGCACACCAGGCCATAAAACCCTTATTATCGCTCACACACCCTGCCTAACTTGCTCACACCTGCACCTGCTCTTTTCTTCTTCTTACTTTACGAGGGGGAGGTGCCCGTTTTTATTGGGGGTCTACACTTATCTGATGTGAAATTCTAGGCCTTGCCGGGTAATTTATTATGGGCTGGATGACATGAAATATGAGGTTTCATCATGACACTGGTTTTTCCTTTGTAGTGAAAACATGTGAATGACCAACCAAAATGTCAAGAATGTTTGCCTGAAGCTTAAAAAACTGTATATAAGGAAACCTGATTTTGCATTGACACACAGTCTCCTGAGAACATACAAATCGTGCTGTTGTACTTCTAGGACACTTGTCAATTGGTTGCAGCCAATAAATTCGATCTTTGACTTCACCTAGAAGACTCTGAGTTTCTGTAGTCTGAATCAGGAAAGTACCCGAGGTCTTTGGGTGTACCCTGGCACCGCTGGGTTACCGGATCAGTACCGGTTCTGAAAAACCCAGTACCTCAGTTGGCGCCCAACATGGGGCGATACCAGCGGTACCGGTCCAAGCCTGAGGTCCGTGGGGAGCTTTGTGTGAAAATTCTGGAGGAAGGCCGCCACTTCATCGACCCCTGCATGTCGATGTGGTCCGAAAGTCTTTGTTGCGAGGTTCCCCGCTTCCCGACGGCTATGAAGGACTGCTGCCCTGGCTATCGCCCTGATTTGGACCCTTGATTTTTGGTAGAGCGAAACGATAAGACGAGTCTTCTGGTGACGTCATTGATATTTTCAGTTAAGTATAAGTGGAGCGTCTCCCAGTCCTTAGTTGGACACTTGGTTTGGTCCTTAGTTGGACACTTGGTTTGGTCCTTAGTTGGACACTTGGTTTGGTCCTTAGTTGGACATTTGGTTTGGTATCCCTTTGGGATCACTTTGATTTGGAACTTGCAAGTACCAAAGCCGAAGGACTCGTGTATTCACGAGACTATCGTAAACGATAATCCTTTGAAGTTTGAAGCTAGACTAGTGAGCGAAGATGCCTGGTCTTAGCAGACTTGGAAATTTGTTTTGTCTTGGTTGTAAAAGGGACTCCCGGTTGGAGGACTCATGTCCGGTTCCTCCGATTGGAACTCCAACCTATGAACTATATGTGAAGCACGGAGTGGGCCCCATCACGTTTAATAAAGTATGGGTCCGCTATTCTTGGAAATAATTGAGAAAAGTTTTTTTTTTTTTTCTTGTAAATATGACTTACAACTAGGATCTGCAAATGGTTCTGTAAGTAAATTGCGACGGCGCTATTTATGAAAAATGGCTAAAGCGCGCTGTATTATGTGTACTGAGTGTTTTCTGTTTATATCTGAAATGAGCTCAATGTGTGTTTGTGGGTCTTCTTGATGTTTACAGTTTGTTAAGTAAAATGTTGGTTAATTAATATTAAGTAGAAACTTAGAAAAAATCCAGAAATGAACCATGTGATGTGCTAACATAGCTATATGTTGCTCTTTAATTTATAGAATGAGCAATTGTGCACATATACAAAACTGCCGTTAAATGCTTAATAAATTAGAAAACACATTCAATAGTTATAAATAGGGCCCCCCCCCCAAAAAAAAAAAACGAAATTATCTATTTTCAATTCAGCCAGCACTTTCCCAGTTAAACATGGGTGGAATTTTGCATAACCTTCCTTTTAAATGAAAGTGGCGCAAAAATGTGACGCATTTCAAGTTAGGCTTATTCGCTTAGGCTTGTGAGTTAATGTATCCCAAATAATAGGCAAGGGATGCAGCTTGCTTTTATATGTGGAATTATCACAAAAAAAAGAATAATTGGGTTTTTATTTTTTTTAAAAGAAAATTATTAATTATGGAAAAATTATTTTAAAAAAATAAGTGCCTTTCAAAATAGTTTTTTAATATTTATGAAGCTTAATACCTATACTATGACCTCCTAACATTAAAATTTAATTCAAGTTATGTTGCACCACTAAAATGACATTTGTATGTGCAATTTTCCCTTGGCGCAGGAGCAAACAAGCTCATTTCTATAAAGTATAAGTTAATATTTTCAATGGCTGACTCATGGATTGTGTAATAGACATTCTGGTAATGCATATTATGCAAGAAAATTGTAGGATATTGATTTTTTAATGCCTAAAATATCAAAGTCGATTTTGGGCAAAAGCACTGTTTAAACTGCATTTTCTTTCATTCAGAGTACTTTTTAAAGTGTCTCAGGCTTCAGTAAATGCATACATTTAGGTTTGATATATATTTGCAGGTTGTGCCTTCTTATGATTCAATGAGTCAATGTGCCAGTACAAAGGCTTGTTTTAATATCAAGGTTGAAGGTTCTAACTTCAGCTGGGCCTACTGAGACGTTCATTCATTCGAGGTTGATGAAATATGTACCATTGCATGGGATTGCAACAAGCATTTATTCTAACAACTGGTATGTGTGTTATTAAGGTGTGTGAATTATTCACAGTAAATGTAGTTTAATAATCTGGAAATAGAGATGATTCTTTTTTACAGTGGAAATTGTAGGTGCCAAATTAATATGGAGTGTCAGTGTAACAATTTTTACTTTTAGAAAGGTAAAACTAAGGTGGCTTGATGTTGCGAAGTAACTGACAAGAGGGTAACAGTTAAGTAATGGAAATTTATTTTCATGTATTTGGTCCTATCATGAATTGTTCTTGCTGGTCCTGTATGTTAGAAGAGAAACAGTAAAGTTATATTTGACAGCAGATTTCCATTGCCTGGTGATCTACTGTCAAAAGGAGGGTAAGGATTTTAAACCTGACAAATTAAACAGGCCCAAATATTGGGTTTTGGGCTGCAGGTTTACAGTGCATAAAGTACATGACATGGTGTTGTGTGCCACCGCTTATTCACACATGCTATTGTTTTATCTATGCTTTTTGTGCTTGATACACAGCAAGTATATCTGATGGCTTGACGTTTTGTGCGTTTTTATTATTTTTTATTTGTTTTTTGCATGTTTGTTGCTGCTTTTGATACTATTACAAGCTCCCCTGTGTTGTGAGGGGATGGTCATGACGATGCCCATCGCTACGCAACAGTTGGTTGAACTTGTTCTGGTTACTAAATTCCACAGATAATGATATTTCATGCTGTGAACATAAAAGACAACACTTCACCAGTGAATGTCTATTTGGCTATAATGGTATTGAAGGAAATTAAAAAGAGATATACAGGATCAAAGTGTGTCACCTGCAGTTAGTCACGTTACTGCCCCCTCCCTTAAAGGAACAGGCAGCCCTACATTTATGTATCCTTGATTGGACCTAAGGATGAAATTATAGATCTGTGACTCAAGGTGGCCTAATTTCTATATTACATTAGTTAATGATGTTGTGTTTCCTAAGTAGCATATGGCTTTCGTTCCTTAAAAGAAAACCAGGTTTTCATTTTTTCCTGAAGAAGGAACTGAAACATTAGCTAGGAGTACCGTATATGTTGTAGTCGCCAACGGTAGAGTTAAAATTTGTGTAACTTTGGCCTTTGTGTACCACCCGTACTCTCGATGTTGTGTCACATGCCTGACTATCACCCAAATAATTTTTTTTGTTCTTCCTATAGATTTTTTTTCTTTTGTTACTTCCCCTGACCAATGTCGCATCATGCTTAGTTATTGAGATTTTAGCTATGTCCTAGTCCCATTTCTCTTTTTCCAATTCCTTTCACCAGTCAGCCCTTTTATTATTATTGATGTATTGTTCAGGTTCACATTTCCAGACTGCAGTGATGTACCAGGGACCCCCATGTTATGTATAATTCCCTTTGGTATGACCAGACTGGTTTTCAAGAATTTGCCTGCTTCAATGTTTTCCAGCCTGACTGTCAGGGTAGCGATAGACTGGTTAACTGACTCAATATTATAGTAAGACAAGTTTTCCATCTCAATAGGAGATATCTTATGTTTACCTTTTTGAACATGACGAATTTTCAATGTCTATTTTAATTTGGTTTTCGGTTCCCTTCTGTTCCTGCTACTTTAATTTTTGGTGGGATCAGATGTGTCCTAATCATGCAAATATCAGGACCCTCTAGTTCTTGTCTTTTTGTTTGCACATTTGACTATTAGCCTGTGTATTGCATAGTGCACCTGATGCACAGTTTTTAAAGGAAGGTTTCTACATGTCCCTGATAATCGGTATCATGTGATTTCTCTATTGAGATGTTCTAAGGTAAGGAGGAACACCCTAGACTTAATCATTGAGGCAAATATGTGTTTACCCCATTAGACAATGCCACTGTGTGAGGAAATCCATTCAGATAGAATTCTCATGTAGCTATAGATGGCAGAGAATAATGGAGAGAACCCAATTAAAGATGCTAGAGACCATGTTTTGCCCTTCTGCCTTTGTCTTTGTATTTTATGCCCATGGTGTATGGCTACTCCTTTGAAGATTGCAGACCACCTGCTTGCAGTCCCCTTGTTAAAAACCATGAACTGTTTTTTTTTTTACTAAATTGAAGGAAACTAACAACTGTGGCACATTTCCTACGTCACTAGATTCTGCGGGTATCAAGTCATAATAACCTGCAGGACATTGATTTAAGCCTAATTCCCATCAGTGACAGCTACAGATGAAAGACGGACGTCTTGGCCCTACAGTCTCAGCACCCAGAAAGTAGCAAAGCTGGACAGCGATCGCCAGCGCATGGTATCGTACTTGCTCCATCAGACGGCGTTGGACATCACAAAACCAAAGTTTCAGTGTAAAAGACCTAAAGAGAAGGATTCCTGTTGTTGATAGCAGAGCTGTTTTGAGGTTTAATTTCTCTACCTGTCATGTGCTGGTAACCTCTGACAGTGTGCAATCCCTTGAGCCCCTTGGCCTGAGTTTTGGCCACACACCCCCTTTTCTTTGCTCCAACGGAAGAAGGGCAGTGCACCGGAGATTTCAAGTTTGGAAAAAGACACTATATTGTGGTGCCCATGAAAGAGCAGTTTGAGCGTCCTCTGACACTAAATAATGAGTGTTGGAGTCTGAAAGTGCTGCTGAGCTTGAGCTATTTCCCAATTAATGGTGCTTGCCTCTGCACGAGATGATTTGTGCCCTTGATCAATGAAGAGCACATTGTTTGTAGTGTCTGCCACAGAGGAGAGACACTGGTGCATTGCTTTAAGACATTGAGACTTTCGAGTGAGCTGTGGGTGTTTGCCAGGAGGGCACTCCAACTAAGCAGTATTTTCTCACGAAGAGGCCTGAATTGAGAGGCCCATGTGAAAGAAAACAACAAAAGAAAATTTGATGGACAATAGAAGCCTGCCAGAGAGGCTTTTTGAACGGACTCTGGGCATAGTTGGTTTCACAAGAGGTTTCCGTGTGATTGTATAGACTAGGTGTTAGGAGACTGATTGTTTTGCTGGTATTGTTTTAAAGTACTATTCTGTTTAGTAAAAGCAGAATAAAGTCCATTTTCTGTGGAAAGAGTACCCCCTTTTCACCTTAGAGCATTGATGAGAGTCACCACTGTTCCACCTGAACATACAAAAATTACTGAAATGCAGAGGAGCCCTAAAAATGTTACTAGATAATTTTAGGATTTGCTTTTTGGTTAGGGTTGTGAAAAATTATTATTTCATAGTGGTCACTACTTTCTCCTGTTGTCTATATGTTCTTAATAACGTGTTTTCTAGTGTCTTTTAAACATGACGTTGTCATTTATGGGTAGGATTGTTTTTCTCTACTCAATTGACTTCTGCACCCACTTCCCAACCTATGTCTTTTCCTACTATTGTTTCTTTGCACTCTTTTCACCCATTTCCTGAACATGAGCAGGTTAGAAGATCAGAATTCGTAAGCAATTCTTTTGTACAGCTTCTGCATCAACACTAGTTAGTAGTGAACATCACTAATTGTTGGGTGTGTGATCTTATGCCACCTACTGCAGATAGAGGTATTCCTTATTTTGTCCTGCCATATGTGGCCTTTTTGTGCTACTTCATGTTCGAGGAGACCTGTCCAGAGAGAGTTACCAAGTACTAGAATTTTGCTCCAGCAACATCTCCATGGCCTTATAAACATAGACCTGGACTCAGATTAGCATGAGAATAGGTTTATTGCCTATGTAAGGGCAAAAGGAGGGTTTGTGGTTCTAAAAATTCTGGACCCATGTAATTTACTTTGCCACAGCAGTACGATTTTAGTATCAAAAGACCGATAATGACTAGTACACTAAGCATGAGCATTTTCGCTCAATTCCAGCAGCGTTTTCACCTCAAAATCGCCATTTTCGTCCTGCACTCGTGGCTCCCATTTTATACACGGCAGCCATTTTTAAAAGTTGCCCTCACATAGGCTTATAATACAGTCAGATTTGATTCCAAGGACACGTACACCTTGATTGACTTTTCTCTGACCTGGGCAAGCTGGAACCATTGCCTCAGGCCAAACCTGTTTGGTCAGTCCCTCTCCCAGTGGCCGAATCAGATAGCATCAAGGCACACCAGGCCATAAAACCCTTATTATCGCTCACACACCCTGCCTAACTTGCTCACACCTGCACCTGCTCTTTTCTTCTTCTTACTTTACGAGGGGGAGGTGCCCGTTTTTATTGGGGGTCCACACTTATCTGATGTGAAATTCTAGGCCTTGCCGGGTAATTTATTATGGGCTGGATGACATGAAATATGAGGTTTCATCATGACACTGGTTTTTCCTTTGTAGTGAAAACATGTGAATGACCAACCAAAATGTCAAGAATGTTTGCCTGAAGCTTAAAAAACTGTATATAAGGAAACCTGATTTTGCATTGACACACAGTCTCCTGAGAACATACAAATCGTGCTGTTGTACTTCTAGGACACTTGTCAATTGGTTGCAGCCAATAAATTCGATCTTTGACTTCACCTAGAAGACTCTGAGTTTCTGTAGTCTGAATCAGGAAAGTACCCGAGGTCTTTGGGTGTACCCTGGCACCGCTGGGTTACCGGATCAGTACCGGTTCTGAAAAACCCAGTACCTCACAGGCACAGAAGGTATTAGAACAGAAGTCTATGGGTTCCACTATTCTCTCAGATTTTTCTCCAATATCTGAAGAAGACGTACGTAAATACCTTTCATCTCTTAAGTCAGGATCCCCTCTTGATCCAGCCCCTCCCCAGGTGCTGACATTAGATGCTCCAGTGACGGTTCCTGTTATTCCAAATATCGTGAATCTTTCACTGTCCTCTAGATCAGTACCAGAACAATGGAAACATGCCATTGTTAAAGCACTTCTGAAGAAACCTAATTTTGATCCTGCATCACTTAGCAACTATAGACCAATCTCACTGCTACCTGTTCTTTCTAAAATAATTGAAAAGCATGTTAATACTCAACTTTCCCGTTTCATGGAGGATAATAATATCCTACACGCTACTCAGATGGGCTTTAGACCACTTCATGGCACTGAGACGGCACTGATCGCTGTCACAGAAGAGGCCAGAAGGCACCAGGGTTTGGAGACAGCTATTATTCTCCTGACTCTTAGCGCCACTTTTGACATGATGAACCTTGACATATTAACTGATAGGATACAAGAGGCTGGAATATCTGGGTCTGCCTTAGACTGGATCACTTCCTTTATTAAGAATAGATCATATCAAGTTTTAGACAGATCATATTTTTCAGAGCATGTTAAGAACAGCTGTCGAGTCCCGCAGGGGTCTTCCCTCAGCTCCACCTTATTTAATATATACATGTTACCTCTCACAGAAATAGTCAAGCCCTTTGGTCTGGCCCTGGTATCATATGCAGATGACACACAGCTAGTTGTAGCACTATCTAATGACTCCGGCACTAAAGGTTCAGCATTTGTTCCATGCCTCCAAGCTGTGGCAGCATGGATGTCCGTAAGCAAGTTAAAACTTAATGATAATAAGACGGAAGTGATGAGACTCGGGCAACATACAAAACCCATTCCGAGTCCATCGATCACAGGGGGTCTGGGATACCTACCTCCACCCAAAGGACTCATCAAGAGTCTTGGTGTCTGGCTTGATCCACAATTGTCCATGGCGCATCAAGCTAATAAAACTGCTGCCACCTCTTTCAGCCTCCTCAGGCTTCTAAGGAAGGTCTTTACAATCTTACCTTTGATAGCCAAAAGAATTATCATACAGGCATTGATTGGTTCACATCTGGACTATGGAAATCCATTGTATATTGGAGCGCCTAGATACGTGATCAAAAAGTTGCAGATAGTCCAGAATGCCTCTGCACATTTGCTTCTGAACATACCTAAACATGAATCTATAAAAGCAGGAATTTCCTCTCTCCACTGGCTTCCTGTGGCTAAGCGGATACAATTTAAGACACTGTGCCATATGCATAGGGCACTGCACAACAGAGGTCCGGAACTGCTGAGGACCTTAGCTTCCTTCTACTCACCTAATAGGCCACTTAGATCCTTCACAGCATTCTTCGTAGTGTCCCCTAAAGTGAAGAAGGCCAGGTGGGGTGGAAGATCTCTAGCTTACCAGGGGGCAAAGTTATGGAACTCCCTACCTCTTAGCCTATGAACGATCAGCCATGAACTAACCTTCCACAAGGCTTTAAAGACTTGGCTATTTAAAACGTAATTCCCTCCTTTTTCATCCTCGACTCTAGTGTTCTAGCTACTAGTGCTGGGAGGCTTCCAGGTAGCCATGCACTATATAAATATACATAACATAACATAACACGTGCAACAAATCACAAATAGGAAAACCTTATGTGCGATTCCCTAAATGCCTTGGTATTTAGAAAAGGCTGTTTTGCATTTCTTAACGGGCAAAAAATGGAAAAGGCCTTTGTACATCTGGCCCGATGCCTCTTCCTAAGTCCTCAAAACCCATTGCTGCCCTAGGGATGTAAGTGATGGCAATTGTTCAACCCACTGTGCCATTCTGCCATTTAACTGAGGTGTGGTTCCGTATTTTCGCACTTCATCAACTTTCTTATTTCTCCTCCTTTGTGTTCTCTTCCGATCTTCATATTTTCTGAATGATGCCATAATTCAAATAAAATATTCATTCCTACTCGGTGAAATGCATAATTCGTTTTTAAAATTTATTTTTTCACCATCTGTTTTTGAAATAGAACTTTAAACTTGAAAAAAGACATAACTATAACAGTATGCTCACATTCCATATCAATAGAACTAATGACGTTTCCTAATAACAGTTGTTTTTAGCATTCATAGGAATACATTTTTTAGAAATGACGATGATATGCAGAGTTCTTCATTTGGTTGTTTTGATAATAGTTTATTTTGGCAGATTTTACTTCAAGATCTTGGTGGGAATGCCTTCGGCAACAAAGAATGTTGACAAAAACCCCGATCACTTGTATTCTTTAAAGTGAAATGTGGTCCAGAAAATGCGTTTTGTTGCAGAAATTGTAGTGCTACTTACTCTGTTTAGATTTATGTGGCCAATCACAGGGAGGCCTTGTGCAAAACGTCCTCAGCAGAATACCCTGCAGTTTCCCTTCATGGCACGGTCAAAGTTACAAGGCTGTCAACCAATTATGACACTGTTCTCATGAAGGACTCGTGTTCGCAGCAGCAGGAGTATGGTCGCTACAAAAACACAGTGCTGTTGAAAAGACTGAAATATTTGTGAAACAAGATAGCAAACTACGTGCTAGGAACGTATTGTTCTATAGAAATTTTTATAATGTGAAAGAATGAAGGCGTGGTTCAGACATGACCAATGCCTAATATAAGCAGGTAGCTGCAGGTGGGGCTCACCAGGAATCATTTTTGGTATTCAGGAACTTTGGGGCATATTTATACTCTGTTTGCACCGAATTAGCATATATTTTTTTTACTCTAATTTGGAGCAAAACTAACTCCATATTTATACTTTGGCACTAGACCTGTCTAGCGCCAACTTTATGGAGTGAAAGTCATTTTTGGACGTTGAAACCTACCTTGCCATAATGAGATCCAAGGTAGGCGTTCCTGTGCAAAAAATGACTCTATGGACAAAACGCCATATTTATACTCCCGTGCAAAAATGGTGCACGGGAGGGAGGAGGGGTACAAAAATGGGGCAAAGCTTGCTTTGCCCCATTTGTTAACGCCTGGGTCAGGGCAGGCATTAGGGGGCCTGTGGGCCTGTTATGGAACACCATGGAATAAGACCACAGGTACCCTCCCCAGACCCCAGGGACACCCTCACCCACACCAGAGGGACAGCAGAGGATGGGGGACCCCTCCCAGATAAGTACAGGTAAGTATAGGTAGGTATTTTGGCCCATATTTATACTCTGTTTGCACCAGATTTGCGTTATTTATTTTGGCGCAAGTTCGGCGCAAACTTAACTCCATATTTATACTTTGGCACTAGACCCATCTAGTGCCAAAGTTATAGAGTGTGCACCATTTTTTGTACATGAAAACCTACCTTGCGCTAATTTCATGCAAGGTAGGCGTTCCTGTGCAAAAAATAACTCTAAGGCATGTGCGCCTTATTTATCCTCTGACGTCAAAATGACGCACAGGAGGAGGCGGGCCTTAAAACAAGACGCCAAGACGGATTTGCGACGTTTTTTAACGCCTGGGTCAGGGCAGTCGTTAAGGGACCTGTGGGCTTATTTCCATGGTGGGAGACCATGGAAGCAGTCCACAGGTTCCCTTCCCCGCACCCAGGGACATCCCCTGCCACCCTCGCCCACCCCTGGAGGACACCCATGGATGAGGGGACACATCCATGGTGAGTGCAGGTAAGTGCAGGTAAGTATAATTTTTTTATTTTTTACTAAGTGGCATAGGGGGGCCTAACATGACAGATGTCCCCCGGGAATGGCTATTGGGCAGGGGGGCATGAGTCCTGTCTTTTCTAAGACAGGAGTCATTTCCATGGGGGTTGTTCCCCTAAAAATGGCGCTAATCAGGTTAGAGCCAATCATTTATTTTGACGCTAACCAGGCCGCAGCGCCAAATAACGTAATTCCATACATTAGGTGCCCGGCTGGCGCGTTGGAATGGCGTTAGCTGGCGGTAAACTTTTTGACGCAAATCTGCGCTAGTGCTGATTTGCGTCAAAAAGTATAAATATGGGCCTTTATTTTTTAAAGTGCCATAGGGAGCCCTGAAATGGGCCCCATACATAGCACTGGGTGCAAAGCCATACCCAGGGAACCCTAGTCCCCCGTGCTGGCCATTGGGGTGGTGGACATTACTCCTATCTTTTCTAAGACAGTAGTCATGTAGTATGGATGGTTTTGCATCATAAAATGACTCTAGGCAGGTTAGAGTCATTTTTCTTTACTCTTACCTGCCTAACATCATTTTTTGGTGCAAAACCCCCTTCTTCCATACTGCCAACCCCATCCAACTAATGTTATTTATATTTTACACTAGCCTACCCTTTGCACTGGCTTGCACCATTCCATAAATATGGTGCCCGGCTGGTGCACAGAAATGGTGCAAATCAGTGATAAACTTTTTGGTGCAAAGCTGCGTTAGTGCAGTTTTGCACCAAAAAGTATAAATCAGGGCCTAAATGTCTACACTGAGCATATACTTGTAACTTTAAGGTAATTCTACTCTTCCTGATCTGATGCAAGTGCTTAGGCATCAATTCTAGAAGGACTATGGTTCTGTGTCATCCGTTAATTGTTGGTGCTGATTTGCTGCCCATGTTGTGACAAAATTAGCAATCACTGAACCTCTGACTCTCATGTAAGGGAGAGTAGGGTTTCATCACTTTTCTCTACAATGAGCCTTTTCTACCTAAGAGGCAGACTACTTTCTTCATTTCACTTAAATACATGTGGTGGAACCATGCATAACATGCTTTATGTGCACCCTTCTACCCATAACATTGGCATACTGTTGATGATTGGGTTATCTTGGTTTGTCCTGCTTCTCTGGAGGTGTACTAAGGCCCATATTTATACTTTTTTAGCGCCACATTTGTGTAATTTTTTTACGCAAAAGCGGTGCAAACTTGCAAAATACAACTGTATTTTGCAAGTTTGTGCCATTTTTGCGTCTAAAAGTGGCGTAAATGCGGTGCTAAAAAAGTATAAATATGGGCCTAAATGCCCATACACCTTGTTGTGTACCATATTTCACTCACACAAAATCCTGCATAATAAAGTCAATACCCTGGCTGTGCTGAATGTACTGGAATAAACAATACCACTGTCTGTTTCTCCACCGCTGAAAAATGTAAAAATAATTAATATTTACACACAGCAAGATGGCAGCCCTCAACATAACTTCCTTTTTAACTAAACAAAGTTCTTGGGGATATAGTTTATGGCATTAGGTTTACTATTGGTTAGGTCCTGTTGAAATGATCAGGCTGTGTGTGGCCATAGCTTAGATGGGCACATGAAGTTATACCCCTGCAATTATAGGATGGGCAATATTGTCAGTAGAGACTTTTCTAGTTATTATAATATATTTTGTTAGACTATGTACATACCATGCTGGTCGTCTAACTATAATTGTTAGGTCTTCCTTCTCCATCCTACAAGGTGATAGGCTCTAGACCTTGCTGTAGGACTGACTATTCATGCGCCAAACCTCTTCCAGCTAGGACTGACTATCAGCACAATGAACTTGTGAGGTTAAACTACCCCTATCAACTGCAAACCCTTCTTTCTATCTTGAGCACAGGCCCCTAGCACTAGTGAGATGACACAACAGTAACTAAAATACTTCACCATGCAGCACAAATCAGCTTTCTGGACTAGTATACCAATCTAGCACACTGAAAGAATTTTTTTGCAGTCCTGCCTTTTCTTTAAGTGCCTCTGGCATAAAACATCGAGGGATCACTATCTCTTTTTGTCTCCTACTAGTTGGTGCTTGAAGACCTAATCACAGTCCACTCTGGTTGAGCAGGCCATGCCTATTCACAGGCATCGAAATAAAAGGTAAAGGGGAAATTATCCAGGAAAAACTTAATTGCACTAAGTCTGAGTTAGCACTACACAAACTCTCACAAGTGTGGGTGTTGGAAGGTGGGTTATTAGTTGTTTGGCCTGCACAAGTAATGGGTCCGCACATGACCACCACTGGGAACCAAACACCCCATTGTAGCATTCGACTCTCATAGGGTAGCGTTGCTGAGCAGTCCAAGGCTTACTCAAGGGTGGTGGGGTGGGCTAGTAATCCCTATTCACGAACACGCAAGCATGGCACTGAATAAATGATTGTCCAGTATGTGCTTTTTCTTTTGATAAAGTAAAAGTAAATTTATTATACACACACCCTACTCAATACTATGCAACAATTTACAAATATACACAAATTGATGGAATTAACCTTGGATGACATTGTGTAATCTCTCATGTCTCCCACTAGGGAAAATATAATCCAACAACCCACATGGCAAAGCGATCCCTGGTATCCCAATGCAACATTTGCCTCTAACGTAGAGTGAAAGCATCAAAATCTGACAAATAAACACATTAACTGTACAAAAGAGTGAATATCAATCTTACTATACAAATTAGCATTACCAGAAACACATAAAGACATGTTTAAATACCTTAAACCATAAAGATTACATGTGAACTATTTTTAGACTACTTTTTGATTACTGTGATGTAACATCATACATTTGAATAATCTGGTATACTAAAATCAAGCACTCCTAAGGAGTGTAATCACAGAAAACAAAAGTTCTAAAAATGATGGTGTTTTGCATTTGATTGTAACCCTTTGGGGGTTATATTTCCTTTGTCCCATCCAACCTAGGGTGGGTACATAAACATTGTGTTGTGGGTACGCTGCGCTGTTCCTACAACGACCCCTGTCCATGGGCACTTGGTTGGTGGTGACCCCATCTTCCTGGGGTCACCACGAGCTGAGCACTGTATTCAGGAACACTTGGGCCTTGAAAGGACTTATGGTAAATATGCATATGTAATGAGTGGCTCTCTCGCTGTGCCGGGGAGAGCCGCTCTGCTTCATTTGATGCAGCCTTGGGCTGCCCCGCTCCTCGTCATTTGGGGGGGTGTCCAGTCCCACCCGGGCACCCCGAATACTGGGATCGTTGGAGGGCAGCACGGGGACCCTACCCCCGGCTGCCTTAGTGTTTTGGGCGGTGTACAGTCTCACCCAGACACCCCCGTCATGCGGCTTCCTCGGTGGAGAGCAGTACGGGGAGCCCACCCCCGGCTGCCCTCATGGTTGGAGGGGTATCCGGTCCTACCCGAACACCCCGTCAGGTGAATGGTGTTGGGGAGCGGCTCAGGGAACCCACCCCTGGCCACTCCTGCCGGCTCCCCGCATGGCCAGCACCTCCAGGGCTGTCCTTTGGTGTCTGCTCACTCCTGTGGGCAGACGCTTGCTGAGCAGCCATTGTGCTGCCTCGGGGAGTGCGACCCCACTCCCCCCACCTCCTCTACTGCATCCGGTCCCAGTATAGGTCCAGGGCCCCCTCCTCCTTACTCCGGGGAGCTCCCTGCCTACGGTCTCTTCACGGGGTTCCGGGTTGAGGTCCGGGGTCCCCTTTGGACACTTTCACATGATGGCTTCCCCCGACTGGACTTCTTGCCGGGGCCCGGGGTCTCTGCTCTATTTTCACAGGGGGTGAGGCGGAGCTCCCCGTCTTGATCTTTGTTTTGAGAACAGCCCCTGGGCCCTGGGCCACCCCAGGGGCATTGACGGGAGCAGCGGCAGAGCCCCACGTGCTTTGCCACTCGCTCAGGAGTAGACAAAAGGTCACAGACCTTCTTCTTTGGACATCTCAGGCCCCCAGGGGCCGATTTGGATGGTTCTGGTGTTGTTTTGCTCCTGGTGATGAGCCCTTGCCACCAGGAGCACTCTCATTAGGCCTCCTGGCCTAGAAGTGTCCCAGATGATAAGGGGCCAAACCCACTGACTCTCTGCGCCAGCCTTTCATCTGGGTACCCTCCTTTCTTCTGGGCAGTGTATTCTCCTTGCGTCAGCCCAGTCTTTCCCCTAGCTATTCCTCAGGGCAGCAAGGGGGCCAGTTTACTCGGCCCTGGCCTGTGCCTCGCTGGGCCCGAAGTCATTCAGGGGCAGAGTCCCTGTCCCAGGGAGCAGTCAGGGGGTTCTTCTTTCCAGTTGTCCATGACGCCCTTCTGCAGTCTCAGTGTCCAGCAGTGAAGAATAGCCAAGAGAGAGAGCTCTCCCCTGTGCAGGACCTTTTAAGTGGGGCGGAAGTGTCCAGCAGACCTGCACTTCTTGCCAATCCAGAAGTGCCACATCCCTTCCTTGCCCCTGTCCCCTCCTTTATGCACAGTCTTCTGGGATAGATCAAAAATGCCATTGTCCAGGAGCTTAGGCCACATGTGCTCTGAAACTCAGCCCTTTCTTCCTAACATTCCTTTCAGGGCTTCTCTGCCCATTTCCTGGCAGGGGCTGACAACTTGCTGTTTGATGCAAGGCCCTGCTCAGGCAGCTGGATAGAGCAGTAATTGACCCTAATCCTGAGCTGAGCCAGAGAAAGATGACACTCCTGGATGACCCATAAGTTGTACAATTATGCTGTAACCTATTGCATCATGCTTTTCATACAGGTTACACTGTACATTGGTGCGACTTTGGTCTCTGTGGGCCCTAGGGGACCTGAGTTATGCCCTAGGCCACTCTTTCCTATTGACATTGAATGGAGTGTGCCTACAGTGAAACAGTAAAAATACAGTTAGCACACTGACTAACTCTCCTCTGTGTACACCCATCTCATGAGGCCTACCCCAGGTCACCACCCACTCTGCATAGTTCATTCTGTGTCAGGCTCCCTAAGCGCAGTCCCTGGGCTGCACACAACTGGAACCCTCCCTGCACAGACCTTACAAGGGTGCACATGTGTGTGCACACATGATCACGTGTAACCAGTCTGGGGCCTCCTACTCTTGCTGCACCACAGCAGCCTTTCCTTAGCAAGGCGGCACCGGTGATCACACGCGCTGTCCATTTACCATGGGTTTACTGTGGGGGAGTCCCTGACAAGGAGGCACCCTCACAGTAAAAGGTCAAAAACAGGTGGTCAAAAAGCGAAAAAGTCAGGGCAGGCCAGATGGTCAGAACCATCCTCTCATGGTGGGGTTCCTTTATTTAGCCTGGACTTTTTTTTCACTCATGCACCTGCATGTATCGTCTACATATAAGTACAACCTTATATGTACAATGCCCCCAAAATAGCTACTGCTGATTTCATCTGACTATCAGTCATCCCTTGCCACTGGACACTCACTGTTACTCTGCAATGCATTATTTGAAGTGCTTGAATCTTCACAAAAATGAATTCCATGAAGCCCACACTAGGTATTCTTGCAGCCCCTGTTTTGTAAGTTTCATTGATCCTGAGAGAACCAGTGCCATGCAGATGTGCCCCAGTTTGCATCTTCCCCAAAAGTTGTCATCACATTGCTGAATTGAAATTTGCAATGTGTGATATGCCCTTGTGAACAGTCTTCCCCCTTCCCTTGTTTACTCCATCTTCTTCCTTTGTATTCCCAAGGGTCCTGCAGTGCAATCAGTTTACCTTTCACTGCCTGATGTTTGCTTGATCTCTGTGTCCTTAAACCTCTCCATCCTTCCTCAATCCAAATGTGCTCCTGTGGCTTCCACATTCACTTTACCATAGCCATTTCATGTACACTCAGCACCCACCCCAATAGTCCATGATATAATTACAGGTAAATTGTTTCTAGTAAGCAGTTTTTGAGCAAATCTGAGGCATGACCACTACAATTCCTTCAAGCACTAGTCACAATATTGTTTGGCTTGTGTTATACTAACCTCATGAATCTTCTCTCTTACTTTTCAAGAATGTGAGAACCATAAATCCTAGCACAGTCTCACATTTGTCCTCATCTTTGCAATACAAGTTTGTGCCACCGTTTTGGCTGCTTATCATCATTTTGTTTTACATGATTACTGAGTTCATTGATTAAGGCATATCAGCACCCTGGCCTCTCAGGAGTAGATACAGCTACACTCATTGGTTAAAATCTAAATAGTTTGACAAGAAATGAGTATAGGGGGCAATTAATATAGCACTAATACTAGATGCTCTGGATATTCCTAATTAATTTCTCTATATAAGTTGGATCTTCTTAAATAATACATATATATAAGCTAGTAGCCGTTGTCTCAACCACTTTTCTTAATACTTACCAATATTTGTATCCTAATCTTCCTTGCCACTGTATAAAGATTTATTATAGTATTGTAATGGATTACTGCCAATTTGGTACTCAAACTCCTTTTGATACGTACCTAAACCAAAGCTGATCAAAGACCAACACTTACAGCTAAACGTTCCTCACATTAGGAACAATTTTATGTATAAAGATTTTTTCTTAACAGCTACAACACTGATTGCTTACTTTTTCCTATTGTAAGAGACACTGTCATACAGTTACTTGAAGATTGTACTGGCATTTTGGAAAGGCTCAACAGACCACTTAGTATATCTGCAAGCTTTCCTAATAGCGACAGGTTGCTGCACATCAAAATCTTTAGCATTCAGGGGACTGACTGGCAGCGTGGGATTAGATGCCACTGGGCGTGGGTTACGGTAATCTCTTTTCCAAAGAACATTCTTTGCATTGGGCACTAGAAAAAATATTCTCCTATATCTCTTTTAGGTACTGTCCGAGAGTTAGGGACATTACACCCTGTCACCTTGCACATCACTCAAACTCCTTGATTCCTTCGTGTGGAATAAACATGTGCATTGGGAGAGAGTATCAGCTGATTCCCGTAAATTGTGGAATGAGATCAAAATTTACTCCAACCGACCCCACATTAAAGCTGCGCACTTTTTAGATACTGATAGTTTGCTACAGATGAGAATCCTAAATGATGGTAGTTATTGGAGTTAACTGCCAGAAGTTTAAGCATGGAGTAAGTGTCAGCCCTCACTATATGGTCCCCTGCCCTTATTCACTCACCAAGGTAAATGTCATGTGCGAGATAGAACAGTGCTTTTTACCTTAATGGTAATTCACCTAATTATGTTCCAGTAGCATAATTGGTTGTCAGACTTGTAACTTTGAAAGTGCGACAAAGAGAAACTGCAGGGTATTCTTCTGAGGACGTTTAGCACAAGGACACCTTTTAGATTGGCCACATAAATCTGAACAGAGTAAGTAGTGCTACTATGTCTGCAACAAAACACATTTTTCTGCACCAGAAATCACATTGCTGTATTTTGAAGACCATAAACAATGAGGATACCTTGAAACACTGGACTGGATATTTAAAAATAGATCTCCTCTTTTTTACAGGACCTCTTTTTCTCTTCTTTTTGTCTGATCCTTGAATGACTGGGACAGATACGTTCCTCAGAAGATGGGACTATCTGAAACCATTATAAATGCACTGCGTCCTCTCAAAGACCTCTAGGAAGTTAGGTGTCTTTGCCTTTTAGAAAGACCCGCAAGAGGTTTTACAACTCCCTCAATATAATACTCTAGGGAATGGTTGATCTGCCTCATACTTACCACCTCCTTCCCCCTATCTTCCACTTTTTCCTGCCTGGCTACTTCTTTTTATTTCATACTGCCCTCATTGGGGATTTACTGCTTTATCAGACCCATAATAATTGTTGACCTTTATGTCTGGAACAATTAGCTCTGCATATGTTTTCTTGATGCAGAAGCGTGTGTCACTCTCTCACCTGGCAGATGCTTGAGTTGTGTTGCCCCCACAAGCCTTTCTTTTCGCACCCAGCCTATTATCACTGTGAATTTCCAGATCCACGTGGAGAAAGATTGTTATGAAAAAGAAAAGGTGGACCCTCCTTAGTAACCACATAATGGATCTTGCGATGGGTTTCCCTGTATTTTACTTTTGCTTTCCAGAATAATTTTGCATACATGCACCAACAACCACTGACCCTGAGTCTGCACACATTTTGTACTGGTGTGATCATGAAGAGGTGTTCCCCCATTTGTTTGGATGAGCAAGCCCATTCAAATAAGGGGACACTTCGCCTCTGCTCCTACAATGTGTTACCATACATGGGTGCATGGGCAAAGGAGCTATCGGGAGGCACACTGACTGTGCTCCACATAAACTACATAAAGGTGGTGCACAATCAATGTGCTCTCCAAGGCTGCACCTTGTGGGGGGAGAAAGATGTGTGAGGGAACACCCAGGCATTTTCCGTGCAGGCCATCCACAAGTATGCCACTGTGCTCGGGACAGCACATACATTTGCTTTGCACTGTCTTGGTCTGTGCCAGGCACACCCAGTTAGAAGTGCACTATAGCATGAACAGGGACAATGCACCATATATGTAATGCAGGCCCTGGTACATGTGTGCCTGGTGTCATAATGATCACACTATGCTAAGCATTGGTCCCACTTGTTAGGACTCCCATGTGGCAGACTGGTTTCATAATGACTGACTTAAAGTTTCTGCTGTGCCTTGCTGTGGCTTCCGTGAAGCTGGATTCTCAGTGGAAGCCCAGAAACAATGTTCCTCTTTTCTCAACTCTCCCACCACCTACTTGCCACCAGGCACACCTCATCCTTGAGATTTCAAAGACACTGAAAGCGCACTCCCTGCTGACTAGTACCTATCCTAGTACCTATCCTGTCCATTGAAATGGGTGATTTATCAATACTCAGGCCCTGATTTATACTTTTTGACGCAAACCTGCGTTAGCGCAGATTTACGTTAAAAAGTATACCGCCGGCCAGCGCAATTCCTGGACGCCAGCTGGGTGTCATATTTAAGCTATGACGCTAGCCAGTGGTAAGGCCCAGTTAGCGTCAAAATTATTGATGCTAACCGGGTGGGGGAGGCGTAGGGAAAACTGGAGGTTGTGCATGAAAGAATGTCGCTAGTCTGGTCACAGTAAAAAATATGACTCTAACCAGATTAGCGTCATTATTTCCACGCACAACCCCCATGGACATGACTCCTGTCTAAGTAAAGACAGAAGTCATGCACCCAGCCCAATGGCCATGCCCAGGGGACATAAGTCCCCTGGGCATGGCCATTGGGTACAGTGCCATGTAGGGGGGGCCCAAGTTAGCCCCCCCCCATGGCACTTTGCAAAAAAAATAAAAATACTTACCCGGACTTACCTGGGATGTGTCCCACCATCCTTAGGTGTCCTCCAGCTGTGTGTGTGTGTGGGTGGGGATGTACCTGGGGGCAGTGAAGGGCACCCGTAGGCTGTTTCCATGCTCTCTGACCCAGGCGTTAAATAATGGTGCTAAGCAGGCTTAGCGCCATTATTTAAAGCCCTCCTCCTCCTGTGCGTGATTTTTGCACGAGAGGATAAATAAAGCGCTAGGGCCTTTGAGTCATTTTTTGCCCGGGAACGCCTACCTTGCATCTCATTGACGCAAGGTAGTTTTCCACAGGCAAAAAACGACATTAACTCCAATATTTTGTGCTAGACATGTCTAGCGTCAAAATATAAATATGGAGTTAAGTTTGCGCCGGATTTGCAAAAAAATGATGCAAATCTGGCGCAAACAGAGAATAAATATGCCCCTCAGTGCTTACAAAAAGGACCCTGTATGCATAATGACATCCCCAGTACCTTACTCTTGACCTCCATCCTTTTTCGCTGATTGAGTATATTGCCATGTGCTTCTACAGAAAATGGAAATGACAGATGGCAAGAAACAAAAAATTGAGCCCGTACTAAACATCACACTGTGTTGTTGGTTTTAAAACTGTAAATAAATGCCAAAGGTGGCACAGAGAGATGAAGTGACTTCAACAGAAACACAGTGGGCCACATTTACTATGCCTCTGATGTGCGATTGCATGAAAGTGTCTCGAAGGGCAACATAACCCACTTTCATGTGGAAAATACATTTTGGTCAAAAAAAGTTGGCATAAGCGCAATGCTGAATAGTTGTACATTACGAGAAGCTACACCCATCATAATATATGAAAAGAGGTGCATGGGGTTGGTTCACAAAGGGGAAGCTGTCCTGATTAACAGATGGGAAGCTTTCTGTTTCGAATTGCCTCCACTTTGAGAATTGTGTTAGGCGGCCTTGTGGGAACAGACAGTAGTCCAGAAGACCACTGCATGCCCTGCTTGTTGTCGTCCAGTGTTATCAGCTTTTGTTGTTTTAGATGGTACCTATTCCTTCAGGACAATTTGTCATCTTTTAAAATAAAATGTTCATATAATGGGAATGTCCCTTGCAGTCTCCTTCCCCGAGGTCACAGCCATGCAGAGATAGTCACAAAATGTTACCTGCCTCACTAATATTCATGAGGCGGGGGTTTTGCAACGCCCTACAAATATTCATGGTATGATATGACTTATTAGTGTAATAGTTGCACCACAGTTACTACCAGTGGGTGAGCAATTTGCTTCCAATATTTTCGACCTACCCAATGATCAGGGGCATCGTCAACCGAACCCCCGTGCTTTAGTAGCTACAGTGGGGTAGGGTTTTGATGGCCCTCTTCTGTCTGCCTCCTGGCAGACAAAGTCTCATAATTAAAGTGAAATGGTGGGAATGTTCGTGGATGGATGGAATTATGGATGGAAGGATAGATGCATGGATGAATGAGTAAAAGGACAGATGTAAAGATGGATGAATGGAAGGAGGGAAGGACAAATGTATAGATGGATGGATGTGTGAAAGGGTGGATGAATGGAAGATGAGAGAAAGGATGGATGGATAAGTGAATGAAAAGATGTATGATGAATGAAAGGGCAAATGGCTGGTGGATGAGTCAATTGAGTGAAAAGGTGGGCAAATGGATGAATGGATGGATGAGGTATGGATAAGTGAAAGGATGGATGTAGTGATGGATGAGAGAATGGAGAGATGAATGAATGAAAGAGAGGATGGATGGATGGAGGAAAGTGTGGAAGGATGAAGACTGAGAGGGTGAATGGCTGGATGGATGAAAGAGTAAAACGATTGGTCACATTGGTGGTGCAGGTATTTTTCTGCGTGCAGCTTGTTAATGTGTTTTTCACTAGCTCAATCTTTGAAGTACACCTTGGCATCCGGCCAGTCTCTAAAGTGTTCTTTCTACACTGACCTGATTCGGCCAGTGTTTGAACAACAATTTACTCGATGGGAGGGGGTTTCTCAAACCTTCCTCTAAAGTATGTTTTAAGTATAAGGTGGGGAAAGCTTGAAAACTGAAGAAAGAAGGAAATCATCTGGGAAGGGACACCTTGCCCAGAAAATAAATCCCATTGTGGTTTAGTCTCCCTTCTGTTTCGGTTGTTCAGGGTTCCACGACCTGAAGTTGGCAGGCAAAGGGATGAAGTCGGTGTCAAGCCCTACAGTGATGCATTTGTAATTCTTATTTTTTGCTTTGCGGTTTGTATGCATGAATACGTAGTCGCTATATATATATATATATATATATATCCACAGGAGGAAAGAGATGGAGAAAGATGAGGGGGGCCAAGAAAAACAAGAGGTTACCCACTACGCAACAGACAAAGGAAATAATGCAAGAAGATGGGGAAACGGGAGAAGACAACTTGGTCATTATTTATCTAAACATGACTTAACAGAGCATAATATAAGTGTACTTTGGAGGGGCTTAACATTCTGCCCAGAAAGACATTTGGACTATGTAGAAACTAGAATCGACCTCTATAAATTAATTCGCAAACTGAAGTTAGCAAAAATGTTTTTGCCAAAATGGAGCCAAAAACACGATCTGTACCAGATCGGGAACATGATAGACTGAAACTAGCCATTGAAAAGAAAGCTGACTAGAAGAATGTATTTAATCTAACAAATAATCTATGTGGTGATGAATTGACAGAAACACAAATACTTATGGAACTGGACATCAATACAGAGGGCCACTGCCACACAAAGTTCAAACCAAAATCGAAATTTTGCCCCAACTTGACACTTGGAAATAAGATTGACACCTTTTATGAACTGGTACTCACAGACTTGGAAAAAGTGAAAAATATGACACATAACAATTGGAAAGAGAACCTGAGTTGTGGTGAACGTCATGCACTAAAGCGGCTGACAAACAATGAGAGATTAGAAATTGAACCAGCAGATAAGCGCGGGAATATTGTGGTTATGGAGAAGAACGATGATTTAGAAGAGGCTGTTCGACAATTAAATGTAATTATGAATTATCACAAGCTATCAGAAAATCCTCTTAATGATTTAACCCTGGATCTACACAAGAGGCTTCAGAAATGGCACTCAGAAGGTCTACTGAATGAGGATGAACGAGCATTTTTGATGAATGAGAGAGAGCCCAGTGATTCCTACAATGTATTTCATCCCAAAAATACATAAAACACTGACTAATTAATTATGACCCATTATATCCAGCTGTGGATCCCTATATGAGAATCTATCACTATTTGTTGACCATTTCTTGGCACCAATGGTGAGAAACTTGAGCTCATATATACACGATAAAGGGGACTTTCTAAGATTGCTGGATGATATTGCCTGGCAGGAGGGATACCTATTAGTCACCATAGATGTGGTGTCCCTCTATAAATCAATCTCACATACAGTTGGACGGAGAGGAGTAAAATATTTCCTGCAACAAAGGAGCATTCATGAGCTGAAACACTCAGAGATGTTGTTGGAGATGGTTGAGTTATGCCTGAGGAATAACATCTTTAGCTTTAATCATCAAATGTATTCTCAAGTCTGTTCAACTGCCATGGGAGTTTCCTTCTCTCCAAGCTATGCAAACCTCACTATGGACTGGTGGGAGAAGCATGTGGCTTTGAGAGAGGAGAATGATGCATATATGGAAAAAACTGTCATGTGGCTCCAGTACATAGATGACCTTTTCTTGATTTGGAATGGCCCAGAAGACCAAAGAAGACCAATGTAAGGAATTCATAGACCTATTAAATGTGAACAATGTGGGCTTACAGTTTACATAAAAAATGAGCAGGACATTGATCGAATTTCTGGATGTGACAGTGTATTTTGAGGAGAACACAATACAGACAACTTTACACTGCAAGTCCACTGCAGCAAACAGTGTGTTGCACGGTTCTAGCTTTCACCCAACATCATTAAAGAAAAGTATCCCCTATGGGGAGCTCATTAGGATGAAGAGAAACTGTTCTAATGAGAATTAAATGGAAAGTAAATTCAGAGAAACAAAACATCGGATGTGAAACAAGGAGAGGATAGAGCAAGGTCCTTCACACGTACACAGCTACTTATAAACAATCCAAGTTTATCAAAAGAGGTGGATGATGCTACTATTAGATTAATTTTGACTTACAATAAAGAGAGTTATCAAGTGCTTAATATATTAAATAAATATCGGACTGTGATAAAGAAGGATCCAGACACTGGCCCAGTGTTAGGGTTGCGACCAGGTGTCACCTATACGAGAGCACCCTCTTTGAAAGACCATCTAGGAAAAAGACACTTTGAGATGAAGACACCAGTGAATTGGTTACAACAAAAGAACAAAGGATTTGTGTGGTGCAATAAGTGCAAGGCGTGCCAGATTGGCATCAACAAAAAGGAGTATATGGACTATAAAGGAAAAACATACCCATAGAGGACAAGATAACATGCAACACTTCATTTGTTGTATATGCCTTAGAGTGCCTATGTGGTCTAAGATATGTGGGAAGTACGATCTGCCCCCTGAAAAAACAGATACTGGAACATAGAAGGGCAGTACAAAATAGAGATGTGAATTATGCCTTAACTAAGCATCTACAATGTCACAATGGAGCAGATTGGCTACACATGCGCTACTATGGCATAGCATGGGTAAAGAAACTTGAAAGAGGAGGTGACAGGACACGTAAACTAAGACGATTGGAGTCAAGAATGATTATTAGACTCAAGACTAAGATACCGTATGGATTGAATGGAGATGAGGAAATGCACAGTCATCTATAGAAAATTTACAAATAGGCACTGACATTAGTGTTATGACTAGAGATAGAGTGTAACTGTGCAATATCCATGCCCAGAGACACTTATGCTAAGATCAGCAGACAGAACCATGATGGTGATTCATAGATTTGCTATGGGAGATGTAACAAAATGCATTGGTATTTGGATAGTAGGCATGAGTGTCATGTCAAAATAGGAAAGGTGCATGATTCCCTAAGGTGTATAATGCCCATAGGTCTTGGCAAAGGGACCCAGAAGTGGATAGGTGGTCAGATTGGGACACTAGGGATATTCCTACAGGAGATCAGAATATTGGACAGTTCTCTATAGGAATAAGGACCAGACTATACTGTAATGATGCCTCTAAGGGGGAGGCCAGGGATACTAAGGGCCAGATGTAGCAAAGAGATTGCGCCTCGCAAACAGCGAAAAATGCCGTTTGCGAGGCGCAAATGCCTCTTTGCTATGCAGAAATGCATTTTGCGAGTCGGATCCGATTCGCAAAATGCATTTCCGGCTCGCAAATAGGAAGGGGTGTTCCCTTCCTATTTGCGAATCGCAATGCAATGCAATTCCATTTGCGACCGGAATCGCAGTTACCATCCACTTGAAGTGGATGGTAACCCAGTCGCAAACGGGAAGGGGTCCCCATGGGACCCCTTCCCCTTTGTGACTGGATAAAAAAATATTTTTTCAGAGCCGGCAGTGGTCCTATGGACCACTACCTGCCCTGAAAAAATCCGAAACTAAAGGTTTCGTTTTTTTTTTTCAAAGTGTAGCTCCTTTTCCTTTAAGGAAAACGGGCTGCACTTAGAAAAAAAAAACTGCTTTATTAAAAAGCAGTCACGGACATGGTGGTCTGCTGACTCCAGCAGGCCACCATCCCCGTGAGGGCCCATACTCGCACTGGGGTCGCAAACTGCAACCCACCTCATTAATATTAATGAGGTGGGTCTTTGCGACCCCATTGCGAGTTGCAGAAGGTGTCTGAGACACCTTTCTGCATACCAAATTGCGACTTGCAATTTGCGAGTCACAGGGACTCGCAAATTGCAAGTCGCAATTTGGATTTTTCCTACATCTGGCCCTAAATCCCTTATTTCAATAGATCTGAACAATATCTAATATAGGAAAAATAATATCACCAGTGGTCGCAAATAAACGACAACGTTAATAGTTTTTAAATTTCTATACTTTGATCGATCCATAGGGCTGTGATCTTGAGCTCTTGTACTGGTCCCACAGGGATCACTTAGGATAGGGGAAAGTATGTCCCAACACCATGTAAATATATGAAAGAGGACAAGTAGATATGTAGTAAGCCCAGTGAAGTAGACATACTGGGACAAAAGGAAAGGGACGGGGGGGTAGCCCTGGTACAATACACTTAGGCCTGTGGGAGGGATCCACCTACCGCTTTGGCACTAGGAGTAGCTGAACACATGGACTTTAATATACTCATGATGGATAGATCATGCATAGTAGTTTGAAAGTATAGCCGCACTCATGTGGAGAGATGGCGTAGATATGTTTCTGAAATACACAGTTTTGCATATGTAAAAATAATGTATAAGTGGCAGAAATAGAGAAAGGGTCAGTAATGTGTGTGAAAATGTATTAGACACTTTGTTGGTAGTTTGATATTGGTATTTTTAATTTACACTTTGACTATGGGTGTTTTGCACTACATCTCCCAGAATGCTGGATAATGGCAGAGGGTGGGAGTATATATATATATATATATATATATATATATATATATATATATATATATATATATATATAGGCAAAACAAAAGATGCACCTCCTTACCGTGATGAAGACTGCGATAGATGAAACGTGTTGGTGGTGATGTTGGGTAGTTTTTGAACACATTAAAGAATTAGACAAAGTCTTTTGGGGTGCTGTGTTTTGTTTTAGGAAGAAAAAATATATATATTTGTATATATATATATGTATATATATATATATATATATATATATATATATAAAATAATAATATTCACTGTTGAAGTATTGCAAGAGTATTGCATTTTCTCTGTTTCTGTGATCATCATTATTCTAATGCTGTGATTATTTTTAGAACTGCATGTGTGTTGCTGCATTTGAAATAAAAGCTCACATTATTCTTTCCGTTCATGAAACTTGGGAAGTGCCTTAATAAATTCATTACTCAGACTAAGAGTGTTGAATTCTTTGCATTCCTTTCATTTTGTTTCCTCTCAGTCTGAAGCAGAGCAAAACAGATGGATGAGTGAATGATGGATGAATGGATAAGTGAAAGGATAGATGCAAGTATGAATGAGTGAAAGAATACATAGATGAGTGAAAGGAGGGGTAGATAGGTGGCTGGATGAAGGGGTGGATGGATGGATTAGTGGAAAGGAGAATGGATGGACAAACGAGTAAAAGGGTGGATGGATGAATGAGTGAGTGAGTGAAAAGCTGAATGGGTAATATAAAGGGTAAATGAATGGATGCGTGGATAGATGAGGAAAAGGGTGGATGAATGACTAAAAGGAGGAATTGCTGAGTGAAAGGGTGGATGAATGGACGAGTCAAAGGGAGGAAGGCTAGATAGATGGATGAGTGAAAGGATGGACAAGTGAAAGGATGGATGGAAGAGCAAAAGTATGGATGGATGACTGAAAGAATGGATGGGTGGATGAATGTATGAAAGGGATGGATAAATGAAAGCATGGATGACTGACTGAAAGGATGGCTATGTTTGATGATTGGGTTCGAAGATAGATGGATAGGTCTGATATGGATGTGCTTGCAGATGAATGGAATAGTGACAGACTGAAAGTTAGATGAAAGACTGATTGGACAACAGAATGTAAAGGTGAAATGGTTATTATCAGCTGTGGATCTAAGGATGGAAAGGTGAATGGATAGATGCTTTGATGAAAGAGACAAGTAAGCACTACTGGGCAGGGTTGCAATTACTTTCTTTGCTCCTCTGGTACCATAAGAGCTTTGGTTCAAAGTGGGAGGGGGTATTTAAATGTTCTTGCTACTCCCTTGCCAATGACACATCATGCCCTTAGTAACTGGAAAAATAACAGATGTTGTAAGAAATGCTGAACAATGCAAACATTCACCCCCAGTCACAAAGATCTGGGTTTAAGCCATTGTTTTTTCGATCACCACACCACCCCAGGTTGGACCGCACCATATGTAAATCAGTCTTGACCCTGTTCCTCATGAGAACAGTCCAGCCCGAACTGCCAAGCCAGGTCCTCACTAGACAGTGAGAAAAAAAAAAAACATCCTGGGACCAGTTTCAGGTTATCACCTTCCATCAGCCAGGCTAGCTTGAATCCAGTGGCACAGTGAGCACTGGACCCACTTCTGGGCATACCTTCCCACTATGGGCGACAAATGCAAAAAGAACAGATGATGGACGGAATGCTGAACAATGCAAACATTCACACCCAGTCGCAAAGATCTGGGTTTAATCCATTATTTGTTTGCTCACCACGCCACCCCAGTTTGGACCCAGCCATATGCAAATCAGTCTTGACCCTGTTCCTCATGGTAACCGTCCGGCCCAAACCGCCAAGCCAAGTCCTCCCTGGACTGGTAAAAAGCATCCTAAAACCAGTTTTAGGATATAACCCTTCATCAGCTAGGCCAGCATGAATCGAGTGGCACAGTAACCACAGGATCCACATCTGGGCATACCCTTCCCAGCTAGGATAACAAATGCAGAAAGAACAGATGATGAACACAATGCTGAACAATGCAAACATTCACCCCCAGTCAAAAAGATCTGGGTTTGATCCATTGTTTCTTTGCTCATCACGCCACCCCAGTTTTGATCCATCCTTATGCAAGTCAGTCTTGACCCTGTTCCCTGTGGGAACAGTCCAGCCAGAACTGCCAAGCCAGGTCCTCCCTGGACCAGTAAAAAACATCCTATCACCCTTCATCAGCTAGGCTAACTTGAATCCAGTGGCACAGTGAGCACGGGACCCACATCTGGGCATACCCTTCCCACTTGGAGCAATAAATGCAAAAAGAACAGATAATGGCTGAAATAATGAACAATGCAAACATTCACCCCCAGTCACAAACATCTGTGTTTAATCCATTGTTTTTTAGCTCGCCACGCCACCCCAGTTTGAACCCAGCCATATGCAAATCAGTCTTGGCCATGTTCCGCACGGGAACACTCCAGCCAAAACTGACAAGCCAGTCCTTTCTGGACTGGAAAAAAAAAACATCCTAGGACCAGTTTCAGAAGATCACCCTTCATCAGCTAGGCTACCTTGAATCCAGTGGCGCAGTGAGCACAGAACCCACTTCTGGGCATACCTTTTCCACTTGGGGCTACAAATGTAAAAAGAACAGATGATGGACGGACAGTTGAACAATGCAAATATTCACCCCAGTCACAAAGATCTGGGTTTAATGTGTTTTTTTGCTCACCACGCCAACCCAGTTTAGACCCAGCCATATGCAAATCAGTCTAGACTTTGTTCCTCATGAGCCTCAGCTCCTCATCGACCTTCCCATACTAGTATTAGTGAACAATTATTTATTTTTGTTTTAAAAACACATCTTTACGTTTATTTCTGTGTTAATTACTGACCATTTACCTACATTGCTGGGCAGTGTTATGTGACCCTTCTCATAAATTAACTACTACTTTCTCATTAAACTCAGGACCTCCCTATTAAATACAGGTATTACAATCCAACTCTTTCAAGTCATGGAATGTTTTTCGTAAAGTACATGAGGGTCAGAAATGTCTTGGTGTGAATGACATATATACAAATTGTTTGCTGCTGGTTTTGCACTCTTGCACGTCTGTATAGTAGAAATTCAACTCCCACAAGATTCAACTTATTATCTACAAAATATTGTATTGTTTGGTTTAGTCATTTCTTTGAAGCATGGAGTATTGTTTCTTTCGATCACTTTCAGTATCAAACGGGTAGCTAATTGTACGCCGTAACTCTACTTGGAACATTTTTGTATCAATTATGTAGACAGTGATAAGAAGCATTGGGAAAGTCAAGAGGTCTCTCTTGTGTCACTTATTGGCTTTGCAAATGGTTTAGCCAGACGCTGTGAAAACATTTTTTTAAGGCAAGCAGCTGGTTATTTTATGGGCGAGGGCACCACGCATGCGCCTGCCTACAAAACGATTTCCTGTTTACTTACTAATCCAAATTGCATCAGTACCTAAAAGGAAACAAAAAACGTGAAAAGTTTTTTAACAGTGGAATTACACTTTCTTTCCCGTGAATAAGGGTCTGAAATGCATTGAGAATGTGGAATTGATGTTAAAAATGAAAGCAGTTTGGAAATTAACAAATAGATTCACTTTTGGAAAATAAATCAATGGTTTGAACAATTAAATGCACAGGTTTGTCTATGTGAACAGCTGATGAATAACCATGTTACACATGAATAAAGAATCTGAATAATGAGGTATCCAATCTAAATACACTATGAGTAAGAAAAGATTAAAGACATTCTGACCATTATGGGCCTGGTTACGAGTTCCTCCTAATATTCTGACTCACATGTGAACTCTTATTTACCCACAGTGGGAATTACAAGTTTGAAGGTATTATTCACCAGATAATTATCCAACCTTTGGATAACTCAACCTTTGATAAATTTCGACACGTCAAACCTACTGAAATTTTAACAGCAGGAAACAGGCATTATTTACTGTATTATACGCATTTTTGGGCGTTAAACTCCAAACTCTGCATGTTATTGCCCATAAACTCGTAAAGGGTGTTATGTATCACAGCCGTTAAATAACGTAACCAGTGGTACCATTATTTATCAAGGGCGATAAATAATGCCATAAAGCTCATAAAGCCATAAAGCTCATAATCAGGCCCCCTGTGTGCATCAGAGGACTGTCTTCAATACAGAAGTCAGCAGCTCTGATATGATTTTTAATAATGGTAGGTAGTGTCTGTTGTTGATAAATGTGTTTCTGGATTTTCAGATTTTCTGATCCAGGATACGTGGCCCTTTGATGACCCTGAAGGAAGTGATTTTGCTTGTTTCTCTGTTGGTGTGAACAGGGAGCTCAGGTGCAACGCACAGGAGGAGTGGCAACTTTTCTCAAATTGACCATGAACGTGGAAGCAAACTAGTGTGCTTAAAAATAAGTAATTCTCTGGATTATTTGATCCGTCCTAAATCCACCCTACAGTCCCCAGTCTGATATCTTGTAATATTTATCTTGGGTCACAATAAACAAAAATGGGTCAGCTGTGATGGAAATAGGCATTGGGGATAATTAGATGTGCATTTCCTAGTTTCCTCTGATGACTGGTAGAGATTTTAATATGCAGAAAGTAGATAATCGAGGTTCTAATGATTTTGAGGAGAGTGGTAGACCTGGGGTTGTTCTTACTAATTCAACATCCTGCTATAGAGGCATCAAGCTGAACAAAATATTTTCGAAGCATGTATGTGTACTTTAAATACTCACTACCATTATAACATTCCAGCCAGACATACTTTTAATATGGTGCAAAACAAGATCCAGCAGATCAATGGTTCTTAATCACTCAAATTTCAAACATCGCCACAATTTTAAAGATCTAGCTTGGCATGGCAGCACCCACTTGCCAGAGTATTTATGAGTGGTGGCTCCATTGAGACTGATCTAGGCTTCGGGGAGATCGTGGATACCTGTGAACCAGTTGGCACAAAAAATGATAATATATAAGTTGATTTTTTTGCCTACATTCATCTTTTTTCATCTGGAGGCACATATAGAAGGAGTGGATAAACAAGATTGGTTATTGGAGTATTAGAACATTGGACAATTATTGGTCTACAAGTGAGTGTAGGACTTTCAGAATTAGTGGCCAAATGTCCAAATTGTTCTGTATACGATTTCCAGGTAGTGATTCAATAGAAATTGCTATTTGGAAATTGCATAATGAGGTGTACGAAAGGTGAGTTGTCCATTATTAGTGTATCTGTCTAATTCACATTTACAATTAGGAAATTTCCTATCTGGAAATTGCACTAATGCGATTTCCAAATATGAAATCATAATTAGGAAAAAGTCACATTTCGGATGCAGAATGATGATGTAAGATCCAGAAAGTTTAGAAATTGCAGGGTATGACCACGACTCAGAAGACTAGGAAGGTGCTGGAAGAAACCTGTGTTCCTGTGTGACTATTGGCAGAGACATTTACATTTTCCTACAACCCCATGTCCCAGGATGATGGGGGCAAGGACTTTGGCAGCAGGAAGGGGAAAGTTACATGTTCTGATAATGAGCTAGAACTGTTGACAGAGTAAAGTGTGGCACATATGGACCAGCTATTTGACAAATCATCTTTTTCCATACCCGAGGCCCAGAAAACTAAAATTTGGAACAGCATCCTGTAAAAAGTGGAAACTCTTGGTGTCACCCAGAGGTCCATACCTGAAAATAGGAAATGCTGATATGACCCAAGATCCTGTATGAAAGAGAAGGTGGCCAGCAGGATTTCTGTGGCTGTGGCCAAAGCAGTGGTCCCTCTAAACCTTCTCCTCCCACTCTAATAGAGTCACTTATTGAGAGGACACTTGAACCTGAAAGAGTGGTGCGAGTGTCAGACATTGACACCTCTAATCCTGCAGGCTCCAGTCAAGGTTAATTAATTTCTTGTGTAAATTATTCCATAACACATTGAATGTTAGTCTTCAAGTACAACATCTTAGCTACAAAACACTTCAGTTAGATGTTTGCTGCATTAGGGCAATGTAGTATGAGAGTTGTAGTACAACTAAGTTATTTGGTGTACTGTGTGTTCATTTCAAAAACACATAAATCACATTATTAACAATATTACACAAACTAGGTAACAATATATTTACACTAACTATATGCAAACATTTGCTCAGATTGCACTCAGGACATGTCTGAAACCATTGACCCTGATGAAGTAATTGACACACATGTGGAAACTTAGGATAGCACAATCGCTACTCCTATGCTCGTAACCCAAAGTCCAACAACTAGGAGAGCAAACATTGCACCAGTACCCGACTTTGAGGAATGTTATTAGGAACCAGCACAAGGAGGAACACAACTTCTGTGTGCTGTACTCTCAGACAATGTAGAGTTGAACAATTAATATTTCACAATGATCATGTCTATGATGACATGTCAGACAGCTCACAATTGTTTGGTGGCCTTCAGAAATCAGTTGTCACAGTATGGCGCCTGATAGCCAAACAAATAAAAACAGTGAATAGACATCTGCAAAGCATGTCACATTTAATGCTGCAATTGCAGAAGGGTCAAGAGCATTGGATTGCTGCCATGGAGAAGGAGCAACATATGCAAAGTCACAGGTGCAATCAGCACGTGGCACTCTATGACTCATAGCCACCACCACTCTTGCGAGGAGAACTGTGAACATCCAGAATGAGAATGACCTGGGGTACTGCTGCCAAGATGTAGCACATGGGCTGGTCCAAGTGGCCGCTTCTCTGGAGAACATTCAGACACATAACCTTTCTGTCCCCAACATATTACCACCACCTGAAAGTGAGGACGGCTCTAGCTTCAGTGGCATACCTGTGTGAGATGGATGCTGTGTAAGGCAAACACTCCGACACACATATGGCACAGATCTATCCCCAACTCCACATCCGCACTGAGAAGGCGACCAACACCAGAGGTCATGAAAAGTAACTTTTGTATGCACTCAGATGTATGATACTATATTGTTATGTTTGTGATTGAAAACTTTGTTGCTTTCTTGAAACAATGACATCCTACAAAGATACCGTTTTGAGATACAATGACAATACATTATTACAACCTGAATAAAAGGTTATCTTTCAGTGATGGAAAAACATTGCCATCATGTGTGTTAACTATTTCTTAGTTGTGGTCATCATTCTTGCCTTAAAATAATTGTTTGTGATCTCTGTGGGTTGTGCTGGACACCCTGCTGCATGTGTCCCATCCTTCTAATCCTGTAGTGGTAGTATTTTGTCATCTGAGTCTGATTCTGGCTTTATGCTTATCTTGTGAAGAATCTTCCTAAAAGCTATGTTGTAAAAAATAGGTCACGTGGCAATGATTTTGCAACAGGTCTCAGATCAGTATAATAGTGCTACATCAGACTCATTCAGGTATCTGGAATGTTATTTTTAGTACTCCAAAAGTCCATTCAGTTATTGAGTGTGTTGTTTTATGTACTCTGTTGTACTGCCATTCACTTCCGGTTCTTGGATTTAATTATGGTTTCAGTACCCAAGGGTGAAATGCATCTACACATTCTCCTTAAATACTATGAAAAGGAGACATAACTAGATTATCTTACAAACATGCTATTGCACACTGTATGACTTGAGTTTGTAATCCTCTTGCCAGGTAGAGACCCATTGCCAAACTCACCCTGAGACAGATGTTTTTTTATTTCACTCTAGCGGAACATAAAGGAGTCATGTGTGCTGCCTGGGAATCTGGCTACAGGGTCAGTTATGATGCATGAGGCATCACACAGTACCTGAACATTGAGTGAATAGTTATTTTCTTGTTTCTAAAAATAAATTAATTTGCAGAAGAGGGCATATGGCATATGTGTATGTGTACCATCACACTACCAATCACTTTTGGAATCTGTGCTACCCAATAGAACTTATGTTTTGTGTGTTGCACATCTTGGGAAGTGTTTGTCAACCATAATGTCCAAGAACCTAAAACAAAGCAACTTAAAAATGCACTTTTTACACCACCCCACCACTGCTATAACTCCTTAGTAACCGCCAGAAGCTAAAAGGTGTAGACAACATAATATCTGCATGTGGTGAAATTGCATTGCTTCTTATTGTTGTAGTTTGTAGCTAAGGATGTAACTCAACAATTACATTTAAAATGACCTCGCTACTCGATCTATACTTCTCAAAATCTCCTCTTCAGTCTCTTCAAACAGGGTGACTGTCACCCTAAACACTTTCTTCTGTCTCCTCTTCCTTCTCTGCCTACCAGCGAAAGTCCACATCCTCCTCGCCAAGACATAAATAGCCACCATTCTGAAAGAGCAGGATTCATTTTGGGGGATTTTTTATAGTTTGCACCTGGTTACCACTGGATACACATTTACAGTAGTTAAATTTTGTAGGAAATGGCCTTACCGCAGGGTCATCCCCAAACATTTACCCAAGTGGCATATTTAATTTACTTGTGAGTTCCTAGCAAAGTGCACTACATGAGCCCAGGGCCTTTAAATTAAATACTATTAGTGGGCCTGCAGCACTGGTTGTGCCACCCACAAAAGTAGCCCTTAACCTTGTCTCAGGCCTGCCATTGCAGGGCCTGTGTGTGCGGTTTCACTGCAACTTCGACTTGGCATTTAAAAGTAATTGCCAAGCCTTAATCTCCCCTTTTTCTACATATAGGTCACCTCTAAGGTAGGCCCTAGGTAGCCCATAAGGTGGGTGCTATCTAGGTAAAAGGCAGAACATAAACATGTGGATTCTATATGTCCTGGTAGTGTAAAACTCCTAAATTTGTGAGGCCTGCTCCTTTCATAGGATAGCATTAGGGCTACCCCACATACTGTTTGAGTGGTAGATTCTGATCTGAAAGGAGTAGTCAGGTCATATTTAGTATGGCCAGAATGGCAATAGAAAATCCTGCTTCGTGGTAAATTTGGATTTTATATTACTATTCTAGAAATGCCACTTTTAGAAAGTAAGCATTTCTCTAAACTTAAATCCTGTGCCTTACAATCCACGCCTGGCTAGGTTAGTTGACAGCTACGTTGTGCATTTCACTCAGACAACCCCAAACACAGGTTGCTCAGTAACACCTGCACAGATCTGCATACTGAATGGGTCTTCCTGGGCTTGGAGGGTGGAGGGCCTGACACTTACATGTTAAAGGACAGTGGCCTGCCCTCACACAATGGACTGCCAAACCCCCTACTGGGATCCTGGCAGACAGGATGGAACTGAAAGGGGACCATGTTCACTTCTAAGCCACTCTTTGGAGTCCCCCCACTTCAAAGGCACATTTAGGTATTTAAGTAGGGCCTCTGACCCTACCAACTCAGACACTTCTTGATAAGATACCTCCTGGGGAAGGAACTCTGAACCTGCAACCTGCTAAGAGAAGCTGCCTGGCTGCCCAAACAAATCACCTGACTGCTTTACTGAAAAGGACTGCTGCCTTGCTGTTGCCCAGTGTCCTTGCTGCCCTCTGGCTCTGCTGAGAAGTGCTCTCCAAGGGCTTGGATTGAGCTTGCTTCCTGTTTTCTGATGTCTCAGGGCCAAAAAGACTTAGGCCCTCATTATGACCCCGGCAGTGGGCAGAACACTGGCTGTAACACCTCCAACAGGCTGGTGGTGATCCGCCTGCATATTATGACCGTGGCGCATTCGCCACGGATATACCGCCGGTCCCTCCACTACACCGCCAGGCTTCCACCAGGTGGTCATAATCTTCAGGGCAGTGCTGCAAGAAGCCTTGCCCTGGGGATTATGAGACCACATCCACCAGCCTGTCCATGGCGGTAAACACTGCCATGGAAAGGCTGGTGGTAAGGGGGACTCGGGGTCCCTCAGGCACAGCCCCATCACGCATTTCACTGTACGAATTATGGGCAGTGAAATGCGTGACAGGTGCTATTGCACACGCAGCACATCAACATTGCCGACAGCTCTATTATGAGCCGGCTTCAATGTTAATGTGACTTTTTTGCTGGGCCAGCGGAAATGTCATAATAGCAGCACTGGCGGTATATTGGCTCCCGTGGCTTCTGCGGTCTTTTTCAAAGACTGCCGAAGTCGTAATAGGGGCCTTAATCTCTGCAAAGAACTCCTTGTGCAATGAAAAATTGACACACAACCTGCTGGAATCGATGCACAGCCTGCACCACAGTGAGAAAATCACTGCACACCGAACCGGAATGACGCAGCCCGGCTCCCCGAATGGAGGTTGATGCAATGCCAGCATTGCAACTGGAACTTCAACGCATGGCCCACTGGATTAGTGAAATTGCCGAGCCGGAACAACGCAGTCTGACTTCCTGTGAAGAGAAATCGATGCAGAGCCAGCCGTGTGACAGAAATTTCCCTGCATTGCCCACCGGAATGACGCAGCTCCTATGACTTCGTCCCGTACACCCAGGATTTCTCTGCATCGTCCCCGGGACATCCAAATACCCGCAACTCGAAGAGAATCCTGGTCTGCGTGCTGGAAATCGTCGCAAGGACCTTGCTGTGTGGAAAACATCGACGCATCATCTGTGTGGGCCTGGAGAAAGCAACACACATCTCCCAGTTTTCCACACATCTCCTCCTCTGCTGTCCCTTGCAGATAATTTAGACGCAAACCATGTACTTTGTGTTTGCAAGAGACACAGGTTGCTTTTAAGACTTAAGACTCTTTTTTATCATTATCTAAGGTGATATCTCAAATCTTGATCATAGATTAAAAGCTCCTAGTGGGCCTGCAGCACTGATTGTGCCACCCACATAAGTAGCCCCTTAACCTTGTCTCATGCCTGCCATAGCAAGGCTCGTGTGTGCAGTTTCACTGTCAATTCGACTTGGCATTTAAAAGTACTTGCCAAGCCTAAAAACTCCAGTTTTCTACATATAAGTCACCCCTAAGGTGTGCCCTGGGTAACCCCTAGGGTAGGGTGCTGTATAAGTAAAAGGCAGGACATTTACCTGTATAGTTTACATGTCCTGGTAGTGTAAAACTCCTAAATTTGTTTTTACACTGCTGTGAGGCCTGCCCCCTTCATAGGCTAACATTGGGGCTGCCCTAATACATTGTTTGAGTGGTAGCTGCTGATCTGAAAGGAGTAAGAAGGTCATATTTAGTATGGCCAGAATGGTGATACAAAATCCTGCTGACTGGTGAAGTTGGATTTAATATTACTATTTTAGAAATGCCACTTTTAGAAAGTGAGCATTTGTCTGCATTTAAATCTTTCTGTGCCTTACAATCCACGTCTGGCTGGGTTTAGTTGACAGCGCCTTGTACATTCACTCAGACACACCCCAAACACAGGATACTCAGCCTCACATGCATCCATCTGCATTTTGAATGGGTCTTCCTGGGCTGGGAGGGTGGAGGGGATGCTGTCACACAAAGGACTGCTACACCCCTACTGGGATCCTAGCAGACAGGATTGAACTAAAAGGGGACCTGGTACACTTCTAAGCCACTCTTTGATGTCTCCCCCACTTCAGGCACAATTGGGTATAAAAACAGGGCCTCTGCCATAACAACTCAGACACTTCCTGGAGAAGAAACCTGAACCAGAACCTGCATCCTGCCAAGAAGAACTGCCTGGCTGCCCAAAGGACTCACCTAACTGCTTTCTGAAAAGGACTGCTGCCTTGCTGTTGCCCTGCTGCCTTGCTGCTCTCTTACTGTGCAAAGATAACGGTCTAGAGGTAGGGATAAGTTCAATAATATTTTTAAAGAACAGTGCTCAATACTGTCTTTATGGATTAATTACTTTCCAATATTTAATACAACTGGTTTTGTGCAAGGCAGAAAGTGGCTCATCAGTGAATTATTACAAAATACAAAGTGTTCACAAGACAACACATTACAAACATAAAATTAATATTTTTTCCTTGGTTCAACTGAGGCAAACATGTAACTTCTCAAAGTCTTGAAACTGACCATACCGTCAGTAGAGGGTTGTACCCAACAACATTTCTTTGTTAGAAACTGGTGGTTACAATTAGAATTTGTGATTGTAATCCACTCTGTTGCGATGATTGATGGTTCACGTACAGGCAGCTGTCAAATACCTATATATTTTTTTAAGGTATTTTGCAGTGCGTATTAAGTGTTTTTTGTAGAGATTACTCTAATTAAAGAACACAATCTCGCCAGTATATATGTCAACGCGTTTCGGACTCTTCAATCAGGGCCTCATCAGGACTATTGAGGGACAACGTGGCCTCTGTGTACGGTAGTGTCTATATTCTATGTCAGGAAGCACTGCGTTTTGTCCAGAATCTAGTGTGTGACACTAGGGATACGGGAAATCCTCGTAATCAATTGTTTAGGCGGGGCACAAATGCGCCACACTTGTGGCTTGGGAAGGTTGTTCTGTCCGCGTAGGCTGTGCGACTAACAGTCCGCATCCATATGGGACATTCACAACTGAGTAGGCGGCTAATGTTCCGCCGGGTAAAGTACATCACTGTGTCTCGCAGCATCTGAGCAGAGGCGGCATGCTTCATACGACTAGTGCGGCGAGCGGTCATACACGTTGCTTAACACTTAACCCAGGTGAGGTTAGGGTCATTCCTCTCTTTTGCACAGCTCTCTTGCTGTGCTGCAGAAGTGCTCTCCAAGGGCTTGGATAGAGCTTGCCTCCTGTTCCCTGAAGTCTCAGGACCAAAAAGACTTCTCTCCTGCAACTGGAATCCCCGTACGGCGAACATTCGACGCACCGCCTGCCGAGAACGACGCACAGCCTGCTCGCGGTGAAAAATTCACCACACGCCGAGTCCGGAATGACGCAGCCTGACTTCACGGCAGAAGATAAGCGCCAGCGACGTCACCGGAACTTCGACGCACGGCCCTACTGGATTGACGTTAGCTGTCTCAGAACGACACAGCCTGACTTCTTGAGAGGAATCGATGCAGCTCCTGCCGTGCGGAAGAAAATCCCACGCATCGCCCACCGAAATCAATGCAGCACCTGTGATTTAACTCCACAAGCCCAGGATTCCACATATCGTCCCCAAGGTGTCCAAAAACCCCGCAACCTGAAGACGATCCAAGTCCGCGCACCGGAAATCGACACAACATCTTCCCCAATGGAAAATAACGACGCAAGTCTGTGTGTGAAGGGGCGAAACCGACGCACATCTACAGTTTTCCATGCACCTTCTCCTCTGCGGTCCCTTGCAAGGATTTTTCAATGCAAACCAGGTACTTTGCCCCACAAGAGACACATGTTGTTTCTAGGAGAACTTAAGACACTTTGTATTGCCTTTACAGTAATATTTCAATTCTAAGACACTTTATATCACTTTCAGTGATATCCCTACATTTGCTTATTTAGGGGGTCATTCTGACCCTGGCGGTCCATGACCGCCATGGCGGAGGGCGGCGGAAGCACCGCCAACAGGCTGGCGGTGCTTCCTGGGCGATTCTGACCGCGGCGGTAAAGCCGCGGTCAGAAAAGGGGAGCCGGCGGTTTCCCGCCGGTTTCCCGCTGGCCCAGGGAATCCGCCATGGCGGCGCTGCTTGCAGCACCGCCATGGGGATTCCGACCGCCTTCCCGCCAGCCTGTTTCTGGCGGTGTCCACCGCCAGAACCAGGATGGCGGAAACGGGTGCTGTGGGGCCCCTGGGGGCCCCTGCACTGCCCATGCCACTGGCATGGGCAGTGCAGGGGCCCCCTAACAGGGCCCCACAAAGATTTTCACTGTCTGCTGTGCAGACAGTGAAAATCGCGACGGGTGCCACTGCACCCGTCGCACCCCTGCAACTCCGCCGGCTCCATTCCGAGCCGGCTTCATTGTTGAAGGGGCTTTCCCGCTGGGCCGGCCGGCGGTCTTCTGGCGGTCGCCCGCCGGCCCAGCGGGAAAGCCGGAATGGCCGCCGCGGTCTTTTGACCGCAGAGCGGTCTTTCGGCGGGAACCGCTTGGCGGGCGGCGACCGCCGACCGCCGCGGTCAGAATGACCGCCTTAATCTTTAATTGTTTTGACCTACATTTATCCAGATTAATATTATGTATTTTTCTAAACACTGTGTGTTGTATTTTTGTGGTGCTATCTTGTGTTATTGTATGATTTATTGGACAAATACTGCCTGCTCAGTGCCAAGCTACCAGAAGGTGGGCACAGGATAATTTGGATTGTGTGTGACTTACCCTGACTAGAGTGAGGGTCCTTGCTTGGACAGGGGGTAACCTGACTGCCAACCAAAGACCCAATTTCTAACAGAGTACAAAAAAGGAAAATTTAAAAAGAAGCAACAGCGCAAGATGTGAGCTTGGTCCACAATGCAGAAAGCCATCACCTGCAGTAACTGCAGTAATAATACAAGAAATAGAAGATAATGGAGACAAAGATAATTTAATTCTCACAAATTCACTCAACATGTTATTCTCAAAGGCAATGTATTCATGTGCACCTCATTCTCAGATGACCACTGATGTCAGTTTGCAGCCTTTGTGTCTTGGACCTACATTACTGTGTAAATTCTCTCTACAGTATGTTGATTCCTCTTTAAATCCTGAATGCCATATTACTTGTAGTTGTGGTGTTAACGTTTTGCTGTGAGCAGCTGCCCCAGTACCAAGGTCTACTTACAACCATCCATTGTTGCCTACAGGCTTTGTACTGAACACCGAGATGCATTGTGCCTGCTTTCAGCTGCAGGCTCAGAATGAGTGGCCACTGCTGAACAAGAAGGGTCAAGCAGTGCAGTCCCCGTGCTTTGAAGGGTTGATCCAAGAGAACTAAATTTAGTGCTGAACACTGTTAATATGAATGCTCAAAGCAGACACTGAAATATATTATGGTGGTTATCCGTATTACTGTTTTTGTTGATAATGGTCTAAAAGCATAAAATACAGAGAAGTTAGGGAGTAACTGAGATACAACTTCAGAGGAGATGTAAGTGACATCAAAATTCTTGAAGATACTTGGGATATTACCTTACTGATAATAAAAGTCTTAAATTGTTTTTTAAATGAGTGCCATTGGTTGGACATTTTATATTGTGAGTCATTAATGCTGTCTGAACTAGATGTTCTATCGAAGGCCACCCTGCTAGAGGAAGACTTGACTTTTCTACTTGGCTACTCCCTAAAAAGCCAAACAACAAAAACTGGGTATTTGGCACTTCAGCAAGCTTGCACTAGGATCTATTTCCTTGCAAAGACAGTAGCAATATTTGTCACAAAGATCGCCTAGCTGCATTGAAGAATTTATGTGACAGAGTTCCCTAAATGGAGGAGATAGAATAGACACTTTCGGCAATTCCATCTTGATGTCCCTACCCTAGGAACTCAGTACCGATTAGGAGGCTGTTGCGGGGCGAAGCGTGGGACACACAGACAGTGCTGTGATGTGGCCTCTAACACCTTTATTACAAGCTGCCTAGTGACACAGCTGATAAAATCTGAGTTCTCCTAGTCAGAACTTATCAGGCGTTATAATACCCACCAAATTGTGACTTTTTGAGCAATAGCATGTTGATTTTGGTGCTGCACCAAAATCTGCATTTTCCAGTAATTACTGGACATTTTTCCTCCAAGAAACAATGGACAAGTGACAAAGCAAAGCATGCCTTTACCGCACATGCCTTTACCATGTAGACTTTACCAAACATTGTACGTATTGGTTAGCTAAGCAAACTGGTAAAATGTGCATGTGTATATACACTAAAAAAACAAAAGTTAATGGGACGTTATAGTTAGGTTCAGATAGTACATGCAAAAAAACATACCAATTCATCTGTTAGAGTTATTTCAAGCAAAAATAACTCTTGCCCTAAGGTAACTAATACTTGTGCCCTAGCCATACACAAGTTTCTCTTCAAAACATCTACTGTAATTTTTACAGTGATATTATCGATGATGTCATAGAAGATGTCATGAGTGACGCAATATTTGGGGTAATTAGCAGTGCATGGTGAGGGTGTGAGTTATAGCTGCCTTAGGGCATGTGTTATAATTACTTGAAGTTACTTGTATCGCTGAATTTCTATAGCTTTGTTCATGTAAAATCTGAACCTAACTATAATTTCCCTGTAACCTTTGATTCTTTAGTGAATTTCTAAGGTTCGTTTAAATTCAATATCCTAACTATAACATCCCTGTAAACTTTGGTTTCTTCCGTGAATTCCTAGGGTATTTTTAGCATTGAGTGAAATGCCCACTGCAATGCACGGTTGGGGTGCTGGATGCAGCACTTGGCCTGGCATTGTGGTGTCCCAACTAAGCTTGCTGCTCCTCCACCCCCTCCCTTGCCATCCATTGTCCAAGTCCATGCCTCTGCTCCATTATTACAGCCCTGTGAGGCTGTTGTTCTGACACTGTCCTTCATGTTAGCCCTGAACAGTTAGCTTACTTCACCATCCATCTCCTCTCTATCCTCTGTTCTCTGAGTCCATGAACCAACACCCTCCCTCCTGCCTTGCATGGTCCAATGTGCTCCTGCTGCCCTCCATTTAGCCTGATGTCCCTGCCCAATACTATTGCCCTCCATTGCCCAATTCTATGCCCCATCATTGCCCTCCTGCTTAGCATCTGTGCTTGGCTTTCTGGCTCCTCCAACCATCCACCTACCCTTTGATGTCTGTGTGCTTGCCCCTGCGCTCTTACTTTTGAGCACCATGTTCCATGGACTGGCCACTGCCCCTCCTACCTGCCTAGCATGGTCAGATGACTACCGCCTGTCTTTAACACCTTCACCCTGCCTGCCCAAATTCCATGCCCCTATCCCCCCTCCTGTCTTCCATGGCCCATTTTTCTTCCACTCCCTTCTGCCCCCATGCACTATTGTGATGCAACTACTCCTTCTGCCTACTCCTCATGGTCTGTTGTTAATCCCTTTCCCCTGCCCTCTCTTGCATGTGTCTAGAATCTTCCCATCCCTTCTGTCTTCCATAATCCTTTCTGTATACCTCTTCCTCCTTCCCCTTCACCCCTCCCTCTTGCCCACCATGGCTGTTGTGCTGCCACTAACCCTCCTGATTGCCATGTATGACCTTCTGTGCTACCTCAGCTCCTCCCACCTGCCTGTGTGGCCAGCCTGCTGCCCCTGACCCCCTCCCACCTTCCTTCCATTGCCTGTGTGTATGCCAATATAGTCTCACAGTTGCCCTCCATGGTGTATTGTGCTTTTAGTACCCATCCTGCCTGTGCTCCATGCTCAGCTTGCTGCTCAAGCCCTAGTCCCTGCCCTCCATTTTCCATGTTCAGGTCCCTGTCACCTCCTTCCTACCTTATTTGCTCCTTTGTCTTACCCCTGCTCCCTCCATCCTTGATAGTTTGTTATGCTGCAACGGTCCCTCCTGTCTGTCTGGTGAAGTCAGTTTGCTGCCCTAGCCTCATTCCCCTCTGGTCTTCGTTGTCCCTGTGCATGGCCCTGTCCCCTCCTTATTGCTGTCCATGGTCCGTTGTGCTACACTGCCCTCCTGCTTGTCCTGTATGGTGTATTGTGGAGCTGCAACTCCTGACGCCTGCCCTGTAAGGACAGTTTGGTGCCACTGCCCATCTCCCTCCTGTCCTCTGTTATCTGAGTCCACGCCCCTACCCCATTCCTCCTGCCCTCAGTGATCCAATGTACCATACTTACCAACATTTTGTACTTGATAAGAGGGATATTTTGAAATAAAAACCTGAAGAATTGATTTTCCTCATTGACTTACATTGAAAAAGACTAGATTTTAGGCAGCAGACAGATAAAGCCATTTTGGGCTTAAAAACATCCCGAGTCTCCTGCCTCAATTGGATTTTTTGGCATGTATGGTTGAACAGCCACTGCCTTTCCCTTCTGCCTTCAATGGTGTGTTATATTACTGCAGCGTCTCTTGCCTGCCTTGTGTAGTTGGATTGTTGTCCTTGTCCCTTTTCCTCTGGCCTCTATGGTCCAGTGTGCTGTCACTTCCCCTCCCACCTGCCCAGCATGATCAACTTGATGCCTCTGCATCTCCTCCCTGCCCTCAACTATTCGAGTCCAAGCCCCTGACATCTGCCTCCCTACAGTGTTCTAATGAACAATTAGATTGCTAACATCCTATATTTATCACAAAAGTGTGGCACGCCTGACGTCAACTTGATGTAATCCAAACTGCAATGCCTTAAGCATTTCCTTTAGAAATAATAAAAATCAGAGGGTCTTATTCCCAAATAAATTATAGTTAGTGTTCTAAAAAACTAAAATGAGGGTATATTTTCTGAGTTTTCAAATAGCAACAAAGCTCTTTTAAATTATTTGCTATTTTGATCTTTTTATCGAGTTGATCATATGTTGCACGTAGTGGAGAGAATATATATATATATATATATATTCAAGGATTTCCTTTCAGTCCATCATCATGAAAGAGAACGCCGGCACTCTGTACTACTGCACAATAATTGATTTATTTCATACCGATAATACGAAACTGAGACAACACCCTAAGGCTCCGGGCAACGTGTTTCAACCTGTACGGTCTTCTTCCAAGCCCACCTTATTCCAAATGAACAAATATACAAGCTGCACCACCCCTCCCCCCCTATTTTATATTCTGTTTCCCGTTAGACATAGAAAAAATCCTACAATTTAACAATCCTAAACATCAAAAATCAAAAATAAACCAACTATAATTGTTGAAGAATTTTCTCCATTGTTAATTCATTATCTCAATTTTATAACCATAATTAATTTCTCAATAATGCCACTTTTACATAAGTTTTACTAAATAAAAACACAAATGTCATTCTTCGTACCATCATACTAATATCTCTAATATTAAATTAATTTCCTGATTTTCTACACCCTCATAACATTTACAAAACTTCTTAGGGTACAGGTTTTTATAAATGCATGAGATGTAAGGCATGTAAGTATAGTAAAAACTGTAAAACGTATATGTTGCCCACAGGGGAGGAGAAGAAGATTAGCAGGTTCATAAACTGCAATTCGGATTATACTGTATATGTGATTAAATGTCAGTGTAACCTCTGTTATGTGGGCAGCACAATTTTTCCTGTCAAAAAATGGATATTGGAACATTGGCGGGCGATTAAGAACGATGATGCTGTTAGACCTGACAGCCTTAGGGTGGTCACCCCTAACTTTTTGCCTGCCTCCCCCCACTTTTTGGACACTGTTTTTGCTGGCTTTTAGACTCTGCACACTTTACCACTGCTAACCAGTGCTAAAGTGCATATGCTCTCTCCCTTAAAACATGGTAACCTTGAATCATACCTGATTGGACTATTTAATGTACTTATAAGTCCCTAGTAATGTGCACTCTCTGTGCCTAGGGCCTGTAGATTAAATGCTACTAGTGGGCCTGCAGCACTGGTTGTGCCAACCACTTAAGTAACCCCTTTTCCTTGTCTCAGGCCTGCCACTGCAAGGCCTGTGTGTGCAGTTTCACTTCACCTTGACTTGGCATTTAAAAGTACTTGCCAAGCCTAAACCTCCCTTTTCTCCACATATAAGTCACCTCTAATGTGTGCCCTAGGTATCCCCTAGAGCAGGGTGCTGTTTGGGTGAAAGGCAGGACATGTACCTGTGTAGTTTACATGTCCTGGTAGTGTAAAACTACTAAATTTGTTTTTGCACTACTGTGAGGCCTGCTCCCTTCATAGGCTAACATTGGGGCTGCCCTCATACAGTATTGAAGTGGTAGCTGCTGATCTGAAAGGAGTAGGAAGGTCATATTTAGTATGGCCAGAATGGTAATATGAAATCCTGCTGACTGGTGAAGTTAGATTTAATATTACTATTCTATAAATGTCACTTTTAGAAAATGAGCATTTCTTTGCACTTAAATCTTTCTGTGCCTTACAATCCACGTCTGGCTGGGCTTAGTTGACAGCTCCTTGTGCATTCACTCAGACACACCCCAAACACAGGGTACTCAGCCTCACTTGCATACGTCTGCATTTTGAATGGGTCTTCCTGGGCTGGGAGGGTGGAGGGCCTGCTCTCACACAAAGGACTGCCACACCCCCTACTGGGACCCTGGCAGACAGGATTGAACTGAAAGGAGACCTGGTGCACTTCTTAGCCACTCTTTGAAGTCTCCCCCACTTCAAAGGCACATTTGGGTATAAAACAGGGCCTCTGCCCTACCTCATCAGACACTTGCTGGAGAAGAAACCTGAACCAGAAACTACATCCTGCCAAGAAGAACTACCTGGCTGTTCAAAGGACTCACCTGTCTGCTTTCTACAAAGGACTGCTGCCTTGCTGTTGGCCTGCTGCCTTGCTGAACTCTTGTCTGGCTGTGAAAGTGCTCTCCAAGGGCTTGGATAGAGCTTGCCTTCTGTTCCCTGAAGTCTCAGGACCAAAAAGACTTCTCTTTTTCACTTGGACGCTCTGTGTGCCGAAATTTTCGACGCACAGCTTGTTCCGCGGCGAGAAAAACGCCGCACACTGACGCTGATCGACGCGATGCCTTCGGGACGACCGGAACTTCGACGCACGGCTTCGCAAGGACAACGCCGCCCGACCTCCAGAGGAGAAATCGCCGCGACGCCTGCCGTGAGATCGAAATTTTGACGCGCAGCCCCGCACAACGACGCGCAGCCGGAAAACAAGCAGGAAAATCCACGCACAGACCCGGGACATCTGGCAATCCCTGCGATCCACAGAAAGAGACTGTCCGCGCGCCGGAAAACGACGCATGACTTCCCCGCGTGAAAAATAACGACGCAAGTCTGTGTGTGCTGGGGAGAAATCGACGCACACACCCTTTTTCCACGTATCTCTTCTTCTGTGGCCCTCTGAAGAGATTTTCCACTCCAAACCAGGTACTTTGTGCTTGAAAGAGACTTTGTTTGCTTTTTAAAGACTTAAGACACATTATATCACTTTTCAGTGATATCTCTACCAATTCACATTGCAACTTTATTCGTTTTGACCTACAATTATCCTGATAAATATTATATATTTTTCTAAGCACTGTGTGGTCTATTTTTGTGGTGCTATATGGTGGTATTGTATGATTTATTGCACAAATACTTTACACATTGCCTTCCAAGTTAAGCCTGACTGCTCGTGCCAAGCTACCAGAGGGTGGGCACAGGATAATTTTGGATTGTGTTGGACTTACCCTTACTAGAGTGAGGGCTTTTGCTTGGACAGGGAGTAACCTGACTGCCAACCAAAAACCCCATTTCTAACAGATGCCAATTATCCCATAGCTCGACACAGCAGACAATTTCATGAGGGGAGAGTTGATGACATGTTATTTTTTGGAATTGACAGGGCTCTGCTGTCCCCATGAGGAGGAGACAGGGAGCGGACTTTGAGGAGAATGGAGTCGGAATATATTATCAGACTTAATAGCATAGCCCCGTGGGGATTGAACCAAGATGAAGAACTGTATGTACATGTGGGTTAAATGAGAAATATATGATGACCAGGCGCTGTTTGATTTAGCTGGCACCATCACCTCCGATTGTGAAATAAATTGTTATGATTTTTGTTATTATTATTATGTTTCCTGGCATTAGTGGATGGAGGCATTGTAGTGAGTAAGAAGTTTTGTAAATGTTATGAGGGTGCAGAAAATCAGGAAATGAATTTAATACTAGAGATATTAGTATGATGGTACGAAGAATGACATTTGTGTATTTATTGAGTAAAAATGATGTAAAAGTGGCTTTATTGAGAAATTAATTATGGTTATAAAATTGAGATAATGAATTAACAATGGAGAAAATACTTCAACAATAATAGTTGGTTTATTTTTTATTTTTGATGTTTAGGATTGTTAAATTATTGTGCAGTAGTACAGAGTGCCGGCGTTCTCTTTCATGATGATGGACTGGAAGGAAATCCTTGAATAATTACGGAGCCTGCATCCGGAGCCGTGCACCGCCCCCCTTTGGCTGTTTGAAGTCAGCTGTTGCAGGACATTATTTCATTATATATATATATATATATATATATATATACATATACCACTGAAAAAAACAAAGGTTGCAAGGACGTTATAGTTAGGCTCAGCTCATATCTCACACGTACAAAACCAGATGTTTTAATTACCTCAGCCAATTATAGTCATATACTGTATCATATATAGTGATATATCCACTCACTCACCCATACAGGCACTAACTCACTTACTCACTCACACTGTCACAAATACACTCCATCACTCACCCATACAAGCAAACACGCACTTAGTCACCTATACAGCCACTCACAGTCCCACTCACACATCTATACAACCACTTACAATCACTGGATGATGTCATCAGTAATGTCATTTGAGATGTAATCAGTGATGTCACTGACCATGTCATGAGTGATGTAATATGTGAGGTATTAAGCAGGTCATTGGGGATGCAAAACTACAACTGTTGAATTTCACTGGTTTTATACGTGTGAAATATAAGTCTAACTATAACGCCCCTGTAACCTTTAGTTCAGGGACCCCATCTCCTTGGACCCAACCTAATTATTAGTTTATTTGAGGAGAGGGTCCTTGTGCCCCCCTCCCAAGCGCTGATATCAGCCCCAGGGACTTTATCCTCCAGGGCATGGCCTAATTATTAATTTTTTGGGAGGGGGGACCGTGTGGCACCCCCTCCCCAGGGGTGATATCGGCTCTGGGGACCTCATTCCTTACTGCCCAGCCTATTATTTTTTTCAGGGGGAGGAGGAGCACGTGGCCCCCCTCTCCAGGACTGATCTCAGCCCAGAGAACCCCATCCTCTGGGTCCTAGCCATGTGACCAGTGTGCCCCTCAGGGCACCCAGTCACAATTCTGGGGACCAAGGGGGAGCCTGAAGGCCCTCACAGTCCCAGCCAGCTACCCACCTCTTGTGGGATTCAGCATTGCTGTCACAGAGGGGTAGCTGCATCTCCGCTAGGCAGGGAAACAGAGGAAATCTTCAATCGTAGTAAAGTGGGGCTAACAGCTCTCCCTCACTGCGAACTGAGTGTTTGCTCTGACTTGGTGGGAGCTGTCAAAGTCACAACAAACAGCTATGCCCCGAGTGGGCACTTCCGGAACATAGCAGGAGCTGACCCTGGAGGGTGTCCATCCTCAGGGACATCAGTGGCTTCTTGACAGTGGTCTTTTGTAGCCCTGGTAGTGGTACTTGGGGCCCGGGAGTCCACAACGGACCCCCTGTGTTTTTTTAAATGAGCCCCAGAGAGGTGGTGGTCACCAGCGATTCCGGAGGGCTTGGCAGCCCCCACTTTTGATTAATTTAAAGCCCAGAGAGGTAGTGGTCCCTGGGGCTGCATGGGAGGTGTGCGCCCCTCACGTGCGATTTCTTTGAAGCCCTGGGCAGGTGGTGGTCCCCCCGCAAAAAACTAAATCTTTGCCCCTGGGAGGTGGCAGTCCCCGGGGCTTTGGGAAACCCATTAGGGTAGCCCCATGCACCCCCCTTCTTATTTCTTGCATGGCCTCGGGACCTGGCCCACCTGGGGGCTTAATGAAAACAATGGGAAATCACCCTTTTTTAGAAAAAATATTGGAAAAATCTGTCAATCCGATCCATGGATTTTTCTGATGTTTAAAAAAAATGCTTTAAGCCTTGTTGTGGTCCCTCTAAGTCCCAGCACCAGAGCTAAGACATTGGGTGTCCACACTCTGGCTCCTCTCCTTTTTTTTCTTTTTTTCTGGGAATCAGCTGAAGCAGAGTCCCAAGATGGCTGCCAACACTTCCTGGTTGAAGTGTTGGCAGTCAATCAGATATGTGCATGGGGACAGTCAGACCCACAGACAATCCGCACTCCTATATATCTATATTTTTTAAACTCTAATTTCTCAAAAACTACTGAACGGATTTACACCAAATCACAAAAAGTGTGCTTTCTGGACCAAAATTTACCCTTCTGACAAATTTGATGCAATGCCTTTCAGAGGTTCGGTCTGCAGTCGTGTTCAAAATTTTGAAAAAACCCTTTGAGATAGAATGGGGAAAGTGTTTTGGGATCCCCCTTTTTCTCTGCCCGGTCTGACAGATCACCCCAAAACTCTCTAGAAAGCAGCTTAACTGACCAAAATATGTTTTAAAATTCTGTGAAGATTCCTCAAGTGGCACCAAAGTTATTTGCAAAATGAAAAACGTTCCGCCTGTGGTAAAAAAAAGTCCTAACTATAACTACTTAGTGGCAACTGCCACTAGGTAATATATGCATATATATATATATATACATATATATATATATGTATATATACTAAAAGACACAGGGATGCTATAGTTAGGTCCAGATTTTTCACTCACAAAACCATTGAAATTCAGCAGTTATGATTATACTTATGTCAAGAAACAACAGCCTTTACAACACACATCTCAACCGGATCATTTGTAATGAATGTCTAAGTATGCATTACATTACTTCCGTTCTTCGAGGTTGCACAATATTTAATGGTCCATGTTTTCTCTGTGATCTTTTTGGAAGCATGGACGCATGTATTTCCATTATTTAAGTAGATTTACTGCATTTTAATGCCAAACTCTACTTTTGATAGGTGCCTTTGTTTTCTTATTTTAAGAATGTGAAGTTTGGAATGACTGACTCTGGATAGCATAACAATTATCTACATTTTTTTAATTTTTAAAATGATAACAGGAAAAGTACCCTTCCAGTACAAAATGGTTTGTTTTTTGTATAACCTCAAAGAACTTTGTATACCACTATTCGTGGTCTTATTTGGAATTTACACACATTCTGTGGACGACATGCAATGTGTGAAACATTAAGAGATAAAAACAGTTCTTCTGGTTACTGCCTACCTTAACCCCTTCACAGCCAAGGACGTAACGGTTACGTCCTTGGCTGCGGCGCTGAGGGGCCAAGGACATAACCGTTACGTCTTGGGACCGGCTCATGGGGGGAGCATTAGCGCTCCCCCATAAGCCTCGCCTTGGCGCCCCCACTGCAGGTATGGAATCACTTCACCTTCCACCCCCACCCCCACTTCCCCATGTGGCGTCTGATGACCTCATCAGAGTCCTGCCCTTCTGCGCAGCACGGATCGGAGGAGAAATGCTTTTGCATTTCTCCTCCGATCATGTGGAGGGGCCGAAAAAGGCATCAAAGGAAAGGAAAGACCTTTCCTTTGATGTCTTTCTCAGCATTTCTGCTGCCCAATCGCGATGTGATCGGGCAGCAGAAATGCCCACTAGACACCAGGGAGGTTATTTTTCGTTATTGACATGAGGGGAGCAGCACCTTGGGCAAGGGCTGCTCCCCAGGGGCCAAATTATTTTTAGGCCATTTCTGTCAGGAGGCAGATTGGCCTAATATAATTAGGCCGATATTCCCCCGGGGGGGGGGGGGGCAGAAACCCCCTAGATACCAGGGAAACATTTTTTTGCTCATTTTTATTTTTTATATGTGGGGAGCGACCCTTTAGGCAAGAGTCGCTCCCTGGGGGGCAAAATTACTATTAGGCCATTTCTGCCCCCCTTAGGGGCAGTTCTGCCTATTTTTCTTAGGCCAATCTGCCCCCAAGGGGGACAGAAACCACTAGACACAAGAGATTTTTTATATTATATTATTGAATGAGGGGAGCGGCCCGTTGGACAAGGTCCGCTCCCCGATGGGGGGCAAAATATTTTTAGCCCCTTTCTGCCTGTCCTGGGGGCAGATTGGCCTATTATAATTAGGCCGATCTGCCCCCAGGGGGGCAGAAACTCCTAGACACCAGGGATTTATATATATTTTCATTTACCTTATTTTTTTTTATATATTGGGAGCTAGGGAGCTTAGGCACGGGTCACTCCCCTGGGGCGCAAATTGTATTTAGGCCATATCTGCCCCCCTTGGGAGCAGATCGGCCTATTTTTATTAGGCCAATCTGCCCCCAAGGGGAACAGAAACCACTAGACACCAGGGATTATTTTGTTATATTATTGAATGAGGGGAGCGGCCCTTTGGGCAAAGGCCGCTCCCGGGGGGGGGGGCAAAATATTGTTAGGTCTTTTCTGACCACCCTGGGGACTGATCAGCCCATTATAATTAGGCCGATCTGCCCCCAGGGGGGCAGAAACTCCTAGACACCAGGGATATATATTTTTTTGTTTACCTTATTTTTTTTTATATTGGGAGCTACCCCTTAGGCAAGGGTCCCTCCCCTGGGGTGCAAATTGTATTTAGGCCATTTCTGCTCCCGTTGGGGCAGATCGGCCTATTTTTATTAGGCCAAAACCACTAGGCACCAGGGGTTTTTTTTTGCACCAATTTCATGCAAGGGGAGCGACCCCTTAGGCAAGAGTTGCTCCCCTGGGGGGGGGCATTTATTTTAGGCCATTTCTGTTCCCCTTGGGGGCAGAATGCCTATTTCTATTAGGCTGAACTGGCCCCGGGGGTGGGGGGGTGCGGGGGGTGCAGAAACCACTTAGGCACCAGGGATTGGTGAGTGTGTGTTTTCTTTAGGAGGCAGCCTCTTGGGCAAGGGAGCTCATCACTGTTGGCCATTTTTGCACCCTTTGGGGGCAGATCTGCCTATTTTTGGAAGGCCCATCGGCTCCTGGGGGGGGCAGAAAGCCCACGAGAGACCAGGTAAGATTTGTTTTCCAAAATAAGAGGGTGGGGGTATGGCCATACCCACCCCCCAAGTAAATTGGGCCAAAGTTGTTCTCCCCACCAGTGGGCAGATAGGGCAATTACCCACAATCCACACCCGGGGGGCAGAAAGTCTACTAGATGCTATGGAATAAAAAAAAACATTAGTGGTGTGGGGGCTACCAACCAGTATGGGCCTGGTTATGCCCCCAACTGAAGGGGGTAACAGTCTTTCAGCTCCCCCCTGCACACTAAAACATCTTATCCCACGGCAAGCAAGGGGACATTTGATTATTTTGGGTTTTGGTTTTACATTTGGGCCATGAGAGCTTGGCTAACTCTCTATGCTTGGAATGCAGAGGGCTGCACTTTTTGGACTTTGGGACTCTGCCATGTAGAAGAATCCACAAGACCTAGACACATCTGAAAAGTAAACATCTGGGTAAGTCCAGGGTGGTGTGCTTCACATGCACCCGCACCATTTTCTTACCCACTATGCCCTGCAAACCTCCAACTTTGCTGGAAATCACACATTTTTCCCCCCTCCTTTTGTGATGGAACCTTCCAGAATCTGCAGGAATCCACAAAATTCCTACCACCCAGCATTGTCTCATCTATACCGATAGAAATTCTGCTCCACTTGTCAGTCCAAAAGCATTTTTTTCCCAACTGCCCTTTTGGATCCGCTTTGGTTCCCCCTAAGTTTCAACATGTTTTTGACTCTTACCTGGCACAGGCACTTGGCCCACCTACACAAGTGAGGTATCATTTTTACTGGTAGACTGAGGGGAACGTTGGGTGGGAGGAAATTTGTCCTGGTGCGGTGATCCCAAACAGAAATGTTGGGAAAATGTGATTTTTTTTTGCTAAATTTGAGCTTTGCTGAGGATTCTGGGTAAGAAAACACTGGGGGATCCACGTAAGTCACACCTCCCTGGATTCCCTCGGGTGTCTAGTTTTCAGAAATGTCTAGGTTTGGTAGGTTTCCCTGTATGGCTGCTGAGCCCAGGACCAAAATCGCAGGTGCCTCCCCACCTGGTAAGTGCCCAGATTGTGTTTTGGGTCATTTCCTTTCACAGGCACTAGGCCAACCCACACAAGTGAGGTACCATTTTTATTGAGAGACTTGGGGGAACGGTAGGTGGAGGGAAATTTGTGGCTCCTCTCAGATTCCAGAACTTTCTGTCACCAAAATTTGAGGAAAAGTGTTTATTTGGCCCAATTTTGAGGTTTGCAAAGGCAAAGGATTCTGGGCAACAGAACCTGGTGAGAGCCACACAAGTCACTCCATCCTGGATTCCTCTAGGTGTCTAGTTTTAAAAAATGCACAGGTTTGGTAGGTTTCCCTAGTACCGGCTGAGCTAGAGGCCAAAGTCAACAGCTTGGCACTTTGCAAAAAACCTATTTTCCATTCTTTATATTTCACCAAATGAATTGCTGTGTACCAGGTATAGAATAAAAAAACATTGCAAGGTGCAGCTCATTTATTGGCTCTGGGTAGCTAGGGTTCTTGATGAACCTTAAAGCCCTGTATATCCTCGCAACCAGAAGAGTCCAGCAGATGTAACAGTATATTGCTTTCAAAAATCTGGCCTCGCAGGAAAATGTTACGGAGTACAACGTGGAGAAAAATGGCTGTTTTTTCACCTCATTTGCAATATTTTTTTATTTCAGCTGTTATTTTCTGTAGGAAACCCTTGTAGGACCAACACAAATTACCCCTTGCTGAATTCAGAATTTTGTCTACTTTTCAGAAATGTTTAGCTTTCTGGGATCCAGCATTCGTTTCACACCCATATCTGTCACTAACTGAAAGGAGGCTGAAAGCACAAAAAATAGTAAAAATGGGGTATGTCCCAGTAAAATGCCAAAATTGTGTTGAAAAATTGGGTTTTCTGATTCAAGTCTGCCTGTTCCTGAAAGCTGGGAGGGTGGTAATTTAAGCACCATAAACCCTTTGTTGATGGCATTTTCAGGGGAAAACACAAGCCTTCTTCTTCAGCCCTTTTTTCCCATTTTTGTTTTAAATAACAACATTTTCGTGTATTTTGGCTAATTTCTTGGTCTCCTTCAGGGGAACCCTCAAAGTCTGGGTACCCCTACAATCCCTAGGATGTTGGAAAAAAGAATGCAAATTTGGTGTGGGTAGCTTATGTGGACAAAACGTTATGAGGGCCTAGGGGCAAACAGCCCCAAACAGCCCAAAAAAAGCTTGGCACCTGAGGGGAAAAAGGCCTGGCAGGAAGGGGTTAAGGAAACATTAATTTTTGTTTGAATGCATCGTTTGTCAATTTTAGTGACTAGGGCACTGCATCAAAAACCATCAGTGGTAGTGTGGAAAATCCTGTGTACAATCAGTGGAATGCCCTTTTGATGCAAAGTAGCACAAAGCAGCAGTCGGGCTCACAGTCGAGAGAAGGGGTGGCGCGGTGCTGCACGTGGCAGGGTTGGGGAGCTAACAAAAAAAAAAAAATTATAATAATAAAAAAAAAACATACCAGTTTCATCGCACCACCACCACATCGCTCCTCAGATCCAGGCTCAGGCTCCCAGCCTGCCCTGCGTCCAATCCTAACTCTGCTATCACGCTGCTGGCATGAAAGAAGTGGTAGGATTAGACGGAGCTCCCAGAGTGTGAGCCTCTGCCTGCTCTCCCCAATCCGGCACTGCGTTGCAGGGTTGGACAGAGCCTGGTGCGTATGTACATTTGGCCAGCCCGAGATGGCCAGCCAAAAATACATGCACTCCCCCTCTGTCCCTGTCATGCTCGTGGCCCCTCCCCTTTTGCAGTAAAAACATAATAAACTTAGTTTATTATGTTTTTACTGTAAAGGTTTTGCAGTTTCTGCTGGGGGGGTTGACACTCCTCCACCATAGCAGAGGAGCTACCCCTGCAAAGCAGACCAAACTGATTTGCCTCACTTTAGGGTTTCTTTCCAGTCTAAAAAAAAGTTTTGCACTGTAAAGTAAATACTTTATCAACACTATACACTGCTTCGTGTCACTTTGCATGACTTTATGGTGGCACAAAGTGCTAAATCTGCTGCTATATTGTAAAAACTGAACGGCAGGCGACTTTTTGCTTTTGTCTTCCTGTTTTGGTTCAAGACACCCATATTATGCACAATGCAGTTTAAATCGACTGGCTGTGGAGAGCACTTCCATTCTCATCTGTGTACATGTACACACAATTCTCGGATAGTATTATTTGCAGTACCTAAATCCAATAAAAAACAAATTACAAAATGTAAATTCTGAATCAATTCTTTCAGAATGGCAATCGAGGTCTACCCTCCACCCACCCACTTGATTTCTTTTCTGCGTAGAGCCGAATAAATCCCGGTTGCACAATTAAAACAAAAGCTAAATATTACTTTGTTGGGCTTAACGATAGATTACAATGTGTGCATAATGACCCAGTTCTAGTAATATCATCTGATTTAGTAAGGGAATAAGAGGCTGCCATATGTTCGCCAATAAGGTCGCTGAGATTCCCTGCTCTTGTTCGTGATGTTTTAGCCAACTGCTGGTAAAGAGGCTGTTTTACTCCTAGGCCGGATTGCTTTTGAATTGTTTTTGAATGGCAAGTATATCAAAGGCACGCCACGAGTACTCGGCGCATTTTATCACACAACATTGTAACGTGCCGCCTGCTTCACTAGGCAGGGCGTGAATGAGCATCAAACTGCAGTACTATTAATAGCTCCTTCTTCTCTCTCCCTCTCCCTTTCTCTCTCTCCAAATGTTTCTTGTTCACTCTGTTTCTCTCGCATTTCCCCATGCACTTTCTCTGTTCATCGTTCTCACTCGATATTTCCTGTCTCCCCTCTCTCGCTCTTTTTTCCTTTCTCTTTCTCGCTATTTCTCCATCAAAGTCGCTCTTTCCATGGCCTCTCTATCCCTTTCTCTTTCTCGACCACCTTATCACTATCTTTTGTCTGTCTCTCTTTTTTTCTCTCTCTCTCTGCCTTTCTCCTTCCTGCATCCACTCTCTTGCTTGTGTACGCTTTTCGCTCTAGCACTCTATAGGTACATATTTGTCACTGACTATCTCTCCTCCTTTGGTCTTTCTCTTCACTCTCTTTGTCAGTAAATCTTTTCCTCTCTCTCTCTCTCTCTCTGTCATTTCTATTCATCTCGGTTTCCAAGGTTGGGTTGGGAGCCAAAAGCTGCCTTGCAACAATGTTCAAATCACTCTGCTTGCTTCGGTTCTCTTTCCTTCCATTCATCTTCTGTCTCTCTCTGACTCACTCAATCTATTTTTCTTTACTGTCTCTTTCTCTCCCACTCCACCTCACTCCTCTTTCCCTCTCTCCTTCTGCCTCTCTCTTCCTCTGCGTTCCCTCTAGATTTAATTTTTCCCTCGCTTTGCCTGCATTTATAAACTTTAGAGAGCTGAAGACAAAGGAAGCGAGCATCCATGTTCAAACAGGCTCTGGAAAAGCCAGTAGGTCTTGCTTTAGGGAATGAAGGAAAGACTAAAAAATAATAAGCACTATTAAATTGATCCCATCTCCTTTTGTAGGTGCATGAGTGCTTTCAAAACGCATGCGTGCATACAAAATGATGCAGCTAAGTGCCCACGTTCTTGCATTTGTTCAATAGTTTTGAGGTCTGGTAGCCACGTGTAATGGGGAAGCACCATGGAAAGACAGAGGGCCTGATTACAACTTTGGAGGAGGGTGTTAATCCGTCCCAAATGTGACGGATATCCTGCCCATCATATTACGAGTTCCATAGGATATAATGGACTCGTAATACGGCGGGTGGTATATCCGTCTCATTTGGGACAGATTACCACCCTCCTCCAAAGTTGTAATCAGGCCCAGAGATTTAACAGTTGAACGAAAGCAACATGGGTGTGGGGGACCACAGAAGCACACAGCTGAGAAATAGCAACATAAGTGTGGGTGGTGGTTTTTATGTTAAAGGAATCTGGTACTGGTTTGGAGAGGACAGCAACATGGAACAGGGAGAGCAACAGGAGAGCCAGAGGACATAGAACAAGAGCAACATGAGGGGTGGGGAAGCGCACATAAGCACATGTGCAAAAGAGGACAGCATGACCACAGGTGAGGGGTAGAGTGACCAGATTTTGAGGAGCAAAAACCAGGACAGGTCAGACATAAAAGAAGGACTAACCACTTTACACTCACTTTTACATCTGGCATTTCCCTTTTTTGCGTAGTTTTGTGAATATGTGCCTATACATGTGTGTGTTTACATATATGTATGTGTATAGATATATATATATAAACACACACACACACACACTTAGATCTCTCATCCCACCCTGCACTCCCAACCCGCCCCCACCTCTCTCTGCTACCCACTCAGTCTCTCTGGGAGCAGACAGGGGACTGTGTTGCCTGACTGTAACAGATGAATTACTTTAATTATTGCATACTTTGTAGTAGTCTGTTAAAGGGGCGCATATCTTAAATGTATACTGCATTGGATAATCTGACAGTTGTCCCAAAAACCGGGACATTCCTGTAATGATCTGATCTTTGTCCCAAAAAAAACGGGATATTTGTTTAAAATTAAGAGAAGCGTCGGGACACCGGACAGTCCTCTAAAAACAGGGACTATCCGGGTAAATCCGGGACGTCTGGTCATCCTAGTGGGGGGAGGGGTGCACAAGCACACGGTGAGAATTGGATTGGGGAACAAAAGTACAAGAGTAAGGGAGATCAACATGGAGCAGCGGGAAATAAAACACACGACGGGGACAGTTTGCGAACACATACACACTCGATGGAGTACTTCACCAAAAAGAAAAATGGAGCTCCCAAACGCAACCAGTGGAAGGATACCTTCACTTGGGCAATTTTTCAGTATTCAGTCATCGGAAGTGTGGTAACGCTGCACAGTGCATCTGTATTGTGTTCAAGGTCGTAGTGTAGGCACCCTCGGCTTCCTGGCCTTGCCTGTGTGTAAAGGCCACCCCCCAGTATTAATTGATATCAACTTTCTGCTGTTCCATGATTTTCATCGTAGAAAATGCTGGAGTGCCCAACCTTTAAAAACAATGAGCCAAGGGTGATTTCCGGAAGAACAAGAACTGTTACGGTGGCTTTTGGCAGATGCTCGAAGGAACATAATTTGCAAGCAAAAAATAATAGCACATGTGTTATTTGTAATTGAATCGCTGTTCATAAACATGTGTTTACCACAAATGTGAACAGTCATTTAGCGATGCCAAGGACTTCATGAGGGTGACGGAGAATACTTTTGAAGCAATCCACATAAATTCTTTTTATAGGGAGGAGGTATGGTTTATTGTGGGATTGCAGCTTATTTGAAATCTTCATTCTGCCCGTGGCTCTTTCTGTGACCTCGATCTCCCACTGTGTCTGCCTCTGCCACTGTTTGTTCAGTATAAGTTTAACTACAAATCCTGAGGAAGAGCGCAGACGCTGAGTGAGATGTGCATGGGAGCTGATTCAGACACCAGCATGGGTACATTGCCCCTACCTTAGTACATAACATGTTGTCAAGTTGTATTTAGTATTGCATCTGGTTTATTTTTAAAGCAAAATGCAACTCGCATTAGTATGTCGTGCTCTGCCAATAATGCAATATTCTTACACCCTACGTCATTCGATGCTAACACGCTAACACTAGCTGTCAGTGCTGACCCTCCTATAGCAACATCACACAGTGGACTAGCTTGGGCCGCTCAAAATAAGACCTCCACTGACACATGCTAATGCATGTGTTAGGCTTCAACTGTAACCCTCCTTCCAACCTCAATAATTAGCATTAAACATTACTGTTCTCCTTTATGGACTGTAAAATGACGTTTCGGGGCCTTTATTAATTATTTTTATCACCTTTCTAAGTTATCACTATATATATGTATATATATATATAGATATTATTTTCACACTGTGTATTTTTTACCGATGTCATTCATATTATTGCTGTAATTTGTTTTCTGGGTAAATCATAACAAAATCTGTTAAACAGAAAAAAAAGATTACCGGGAAAATGTATCTCATAACTGTCCAACACGCTGAATTGGATGACATAAAAGGCCATAAAGCCTTGGTAGATTTTGCCTAATGAGCAAAACATGTATGACACGCGAAGCATGTATGACTCACCATTTAATTCCACTAAATTCCACTAGATGTGTGCGCTTTGCCTTCTTCAACCTTCTTCATAGTCACGTTCTGCCCTGAATTGTCTTGCAATATTATGAACTTCTGTAAGGACCCTAAGAGAACACCACCAATGCCTACTGTTTAGAGCACAACGTTCCACTCTAACAAAGCCAATAGTGATTCTATGAACACATTATAGGGCCTCTGGATCCTGAATACAACAAATATCCGCACTATTAATTTTCGAGCTAGAGCACTGCCCACGGTGGAACATCCTTGTAGGGAGGGGGTTAGATTCACTTTCTTCACCCAGTTCTCTAGATGCTCCAGTCTGGTATTTGCAAACACCTTGCCAATGAGTAACTAATAAAGCAAAAGAATGATAATTAGCTGCTTCAGACTAGATCCTTTCATGTAAATTTGTAAAATTAAACGATCGCAACCAGGATTCTGGGATTTAAAATTTGCTAAAATAATGTTACATGTGATTGCAAAGACCTTTGCCAATAAGAATGGAGCACACTGATACACTCTCACAGGCATACCATGAGAATTCGGGTTTTAAATTTTTTTGGATTGGTTTATAATTATCTCGACAGAAGATTTTGCTGCCAAATCCAAATTTATTACCCAAGCTTCTGGTCCCTTCCCTTTTTGACGTATTTTTCATTCTTACAATAATCCATTCACCATTTTCAACCAGAACAGTGAAGATCATCGACCCCATCCATTAGATCACTCACTGTGATCAAATAATTGAGAAAATTACTCCATGTATTTGTTCAGTTTATCCACCCTCAACTGATAGCAATATTTGTGCAGGTATATTTTCTTTATTTTTTCATACCATTATATCTTTCTTGGGATGTAGGCACGTTGGGAGAGTTCAATAATGCTGTGATATACGAGCACAGGTGCCTTCTCAATTGCTGGGGCCATGTAGATCTCAATGACTCTAGATAGTCTACAGTACATTGCTTTGACTTCTGTTCTCCAGTTGGTAAGGATTTCTTTAACCCCGTAACTACTGAGGCTTTTTCACCCCTGTGCTGAGCCCTTTATTGACTACTTTGGGTAGTTGAAGCTTAGGTCTCCATAACTTATTTTCTGCAGAAGATATCCATGACAAATTTGAGCTCCTTTTTCCCAGCATGAAAGGTACCTAGGGTTTGTGGATTCCCCTAAAGAGGACCAAGCAAATAGCCAAAATATAGATACATTTTGAAGTTTGGGGGACATTTGGGTAAAAGTGCTCAGCAAAAGTGTTTTTTTTTCCCCTAAAAATGGACTAAATGAAAGGTTTGCTGTGCTAAAGTCCCCTTCTTTCCAGCTTTCATGAACTGGTAGAGCTGAATCAAAAAGCCTATTTTTTTACCACAGTTTTAGCAGTTTTTCGAATGCAATATTTCCTAATTTTTGTACTTTCAACATATTTCCAGTTTGTGGTGAAAACTGATGTGAAACGTATGGGTGATCCTGGTAGCTATAGATTTACAAAAAGTAGACACAATTCTGAATTCAGCATGGGGTCACATGTATCATTCCACAAAATTTTCTAACATAAACCATTGAAATAGAAAATAAATAGAAAATGAATAGGAAAAACCACCTTTTGTGACAACGTTTTCATCTGTACCCACTTGTCACACTAGCCAAATTACAAAAGCAATATACGGTTATATCCGCTAGACCCCTTTGGTTGCAGGGATATATAGAGTTTTTAGGTTGTCTAAGAATCCGAGGTGCTCAGAGCCAACAAGTGAGCTACCCCTTACAATGCTTTTTCATCCTGTAGTATAGAGCAACTTATATTGCAAAATATAGAATGAAAAATGGGTATGGAGGAAACCTATGTATTTTTGTTATGTACACTAGATACAGAGTTGAGGAGCAGTGGTTATTTGTACATCTCTGCATTTCAGTATCCATATTAGCATGCAATTCAAAGGCCATTTTTCAAATTGTCCTCTTTTTTACACACTGGCTTACAATTGCAAGGCACAAATGCAGAGAAATACAATTGGTAATACTAAATATTATACAATTTTGCATTTTAACATGTCTCCTGATAAAAATGCTGGCTCACTTGTATGGGTAGGCCTAGTGCCTGCAACAGGAAAGGACCCAAATTGCAACATAAACTAATTACATTTTTCCACTGAAAACTGACTCTTCTTATTCAATGTGAATAGCTGTGGATTTTGGGCCCTAGCTTAGCCGGCCCCTAGGAAAACCCAGCACACAGGCACATTTTTTAAAAGTAAGCACCTAAGGAAATCCAGGGTAGGAGTAGTTGCATGGCTCTCAACTTTCTTATCCAGAAGGCCTTGCAAACTTTGACAAAAAACACACATTTTCCTCACATTTATGTGAGGAACATGTCTGGAATCTGTGGGGTGCCACAAATTTCTTATCACCCAGCATTTTCCTAAGCCTCCTAATAACAGCTGTACTTTTCTTGCGTGATTAGGCCTAGGGCCCAAGACAGGAAAGGGCCTAAAACGATACATAACATATCACATTTTTCCACTCAATATTACCTTTTTTTGCAATGTGTGTAACTCTGGATTTTGGGCCCTAGCTCAGTCGGCACCCAGGAAAAGTTAAGAAACCTACACATTTTTCAAAACAAGCTGAACGGGGTTAGTGGGTGTTCAAGGTGGAGTGACGGGTCACTGCCATGGGGATTTTTACCAGGAAGCCCTTTCAAACCTCAAACATTTACATATTTTCCTCAAATTTCTGAGAGGAAAACTTCTAGAACCTGCAAAGAGCAACACCTTTTCTAATACCCTGCATTCCCCTAAGTCTTTCGATAAAAATGGTGCCTCACTTGTGTGGGTAGGCCTACTGCTCGTGACAGGAAAGGTCCCAAAAGTAAAAAAGAACTTCAGATTTCCACTGAAAACTGCCCCTTTTTTAGCAATGTGGGTAGCTGCGGATTTTGGGCCTAGTTGAGTTGGCAAACATACTTTTTTGGAAATAAGACACCAGACGGAATCAAGAATGGGGTGAGTTTCATGGCTCTCCCCAGGTTTTCTTACTCAGAAGCCCTAGCACACCCCAACCTTTGGCAACAAAACCACACACATTTTACTCACATAGCTGTGTGGGAGAGTTCCAGAATCTGCGAGGATCCACAAATTTCATACCATCGAAAGTTCCCATGTCTCCAGCAGTAGCCTACTTGTGTGGCAGCCCAAGAGACTGTGACTCAAAAGGCCCTAAAGCACTAATTGGAGAGATAAGCAGTTCGAGTAGCTGCGGTATTTGGGGCTGTGCTAGGCCACGCCCATGGAAACCTATCAATCACAGACATTTTTGAAAACTAGACAACCAGGGGATTATGGGTGGTGTGCCTTGTGTGACGTTTTGGGTGGGGACATGACCATGCTCATGGTAGGCAGCCCTATTGTTTTAATAATTATTCTTTGCAAACCTTCAATCTGCTCCCCAGGGGGCAGAAAAACTGTTTTACCCTTTTTAGAATGGGGGTATGACCATAGCCATGATGGGTAGCCTCTGCCAGTATGGCTTTTTTCCAGTAGCTCCCTTGTGTTTAGTGTTTACTTGGCTTTCTGCAAACCGTGGGGGCAAATGAGAGGTAATCGCTCCCATCCACCACGGGGGGGGCTGAAAAATTAAAACTATGAGTGAAGGGGGTGGGGCGAACATAAGCCCTTGACCAAGGGGTTTCTCCCCCTCCTGCAAAACCCTGGTGTCTAGTGGATGGTCTCCTGTTGTGACCCTCAAGGAGGGATCTACTAGGGAGAGATATCAGTAGATCAGGGAGATTCTCCCCTTTGTAATGACACATCCCCTGTCAAAAATAGTGCTTGGTGACCTGAGATTTGCCCCCAAGCACTTATTAAGTAAAAGTGAAATGAGCTGATCACCTCATTTCATGTTCATTTTGTGCAGAAAGGACATCAGCGCACCACACATGCTGATTGTAATTTAGTTTAAAAAAAACTGTTACCCAGCAGCCTGAGTTAAAAATTGTAAAAAGGAGACACTCTGTTGTGATCACTAGAGAGTCCTTTAGAGCCCTCCCCAGCAATGCCCAATGGCCTTCAGACTCACTAGGGAGGGAGTGCAGGTATCGACTGTTGTCCGACGCTGGCAAGTAAAAGTTTAAAACAGTCCCACCTGGAAACCATGCAGCATGTGACCAAAACCTTTTCATATGAGCTACTGACAATGCATTGGGGTGTTTGAAGTTAGATGCACAGAGTTACTTCCAGATCTACAATTAAAATGGAGAGGAATATTAGGTCAATGAATATGGCAATTAACAGTTGTACTTTTAATATATGGTGAAACCATATCAGTCAGCATATAAAACTAAAGTAAAGAATCTAAATAGGGCACTGAGGGTGTGATTTAAATCCTGGATGAGGTATTACTCCATTACAAATGTGACAGATTTCCCATCCGCCATATTACCATCTCCATAGGCCATAATGGGATCATAATATGGCGGACTGAATAGCTGTCACATTTGTGATGGAGTAATCCCCTCCATCAGGATCTCAATTAGGCCCTAAGTCTCCTATGGACTACTAGCTACATGGTTACATATGTTGCATAACTGTACAGTTAATTCTCTTGACTTCATGATACCATTAAATAGCATTCTGCTTATAACAAATGTAGTTCCCGCAAGGCTCTGATATATTATTTGTTCTAAGAGTAAAGCTTGTAAATGATAGAAGTTCATGGCCACAAAGGACCCTATCAACCACACCAATTTGACAGATGGCACCTAAGGCTTCATAATAAAGTAACATATAAGCAATAGTGGATCCTTGTCCACCTTTGCCACATGGCAACATCCCAGGATTATTTTCCCCACTTTTTATGGTAAGGTCAAAAGACAATACTCATTGCATAAATTATACAGTTTGATATCTGAGATGAGTCTGCAGCCCAACATTAGCCATCTGACTCTCTCAAGATAAAACTACATGAGTGAATAGGTGTGGGTAAAGTGGGAGTAACAGAGAACTAGGCTAATCATCTGGCCCTCTACTCAAATGCACATGTATAATATAACCTTTGCACACCTCTATTATGTACATAATAATCTACTTATTTCTCTATCACAAATACATGCCGTTTAAAAATGTGTTCTCTTGTTGCTTCTCTAAAGACACATATCTAAATTTTACCTTTGTTTATAGGAGTCAAAAAGGCTTAAGTTATGTTTTGTTATGTTTTGTTATCAGCATTTGTATAGCGCATTGACTGTTTAATTTGTAAAAGAATAAGTGCTGGTGCCCATAGCTCTGATCAGAAGCCACTGCCTGGCATTATTAAATATCAGTGTGATGAATACCAGGGCTTCGTAGTTTTGAAACCACCTCATGTCTCTTTCATGCACTGCCAGACACGCCCTGCGCCTTTCTCTCACACTTGTAATTCCTGCTTTGTTCTTTTGTTACGATTGTTCTGTTGTTTTCCTCATCCTTCTTTCCCCTTGATGTATTTGTTCATCTTTTGCTGCTAGAAAATGTCTAATGTAGAAAAATAAGTGCTAGTCCCCAAAGATGAGTGCAGGTGTGTAGTGTCGGCTACAGCCAGCACTACACAGGAGAAATAAACCTGAAGGACACGTTGGTTTATTTTTAAATGCTGGTCACGGCCTGATGTGTGTGTGTAGCCCCGCGGGTAGACACGTATCTCTTGTGTGTCTACCACGGCTCACTCTACGCACGCCCCCAGCCTCCCAACCTTTTATTACCCGGGTTACATGACCTCGGGTTAAACCAACAAACAACCCCTTAGCAGGGGAAAGCACCACGAGGTGCTGAGGAGCAACAGCACCCCTTCAGCACCAAACAGGAGTGGTAGTGCCGGACGCCCAGTTTCGTCACTGGCGCAACACTACATTTCTCCTAAAAATTGAAAAACAAACAATTGCACGGAATACAGATTATCACACATTAAACATCCACAAGATGGTCATGAAGTCTGACTGATGGGGCAGGATTATGGCGCAAATTGTACCGAGTATTCTCTGCACGCCCTGTGCTCATGGATGAACCTGACACAGGGGAAGACATCTCATCTGACAAAGATACGGGCGGGACACCAACTCCGCTCTCGGTACAGCGTTCCGCAGAGTCCTCGCCTTTGGTAACCGAGGATAGGTCATCATTTGATGCTTGAACTTCAGTATCCACTTGAGATCCTTCTGGGCAGTTGAATTTCTTGAAAAAAGACACATTTCTGGTCACCACATCCTTCCCTCTTCGAGCCACCACCATCGACCCACGTCACTTAACAACCCTCCAGGGAACAGGATCAAAAGGCATGCAAAATTTGCTGCCTGGAGTGGTGACCTTGAGCAATACCTGATCTCCCACTTTCAGATCAGACGGCCTTGCCCTCCGATGACGGCTTGCAAATCAGTTGGTGGCGGACAGACGTTCCTGGACTTGAACAGACTCAATGGGATTGGGAACCTACGTCCTATGATGAGGTATTGAGTCCACCACCGGTCTCCCGAACACAACATGCCCTGGAGCCTTACCAGTTGTAGAATGTGGAGTCTGAGGATAATTTCTCAAGAAAGAATATATCGCATATTCACCCGGCTGGCCACTGGCATGAGCAAAGCGTAACACCTTGTTTAGCGTGCACATAAAGCGTTCAACTTCACCATTTGCATGAGGCCACCTCGGGGTGATCCTTCGGTGGTGAACACCAGATCTTTCAAAATATTCAGACAGTTCCTTGCTCTGAAATGGAGGCCCATTGTCAGTCTTGATCTCAGATATGAGGCCATGAGTAGCCATTATCTTTTCCAGACGGGGAATTACCACTTCTGCAGAAAGAGATGAGATCACTTCCACTTCAAGATATTTGGAAAAGTCATCAACAAGAACCAAAGTGTGTCGTGCATCCGGAAGGCTCCCAAAATCCAGGCTGGCAGAAATCCACAGAGAGGTTGGGCCAGGTTCAGTCTCCAACGGAGTGGGGCGGTTCGACTCTCCCGACGCTTGACACCACTCACAGGTTTTTACTACCTCTTCCAACTGTTCATCCATGAGTGGGAACCGTACCTTGGACCTCAACCGTCTCTTTGTTTTCACCATGCCTTGGTGTCCTTTGTGAGCTAATTGTATCACTCGGGATGTGAGCGATGACGGGATCACCAATCGGCATCCCCAGAGGAGGCACCCCTCAGCATCCACCGTCAATTCATCCCTCACCTGGTACAAACTCCCCAAAATCGTTTGTGACGAGGAAGTCAATGTGGGAATCTGTTTCTTGACCAAAAACCACTGATTACAACAGATGGCTCTGAATACCTTTTGGAGACACTCATCGCTGGCTATGGCTTGAACAATTTCACCTACGGAGAGAGGTCTTGGCCGGGATCGGTCAGAAATCAACCTGACATATTCTTTGGTTTCCTCTGCGTCGTTGATCTTGTTATCTGAGGTGGCTCTGGGGTATCTGGAAAGGTAATCCGCCGGATTGTCTGACCCTCGATGATACTCCAGCTGGCATCGATAGTCCTGCAGCTGGAGCATCCATTTTTCATTTCTCGGTGGAGGCTTCGAAGGAGTGCCGTTAAATAGAGGTATGAGAGGCTTATGGTCTGTAGTAACAAAGAATGGGTGACCATATACATACATGTGAAAGTGTTTGCAGCCCCAGTGCAGCGCAATGGCCTCCTTCTCTATCTGAGAGTACCTCTGCTCCATTTCAGTCAGAGACCTGCTTGCAAATGCCACTGGGGACCAGTCTCCACAGCTCTGTCTTTGGAACAGTACTGCACCCAAACCTTTTGGGCCTGCATCCACTGCGACCTTGGTTTCCTTCTTTGGGTCAAAATACCTTAACGTGATGTCACTTGATAGAGCACTTTTGACAGCCTCAAAAGCTTCCTGCTGAGCCAAACCCCACGCCCAAGGTTCTGATGACTTCGTCAGGGTTCGAAGCGGTTGTGTTACCGACGCCAAATCCTGGATAAACCGGCCACAGTAGTTGACCATCCCTAAAAAATAGCAAATCTCAGTCAAACAGGTCGGGGTAGGGGCGTCCTTGACATCTCTTACTTTTGCAGGGTCAGGAGCTACACCAGCAGCGGAAAGACATAGCCAAAAAAATTGGATGTGGTCCGTTAGGAATTCACACTTCTGGCGATGGAGGGTGAGACCAGATTCTTGAATCCTTCGTAATATGTTGCGGAGCCGAGAGTGATGCTCCGTGACAGTGGGGGCGTGAATCAAAATATTGTCACTTACATTAATCGTGCCAGGCAGATCCCTCAACAGTTCTTGTATGGTGTTTTGAAACACCTCCGCCGCACTCGATACTCCAAAACTCAACCGTCACTATCTCCTCAAACCAACATGGGTGGAGAAGGTTGTTATGCACCTCGACTCCTTGGATAGAACCAACTGGTGGCACCCTGAGCGCAAATCCAGCTTGGAGAACCAACATGAACCACTAAGCTCCACTATTATGTCATCTGTGGTGGGTGTTAGATGTCTCTCACATTTGATCGCGGTGTTGGGAAGGCGCATGTCCACACATATGCGGACTTGTCCTGGTTGCTTTGGCTTGCGCGCAACCACCATGGGCGATACCCACGGAGTCGGTACTGTCACCCCCTCGATTATACCAACCTTCTCCAGTTGTTCCAGTTCTTTTTCTACTTGGGGCCTGAGGTGGAATGCTATCTTTCGGTGCCCGAGTGCCACAGGTTGAACAGTCTCATCAATGTGCAGCCTCACCTCCTTGTCCTCGAGGCAACCAATCCCCTCAAATACCTCATGATACTGGACTATGAGTTCTGCCACCTCCTCCTAGTGTATTCCAAACGCAAAAGTGAAAACCCCCAGGTCTTTTGCCATCTGGCAGCCTAATAGCATTCCATGTCCGTCTTCGGCTACATATATCTTAGCACTAACTGCGTTAGACTCATGTGTTACTGTCGCATGGAACATACCTTTTAATGCCAGCGGGGTGTTCTGTCCATAAGCATACACTCTGACATTTGTATTCGTGAGTGTCGGTAGTGGGCTCATTTTCTTATATTCGCTGGCAACGAGAATATTTATAGATGCCCCTGTGTCCACAACAGCAAGGATGTCATGAGTGTCCACCGTTATTTGGCATCTGGGTAGTCTCTTTGATGACTGGGCCGTGTTCCCAATGGTAAACAATGAATGAATGACATGCTCCTCAGCCTCATCGTCATCTATGTCACTCCCTTGTTCTGATTTATCGGTCGTGATGTTTACTACTGCTGTGCCGGTGTGTGGTTTACCAGATCGGCATACTCTCGTGAAGTGATTGAGCTTCCCGCATCCTGCACACTTCTTTCCTCTTGCCAGGCATTCCGTCGGTCGATGTGGTGTGCCACCACAATACCCACATTGTCTCGGCTTTTGTCTTGGCATGTGCGGCTTTGTCTTTGTTGTGAGTGCAGCCACCATATTCAAAGCTTCTTCTTTGATAGGTCTCTGCAGTGCTGCCTCCATGTGAGATGCCCGCGCCTTTGACAGCTCCTTGGTGCATCCCATCATGAGGATGTCACCTAACGACCTCCCTGATTCCTCCAGGATTCTTTCACGAAGTTTTATTGACGCACACCCCTGTATTACCTGCCCTCGCATTTCTTCCGCTTCATCTGCAAATCGACAGGTACTGGCCAGGCCACGCAGCCGCAAATGGAACCAGTCAATGGATTCCTCCGGTTGTTGTCTTGCTTGTCTAAAAATGAAACGCTCATAGGCTGTGTTAGCCATTGGTTCAAAGTGTCTGTTCAGGGCAGCTATCAGGGTGTGATGCATTTTGCGGGTATCTTCTTGCAGGTTCTTGGATATATTGTAAATGTCTTTTCACCCAAGGTGAATGATCATTGCCCTCTTCCGATCGTCCTCCACCTTTGTTGCCTCAAAAAACAACATGACTCTTGCCACCCAGTCTCTCCATTTTGGTGCTTGCGCTGACGGAGCTCCTTCCTCCACAAATGGCTCTATGGGTGGTATGACAGACATGATGGATAATAGGGGGGCGTGGCTGCACGACTAATGTGGACCTGGGGCAGTATCGCAGGGCAGTCTTTGTGGCAGCACAGTGTCCCCCTTTTTTATTTTGTTTTCTGTAGAGAGCCAGTTCTGGCCAGTTGGAGCAGCACTCAGTCCTGTGGGTCCTTCTCTCCCGGCATGGGCAGAATGTGCTGCACTTTGGTGACCTGGGCTAGAGCAGCTCAGTTAATTAGCACCAGGGTCCTTGGGACTTTTTCAGTCAAGGGCGTGGCTGTTGGGTTAAATACCAGCAGCCACATGATGCCCAGCACAAAGAGAGCAGTTTTTTTTTTTTTACTCACTGGCAATTCGATGAGAAGCCATGGGTAAAAACCGTCTTTTCCATGTGCAGCACGTCGCGTGCAATCAGCTGACTGCCAGCTGGCCTGGACACTCCTTTTCTGCACGGAGCGGGGCTGTGGTGGGGAGCTGTTGCTAGGCAACAATCTGCAGCTTTCAGGGCCCCCGTGGCACGAGCACCGCATGCACTGCGACCGCCGTGGGGTACCGCACGTTGCGAGGGTCCGGACCCTCATCGTCAAATTGTAGTGTCGGCTACGGCCGGCACTACACAGGAGAAATAAACCACGCGGACATGTTGGTTTATTTTCAAATGCTGGTCAAGGACTGATGCATGTGTGTAGCCCCGCGGGTAGACACGTATATCTCGTGTGTCTACCACGGCTCACTCTATGCACGCCCCAGCCTCCCAACCTTTTATTACCCCGGTCACATGACCTCGGGTTAAACCAACAAACAACCCCTTAGCAGGGGAAAGCACCACGAGGTGCTGAGGAGCAACAGCACCTCCTTAGCACCAAACAGTAGTGGTAGTGCCGGGCGGCCAGTTTCGTCACTGGCGCAACACTACAGTGTGCTCCATCCAGGCAACTACCTGCGCACATTAAGTACTGTGTGCACTTCTATAATTTGTCTGGCCCTGCAGCATTCTCAGTCTGGATATTGTTTTGGGCTTTTCTAAGCAATAATTTAAAACGCAATGCAAAATTAAGGTGTCATAAAGAACACAGTAACATCCCATAATTTGCTAAACTGAAGTCTTGATTTCTTAATGCATACAATCATAATGGTGTTTAATCCTCTAAAGCGTTGGGGGGAGGAATCTAAGGTAGCCAAACTACAAAAATGAACCGCCCCATCAATGACTTTTTTAAGTGTGAGAATACACAAAACATTACAGTAATCCTGTGTATTTATATATTGATTAATTTTCATCAATCCTAGTAGTAGTATGCACAAAATTACCTAAAAGTACACAAACTTATCTGAGCATTCCCAATTAACGGGACAAACAATAACTAGATGGTCATATGACTTTTGCAGGCACACATAAACAAATACATAAATACAATGGGAATAATAAATATTATTTAGTAACAACGTCCAGGCAATAAATCAAATAAAATAGGGTGCTTCCCCAAGGTATAGTACTGGGATTAGCCCTCATAAATGTCCCAAATGAATTATAGTGAGGAGGGCAATAAAAGTTGAGAGTCCAATTTCCTTTTAGGCAATTTACCTTTGGCCATTCCTTCACACAAGACTTTATTTATGCCTATCAAAGAAATGGGAAGAGGGGGCTAAATAAAAAAAATACATCTATTTAGATAACAAGAATATCGATCACAAGAGTGTTACAGTGTACATGAAGCTCATGTTATCAACCTAGAAGACACCAAAGTGATTCAAGAGGAATCAAAGGAAACAAATTATATGTATTAACAGGTCAGGACTCAAGTTAGAGTAAGCTCATGTCGTAACATGAATTGACGGGGGGAGGGCATTAGTATGATCTTAAACTAACAGGATCACTCAGTAAAATATGTACAGTGCACATATTAACAACATTTTAAGGAAGTACTTATCCTTAATATATGATATGGAATTCAAGGTAGGCGTGGTACCCTGTAGCCATGTGTGGTGTACCATAAAGGGAGAACAATCAAGAATGTATTGTGTCCCAGTTATGTTAGGAGTGAACCTAATACAAATAAGACAATGGGATGGTTATCAAATTAACCACATGGATTTCATGTCTGTGGCAAGAGTAATGTCTGTCAATTTGGCAAAAATAAAACACGTGTTCTCTTATGACACCAATAAGACGTATACCATACCTACTTTTATAAATTGTGACATAGCTGTGTGGCAACAAGTCATATATGATTACGAACACATGCAAGAAATGTGTTTTGAGGATCTATCAAGCAACAAAAAGAAATTGCAGATTAAAGCCATTGGGCTTTTGAATACTTTCTTTGTTTGGAGGATGAGTTTATCATGGGCTATTGTGATGCTTATCTATGAAGACAGGGTGGAGTGCTGGATCATCTTGGTACACACAGGATAAATGTACTGTTCTGTGTATTCTCACATTTAAAATGTAATTGGTAGCAGGTGGGGGTGTTTTCTTTCTGTAGTTTGATTTCTTAAAGGTAACCTTAAATGCCAACAATAAATACATCACACTCTGATTATCAAAGGTGAAACACCAGTCTCATACCCTAACAAGTTCCACCCAACACAAAAAAGATAGGGACAAATTTATCAACGCTTTGCAAGAGTGCAAAGCCACCAAACGTACACACTGGTACGAAGTGTTGATTTGCTATTTACTTTTAACTGCAAAACTTGTTTTGCATTGGACATTTGCCTAAAGGTCATGCAAAGCCCAGACCCCCAGCAAATTTGAGGCTGTCGTCCCCCTTCCTATCCTGGAAGTGTAGGCAAGAGTAACTTTCCAACTATTTCCAGGGTAGAAAGTGATCTGACCTGAGGTCTGTGAATGCCCACAACTGTACATGGTTATAGCATTTATAAACTTACACAGCATACCACACATTGTAATACCTACGTCTCATTCTTCTATGGTATTTGCTATTCTTGGTGAAAAAATATGCAGTAGTAAATCTATTTCTATTCTTTGAATCATTTTATGAATTCATTAGAAGATACAAATTGAGGTATATTCTGCTGTAAATGTATGTTCACAACCAAAAATATCTTTGTGAATCAGGCTCAATGTATTTTCAGTTGAAGTAAATGTTGCTGAGTCCAATGGGGCATAAAATGGGTAGCAAGACCTGACACAATACCACCTATTTGCTGTGGGCATAGTTACAGGTTTAAATGCTGAGTAGGCATGCAATGAAGATCCACAGTGAATGAGGCGCTGTAGACCCTACCCAAAACAGACACGATACCTGATTTAGAGCTACCAGCCCAAATGGATTTTGAAGGTGCCAACCTGAAATAGGCTTTGCCCAAATAGGGCTATTACGGGTTGTATTTCAGGATCTAACTGTATCTCTTTGTGAAACAGTTCATCATTTCTAAAATCAATTATCACAGAAAGGTTTAGGCACTCATTTTCAAATGCAATATATATCGCACCTAAAAAAATAGTGCACCAGATTATTCAGAATTTATCAGGTGCTTACAACACTAAAATCTGCATGTCTATTACTTACCAGACATTTCTTCCCATGTATATTTTGCCAGGTCTAATTCGTTGAAGTTTCCTTGTGAAAACTGCCTGACTATGGTGTTTTCAACAAAATTTGAAATTCCTGTATATGTAGCAACAGGATTCACTGCATATGCCAGAATTGTGTAAGGCCAAAATATCAAACAATCAATCAATACAGCACTGTCACCCCTGAAGGAATCAGGGTGCTAGTTTGCCAGGTCTCTGTAGAAGATTCAGGTCTTGAGCTTCTTTCTGAAGTGGGTCAGGGAGGGTGAGGTTCATAGGTGAAGGGGCAGGTCATTCCGGGTCTTGGAGATGTGCAGGAGAAGGAACAACTTCCATTGTGGCTGTGATGGATGCGAGGGCTGGAGGGTTTTTGGAAGTTCACACTCTAGTTGATGTAAGTCAGTCCCTGGTTGTGTAAGACTTTGTAGGCATGCATGAACATCTTGAACTGTCATCTCTTCTGGGTGAGGAGCAAGTGGAGGTTCCTGACGTGGTGGGTGATGTGGGCTTGTTTAGGAAGGTCTACGTGGAGTCTTGGTACTGTGCCCTGTATGATCTGGACCCTCTTGAGGAGTTGGGTGGAGATGCATGCATAGAGTGCGTTGCTATAGTCAAGTTGGCATGTGATGGGGGCCTGGGTGGCAGTCTTCCTGTTATCAGCCGGGATCCATCTGTAGATTCTGCAGCACGTGAGGATGGTGTGGATGCAGGATGAGGGGACTGCATTGATTTGGCATTTCATGGAAAGTTTGTTCTTGAGGATGAAGCCGAGGTAGCGGATGTGGTCAGTTGGGGTGGGTGTAAGACCTAGCTTGGATGGCCACCACCTGTTGACGTATATGGAGGCGTTTTTCCCAAAGCTCAACACTTCCATTTTTTCCAAGTTTAGCTTGAGACAGTTGGTTTTCATCAAGTCGACGACACTGATCATGGCATTGCGGAAAATCGTCTGGTGGTGGAGGGTTCTTCGAGTGATGAGTTGTGTGTTGTCTGCATAGGATATGATGTTGAATCCATGGGTTCTGATGATATCCACGAGACGGGTCATATAGGTGTTGAATAGTGTTGGGCTGGGGCAAAATCCTTGGGGTATGCCACAAATGATATTCTTAGGTTTTGAGGTGAAGGGTGGTAGGCGGAAGCTTTATGTTGTTCCTGTGAGGAAGGATGCGATTCACTCTAGGGCATTGCCTTTGATGCCGATGCTGTTGAGCCTGTTGATGAGGGTGTGGTGGGATACGGTGCCGAAAGTCTTTGATATGTTAAAGAGGATCATGGGTGCTGTCTCTCCATGGCTAAGGAATGATCTGATGTCATCTGTGGCAGCTATCAAGGATGTTCCAGTGCTGTGGTTGACGCTGAAGCCAGATTGGACGCATTGAGAAAGCTGTTTCTTTCCAGGTGTTCTGTGAGCCCGTGGATGAAGGCTTTATCTAGACTTTGGTGGGGTACAGGGGCAGAGAAACAGGGTGGTCATTTTTGAGTTTGCTGGAGTTGGCGGAGGGCACTTTCAGGAGGGAGTCTGACCTCCACTTGTTTTCATTTGTTGGGAAGGATTGCCATGGTGATAGAGGCATTGAGGATGTGGCGAATTCTGCACCTTTTTCTTTAGTTACCAGGTTGAAAAGGAGGTGGGAGCAGGGGCTGGTGGGTGCATCGGAGTGAATGGAGACATGATGGCTTTGGTGTTCTTCATGCCTGATGGGCTGTAAAACAGTTTGACTATGTTGAAGAGTTCCTTTGTGCTATTGGTGGTCATTTTGATGTGGTTCGTGAGGGCTGCTTTCTTAGCGTCCTTGATGTGTTGGTGGTTGTTATTGAGGGTTGCTATGTAGGCAGCTTGGTCAGAGGTGTTTTTGGTGGTACACCATTTTTTCTGTAGGTGTTCGCAGTTGAGTTTGACGGTTCGAAGTTCATGAGTGTACTAGTTGGTTTGCCTTAATGCTTTGTTGGTTTTGGCTGGCTTCATTGGGGCGGCTCTGTCTGTGCTTTTGGTGACCCAGGTGGAGAAATTCAGGACGGTCTGCTCTAGGTCTGATGAAGCTTTTATTTGGACGGTGCTGAGGGCCTGCATCCACTGGGTCTCCATCACTTTACCCCCGCTGCAGTGAGCGGTGTTAGGGGCCTTGGTGGTGCTGTTCTGGGTACCTTCGATGGTGAAGTGGATGATAGTGGGGTCAGACCAAGTCATCTCTGTGTGTGGCTGTATTTGACTCTGTTGCTGGATGATTGGGTGAAGTTTGTGTCCTGCATTGTGTGTGGGGTTGGTGACCAGTTGGTTGAGGCTGATGTTGTTCATGCTCTCCGGGGGGGAGGGCGGGTGTTGGCATTGTTGGGGTCGTTTAGGTGAAGCTTGAGGTCCCTGAGTAGGATGTAGTCTCTGGAGTCGATGGCTATGGAGGCTGTAAAGTTGGAGATGGCATTGCAGAAGGTGGACTAGGCCAGTCACGGCTCGCGATCCAGGAAGTGGTGGGGTGGTGCGTGTGGAGGGGGGTTGTAAATAAAAATGAAAGAAAAAATCGAAATCAAAACACTTATCTCCTCCGCCGCATGCTGTGCACCGTTCCTCCGTCCCTCATCGCTGCTGCAGGCAGCGGGCAATCATGACGCTTTTCAAAGCAGCATCAGGATTGGCTGGGAACGCCCAGTGAGGGAGCTCCCAGGCAGACTGGGAGCCTGTGCAGGCTCTCTCAAGCCCAGCAACTTTGTTGCTGGGCTTGAGAGAGCCTACTGTGCATGTGTGTTTGGCCGGCCCGAGACGGCCGGCCAAACATACATGCGCAGTGAGGAGGAGTGCTGAGCACTCCCCCTAACTTCTCTTTACCACCATGCCCCACCTCTTTAAAAGAATAGGATAATAAGCAGAGTTTATTATCCTTTTCTTTTAAAGATTTTGCAGCGGAGGAACCGCCCCTGGACTAGGGTCCAGGGAAACAGTAGGCAGGGGTGCCTCTGATGGTAGTCTTAACATCGGTTAGAAGTTGGAAGCTGAGGTGTTCCTTGATAGGTGTGGGGTCATCTTCGGTGGTGATGCATCGGATGGTCCCTTGTGGATGATGCCAGTGCCTCTCCTGTGTTTATTTGTGCAGTCTCGGTGTTTCATCTTTTAGCCGTCTGGTATTGGCATAGCTATGTGTGGGCTTGAGGAGGGGTTGCACCATGTCTCAATGATGAAGATAACTTTGGGGCGAGGGTGGTGATGGTGTCCCATATCTCATTGGTGTGTTTACAGAGGGATCAGGCTTTGACTACAATGCACTGAAGCAGTTCCAGAGCACTTGCGGTCTTCGGGGGTGATCCATTGTGGGTAGGCATTCCAGTGTTGCAGGAGGAGCAGCAGTGTTGACAGGTGAAAGGTCCTTCTGTTTTGCTGGGTAAGGAGGTACAGTAATTGTTGTTGTCTCATCTGGGGTGCAGAGGTTGGAGATCAGTTGAGGTGGAGGTTTGGCAGTGGGTGGTCAGATGGCCATGGTACCTGGCACTGGGCGTGGTCTAGGCATGGATGGGTACAGACTGGTTTGCCTTTGGCACACTGACAGCATGGCTGCACAGCAGCCTCCATTAAGTAGGTCCTGGGGGAGAGAGATAGGCATGGATGGCAGTTGGTGAGGCTGGCAGGTGGTAAGAAAAAGGTGGGAAAGGGAGTGGCAGGAAAAAGGAGTGGCAGCCCAAACAATGAAGGATGAATGAACAAGTCTAATAAGGGTTAAACAGTAAATGACAAACAGTAAATGACAAACAGAAAATGAAAGAGAGAATGAAAAAGGGGAAACAAACAGTAAATGAACAACCAATGGATGACAAACTATGAATCATCGAGGGGAAATAAACAGTAATTCAATAATTCGTGGATGAGAAAAAAGAAACAAGCAAAGACAGTGGGGAATAGAGGAGCACATGGGTGAGCTGTGGGTCAAGGGGAGTCAGCAAGCTGGCAGCTGAGCCAAAGACTGTGCATAGGGGGAGTTGGTACAAGCATTCACAGCACTGAGTTAAAGAACTAAAAGTATCTAAACATAAAATAAATGACAGAAGTTGTGCATGGTCTGTCCAGATTTGAAACCACAATACATGTTGGTGGGGAGAACAACTCACTAGCTAACTGACACATTTAACTGCAACCCATGGGATTATTCTACAATTCCTCAAAATAAAAAACACAAAACTGCTTGTTTGATGTTTTATTTCACAGTAAATTAACTGCCCTCTTCATTGCTTCATCATCCTTTTGTGTTTCAACTAATTATTTTCCTTCTTCATATTAAGAATAGTTATAACTTCACGACCAGACATTCACTGAACCCAATGCATTTCTGCCTTACTGACCCTATTCAGGGGTTTCTACAAATGAAAATAGTCAGTGTCCCCTTAAGGAACTACTTGAAACATGCCCTGCACCATACGTCAACAATCATATCCATGCACTATGTAGTGGATGACTAAAACCCAAAACAGCAAAAGTTTCAGGAAGTGCCTAATCAACAACCTATTAAAGAGCATGTCTAGCAAGACCTCATGCAGACTGTTATGACAATGACTGCGTGACTGTCAGTATATGTTCTAGCCACATGCTGTTAAAAACTGTCAATTCAATGAAACAAAGTTAATATTAAAAGTGTCACATACCACATTTGACACCAGTGAATCAGAAACACATGACTAAATGACAGTTACCAGTATGTTGGAGAACATAACAAAATATTGTAAAAAATATTGAAAGTTCAATACTGTCTATCTTGCTATGGTTGAGATTGTCAATATGAACTACCCCATATTAAACTCCCTTTATCCCTGAAAATAAAAAAATTATGAGACTGATTGGTTTTGACAAACTAAATGCATCCAAAGCAAAGTTTCCCAAAAGAAGTTTAAAAAAAAACTTAAATCATGCTGGTAAAAATGAACATATTGCTGCAAGAACTCAATTGGACTCTTTATCCTGGGCATATTAAGTTCCCCCAAAGAAAACAAGCATGTTCTAATTTGTCGTTTATCTCTGTCAGTTGCCTGCTAACAAGATGTTTGATCCCAAAAAACTCCAATTTCAAAAGTATCTTCTGATTGTCGATGCCCTCTTTCCAAGGTACCACTTCCAGTACTTGAAATCCTAACTGTGTGATGTTATGACCAGCTTCCATCCAATGCATAGCCACACTCGATGATTGGTCCAGGTGTGAAGAAATACTTGTTGCCATCATGGTATATGAGGCAAATGCATCATACTACAAATAATTAAAAGCTATTCTTAATGCTTTACTTAGTTCTGGAATTGTTCTGGGTGAATTAAAGAAATCCTATGTTTGCCCAGTATAAAAAATGACTACTCTGGACCTTGAATGTGTTGAGAATTTTAGGCAGGTATCTGAGCTCCCTTCTAAGGCTAAACTGCTTGAACTAGAAGTTTCTAACCAACTCTCTGAATCTGCAAAAGATGGAAATCTCCTGGAGCCATTACAGGTCGGGTACAATGTAGGCTGTAGTACTGATACAGTTATGACGGTTATCTTGGATGATCTACAATTGCGTGCCGGTAAAGAGGTGCCAGCAACTGTGATGGTTTTGTACCAGCTCTCTGCTTTTGACTCTATGGACCATAATATTTTACGGAGCTTCCTGGAAGAATTTGGGATCAAAGCACCATGCTAAGATGTTTCATATCTGAAAGATCACACTAGGTCACTGAAGGTTTTGCTGTTTCTGCTGTTTGCTGTTTCTAACCTTACATGGTTACATTCTGGGGTTTCTCTGGGGTCTGAATTGTCTTCACTACTCTCACTAGTCTTTAGCTTGTATGTGGTGCTATTAGCCTACTTAATCAATATTTGGTCAATATTCAATATTTTGTCTATCTTGATTTGTGTATCAAGAGAAACAATCATAAAAGGATGTCTGAAGAAAATATTTGTAACTGTTTATTCAATGTAGAGGCATGGATGTCTTGAAACCTGTCACTTTGGCTCTCGTAACAAGGAAGCTGCTGGCTTTGGGCAGCAGCATCACCTAAATAGTGGGGAACTTGGGGCCAGATGTAGCAAAATTTTGCGAGTCGCAAATGGCCCGAATCGCAATTTGCGACCCCACAAAATCGGAAATGGGATGCAAAAACCCCATTTCCGAATCGCAAATAGCGACGCGAGCCATTACAGACTGGCAAAATTTGCGACCCCATAGTGCGACCCGCAAATAGGAAGTCGCAATTTGCGAGTCGCAAACCATAGGAAAAAGCCAGTCGCAAATTGCGAGTAGTCGCAAAAAGCCCATTTTGCACACCCAATTTACCACTAACTCAGAGCAGGTGGTAACCAGAACCAAAGTATCAAAGGAGACCCAGAAGACACCTGGGTTACTCAAGATGGCGGAGATATATGTGATAGCAAGGAGGAGGAGAGTCCACGCCGCACAGCAGAGGAGGAGGAGGAGCCAGAGACAGGAGAGGATATACAGAACCAGGAAGACACTTTTCCAACAAACAGAGGAGGAGATATATGATAAATACAGACTCAGCAGTGCAGCAATATTAGAATTAATAGATCTACTCTATCCGCAACTGCAATGCCAGACTGTGCACGGCAGCGCCATCCCCACACATGTGCAAGTGCTATGCTCACTGCACCTCTTGGCCTCGGGTAGCTATCAGGGGGTCATTGCTGTGGCAGGTGGGGTAACCCAAAGTGCACTCTCACAGTTCTTCAGATGTTTCTTAGATGCCATACTCAAACACATGTCCAGATACATATACCTACCCAGGAATGAGGCAGAAATCAACAGCACCAAGTTAGAATTCTACAGGATTGCCAACTTTCCTCATGTAATAGGGTGTGTAGACGGGACACATGTACAAATATGCCCTCCTGCAAATCTGGAATATCTGTTCCGCAACCGGAAGTGTACACACTCATTGAACATCCAGGTGGTATGTGACGGCCATTATGTCATCACTGACATGGTAGCCAAATTTCCAGGGAGTACACATGACTCCTACATTTTCAGGCACAGTGGGATACACCAATGCCTAGAACGCGGGGAGTTTGGAGACGGATATCTCTTAGGTATTGCTGAATACACCCAGATGCCATACACACAGGTCACTGTAGAAACCATCCATGCCCTGCTAACATTGTCCATTTAGGCCAAACAGGTGACAGTGCATATGCGGTACGACCATGGATACTTACCCCGTACTTAACACCCAGCAATGAGAATGAGAGGGGATACAACAGTGCACATAGGAGGACCTGAAATGTCATAGAGAGGACCTTTGGACTGTTGAAGGCAAGATTCCGATGCCTCCACAGAAGTGGAGGTGCACTCCAGTATGCCCCAATAACAGCACTCAAGATAGTTGGCGCATGCACTATACTGCACAACATTGCCACCAGACGTGGGCTACATCTCACCCCTGAAGACCCAGATTCGGAGGATGACGAGCAAGAGCTACCACATCGCCATCATGCGGATAGAAGCATTGCAAATCAAGGCAGACAGAGACGGGACCACATTGCAAACCAATACTTTGGAAGGTATGTGCTAACTGTCACCACACACACTAATGTCACACACAAAGAGCCCAGTTGTGAAGTGGAACAAACAAGAACTTTTATTAAGTGAACCTAAGTAATTATGAACTAAACTTTTGGGAAGGGGCTGTAAATGTCCACCTGCAATGAGGACACATTCACCTCATGTGCCTCAAGTGTCCTGCAGTGCATAGGATCAACTCCGCCGCCTGGGGCGCCCAGCATGGCCAGTGCTTGGAGTGTCAGCAGATCCCTGACGTGCACTGCCACTCCTCAATACCCTTGTGTCCGTGGCAGATGCACTACTGACGGTGGAGCCCTCCTCACTACCTTGAGGTGTGTCTGCCGTGCCCCTAGCCACCTGTTTTGCCTCCATCATGTCCACAGCGTGGCTAATCCGACCCAGTCCCCGAGCCACATCCCCTGCAAAGCGGCCCAAGTCAACCTGCAAACTAACTGTACGACGTGACAGCCCTGTGGTGTTGACTGCCAGGTGGACGATTAATGCAGCCATGCGGTCCAACTGGTGTATGAGTTGCCGCTCACGGCGCCTTGCACTCTCTGTCTCTGACACTAGTTCAGTTACGAGTTGATGGATGGAGAGTGCAAGGTCACCGACATTATTGTTCAGGCGTTGGAACTCTGTGTGCACCTGTGCCAGCCCTGTGGTGAAATTCCGCTCCGTACATTGCATTGCCCCTGATATTACTCTCATCTGCCTTGTTTGCACGCGCTGACCACTTATGAGGGCTGCCTCCGCGGCGGACATGGAAGAGTCACCTACATCCTCCTGGGACACTGCAGGGACATGGACTCAGCGTCTGCGACGCGGTGGAGCATCAGGGTCCTGCTGTTTGGCACTGTGGCTGGGACCGGGTGCTGTGTCGATCTCCCCAATGTCCATTGGTGCAGCTGGAGGGGACTGTGGTTGGGTGGTGCTGGGCCCTGTAGTGGCTGCTTCTGACTCCTGTGCTGCCTGTTGGCTGCTCTCTGCATCCTGGACGGACTGGCTGGTTGGGAAGTCTTGTGGGAGACCTGTGTGACATAGGGAACACACTGTCAGTATCTAACATCTGTTGTATGCCTCCTAATAAACTGTTGCCTATCAGCTGACTACTGAACTACATTGCCCATAATGCACCATTCTGGCGGTTGCAAGTCTGGAATGGAGCTAATTTGGTTGTGCATGCTGCTGTGTACTGGGTGGGTGGGGGTATGGCAGATATGGGTGTACATGCATGTTTTATGGTACTCACTTGTTGATGTTCCTGGCGCTGACGTGTCCAGCTCTCCCATTCCAGCCACTGCCTCAGGCTCAAGGGTCTGTTCCACAAGTTCCTCCATGGGTGTGGGTGGTGGGATGGTGGATGGGCCTCCTCCTGTGCCCCTCATCTCCCAGAGGCGCTCTGCCACCCTCTCCTTTGGTCCTGGAGCACAGGTCATACCATCTCTTTTTTATCTCCTCTATACTCCTGTGGCGTTGACCTTCTCCTGGATGTCATTCCAGATCCGCCTTTTTTCAGTCTCTGGCACACTCAGGGCAGCCCTTCTGAATAGCTGATCATGGTGCTGGCAGCATTCATCTGTCAGCACCTCCAGTTCCTTTTCTGAAAACTTCAGTTTTCTCTTCCTGACAGAGTCTTCCATTCTTGCTGCTGTTCCTCCAGGTGGTTGCTCAGCAGTTTGAACAGGGTGTGGTCCTCCCTCCTCCCAGGTGTATTTGTAAACATCCTGGCTGTGATGTCATCAGCAAGAGCCAGGAAGTGTTTTCCAGACAGTTCTGCTGCACCTGCATGCAATTTGCAGCACAGTCTCAATTTGCGACACCCATCGCAATTTGTGTGTCCGTTTTTAGCGAGGTCGCAAAAAGCGACCTCGCAAACAGCAGACTCGCAATCTGCGGTGCGACTTCATTTGCGAGTCGCAAAATGAAGTTGCTTTTTCTTGTTGGATACCAGTTTGCGACTCGGAAATTGCGAGTCACAACGAATCTCAATTTGCGACTCGCTATTTTTTAGCTGCCTACATCTGGCCCTCAGTCCATTCCCACACCATGTGACAACTGTCAACCTAATCCATTTCCGGTCAATTTGCAGCACCTCATCTCAGCCAAGAGCGGGATAATTTGGGACAACTGGGCGCATGAAATTGTGAGTTCTCAGGGAAATCGTGGTGGATCAGACCTCATCCATTTCTCTCCATTATATTAGTCTCACACATGCAAAGACAAACAGAGGCAGGAAATGGATCAATAAGATTTATTGAATCAGCTGTGTCTTAGATAAAATGACATGAAATTAAATAATTAGAATGATGAAGCATATTAAAAGCAAAATGGTGACAAGAAAAGTGAAACCCAGGAAAAGCCCCACCATACTGTCACTATGCATAATATATGTAATTCCTATCACTAAAACGGCTCTATAACAGCCAAATAAAATTCAATGGCAGCATGACTACCGTTTGGCCCAATTAAGACCATTTTCCATTTGTAATTTTTCTTTCTGGCCCCCACCATTAGGGGAAAAACCAAGCCCGGTGAATTGTGGATTGTGTAAACAATCTGGCAATTCCTATTTTTTAATTAAAATTGAATTCCTTATTTTGGACCCTAAACAACAATTAATAGCTCCTAATTGCTAAGACTACTCAAGAATCTAGGGTTTATGTCTAAATCTTACAGACTATGTATATTTCAGGTTGCGTTTCGAACTAGACAGAATAGCCAGTGGTTCCAGGATGAGAGTCACTATTCTATGGTCTGGCTGATAATAGAAAAGGGTTACATTTTCCCTCTCAACCTAATCTCAACTATGACAATTAAAAGAATGACCACATCCCGCTTGTCAGACTTACTCTATGGCACAGTAAACGCCTCTGAAAAATAACTAACTCGATAACAAAATGAAGCAATGTACTTTAACGTCTATCTTCCACATCCAGAAGATTAAACACAAAGCCAAATGTTTATGTTTTGATGAATGGGCTACCAAGGGAATGAAGTTATTAACACAACTGGGCACTAAAGATGTATGCACACCCTTCTACTCAATCAAACAAGCATATAGGGGGTCATTCCAACCCTGGCGGTCGGTGTTAAAGCGGCGGTCAAACCGCCAACAGGCTGGCAGTAAAAAAAATGCAATTCCGACCCTGGCGGAAACCGCCACCAGAGACCGCCACTTTAACACACCACCCGCCACGGCGGGACAAACAAACAGCGCGGCGGTCACCGCCAACAGACAGGCGGGAGACAATGTACCGCCCACCCTATCACAACCCACCAATCCGCCACTTTTTCCGGGGCGGTAGCCTCGCCGATAAAAACACGGCGGAAACAGCCATTTCAAATGGAAAACGCTCACCTCCATACACCCCACAAGGAATCTGGACAGCATGGAACCCGAACTACACATCCTACCAGCCATTGTCTTCCTGCTCCTCTACCAGGAGCACGAACGCCGGCGCAGAAGACAACGGTGAGTACTGCACCTACGACACAGGGGAGGGGGAGGCAAAAAATTACGGGGACACACATATGCGACACACCCACCCTCACCCTCAACCACCACAACACACACATCAATGCATAGCAACACATCACAATTACACCCCCAAACCCCCCGGAAGAATGCAAAGGCAAAAGGAAATGATTATAAATATAGAATTACATTGTAAGACTGAGTATAAAATATATCACACATCAATAATTTTATATACATAAATTGTCCAGTCCGATATGTCTATCAGCCATTGTTCGTGGGCCACTGGGCCAAAACACATGGGCAAAGCCCACACAGGATACCTGCCTCCAACGGAGAGAACACTGCAGGGGCATCAGATAGGAAAACTACAGGCACCTCAGGGGGAAGGGAAGGGGGGCACCTCAGCCAGATGAGTCCACGACGCCAGATCCACGAGGGGCCTCCATGGCCACTGTGCCATCCTGGGGAGTGCAAAGCCACAGTCTCCCAAGTCTCTACAGTGGGTGGGTTGCCCACTGTGCCATCCTGGGGAGTGCAAAGCCACAGTCTCTCAAGTGGATAACAGTCTCCACTGGTACTGGAGTGGGACTAGTGCCCAGAGTGCTTCGTGCAGCCCTGCCCGACACAGATGCGGGCCTGCCCCTTCCGCCAATGGGCCAGCAGTGCTTGAGATGAAGGGCCCAGTTCAGCGGTGCTTGAGATGAAGGGCCCTGTTCAGCCGTGCTTGAGACGGCGGTGCCCAGCGGAGCGGTGCTTGAAATGAAGGGCCCTGTTCAGCGGGGCTTGAGATGACGGTGCCCTGTTCAGCGGTGCTTGAGATGGCGGTGCCCAGCGGAGCGGTGCTTGAGATGAAGGGCCCTGTTCAGCAGTGCTTGATACGGCGGTGCCCAGCGGAGCGGTGCTTGAGATGAAGGGCCCTGTTCAGCGGTGCTTGAGACGGCGGTGCCCTGTTCAGCGGTGCTTGAGATGAAGGACCCTGTTCAGCAGTGCTTGAGACGGCGGTGCCCAGCGGAGCGGTGCTTGAGATGAAGGGCCCTGTTCAGCGGTGCTTGAGACGGCGGTGCCCAGCAGAGCGGTGCTTGAGATGAAGGGCCCTGTTCAGCGGTGCTTGAGACGGCGGTGCCCTGTTCAGCGGTGCCTGAGATGAAGGGCCCTGTTCAGCGGTGCTTGAGACGGCGGTGCCCTGTTCAGCAGTGCTTGAGATGAAGGGCCCAGTTCAGCGGTGCTTGAGATGAAGGGCCCAGTTCAGCAGTGCTTGAGACGGCGGTGCCCTGTTCAGCGGTGCTTGAGACGGCGGTGCCCAGCGGAGCGGTGCTTGAGATGAAGTGCCCTGTTCAGCGGTGCTTGAGACGGCGGTGCCCTGTTCAGCGGTGCTTGAGATGAAGGGCCCAGTTCAGCGGTGCTTGAGAGGGCGGTGCCCAGCGGAGCAGTGCTTGAGATGAAGGGCCCTATTCAGCGGTGCTTGAGATGAAGGGCCCAGTTCAGCGGTGCTTGAGACGGCGGTGCCCAGTTCAGCGGTGCTTGAGATGAAGGGCCCTGTTCAGCGGTGCTTGAGACGGCGGTGCCCTGTTCAGCGGTGCTTGAGATGAAGGGCCCTGTTCAGCGGTGCTTGAGATGAAGGGCCCAGTTCAGCGGTGCTTGAGACGGCAGTGCCCTGTTCAGCGGTGCTTGAGACGGCGGTGCCCAGCGGAGCGGTGCTTGAGATGAAGGGCCCTGTTCAGCGGTGCATGAGACGGCGGTGCCCTGTTCGGAGTTGCTTGAGATGAAGGGCCCAGTTCAGCGGTGCTTGAGAGGGCGGTGCCCTGTTCAGCGGTGCTCGAAACGGCGGTGCCCAGCGGAGCAGTGCTTGAGATGAAGGGCCCTGTTCAGCGGTGCTTGAGACGGCGGTGCCCTGTTCAGCGGTGCTTGAGATGAAGGGCCCTGTTCAGCGGTGCTTGAGACGGCGGTGCCCAGCGGAGCGGTGCTTGAGATGAAGGGCCCTGTTCAGCGGTGCTTGAGACGGCGGTGCCCAGCTGAGCAGTGCTTGAGATGAAGGGCCCTGTTCAGCGGTGCTTGAGACGGCGGTGCCCTGTTCAGCGGTTCTTGAGATGAAGGGCCCTGTTCAGCAGTGCTTGAGACGGCGGTGCCCTGTTCAGCGGTGCTTGAGACGGCGGTGCCCTGTTCAGCGGTGCTTGAGACGGCGGTGCCCAGTTCAGCGGTGCTTGAGATGAAGGGCCCTGTTCAGCGGTGCTTGAGATGAAGGGCCCAGTTCAGCGGTGCTTGAGACGGCGGTGCCCTGTTCAGCGGTGCTTGACACGGCGGTGCCCACCGGAGCGGTGCTTGAGATGAAGGGCCCTGTTCAGCAGTGCTTGAGACGGCGGTGCCCTGTTCAGCGGTGCTTGAGATGAAGGGCCCAGTTCAGCGGTGCTTGAGACGGCGGTGCCCTGTTCAGCGGTGCTTGAGACGGCGGTGCCCAGCGGAGCAGTGCTTGAGATGAAGGGCCCTGTTCAGCGCTGCTTGAGACGGCGGTGCCCAGCGGAGCAGTGCTTGAGATGAAGGGCCCTGTTCAGCGCTGCTTGAGATGAAGGGCCCTGTTCAGCGGTGCTTGAGATGAAGGGCCCAGTTCAGCGGTGCTTGAGACGGCGGTGCCCTGTTCAGCGGTGCTTGAGACGGTGGTGCCCAGCGGAGCAGTGCTTGAGATGAAGGGCCCAGCGGAGCGGTGCTTGAGAAGGCGGTGCCCAGCGGAGCGGTGCTTGAGATGAGTGTCGTGGTCAGCGGATCCGGCCCAGGCATGGATGTCACTCGCCACCTGACATGTGGCTGGCGTGGCCTTCCTGCCCATCTGTCTGTAGGCTTGCGGTGCCCTCCTGGGCTGCAGTTCTCGGCCTGTGGGTGTCCTCCTGCCCACCTGAGACGTGGCTTGCGGGGACCTCCTGGGCTGCAGTACCGGGCCTGTGTGTGTCCTCCTGCACACCTGGGATGGGGCTGGTGGGGCCCTCCTGGCCAGCTGGCCTGCTGCCGGACTTGTCGGGCGTGCTGCCCTTCCCACCCTTCCCTGCACGCTTGTGGCCCTTTCCCACCTTTGGCGGTGTGCCAGGTGGCACCCCACTTCCTGACGGAGCCAATGTAGGGATTTTTGTCCCTGGGGTCTTTGGTTGCTCGCGCCGGGCACTGGCAATCTTAGGATGCTTTTCCGGTGGTGGACTGGCCGAGCCTTGGCTCCTAGCTGAACTGGATGCCCTTGAGGGTGGGGGACTCCACAGTCCATGGACAACAGTCTTCACAGGGCCCGGTTTTGTGGTGGCTGAGGTGCTGATTGGAGTCTTATGAGATGGAGGGGGTGGGGGAGTTGTTGGAAAGAGGTTAAGGTTGGCAAGGAAAAGCAATTTGGAAAGAGAGGGACGGGTAGGGGTAGTGGGTATGGGAGTGGAGGAAGAGGATGTGGTTGTAGGAGTGTGAAGTCTGGTGTCTTTGGGTGCAGGTGCTTGGGCTGGAGGCTGTCGTGAAGTGGATGGCTGTTGGGTGGGTGGCTGCCTGCGTTTGTGTAGTTTGGAGGAGGGGGTGACAGACACACTTGGAGAGGACACAGGGGACGTGTAAATGGTAGTGGGGGTGGTGACTGCACGTGTGCGGAGTGTTCTGGTGGGTGTGCTGGTGATGGACGTAGTGGCTGAAGATGTTGTGCATGCAAGTGTGAGTGGAGACGTCACAGGGAGGGAGGAGGGAGACGAGGAGGAGGGGGACACAGTGGAGGCAGTGGCTGTTGGTATGTCTGCATGTGGATGTTGCTTGTGTGAATGCTTGTGTGATCTGTGGTGCTTATGTCTGGATGAGCTTCCCTTGGGTGTTGAGGTGTGTGCAGGCTGGTCTGTTGGTGTGTCTGGCATAGGCAGAGGTACAGGGGATTGGGTCTGGGTGGAGGAAGTTGGAGGGGGGAGGCTAGAGACAGGGACAATTGCTGCCGTCAGTGCTGAGGCCAGAGCGTTGAACGATCGCTGATGGGCAGCCTGACCCGAATGAATGCCCTCCAGGTATGCATTACTCTGGTGCACCTCTCTTTGTACACCCTGGATGGCATTCAAAAGGGTAGACTGCCCAACAATGATGGTCCTCAGGAGGTCAATGCCCTCCTCACTGAGGGCAGCAGGGGTAACAGGGGCAGGGAGGGCCTGAGGTGCATGGGGCGAAGGAGATGCCCACCTTCCTGGGTGAGCGGGCAGGGGGCAAACGCTGAGGGGCTGCTGGGAGGGCGGTGCTGGTGCGATGGGTGGCGGCTGTACCTGTTGTTGCGGGCGGCACGGATGTTGCCGCCACCACAAGGGAGCTCCCTTCAGAGGACGAGTCGCTGTCACTGACATCAGCACGAGTCCCCGCTGTGGAGCTCCCCTCGCCCTCCGTCTCACTGGTGAAATCCGAGTCAGTTGCATGGCCCACCATGGCCATGTGAGATGCAGCTCCCTCGTGCTCCGATGCCACTTCTCCTCCGCCTGATGATGCTAATGCACACATGAACAGGAAGACCACAAAAAAGGGGGGGAGGAGAAATAAAGACATGTTGAGTGCATGGATTACCGCTACCGTTGGCGGACAAGACAGACACAGTAGCCCCCTGCACTACGACGCGCACTTGGGGTCCACTACGCAATCCGTGGGACATGGCCTACAAGCCTATGGACGACAACTGCACACATAGATGACACACCCCCTTGTGTCTGCTGTGATGTCCTTACGTGCCCATCCAAATCGGGGTAGGCCACCGCCAGGATCCGGGACATCAGGGGGGTCAAATGACGACTGTCACCCCTCCTACGTTGGGAGGCCATCCCCAGCTGAGCCTCCGCCGTCTTCCTGCTGCAGCGTCGGATGTCCTCCCACCTCTTCCGGCAGTGGGTGCCCCGTCTGTTGTGGACCCCCAGGGTCCGGACGTCCTTGGCGATGGCACGCCAAATCGTGACTTTCTGGTGGGCGCTGACCTATGTGACATGTACAGGGAGAGAAAAATTGTCATCACCTTCTGCATGCTTGATGTGAGTGGCCCCCCATCCCCACCCTTGCCATGTGGCACATGCTCTCATCTGTCGTTTGATGCATGCCTCAATCGCTCCCCTCCCCACCATCTTTCATCCACCCGACTCAACCCAGGCATTGCCCACTAAGCATGGTCCCAGTGTACTTACCTGTTGGTCTGGAGGACCGTAGAGTAGCGCATACTGGGGGAGGACCCCATCCACAAGTTTCTCCAACTCCTCCGCAGTGAAGGCAGGGGCTCTTTACCCAGTCGCATGAGCCATTGTCTCTTCTAGACCGAGGTCACAGCAGCACTTGCAGTGTAGGTCCTCTCCTGTCGAAGATCAGGTATCGAGTGATTAAGCAGATAGAAAATGGCAGTCACGCCCGCGGCGGTGCGTACCGCGGCGGTGTGTACCGCGACCGCCGGCGCACATCGTCATTGGCTCCTGAAACCCATAGGGTTCAATGTTAACCAATGCAGCTTAGCGCTGCGGTCTTCGACCGCCTACCGCCGCGGTGTGCCACGCCAGCGCATTGACCTCACATCCCACTGTCGCACTTCACAGGTCAGGCAGCCGCCATTTCAAGGGCCCACATGGCCTAATTACCAACTACGTCACACATACCTAGGCCTTGCACCAACACTCATACAAACCATTCAATGCATTGGGAATCGTATTATGTGCAAGCTGTGGTTACGTACCTGTGGGTTGCTTGACTCTGTGCTCGCTGTTGTCCTTCATAGGCACCGTCCGCTGGGACATGCGAGGAGATGGAGGAATCTTCCCGTGTACAGACCGCTGGTGGACCTGTCGACAATGGAGGAACGACATGTCATACTGACATACAGGCTTGACCGAGCCACTATACAGGAACTGTGTGCCCAGCTGGAGCCAGACCTGATGTCACCCATCCGCCAACCCACAGGGATCCCCCCTCTAGTGCAGGTGCTGTCAGTACTCCATTTCTTAGCAAGTGGGTAATTTCAAACAACAGTGGCCATATCATCAGGGATGTCCCAGCCTATGTTTTCCAAGGTGTTGTCCAGAGTGTTGTCTGCCCTGCTGAAACACATGCGGAGCTACATCGTTTTCCCTGAGGTGGGGGATTTGCCTACAGTGAAGGGTGATTTCTATGCCCTTGGACATATCCTCAACATCATAGGTGCCATTGATGGGACACATGTTGCTTTGGTCCCTCCCAGCAGGAGTGAACAGGTGTACAGGAACCGGAAGAGTTATCATTCCATGAATGTACAGATGGTGTGTTTGGCTGACCAGTACATCTCCCATGTTAATGCCAAGTTCCCTGGGTCAGTGCATGACGCCTACATCCTGCGGAATAGCAGCATCCCGTATGTGATGGGTCAACTCCAGAGGCACCGGGTGTGGCTATTAGGGGACTCTGGTTACCCCAACCTGTCCTGGCTACTGACCCCAGTGAGGAATCCCAGGACAAGGGCAGAGGAACGGTACAATGAGGCCCATGGGTGGACTAGGAGGGTGATCGAGCGAACCTTTGGCCTCCTGAAGGCCAGGTTCAGGTGCCTCCATATGACAGGTGGATCCCTAATGTACTCACCAAAGAAGGTGTGCCAGATCATTGTGGCCTGCTGTATGCTTCACAACCTGGCTTTGCGCCGCCAGGTGCCTTTTCTGCAGGAGGATGGTCCAGATGGTGGTGTTGTAGCAGCTGTGGAGCCTGTGGAGAGTGAAGAGGAGGAAGCCAAAGAGGACGACATAGAGAACAGGAACACAGTAATACAGCAGTATTTTCAGTGACACACAGGTAAGAGTAGACACCGGCATATTACATTTACTTAATGACTCCTACCTCTCTACTGTCTGACTTTTTCCCCCAGTGTATGGTAACTGTGTTGTGACTTTCCCTTCCGTTTTCAGAGATGTGGGCCCCACTGCGTGACATCTGCTTTGTTTCCCCATGGACTGCAGCTGTGTGACAGCGGTTTGTTAGCATCACAATGTGAATGAACATTTTGGTACGGTCATGTCTAATACATTTGTTCAAAATGACAGCCAGACTCCAGATTGTTTTGTGCAATAAGTGTTTTTATTCAAGTGCTCTAAATTGGATGGGTGGTTGCAAATCGGTGAGGGGTGATGGTGGAGGATTGTCCATTGCAGAGTCCAGACTATCAGTTTCACAGGTGCATTGTCCAAATGCCTGTGGGAAGTGGAGCAGGGGCAGTTTAAGGTTGGGCAGGGTGACAATGTGGGACAGTGGGATGACAATCAGGGCGGTATCCTTTGCTGGCGGGGGTCTTGAAATCTTACTCTGTCTTCTTCCTGGATCTCAGGGCCCGCTTGCGGGGTGGTTCTCCTTCTGCAGGGGGTGGGGTTCTGGTGGCCTGTTGGTCTTGTGTCGGGGCCTCCTGTCCACTAGCGCCGGCAGAGGTGGTAGGCAGTTCTTGGTGCATGCTAGTGTCAGGGGCCCTTTGAGGTGCCACAGTGTCCCGCAATGTCGTGACTACCTCATTCAGGGCCACTACGATGGTACCCATGGCAGAACTGATGTTTCTTAGTTCCTCCCTGAACCCCATATACTGTTGCTTCTGCAGAAGCTGGATCTCCTGAAACCTGGCCAGGACCGTCGCCATCGTCTCCTGGGAGCGGTGGTATGCTCCCATGATGGAGGAGAGGGCCTCGTGGAGAGTGGGTTCCCTGGGCCTGTCCCCCCCCGTCGCACAGCATCCCTCCCAGTTCCCCTGTTTCCCTGGGCCTCTGTCCCCTGGACCGTGTGCCCACTACCACTGCCCCAGGTCCCTGTTGTTGTTGGGGTGGTGGGTTAGCCTGGGTTCCCTGTAGTGGTGGATACACCGCTGATTGACGTGTCCTGGGGACAGAGGTATGGGCCCGCTGGGTGGGTGCTGTGCTGGTGTTCCCAGAGGGGGGGAAGGTCTACTGTGGCCTGTGGCTGTGTGAGGGGAACCGACTGTCCCGAGGTCCCCGATGGACCGGGATGGTCATCTAGATCCAGGGAGACAGAGCTGCTGTCCTCACTGTGGGCCTCTTCTGGGGTGGAGGGGACATTTGTGGACCCTCCTGCGCGGTGACGTGGCTTTCGGGTCCTGCAGGGGTATAAAAGTATGGTTATTGCTTCTGTGTGTGTCAAAGCGTGCAATGGGTGGGTGCCCGTGTACCCCAGTGCTGGCATTCCTTTGTGGGGGCTGTTGTGACGGTGGTTGGGGGGGGGTTGTATGTGTATGTGCAGTGGGCATGCTTAGGTGATGGGTGTCCACACTTTGTGGACGCATGCAGGGCTAGGTGTTGGGATGGGTGGGTTGTGATGGTGAGACAGTTGCAAGGAGTAGGATGTGATGGGGGTGAGGGTGAGGGTGGGGGTATGAGTTGGCATGCAGGTGGGGTGGGGGGAAGAAGTAGTTAAGATTTGCCTTACCAGAGTCCATTCCCCCGCCTAATCCTGCGAGGCCCTCAGGATGCAGGATGTTCAAGACTTGCTCCTCCCATGTTGTAAATTCTGGGGGAGGAGGTGGGGGTCCGCCGCCAGTCTTCTGCACCGTGATGTTGTGCCTGGATACCATGGAACGCACCTTCCCCCGTAGGTCGTTCCACCTCTTCCTGATGTCGTCCCGATTTCTTGGGTGCTGTCCCACAGCGTTGACCCTGTCGACTATTCTGCTCCATAGCTCCATCTTACTGGCAATGGTGGTGTGCTACACCTGTGCCCCGAACAGCTGTGGCTTTACTCGTACAATTTCCTCCACCATGACCCTGAGTTCATCATCAGAGAACCTGGGGTGTCTTTGCGGTGCCATGGGGTGGTGTGGGTGATGTGTAGGGTGGATTGTGTGGTGCTAAGTGTGGTGATGTGTATTGTTGTGTTGTGTGAAGTGCATGCAAATATTACTGGGTGACAGTGAATTTGGCGTCTGGGTGCTCGGATGTCTTTTCTCGGTGCGTGTTCAGGAATCTCTAGGAGTGGAGGTTTGTGGGTGATGTGGGTGTGTATTTTATATTTAATTGGGTGTGTGGGAGTGGTGTGTGTATGTGTCTCAGGTGTGTGTATTTTGAATTGTCCAATGTGGTTGTATTTTGTAAGTGTGTGTGTATTTTGAGAGCGGCGGTGTGTACCGCCAATGGAATACCGCGGTTGAAAGACCGCCGCGTGGATTCGTGTGTCGTGATAGTGTGGGCGTATTTCTGTTGCCGTGACGGTGGAGGTTTGGTCATCGCCAGTTTCTCGCTGCCCTTTGGTGTGGCGGACTTTTGTGGATGTCTGTATTTTGGCGGTTTGCCTGTTGTGGGTCAGAATGACCGTGGCGGTTTACCGCGGCCGCGGCGGTGTTATGGCGGTCTTCTGAACGGCGGTAAGCGCCTTTTACCGCCGAGGTTGGAATGACCACCATAGTCTAAAAGAAACAGACTTTTATAACTTTTTTAAAACTATGAATCAACAGAAACACTTTCCTCTTGTGATCCGGATTTGCTCTCATTTATTGTGAAATCAAAGGATGCCACGTCACTTCTAAAATCCATAAATTCCTTAACCCAAATCTCTCCAAAATTACATTAGATCAACATGCCAAATGGGAGAACCTCCTTAAGCCAAGCTCTTGACTGAAATGCTGTCTTGTCTAGACACACCAAACACAAAATTGCCCACTGTAGATAAAGAGCTGGATAGATGGCCTATTAGAATCTCTCCAAACTTTACAAATTCAGCCTAGCGAACTGCAACATATGCTGGTGCTGTAAGATAAATCAAAGAAACTGACAACATAAGCTCCTTGTATTTCAGTATGACAAAACGTACTGGAAGATTAGCAACTTCAGCTTTCAAATTCTAAAATAACGTGCACATCAGATCTACCCTCTATAGCACTAGGGGCCATATGTATGAACACATGGGAAAAACCCTTTGCTACATCTGGCCCTAGGAGTCTTGCCTGTACTAACCACCACACAACCATATAGACATGATTTAGCCTTATTGGAAATCATCATCAGAATTGTTATAAAATCTAAACTATCTGAGTGGAAGGACCTTAGCCAATTATTGACACGCGCTTGGTGGGCCTGGATACATTACAAAAGAAGAATAGATAACTGTGAATGCATTCCTTAATCTGAGGCTCGCAAAAAGAAACATCTGGAAGAAGTTCAACTCCCTGAAACCCCCATAAAATAAAGTCCCATAGACCCATCAGTCCTCTAACTCCAAACAACAAAGTCCAACACATATACTAAAAGAGCACAGGATCCAGCCCTCACCTGTGTATCTCTCTATCCACTCTGACTTTCCACCCATTGACCCTCTCATACCTATTTCTTCTTTCTTCTCTATCACTTCTCTTCTTCTCCATTTGCCCCTTATTCCCATTACTTTTTTTCTTTTTACATACATACACATACAGTTACCTAATGGGCATTCATCATTGTACTGACTTATTTAAGCATTTCAATTGTATCTCATGCTAATATATCCTATGCCATTAACTATAAGTCCTACAAAAGTCCCCAAAGTTTTTTTGTATTTTATTATTTCTTTAAAAAACAATTTAGGTATTTTGATAAAAAATAGAATCTGGGTTTGAATTCAGATTGGTATTTGACAATACCTGATCAAATAAATGCTGTAGCTAAGGCCTGTATTTTTCAAATGTGTACTACTAAACACGTCTTCTATGTATTTGCATTAACTCAGAAAAGAAAAATTCAAAATGCCTATGTTTCTGTAAGATGAGTTATTGTAATGCCATTTACTTAGAACGTCTGACAAAATTGTTTTGAAATCTTCAACTTGTTCGTAATGCTGGAGTAGGGTTGACTCTAAACCTTCAGAGAAAGAATCCTGTTACTCTTAAGAAACTTCAGTGTTGTTAGAGTGGAGTCTCTGTATGAATAATTATTAAAATTTACACTTACTACTGGAACCTGGGCAATTGACCTTGGAGGAGTGCATGAGCAGGTAGAAGCTGTAACTAATGACACAAACAACTCTCAGTTTATCAGTGACCTTTTTGTAGGAGACAATGATGAGTGTTGGAAAAAGGTTTAGAATTTTAATTTTGAAAATTTCTTAGATTCTCAAGTTTATTGAGAACATTACATTTATAACCAAAGATGAATAAAATCAAAGTTAAACAAGACAATGCATAAAACACCTTCCATACAATTGATTTCTCTAGTCAATTCTAAAGGATGATTTTGTAAAAGAAAAAGACTAATACATTATTTGAAAAACCCATAGAGAGTCCATAAATTCAGAGATGTGAAAACACTGGGAAACTCAGTAGAGTTCTAAAACAAACAAAGTTTCAAGCAAGAGTCTCGGAAAGACTCTAAGGCCCTGATTCATACTTTTTGACACTAAACTGCACTAACGCAGTTTAGCGTCAAAAAGTATACCACCGGCTAGCGCCATTCCAAGATGCCTGCTGTGCATCTTATTTATGGAATGCCACAATCCGGTGTAAAGGGTGGGCTAACTTCATGGAGAATGACGTTAGCTGGGTGGGGGTGGCGGTATGGGAATAGTGGGTTTAGCGTTAAAAAAAGACGTTTGGCTGGTTAGAGTAAAAAAAAAGACTCTAACCGGCCTAGCATCATTTATTGATGCTAAATCTACCATACCATATGACTCCTGTCTTATAAAAGACAGAAGTCATGACCACCACCCCAATGTCCAGCACAGGGGACAAGGATCCCCTGGGCATTGCCATTGCAACCAGTGCCATGTATGGGGGCCCATTTCTGGGCTCCATATGGCACTTTAAGAAAAAAGGTAACTACTTACCTTTGCTTACATGTACTTACCTGGGATGGGGTCCCCCATCCTCAGCTGTTCCTTTGGTGTGGGGGAGGGTGTCCTGGGCCTGGGGAGGGCACCTGTGGGCTTATCCCATGGTGTTCCACCATGGAAATGGGCACACAGGTCCCCTTACGCCTGCCCTGACCCAGCCGTTAAATATTGGGGCTAAGCAAACTTAGCACCATTATTTAGGCCCGCCTCCCTCCGGTGCACCAATTTTGCACGGGAGGATAAATAAGGCTCTAGGGCCTTTGAGTCATTTTTTCCCGGAATGCCTACCTTGCATCTCATTGACACAAGGTAGTTTTATGCAGGCAAAAAATTACTTGAACTCCAATATTTTGGCGATTGACATGTCTAGCACCAAAATATAAATATGGAGTTAAGTTTTTGCTGAATTAGGGTAAAAAAGAAAAATACGCTAATTCAGTGCAAAGAGAGTACAAATATGCACCCATGAGTCAAATTTAAAGCAACTCAAAGTGAATCTGAGAGATATCTCATAGAGTGTCGGTGAGAAGTCTATTCAAAAGTCTGAAAACTGAAATCCTCCCAAAAGAGTGAAAGAGTCCCCTCCTACTCTAGAACATACATCTTATAATAAATAAACAACATCACTTGCAAATTCTTTTTCCACTGGTTCTACCAAGCAGGTTTCGATGTCTTCATGAGAACAGGACAGCGTCCATTGACTAATCTTTCTAAACAAAGCAGCTATGAAACTTTTTCCTTATCATATTCTAACATTGCAACTTAACTATTCACTGGACGCTGGTTCACACCATTGAAAGGAATAGAAAATGTTATTGGTTATTGTAATGCATATTTGCACATTACATTACCTTTCACATACACCTTCTTTTATCCATCTTTTCATAAAAAAACTGATTTTGTATTTTCAAACATATTATTTATTCTGTAAACTTATGAACATGTGAAGGTTAAAAGAATATACTTACAACATGGACCGCCGTGAAATCTTCGAAACTAATTTTAACAATTATACATAATAAATTGATGACCTAGGTCACTAGTGACAATGAAGTAAAATATGGGTTTGATGGTGCAATTTAAGAACTAAAGCTTACACATATTGGTGTCTTGTGCTTTTTCATCTTCTAGGAAAGCACAGAAAGAAAAACAATTGCATTTCTATCTTGTCTTCAGGCCTATGTGTTATTTCTATATGTTTAATTCGGCGCCTAATCATTATGTTAGTTACAAACGCCCTCCCAATTCAACCATCTGATGGTTTGGTAATGTATATATCTATACATATATATTATATATATATATATATATATATATATATATATATATATATATATATATATATATATATATATATGTATATGTATATAACAAATACCACATAATCAGGTCTAATTAAAGGCTCATCTTTTATGTCGGGTCTTGGCTTGGTGCATAAATCTGTGACATCAAGGCAGTTATGTTTAAACTAATCAGATTTATCACTTTCAGGTAGGGGAATCGCTGTATTAGAATTCAAAACTTGACAGTGCTTCAAAGTTATATCACTGAAAACAAGGATGTGCTGCTCATATTTTGTTAGTCTAGAATTGGTCATCTATTGGGTTTTGGTTCTGGTAAGCAAAACCTCAACCAACTGAGGGATCATAGCAGTTAAGGGATGTCCCATCACGATGCTTTCACATTTTGAGAGAATAGCACTGGCAGCTGCTACTGCTTTAAGACAACCGGGCAATGTGGCAGCTACAGGATCAAGTGTGACCGAGAAATAGTCCACCGGCTTTTTAGTATCACCATGCATCTGGGTAAGCACTGAGAAAGCACAGCCCACCCTCTCACTGCGAAACAATGCAAACATTTTTACATTATCAGACATTTGCATTGCCCAGACACAACAGAGATTTTATCTCAGCTCTAGGAAGGCTTTCATTCATCTGTTATCTGATGGAATCAGATCAGGCACATCTCTGTGCATCAGCCTCACTAAAGGCTTTGCTACCAAGAAAAAGTTGGGTATCCACAGTCTACGACAGCCAACTATTCCCAAACACATTCTTACTTCTCTTTGCATCTTTGAAGGACCCATTCACCAAATCTGTTCCACTCTCTCTTAGCACTTTCATTGTTCCTTTCTCAATGATACGTACCAAATATTCTACTTCTTTTTGACAGTATTGCAACTTGTTTGGGGACAAGTTATGTCCATTCTCTGTCAAGTTATTCAGTAAGGTAATGGTGTCTTGTTTGCAAGATTCTCTTGTCTCTGATGCCATTAATAGGTCATACATGTATTAGACAAGAACTGAGTTAAAGGTATGATCCATGTTTTCAAGTTTTTCTTTGAAATCTGATTGAAAATAAAGGGGCTTTCAGTATAGACTTGTGGAACTCGACACCATGCTAATAATTTCTCTCAAAACTTGAAGGAGAATCCTTACTGACTATCCTCATTTAATGGAATTGAGAAGAAAGCTTGGCAAAGATCTACAACTGTAAACCATTCTGCTGTACATGGAGTATGGTGGCTGGTTTTGGTAACACAGGACAGCGTGCTATTACAATATAATTTCCTTTCTCGGGTCATCCACAATCCTAAAATTGCCTTTCTGCTTCTGTAATACCATGATCAGTGAGTTGCATAGACTCCCAAATATTTCTTTTAAAATGCCTTTTGGTATCTTGTGCTCAGTTATTGGTGTTATTTCTGCTATTATTTCTGGAGACATATAAGAAAGTGGTGTTCTTGGGAAAATGCCATTGGTTTAACATTTTTTCAGACTGGTTCTATATCTTTTTTAGTACTATATCTTTCTTTGTGAAGTCCCATACTTCTTGAGTCACTGTCCTTTTTAAATCTGGTGGTAAATCCTCTACAGTCAGCATTAGATAAAGCCCCACTATTTCTCGTTGAGCCAGAAAAAACTCTCAAAATCCTAATCATGGGTCTGGAATTCAACCCCATTTGCCATACAATAAATTGTACCATTTAGTTTACAGAGTAAGGGCCAGATTTACAAGGCCCTTGTGCCATTTAGTGCCACATTTGTGGCAAAATGTTTGCTACAAATGTGATGCTAATGGGCCACTACCATAGCACTATATTTACAAGGTGGCACAGACAAGGTTTGTGCCACCTTGTAAACACTTTGCGCCACACCATGCATATTACATGCATGATGTTTGAGGGTCATTAGAGGGTCTCTACAAATCAAAACAGTGACAACGAGGAAGATACTCATAGGATATGGGCGCTCACAGAAAGTCCATAGAATAAATCACACATTTAGTTCATGGCACGGTGCTTCTGACAAGAGGATCTCCCTCAATCCTCCAATGTTTCCAGAGAAACACAAAAGCATACAAACAAAAGTCATAGCACTCGTGGTATAAAAACAGAGTTCGACGTTGTACGTATATCCAGTCTTCTTCGTAAATTATCAACCAAACTTGTGTTTGTATCACAGTCCAAGTTTTATTAGTACTGTTCAGAAATCCTCCAAAAGAACAGCCTATTTATAATGTTCAGATATCCTCCATAAGAACAGCCAACACGTGTTTCATCCTCTGAGAAGTATATCTCATTAAGGACTTCATCAGGGCTCCATCAAAGTGTCAGAATGACTAAATATCGGAAAAAAGGAAGAACGCCGCGCGGTCTTATTCACCCGCAGCGTTCCCGAATCTAGTGGCCGCAGTGTGTCTCTACAAATGGCACAATGAAATCTACAAGATCATTGTGCCTTTTTATTGTGCCATTTGAAGCAGGCATTAAAATGAGACTCCCAGAGTTTTCAATGGGCCTCTTAACACTATATTGGATTAGCGTCATTTTTTTAATGCTAATCCAGTATAGTGTTACAATAGCATCAAACAAATGATGCTATTGGCAGTACCATACGCCATGGTGCGCCGTATTGTAAATACGGCGCTACCATGGTGGCATTAGGGGATGCAAGGGGGCACAAGAAAAGTGGCGCATCACATGTGATGTGTCCCTTTCATGTAAATATATCCCTAAGTGGCATATTTATACTCTGTTTGCGCTAATTTGCGTCAAAAATTTTGATGCAAATTCAGCACAAACCTAACACCATATTTATACTTTGACATCTGACCCCGCGAACATCAAAATTCAGAAGTGTGCGTCATTTTCTGGATGCGTGAAACCGCCTTGCGTTAATGACATGCAAGGTAGGCGTTCCCGTCAAAAAAATGACTTTAAGGCATGTGCGCCTTACTTATACTCCCACGTCATTTTGAAGCACAGGAGGGGGCGGGCCTTAAAAAATGGCGCCCAGCCTGATTTGCACCGTTTTTTAACACCTGGGTGATGGCAGGTGTTAAGGGACCTGTGTGCTTATTTCCATGGTCTCTGACCATGGAAGAAGTCCACAGGTGCCCTTCCCTGCCCCCAGATACACCCCAAGCCACCTTCGCCGACCCATGGATGGGGGGACCCATCCCAGGTAAGTACAGGTAAGTAGAGGTAAGCATTTTTTTTTTTTAAGTGGCATAGGGGGGCCTAACTTGGGCCCCCCTACATGCCACTGTGCCCAATGACCATGCCCAGGGGACAGAAGTCCCAGTGTCACTCAGAAATTACACTTGATGGCCATTAACCTCACCTTGTACAAATGGTCCGCTCTGGTCTACTCTAAGACTGGGCCAAGTACGCAATCTGCCTTCCCTCCCAGGGACTGTCATTGTGATGTGTCTGAATCCAAGCTTTCATCACCAAGCACAGGAAACTGCTCAATCTCATTCTGATTTTGCATTTGAATTGCATTTTGATTACCTCGGGCAATTGATTCCAATTTGCTCTTGCTTGTCCCACATTCTGTTGGATAATAGGGGCTTGTGAGATAGACATTAATTGAACTTATTTTTCCATTGGCATTTGTGGTTGCTATGTGGGAACATTTTGAATTTTCCTTTGATTTCCTCCCTGTATTTGATTATTGTTTATTCTATCTGGATTAAGCCTACATTTGCACTTTCAATGACTCATCCTATTACAAAAATGACAAGGAGTCATTTCTTTAGCGTTGCTACATCCACACATGCACTCAGATCAATCATAGCTCCACGACCTCTGCCCTGTGAAACTACCATACCTCCTTGAGCAACTTGAATTCCTGATTGAAATCCAACACTTTGTACACCACCTTGAATATCAACATCTTGTACTAGACCCTAATATTCCATGGGAACAAGTGATTCTGAAACCCTCTGTGTGCCAGCTTTGTCAGGGCTAACATGAACTACCCTTTAATCTTCTGCTGTTTCAACTCCTGCTCATCACTGCAAAATTTTGCATATTTCAGGACCTCATCTGAAGACTTGGGGGCATATTTAAGATGCACCTTGTGCCACATTTGCATGAGTTTTTTTACTCAAATATGATGATGTGGTGTCATTTCTCACGTCCCCTATTTACAAAGTGGTGCAATTCTTTCATTGCACCACAATGTAAATCCTTGTGCCACATTATGCCTCCGCCAGGTATCATGTATGCAAGGGTAGCGTTCCCATGTAGAGAGGCCCATAAAAATGGCGCAGTGAAATTTACTAGATTTCACTGTGCCGTTTTTAATGTCATTTCAACACCTGCCTCAGGCAGGCGGTAGGATGACTCCCATTGAAAGCAATGGGCCTCCCTGTGCTTTCCCACATTAGCTCCATAATTTATGGTGCTAATCGTGCAAAGTGCCACATTAGTGCCATAAATTATGACGTTAATGTGAACACAACTGCTATGGTGCACCGTATTGTAAATACAGCACCCACATGATGTCACTAGGGGGACGCAAAGAGGCTCTAGAAACGTGAGGCATCATGAATTATGCACCACCTTTCCATAAATATGCCCCATGATCTGCCAACAAATCACATTCTATTGTATATGCTGACTTATCTCAGGTCTCAAACCAAGCACAAACTGTGAAATAAAGAATACCATATCTATTGATTGAAGATGTGTTAGACCCGTATGCTACTGAAATGCTTTCAATAGTCTGTCATAGTACTCCTGCCCTGACTCCTTTAATTTCTGCTGAATTTGTTGTAACCTCACATAATCTGAATCCTTTGGAGGAACTCTGCCTTTTAGAACAGTAATTAACTCATTATACATAGTCATTACAAGAGGATAAGGTAAATTTGTTAGAGGATCTCTTACCCGTTCCGTATGTGGCCACTGAACAGCAATCATACATTCCGTCCACAAATTGTTTGGAACAACAATGCAAAAAAAAACCATTCAAATCAGTCCACAACACCTTTCAAATCTTAACAAATCTTTCAACTTGTGTGTACCACTGCAAAGGATTCTCTCTCAACATTGAAAAGTATTCATAAATGATGCAAGGTCTCCCCTACTCCAGGGAACATACACATACCCTCTGCCTGAAAATTCTCTTGAGGTGTAAGATGTAGTTCTTTCATCATCTGGGAAGACTAAAGGTGACTTTCTTTTAATTTCAGTAATTTCTACTGGTTTCTTTTTTTCTCATGATTCTTTTCCCATTTGCTCTCCAATTTATCAAATTTGCTCCATCTACAAATACATTTTACCAATTCAGTAATGTACAATCGCATTCCTGGAGAATACAATGTTTCAATTGATTCATCACCCAGCTGTACTCTGAAACTCTTCTGCAATGGGATACTTTTAGAAAGATCAACTTCATATTTATTTGCTATTTCAATTAATTTATCATGTACGGCAGCAGCTCTTCTTGTAATCTCTTTGTACAATGTCAATTATTTTTCCTGATATTGATTTACATAATCTATGTCTAGACATCCTTTAATTATTTCTTCTAATTCTATTTTTAATTTTGAGACGTTCAATGTTTTTTCACTCTCTATACTTGAATTAGAACTTGGTCTCTCTATGCCTTCTGACCACATATTCTTCCTAGCAGCTTCCTCAAACCATGGAGGAAGAAACCCATCCTTAAACAAGATCATATCTTCCTGTGCAGCTTGTGTTGTGAAAACAAATCGATTTCCCTCTCCTGGTGCTTGCATCATTTGGGGTGATGCCCATACAACAAGCTGAGAACTTTGTGAAGTCTGAAATCCTATCTCTGATGTACCGCAAACACCTCCTTGAGATACTGCATTAGATGCACAATTTGTATGTGATTCTACTGCATTTGCTACACATGTCTAATTTCAGCTGGGTTGCTTTCTCTTTAGTAACAGACACTGGTACAGTCATTATGAAAACAGTAACACCTGTAGACAGCACTACTTGAGCAGTCCTTAATTGAGCTAGAACATCTGGAGTTACTTGCTGAACTACAGGCTGTGTCATGACAGCCTGTGCTAAAATCGGCTGAGTTATGCTAGGCCGTGGTGTTGTTGTTCGAGTCAGCACTGGCTGCAGTACAACAGTCTGTGTTGCTTGTAATTGTCCAGTAATCCTATATGTGTTTGGATCAACATGAGTTGTTGCTACTGTTATGTTATTATTTACTGTAGGATCAACCCCTGCTTCAAGTCCCACATATGGTGGTGGATTTCCAGCTTATAGTTTCTCCAAAATTTCCTCTCCCGAATCTGTTTAAGAGTCGGTTTTGGGTTCAGCCCTTATTTCCGAATCTCCTTCAATCGTTTAACTTTTTGCTTTCTTGTGTTTTTCTGTAATGACAGAATATCGACTAATTTCCTCATTTATGTAATTTCTCCATCACTGCTTATGTTCATCCCAAAATGCATCTGCATAATTTTGCATATCTCCTTTTGTTTGTATTTGGTACTTGCCTCTATTCCTTGCCATTTTCTCCAAGCACTCAAAGCTATAAATTGTGTGGGTCTGGGAGCTGGCTTCATTTCATAAAGAATTTCTCATAATCTGTCTATAACCCTTAAAGTAAATTACCCCCGTCTATGATCCTCTTTTTTAGTGATCTTGAACCATTGACAAAGCCATACACATGTATGTAGCCCTTTCTTAATCATCATATGAAATGCAGGCATACCCTCACGAGGTGCCTCTTTACCCTCCCAAACAGCACTAGTCACATCACCTCTTAAAAGATTTCTAATAGTTTTGAAAGAATTCATGATTTCGAATTTAATTCAGCAAACGGCAACAGAATGCAAAGTTTCAGTATTTTGATTCTGTTCCGTATATGTCAAATTCAGAAAATGTTCTTCCAATCTAAGTGCGGATCAGTTATCCAATCCATCAATGACAGAGTGATTTTTCACACAGCTCAACAATCTCAGTGCCATGTTTACACCAACTGACCGATATCAGTGCAGCACGCTATGACACAACTCACTCCTTGCAGTGGTTCACCCTCCTTTACAATGTCTTCATATACGCACAAATCTTCAGATATACAGCTCTAGGCAACATAAAATAAAAATCTTTATCTGCTTCTTCTAAGGGAAAAACAATAGAACAATCAACAACCAGAATTTTAACGTTTTTAAACCTTTAGACTTTTCAATCAAAAAGATTTTTACACCGACAACAATGAAATCTCGACCAGAGGAAAATCACCTAATAAATGTAGCATCACTTTTGTGCATCAGGTTTCACCAGCACTGATTATTAAACGTACAACCACAACAGGTATTTTCATTGATCCTATCTCAATTGTGCAATCAATGATATATCACAACCTGCACTTCAAATGATTAGCAGACAAGAATACCATAAATCAACTCTTATTTTCTCTATATCCATCCCAAGATCTTGGCCTTCTTCTTAGTCTGGTAACCTCGTTATCTTCTTTGACAAAAGTGCATAAGCATCAGCATTGCAATTCAAAACATCAAAGCACAAGCATTTCTCAAAGCAACATATAATTCACAAATCACATTTATCACCACAATTATGACACATAACACTATTGATGCTAACACCCAAAATTGTAATTCTCCATTCTGCAACCACTACCAGAAACCATTTCAGGAACCTCACTCCATCACTTTTCAAACTTGGGCTTTGGGCAATTGGGCATTTATCTACCTCAGGCACTTTTACTTTTTGCAGTGTCTCTGTCTCATTACCTCAGCTTCCCTCTGCTACCAACTTTGTTACAGTGGAGTCTCTGTATACATAATTGTTAAAATCTTTACTTACTACTGGACCTTGGGCAAAAGATCTTGGAGCTGTACATGAGTAGGGAGAAGCTGCAAATCAAAACATTAATAATTCTCAATGTATCAACAACATACTTTATAGGAGTCAATGATGAGAGTTGGAAAAAGGTCTAGTATTTTAATTTTATAATTTCTTAGTTTCTTATCTTTTTGACTGAATCAACTTTATAATCAAAGATCAATAAAATCAGTTTTAAACAGACTAATGCACAAGGCACGTTCCATAGAAATAATTTCCCAAGTCTAATCTAAAGGATGATTTTGTAAAATGAAAAGAATAATCAATTCATTAGAATAACCTATAAAAAGTTCATAACTTCAGAGATGTGAAAGCATTGAGAAACTCAGTAGAGTTTCAAAGCAAGAAGAGTTTCTCAGGCAAGAGCATCTGAATGAATCTAAGTCTCAAGTTTAAAGCATCTCAAAGTAAGTCTGAGAAATACCGCAGAGAGTGTGTGCAAGACGTCTAGTCATAAGTCTTAAATCAAAGAATTTCAAAAAGTAATGAGAGTCCCCTCCTACTCTAGGAACATGCATTTTATAAAAAAACAAGAACATAACTTGTGATTTCTTTTTTCATCTCCACCACTGGGTCTATCAATCAAGTTTCTAAGTCTTCATGAGGGCAGGACAGCTTCCGTTGAATAATTGATCTAAACAAGGTAGAAATGAAACATTTTCTTTATCATGTTTGAACATTGCACCTAAACTATCTACTGGGTGCTGGTTCACACCGTTGTAAGGAATAGAAAATAAAAAGTTAATGGTTAGTGTAATCCATATTTGCACAACACATTTCCTTTCACATATGCCTGTTACTATCCAGCTTATTCATAAAGAAACCAATTTTGTGATTTCAAACTAAACATTTTATTATTTTTGTGAACTTTTGAAAGTATGAAGGTTAAAAGAATGTACTTTACAACATGGACCAGTGTCAAATGTTCCAAACAAATTTTAACAGTTAATCATAAAACATTGCTGACCTAAGTTAACAATGGCAATCAAGCAAAATATGTGCGTGATGGTGCATTTTTCAACTAAAGCGTACAGATAGTGTTGCCTTGTGTTTTTTCAACTGCTTAGAAAGCGCAAAAATGAAAATAAATATATGTATTTCTCCTTTCTAGGCCTAAATGTTATTTCTTCACCTGTAATTCTGAACCTAATCCTTATGTCAATTAAAATGCCCTTCCCTTTTTCACCAATAAGACAGAGGGATATATTTAAATCCCTCACAGACAAATCTGCTGTCACAGAGATCTTTTTTTCTATAAACCTAGTTGTAGTGGTTGGTCTCCGAAGATGTTTTTGCTAACAGTTCCTATATTTCATAACAAAACTTTGGGCTGTAGAACCTTCTCAATGACATCAATAACAATACGGAACAAGTTGCCTAGCTCCTTGCATGCAGACCCATAATACTGACATTTCAGAGGCTTGAAATCTTGGCTTTTCCCTTCTAGCTATCCATGTCTCGTAGGTTTGAGTGGAACGAAACACAGTATGGTAAAATCATACTTTCAGAGCCCAGATACCCTTGGATGAATGTAACTCTAGTTAACTTAATAAATAAATACATACATATTACATAAGAATAAATAAATAATGATCACAAACAAACATGTTTCTTCAAGGTCTAATCAAGAAAAACACATATGCAGAAGATAAAGCCCTAACTGAAGTGTTGATAGATTTGGGTCTAAATCAATCCTATTTTGGATAATGACAAATTATTCTGGATGCATGGTGGGACAAAGAAGGAAGGAGGTGTAGTGATGATTCTATGGGTCAATTTAGCATGTTTGCCTCAGTATTTTCAAAGTTAAGTAGTCTCAGGTTTATAATTGCATTATGGTGAAGTATGGCATTTAACAGTTTTTTTACAAGAAAACATCATATATAGAAGGCAACATTTTCAATGACCTGTAGATGGATTTGGGTCTTATTCAACCTTGATTTGGAAGTTTAATATGTATAAATATTTTGGAGGATTTCATTTTGAAATTATTTGTTCTAATAATAAAGGACAAGTGAGAGCTATCCAATCACATGTGAATGAGTATGATTTTTTTGTACAAGTGATGTAGTATAGTATGCATTTCTGTACATGAAGTGTCGTATGATGTGGACAGTAGATGTTAAACTTTGGACTTGGGCCTCTTTGCAGGGTCACCACCCAAAACTTTTTGCCATCACCCCTCCTGTTTTACTGAAATCCTTTTTCTTGGCCTTATGACTCTGCTAACCAGTGGTAATATATGTGTGCTCCCTCTCTAAAACATGATAACAATGGCTTACACCTGACTGGGATTTGTAATTTATGTATAAGTCTCTAGGAATGTGGTATACAATATACCAAGAGCTGGTAAATTAAATCTAATTTAGGTGGGCCTGCAGCACTTATTACGCCACCCATGTTTGCCCAGCCAAAAACTCTGTTTTTAATACATATTAGTCACATCTAGGATACCCCCTAAATATCGCATAGGGCAGGGTGCATTGTATTGAAAAAGTTGGACAAGTACTTTTAGGTTTCATATGTCTTGGTAGTGGGTATTGAAAAATTCACAAATTTGTTTTCCAGTACTGTGAGGGCTACCTCTTTCATAGGATAACAAGGGGTTACGTTATATATTTTATGCATGATAACTTGTGCTTCGGGGAAAGAAGAAATGCATAGTTTGGTGTCTAAAGAATTGTAATTTAAAATCCTCTTTAATGGTAAAGTCGGATTCTAAATCGCAGTTCTGAAAATGCCACTTTTAGAACATTTGTGTCCTAACCATTTGGTGCTGCAGCATATTTCCTGGAACATGTGACTAGGTATAGTTGGCAGTTGGCCTTTGTGTATTCCACCAGAACAGTGAGAAAAAAGGTGATTGACTGATGACAGGATGGGCCATCCTGACAGAATGGGAGGGGCGGAGATTGTCACACCCCACTTACAGTTCAAAGAAGCTACCTCAGCCCATACACAAAGGGGCATATTTATACTCCGTTTGGGCCGGAATTGCGTCGTTTTTTTTGACGCAATTTCGACGCAAAACTAACTCCATATTTATACTTTGGCGTTAGACGCGTCTAGCGCCAAAGTCCATGGAGTTTGCGTCATTTTTTAGCGTGGACACCTACTTTGCGTTAATGAGATGCAAGGTAGGCGTTCACGTCTAAAAAATCGACTCCGAGGCATGTGCGTCGGATTTATACTCCCGGGCAAAATTCACGCCCGGGAGTGGGCGGGTCAAAAAAAAATTACGTACGGCCACTTTTGCGCCGTTTTTTAGCGCCTGCAAAAGGCAGGCGTTAAGGGACCTGTGGGCTCTGAAGGAGCCCAGAGATGCCCTCCCATGCCCCCAGGGACACCCCCTGTCACCCTTGCCCACCCCAGGAGGACACCCAAGGCTGGAGGGACCCATCCCAGGGACATTAAGGTAAGTTCAGGTAAGTGTTTTTTTTTAAAAAAAATTGTGGCATAGGGGGGCCTGATTTGTGCCCCCCTTCATGCCACTATGCCCAATGATCATGCCCAGGGGGCAGAAGTCCCCTGGGCATGGCCATTGGGCAAGGGGGCATGACTCCTGTCTTTGCTAAGACAGGAGTAATTTCTATGGGGGTTGGGAGTGAAAAAAAATGGTGCAAATTGGGTTGAGGTGAAAAAATTGCCTCAACATGACTTGCCCCATTTCTTGATGCCCAAGCCCCATATCCCCCTACGCCGGCGCTGCCTGGTGTACGTCGTTTTTTTCCACGCACACCAGGCAGCGCCGGCGGCTAACGCCGGCTAACGTCATTGATTAAATACGGCGCCCACATGGCGCTTCAGAATGGCGTTAGCCGGCGCAATTTTTTTTGACGCAAAACTGCGTTAGCGCAGTTTTGCGTCAAAAAGTATAAATATGGCCCAAAGTGTTTCACACTAGCCTTTTGTGCCCCCAGACATCCTGGAAGCAGAGCAGGGAGGATGAAAGTTCTAACACCATCCTTGGTGGGAAAAGTCTAGAAGTTTCTTCCAACAGGTTTAAAATTAGGAACAGGTATAAAATCTAGCAACAGGTATAAAATTAGGAACCTCAGAGCTAATCTTCAGTTCACTTCTGGACCTGTGGAGGACTCTTAGAGGGCTGCCCTGCTACCTGTGGTCTGTTGTGTACTTCAGAGGACTACCCACATGCCCAAGAGGACTGAACTGCTGCCTGAAGCCTGCTTTGTGCCCTCAGAGGACTGCCCTGCTGCATGAGACATGCTTTCCTGCTTGAACCCAGGACCGCTAGATTGACTCCAAGTGCTAGTTGGCTGGCTTCCTGATCAGTGCCTCCGGGGCAGAAAAGGCTTCCACAATTTTGAGCCATCACCTGGACCCAGCCAGAGGGAGTCCCGACCCTCCAAGGGGTTTCCCTCCTTTTCTGGACCTTGGAAAATAGTGCTAAAGGGGCCCAAATTGCCCAAATCCAAAATTTGGGCTTAAAAATCTTTCAGACAAAAAGAGTGCTGAGAACAGAGGGAATACCAGGACCTACGTGCTTGCATCACCAGTTTGCTTGACTTCACAGTGGTTCTTGCTACTTTCTTCTTTGCGGAAAGCAAATGCTGTTCAGTAGCTCCTCGCTGAAGATGTATCTAGCCACATGGAGCCCTTGTCAGCTACAGCCTGCAGCTCTGCCCGGCTGCAGATTTTTGACTTCCCAAAAAGAGTCTGAGCCTGAACTTAGAAATCTTCACCACAGCACCATCCAGCAGCTCCCTGATGATGATGTCTCCTTCACATACACTGGTGGATGTGTGATCCCACTGAACATTACCTTCTTAGACATGTTTCTTCAAAATTACTCCAAACGTAAGCGGATACTGCAACCACTTTACCTTTTGTATCTGAACCGTGCTCCCTTGTGGTTGTCTATAACTTTTGACTTTGCCCGATCTCACGCAATTAGATGTGTACAGTAGGGGCTTTGATAGTTTCGGTGCTAGATAGCACAAAAAAACTAAAAACACAACACAAGAAAAATCCTAAATAATATTAAAAAAATTTAAGAAAGTTTAATCCATAATTTTACACGAAAACAACAATTCAATCAGTATAACAAGAGTTATGTATGTTGTAAAAACTAGCCCCTACAATTTCAAAGCACCAATCATGGACATTTAGTCACATGAGTCCAGGTCAAAGTGGAAAAAAAGGCCAACCATAATGGAGTGTTTGATCCAGTCTTCCAGGCTGTATGAAATAATTGCAGCTGTTTGTTTGCCAATTGAACAAGATGAAAGGATTGTAATGGTTCATACTTTATTTGTCTATGTCCTACATTCAGTCAAAATTATTTCTACAAGTACGCAGCACATAACAAACAGCAGGATGACATGGTATAAGCACATAACTCTTGGAGCAGAGAATATTTCCATTTGAAGATGAAATGCCCTGAATCCAGAAAAGCTGCTTTCAATTTCATATAAATGTGAAGACAGGGAAAGCATAATTGATGATGAGTTGCAGCATAATTGTATGGAAGGGACCAAATTATACAGAAGAGTCACCCTAAACAGAATGAGGGAACAAGTCGATGCTCAGTTGCAAGTCCAGCAAGCTGGCTTCCACAAAATAAATCCTGCAATGACCAGATCGCAACACCATGCATCATCATTGAGCAGTCAATGAACTGGAACTCCTCCATCTATGTCAACATCATCGACCACAAGAAGGGATTTAATAGCTTGAAAAGAAAAACCTTTTGGAAACTCATCCACCACTACAGTAATATATATACTTGTATGAATCATCAGGAACACTGCGGGAATGACCTGAAAGATAGTCCATTGAGGATTGGACATGAAGATATCCACAGCAAAGAGAGGAAATGGGATCCAGTGGACACCCTGTACAGAGCTAGATGACCTGGACTTTGCAGACTACCTCACCCTACTCTCCTTACTAATCTGCAGTTGCAAGAGAAGATCAACAATGTAGCAGCCACATCAGCACAACTTGCCTCAGCATCCACAAGAGAAAAACAAAGATCCTGAAGGCTAACATGGCCAGCACAAATGCAGTCACTCATGCAGTTGATGCACTGGAAGAGGTGGAGACCTTTACCTATCTGGGCAGTGTCATAGACAAGCAGGGAGGTACAGACAATTATGTTAAGATAAGAATCTGCAAAGCAAGGGCTGCCTTCATTCAGCTAAGGAAGATCTGGAGCTCCTAATGTGGCAAACTGATATCAGGCTATGTAAAATCAGTCCTAAATGGAGCAGAAGCTTTGAAGATAAGAGTAATAACCACCAAAAAAGTCCAGATCATCAACACTCATCTCAGGAAAATTGTCCAAATCCACTGGCTAAACACAATCAGCGGCAATGACTTATGGCATCAGACTTTCCAACTCCCTGCTCATGAAGCAATCATGAAAAGATGTGGGGCTGGATAGGTCACGCACTTTCCATGCCTGCATCGAACATGACCAGGCACGCCCTGACCTAGAACCCTCAAGGGAAAATGTGAAGAGGAAGGCCAAAAAACACCAGGCACTAAGGCCTCAAAGCTGACTGCAAGGAAATGGATGAGGTACACTTGGGGTCAGATTGAAAGAAAAGCCCAATTAGGAGATGGCTGGAGATACTTTGGTGATAGCCAATGCCCAAGGAGGGATAGTGGACATAAGTAAGTAAGTAGAGCCCAAACCACTGAATGCATTTACACCAAATTGCACAGAAAGCTAGATTTTGGTCCAGAAAGAGTACTTTTGTGGTTTGGTGTAAATCCTTTCAGTAGTGCTCGAGCCATTAATGCTCAAAATGTTTGTATATTTAGGGACGCAAAGCCTACGTTGATCTGACAGATCTCAAGCTAAGATCTAAGTGGGTACCATCATATTAACCACAAAGTTGTGGTAGCCATCCTAGGAATCTGGGCCTAGTCCCAAGTCCTAACAAAAAAGCAAAAAAAAGACATAAGGGGGCAGTGTAGGGATAAGCATATCCCTTAGGCCTGCTGGTGGTGTCCCAGAGGGACTCCACCTGGGGCCAAAAATGTTTTTTTGCTGTGAATTGACGGACAATCAACAGATCCACATCAATTTATTTTTAAATGCGCAGGCTCCCAAGGAACTTTAAAAAAAAACAACACGGGGGCTGGCCCCGGGGGCAATGTTAACTTTATATTTTGAGGAACGGGTGAGTTGTCCCTTTCTCCAAGCCTGTGAGAGGCCCCGGCGGACCCCATGTCCCAGGTCTGTGGTAACAAAAGGAAGGGAGGGGCACACACCCTCCCCCCTGCAAACCAAATTAGGCCCTTGTGACGCTATCCCTTCGGAACCTCATCCCCCGGGGCAGAAGTGAAAAATAAAATAGGAGAGGGGCAACACCGCCTGTGTCCTGAGCATAAACATGCCCCAGGGACCCCATCCCTCTGAGCCAAGTAATTAAATGAAGGGATGGGTTCACAGTCCCCCTCCACGAGACTAATTGGGCCACGGAGAAGCCATCCCTTGGGGCCAAAATGTAAATAAAAGGGGATGGAGTCATGTGGCCCCTCTCCCTGAGTCGTAAAAAGACCCAGGGACTCCATTTCTAGGGCTGCTATAGTAATTGAAAGGAAGGGTCCATGCAGCTCCCCACCCTGAGCCTTAAAAGGCTCCCCTGGGGCCAGATCAGTGACTGTGTTCTGGGACTTCATGGCTGGGATACAGTAGTCTCCCTGTCCGCACTAGAGTGGGCAGGGAAACATATGTGTGCTCCATCCTGCCTGGAGCATTTTTAGCTCTCCACAAAATGGGAGCAAACGTGCAATTCTGCACCCACCTAATGGGAGATTTAAACATACCCCCGCCAGCAGGAAGTAGACTTCTGTTCTGTATTCCTGTCAGCACTCCTGTGGGCAAGGAAATAGAACACTCATTGCTTCCTTTCGGAGGGAGCACGCAAAATTCAGCTCCTTCCTCCGGGTGAAATGTAAGGAGACGACTTGGGCTGCAGTGGCCTGGGCTTCTGTGGCTTTCAGAGCTATGCTTGGTGGGTGCCCAGGGTGGGTACCAGGACATCCACCTATAATAAAGAGAGGCCCAGTGGATGGGGTCTTCTGTATCTGAAAAGTCTTGGGGTGTGGGAGGCCGCATGCCCGCCACTGATCTTTTTGGTTACATTGTGCCCCTTGAGATGGGGTCCTCAGGGACTAATGAGGCTCAAGGATGGGACTCCGCAGCACCTTTCCACTTTTTTTTATGAACTTGACCCCGTGGGTTGGGGTCCCAGGGGCATAATGAGGCTCAAGAAGTGAGGCTTCACACCTGCTCCCCTTTACCGAAGTGTTGTTTGGTGGGTGCCTTTGGTGGACACCAGGAGACCCACTTATAATCTAGAGAGGCCTTGAGAGATAGGGTCTCTGGGGCTACCATTAGCCCAGGTAGGGGGCCACATGACCCAATGCCATTTTCATCTGAATTCGACCCCAGGGATGGTATACCTATGGTCTATTAAGGCTTGAGGAGGGGGAAGCATGCCCTCTTCCCTTAATATATATGTTTTGGCTCCCGGGGATGGGTCCCTGGGGCCTGAAGACCAAAACTTCACTGTGAATGTTAAAGCCTGTGGGCATCACAGGGTTGGAAGCCGTCAGATATGTAGGCTGCCTGTAGGGGGTTGGCTACAGGCCCTAGGGCCAACCTCTCAACACACATGGACAAAAGCTGTACACTGCATGGTGTTGGTTGCCTCTAAGTGGGTTGGCCAATTCCCCTGCTGCACACAGCTGAAGGCGATTGTCTGCCTGTGAGGGCGGCGAGGGGATAGTTGGTCACAGGGCCTGGCCACTCATAGCCAAATGCTGTGTGCAGTGTGATGTTGGCTACCTGCAGCCAATCTGGAAGTGTTGGGTTGGCTGCCTGTGGAGGGTAGGTAGCAGGTCTTGGCCACAGGCCATGCACAGCAGTGGATTGGCTTTATGTATGGTAAAAAAATATTACTTTACATTTAAAAAAAATCATAGACATTCACTGATAAAACCAAAGGGTAGGGTAACTATAACTCACATCCTCACCATGTGCTGCTAATTGCCCCACATATTCCATCACTCATGACATCTTCTATGACATCATTTATAATATCAATGCAATATTTGCCCTAGAAATTATTGATGAGAACAGTGTGTGTGGCGGGGGGTTGAGTTATTGTTGCCTTAGGGCGCTAGTTAGTGGCAGGATTAAATAAAATATTTTTATTTTCTTGTAGCATTTGTCCATGAGAAAGTGCACTGTGTGGGACGTCGGACAGTGATAATGTGCAAAATACTCATTATTTGTGTCTTACCAATGTTGATGTGTGCATCTTATTTGTTTTCCCGTCACACAAGGTCATGACCTGGCAGTCTGGGCTGTACTATGCATACTAGAGAAGGGATAAGGCTGATTTGCAAATGATTGTTCCAGTCTTGAGTGACACAGATTACAAAAATGATAGAAGTAAAGATGGGCTAGGATGGCCAGTGGCTGGGACTTTTACAAGCATTCCATCAATCACCTTTGTTGTTTTCATGAGGATTTTAACTCCATGCACAACTTGCACACGTGCAAAAGCAGTGGTCATGATTCACCCTGGGCAGACCCCTGTGTTCAATTTGTAGTCAGTTGCATGCAAAATTGGGCTTACTGTACTGTCTCACACTGTTAATTAGAAGCTCACAAGCCTCTGTTCCATCTGCCCTATGAAACATGCAGTTGTACGTGTAGAAAGCATCTCTCACAAGTATAGTTGGCTTGTGCACTTCGCCCCAACCCACACTTCATATACAGCAAAAACCATCTTCATTGCTGTTTTTCTTCTCTATATTTTCCTATAATTGTTTTCTTGAGGTGGATCCTGGAAGAAGAGCAATCAGAATTTTGTTAATTGCTTTTTTTTAGTTTTATTTTATGACTCCAGCTTCAATTTTATTTCCCCCTGGTTGTAAAGTATTATTAAAGTTGTTTTATTTGATTTTGTGATGCTACGCATCTGAAGTGCTTCACGTAGGTCTTCCAGATTTACGCTCCTTTCATTTTATTTGCCACTTTTTCATGCTGTTGACAAAAAGGCTCCCCATAAACTATGTTAAATTATTTCAGACTCTTCTGATGATTATTTCCATGTTAACTCCGCTGCCGTGCAGATGCTTTTTCCCTGTATCCCTCCTGGATCTGATGCAAATTCTTTAAGTGAGCAGCAGCAATTGCACATCAACAAAGTTCCATTCTAAAGGGTAGTGAATGCGTACATTTTTTCTAAATATTAAGAGCACAGGGAATGCAAAGTGTAAGGCCCATATTTATACTTTTTGACGCACAACTGCGCCAACGCAGTTGTGCGTCAAAACTTTTACCGCCGGCTAACGCCATTCCAACGCGCCATGCGGGCGCCTTATTTCTGGAATGACGTTAGCAGGCGCTGCGGACTGGTGTGCGTAAAAAAAAATGACTCACACCAGGCAGTGCCGGCATATGGGAAAATGGGGTTTGTGCGTCAAAAAATGGGGCAGGTCAGGTCTGAGGCAAAATTCAGGCCTCAAACCGGATTTGCGCCATTTTTTTTTACGCCCAACCTTCATTGACATGACTCCTGTCTTAGCAAAGACAGGAGTCATGCCCCCTTGCCCAATGGCCATTCCCAGGGGACTTATGTCCCCTGGGCATGGTCATTGGGCATAGTGGCATGTAGGGGGGCCCAAATCAGGCCCCCCTATGCCACAAAACAAATCTGAATAAAATACTTACCCGAACTTACCTTTACTTCCCTGGGATGGGTCTCTCCATCCTTGGGTGTCCTCCTGGGGTGGGCAAGGGTGGCAGGGGGTGTCCCTGGGGGCAGGGGAGGGCACCTCTGGGCTCCTTCCGAGCCCACAGGTCCCTTAACGCCTGCCCTGACCCAGGCGTTAAAAAACGGCACCCATCAGGCTGTGCGTCGTTTTTTAAGGCCCACCCCCTCCTGTGCATCAAAATGACATCAGAGTATAAATATGGGTCACAGGCCTTAAAGTCATTTTTTGGAAGGGAACGCCTACCTTGCATATAATTAACGCAAGGCTGGTTCCTCCTTCCAAAAAATGACGCACATGGTGAATTTTGACGCCCGAGGTGTCGGATGTCAAAGTATAAATATGGGGCAGGGTTTGCGCCGATTGTGCGTCAAAATTTTTGACGCACATTCGGCGGAAACAGAGTATAAATATGCCCCTAAGTGTTTCAGCTACAAAAAGACCAGTTCTCCGCTACTGGTAAAAACATATGGTCCTGATTTACAATATTGTCTTCTGAACCAAATTTTGAGTTAATGAGAGCCTCCCAAATTCACACAATACATCATTTCATCTAGTCCCAAAGATTTTTTACTGGAGAAAATCTGGATAAAGCAGCATCATCCTGGAGATGCTGGTCTGTAAATGAAATTCACAAACACCTGTGCAAGTGCATTCTGAAGATACTATGGCCATCACCAGTTTTTCTACACTGCAGTTTTCCTGACTACAGTATAAACATTGTGGGCCGGATGCATTATTGTATTTTGTGATTGCAATGCCTGAGGTTTGCACAATCACTTGCTTGTTACCACAAAAACCACAATCCAAGGGGCATATTTGTACTCCGTTTGCGCCGGATTTGCGTCGTTTTTTTTAACGCAAATTCGATGCAAAACTAACTCCATATTTATACTCTGGCGTTAGACGCGTCTAGCGCCAAAGTCCATGGAGTTTGCGTCACTTTTTAGCGTGGACACCTACTTTGCGTTAATGATATGCAAGGTAGGCGTTCCCGTCTAAAAAATTGACTCCGAGGCATGTGTGCCGTATTTACACTCCCGGGCAAAAATCACGCCCGGGAGTGGGCGGGTCAAAAAAAATGACGTCAAGCCGCTTTTGCGTCGTTTTTTAGCGCCTGGTCAGGGCAGGCGTTAAGGGACCTGTGGGCTCGGAAGGAGCCCAGAGGTGCCCTCCCATGCCCCCAGGGAACCCCCCTGTCACCCTTGCCCACCCCAGGAGGACGCCTAAGGATGGAGGGACCCATCCCAGGGAACATAAGGTAAGTTCAGGTAAGTACATTTTTTTTTTTTTTTGTGGCATAGGGCGGCCTGATTTGTGCCCCCCTACATGCCACTATGCCCAATGACCATGCCCAGGGGACAGAAGTCCCCTGGGCATGGCCATTGGGCAAGGGGGCATGACTCCTGTCTTTGCTAAGACAGGAGTCATTTCAATGGGGGTTGGGAGTCGAAAACAATGGCGCAATTCGGGTTGAGGCGATAATTTTGCCTCAGCCTGACTTGCCCCATTTTTTGGCGCCCAAGCTCCATATTCCCCTAAGCCGGCGCTGCCTGGTGTACGTCATTTTTTTTTACGCACACCAGGCAGCACCGCCGGCTAACGCCGGCTAACGTCATTGAATAAATACGGCGCCCGCATTGCGCTTCAGAATGGCGTTAGCCGGCGTTAGATTTTTTGACGCACAACTGCGTTGGCGCAGTTGTGCGTCGAAAAGTATAAATATGGCCCCATGTTTGCAGAGTCACAAGATACATTGCAACCCAAATGACTTTGTGAGTGACAATTTACACTTTCCGAACCATTATGAATTGTTAAAAAAGGGGTCATACAATGGGTGCTTCTCACATTGCAGTTATTTGTAACTGAATGTTTCAGTGCGTTGTAAATGCAAGCCATTCATTAGATACCGATTCCCAAGAGGAAGTGCCATTCATTGCTTTAAATGGGCAGGTACTGTCTGGTACTGAGTACCTATACTTCTTTAATTTGAATAGGAGAGTACCTGCACTTCTCAGCACCACCTCCGTACATTTAAAGGGAAAGTGCCAGCATTTCTGTAAGTGATCATGTATTCCAGATAGGGAGTCCTTATTTCCATTTTGAACACTGGTGGCATCCATCTGCAAAGTGGCAGCTGTCCCTTGAGGACAGCTTCCAATGTGTGCATGTGAGCTACCCAGGACTGGGGAAGCACACAATGATCCAATGGATCTCTGCATGCTCTGTCAAATGTCCTTGACACTTTGCAATTTGAAATGCAAGAATGGAGGCCCGTTGTCTACCCTCCATCCCAAGCCATTTTGTGAGGACTATCAAACTGAATACTTTCGCATTTATATTAGAAGTAGGATTGTGTAAATCCTACTGAAGGGAACCTTTTGTGCTGTGATGCATTAGTACGTCAGTCATGTTACGTTTCTCAAGCCAGTTGCTGTTTTGCACAGAAACTGCTTTGTAACCTGATTAATACATTGGGACTTCTTGTAAACCTGAGGTGCTTTGGACACTGCGCCGTTTTCTCCAGAACAAATCTTTGTGAGTCAGGCAAGTTTACGTGACTATGGATCCAATGAACAGAAAACACAAAGGCCTACACATCACTACATCAACTACATGAGGAAGAGTGAGAGGAGTGAGGGTAACCCTTCCTGCTGGAACATACAATGATCATCAGGTCAGGAGCTCAATCCAGACAAGTTTGACTGAGACGTCTTTTCTTCCAAAGTCAGTCAATTGAGTGCCATTGACATGGGTAATAGTATTACTTGCTATCTACTGCATTCAATTGGGAGTAGGGTTTTATGAAGTGCTATACAAAAACAAGAGTTTTTGTCAGTTTTTCACCTACAGTTTCCTTAGATTCATACTTTTTCAGGATTTCATAGGACCCAAATGATGGGTGGTTTAGACAGTTAGGTGTGCTCTATGTCTGCTGTAACAGCTTTACTGGGTTGTACTTGTGATAGACTATAAAAATGGAGTATGCATAGCACGCTGTAAAAACACAGGGGCAGATTTATGGGGATGTGGCGTAGTGCAGCAAGTCTCCTTGCTTTGCTGTGTTGCATCACCGGGACAGGAATGTGCCATATTTAAAAGAATATGGCACAGTCCTACATTTGTCCCTGGGCTGGCACCATTTTGGCGACTCAGTGCTAGAGCAGGTACCCTTCCACTATTGTCAAAGGGTGCCTGCATTGTAAGGAGGATTGTTTTTGTGCAGGAAGGAGATGTTTGCTGCAAAAAAACAATCCCTTGAGGCTTTTGTCTCTTTCAATGTGTGCTGCAGAATGCAGCACACATAGAAAAAGAAAATATTTAGGATAAATAAAGGTACTTCTCGTTAAGCCTCAAGTGGGAAGATGTAGAATTTCTGTGCATTTCCAGGTCTACTGCTCTCTGCACTCATGGAACGCCTCCCTGGTGCAGATTAATGCCACATATCGATTTGAGCTTGTGCATTGTGCATGTTTGTACATTATACAAGCAGTATATAAACTACGACTCATGACATTTTAGCAGTAATTTCATTGCAACTGTGCTCTCTGTAAAAGGCAGTAACCTATAACATCATGGTTTATTCATATATTTGGGACAATGTGCTTTAAAATGCTCCAATGGAAGAGCACTACTAGCTTACCATTTTTCTTCCCTATGGGAGTGGATCATTTGATACACTTTGTGTAACACTTTAATTTTTCACAACCCCTATGACTTTTAAGGCCAGACTGGCTGTACTGGGCATCAAGCATTTCCTTGGGAGGCTGGAAGGGTAGGGGCACTTTTGTTTCTGGGGGAGGAGGACACTTTTGGAGCAGTGCAGCAGTTTTAAAAGCCCTGCCAAGCTACTTGTATATCCAACAGTTTTCAGGCAACAATACACGTGCCAAGACATCTCTGATGATTATTGTACCTGCTGGTGAGAGGTCAGAATTTTGTCTAGTGGTATTTTTAACTCATCCCAAGTTGTGCAGAGCGTTAATATGCCTGCTGCAAAGAATGTGCACTTTGCAGGTCACAGAACAGTATTTTATGTGTGATGCTTATTGGGATGTTGCTGTTGTCACAGAGATCCTTTTGTTAAAGTGCAGTTCATAAGTCACAATCATAATTGAGCACAGTGAGCTCTGAACATCCATCAAAGAGCTGCATGCAAACAAAATGGTACATGATAGAAAATTATGTTTTTTCCCAGTCTTTGATTATTTTAATTTTTCTAAAAAGGGGTTCTTTTGGTAGAACTAAATTATTAGTAAAGTCAACACTAACCACTGTGTTACGTTTAGGGGGGCAGAACTTGCGAATTTTCACTCCGTGGAATTCTGCTGAGTTACATAAAAACTTAGCGAGATTCCCTAGAGTTTTTTGAATGGGTGGAAATCAATTTTAATGCCAGAAGGTGCAAATAGCACCACGCAGTGCACCAGAGGGCGCTGCTGCTCAAGTTGGTTTTACTGCAGCTGAAGTACATTCTCAACTTGAGTGACAGCTTTCCCAAAATCAACAGTTTTAACTGCCCACAACTGCCTGTGTTGGGAAAATCTTCCAAAGGGACACCAATTCTCACTTGCGCTTTCCAACTTACCCTTGGCGAGCTGTGCTCGAGAAAAAACTCTTCCATGCAGAGTCGACTGAGTTTTCCTGGAACTCCCCATTTCAACATTGAGTGGCCAAAACTCCACGAACTCAACCAGCAGAGTGGAGTTTATCGCCCACCCCTAGTTACTTTCTGAATCCTGAGTTTATGCTTCCCCAGACCTAGCATTCTTAAAAAATGCCTATGAGATGTGAATCCTACACCTTGTATTCCTATTTGCTATTTTTAACATTCTCTATACACTGATTTAGACACTTATGATTCACTGTCTCTGTACGTTTGTATGATGCAAAGTATTCCAATACCCTGTGCTGGTAAGAGAGGCGCTACAAAACAAATGAAATACGTAAATAAATATGTGAGAATGGGGCTATGGAGAGATGAGAGGCACTGACAGAAGGTGATGGTGAGGGAATCATTGTAGATACCCAATAAAGAATGCTGTATCCAGGTGCATTTACCAGTCATCATTTACTGTGCTTTAAAAACTAATACAATTGAATATATAATGAAAAATGTATGGTAGAATGCACCGTTTTCTACCTTTTCCCCAAATTTTCTTGGGGTGGAGAACACACCAACCCCCATTGTAGTGGTCAGGCTTGCTCGCTTTGTACCCTACCGGGGATGGTTATACAAAATTTGCCAGGGCTGCTTTGGGTTCGCAGTCCGGCCCTGGTAACGTCACTCACATAACATTGCTGGCAGCAGCCCCACTCTGAAAATGTTCCAGCACCAATGAGTCCAATGGACAATCGGCAAAAGTAGAACATTCTCAACAGGATTAAATAGCCTCTGTTTGATTAAATGTCCGTTGATCCCATTTATTTAAATTAGAGAATTTTCACCTGTAGACCATTAAAGTTTTCCTTACTTGCATAAAAGCTTACTTTTGTTTATTTACTTTATTAATGTTTATTGTGAATTTAGCCTAAGGGTGTTAGAGCGCTTTACATGACTAAGGCAGAACGATGGTGTGACCCTTTCTTGAACAATGCCAACAAATAAAACGTACACACAGTGGACTAAACGTAAACCAATAGCTTTGCAGCCCTTTCAACAAAGAAAAAAGTTGCCAGATGCCCGCATTGTGGGCTGCTAAGAGTAAAATGTACTTGCCACTTCAGATGTAAATTTTTTGCACCCACTCTCAGCTAAGCTATAATATCATACTAAGCTGCATGCTCGGAAACCTCATTGTCAAAGTGTATCTCCGGCTTTTGCTTACTAAGAGGTTTGGCCTTCCAATATTGATTATGAAAAGTGCCATATAAAACAAGGTGATGATGAATATTGACCTGTTTGACAGGAAGGAGATGTTTTCACACAGAAAACAGCTAACTTTCTTTTTCAAAACAAAAGTCGCTCAGAAGTTCATAAATCTCTCCCATCCATCTGCCCTGTTTCTTTGCTTATTGTAATAACTCTGTTTTGCAAATCCTGTTCCAGCTCTAAGGAACTGTTGCCTCACTGCCTGTCGCCGTCTTTCTCTTTCTGGCCTCCTAAGTCAGTAAACTATGATGTATGTGTTTCGCCCTGAATAACGTTATTATATGATGCCGCTAGCGCACTGAATAGCTTGGCTGTGCACTACTGCACCCTTTGAATGTAATTGTTTTAACACCATGAAATGAAGTAATGCATAAAATTGATAATAAACGGATATCTCTCTGCCTCTGCATGCAAATGAGCACTTAGCGCCAGGGCACAGATGCCGCCATTGTTTCCCCACTGAAAATGACAAAGTAAGTGAAAATATCTACCAAGGGCTTGAAAAGTACACGGCAGCGACATTTTCATTATTTCGGCTTTTCACAGAGCTCCAAACAGAACTGTCTAGCCGATATTTGAAAACGGGCCATGTGGTGCCTGCCAGTTATGTTGGCACGGAAGCCGAGAGAGGACAAGAGTTAACACAATAATTATCCCCTGCCGTGTAGTCCTCTTCCGTGTGTTTGCTTGTTTTTCCATGAAAAAATAGTGGTATTACACATTTTTTGTTCCTTGCTCTGGTCTTCCATGTCTTTCATTTGCCCGCCGTGTTTTCAGCTGGGTCTGTAGCATAGTCATTGAGATGTTAGGGGTGTGAATCTCAAATCTCCGAGCCAAGAAACGGCGGGCCACGCTGTGCAGCATGACTTTAAACCATTGGCTAAACCAATAGGTCACAAAGCCGAGATCTATTGGCTTTGCCAATACTTGTCTAATAAATAGTTCGCTACATATACGCTCCTGATCTAAAAAATAAACAAGTAAAATCTCCAAGTGAAATGACAAAGCAAAGAAAAAGACAAAAAAGACACAGAGGGCCAGACTCTGGTACACCAGAACCAACTACCAAACCAGGAATGCAATTATTACACCCCCCTTGAATCTGCACACCCCGGGTTCATAGGCACTATGTGATACACCTGAAGATCCTTTTATTTTAATTTCTTTTAGAAAATTATGTATTCAGCTTTTACGGAACAACAGCACAACAGCGTTGTGCAATACAGTAAACAATATCAACAGGAAGACAGGTTAGAAGTGCACCTTCAAGTAGCCACATTTTCAGTACGATATCCAGACTTCCTCAATTCCTTAAGGATCAGAAGGCAGACAGCAAGTAAGAAATTCCTGGAAAAATCGGGGGGGGGGGCAGAGAGAGGAGGGCACCAGGGCGTCCAGAAGATAGGGCATGCACGCTGGTGCAGGAAGGGTCCAGTAATGCCACATTTAAACTGGCGCAATTTTATTATTTGTATAGGGCGTATCTGATGTCGCAGTGATTACATAGAATATTTCCAGCACACACTAATAACTGTGTGTGCTGTGGTACCTCCTCTGCCACTTTTGGACATGTCACATGGCTCTGCAGGTCCTTGCAATGGTTTTGGTGTGATACATTGAGAGTGCTAAAAGTTACAACAAGGGTTAAAATAGAGATGACGATGCAGCACTATTTCCTGGGATTGTTGCCTTGCTCCAAAAAAGGTCGCAAAATGACAGACCGGTTTGTGCAGCTGGGGCAGATACTGGCGAAGCGGTGCGTTACTATTCATTGGGCCAGCCCATCTCCTCCAACCTGTGGCAAATGGGTGGCTTATCTAGTGGAATGGGCAATGACTGAGGAGTATAGACTCTGTAGGGTCGGACAGATGAGCATGCTGAGCGGGATCTGGAAGCTTGGAACAGTGTGATTGAGCCTCTGGGAGGTGAGCCTGTGGAGGGAGACCTCCCCCCTATATATCACTATTCCACGCCCCTCTTCACACCCCAGGAGCCTGCCAAAATAGCCACAAAACTGATCTCTGATCCTCTGCGACCGCTGTCATACCTCACCCCCTTACTCTGCTCGTCGCTTCCCTTATGCCATCTTCCCCAAGAATTCCATTCTATGCTATAGGTGCTTTCACTTCTCTTTCCACCACTCTCAACAGAAATCATTGATTACCTCTTGTTCGCTAGACAGACAAGGAAAGGAGCCACCTCTGCAAGCAGCAGTATGCTAAAAACTTCAAGTGTGTCACTTTCACAAGGAACTTTTGCAAAGGAAGAAATACTACAGTCTCCATAGCTTATTAACCTTGATGTAAACCTGATTAAATCACAAGGTCAATGACCTGTATAGAAATTACCAGTTCCAGATAAGGTAATTGTGAAGATGGTCAACCTGCAATTACATGAGCACATCACCAATAGCAATGTTCTCTATCTTTATCACGCCTTTGTCTTATGTGTAGTACAAATAGGACCAGGCCAGTGATTGAAGAGTTGCATGTTGTTGAAAATAGATAACCCATAACTGCGTGCACTATATGGAAACCATCAGTGCACCCTATTATAGTCAAAGGACTTCCCCCAGCACCCCCCCAAAATTGCACCCCCACTGTGGAGAGAGCGTTAGTGAAATTGTTGTATTTCACATTTTTATTTCTTCTGGTCTTCTGTACTTTTGTTTTGTCCACTGTGTTCTGGGGTATCATGTGATATACCCGCAGATCCCTTATACTGTTATAATGCACAGTTATTTACAGTGCTTTCCAGTTTCCAGTACATAACTAGTTTACAAAATTGCTAAGGTCTACATCAACAACACCTGCATGAGTGCCATCTCTTTCTGGTGCACAGTCAGTACGTTTCCTAACTGCTTCTTTGTGTTGGCATGTGTAATATAACACATATGCTGAGGCAATATGTTTCTTCATTTTCATGGGACCAGGCACCTTACAAATAAGTGATCACACAAACACTACATGTGAACCGGGACAATTTGTATTACAAAACGGATTTACTCGAGCACCTTTGGTCTCTACTGTAATACCAAATTGACCCAGGAACACAGAAAGGGGGAGCATACACTCATTAAACTCCAGGTGCACTTTGCATAACACAGTCCGAAGTGCTTCATGAGCTCCTTGAGTTGTTGAATAGTGTGACACTTAAACCATCCGTAAGAGCATCTCTGCATGCAAAAGTAAGTAACAAAAGTAACAAAATGAGATCCCATTTTCCTATGAGGATGGTTTCACTTTGGAAACATGTAATCCTTCATATTTGAAACATTTCCATTAGTGTGTAAAGCTCCTCTGTGCTTGATATAACAATCAGGGATGTTTAATCTCTACAATGAGCCATGGCGGGAACCTGATCACAGGAGGAGTTCAATGACCATTCATCAATTAGCTTTCAGTGGTCGTTTAGGAAAACATTATCAAGCTGCCAATATTGCTCTTTAATTTTGAAAACATAGCAACAATGTCTTTTAAATTAAACCCCACATAAACAAAATACGACTTTTTCAGTTAGAATTGTTGTTTCCTGACATTCAAAGTTGGCTTGAACAATGTACACTGCTTGGAATCGCTTCAACATTTGTCTTTCCAGTCATATCCCTCAATAAATATACCATTAATGGTCACCAAAAACATGCAAGTCCAGTTAGTATGAATCACCAAATTGGCAGAATACTAGCTGCCCCTTCACAAGAACCTATCATGAAATTGCGTTAATCAATATCCAAAAAGAAATACTCTCTGCCATTGATCATGGTCAGCGCTACTCCTTGATTCTTCTAGCTCTGTGTACAGCGGACCATGAAAATCTTCTATCCACTCTGGAGGCCAAATCTAATTTCAAAGGACCTGTTCGCTATTGTTTGAGATCGTTCCTCTCTAACTGTACCCAACAGGTAAATATTCCTCTCTTCCATGTGATATATCCAGCACCCAATTCTTGCAACCACAATCAACAGTTACACGTTCAACTGTCCAATGCATCCTTTCAACCATGACCAACAGTTACAAGATCAGTTATCCATTGTATGCTGATGATTCAAAAATCCAGATCAAAATTCTGAAAGATGAAAAAAAGAGTTGTCGTCTGTATGATTGCCTCTCTCGTATGTAAAAGTTGATAGTTAGCTTTGCCTGAATAGCAAGAAATGGTGACCCTGAAGGCCCAGGGGTTCTCACCCCAAACTGACCTCACACCGTGGGGACTCATTCACCCTTTGCCCCCACAATAGTAAAATACTTTGGAGTCATCTCTTCTTCAGTTCAGGAATGCAATTCACCATACAAGTTAAAACAGCATATAAGTGTATGTTCATTCACCCCTATCTTCTGTCTTCTTTATACTGAAGACTGAATGAGCCTAGATTTTGCAGTGGCTCTTCCTCACTTTTCTTTCTGTATGAGCAACCCCTTAAAAGTCTGAGTAAACTAGAGAATAAAACTTCACCTCCAATGGTTTTCGGTCTGAAAACTTTGAATCACTTCTGTTCACTGCCATTGGCCTCCAGTCAATCAAATGGTTGTTCTCAAAATTCTAAGTCAGGGTAACAAGTCACGGCACAACCAAATTACCTTTCAAATTCTTCACAACTTGTGAGCCATCTAGATGCTTAAGGTTGGCTTTCCTATATTGACTCACAATGTGATTGATGAGACACAAACTGTTTGGGGTTGGGTCACTACAAAAGCAAGGCTCCGTCCCCGATAACTGTCTGCTTTAAAACCTATGTCTTTTCATTCAATCTCCTTGCTCATCAAGCTATTTTAAATACCCTTTGTTTGGACTCCAACCTCTCAAAAAGATCGCTTTTTAAGCAACATTAATCATTATATTTATATTTCTGAAATATGTTTATGTATTGGGAGTTTTTGGAACTCTGCGCTCCGCTTGGAGCACAGAGTAAATCCCAAAACTCCACTAGCCCTACCAGTGGAGTGGATCTCACCCGGTGCGTGCTTTTCCCAAATAAATGGAATTATAGCATCATGAAGGTGTCCTGGCATTTCCTTATATTTGAGGAGATATATTTGAATATATATATATATAAATGTTCAGTAACAACATAACCTTTAAAGTGTAAAAACCACAGAAATTCACCAGTTATAGATAGTTATCTCAAGTAACTGTAATTCATACCCTACGATTACTATAACTCGCAACCCCGCCATTGACAGTTTTCTCATCAATAATTTCATTGCAACTGTTGCAGTGACATTATAAATGACGCCTTAGAAGATGTCATGAGTGATGTAATATGTGGGGTGATTAGCAGTGCATGGCAAGGGTGTGAGTTATAGTTACCTCAGGGCTGCAACCAAGCCCCCCACATGCAGCCAACCCCTCACTGCAAGTCTGTGGCTAAGCCTTGTGGCAAACCACCCTGCAGGCAACCCACACCACAATGCGCATGTACTTTGGCATACGCAACAAAAGGTTGGCCTTGGGGTCTGGTCTGTGGGCAGGTCCTGTGGCCAACACCCTCTACACAAACAGCCAATCCTTCACTGTGCATGGCCTTTGGCTATGCCCTGTGGTTAACCCACCTGCAGGCAGTCAAACCCCCACAGACTGCCAACTCTACGCTGTGCACAGCCTTTGGCGTGTACGGCATGAGGTTGGCCTTCTGGTCCTGGGGACCCAATACCTGGAACCAATACATATATAGTAGGGGGAGGGAGTGTGCAGCACCCCTCCCCAAGTTTTAATAGATCCGGGAATCTCATCCCTGTGGCCAAATTCCATTAAAAAGGGGATAGGGCATGGTAGCCCCCCTGCATGAGCCTTTTTAGGCCTCAGGGATACCATTACCTATGGCTAAATTGAATAAAAAATAGAGGAGGGGACCCCATGCCTCCCCTCCTCAGTCCTCATTAGGGCCCAAGCCCCATCGCTCAAGGTTAAATTTAATGAAAAAAGGAGATGGGGCCCACTCTTCCTGAGTGCCATAAGGCCCCAGGGTGTCTATCCCTGAGATCCCTGAGGCCAAATCCAAAAAAAAGGGGAGAGAGCTACAGACACCCCTCCCTGAACCTTCAAAGGCCCCAGGACCCCATCAACTGGGGCTGTATCGTATTTAAAAGGGGAAGGGTGATCTTGGGCACCTACCAACCCATCCGTAAGGGGTTAGGGGGCAGCCTGTGAGCCCCAATGTCCCAAGCCGGCTTCCTGCATGGAGCCAGCATTGCTTCTGCATGGAAGGAGGAGCTATATTTAAACATACATGTAAATTTAGGACAAAATAAAAAAAAAACATTTTTGGCCCAATGCATGGTCCCTTTGGACACCACCAACCATGTCTAGGAGGCCAGGGTATCTCTACCCTGCCCCTATGTCTTTTTTTGTGTTTTGTTAGGACTTAGGACTGAGTCCCAAACCCTAAGATGGCTTCTACCATTTCCTTGTTGTTGTGATGTCAGTCAATATGACCTCAGCAGGAGATCTGATGGATCTGGGGATCCTCCACATCAGGACATTTACACATTTTTTTAACCTTAATTTCTTCAAAACTACTGAATGGATTTACACCAAAACTCAAGAAGCACTCTTTCTGGGCCAAAATCTATCTTTCTGTCGAAATTGGTGTAAATCAGTTTGGGCTGTATCTGTGTGTAAATTTTCAATGGAAAAAATAAATGGGGAAAACGCTTTTTTAGACCCCTCCCCTGTTATGCGGCCCCACTTGACAGATCATCCCAAAACTTTCAGTCAGCAAACTAGTCAAAAAGTAACACTTTGGTGGAAAGTTTCATAAAGATCCATCAAACGGTGCCAACGTTATTAGCAACACAACACAAGCTATCTATCCATCTATCTATCTGTCTGTCTATCCATCTATCTATCTATCTATCTATCTATCTATCTATCTATCTATCTATCTATCTATCTATCTATCTATCTATCTATCTATCTATCTACATATCTATTACACAGTTCAGTACAGCAGCCACATTATGGCATGGTTCACTCTCCGTATATTAACAAGCTGAAGTGCAGAACATTGATGCTAAATTGCTTCTAAAATCTATGAATGAAGGCGATGAAGTGGTCACACAAATACTAATGCAAAATACAAGTCATCCAGGTTGGAATGATCAAAGCCTATGTTACTACTTTGTAGCTGTAATTATTCAATTTGAAGTTATCAAATGATTTATAACCAGGTGGCAGTTTTTTCTTGACAGCTGATTATTCCAGTTCTTCATGGGGCGAAAAGACACGTCTATATGTCAAGTGTAAATTATAATGCACATTTCCCCAATAATCAGGAGTTGTTTTCGGACAGATCTAAGTACCTTGGCACTTATAGCCTTTCTTCTAGAACCTTGCATCAAATTCAAAACCACGCATGCTGGCCAGTTTGGGATTTATCTTACAACAGTATGTAATATGCAAAAAGCCATAGCCTTTGCAGCTATTCAGACTATGTTGTCCTTTTCTATTGACTTACTAATGCTAGCATTATTATAATTATTATGTATTTTTAAATAATGTTGGAGACATATACACATATAGATACAATAATATAATACAGCATATTATAGTATAATATTACATAACATAATATCATAATTCATAATTGTAGTAATGTAACTGCTGGCCTTAGCATGTTCGAGTTCAACCAATACATCAATATAGTAAATTTCAAGTAAACCCCTCAAGCCTATACATTAAAGTATTTAAGCATTCAATAAGAGACACAATGGGGGTCATTCTGACTCCCGCCGGCGGCGGTAACCGCACGCCTGGCGGGAGCCGCCGAATGACCGCACCGCGGTCAAATGACCGCGGCGGTCATTCTGAGTTTCGCGCTGGGCTGGCGGGCGACTGCCAGAAGGCCGCCCGCCCGCCCAGCGGGAAACCCCCTTCCACGAGGATGCCGGCTCCGAATGGAGCCGGCGAAGTGGAAAGGGTGCGACGGGTGCAGTTGCACCCGTCGCGATTTTCAGTGTCTGCTATGCAGACACTGAAAATCTTTGTGGTGTCCTGTTAGGGGGCCCCTGCAGTGCCCATGCCATTGGCATGGGCACTGCAGGGGCCCCCAGGGGCCCCACGACACCCGTTCCCGCCAGCAAGGTTCTGGCGGTCAAAACCGCCAGAACCAGGCTGGCGGGAAGGGGGACGGAATCCCCATGGCGGCGCTGCCTGCAGCGCCGCCATGGAGGATTCCTCAGGCCAGGGGAAAACCGGCGGGAAACCGCCGGTTTCCCTTTTCTGACCGCGGCTTTACCGCCGCGGTCAGAATTGGCCTGGATGCACCGCCAGCCTGTTGGCGGTGCATCCGCGGTCCCCGGCCCTGGCGGTCTATCACCGCCAGGGTCGGAATGACCCCCAATATTACGCCGCATTAAGCTCATTGTGAAGAGAGTGATCTGCAAAGGCGAACCAGTTAGAGCAAGGTAGTACCTCTGTAAGCTCCTTGTCAATAAAGACTGGCCACGGCAAATAAGACCTCGCAGATGATGGGTTAATCACCTGAAGGAAAATTGAGGTTATTAATATGTCCTGAACAGACAGGCTGTCTGACTTGTATGTATTATCTTCTATAATAGATGTTTTACGAGGCGACCAAAGTTATTTCAATACCAAACCATCATCCTTCAATGAGTGCAAATGTACCTATGGTGACCAATTGTCCCAGATAGGCCAGGGCAGTCCAGGTTTTTCACCATCTGTCCCAACAGATTACAGTAAATTCAGCACATGGGAGAGGGGCAAATGAGCACAGGAGGAGTCAAGTTTTCTGATGTATACTTTGCATTTAATGTCCTCATTGCCTGTGTTGTCTATGCTGCTGAGCACTGTCAATTAAGTCATTCTGTGCATCTTGGCTGATGCAAATTTGTGGTCCCATTTCTATGCTTGTGGAATGTCTCCTGGATCAAGCGTCTGAAAAAACACTAAAGCATGGAAGCTGACTTCCAGAGGGGAAGCTTGACAGGGTGCAGGACTGTCTCACCATGCAAGTGATGAATGGCCAGCTCTGCTATCCTCCTGCCTGATCTGCACCTGCAGGTGAACTTTACCTGGAACTCTTGGTGGTGGATCACTCGGCTTGTGCATCAATGAAAAATTCAGCTAGCTGTGACAATTAGACTAAATTGCAAGGCACTTTGATCACCAACCCTAGGAACGTTCATTGGGACCCTGGGTTCATCCCAGGGCTACATGTCTGAGGGTCACTTGAATGTCAATTACACTAAATGGCTTGGCTCCTTTTGTTATTCAGAAGGTCAGACCTCTGGCCAAAGCCAAACACTGAGGTATGTCTGACAGAAAAACAGGGGCACCTGGCTGCATGATGCCAGTGGCTGTCTGTTGTATCCCATGGCTGCCCTTACACACTGCCTTGGGTGCAAACTTCAGAGGTTTGTGTTGGGTAGGCCCCTGCCTGTCCATGACTGCTAGTTTCCATATTAGCATTTTCTGCTTTGGTCTCTGATCTGGGATGCAGTATGCTGACATGACCCTCCTATGCAAAAGAGGGTCTTCTCGTTCTGAAGCCCAGGGAATTAATCTGGCTTCCCCATGCTTTGGCATTCGACCACGACCTCCAATGTCACCTGTTGAGAAATAAACATGTGAGGTTCAGGCAGTCGCCGTTACTGAGGGAACCCTGGTTCGTTTCTCACCCTGTTCTCAAACAGACACTCTAGTCAACTTTCACTGAGACAGGCATAACACTCACTTGGTCATACCGCTACTATATAAAATCCAATTATGATATGTCGAACACTGAAATAGTGACTGCTTTTAGGTAGGATGGAATCTTTCAAATATTCTAATATGTGCTACTGCAATGAGATGGGAAGCATGCCACTATGCCTCTTCTTTGATGGGGGAGAATTGAATGGGAGGCCTGTTTTGAGAGTCACTCTTGAGCACCCCAAACAAATGTATATAATTGGATGAATCTCAATTGCTTGTGGAGTTGCACTTCAAGTCAATATGGCAGAACTACACCAGCTTGCTGTTTTTAATTAGACTCCCTCCACATCTCCAGCATGACCGCGTAGGCCCTGTAGCAAATACAGGTGGAAAAGCACTTCCTGGACAGGAAGGTTGAGATTAGTTGCTTTAGAGAATAGTAGAAGTCACGTTGAGTTGGTCCTGAGCATAATACGCTACCTATGCTCTAGAGCTGGAGACCCATCTAAGGTTTTTCCCAAGCAGAACTGCTCACAGTAGGCTGTAACTCCATTATTGCTGGATTGAAGGTTGGCTTGGTCTAAAAGGGACCGCTAGATCTCAATTTCTAAATCAAACATACACAGCATGAACTGCATTGGGCGGTGTCACAGCTCCCACCAACCAAAAGCAAACAGCTAACTCCCAAGGGTAAGCATCTCAGGAGATAGCTGGAGCCAGCCCTGGGGGTGGCAGTCCTCAAGGCTCCAGGAGGGCCCCCTACTATAATTGGCACAGGCTGGCCCCGGGGAGGTAGCACTCTCCTGGGCTGTGTATGGCCTGAGAGGGGGGGGGGGGGAGCACAGGGCCCTCCTTCCTCTTGAAAAAAAAAAAATTGTCCTCTGGAGGTGGTGGTACTTGGGGAGTGGGGGGGTCCATGCCACCCTGCACTAATTTCTTTTTGCCCTAAGGAAGTAGGGGGTCCTTGGAACTTCAAAAATGCCCCATGAGGAGGGTCTGTCTGTGTGGTCACCCTCCATTAGCTAAATAAAGCCCAGGTAAGGTTGTGGTCCTGAAGGCTCATTTGAGACCATGTAGAACAGTCCACAGCACCCCTTTTCAAAATTAATATTAATACCGGGAAGGTAGTGGACCCCTGGGCTCTAAAGAGCCCTGGTAGGCCCCGTATGCCCCCTCATTTTCTTTTAATTATTTGGGTATTCTTCGGGACCTGCGGGACCTGGCCCGTGGTTGTTTCATTTTTAAATGCTTGCCATGAGTTTGTGAATTTGCTACAAATTTGCAGCAGTAGGTTTTTTTAAAAAGTGTATTTTTTTCCTTGCTGGGGACCCAGCATCAAGGATAAGGGCTTTGGGTATTTATTCCCTGCCCCCTTGTATTTTTTATATTTTATATTGCGACTCGGCTGAGTGAGAGTCGCAAAATAGCTACCAATGCTTACTGGTTGAAGTGTTGGCAGCCAATCAGATCCCCGTACAAGATCAGAAGAATTTGCAAATTATTCACACACCTAGATATATAAATTTGGGTTTCCTTTAGTGTTACAAAAACTACTGAATGAATTTACTCCAAATACCAAATAGTGTAGGGCGTGGCCTGGCTGCCGGGCAAGATGGCCAGCACTTAGTGAGGCTCTGCCGCGCCGCGGGCCGTTTATCCAGATTATTTCCCCTGCAGGCGGTGCTGGTCAGGGCGGACGGAGGCACAGCCCCGGGTGAGTTCTGCCATTATCCTGGGCGAGGCGGAGACCCACGATCTGGGCCGTTGTTGTGGCCCAGACTCGCGCGTGGAGACTTAGTTGCGGACCGCTGCAGCGAGCTGCTCCCGGCGATCGTGCTGTGCCGGGAGCGAGAAAAGTGCTGGAGGCCTGACCGGCGGCTGGAACAGGCCACGGCCTCCGTGGACTTTGCGGCCTCGCGGCCTTCATGGCCCTGCGGACCCTGTGGCTTTGGTGATATTGGCATTGCTTGCGCTCAGGCGGGCGCAAGAGGAGTTGAGCGGGGGCTGGCGGCGGACCACCCTGAGGAGAGGCGGAACTGGCTCAGTGAATGAGTGGACTCCTGCAGGCATTGGGGGCTGGCTGATGACAAGTGGACGGTTGGGGGCGTCGGCGGAGTGTTGCTGAGGTGTGCTCACTGGGAGCGGCGTTTTTGAATCACCGGGCAGGTCTGGATCAGCGGACATATCCTGTGTTGCTTAAGAGGATCTGGCTGGACGTGGTGGACGGGCGCTGGAGAGCGGGTCACGGCAAACTGTTTCTGGTAGTCTGTGACTGGACTCGAGGAGAACGTTTGAGTGCCTCGAGTTAGAGGGGGTCCCCTGCGCCGGAGTGCTGGTTCAGGCTGGGGCCCAGGCACGATCCTGTGCACTGAAGTTTTCCTGTGCTGGAGCTGGTGCTGGCGGAGGCTCGCGGTGGTGCTGGCACGGCGTGGCCTGCTGCGTGGTGTGTCCTGGCACGGGCCTGTCATCCTGGGAGCCGGCTGGAGGGCTTGAGGTGAGATCTAGGCTGCTGTGAGGGGGTCGCCTGCCTGTGGACGGCCCCGGATCTAGACATTACTTACCTCTCCTGCGTTGACAGGGTCGGTCACGGGTTGGGCTGGAGCCATGGGCAAGGCTGATCAGCGTCAAGCAAAGCTCACCTTTGAGGGTGGGAAAAAGAGGAGCGTGACCTCTGCCTCTCAGCCCTGCGATGTTGAAGTCGGAGAAGGGGGACCGGAGGCGTCTGTGCAATCCATGTTTTTAGAGCTCAAGAACAGCCTGGCTGGTATTGACGCGAAACTGGACCATGTGACTGAACAACTTGACCGCATTAAAGCCCGGGTAGATGATCACGATTCCAGATTTGAGGTTTTGGAGTCACGTACGTTGGAAATGGAGGATGCACGTCGGGGAGATAGAGACCAGCTTGCACAAATGGAGCAAATTTTGGAGGTGATACGGAACAAAAATGAGGACTTGGAGGCGCGGTCGCGCCGCAACAATATTTGTATTGTAGGGCTGCCGGAGGCTACTGATATGGGCTGCATGGAGGACTTTGTGGAGAGCATGCTGTCGGATCTGTTCGCGGGTGAGCTCTCTCGGATGCTGGTGGTTGAGAGGGCTCACAGATCCCTGGGGCCTCGACCTCCACCGGGAACCCCTCTGCGCCCCATAAAGTGCGCCTATTGAATTACCGGGATTGAGATACTGTTCTTCGTCTGGCAAGAGAGAGGAAGTCGCTGGTATATAACAATTCGGAACTTAGTTTCTTCCCTGATTATACCCCGGGCGTGCAGGCACTGAGATGTGCTTTTTTGCCTACTAAACGATTGCTGAACCAGGCTGGAGTCAGGTTAGCTTTGCTGTATCCTGCCAAGTTGAGGGTGCGGCATGAGGGGAAAGTACTGTATTTCACGGACCCGAAGCAGGCGGGCAAGTTTGCTCGGTGATTGCCTAGGCTGCCGAAGGCTGCGGAACCGGGGGTGTCAGGAGTGGAGAGTGCTGCCTTGAGTGACAATGACTAGTCGGCTCTCTGCTGGGCTGGTGGTACTGGCTGGGACTGCTGGGGTGTGCGGGTCCGCCTCTTTACATGAGACCGCCTGGAGTTCAGCTTTGCTGTTCAGCCCATGTGCCCCTCTTCCCTAGTGCATACTGGGTGAAGAGCTGTTAGGCCGGCTATCGCCCCTAGGATGAGTCCTGACAGTTGTGGCTTTGTTCTTACGGGGTGGGTTTTGGGGTTGAGTGGGAGGGTCTTTGAAATGGTCCGATTGGGGGGCCTGAGTGGGCGGGGGGCAGTGGGCTCTGTTGGGTTGCGGGATGTCTGTTCTCTATGATGTTCTGGTTGTTTTCTTTTTAAGTCTTTGGCAGGTGGGGATGCGCTTTTTGGTGAAGCGAAGTATGCATTTGGGGGTGATATGGGGGTGGATGGTGTGACTGTGGTTCGGTGCTTGACGTGGAATGTGCGTGGGCTCAATGACAGTCGGAAGGCGAGGTTGGTGGCAGCGTATGTTAAACGGCATGAAATCGATATCTGTTTGCTGCAGGAGACCCATCTGGTGGCGTCTGCGTTGAGTAGACTGAGGGCTGGGTGGGTTGGTGAGACTCACTGTTCGACGTACTCTAGTTACGCTCGTGGAGTGGCAATCTTGATACGCAAGGGTCTGCAGTGGTGTACTCGGGATATGATTGTCGACCCAAATGGTAGATATGTCCTACTGAATGGAACGTAGTCAGATAGAGCCTGCCGGCTTGTTGCGGTCTATGGGCCGAACGTAGATGACCCGGAGTTTTTCCTGGAGCTGTGGCGCTTGGTGGAGACGTTGGGTGCTGGTGCAGTGATTTGGGGTGGTGATTTTAATGTGATTCTGGACTCTAAGATGGATCGAGAGAGTGTGGCTAGAGTGCAGCATGTTGCGGCAGCGAGGTCGCTGGCGGCGGTGATGCAGAGTGGTGCGCTAGTAGACCAGTGGTGGCATAAGCAGGGAGACGCGATAGAGGGTACGTGTGTGAATTATGTTCACAGCAGTTGGTCCCGTATTGATCACCGGTTGGGCACGAGGGACGTGGAGGCCTGGACGAGATCGGTAGATCATCTCCCTCGCACGCTATTGGACCACTCGCCAGTTAGATTGGTGTTGAAGATGCCCAGCGAGTTGAACCAGTCATTTATGTGGCGGTTGCCTTGCGGGGCACTTCGTGATACGGCTTTTCGGGCGGAGGTTCGCGAGGCGATTATGCTGTTTTTTGCTGAGAATCGGGGTTCTGTGAGGTTGGCCGGTACATTATGGGAGGCATTTAAGGTGGTCATTAGGGGAATATGTCTCTCGAAACAACATGGAACGTTGAAGGCATTGAGGCGGGAGATGGCTGACATTGAGGGGAGGCTTGTGGTGCTGGAGCGGTGTTTGGCTGAGAGTTGGTCTGGCGAGGTACTAGCGGAGATCCGACGGGAAGTGTCCTTATATGAGGAGGCCTCCCTGAGAGAAATTTGTTTTATGGGGAGGCATGCGTGGGCTAGCCGCTACGGAGAGTGAGAGAGAGCTGGGTGCACGCTCGCTGATATGTTGCGTAAGCCCTGGGCCAGTAACTATGTCACTGAGGTTGCTGACACTGGGGGTGAGAAGGTGACTGGAACGAATGGTGTAATGCAAGTTTTCACAGAGTATTTTGCGCGGCTGTATGCTGCCCCGAAGGGTCTGGACGCGCCAGCTGCGCGGATGTATTTCAAGGATATTGCACTGGTGTGGTTTGATGAGGCACACAGGTCGTATCTGGATGTTCCGTTTTCTGTGGAGGAGGTGGCGATTCGCGGCTTGCCCAGCGATAAGTCCCCTGGTGTTGACGGCCAGACTCAAGCGTTTTATATGTGGATATTCTCGCCCGTGCTTTCTGGAGGTATACGCGGAGTCTCTGGAGACTGGGTCCCTTCCTGTCTTGCTCCAGGAGGCTCTGATAGTAACGATTCTTAAACCTGGAAAGGATCAGGCACGATGCGACTCGTATCGTCCACTCTCTATGATTAACATTGATAACAAAATCCTGGCAAAAATGATTGCGGCGCGCTTGCAGCCACTCCTCCCCAAGCTGGTGCTCCCGGATCAGTCGGGATTGGTCCCTGGGAGGTCCACGTGCCACAATTTGCGTACTTTTTTTGCGGTGGCGGGCTCATTGGGGGCGGAGTACAGGGCGGCGGCGGCGGTTTTTCTTGATGCCACCAAAGCTTTTGACTCTCTGGCATGGGAGTATATGTTTGCACTTCTGGCCCGGATAGGTCTCAGCGCGCGGTTTGTGCGGTTGATTCGATTATTGTACACCCTGCCCACTGCTCGGTTGCGTCTCAATGGGTGCGTGTCGGCCCCATTCCCTATTGCCCGTGGCACACGTCAGGGATGCCCGCTGTCCCCGCTACTCTTCGCGGTGGCGATGGAACCTTTGGCGGCGGGGTTGCAACAGAAGTATAATGACAAGGGTTTGCAGTTCTGACAGAGACCTATTTTGGTATCTATGTATGCTGATGACATTGCGCTATATGTGAGGAATACCGATCGAAATTTGGACATCTTATTGGACGAAACCGTGAGCTTTGGCGCCTTTTCTGGCATCGAGATTAATTGGTAGAAGTCAGTGGTCTTGCCCTTGACTCCGTGCGTGGCGAAGTTTGATTCGCGATACCCCATGGCTTGGGCGGAGGGGCCGGTGCGATACCAGGGGGTTCAGGTGAGCTGTGATGTTGACACACTTTGGCTGGCTAACTACGGTGCTGCAATGTTGTGGCTTGAGGAGAAAGTTGAGACTTGGCGCGCCCTACCACTATCGTTAATTGGGCGCATTGCTATTACGAAGATGGTGGTTCTTCCTAAATTCTTGTATCTCTTCGTTAACCTCCCACTTCCGCTCACGCAGGGTTTCCTGCGATGCCTGCGCTCTGCGCTGATTCGTCTGGTGTGGGCGGGTCATCGGTCCCGCATTTCCTGGGAGAGGCTGACGCTACCGTTTAAGTTAGGTGGGCTTGCCGCTCCGGATTTGGAGTTATACTATATCTGTGCGCAAGCGCACTTTGCATACTATTGGTTACATCCGATTCGATACTTGCCGCACCTGGCGCCAGAGAGCGATGCGGAGTGGCCGGATGGATTGCTGCGTGTGCTTGGAGGCCGGGCTCAGTCTCGGCCTAAGGGAATTGATACGGTGGCATGTACAGTGAGAGCGCTGGGGATGCTGATGCAGCGTTCTGGGGTTAATGCGCCGTTTGCTCCCTCACTGCCCGTTATGGTTGTTGCTGATGCTCAGATGTTCCGAGACGGCGGGGTGCGTGGTTTTCTCCGGGATGCGGACTTGACGGAGCTGGGGGACTGGTTTGTGGACGGTCGCCTGATTGGCCTTTTGGAGGTGCTAGATGGCAGTGGCGGGACTCCGTTGCAGCGACTGTCTGCTCTCAGGGTGCGTGCTTTGCTGCAGAGCCGATTCCTTGGCTCGTTGGAGACACCCACGGAGTTCCGGGCTCAGGAGGCGGTCGCCGAGTAAGATAGTTACCAAACTTTATAACTGCACACAGGAGCAGAGAGGCGGCTCTAGAGAGTCCTCTCGAGCCATGTGGGAGAGAGACGTGGAGGAACCTATCACAGAGGCAATGTGGCGAGGTTGTTGTGCCCATATGAGAGTGCTGTCCCCGAATTATAGGTTACGGCTGCTGCACTTTAAGATTTTGCATCGTTTATATTATACACCCAGAGGGCTCCGCTCCATGGGTTTGCATGCTGATGCATCCTGTGAGCGCTGTCATGCGCCGGATGCGGGTTTTCTGCATCTCGCGTGGGAGTGGGCGGAAGTCCACGCTTTTTGAGTGGAGGTCTTGCATACAATTGCTGGGGTAACTGGCTCCGAGATGCCCATTTCTCCTAGGATTGCGCTGCTTGGGTGTGTGGATGAGATAAAGGGACCGAATAGGCGATTGGTGGGCTTACTTTTGCTACTGGCCAAGCGTAGAGTTGCCCCCACGTCGATCTGATTGGCTGCGGGATGCTGTCTTTTGTCACGATCAGTTGACGGTCTTTTGGGAGCTTATGCCTGAGGGTTCCTGGCCGAGGGATATCTGGGCTCCGCTGATTGAGTATCTGACGTCTGGAAACGTGCAGGCGGAATGATATGAGTTTGCCTGCGCACGATGCATCCTACCTCTCCCCGCCTGGGTTAAGGATTGTGTATTGCTGAGGTTTGCTGGCATAGTCTGGTCTGTGCGCCCTACCTGCCTTTTTTTGTTGTTCTTTTTGTTGCTTCACCCCTTTTCCGCTGATATATTGATTTTGATGTATGATATGATAAACCTCCTGGACTGAATATGCGGACTATGTTGAATAGCATCGCGGCGGGATGGGCCGGAGACGTGGCACCCGATATTGATGCATACTGTGAGAAACTCTTGGAGCCTTTTGTTGACCGGGATAAATGCTGAGGTTGAGGAGGGTTGTAGTATGTACAATTTGTTGTCATAATGGAGGGGCCTGTTTGTGTTATCACCTTTTCTGTATCTTGCAAAACTCAATAAAAATAAATTTAAAACATTTTTTTAAAAGTGTGCTTTCTGGACCAAGAGCTACCTTTCTGCCAACTTTAGCGTAATTCCGTCCAGTGGTTCGGGCTTCAAAAATCCCTACTGGAATTAATATGGGAAACACATTTTTTGACCACCTTTTTCTTGGCCCCCTCTTGATGGATTGCCTCAAAACATTCCCTGTACAACAAGACCTTAGAAGACACTTTTTGGGGGAAACTTCATGAAGATTCGGCAAAAGGTGCCAAAGATAAAGCCAAGTCAAAAAATGCTTTTCCTATGAAAACTAGGTCATAACTATAACTGCCTACTAGCAACTACTGACATACATCTAAAACAAGTCAGACTAATGGCTTCGTCAATGGTTGTTAGCTGTTCAAGATAAATGAGTACCAACAATCAAATGTATTTTAAATTAATATTGAAAATATCTCAAACTTGGGGGCACCGGAGAGTAAGTGATGGAGATGGCCATCTAATTTGTGAGCTGAGGCGGCCCTCACATACAAAGTAGCACCTTTGCCGCTCTTCCCAGTGAAGATTACCCTTTACCACATCCCTCTGCATCACTCGTGTGAAGTTGATTATTTGCACCAGTTTTGGTTGGCAATAACGGATTACCACTGTAATGCACAGCAGGTGTTAGCATACAAGGACAGGCACAGGGTAAATGTTGATATACTTCAGGAGACTCACTGCTCCCCAATAGGTCAGCCCCCTTTTGCCATTGCCTGGGGCCTGCATTGTTATTTTTTCTCATATTCCACTTACTCTTGAGAAGGGGTCACTCTGATTAAGAAAACCTTAAATTTTATGTTGGTGGAATGTATTAAGGGAACATGAGGTAGGGTTATTATTGTCACCTGCACCCTAAACGGGTGACAAATTCTACTGATATATATGGCCCCAATATAGACTCTCTTGACTTCTCTGTCAAACTAGTACATTTATACCCTAAATACATTTTAATTTGTCTTTGCTGAGCCAGTAGCTAGAACCAAAGACAACTCAACCCCCTCATGAGCCTGCATGGCGCTTACTCAAAAAATGTAGCTGTGCAGTTTAGTAGATGCTTGGCAGATTTTGCATCTCAACACCTCCCAGCATACATTTTTCTCCTCAACACACGACATGGCCTCCCCTTATTGGCTACTCAGCCTCTTATGTCCATGGGGTGTAAGGTTTAGACACTGCCTTGTACTGTATCACTCGTGAGTGATGATGCTATTGGTAGGGATGGGCGGAACTCAGGAAATTTGACTTTTTGACATTTCTTGGAGTTACACAAAAACTCCATGAGTTTCTATGGAGTTCTGTCAATGGAGAGAACTAGGCATGTCATGCTCCATGCTTAAAAATCAGTGCAAACTTCAGCACACAGTGCACAAGAGAATGTAGCTGCTCAAGCTGATTTTAATGCTGCTCAAGTAGATTTCTCTACTCGAATGCCAGCCTTCTGACTGCGAACATAAGTGACAGCTTGCATTAAACAAATCTTGCAGAATATCCTCCTAGTGATCAAAAATTGTGCTAGGGGATGCCAAGTATTGCTCATGCTTATCAACTTACCATTTTGGAGCCGCCGGCAAAAAAGATTCATCCACAGAGCGTTTAGCGGAACTTGGCTGGAACTCCGAGGAACACTGATATGCCAACATTTAACCAATTCCACCTGTGGAACAAAATATTTGATCAACCCCTCGCTATTGGAAAACACAGCCCCTCCAATACAGTTCTATAGTTGGTGCCTAAAAGGCTTGGAGTTTTGTGAAGAGACCTTCGGAACCTAATCTAAAGATGCCATAACAGACTTCTTTAACTTAAATTGAAAACTCCATTCTCTGGGGAGCTTGTAAAGCATTCATAAAGGAAATGTGTATTTTTAATCAATCAATCAGCCAATCAATACACATTTGTATAGTGCAATACTGTCACCTTTAGGGATATCTGGGCACTGTAGGTGCAATTTCTCTGTCGTAGAGCTTGCCCACAGTCCCCTGGACAGGAGAACTGCTGCAGTGGGAGATGGCATGAAGATCTGCTCAATGGGGTCACACTGCAGTCTCCATCAAGTAGATCATGAAGGAAGGGTGGGCACTAGGTGGTGGGAGGAGAGAAATGCCCGAAAGAGGGAAATGGCAGTAAAAGGGAAGAAAAGAACAGAAAAAGGTAAACTGGAATGCCAAAAAGGAGCTGAAACATTTGAAGAAAATGAGCAGAAAAGGCAGAAAAATGAGCAGAAGAGGAGCTGAAAGGGAAGAAATAAACAAGCAAAACAATTAGCAAAAAAGGGCAAAATAGAGTGCAGAAAAGTATCAGAAAAGGAAGAAAAAGTAGCAGATAACAAACAGAAGAAGGCAAAATAGAGTGCAAAAAAGGAGCAGAAAAGGCAAAAAGGACAGAAAAGGCAGAAAAACAAGCAGAAAAATGCAGAATAGCGAGCAGAAAAAGGCAGAGTGCAAAAAATTATCAGAAAAGGCAGAAAAAGTAGCAGAGAAGAAGCAGAAAATGTAGAAAAACTAGCAGAAAAAGGCAAAGCAGAGGGCAGAAAATGAGCAGAAAAAAACGTATAACAAGCAGAAAGGTTCCATCACAAAAAATGTGGGAGAAATGTGTGATTTCCAGAATGTTGGATGTTTGCATGGCATTGTGGGAAAGAAAATGGTGTGGGGTGCATGTGAAGCACATCACCCAGGACTCACCTAGATTTTTAGTTTTCAGATGTGTCTAGGTCTCATAGATTTTCCTACATGGCAGCATCCCAAATTCCAAAACGTGCAGCCCTCACCATTGGGACCAATGGGATGATTTTGAGAGTTAGACAAGCTCTCATGGCCCAAATGTGAAACCAAAACCCAAAATAATCAAATGTCCTCTTGCTTGCCATGGGATAAGATGTTTTAGTGTGCAGAGGGAGAGCTGAAAGACTCTTACCCCCTTCAGTGCGGATGGGGGTATAACCATGCCCATAATGGTTGGTAGCCATCACCCACAATTTTTTATTATATTGAATTACCTGGCATCTAGTGGGCTTTCTGCCCCACTTGGGAGTGGATTGAGGGTAATTGCCCCATCTGCCCACCAGTGGGCAGAACAACTTTGTCCCCATTTATTTTGTAAAACAATTCTTCCCTGGTGCCCCCATGGGGAGTGATCCTTGCCCAAGGGGTTGCCCCAAACAAAACACACACACATCAATCCCTTTTGCCTAAGTGGTTTCTGCCCCACTTGGAGTCGGATTGGCCTAAATAAAACAGGCTGATCTTCCTCTGAAGGGGGGCAAAAATGGCCTAAGATCATTTGCCCCCCAGGGGAGTGACCCTTACCTAAAGGGTAGTTCCCCTACGTGTTAAAAAAAAAAAAAATCCCTTAAAATAAATTTCTCCCCTAGGGAATGACCCTTGCCCAAGGGGTCGCTCCCCTCATGTAAATAAAACAAAAGAAAAAACCATCCCTGTTGCCTAGTGGGTTCTGCCCCCCCTGGGGGGTAGATTGGCCTAATTAATATAGGCCGATGTGCACCTAAGGGTTGTAATGAATTGTAATGAATTCCCCCCCTGGGGAGGGGTCCTTGCCTAAAGGGCTGCTCCTCATGCCAATTTCACAGAAAAAACTAATTCCCTTGTGTCTAGTGGGCATTTCTGCAGCCCGATGGCTTCACGGTCGGGCTGCAGAAATGCTAAGAGAGACATCAAAGGAAAGGAAAGGCCTTTCCTCTCCTTTGATGGCTCTCCAGCCCCCAGAACATGAAGTGGGGGTGGCCTTCCTGCCCTGCCCTGGGGGTGGGTGGGAGGGAGACCCTCAGAGGGACAACTTTCCCAGAGGGCCTCTACCAGGACATAATGGTTATGTCCTTGGCTCCTCAGCGCCACAGCCAAGGACGTAACCATTATGTTCTTTGCAGGGAGGGGGTTAAGGTATTCTGATACTTATGCATCTAGGTCACCTGAGACTGCAATGAGCCATTAAGGGATTATTTTGATGCAACACTGCAGTGACTGAAGGCTTGCACTAAGAGATGGATCTGTCTACCCCTCTCCATGATAGGGCAAATATCACTTACCAAGATGGTTGATATATGGTTACTGATATACCAGTTGACCTCCCCATGACCTTTTTTTGACAGTTATTACAGGTATTTTTTTTCTTATATATGGTGGTGGTTAACCAAGCGTGTGTTGGGAAGTCTTGCTGTCCCATATTTCTACTTACATTATCTAGTGGGCCATACACACTATCTGAAATTCTGGACCACATCCCGGAGACAACAGATGTGCAGGTCAGACTTGGATGAGCAGTTGTTCTCTCCCAGTCGCTGCTGGGGAATGTGTGCATCCGGCTGCTGCTGGTGTGGAATGATGTGGATGTTGTTGCCATGACCTGTCAAAGCTAATGGCACTCAACACACCATACTTCCTTCTATTACCCCTTATAGATAACCTACCAGTCCCTTCTACTTAGGAAAAACCTTCACAGAAACTGCTAAGCTAAGCATCTTGAGATTGGCTACAATAGAAGAAGGGCTCCTTTCTTTCACTATAATGTTTCTAAGACAGAGAGGTGACTCATGACTAGCACTGCTGAGTTACATGACATTGTGCTCTTAGGGCTGGGCAGAGTTTGCTACCTTTCCCAATCTACCATCTGAAATTTCCCTACTAATGGCATATATACTCTGAGCTGACCTGAGACATTCAATTTCATATTAATAGGCCACGGTTTTGTCATGTATGATTGTCTCTCTCCCAGGTGCTAGACACATATGGGAAGATTCCTTGGGTTACCAACTTTCTGACAAATCCTGCGCCTTCTGCTTTACAAACGTTGAGAACACACCTTTCAACTGGAAACACAAATTGCTACATTCTAAATACTTGCATCAATAGTATTGCCCTCCTAAATGACTGGCTGAATTTGGGAATGGCGGCCCAGTTCTTCATAAATTCTGTGGCTTGGTAAATGTGGAAATTGTACACATGTCTTGGAGCTGCCGGATCGTGCTATGGTTTTGACAAGGAGAGTTTGATATACTGAGTGATATGCTCGGAACCCCTCTTGGCCCTTCTCCTCAGATAGTTTTATTGGGAGACACATCAGGTCTTCCTACCAGAACCCATTGACTGGCTTTGGTAGCCCTGGTACTAGCCAATAGATGGGTGTCACTGGTTTAGATGCAAAAGAGATCAACCCGATGGCCCTATGGCTGAAAGCCATGTCATAATGCAGCAGTACACAGCAGAATTTCATCCATTTGGGACTCTTTTCTCTCCAGCGTACTACACTCCGATAGCTGCAACTCCTCAACTCAGTCTATACGACATCCTGAGTAGGTGCCCTGTGGTGAATTCTCACCTAAACTAGGCTTTTATAGAAGGCTTCTTGATTGAACTAAGTCAACCTCCACACTGGTGTTGTGTACCTGTAAATTGGCTAATTAACCTCTGATACATTGTGATGTTGTGCACTATGTTTGTATTATGCAAAAAAAATCTAATAATAGAAAAAAGTTTCAAATTCTAAAATTGTGAGACTGTGAGTTAAACATTACTGAGGCCTGTTGAAGGAGTAGTGAGCTTTAGAGTGTCTCAATCACTTCCTTTATCTTCACTATATGTCAAACATGTATACTTTTTTCTGTCTGCATCTTGTCTATCTGTTTATCTTGTACCTCATCACTTTCCTCCTCAGCATGATCTTTTCACTCTTTCTTTAATGCTTTTCCTCGCATCTCCTTTACTTCACCATCACATAACACACCCACTGACCTTTAAGCACTACATTTTCTTTTACCTGCCCTTGACAATATTTTGACAACTATGTACCTCCTTCACACACATTTGTACAGAATTATAATTGCAACTGGAATACATGACCATTGCTCTGCAGAGAGGCCAGGGATTGGATTCCCATGTATTATCAACACCTTTCTGACCCACTGACAGCAACTCACACTGCCGTCATCCTCGGCTGAAGAGCTCTCATCTCTCAAAATTTACACTTAGATAGTAAATAGTGAAAAAGTAACATTCCAATTTCAAATGTTGGAGGCGGCTCAGTTCAAAGTACCAACTATACAAGTATAATAGGCTACACATAAGAAAATACAGAAACATTACTTCCTAGAAATAGCAAACACTCATGGAATAAAAGATTATAAAAACATGAAATATAAATAGGAACTAAATCGCTGATGTGGATTACCTTAGCATGATTGACAGTGATTGTTCAAAAATTGGATCAATGTTTTTGCCAGTGCTAGTGCAGGTGTTTTAATAAAAAATATTAATGAGTGTTTATGTATTTTGAATAATACGTTTATGTAGAAAAAAAATAACGTAGAAATATAATGCAAGCATTTGAAAAGGTGATTACGAAGAATGTCCACCAATGTTAACGAAGTGTACTAATCAATGATTTAATACTTATGAAATGTTGAATATATGTTAGACTAATGCAGTAATATGTCATATTAAGGGTTATGAATTAAGCTTTGATTTTATTGATTGTAGGCCTTAACTTAGCGAGTGTCTTGGCCTACTTGCCAGTCCTCATGTAAAAGCTGTATTTCTTAGCGTTTAATAAATTGGATGTCCTAGAAAGTTAAACTGTGAATTTCAATTGTATTGTTTAAATGTGCTCATAACAGAAGCTTTCTCATGAGAACAGACTACTAGAAGATGATGTTCTCGTTAATGTAACATTTTATGTGTAATATGTGTGAGACTGACTTTCCTAGGACAAGATACTGACTAGAGAAGAAGCTGCAACAATATTGTTACCTGACAAATCAGATGATGAGGACATTGCAAGACAAACCAATCAACGACATGTGAACGGAGTAATATTAGAGTTCATAGATTTGGGGTTTTAGTTTTATTGGACAAAGTGTGAAGATACAATTATCTGACCAATAGGGATTTGGGGGGTAGTTTTAAAAGTTTTGACTTAACAGGATCACACGGAGAGAAGACATTCATTCTGACCATTGTCCATTTTTGCTTCTGACCGAAAGACATTTTCGTAAGACATTCTGCCCTTACTTTTATCTTTATTGCGTCTTGACCATAGACGTGATTAACTTTACTGTTTAGAGACTTTGCCTTTTCTGAACTTTAATGCTGAATCCTGATGCCTTGCTGATCGCCTGATGTCCTGAGGATGAAGACTGATTCTGCTTTGCTGATCCATACAGCGGATAGGTATAACATAAACTGTGATTATTATGCATATTGGATTTTTCTTTCTAGGTACCAACTGCGCTGTTTTGATAGAGCCATGGTTAGATGTTTTTCCAGTTTGTGTTACTAAATGGTATTGCATGAAGCTCGACATGCTTATGCTAATCTGATGTTAGTTGAGGATTCTCACTAATGAAATATGATAACAGGGACTAATGTTTGATGAAATCTTCTATGCTAAATTTCATGTATTTAATTACATTGACCCAGCTGACTTTCATATTGATTTGCACCATAACCTTAGAGTTTGTTGTTGTTCAAGCTTTGATTAGATGACTTTCTTCCACCGCTTTGGACAGCCAGTATTGTTTTTGTATGTGTTTCATTAGATTTTGAGATTAATCTACATGACCTTAGCATTGTTAATATAGGGAAATAAATATTCAAACTTTCACTAAAAGGTGTGGTTATTCATGACTGAAAGGTCATGGTGTATAACAATTACTGACTCCATTGATTATTGATGTTATTGATTACTAATGATTACTGATTATTGTCTATTGATTATTGATTATGTACTGGAGCTATGGTGAGAACATCTTAATTGCGAGTCAAAAGTTTCATTGACCTATTCGTGCCTCCTTGTAAGTTTACTTATTAGGGTCAGACGTGCTAGCAGAGATGGTAGCAGACTGATGGTTTGTCTCCTTGAGAGCTTGCCATAGACGTCCGGTAGAGAGTGACAGGTGTTAACAGAGAATAGCAGTAGGATTGAAGGTCCCAGAGGTGGTAGCAGAATTCATTATTACTGAGATTTTGTTTTTCAATGATGCTAATTGGAGAGAAAATGTTCCCTTAAGTCCAGAAATGACGTTCCCAGATCCTGGATTCTGCTAATGGTTGTTTGAGGATGTTCCTGACGTTCTAGTGACAGGGTGAATGAAGTAGGTTGCGCTTGGACAAGCTTATGCAAATTGCAGATGAATTGTGATGTTTGTGAGGGCTTTAGGGAGTTTGCGCACTCCAAATGAAGTTGTAGTAGGAGTTGCATGCTCCGCAGTGTGAGGGTAGGCAAGTCTTCAAACTTCACATGTGTGTGGTGTTTTGTACTAAAAATTGTCCACATGGTGGTTGAAGTACGGACCCGGCATGGTCTAAGACTCCGGAGTATATTGAAAAGTGTATGAGACACTGGGTTTTATGTTGTAATTTGTCTGGTTTAGTAGGTTGATCGGGTATGGTCAACAAGTCAGAGTGTTAGTTAAAGTGAGTGAAAATTTGGCAAGTTCTCTGTGCACCAGGACAGACCCATTGATGAGTTGAGAGTAAAATTTGCGGGTCGAATTTTGCTTGCGAATCTGGGAGACCAAGAAAGAAGGAGTAGCTGTAAGTGCTGGAAGAGCCATCAGTGAAAAATCCTTAAGGTTTCTGAAGCAATTGTGTTACCTTTCCTGTAGGAAACCAGCCAATTTGTTTTTGTTTTTTGGGTTTTGATTAGTGCTTTACAAAATTTGCTTTAGTCGTGTGAATTGAAGTGAAGAAAGACAAGTCGCAAGACTTTGTCAGCCTCAGTATGTGTGAGTGTGATGTCATTGGAGCCGCGCTGGGATGGGTCGATTAGTGAGAAGGGTGGTGCATGGATTAGCAGCCGTCCGTGAGAGGCAATTGGTTGAGAGCATAGGTGAAAGGAATCTTCGGAATAAAAGTCACTTCCTGATTTGATTTTGAATAATAAAAAGATAGAAAAGATTAAGTTTTTCAAAGCATTAAAAAGTGCCCTAAGGGGAGATACATATATTACAATGAGTGTAGGCAAGGCTACACCGCCAGAAGATACACCAGCTTACATTGTAATGGAAGAGAAGGGTGTTGCGCCATGTCTTTGGCTAAAACAATGGTGTAAATTGACAATTTGAAGGTTTTGGAGCATTTACGGATGGTGCTATATGAATCAAAGCCCCTACCGAGACCAGCACAGTTTGAGGCATTAGCGATTTGGGAGCTAGTAGCCAAACAGCAACAGTAACTGAAATTTGAGAGGAGAATGAGAAAGGCAGAAAAGACTCTAGGAGAAGCTAGATGAGACTGTGTTCAGAAAGTATGGAGGATGGAGACTTTGCAAGGGATTAAGTTGTTTCCAGCAATTACACAGGAGAATGAGAAGGAAGGAAAGAAAGCTACTACAAACAGTAATACAAGTCAATCTTAGAGTAAGGAGGCTAGAAAGTCTTCAAATGAAGAGGAGGATTCGGACTATGATAAGTTTATTACACAGTGACTGAGAGATTGATCACCCCCATATACTGTACATGAGAGTGGTCCAAGTACCAGTGTTGATCGACAGCCCCGACGCAGATTAATGGGACAGTGAGTTTGGTGCAGGTCAATCCTAACCTAACACAGAATGTGGTGCAGAGTGGTCTTTATGTGCCTACCACTTCTGTAGGGCAGACCCAGATGCAACCGCCACAGGTTCAAATAATTTATCCTGATGTGCCCATATGGAAACGATTTTGAACTTAGTGGTGCCAGTGGATCAGGTCTTCCCTAGACCGATGTTGGTTCAGACTGAACCAGCTCCACTTTTACTACCCAAATGCAGCCACAGGTAATGCCAAGATTTACTCCAGTAACAGGGACACAGTCAGATATATCTCCAATGATGAATCAGAACATGTGCGTCACTCTCCCACAGAGCGTAAGTGCCAGACCCACCCCAGATGCTATATTCCTACCTATAACTGTTGGTCCAGCCGTACCCTTATTTTCACAGAAGACACCTACTTTAGGTGAGCAGGGTGCCATGTCCCAGAATATAATGAGGGGAGGACATAATAAAAATGCTCCGGTAGTCTCTCCTGTGGGACAGACTTTTGGCGGATCAAGATCATTGTTAGACCATAGTCCATTAGAAGCACTCCCAGATACTGGGGCAGGGTCAAACATTAGCCAGGGTTTGAAATCATTGACAGTGCAGACCCCGAATGCAATTGCACAGTAGGTGCCACCGGTCCAAGCAAGTAACATTTCGTTACAAGGATTGACAGCTTAGAAGTTGACTTAATAGGTAGACAAGCTGAATACCCCACAGAGTGCCTCTAAGGGAGAGGAGCATTTGAATTAAACTAGGCTAAGCATGGAAGCGGGAGAACTCATTGAGGGAACAATGGGTTAGAAACCTACAAAGAGGCAGTATTGAGATATTTGTGCCTATAGATTACGTGAGAAGTGAGCAATGTGCATCAGAGACTAGCAGACTTGGCAGAGAAGTACGGCATATAAATACAGAGAATGAAGCTTTTGAAAAGGAGTTATAGATTAGATTTTGAGGATAAAGATTTTGAGCATATGAGATCTGCCGGAATGAAAGCACACCTTAAAGAGTTGCTTTAGAGTGCTCAGACCTGGGAAGCGTTAGTCAAATGAGAAGGCAGATGGGAAAAGAAAAGAGGCAAGAGAAAAAGGGATTATTTGGAGCTGACTGAAAATGTGCAACAGGATAAAGATCCAGTAAAAATGTTGCCAATGAGAGAGATTCCAGGGGGGAATTTTGTTCATGTCCCTTGGAGCAGAAGTGACATTCTGTCATTTACAAATGATTATCCAATATTTAGAGAAAAGCCAGTAGAGTGGTTTCATCAGACAAACAGGTTTGTGAAACTTGCAAAGTACCTCTCGGAGGACTTGAACACATTACTAGAGATAGTAGTTCCAGCTGATCTGTGGATCGAGTGTAAGAGGAGTGTAGATTGTCCAACAAGCGATCCGGAGAGATACAAGAATACAGGTGCACCGTCTCCTGAGGTAATGAAATATTATTAAAAGGTGATTGAGTTTTTGAAAATGAGAATTTTGCCAAGAATATTGAATGGCAGAGGACTGACAGGACAGCTCAGGAAGCAAAGGAGTCGATACATGCGTTTTATGAGAGATTGTTGCAGGCATTCAAGCATTACAGTGGTACAGAGTCAATTGAAGCAAAAGACATGCTTCATTTCGTGTTCAGATTTGTGGAAGGATTGAGACCTGCAATTAGCCGGATGATTAAGAGTCATTTGATTTGCTGCCAAGCAAAGCCGATTGATGAGGTGTTGAAGTATGCAAAATATTGTAGTGATGAGATTGAGTTGAAGCAGAAAAAGTTGAAAGAGAAGGCGATACTGATGCAGATTAAATCAGCTCAAACAGGAGTTTCAAAGGATTTTTTCACAGCAGTTGCCACAGTAGCAGCAGTGAAACATGATGTTTCAGCCACAGATGAGAGGTAGAGGTAGTGGAGGCAATATGAATTGTGATCAGGCCTTGAATACTGTGGTGGTTTAGAATGATGTGCAGGGAATGAAAAAGTTATTGCCAGGTCACATTCGCGAAGCAGTTGGACATTGGAAACGGGAGTGTCCAATGTTGGTACGGGAAGGTGTCATTCAGCAGAGTAATGACATCAATTCATTTCAGAATTTGAGAGGACTGAGAGTGAGAGGTCCTAATCCAAATGTTCAGAACAATGTGAATCAAATGCACAATTTTCAGCCCATGCAAGTGCAAATGCTCTGTACACAAGTGTCACAGTTACAGCCGATGCAACAGCAAGTTCCCATGGTACCTAGTCAGCAAATTCAAATACCTCAAGCCCCGATGGAACAGCAACAGATGATGGTTTCTCAGCAGGTCACAAGTCAGAAGCATAACAGAAATATTAACACAGTGCACCAATTCCCGTTACATAGTGAGAATGGAATAAATGATGAATGTACGAGTGATGGTTCAGATGAGGAGCCATGTGCGCTTGCAACTTCCTTAGAAGAAAATCAAAGAGGATGCTATGTTAAGGGAAAGGTTATGGGCCACAGGGTCTCATTCTTGGTTGACACAGGAGCTACACGCTCTCCAGTGAGAAGTGCAGAAGTTCCAAACTTGCCCCTTTCAAGTAGAACAGTTCAGGTTGTGGGAGTAGCAAACCAGTATTTGACAAACCCGATTACAGATCCAGTTCAAGTTGAGATTGGCAATTTTAAGGGCCTGCATAAATTTGTAGTCTGCGATTCAAGTCTGGTACCCCTACTGGGAAGAGACTTGTTATGTAAAACAAGGTGTTTGATTACCACATAATCTTTGGCTATGGTTCTTGTCTGAGAGACAATACAGGGATACTAAAGAGCAGGATATGCTGTGTGCACAATTACAGGTACCTTAGAAGCTTCTTGGCTTTGAGGGGTGAATTCTGCCCAAGTAGCGGGACTGGTAGCCTTTACAAGAACGTGCCATGTTTCTGCTCAGCTGAAAGTTACAATCTATATGAATAGCCAGTATGGATTTAGAAGAGTGCATGATTTTGTCCATTTGTGGTCACAGAGAGGTTTCCTGACCTCTTCTGGTTCATCAGTAAGAAATTGTGAGAGAATTAAAGAATTGTTACATGCTATTCAAATGCCTGAGAAGACTGCTGTGATGAAATGCAGTGCACAGCTGAAGTTGCAGGACTTTGTGTCATTGGGAAATGGATATGCAGATCAAGTCACAAGGTTTTGCGCATTGAACTGTATATCATTCAAAGACAAGTGGGAATTGTTACCTGAAGAAGATGAAACCTGTACAAGTTATGCATTGAAAATAATTGATACTTTGGAAGAATTGAAAACGTTGCAGAATGATGTTGACAGGGAGGAATACAGTTCATGAAGCAAAATGAAATGTGTGCAGGGACAAGATGATTGTGGGTTTCAGAAGTGGGTCATTTGGTTTTGCCAAATAGCCTGTTGTCTCAAATGGTGAGGTACTATCATGGTCAAGCACATATTGGGAGGGATGTAATGACTCGTTTGTTCAAACATGATTGGTTTAACCCAAAGTTTAGACAAGTTGCTGAAGCAGTTTGCCATTGATGTGTCATTTGCAACAACTTAACGCAGGGAAAGCACCAAAAAGTGCCTCCAGCGGGAGGTTTGGATAGGGTGATCAGACCATTCTGTAGATCAGCATCAAAATAATCTCTTAAGGATGTATGATGGAACAACACATGCGGCAACCACGCATGCCTGAACAACGCGGTCAGATCAACAACTGCGTTGTTTCCACACATCCCTTTACCACGCATGCCTTTACAATGATTAATCATTGTAAAGGCATGCCTAATGTAGGCATGTGTGGAACGGCAGGTGTGGTTTTCGCATACCACTGCACCTAACAGAATTACCAGGCCCCCCACCCGCCCTAAAACACAACTACCCTGACCCCCACCCACAAAATAAAACTACCCCGACCACCCCTCCTGCCCCAAAAATAAACCTACCCGATACCCCTACCCACCCTGAGCTCTGTACCAACCCTAATCCCCCACCCATCCTAAAAACAACCGCCCCCGTCCCCCCAAAAAACAACTTCGCCCCTAAAAGCAAAATTACCCCGAACCCACACCCCACCCCTAAAAACTCTTCCCCACCTGCCCTAAATACAAAATTACCCTGACTTCCCAACCCTGCCCTAAAAATAAACACCCCCACCCCCCCCCTAAAAGCAAAACTACCCTGACCCCACCTGACCCTTAAAAGAAACAAAAACGACCCCACTCCTAAAAACTACTTTACCCTGAAAAACTATCCCCAATCCTCTCCAGCCCCACCTACCGGACTCCGTCCTACCCTGACCCCCCACCCTGCCCCCAACCCGCCCCTAAAAACCCGACGCCCCATCCACCCTAAACACAAAATGACACTGACCCCCTACCGAGCCCTTTAAAACACCAGCCCCCACCTGCCCCTAAATACAAAATTTCCCAGACCCTGTCCCTAAAAACAAAATTACCCTGACTCCCCACCCCTGCCCCTAAAAGCCTGCCCTAAATACAAAATGACCCGACCCCCAACTCTGGCCCTAAAAACCAAATTACCACGATCCCTCACCCCTTAAAACCCGACCCCAACACCCGACCCTAAAAGCCCACCTCCCCCACCCTAAATCAAAATTACCCCGACCCCCCCACCCTGCCCAGAAAAACTAAATTACCCTGACCCCCCACCCCACCCATAAATATCCACCCCCAGGCCCACTTACTTGAGTGCAATCCCTCCCCATGCTGACTCCCTATTTTCTCTGCTTAATCACGCATGTGCATTGTTCAGCACATGCGTGGTTAAGGCAGAGGAAAAGGGAGTCGTTGTTCCAGTAAGCGTGGTGACGACATTGCAGTAAATGCATCTCGTTGCATTTGACACGTTGCTAGTAATGTTTACCATCTCTTAAAGCAATGCGGGCCACATATATCAAACATTTTTGCATTCACAAATGATGCAAATCGCTAAATTTAACTATTTGCACAAGCAAAAGTGCATTTCCAATGTATGAAAGGCATTGTCAGTACCATTTTAGGGAATAGCAATTTTTTACAATTCCCTAAAATTGTGACTCAAAAGAGGGAATTGCAATTTGTGATTCCCTAAATAGGAAATTGTAATTATGGATTTCCTATTTGCAATTCCTTAAGCACATGTACCAAGCATTTCCTAATTGCAAAATGGGCTTTTAGAAAATGCTATTACCATCAACTCCATGTTGATGGTAACCATGTGCAATTTTATAAAATGCATTAAAAATACATTTTTAAAGTGCCATGTAGCGTACACATGCCCTGTGGGCATGTGTGTGCTTTACATGTGCACAATTTATTTTAGGGGTGCATCAAAGGGAGCCTTAGGCCCTCAGCACCCCTGGTTTTGCATTTCCTAATTTAGGATTTACTAATAGTAAATTGCAAATTAGGACATGCAAAACCATTCACACCTATGTGCCTTCAGGTCCATAGGAAGAAATGGAGTTGCAATCCCTAATAGCGATTCCCTAATACCAATTCTGTAGGAATCACTATCAGGGAATTGCTATTTGGTTACATACCATTTTGCATTGCCTAAATACTGATTTCTTAAAATTCACATTTTAGGTAATTCAAAATGGGATTTTGAGGCATCTGGCCCATAGTTCTAAGGGAGATAAGGAAAAGGTTCACCCATAGAAATTATAGCCTCTGGGAGGATTTCAATAGCACAATCAAAAATCATTGAGGAGGTAAATCCTTGGTAGTTGACTCTTAGAAGACATCAAGGTATTCAAGATATATTTCTGGAATTTCACATAACTGTGCAGATGAATGGTTGGAGCCTTTCGGAAAGGCTTCAAAACGTTCAGTAGAAGAAGGATGATCAGCTGTATAGTGGGAAAGACAAAACTGTGAGTCCAAGAACAAGGTTTTCTCAAACCAGTTTATATATGAATTATGCTGGGCTAGTCAGTTGATGCACCAAAATAATAGGAAAATGAGGAGAAGAAATTAAATCAAAGGTGAGTTTCTGATAATGGGCAACAATCTGTGGGTTTAAAACTTGAATTCACTCAGTTACTGGGCTATAATCCCTAGGGTCCCATCAACAGCATCTATGGCAACTGGAACTTCTTTCTTTTAGACAGGAATCTGATGGTTACTGGCCCATTGAATATTCATATATACATCGGAAGCTTAACAGTCTATAAGAACAGGAGGTAAGAGATGTTAAGACTGAATCTGAAGTTTGCATTGCAGCAGAAAAAACGCAGAGGATTTCAGAGCACAAAGCAGGGGTTTCTGATTAACACTTGTCTCTAATCCCTGTACTAGCGACAAGTTTCCTAGTTTCCCAACTCCTTAGGTTGACAAATGGTCATAAAGGACAGGAGTACTGAACGTGTCCCTTCTCACTGGAGTACAAATACAACCCTTTCCTATGCTGGCCTTTCCTTATTCCTCAGTCAAGGGATCTTTTTTATGACCATCTTCCATGGACTCATCTTCTGGATCAGAAGTCCTACATGTAGGTCTTTGAGGGAGTTTGGACTGAGATTGTTTTCAATGTTCTACTTGTCTTTCTTGAAGACAACTGTCAATTTGGGTGGTCCGCTGAATGAAACTGGGAGTCTAGAACTGCTTCAGAAAATCATTTTCAAGAGAAAGGGAAAACTGGAAACTACAAAAAACCCTCAACCATCCAGGCCAAGTAGCAAGATAAAGAGTAAGTTCAAACAAAGCAGGAACTGGAGAGGGTGGGGATTTCACAAATGCAGGTCCGAGCAATCAACCAAGCACAATTGTGACATAACTGGCTCAATATGGACTCACTGTAAATAGAGTAAAACATGAAAAGACATAAATCCTTTTAGGTTTGTCAATTGGGAAGCACATCTATGGTTTTATAGTAAAGAGTGAAATATAAAATTCAAATTTCAAACATGTTTGATCAGAATCAATAACAACGATAAACTATATGTATTTGCAGGGCCTCTAGTGCCTTTACCTGCCATCCATTATGTATATTATAAATAAATAATGATGAACAAGAATACAAAAACTCTGAGGTATATTCACAAACACTCTGCATGTGGTGTTATCTGAGATGCTGGCATGCAGGAAAGAGTTGCCTTATAATGTCTAGCGAGTCTTGATCGAGATAAGCAAAGCAAGAAAATGGTTCCAGGAACAGAAGGAAAGAGGTGCCGTTGGGAGCTGAAGGGGGATGGAGTCACTGGCGAATGTGGGGCCAGGTGGGGCATGCTAACGGTAATGGAAAAACCCTTAGATCAAAGGCTAAGGCTGTGCATTCTGTGTCCAATACCAAGTGGGCAGAGAATGGGCAGACAAGGAGTGCCCTCTCCAAACATTGAAAGAACAGCATAGTTAGCAGCTAACAGATCAGATTGTGCACAGGATATTGCTGAAGGCCACACCCTTCATCCACACCCAGCTGTCAAGATTCAGTAAGAAATAAAAATGCATCAAGTGCTTCCTGCCTCACAGACAAAGGCTGCACCTGTGGATTCTGTGTGCAATACCTGCATGCACTACTTAAGTCTTTGTGTAGGGACCAAACTATGTCATAAAAAATCAACAAATAATGCTAATTTTTTTCATTGTTCCTGTCATGCATTCCCCTGGTTTGCACCGCGGGGATGATGCTGGACCTCTCTTCCCACCTGAGAGAGGGACTGAACAAAGAAAAAGTCAACCTTCCTTCACCCACTGCCTCCGGGGGAAGGCGGGAATGGGATAAAACAAGGAAAGATGATCTTGCGACACTGAGGAATTTGCTCAACTGTCTCATACATTGCCTAGTAGGATTATCACTCCCTGGACCTTGTATCTTCAATGCAGGTGTGATACACTAAAACAACAAGAGGCAATGTAACCCATAGGTTCCCAATTCAAAATGATAATTATTTACCCTATTTCTACACTTTCAGACTTCATCATAAATATGGTATTAAAGAGCGCAGAAACCACTTTCAAGAATGAACTGGAGACTTTCTGGTATCTGAAACATACAGGATTCTGATTCAAAACTTGAATACAACTTCAAAACTCTAGACGTTTGTCCCAAAATACTAGATAAAACTTGTCAAGAAAACACAGAGGCACACTTTCAGTTCTGGGACAATAGAGTTCAGAGTGCTGCAATGAAAGAGTCCAGAATGCTGGGCCTCAAGGCGGGTGAACACTCAAATAATGTCCAATATCTGAAAACGTGCTCATGCCTTCAAATGTAGCAGTCTTTAAAATAAAGGCTACCCTATGGACTAGTGCTCACTAACCTGAGGGGAAGGTACTTATTAAAGACAGTACAAAAACAGAAATCTGAAGGTAACAGGGAATTCAGTGCAACAAAATGAAGAGGAGGCAGACTCAAAGCTCAGAAAGAAAGATACTGGAAGCATTGCAGTGTCCTGCATCACAGAATCATTAGGAAGGCTTGGAAGACTAGAGTGCTGAAGGTTCCAGGCTACTCAGGAGGTGAGTGCAGGGACGTTGCTTGCTCTAGAGTGGAACAAGGCCAATCACTGATGCAGGTTCAGAGGGTGTACTTATACAGGGAGCAAACAGTGTACCAGAAAGGAATGTCTCATGTTGGAGTGTGGAATATTCCAATGAACATGCGTGAAAATCATGTGTTAAATACAACAAAGCAAGTACATTGGAACCCCAAGTGCACAATGGTACAATTCAGTGGCTCACAGTGAAAACATGACTATTCTAAATATACATGTGATATATGCAGGTGCAAACTACTCTAAACTTGCGTTGCAACAGAACAGGAGAGTCAATGGTTCAGGCTCCCTGGGAGCGAAATCATGGAGAGATCGAAACTGGAAGGCACCACAAGGGAAGTATGACTGGGAGTTCTATGGGAGGGAAGGTGCCACATGGGAAGAATGACATGAGCCTAATGAGTAAACCCCACTACATGTAGGTCACAAGATGGAGTTGTGACAGTTCCTTGCCTCAATGTGAAAATAATCCTTGTTATATAAATATAGAAATTTACTTTAAGAACATTAAGTTAATGAATCAACACATTCAAAATTCTGATATTTTTCAGTTATAGTGAGCTATGTAACCAAAACATCTACAGTTCACCACCCATTACCTTAAACATGATGTCACAGAAGACATTAGATTAGGCCAGGGCAAAATTGATTTTATGCTGGTGCGATTATTGTAATTTTAATAATTTCACATTAGTCTTACAAAATTCCTGAAAGTATGCCTTTATGCCAAATCATGTCACTATGCACCAACCACATAAAAAATTACCATGAGTGTGCCGTTGATGCTAAAAACATACTGCGAAGGCAGAGGAACAATGCAAGCAATTGAGCACACACGGGTATTGCTTGTGGTGCTTTTGGTTTTTGCAAAGTTTTCAGAGTTTTTTTACCAAAGTAGACGCAAGGACACATTTCCTGCTAAAATACAGCACCAAATGCCTTTTTTGCATTGTGCATAATTACAGATAGATTCAAATGAATTTGCAGAAAATGTCACATAATAACACAGAAGTACATAATTTGAATTTCGCACACCCATACTAAAGATATCATCATTAGACGAAAACCCTTGGGAGCCTGGTGCCCATTACACCTAATGCTTCTGGGGTCCTATGGACTTGTGAGCCTGTTTTCTGTAGCCACTCTGGTATTACAGAAGTGACCTCAGATGCTTATGAGGTCCCTTTTGTGACAGAGATCATGCTGGCATCATATGGGCACTTGTGAGATCTTGAAGGGGCATTTCCTCATTTGCATGTGGAAGTGGTACACAGATAGGCCCCAGTTATAATATTGGTGGTCCGATCGTCAGACCACCAGTATGACAGTTGGGAGGATGCCGCCAAGTCAGCAGCCTCCTGATGCCATATTAGGATGTTACCGTGGGGCCAGATGGCAGAGGCAGTGCAGCGGCTTTGGCTTTAAGGGAGAGCCCAGGTCAATGCCGCTTCACTGCCTGCACCACCAGCACAGTTGGAATGTGCACTATTGCCATTGCAGACAGTGAGCATTCCGACTGTGCTGACAGAGGGGCCTCTGAACTACCCACAACATGGGCATGGGTGGTACAGGAGCCCCCTTGAGGCTCCGTCTCTGCATTTCTGCCGGCCATTTCATTGTAGTGACCCTACCATAAGAAGGTCGGCAGAAAGGCAAGTTGTGATTCTGCACAGTGGTGCAGAAACGGGCACCAGAGTACTTGACCATGGCTTTCTGCAGTGCTGCAACTGTGGGATCTCTGATCCTGGTGGTTGCGGTAGTCTTGTGACAGTCCAACCACCAGCATCCTAATCTGACAGTCAGACTGCCAAGGATGGTGTGGTCAGACAGTGACCACAGGTACGGCAGTCCTGGTACTGCCGTACTCATAATCAGGCCCTTAGTTTGCTTCCTGATGATGCCTCTTGACATTGGGAAAGAGGATCACATGCCCTCCCCAGGAACGCCCCTGCAGGCAAAGCATTCACTCTCTATGCCCATCTAGAGGGGATCTCTTCACCCCTTTGTAAATGCAGACAAGATCCTGTCTGCACAGGAAACGTATGACTTAATTTTAATGTTCTCTTTTCATGGTAAATCATGTTTTTCTTTGCAATCTCATATTTAGCACACAAAGCTGTTTGTCCTTTATCAAGAGAACTGAAATATTAATGGATATAAAATACCAAATGTGAAAGGCTTCAAACAGGTTGTCCACATTCCACTAAGGTGCTACCCTCGGGCCAGCACACATTTGCAGCTGTGCTGGGGGAAGTGCATTCACAGTGATATGGTTCACTGACCTGTTCTGTGCCCAGGGCATCTAGTTAAAGGGGTGCTCAAGTGTTGACCACAACTGTATGCCATAACAGAAATAATGTCCCTTAAATTCTTTATGAATGCCAGAAATTCATGAAAACCAAAAGCATTGGCCTAAGTTTGTATATTTCCACATCTAAGATGGAATTTCTGTGAATTAGGGTATCCATTAAATAATAAGAGTTTTTTTCCCTTGACCATCCCAGCCTTACCCCTTCCCCCACAGTAAAACGTAATTATTTTGGGGGATGCATGGCTTTGGTGGAAACATGAGTGGATGTGTCTCCTCTGAGCTTCCCAAGCTAAATTGCCACAGTCATCAGTCCATAGCGCACTTCGAAAACATTCACACCGGGAGTCTGCACAACAGAGAATGGCAGAAAAGAATCAAACCATGGCCTTGCTGCCAGTGCGCAAGGTAGAAAAGAGAGTACAGGGATTTGCTTTTGAGGTGCAGTAATCAAGATAATGGTCGGGCCTCGCATACAGTGACCTAAAAGTGCAGAGGTGAACATCCGGATGTAATCATGAATCAGCAAGATGAGAACATCCAGCACCGAGAGTCAGTGGTGTGCTGGTAAGGAATAAGGATGGGTGCTAGGGACCTCTAGGCATAGGGGAGCAGTGACCTCACCTCTGTTGGAGTGGAAAGAAGTGGGTGGTGGGAGCCCATGCCGCTGCAGGACGGAACAGGCTTGTAGCCGGCTGCCGATCATCCGGCTCTAGACGTATCGGTATCGGACACAATGCCCCGATTCTGTGTCGGGGACGACGCCTTGCCCCGGTGTCCAGGCAACGCTGATGCCGGAAACTGCTGAGGGAACCCGGATATCCGGGTTCCCGAAGGTATTGAAAAAAAAGACAGACTCTGCATGCGGGGGGCAGAGAAACAAGAAGACGCCGACGGAGACGAGGAGAAGGGAGGAACGAGCGACCGGGTTAGCGAAGATATTATGGAAGGAAAAGGAGCCGAAGGACACAAAATCCGCCACGTCCCCGGAGGGACGTGGCTAACGCGGGTACGGTCCTTCATCAAGGACAAAGTCTTGCCAAAGGGGAAGGATAACGACGGGAGAGGGGAGGGTGGAGGCTGGGAGACGGGAGGGGAGAGTCTGGAGAGGGTAGATAGAAGAAGGGTATTGTGAAGGAGGAAAGTATTCTGGGGAATGTAAGAATACCCTAACCGAAAAGAGTTAATCACAGATAAGAAATACCACTGTTTAGTAATTCCTAAAGGGCATACGGAAACAAAAGCGAAGTCTAAGAAACACAAAGAGGTGACGGTTTCTGCACCCACTACTTTCTAGTTCAACGCACTTTCCAAAAGGGCACACAATCTCTTTCTCTCTCTCTCTCTCTCTCTCTCTCACTCTCTCCCTCTCTCCTATACTAATAATAAAGACCTCTACTCATATACCATCCCGACTTACCTTTGTCCATTCCTCTTTTCCGGTCCACCTGGGAGCCCAAGAAGAAATCTGCGCCAGTCAAGAGGGGAGCTGGGAAAAGAAAGAGAGAAGAGACACTCAATTAGGAGGAACACTCCATCCACATCTGTGTGAACTAATCACATATCTATAAAGAACTATAAATAAAAATCCTCGACTCTCATACACTCAAGACTCATAGTCCTTATTATCACCAGCCCACTGCCACAAGGCTGAATGCAAGAAATGATGAGACATGGCTCACAGCCATGAATGCTGAGACTCCTGACTCCCTAATTCCAAATATCAGTGTGAAATACAAGGGGTTCTAAGCCTTTGTCAATGATGGCCAGGATTCACACACTAAAACCTGAAGAAGCAGAGAGGACACCTGGTTTTAAATAAATAGAAGTGAGAAGAGGTGAGTGATGGCTGGGAGAGACAGTGAGGTAGTGACAGAGTGAGGATGGGAACTAGCCCACTAGAGCCTAAAGATGTCTACCACCACCGACCCTCCCACACCCCCAGTTTTAAACTGATGAGCATGAACCAATTTGGGGATTAAGGCACTGTGGAGGTAAGAACAGCAAGGGCAAGGGGAAGGAGAGAAAGAAATAATCACCAGGTATAGCGTGACTTGATTCTTTTAATTGAACACCAGTCGATGTATATAAAGAACCAAAAGCAGAGCAGGTGAACCCCCAATGGCTTCTCAAGATGAGCAATAGTAAGGCCAGTGACACTATCTGATACCAAAGCCAGATGCAAAAACCTGCAAATGTTAAAAAAGTTTCAAGAGAGAGGGAAAAAAGGAACAGAGTGTCTTGTAAATGTTTCACCAAGGCGAAAGTGCTTAAGATAACATAACAGCAAATGTCATTTGCCTTATAGACTTGCCCAGCTTATATAGACACACAGAATAAACATTGCCAAAGGCTTGTCAAGGCAACAAAAAGACTGCTGAGGGATTGATGATTTCTTTCCTACAGAACCACTGGTGGTTCTGATTAAACATGTGTGAGGAGTGAAAAAAGGAACTATTCCTACAGCAGACATGTCATTAACAAGAAATGAGCTGTTGGACTCTCTACAAATGTTTAAGCAGAAACTGTGAGTTGAAAGGTGATATAGAAAAAAGCCTACAAAGCCTGAGGGCAGATCTAGGGGTTAAATATGAAAACGGACACAGGATGTGGACGCTGTAAGAGGCAGAGAATTGCACTTACAGTATAAAGTGGAACTTTGGAATCTGAATAAAAAGTCAATGAGGGATCCCTACAACTGCTGGAAGCCAAACTGGAAATGGTGCTTATGAACGCTAAAGAACCGGAAAATTGGTCCTAGTGTGAGAAGCTAAGGATCAGGGCCGGGCCTGAAGGATGGAATTGATTGTCGATATATCAAAGTACTTTTTGGTGGTACGGTGCTCAACATTGCTAGGGAATGAGCATTCTGAAGTAAAAATTGAAACGGCTCATCGGATGGGACCACACCTGCACAAATGGATCAATGACACAATATTGATGCTAAAATATCGGTTCACAAAAATAGTGGAAAATAAATATTGTTCTAAAAAAATACACCTTCTTACAATTAACTAATAAAAACACAAATAGTGACAACCAAAATATTGCCATAAAAATATATACTGTTGCTTATAACAATAACATAAATATCAGAAGCAAAAAGAGTGCACAAAAATGTCACAACACAGTATCAACAACATGATAATAACAAAAAAATAAAGGCATGTAATTAAAAAGCAATAAAATAATAGTATTTTAAGTTAACCAAAATCTGATAATGAACTCTAAAACATATGTAAATAATCTAACAACAATATAACAATTTTATATAACTAAAATAAACGTATAACACCACAAAAACCTTCAATACATCAAATTATGCTAAACTAAAATATTTATAACTGATAAAATATAAACATTACACATAACTATACATAAATAATTCACCCAAAATAACACTAAAAAACAGATGTATATAAACATTCTAAAATGCACACTGATTAGTCTCCACCAGAAAAAGACAATGTCTAAACAAAAATCAACCTAAACAAATACTAACCATTAAAAATAACTGGAAAGCAAACTAGCCAGTAAAACAATATGATCAATTAAACTAACAATATAAAAGTAACACAAAATGTGATCACCTACTACATGAAAAACTACGAAAGCTGTAAGATGGCAATACTCTGGATTTACCACAGAAATTAGGAAAACAGAAGCGACAGTATACGTATAACTACCTTCTAAAACAAGTAAAACATTTCATTAATCAAACTAAAAAATAACTGAATTAAAATATTAAATGATAAATATTTTTTATGCCATGAACTTTAGAAATTACAGAACAATTACTCCACCATCAACAAACTACAAACCTGTCAAGAAACTCCAGCAATCAAATACCTGGAAAAAGGTACTTAAAACATAAGTAAATGAACAACAGTTCTACATATCAAGTCAAGCTTAAGCATTTAAAATTAAATTAAAACAACGTTTTTTCTCAGCAGAAATGAAGCCACCTGATCCAAAATATAATGCCCCCACCAAAAAACAGAAAAAAAATTCAGTTACCATCAAGAACACTTAGGCATGCATAAAATAGAAAATGATTGCCATGCATTTGTATATACACCATAAGTGTAAAGTAAATTATTACAATTATATTATTACATTATTTTCAGATACAATAACAGAAAGATCAAGATACATCCCATCACAGAAAGGGGAAAAATTGCTCTCTCACATGGGATACTCTTACAGCCAAAAAAGTAAAAGCACCAAAAATGTTAATTGGAAATGTGCAAAAGATTACTCTAATGCTTGTAATGGGAGCGCTACTACAAAAGAAGATGTTATTATTAATGTGATAAAACACAACCACCCACCAAATGTCACTAAAACCAAGGAAGGCATGTATTACAAGAAATAAGAGAAGCAAACACCAGTTCCTAAGAGCACACTACTAAAAATACTAAAGTATATAATCCCTAAACTATCTAAACACACCATAGGCCAGTTACCAGGTACATTAACCTCCTTCAAATGATTAACAGCACAAATTAAAAAAGCCACCAGTAGTACTCCTCCTGCCGCTAGAAGATAGCAACCTATGCAAATTCCCAAACATTTAACCACCACTTATACTGAAGAACCCTTCTTCTAACATGACAATTAACAATGAGAAACACTTTGGGGGTCATTCTGACCCTGGCGGTAAAATCCGCCAGGGCCAACGACCGCGGGAGCACCGCCAACAGGCTGGCAGTGCTCCCATGGGCATTCTGACCGCGGCGGTACAGCCGCGGTCAGAAACGGAAAACCGGCGGAGTACCGCCGGTTTCCCGCTGCCCTGGGGAATCCTCCATGGCGGCGCAGCTTGCTGCGCCGCCATGGGGATTCCGACCCCCATACCGCCATCCTGTTCCTGGTGGTTTTGGCCGCCAGGTAACAGAATGGCGGTATGGGGTGTCGTGGGGCCCCTGGGGGCCCCTGCAGTGCCCATGCCAATGGCATGGGCACTGCAGGGGCCCCCGTAACAGGGCCCCACAAAGATTTTCAGTGTCTGCCATGCAGACACTGAAAATCGCGACGGGTGCAACTGCACCCGTCGCACCCCTTCCACTCCGCCGGCTCCATTCGGAGCCGGCATCCTCATGGAAGGGTGTTTCCCGCTGGGCTGGCGGGCGGCCTTCTGGCGGTCGCCCGCCAGCCCAGCGGGAAACCCAGAATACCCGCAGCAGTCTTTTGACCGCGCAGCGGTATTCTGGTGGTCCCAGCCAGGCCGGCGGCTTCCGCCGCCGGCCGGGGTCAGAATGACCCCCTTTATATTTGCTACATCAAATAACTCATTAAAACTAATGCAATGTCAAACATGGATAATGGATGGGACATTCAAAATATGCCCAAAACCATTCACTCAGATAAACACCATACATGGTGAATATCAAAAAACGAATATACCATTCATATGCGTTGTACCCAATAAACAAAGTAGTACTTGCTACTAACCACTAAACCAAATTAAAATTAAAACAGACAACTACTCCCCACATAGAAGAATAATTAACTTTGAACAAGCCATGAAATAAACAATACCTCAACTATACCCACACACAGCTATAAAGCAGTTATTACTTTTGCATCCAAGGTATTTTGCGACACCTCCAATAATCATCACTAAGGCCCTCATTATGATATTGGCAGCAAAAACCACCGACCGCCGTGGCGACGGCCACCAAGAGACCATCGCTGCGGCTACCAGCCATCCGCCGTATTATGACCACAGCTGGATTTCCACCAGAAGAATGGCAGAAATCTGGTTGCAGTAGACTGCTGCCAGCAGTATTATGACCCATAATAGGGGCTGGCGGTGTTCTGCTGGTGGGTGCAGCTGCTGGCAGCAGCACCCGTCTCCTGCCAGAGGACCCCTTGAACACAGGTAAGTGGGTGCTCTGACAGGGGAGGGGGGTGAGGGGTGATGTGTGTGTGTGTGAATGTATGTGCGTGTGTATATGTGGGTGTTTGTTTCGTGTTGAATGTGTGTGCATGTATAGAGGTGTGAATGCTTGTATGTTGTGTTCTGTGAATGTGTGTCTGCGTGTATGTAAGAAAGTGTGTGCGGATGTGTGTGAGAATGGATGTATGCATGCGTGGATGCATGTGGGAATGGGTGTGTGTATGCCTGTGTGTGTGTGTGAACGGAGCTTGAATGTGGGGGGGTTTGGAGAGGAATGAGGGTTGTGGGTATCTGGAGAGGGGGATGGGGTGGGGATTCCCTGTCACTGTTATTGCCTACCGCATTGGTTTTCATGACGTTAAGGAAGCCATGGAAACCATGGCGGTAGGTGGGGTCATTATCCCCCAGGTGGTACAGTGACGGCCGCCAGGCTAGAAACTGATATCTCCAGCCTGGAGGCTGTTACAACCGTGGCGGTCGGTGTGGTACATTGGCTGTTTGGCTTCAGCGAAACGGCCAATGTCATAATATGGTGGAAAGTACTGCTAGCCTGTTGGCAGTACTTTCCACCATATTACCGCCGACCGCCAGGGTCATAATGAGGGCCTAAGTGCAGAATATACAAGAAACTTGCAATTTGGCTTCAAAATAAAAACAATGATTTTACTAGCCTATGTCCCTGTCACAGAGGTGGCTAACCACTTATAGAAAGTTCATTCTGTCAACAAAATGAGCACAAACTAAGAGCCCGATTATGAGTTTGGGCCCGATTAAGAGTTGACGGTCGGACCCCCAGACCACCATGATGGTGGTGCCAAAGTGACTGATGTGACCCAGATTGCTGTATTATGATGTAGACAGGCAGAACCGCCACCCCTGAGCTAAAGTGGTGACCACCAGTAGTGTGGTGATCTGCTATTCTGGCAGTCCATAGACTGGTGCCATCAGCTCCTCAACCAACCGCCGTGCCTATAAGAAACACGTAGTCACCTGGGGTTCCCCATGCATTGGTTAGCCAACAGCTGACAACTGCCGCATATGCATTCAGCAAAGCAAAAGACAAAAGCCTATTGGATAACTTACAATGCAACAGAGCTGACAACCATGGACACACCTGCAATGCACACTATAACACACTCCCCTTCACAGACCCTGATTCTTTGCATCTACACCGCAACTTAAAGTTGATTACTGACCAGAGAGATAAGGTACCCCTTTTTCATTATCCCTAAAACCCCTTTCACACACGTTTCTCCATTTATTTAACATATCACTTTCCTTTAGTAAGTAACTCCCTGTCACCTACTTTAGTTCCCCACCATGTCACGTCTGAAAAATCCCTGTTCTTCAGAGGATGAGTTGAGAGTCATGGTGGATGAAATCATAAGAGTAGAGCCACAACTGTTTGAAACCCAAGTCCAGCACACTACTCTCAGTAGGAAAATGGAACTGTGGCAAAGGATCATCGACAAAGTGAATGCTCTAATGACCACCCTGCATACAAAGGAGGGCATTAGGAAGAGGTGGAACAATTTGAGGGGCAAGGTGCATTCCTGGCCACTAGGCAACAGATGGTAACCAACAAGACTGGTGTTGGCCCTCTGAATACTCCATTACAACTCAATTTCTGGGAGAAGAAGGAATGGGGGGTGATCCTGCATCCTGAAGGCTTGGCAGGAAAACCTTGGGGAGCAGAGTCTGATAAGGTACAGCCCAAAAACTGTTGCTAAACTGCAATGTCCTGCATGCTCCTAGCTCAGCTTTTGCTACTGTATCATTCATTGCCTCCAACAACGCTCAATACTCAGAGTATCTGAGTAGTAAGACTGTTAATATGCATTGTACAACTGAACATCACAGCTACCAAGAACCGTCACATGCCATCAGATGGAGTGGTGCCTGTAACTGTTTAAATGACAAAAATGAATCCCAGGACTCATGGTAAGTCTCAATATGTAAATGTATGTTCCAACCTAAATGCAGTCTAGCAACAGATATGTAATACCCAACATTTGACAAGTGTTGTGAAGTAGAGTGAGTGACCTGACTGCAACTCCCAGGAAGCCCTGTTTATGTATCTCCAAACACCAGTCCAGTGTCCACTTGCCCAAATATATCTTTTGGTGAACTCTCAAATGAAGTTTACTCACTAGGGAGTATACCTTTTGTCAAATTTTGGGAAGTAGAGGGAATGACCTGATTTCAAAGCCCAATAGGCCCTGTTTCTTTGACTCCAGACACCAACCCAGTGTGCCCTTGCCCAAATATATCTGTTAGTGAACTCTCAAAGTATGTTTACTCACCTGGGAGTATACCATTTGCAAGTGTTGGGAAGTAGAGGGAGTGACCTGAATCCAAAACCCAATAGGCCCTGTGTCTGTAACTCCAACTACCTGCCCAGCATACACTTTCCCAAGAATATCTGTTAGTGAACTCTCCAATGAGGTTTACTCACCTAGGAGTATACCATTTGTGAAGTAGAGGGAGTGACCTGGCTGCAACTCCCAGGAGGCCCCGTTTCTGTAACTCCTAATACCAGCCAGTTACTCACTTGCTCAAATATATCTGTTATTGAACTCTCAAATGAAGTTTATTCAACTTGGAGTGAGCAATGTATAGATCATGCTCAACTCAGAGACATGTATGTGTACTTAGCTCAATTTTGGCCTGATATCCCAATTGAGGACAGGAATGACACCTTACCAAGTGTGTACACCAAGTATTCCTAAGGCCATAAGTTGCATGAGCAGGTTGGTAGCAGCAGCAACCACTTTGACACACCACTGCACACATGATGACTGTAGATGCAGATACAAATAGAACAACGTTGCGTGTTTGCTTGTATCACAATCAACTAAGCCTCCGAATGGTCAAATGCACATGTTGCCTCTCCACTGTGTTGGCTTCACTGTTGGTAAGATGTAATTTTCATTCCCTCATCCAAAGTGCAACTGATCAACGCACCTAATGAGCTGCTTGATTCAAATAGTATAGGCAAGTTTCACACATGTCATGTCAAATATTTCTTAACTGTGGTAACATGGTACAATAGGCTAAGCTACCACTCAAGAATGTTCCATGTCTCTAATTTCTGTAACACAAAACCTTTGGCGGTAGATGTCACACTTCAACAAATAGCAATGTACCCTCTTACTCAACAGGTCGCGCTGGCATTGCCTCCGGCCCGGCCCTGTCCACTGACCAGACTCACACTCCACCCCCCAATGAAGCCCTCGGTGATGACAACACGCCTGGACTTGTGGACCTGGAGGACAGTCCTGACACATCTTGAAAACCTAGTCAGACAGCAACAGTGAGTGTCACTGTGACCACAATACCACCTCCCAGCCCTGTTGTGTCAACATCACAAGCAACACCCCCCCAACCTGTGTACCTAGCACCATTCCAACCATCTTGTGCCTCTTCAGTCCTGGATCCTGAGATGCAACTCAACATTCCTTACACTGAGGGTCCAGGACCTAATTGGAGAGAACACCCTGTGCTAAGGGCAAAGGCTCATGGGGGTCAGGTGCGTGGGAAGAATGCCATGGGCCAGATGAGTGAGGCCACTGGGGCTGCTGTCTACCAGCATATCATCAGCCATGTCTTGGGGGTCTTTTAGGAGTCCCAAGGCGTGATGGGCCAGTTGTTAACTAAACTCCAGGAAATGGAACAGCTGCAGAGGGACATGATCTGAAAAATGAAAGTCCATAATTCAAACATAGACGCCCTAACAGGGGTGCTGAGAGACATCCACACAACCCTGAGCTGTGCCTTCTGACCACCATGTACCTTTTCCTGTGGGCCAAATAACTCAAGGCCAAGTACATCTGCAGCAGCCACAGGAAGGGAGGGCCTGCCAGAGGCACAACCACCCTCAGACATCCCTACACGTGCAGCAGCTGATCCACTCCCTCACAATGGGGACATGCATGGAAAATCCAGGAGGTGTGGATGGCAAGACACCCACCACTTGCAGGAAGAAATCCCGTCCTTAATGTCCTCCTTTGTGTGTCTCACATACACTCTGTAGACTGATTGGGAACCACATTCCAGTTCCAATGGAAGAAGTACACTGGACCTTGGACTTCTAATGGTGTGGTTTCTCCTCCAATTATTTTATTCACCATGACTGATCCTTTAACTGCACATTGTTATTTGTTTCCATCCCAGAATTAGTTTTTGTCTGCAGTCTTAAAATTCACATTTAGCTATGTAGATATGTAAGACCATGTGGATCATATGATGAAGATACATGTTTTGTATGCAAGCAGGGATATGTTACATGTACAATGTGTCCAGCTCAGGATTACAACAATTACACACCAACAAATACATACAAGTGTCTTGTTCCAGAAGAGGTTTTATTACATTGTTCAGCACAAAAGCTATCAAGTTGTCAGAATCATAAAAATTCAGACATTACCTTACCAGACTGTATAGGCCACCAAATATACTGGTGCAGACCCCCTGAAAATTGTAGGAATGGACATATCAGACAATGACCAGTTCAATAGGCAAAAATTGATGTGGTTGATGCCATCAGCTGGGGCCATATCCCTAGCTTACATAAGGAAGCCCACCTCATGTAATGCAATACCCAGACAGATGGCAGAACAACTGTCCCTGAGCACAAGGTCATTACAGTCCAGTGCTAACGCATCTGGTGGTATGACATAAACAAATGTCAGTGATGTGCAACAGGCACTTTGGCCTACAATGATGAAACACATTAGCAGCCACAAACAGTTCAGACAATAAGAGTGCTTAGCCAATGTGAAGGGGAACTGACATGATTTTGGCCAACAACAACACTTTTAATGACCACATGATGACACACATGAAGCATCAAAGCCATCACACACCAACAAACAAATCCAATGAAATCTTCTATCCTATCACTGTGCAAGCTGTCTTGACAGACCCAACGTATGTAAAATACGTTCCCAGGAACAATCCATGTCCACTATGTATCTATGATATACCTACCAATGTCACAAGATCTCATGGTGAAGGTACCTGAACAAAGAACAAAACAAGGAGTAAAGTTATGAAACCACACATATGATACATGTCACATAATAAATGTCTGGAGAACAAAGTCCATTAGAACAATCTGACACAAACAAAGTAACATCATCAAAATGTGAATGTGTCAAAAGCTTCCTCATCAAACATTCTTTGGCAGATTTAGTCAGAGCATCATCTCCCTAACTTTAAAAAAAATGTATTCCACACATGATCACAACTAATGATAATGACATCTCATTACATACTTACACTCATGAGAAGAAGGTATTGATAAGACTGTGTCACAAGTCCGCTCCTTCCCCTTCCCCACTATCATACTGTATTCATTTGGCATTTCAGGATTCTCACCCCGTGTCACTGAAGGCTCTCCCTAGTCTGGGATGCAAGGGATATTTCTCCGCAGGGCAATGTTGTGAAGCATGGCACAGCGATCTGACACATCCTCCCGGGTGAGTAGAGGATGTCTCCCCCAGGCTTGTCCAGATAGCAAAATCTGGCCTTCAGGAGCCCAAATCCTGCTCCACTGCCTGCCATGTTGTTTGTTGGGCCTCATTGAATCAGATTTCCCTTGGCGTGGTTGGATTGCTCAGCTGTCAACAACCAAGGATGGTAGGGATATGCTGAGCCTCCTGTTTGGAATGAGACATAAGTGCCACCATGAGTTACTAACTTCATGATTGCACCACTTGACATTGCATTCATAAAGTCAGGACAGATGTAATTTACCATTCAGCCAGGCCCCTTCTTGTTGCAATTGTGATATCATCTGGTGTATCGTACTATTCCTCATTACAAAGGAATCATGGGCTGAACCTGGAAATTGGGCATAGACATTTGAGATGCAGAGATCTGACAAGCATAAAACTTGACATTTGATAGAATGGAAGTGCTTCCTGTTGTGATAGACGTGTTCACTGGCCTGCAGTTACGCTAAGGCAATATGGGGGTCATTATGACCCCAGCGGATGGCGGTAAAATGGCGGTTTGGCTCAAGCAAAACTGCCAACGTACCACACCGACCACCACGGCGGTAATGACCGCCGGAATGGAGACTTCAGTCTCCAGCCCGGCGGCCGTCACTTGCCCGCCTGCAGGATTATGACCCCGCCTACCGCCATGGTTTTCATGGCAACCTTTCCGCACGAAAACCATGGCGGTAGGCACTATAAGTGACATGGAATTCCTTCCCTGTCATAGATAGGGGTCTTCCCTGCCCTCCTCCCCCTCACCATGTTTCTCCCCCACCCTCCTCCTCCCTCTCCAGACCCCCTTCATTCATGTACCTTCATTCACACACACACACACGCACAAACGCATTCACACACTCATTCTCATATTCAAGCATGCATGCAGACATTCATTCACACACACATTCACACACACTTACATACATACAGGCACACACGCATACACACAACACAACATACACGCACTCACCCATCCATACTTGCACACACACAACGAGCAACACACACCCGCATTCACATACGCATGGCCATACACACACGCACACACACCTCCCACCCGCCACCCTGTCGGAGAACCCGACCTACCTTTTGTGAGGGGGTCCTCATGCAGGAGACAGGAAGGGGCGCAGCTGCTAGCAGCAGCGTCCGCCAGCAGAACACTGCCAGGCTGTATTAATTCTCATAATATGGCTGGCGGCAGTCTACTGGCATGGCGCTGCTGCTGGCAACAGTGCCACCTTACCGCCATCTGCCGGCATAGCCACCTTCTGGTGGAAATCCATCTGTGGTCATAATCCGGTGGACAGCTGGTGGCCACAGCGACTGTCTTTTGGCAGCTGTTGCCGTGCAGTAGGCGGTATATACTGCCAATGTTAGAATGAGGCGCTATGTGTGTCATCAGTGGCTCCCATGGGAGTCAGTCAAAACCATAGATGTCTGCCTTCTCATTGGCTAAATCCTCACATCTGGGGAACATGATATAGTTGTCATTGTGTTTCATCATTGCTGATAGCATGTTTCTCAACACACCACCGAGCATAGGTTGAAACATACTACCAGATATTGCCGCTGTATATTGGAAGGACTCTGTGGCCAGGAAGTGTAACACTGCCATGACTTTAACAATGGGTGGTATGCATGTTGGATTGGTGTTTTCAGGCATCAGATCTGGCTCTAACTGTTGACATAAATCCACAATAGTTTGCCTGTTAAGATGAACTGTTTGATAATGTGAATTTCTTCCATTATTTGAAGGTCTGGCAATGTGCGGTATCTGGAGCTTGTCACCTCTTTCCTCTCCCATGGTACCTATTTGTGGAAGTAAATGAATTGGAGCATTAGTCACTGTGTCCGCACCAACATCCATGATGAATAGGACCAAAATCATGCTATAAATCATTACTGACTGGAAAAACATTGCACCCATTACACATAAAAGCTGTCTAGTACTCAAGGACCAAATGTGAGTCCCATGGCCGTGTACACATGTGTCAACAACATGGATTTGAACATCACCCAACTACCTGCTTCTCATGTGTCCTGCGAAATTTAATAGTCTTTTTCGACCACCAAAAATACTGTCACTGCTGGTAGACAGTGCACCGCCATAATATGCATCTGTGACCGGCTGGTGATTGTGTAGGAGAACCTACACAACAAGGTTCTGTTATATTGTTTGTGATGATTAGACACATATATTGATGTTGTGATGCATTTAGCAGAGCCCATTACTGTGTTTATTTATAACTGCCAAAATGGCAGATGCCTGACCTAGTTCATTGGACATTAGGAAATGGCAGCAACTCCTGTCGGAATTTGACCGCGCGATTGGCGATTTTAACCACAGCGGACACAGCCATAGGCTAACATTGGTAACTGTGATGGTCTTGGGCCAATGGCTATGGACGTTGGTGGTGATGATCCCTTGAATTCTGACGCTGCTGACATCAACACCTTCACCACTTCAGCTGCTGTGTGCCGCCTCTGGGAGCAATCATGTCATGCCAAGCAGGTGAAAGAACCCCTGCCTTTTCTCCTGAGGAGCTGGAGAGGCTTGTGGCTGGTAAGAACCTCATAGGCATATATGACTCTGTTCAACACCACCCTTTCCTTCCTCATAGGCTACAATGTGCCGCTGAGTGCCACTGAGATTTTTTGGTTGCCTGTTGTCTCATTTTGTCTTCCATACATGGGATGTACATGGTGTGGGTAGTGGAGCCAAGTACTCTACGTGTTTCACATTACCATTGTGCTGTGTGATAAGCCCTAGGGGCCAGATGTATCATCACGGCCCTTTGCGATTCAGAAATAGCGATTTTTAAGAAATCGCTATTTCCGACTTGCAAAGTGGCTTGTATCACATTTGCGAATCGGTAATAGCGATTTCTTAAAAATCGCAAATGCTACTGCTGAATTGCAAATTGCGATACCGGCCCCATTCGCAGCTATGCGCCTGTTGGCCCATATCTGCAAATTTTTTGCATTTCCAAAAATGCGATTTCTGAACCAGAAATCGCAATTTTGGAAATGCAACAACCCCAGGGTGCTGGGGGGCTAAGGCCCCCTCTGCAGCACCCCAAAATATTTTTGGGGGACATGTAAGGTGCACACATGCCAAAAGGGCATGTGTGCTTTACATGTACAATTTAAAAATGCATTTTAAATGCATTTTTTAATTTTGCACATGGTTACGACTAAGTTCAACTTGATGGTAATTAGCGATTCCTAAATGCCAAAATCGCATTTAGGAATGCCTTCATACATGTGCTAAGAAATCGCAAATAAGGAATCCTTATTTGCGATTTCTAATTTAGAGAGTCACAATTTGCGACTCTCTAAACAGGGTCGCAATTTTAAGGAATCGCTATTTTAGCGATTCCTTAAAATTGCATTCAGAATGTATTTCATACATTCTGAAATGGCATTTTGCATTAGCAAACGGGCATTCGCACCATTTGCAAATGCAAAATGCTTTCATACATCTGGCCCCAAATCCTCTTCTGTTGCATTCATATATCTAGGCAAGGAGGGCCATAATTACGAGCCCGTGGCACAAGGTAGTGCAGCAAGCGATCTTGCTACTCTGCCCTGAGCCACCAGTAAAGGGCAGAAATGTGCCATATCTACAAGATACACTGCATTTCTGTACTCTCCTACTGCTCCGGTGCACAATTTGCGGCCATGTGCCACTGCAGGCACTCTTGCACATAGTGCAAGTGTGTCTGCGTTGTAGGGATGATTGTTCTGTGCAATAAAGGAAACCTTCTTGCACAAAAACAATTAATGAAGGCGATTTCCTTCTATGCGTGCTTCAGAATACAACACACATGGAAAGAGAAAAAACAGCGAGAAATAAAGATATTTTTCCCTTTTGTATTACTCTTATGCCACCCCTGGGGAGGCGTAGGCTTTTGACGCATTCCCAGGTTTACAAAACCTTACAGATATGGTAATGCACCAAAATCCATGGGTGTTGCATGGGAACACCCACGCAACACCCATAGAAATGCCTTCCTGACACAAAGTAAGGCAATGCAGCGACTTACGTGGCATTGCTTTACTCCATATCTACAAGGCCATGTACAGCCAAACAAAGTGGCTCTGCGTGGCCTTGTAGATATGGGTCTGCTGCCTACGCCACTTGTAAATGTGGACCAGAGACTTTATAGCTATTCAATGACATATCTTTGGATATGATGTTTATATATGTAAAACATGTGCCTTACAGCATGAGCTGTGTATGTATACTCTTTTAGTCGTATGAGAATCTCCTTAGCAATGTGTATAATGCCACAGATCACTCAGCCCACATCTGGCCTTGCGAAACTGTTGTATGAGAACCGTGTAAAAATCACTGTGCCCTTCAGAGTGCTACACAACCCTGAACCCACATAGAGGATAGGCACAGGATGTTCTGTCATGCATGGAAGTGATGAAAATGTGCATGTCATGTGGGCTCTGTATGTTAACCCTGCAAAGACCATGGCCTGTCAAATGTTTCTCACAGTATAGGACAAAGACCAGGCTGGGGTACCGTTACTGTAGATATGCAACTGTGACACCGGTTCCATTCCCTGTAGACCTGCAGATTCTGGGATGTGGTAAAAATGAGTCTTCATTGGCAAAACCTGGCCTGAAATCCTTTGTACATTAACTAAATTAGGAATGGGTCCTGATGTAACTCCCTGACCTAGGACATTTTTGTGTTGAGTTTCATTGTCAATGTGTGTCATTGACTTATGACAGATTCCTTACTCCCAAAGAAAGCTCTGTTGTCTCCTTCCCATAAGTCAGATTTGTAAAGTACAGGCATATTGTATTGTATTGTATTGTAATCGTATTTATATAGCGCTTACTACCCCTGACGAGGCGTCGAAGCGCTTTTCGGTGAGTAGCACGCTACTCTGGAACCCAACAAGAATTAGTGATGGATTAGTATCGGGAAATAATGAGTAAAGTTTTAGTATTAATACAAGTTAATTTGAGCTACGGATATGAGAGTTTGTTAGTTAGATTGACTGGAGTTATGGAGGGGTGGAGGAGGAAAGAAATCCAGAAGTGTTAATTGGGAGTATATACTTCATTTACTCAACCCAAAGGCTTGGGATGAGTAAAGGGGGATGGAGGAGGGAAGAGTATATGGAAGGGTTAGGGAGAGCATAGTAGCAGGATGAGATAAATGCGGGAGAATTTAGTAGGGTTGTGTGGGAGGTCACGGTAGTAGAATGAGGTTTGGTGAGTTAGATGTGGAAGCGGAGGGAAGAGCTTAGGCAGAGTTATTTAGGAGATGAAAGTAGTAGAAAGTATTTGGGATGAGTCAGAGTGAGAATGGAGACATATGATGATGGGTGGATAAGTGTGATAAGATGAGAGCAGGAATTCATAGATATCTAGTATAACAATCCACCCAGGAGCCATGCAATGACCCACGAACATGCCAAGCACAGAAACAACATATACACATACATACGTACATATATATATATATACACACAGACACATACAGACATGAATACACACACATATGCACATACAATACATAATTAGAACCATTGGTAAAATATACTTAGTCAAACTGGTTTAAAGAGTGTGTGTGTATTTTATTGTTATGGCATAATAGCAATACATATTTTCTAAAGAACTATACATATCTAGAAATATACACATAATCTGAAAAAACTATTTATCAACATAGGTATATGCAGTCCATAGTTGATTGAACATGGTGGTTATGAAGGAAAGAGCCAACTCTTGAGTAGTTTTCTGAAGACAAGAAAGTTATCTGTGGCTCTTATAGTTGGGGGTAATGAATTCCATAGTTTGGCTGCTTGAACGGAGAAGGATGTACCACCTATAGTCTTTTTTTTGTATGGTGGTGTTCTATGGCGGGGTGACAATCTTGAGCGGAGGTTTCTTTGTTGGATGTATTTGGTTATTTTGTTTCTGATAAAAAGCGGTCCTGTTCCATGTATAGCTTTGTGGGTGATACAAAGCAGCTTGAAAGTGCATCATCTGGCAATGGGTAACCAGTGTAGTGCTCTCAAGGCAGGGGAGATGTGGGCTTGCGGCTTTACATGTAATAGTGGAATTCTGGATACATTGTTGTTTTTTCATAATAGATCGAGATGATCCATGGTAGAGGCCATTGGCATAATCCAGTTTGGATAGTACAAGCAAGATAGTAACTTGCACCTTGTGTGGAAATCTGAGGTGGGGGAAGATGTGTCGTAAAGTCTTCAAGGTGATGAAGCTTGTTCGTGCTAATTTGTCCACTTGGGCATTCATAGTTAACTTGGAATCCATGGTGATTCCTAGGTTTTTAACTTGCACAAGTGACAAACCGACAGTGCAGAAAGATGGGTGATTCAGGGGAGGGCATGACATGTGACTCATTAGCTTGGTTACATGCAACCAATCAGACCAAGCATACCTTAGTATGTTGGATGCTATCTCTGTAGGATTGCCACATATAGTAAAAGGTATATTCTGTGCTTCAAGTACATTCCACACACACCCACTCTGAAGTGATATGAGATTACTTTTGGTAGCCCACATGTCCACACATGCACAGGGAACAGTCTTTATGTGCCACCTGTGACAGGCCTCTCATTGTCACTTACGTCTAAAGGTATGGTCTGTACTATGGTAGTTGCCTGTAGGGACTCTATGAACTGAGTCAATGTGGCTGGATATAAATGTGTCTGTCCAGTTAGTCCCAAGGAGATGACCCTTCAGAAGGTTACAGTGATGTGTTGTGTTTCACTGTGGCGCACATCACAGTACTTGTTTCTGGATCCTGGGGTATCTGATGCCAGTAGGCTTGCTTAGTCAGTGTAGGCCATGAGCAGGGTAGTGAGTTAGTCTGAAGATGACTCAAAAACAGTGTATTTATGTCCATGTACTCCTCAGTATGTGTGCTTTACACTTGTGGTGTGTTGACACAACATTTTTGTGCCTGGCGTTTCTGAAATGGGTGTGACACAACCAGTTGGCCAGAAAATTGGATTTTTAAACTTTTCATTTGTCTATTGCATCCATACAGGTCAACACCCATCATAAGAAAGGGATTTGGAGAGCCATTGCACAGAAGGTGTGGACCCTGGAGGTCTATAGCAGGCTGAATGCTTACTGTTGGAAGAGGTGGATAACCTAGGAAGCTGGGCCTGGAAGATCACAGAGGTGCAGCTGGGGCTGTCCTCCTAATGTGGGTGTGGTGCATGCTAGAGCCTGACCTCCCTGATGGCCCGCATTCTGGCTGTGGCCTACCCCGAACTTGATAGGCTTTTGAGGGCAGCACAGTAGCTACAAGGGGATACGTCCTGGGCAAATTCCTGCCTGTTATATTGCTATGTTGATGTGTTAAAGTCTCCCACTGAAGATTGGAGATGGGTCATGTGTGCAACACAAGATGAGTAATTTTTTGTGTAGGTATGGAAGTTGATGCATACTGATGTGCGTTGCCGAGTCACCCAGTGACCTAGGACACAACAGTGTACAGTCTATGACCAGTTCACTTTCCAGGGCCAACACGTGGCTGAGTACAGAGATCAATCAGGTCATATTGTGTGTTGTTGTTGGTGTCATTTGTACCCAACAGCCCAGTTGTCTTTAGTTTGTCAGCCCTAACAACATAATACATGAGGTAATAGACCACTGTACTCATCCATGTGTCTGCTCAAGTGAGTGTATAGGCATCTGTCCCCCACAAGCCACTTGTCTCCGGTGTATCATGAGTGCTGGTGTCTCACTAGTGTCTCTCATGTGAAGGTGGCCATCAAACATGTGACAGAGAATACATTTCCCTTTGGGTGCAGTCACAGAGAAATACTTTTTCTTGGTGATCAGTATAGGGAAAGGTGTGGAAGACATTGTGACGCGAAGGGTTAATTAGCTTGAACAGTGTAGATGAGCGTGATGCCTGCTGAAACCCGAACAACATGGAAAAGTTCACGATGTTGTTTTCAAGCTAGTTTCCCAACATTCCATAGATAAATTTATTCGCAGCTGCATGTGTAAGAAACAGGTTGTGTAGGAGACTCCGTCTCAACCTTGAGAACGAGAGTACAGGGAGAAGATGGAATGAAAACAATGGCTAGGGAATGGCAGAGCTGCCAAGAGACAAGTGCTGATAACATAGCTAGAAAATGCCAGAAAAGGATAGAATCCAAGCTTCAAGTTATTTAAGCACTGAAGTGAGGGTGAGGGAATTGAAGCTCGCAGATAGGGTTGTGAAAGCTGCCATCACCAGGCCCACAGCGCTGCCTCCCTGTTTGCTGTTCAGAGACTGTGACGCTTGAGAGGGAGAGAGGTCCAAGCGGGCGGTAAAGGGCTTCCCAGCATTTCGTGGACTAAGTTAAGTTTCACCCAGGGATGAGAGGCCTTGGTTTCTCTGCTCTATTATTATGATTTATAGTTTTCTTCGTAGTGTGAGCTTGGTGCAGTAATCGAAATACGCATTTTTGTATACAGTTAATCAAAGCTTATATCTGTCAATGAACTCTTTTCTCATATATATATATATATATATATATATATATATATATATATATATAGATTCTCTTTGTAGCGTGCTCATATATACAGGGAGTGCAGAATTATTAGGCAAGTTGTATTTTTGAGGATTAATTTTATTATTGAACAACAACCATGTTCTCAATGAACCCAAAAAACTCATTAATATCAAAGCTGAATATTTTTGGAAGTAGTTTTTAGTTTGTTTTTAGTTTTAGCTATGTTAGGGGGATATCTGTGTGTGCAGGTGACTATCACTGTGCATAATTATTAGGCAACTTAACAAAAAAAAATATATACCCATTTCAATTATTTATTATTACCAGTGAAACCAATATAACATCTCAACATTCACAAATATACATTTCTGACATTCAAAAACAAAACAAAAACAAATCAGTGACCAATATAGCCACCTTTCTTTGCATGGACACTCAAAAGCCTGCCATCCATGGATTCTGTCAGTGTTTTGATCTGTTCACCATCAACATTGCGTGCAGCAGCAACCACAGCCTCCCAGACACTGTTCAGAGAGGTGTACTGTTTTCCCTCCTTGTAAATCTCACATTTGATGATGGACCACAGGTTCTCAATGGGGTTCAGATCAGGTGAACAAGGAGGCCATGTCATTAGATTTCCTTCTTTTATACCCTTTCTTGCCAGCCACGCTGTGGAGTACTTGGACGCGTGTGATGGAGCAGTGTCCTGCATGAAAATCATGTTTTTCTTGAAGGATGCAGACTTCTTCCTGTACCACTGCTCGAAGAAGGTGTCTTCCAGGAACTGGCAGTAGGACTGGGAGTTGAGCTTGACTCCATCCTCAACCCGAAAAGGCCCCACAAGCTCATCTTTGATGATACCAGCCCAAACCAGTACTCCACCTCCACCTTGCTGGCGTCTGAGTCGGACTGGAGCTCTCTGCCCTTTACCAATCCAGCCACGGGCCCATCCATCTGGCCCATCAAGACTCACTCTCATTTCATCAGTCCATAAAACCTTAGAAAAATCAGTCTTGAGATATTTCTTGGCCCAGTCTTGACGTTTCAGCTTGTGTGTCTTGTTCAGTGGTGGTCGTCTTTCACCCTTTTTTACCTTGGCCATGTCTCTGAGTATTGCACACCTTGTGCTTTTGGGCACTCCAGTGATGTTGCAGCTCTGAAATATGGCCAAACTGGTGGCAAGTGGCATCGTGGCAGCTGCACGCTTGACTTTTCTCAGTTCATGGGCAGTTATTTTGCGCCTTGGTTTTTCCACACGCTTCTTGCGACCCTGTTGACTATTTTGAATGAAACGCTTGATTGTTCGATGATCACGCTTCAGAAGCTTTGCAATTTTAAGAGTGCTGCATCCCTCTGCAAGATATCTCACTATTTTTGACTTTTCTGAGCCTGTCAAGTCCTTCTTTTGACCCATTTTGCCAAAGGAAAGGAAGTTGCCTAATAATTATGCACACCTGATATAGGGTGTTGATGTCATTAGACCACACCCCTTCTCATTACAGAGATGCACATCACCTAATATGCTTAATTGGTAGTAGGCTTTCAAGCCTATACAGCTTGGAGTAAGACAACATGCATAAAGAGGATGATGTGGTCAAAATACTCATTTGCCTAATAATTCTGCACTCCCTGTAAATAGATGCTCTTTATTGCTATTTTTATTCTACTCCGTTGATGTGCCAAATGCATACATTTCCCTGAAATTCTAGTAAAGCTAAATTGTATTCATAATTGGTGTGTGGTCCTTCATTGAGCGCCTTATTGACTTATATCGAACAGATCAGGTGTCAATCAGTCACCTGGATAAGACACTTGGTATGACCCCTTGACATGAATTTGGTAACATCATTGTTGCCATCATTTTTTGTGTCTACAAATTAGCATGTGTACCTTTCACTTTTGCTGTATCATTTTCACTCCTGTTTCATGCATGGTCTACCTGTCTTCATGTGATGAAGTCTGATTCCTTCACGTGTGTGTTGTTAGACCTGACAACCTTAGGGTGGACACCCCTAACTTTTTGCCTGCCTCCCTCCACTTTTTGGACACTTTTTTTGCTGGTTTTTAGACTCTGCGCACTTTACCACTGCTAACCAGTGCTAAAGTGCATATGCTCTCTCCCTTTAAACATGGTAACATTGGATCATACCCAATTGGACTACTTAATTTACTTATAAATCCCTAGTAATGTGCACTGTATGTGCCCAGGGCCTGTAGATTAAATGCTACTAGTGGGCCTGCAGCACTGGTTGTGCCACCCACTTAAGTAGCCCCTTAACCTTGTCTCAGGCCTGCCATTGCAAGGCCTGTGTGTGCAGTTTCACTGCCATTTCGACCTAGCATTTAAAAGTACTTGCAAGCCTAAAACTCCCCTTTTCCTACATATGAGTCACCCCTAAGGTATGCCCTAAATAACCCCTAGAGCAGGGTGCAGTGTGGGTAAAAGACAGGACATGTACCTGTGTAGTTTACATATCCTGGTAGTGTAAAACTCCTAAATTTGTTTTTACACTACTGTGAGGCCTGCTCCCTTCATAGGCTAACATTGGGGCTGCCCTCATACATTATTGAAGTGGTAGCTGCTGATCTGAAAGGAGTAGGAAGGTCATATTTAGTATGGCCAGAATGGTAATACAATATCCTGCTGACTGGTGAAGTTTGATTTAATATTACTATTGTAGAAATGTCACTTTTAGAAAGTGAACATTTCTCTGCACTTAAATCTTTCTGTTCCTTACAATCCACGTCTGGCTGGGTTTAGTTGACAGCTCCTTGTGCATTCACTCAGACACACCCCAAACCAGGGTACTCAGCCTCACTTGCATATATCTGCATTTCGAATGGGTCTTCCTGGGCTGGGAGGGTGGTGGGCCTGCTCTCACACAGAGGACTGCCACACGCCCTACTGGGACCCTGGCAGACAGGATTGAACTAAAAGGGGGCCTGGTGCACTTCAAAGCCACTCTTTGAAGTCTCCCCCACTTCAAAGGCACATTTGGGTATAAAACAGGGCCTCTGCCCTACCACCTCAGACACTTCCTGGAGCAAAAACTTGTAACCAGAACCTGCATCCTGCCAAGAAGAGCTGCCTGGCTGCCCAAAGGACTCACCTGACTGCTTTCTCCGAAGGACTGCTGCCTTGCTGTTGCCCTGCTCCCTTGCTGTTCCCTGGCTGGGGTGAAGAAGTGATCTCCAAGGGCTTGGATAGAGCTTGCCTCCTGTTCCCTGAAGTCTCAGGATGAAAAAGACTTTGCTCTTGCAACTGGACTCCTTGTGCGGCGAAAAATTTGACGCACAGCTTGCTCCGCAGTGAAAAATTCACTGCACGCCGACCTGGGACAACGACGCTAGACTTCGCAAGCAAAAGATCAACGCAGTGGCTGCGGTGTGACTGGAACTTCGACGCACAGCCCACCAGATCGACGTACAGCCGACCTGGGACGCCGACGCCCGACACCCAGAGAGGATATCGATGCCGCGTCTGCCGTGAGGGAGAAATATCCCGCATTGCCCACCAGAGCGACGCAGAGCTTGCCAATAAGCCCAGAATTCCACGCACAGAGCCCGGGGCATCTGAAAACCCCGCAACCCAAAGAGGAGGCTATCCGCACGCTGGAAAACGACGCAACGTCTTTCCCGCGTGGAAAATAACGACGCAAGTCCGTGTGTGAAGGGCCGAAACCGACGCACACACCATTTTTCCATGCATCTCCTCCTCTGCGGCGCTTTGCGGACAGTTTTCACTAAAACCAGGTACTTTGTGCTTAAATGAGACTTTGTTTGCTTTTAAAAGACTTAAGGCACTTATATCACTTTTCAGTGATATCTTTACATTTTCTTATTACATATTTGATCGTTTTTGACCTGCAAATATCCAGATAAATATCATATATTTTTCTAAACAATGTGTGGCGTATTTTTGTGGTGTTATTGTATGATTTATTGCACAAATACTTTACACATTGCCTTTTAAGTTAAGCGTGACTGCTCAGTGCCAAGCTACCAGAGGGTGGGCACAGGATAATTTGGATTGTGTGTGACTTACCCTGACTAGAGTGAGGGTCCTTGCTTGGACCGGGGGTAACCTGACTGCCAACCAAAGACCCCATTTCTAACATTGGTGATCAGCGGTGAGGATAGGACTTGTATTTGTGCAGTGACATTCAGTAGCTAAGTATTCCACTACCTACCCACAGTTGAAGGTCAACTTGATTTTGTATCTGTTTTTGCAAATCCGATTTTCCTGACAATTATTGACTGAAATCCTCACTCAACATGTCTCAGGCTGGGTCTCAAGCAGGAGATTTTGACCGAACCCTGTTGGAGACATATACTGTCAAACAGCTGAAAGGGTTCTGCAGGGATATGGGAGTACCCACCCAAGGTGCCTCCAGAAAGGAGGAATTTCAAATGGCTCTGAGGGCCTGGGCAGAAGCCCATTCAGAGGAGGATGCTGAGGAGGAGGGTCCAGAGGAAGGCCCCTAAGAGGATTTCTTTCCATTAATGGATAATGTTACCACTGCAATTGTGCCCCCTGACAAACCAGGGAGCTGTGTCTCTGATCAAAGCCTGACCACAGAGGAAAGGGGAGAGGAGAGAAAGTTTTAATTGCAAAATTAAAAATTGAGGCTCAACAAGAGGAAAGTAGGGCAGAAAGAGAAGTCAAACAAATTGAAGCTGAAATAGCAGCCAAGCAGATTGAAGCTGCGAGAGCTTAAGCTGCAGCTGAGAGAGCCTTGGCTGAAAATAAACTTTTGTTGGCTCATGAACTGAGTCTCAAGGAGCTGGAGATCAAAACAAGACAGTCTGAGTCCAGCAGTGATGGTGGCAGCATACAGACAGGACCTGCTGGAGAAAAGAAGGTTCGTATACCCAAAAATGTGGTGCCCAGTTTTGTGGTGGGAGATGACATATATAAGTGGCTAGCTGCTTATGAAGTTGCACTAGAGGCTCAGGAGGTTCCTGAAGGGTAATGGGGTACAGCTATGTGGAGTTATGTGCCAATACTGGGGAGGGACACACTTCTCACACTGGATCCTAAGGATCGCAACACATACCCACTTCAGAAAGCCATCATACTTGCCAAGTTTGGGCTGACTCCTGAGGGATACCGTCAGAGGTTCAGGGACAGCACCAAACAATCCACACAAACATGGGTAGATTTCTTTGACTTCTCCAGTAAGGCACTGAATGGATGGGTGCGAGGCAGCAAAGTAGATGATTACAAAGAGTTATATGACTTGATTCTGAGAGAGCATATGCTCAGTGTTACTTTTACAGAGTTGCGCCAGCACTTGGTAGATAGTAAGCTGACTAATCCTAGGAAGCTTGCTGAGGAGGCGGACCTCTGGGTTAGCACCAAAGTGTCCTGAAGGGTATCTGAGGGGGACACCCACAAAGGTAGTCAGGGTTCCCAACAGAAGAAAGAGAGGGGAGATAAACTTACAGATAAGGAACTCTCAAAAGGCCCCCAAAATAATTCCGGGGGGGGGTGGCAACTATTTGTCTTCCAGATTTGGGCAAAAGACAGGGCATTTTGATAAATCATCAGGGAAATTCATCCCCAAATGCTTAGAGTGCTACCAGCATGGTCACTCTAAGGGCGACTCCCAGTGTTCCAAGAGAGCACCGTCCATTACCGGACAGACACCTGGGTTGACTAGTATAGCACTCGGGGGGAGACAGAGACAGATAGCTTTGGAGAGCATGTAGAGGTTTCCCTAGTATCCCTGGGAGAAAGACAAATGGTGGCCAAAGACCACATGCCACAAAATACTTCCAAGTATAGGCAGTGGGTCACCATTGACGGGCAAAGGGTGGAGGCTCTGCGTGACACAGGAGCCAGCATGACTTCTGTCAAGAGTCAGCTGGTGTCATCAGAGCAGATAGTCCCAAATACATTCCACCAGGTCATAGTCGCTAACAATTGTGAGAGTCACCTACCAGTGGCTCTGGTTCCCTTTGAGTGGGGGGGGAGTCTCTGGTACTCTGAAAGTAGCTGTGAGTCCTGCCATGCCTGTAGATTGTCTGTTAGGCAATGATCTTGAGCATACTGCCTGGAAAGAGGTAGAGCTCAGATCCCACCTGGAGATATTAGGTTTGCCTGAGTGGGTCTGCATGACCACACGGTCCATGGCTGCCCGGGAAGGGAGTCAAGGGCGTCTGGAGCCTGGAACAATGGCCCAGACAGCTGCAAGAGGAAGGGCAAGAGGTGCGGGAAACCCACCTCAAATATTCCCACGGTGGTGGATGGGCCCCTGAGGACGAGGAGGCCCCTGAGCCAACTGGGGAGTACATAGCTGACCTGGGTACCCTACCTGAACTTGCTGGCTGGCAAGTGGATGGTGGGCCAACCAGGGCAGAATTCTGCAAGGCGCAGAAGGAATGCCCCATCCTTGAGGGTCTGAGGTGACAGGCCACAGCCCAAGCAGCAGGTGACACCTCTGGCACTCACCATATTTACTGGGAGAATGATCTCATTTACAGTGAGCCTAAGGTTCCAGGTCCTGGGGCAGCCTGTGTGCTGGTGGTCCCCCAATGTTACCGGGCCTTCCAAATGGGTCTGGCTTACGACATCCCCCTGCCAGGACACCTCGGCCAAGACAAGACCTTTAACAGGCTTGTCACCCACTTCCATTGGCCCAGAATGAGGAGAGCCTCAGATAACTTCTGCAGAGCTTGCCCCTCCTGCCAGGCTAGTGGGAAGACAGGGAAACAGCTTAAGGCTCCCCTGCTCCCACTCCCCGTCGTTGGTACCCCCTTTGAAAGGGTGGGCATTGACATTGTTGGTCCCTTGGACCCCAAAACTTCCTTGGGTAACAGCTTTATCCTGGTTTTGGTGGACCATGCCACCCGCTATCCAGAGGCAATCCCTCTGAGAACAGTGACTGCACCGGTGGTGACCAGAGCCCTGTTGGGAATATTTACCCGTGTGGGATTCCCTCAGGAGGTTGTGTCTGACAGGGGCACAAACTTCATTTCTGCATACATGAAGTCCATGTGGGATGAGTGTGGGGTGACCTACCGGTGTACCACCCCTTATCATCCTCAATCCAATGAGCTTGTTGAGAGATTCAACAAGACACTGAAGGGCGTGATTAGTGGCCTGACCAAAGCCATGAGGCATAAGTGGGACGTCCTCTTACCATGCCTGTTGTTTGCTTACAGAGACGTGCCCCAGAAAGGGGTGAGGTTCAGCCCCTCTGAGCTTCTCTATGGTCACCCTGTCAGGGGACCTGTAATCATTGTTAAAGAGGGCTGGGAGAAAGCTCCCAAGACACCTCCCAGGATGTGGTCAGCTACATGCTGGCCCTCCGCAACCAAACCCAACGCTTCTGGAAGCAGGCCAAAGATAACCTTGAGGCCAGTCAAGAGGTGATGAAGGAGTGGTACGACTGGAAGGCCACTCTGGTTGAGTTCTCCCCTGGAGACAAGGTTTGGGTGATGGAGCCAGTAGAGCCTAGGGCTCTCCAGGACCGCTGGACTGGTGCCTTTAAAGTTAAGGAGCGAAAGGGGAGGCCACTTACCTAGTGGACCTCAAGACCCCTAGTTACCCCCTAAGGGTTCTCCATCACAACCGACTCAAACCTCACTTTGAGAGGTCTGAGGTCAGTATGCTCCTAGTCACAGATGAGGGCATGGAATAGGAGAGTGACATCCTCTCTGAAAAAGAAGGTGATGGGTCTGTGGGGGATGTCATCCTATCTGACTCCCTGACTCTAAACCAGAAAGGAGACTGCTATGAGCTGTTAGAACAGTTCTCTTCCCTGTTCTCCCTTATTCCTGGACTTACCCATTTATGTGTTCATGATATTGACACTGGAGACAGTCCCCCTGTAAAGAATTTTTTTTACAGATCATCGGATAAGGTCAAGGCCAGCATCAAGGAGGAGGTCTCCAATATGTTGACCTTAGGGGTTATTGAGAAATCCAGCAGTCCCTGGGCCAGCCCTGTGGTGATGGTCCCTAAAGCTGCTGCCCCCGGTGCCAAGCCAGAACTCCGGTTCTGCGTGGACTACCGGGATCTCAACTCAGTCACACGGACTGATGCTCACCCAATCGCCCGAGCTGATGAGCTCGTTGACAGACTAGGCCCTGCCAAGTTTCTGAGTATGTTTGATCTTACTTCAGGGTACTGGCAGATCGTCCTGATTGAGGGGGCTAAAGAGAGATTAGCATTTTCCGCACCTGATGGCCATTACCAGTTCCAAATGATGCCATTTGGATTGAAAAATGCCCCTGCCACCTTCCAACGGTTGGTTAACAGGGTCCTAGCTGGCAAGGATGCCTACTGTGCAGCCTACCTGGACGACCTATCTGTCTACAGTTCCAGCTGGGAGGAACACCTGCTCCACCTCAAGGAGGTGCTTCAGGCTCTGCGACAGGCAGGCCTGACCATCAAGGCTAGTAAGTGCCAGATTGGGCAGGGTTCCGTAGTGTACTTGGGATACCTAGTAGGTGGTGGCAAGGTGCAGCCACTTCAGGCCAAGATTTAAACTATCAAGGCCTGGCAACCACCTAGAACACAGACTGAGGTGAGAGCCTTCTTAGGCCTCACTGGATACTACTGCAGATTCGTCAAGGGCTATGGTACCATTGTGTCACCCTTGACAGAACTCACTTCCAAGAAACAGCCTAGGTTGGTGAATTGGACAGAGGCTTGTCAGAAAGCCTTTGATTCTCTGAAGGAAGCCATGTGCACGGCCCCCGTGCTCAAGGCCCCTGACTACTCCCAGGAATTTATTGTGCAGACAGACACTTCAGAGCACGGCATAGGGGCTGATCTAGCACAGCTAAATGAGGAGGGCTCAGACCAACCAGTGGCCTTTATTAGCAGAAGGCTATTACCACGGGAACCGAGGTGGAGTGCTATTGAGAGAGAAGCATTTGCCGTGGTCTGGGCACTGAAGAAGTTAAGACCCTACCTGTTTGGGACTCATTTCCGGGTCCAGACATACCACAGGCCCCTCAGATGGCTCATGCAGATGAGGGGTGAAAATCCAAAACTCTTGAGGTGGTGCATTTCCCTACAGGGAATGGACTTTATGGTGGAGCATCGCCCGGGGGTTGACCACGCCAATGCTGATGGTCTCTCCAGATACTTCCGACTTAGCAATGAAAGCTCCCAGGAGGTTGGGCAGCTCTCCCCACTTTCAGCTGGAGGGGACACATGTTAGACCTGACAGCCTTAGAGTGGCCCCCCCTATCTTTTTGCCTGCCTCCCTCCACTTTTTGGACACTGTTTTTGCTGGTTTTTAGACTCTGCGCACTTTACCACTGCTAACCAGTGCTAAAGTGCATATGCTCTCTCCCTTTAAACATGGTAACATTGGATCATACCCAATTGGACTATTTAATTTACTTATAAGTCCCTAGTAATGTGCACTGTATGTGCCCAGGGCCTGTAGATTAAATGCTACTAGTGGGCCTGCAGCACTGGTTGTGCCACCCAATTAAGTAGCCCCTTAACCTTGTCTCAGGCCTGCCATTGCAAGGACTGTGGTGGTCATTCCGAATGGAGCCGGCGGTGTTGCGGCCGTGCGACGGGTGCAGTTGCACCCGTCGCGCTTTTCACTGTCTGCTAAGCAGACAGTGAAAAGCCGTCCGGGGCCCTGTTAGGGGGCCCCTGCACTGCCCATGCCAGTGGCATGGGCAGTGCAGGGGCCCCCAGGGGCCCCAAGACACCCGTTCCCGCCAGCCTCTTCCTGGCGGTGACAACCGCCAGAAACAGGCTGGCGGGAAGGGGGTCAGAATCCCCATGGCAGCGCTGCTTGCAGCGCTGCCATGGCGGATTAGTCCAGACGGGGCAAAATCGTCAGGAAACCGCCGGCCCCGGTTTTCTGACCGCGGCTTTACCACCGCGGTCAGAATGGGCTAGGAAGCACCGCCAGCCTGTTGGCGGTGCTTCCGTCATTCGTGGCCCTGGCGGTCTTAGACCGCCAGGGTCAGAATGACCCCCTGTGTGTGCAGTTTCACTGCCATTTCGACTTAGCATTTAGAAGTACTTGCCAAGCCTAAAACTCCCCTTTTCCTACATATAAGTCACCCCTAAGGTGTGCCCTAGGTAACCCCTAGAGCAGGGTGCTGTGTGGGTAAAAGGCAGGACATGTACCTGTGTAGTTTACATGTCCTGGTAGTGTTAAACTCCTAAATTCGTTTTTACACTACTGTGAGGCCTGCTCCCTTCATAGGCTAACATTGGGGCTGCCCTCATACATTATTGAAGTGGTAGCTGCTGATCTGAAAGGAGTAGGAAGGTCATATTTAGTATGGCCAGAATGGTAATACAAAATCCTGCTGACTGGTGAAGTTGGATTTAATATTACTATTGTAGAAATGCCACTTTTAGAAAGTGAGCATTTCTCTGCACTTAAATCTTTCTGTGCGTTACAATCCATGTCTGGCTGGGTTTAGTTGACAGCTCCTTGTGCATTCACTCAGACACACCCAAAACACAGGGTACTCAGCCTCACTTGCATACATCTGCATTTTAAATGGGTCTTCCTGGGCTGGGAGGGTGGAGGACCTGCTCTCACACAAAGGACTGCCACACCCCCTACTAGGACCCTGGCAGACAGGATTGAACTGAAAGGGGACCTGGTGCACTTCTAAGCCACTCTTTGAAGTCTCCCCCACTTCAAAGGCACATTTGGGTATAAAACAGGGCCTCTGCCCTATCACCTCAGACACTTGCTGGAGAAGAAACTTGTAACCAGAACCTGTATCCTGCCAAGAAGAACGGCCTGGCTGCCCAAAGGACTCACCTGACTGCTTTCTCTGAAGGACTGCTACCTTGCTGTTGCCCTGCTGCCTTGCTGTTCCCTGGCTGTGGTAAAGAAGTGCTCTCCAAGGGCTTGGATAGAGCTTGCCTCCTGTTCCCTGAAGTCTCAGGACGAAAAAGACTTCTCTCTTGCAACTGGACTCCTTATGCGGCAAAAGATTTGACGCACAGCTTGCTCTGCGGTGAAAAATTCACTGCACGCCGTCCTGGGACGCCGACGCTCGACTTCGCCAGGTAAAGATCAACGCGGCGCCTGCAGTGCGACCGGAACTTCGACGCACGGCCCACCAGATCGACGCACAGCCACCCGACTCCCAGAGGTGAAATCGACGCTGCGCCTGCCGTGAGGGAGAAATTTCCCCGCATTGCCTACCGGAATGACGCAGAGCTTGCCAACAAGCCCAGAATTCCACGCACAGACCCCGGGGCATCTGAAAACCCTGCAACCGAAACCACAAGCAGGATGTCCAATCAAGCATCCAGAAGGTGCGGATGCCAAGACTGAAATCATTGCCAGGAAGTAATCTCTTTCTGATGGAACTCCTTTATGTGCCACAGAATCATTCTGTTGACTGTTCTACATACACTTTCCATTTTCCAGGATAGTAGGACATTGGATGTTTTGGACTTCAAATGTTGTGGCAGCCACTCCAATGACAATGCCCAACATGACTGATCCATTCACTGTTTGTGTTTGTTATTTCTCATTACTTTGCACCTCTAACTCAAGAACACCTGTAAAGAAACACAATGTTGTTTAGTGATTGTTTTCAGAATGTTTTGGGATGTACAATGTGAAAAGCATGTGCTGTTAATGAGGTACATGTAAGAATGTCAATGTAAGGAGGGACAGATCACAGGCTGGGTCAAGATGAGTATCATTACGAACACAAAAACCAAAGTAGCTTGTCACCCAAAAACTATTTATTTGCAATGTACAGCCTACATGCTGCAAATACGTCTGGGTGTAATAGCCAAGAATGACTGAACATTGATTTACTTTTAGAGGTACCCCAAAGCACTGTTCACCTGACCATAGGAAAAAGGGCTACATCAGACCTTCTACCATAGAACAGGCAAACAGATAGGTGGATATTGTCCCCAGATTGACCCTTATCCCAAACCAAAACCATGACTATCCAACTTGACATACCCCATGACACAGACAGAGTACACTATAAAGGTCCCTCCTCTGAGGTCCATCCTATTACAATGGTTAGCCATCCGCTGCTATGTCACACACCTATGTCAGGTTACTGTAATGGCACTGCCACTGTGGCTTGCAATGGGGAAACACATTGACAGCTTCATACAGGTCATATAGGAACATTTTCAACACAATGTGAAGGGAAAATGCAAGGATTGGCCACAAGGGCATGTCCCAAGGGCACATCACCATACACATGAGACCATTGGATAAATATACCAGGCCAAACAGGTAACTTGTCAAGCTCTGAAAACTCCCTTTAAACTTTCCAGGTATCCTGGGCATGGTACCCACACAAAACAAATTTATCATAAACAGTACCTGGATCCATGTTATGCCCCATTCACATGTCAGACTAGCCACTTCCACCTGCCAATAACACAAATAGGAAATGCCCACTTGAGGATGTCATGGGTATGAGACCTGGAAGGAAAAAGTCACATATACAGAGTTTAGGCAGGCAAAGGCATTCATTAAACACACACATCAGTTAAATTGTATGTAGTATCACTGACTGTGCAATATGACTGTACATATTAAAGGAGATGCTCAAGAGAGGGACATCTTCAAGTCTGATGTAGCCAGCAAACCTTTGCTCTACAATGCATTCCATAAAATGTCCTGTCTCACGGTAAGTAACATTCCTGTCACAACATATCAAAATCTGTACAGTACCCCATCTAGTCTGAGTAATCACAGAACATCAGGGACGTACACTCAGGTGAAGTACTAATTGATGAGATCTGCATGCTTGTCTCCACCTTCATCCTCATCACTGTCATCCTCACTTGACATTTCTGGATTCTCATCCCATGGCACTGCCAGCTGCCCCTCATCAGGAATGTATGGGATGTTCCTCCTCCGGGAAAGGTTGTGGAGCATGCAGCTGGCCACAGTGATGGAGAGCTCCATCTGTTTTGTCAACGCTGCGGACTCTCACCTTCAAAAGAACAAAAGCCCACTTCACAACATGGGATGCTTTCCCTTGTGTCTCGTTGAAGCTGACTTCCCCTGGCGTAGTTGGATTTCTCACTGGTGTCAACAACCAGGGACAATTTGGGTGCACAGATTCCCCTGTAAAGCAAGGCAACATGTGGGCAGCCACGAGAACAGAGAAAAGTCTCACTAACAGCAGACATGATACATACATACACAGATCACATATGTGGCTTACCATTCAGCCAGGCCCTCTCTGGGTACAGTTGTGTCATGAGCTGTGGAATAGCAGTGTCCCACATAATGAAGGCATCATGGACTGAACCCGGGTACCGAGCAAAATCTTGGGAAATGTATAGGTCCACCAAACATTCTACTTAGACATTGATAGAATGGAAGCTTTTCCTGTTCCGACAGACCTGTTCAGTGCCAAGCGGTGGAACCAAGGTTACATGGGTACAATCAAGGGCTCTAATAACATGTGGGATGTATGTCAAACCATAGAATTCTGTTTCACATGCACAAAATCCTCATGCTGAGGAAACTGGGTGTAGCAGTCTAGGTGTTTCAACAATGCTGAGAGGATATCCTTCAAGACCAAACTGCTCAGAGGCTGAGACATCTCAGCAGACATGGCTACTATATTTTGGAAGTACCTTTTGGCCAGGAAGTGCAACACTGACATGACTTGTACAAGGGGTGGTATGCTATTTGGATGACGGATGAGTGGCATCAGATCTGGCTCCAACTGACGACATAGATCCATGATTGTCTCCCTATCCAGGCAGTAGATCTGAATCACTAATCTGTCCTCCATGGTCTACAAGTCAGCAAGTGGACAGTACACAGGAGGATGTCTGATCCGTATCTGTGGGTCATACAACAAACAAGGCACTCAATGTGTCCCTTGCATTTGACATGTAACATGTGTGATGCATGATATTATATTTTGTGTGTGTCACTGTAAACAGTATGTGCAAACACAACAAGGCACTTCCCGGGACCTTAATGCCATTATAACTAACATATATGTAGCAATCATCCTTATGGACAGGAAGCTCATGGTCAGATGACTACCTGAGCTGCCTGCAATTGAATGCACATCCTCCTAGGTCACACATATGGGAGAGGGTGGTGGCTGGACCTACAAGAATGTTGTCACATTGACAACATATCGATATGGTTGGCAATAAGATTCACCTACATGACCTGACTGGGACACTACTTAATATCCCCCAGAACCTCAGTTATTTTATTAGTGACACATAAAAATATTTTGTGTAATTGCTTTACATTACAAACAAATGGCAGATACATGACCCACTCCACTGGACATTAGGAATCGTCCGTAACCACCGGCAGTAGGCGGATACTACCGCGACAGACACTGTCTCACTGTCTGCAGATAACATTGCTGCCTGTGGCACTCTTGGGCCAATAGCAGTGTCCGCTGATGGTGACGGTCATCTAAATGGTGGCCGTCACCACCATTTTCTGCAGAATCCCTCACAGAACTCCTGACACTGCCGCCAGCAAGACCTCCATGATCTGAGCTGTTGTGCACCACCTCTGGAAGCAATCATGCCATGTCAAACAGGTGACAGGGCCCCTGCCTTCTCACCAGAACAGCTGGAGAAGCTGGTGGAGGAGGTCCTATCCCTGTATGAACATCTCTACGGTGCACCAGAGGACCAGGTAAGGGCACCATGTGCACACTTACCATCTACCTCTACTTAGCTCAGCATTTTTCTTGCCTGTGTTTAAGGCCAGCTAGTCAGCTGGTGTCTAGAATGAAAAATTATGTGCTGTAAATGGGTATCTATGGTTGATTGAATGGGCAGGTATTCATGTCAAGTGCAAGATCTGAAGTTGAATGAAAATGTGGCGAGTGTGAATTGAGTGTTTCCTGGGCCAAGTTGAGTTGGATGCACATGGTTAGATGAGTTGCAATGACAGCCATCCCCAATTAATAATTCCAGAAAAAGGTCTGTAAAGTGTCACATGTGGCTCCATGGTAGCAGGAGGGTTGATGACATATCATGTGTGTGGGTTGAGTCCCATTTGTGTTTATACACTGTCTGCATATAAGCCTAGGGCCCCATTTGGCTATGCTGGACAGTTGCACTGAAGCCAGGTATTGACTCACTATGCCCCTCAGATCTGGTCATAGGCACACATTGTAAATTGGCTATGGACTACATAAGTAACTCTGTTGCACATGATTAGTAGGATATGGTATGATGCGTAGATCCGTCTGCCAAGCCTGCCAAGAATAGTGCTTGTGTATGTCTGCCCACTGGATAACTTGACATCTGTTTTGATATTGGGTCGCCTTTTGCACTGCAATTGTGACCCTGTGCCCACCTTCTAATTCCCTGGACAACATGTGATAGTGTAATTTCATGCCTCTCTGCCTATTTACAGCTTCTTAGGCCAATGCCCAGTCATCATCCTGGAGTGTGCATTGGGAACAGGCTCATCATATGTGTCTAATCTGCTCATTTCATTTTTTGTCACCCTGTGTTACATAGCCATTACAGCTCCCTTGATCACTCAGCCCTATTGTCTCTACCTTACAGCACTGATGAGTCCAGTTCATGCACCTCTATCTTCTGGCAATGCACATCTGCAAACAATATGCTGTTGTGCAAAGTGTCCTGATGATGGACTCTGTGTGTAATGGTATGAAGTTGAAAGTGTACAATGCTGGGCCAGGTAACTCCCTATAGTGTCACAATTTCTGTGCCCACACATGTGTGGTGAATGTAGCTACTGGTTGATGTAACACTGAAAAACTCCGCACCCTGAAGTAACATGTGCCTGCATCTGTTTCAGCACATGTACACACATGGGCAGGCTTGCCTCTATGTTTGCTCCACCTGTCACTCCCTTCAGTGTTGTCAATGCACAATGGGTCTGTGAATAGGCTTGTTGTTACATTTAATGACTTCCAGCAGCATGTTACATTGGGAGGTTGTGTATCTTTTTGTGCATTGTTTGCAGTGAACTGTAACTATCACTTGCCACTTTGTGGGATGTATTCCATCTTGCATCTAATTAATGTCAGGTGATTATGTTATGACTCACAAAAGCTACAGTATTGACAACTGGTCAGTTGAGTGCCTGAGCTGTGGGGTGTGTAGTGCACCCAGGTGGTGAGTGTTTGCATTCATGTTTCTGTGTACAATGACTGCTATGTGCCACAGGTGGACTGAAAGGTTTAGCCAGGATGTGCTAGGCTTGGTACATGGAGATATGTGATTCAGCCATTTTGTCAATAGACTTGTAGACATGATTTCTTGCCTTGTTTTTATGCCTCCATGCAGATCAATGTCCAATGGAGAGCCATCCCCAAGAAGGTGTGGACCCTGGGGGTCTACAGCTGGCAGAGCACCCACAGTCGGAAGAGATGGGAGGACCTGAGACACTGGGCCCGGAAGACCATAGAGGCCCAGTTGGTGATGTCCACCCAACGATGACGGGGTGCCCGTCAGATATTGACCCCCCTAATGGTCCACATTTTGGCGGTGGTCTTTCCAGACTTGGATGGGCATTTGAGGGCAGCACAACAGCCACAAGGGGGTAAATACATATATGTATGACATGCTTACCCCTTTGCCAAGTTATTTAGTGAGGGACAGACTGCTCCCCCTCACAATGTGGCATGTGTTATGTGTCACATATCTTCTGGCATCCAATTTCTTGAGAAAGGCCATGTGTCTCCATATGGTATGATCATCCTTTAGGAGTTGGGACCTAGTACTATACTAGGGTGTACCCTCAATATGATTGACCAGCAGTGAGCACATATGTCAGTGTGAGATGTCCAACTAAGTGTTGCAAAAACACGTCTGAATGTAACATGCACACAGGAACCACTCCAGACAAATTTTACATTCCAAAGGTGAGTAGGATGTAGGCCACTCTCCTCTCTCATGTGTCTGAAGATATGTGCAGGTTAACATCTTCAGCCCAGCGTAAATATATCTCCATTGTATGTTGTGTGCTTGTGCCTCACAGCATTCTGTGATTCATGGGTGTCCATCATACAAGTGGCATGACTTACAATTGCAAATGTAGTGGCAGGTGTAGCACGGAACTTCACCTTGGTATGTTTGGAATGTGTATTGTCATGGGCGATGTCCCATCATTGTATCCAACATGCCTTGTGCCTACATGTCGGCATCTTGTCTATTACCAAGATGGTACATATCTGTGTATGAGATGTAGGCATGTAGTAGCAAAATGCCAGAAATTCTTGTTTATGTGTGGGAAGGTGTCCCGTCCTGCACATAAACAATAATTTGAAAATTACACTTTAGTACTTCTGTGTGTGCTGCATTCTGCAGCACACACAGAAGTGCGAAATCGCCATTAAAGATTGTTTATATGAAAGAAGGGACAATTTCCGCACATATACAATCACACCCCTCAAAGCAGACATCCTTGCACAATGGTAAAAGGATGCCTGCGTTGGTGCCGGTAGCTAAATGTAGCACCAGCTCAGGGGACAACACAGGAGTGCACCATATTCAATTAAAGATGGTGCACACCTGATTTGTGAAAATGACGGAGCGTGGCACCTACAATTTTGGCGCAGCGTCGTGCTCCGTCATTTTCTTATAAATATGGACCTTAGTTTGGCTGCTGACTCCATGTGGTGTGCTGGATGTTGCACAAGTTTACTGTGGAATGGTCACACCTAGTTGTGGTATGTTTGGTGTATTAGGTAGATTTCTTCCATGCCATTGTTGTTATGTGACACCAGAAATTTATAATGTGTTTATTTTGGAATTCCAGATGGCATGCATATTTTTGTATTGGCACATGATAGTGGCACTTTGCTGTCACTTCATGTGTGTAGTCAGATGACATGATGGTATGTTTATGCCACTCTGATTTGTAATTGCACAGTCTTCATGCTGAAGTCATAACCTTACTTTTCATTTTTTTCTGGCAGAATCAGCACTGGCAGGGGAAGTAGACAGAGCCACGCCAAGTCCGGAAGCATCTGGCCATGGGAACTGAGGTCAAGAGACCACTGACAGTGAGGGACTCAGTGGCCAGGAGGGTAAAGAGGGTGCCACAGGGAAGACTGGATCAACACCTTCTGAGGTCTATCTCAGTGGGTCAGACAGCCATCGAGAATGCCATCCAGAGACTGGCAAGCCAGATCCAACAGAACAATGCATTCCTGGTGGGGATTCACAGTGCAATCTCTGGCCTGCAGAGATAATTTCAGGCTCTGGCCTCCACACTGACGGCAGCTAGTCACCTCTTGTTGACAGTTCCCCCCAACTTCCTCTTCCCTGTCTAAATCCCCCTTCCCTGACCCAGCCGAAGCACACAGGCAGGCATGCATCCACCTCAACATCCAAGGGAAGAGCAGACAAACATAAGCACCGCAAGACCCACTACCAGCATGCATACAAACAGCATACACTTGCACACAAGGCAAGAGTCACAACTTGCCCTCACACCCCTACCACCTCTAGCATCACAGATACAACTCTTAGCACACCTGCAGACACCACACCCAACATTCACTGATCCAGCCACAAAACCTATCCTACCTTCAGACAGCACCCCGCAGGCCCTCATACATCCACCCCAGTAACCACACCTGCCGACACCACAACCACTGACAAGGCTACATGCAGCACATCCACCATGCCTGCAGTCACCACCCCAACAGACAGCCACCCACCATGGCATCCCCCAGCACCTCCATCACCCTCAGCCAAAGACACATAAATGCCCTCACTCACCCACCCAACAGACACCCATCACACACAAGCACCCCTCTCACAAACACGGACCCAAGACATCAACAGCTCAACACCAGGCAACCACTCCCTCACCCTTCACAACCAAATCCCCCTCTGATGACTGCCCCTGTGTGGCTAAAAAAGTGTTCCTTTCTAACCTTGACCTTTTCCCTTCCTTTCCCTCCTGTGACACCCCACAAGATTTGTTTCTCTTCCCAAGGCAGTCCCTTCTACTCCCAAGGCCTCCCCTACCTCCCTACCCACACCCATGTCCTTCCCCTACCAAGAAGAGGTCCACCCCTCCCAAAAAAGATGCCCCTACCTGTGGAGGTTACATGGTAGTCAGGAGTCAAGTTGGGGCACCATTTTGTGTGTTTAGTGAAAGAATTATGAATTATCAACTTGCCAATGTCCTTGGACTTTCGTATTTTTGGAACAGACAATACATTATAGCCAACCAGTTGTTGATTTTTGGTTTACATCTTTTTCCTGCATTTCCTTTGCTAGGTTTGAGTTGTTCCTGGCTGATATTAGTTGTGTGCCAGCATTTTGTTGTGTGTGCTGCTTGCTGCTTCATGTGTTGCTTGAGCAGTATTTGAGGTTTTGTGCAGTGCTGTTGCCCCCCGGGATAGGGTGTGTGGTGTGTGATGTATGATAGGTATGTGTATGTAGCTGACATGCTGGTGTCATGGTATTGTGTTGTGTTTGTGATGATGTGTGTTTGTTGTAGTGGTGTGCAATGTGGTCCTGTATGATGTATGCCTTGTTCCCTGATGTGGCTATTGTGTACATGTGGTGTGTGGTCTGAAATTTGTCAGTGCATACATAGTGTGTTGAGTTGTGCAAGTGTGCTTGGCTTTTGTGCAGATGGGACTATTTGGGTGTGTCCCCCTCAGAACTATTTGGTTTTCTTGTATGGTGTTTGGAGTACTGTATACTTTTTAGCCTCACCCTTAACCCATATGTGGGCCTGTGCATTACATTTGTTGTTGGTATTGGTTGTCCATGAGATCTGAATGGGGCCTGTTTGTGTGGGCATGTGTTTGTGGTCCTTGTTTCTCATGAGATGTGTCCCAGTGCAGCCTCCTTCCATGTATGGTTTTGCTACTCCCATCGCTGCTGTGCTGTTTGTTGTGATGTTTTGCTTTGTGTTGTCTATTTGTGTCTGCAATTATTGTGCATGGCATAATAGGTTCAATGTACTGTGTGTGAGTGTGATGTGTGTGTCGTTTGCTGGGTTGCATAATAGTGTTGTCGTGTGTATTCAATTACGCATGGATGTACATTTGTGGTCTATTTGTGTCCGGTCCCTGACCAGTGTTGGGTGTGGGTGTGCGACATGCTATTGTAGTTGTCAGTTGTTATGTTGTTGTTGAGTGTTTGTACTGTATGTGTTTGTATGTTGAATGGGAATCTGTGCACCTGGGCCTGTGCTGTGTTGGCATGCATAAATGTGTGGTATTAAAGTGTGGTGTATGTGTGCTAGCTGAAGTGTGTGTATGTGCGGCTGTCCTTGAGGTAGTGTGTGAGTCTGTGTGTCACTGTGCTATTACTTGTGTGTGCGGCCCTTTGCACCCCCCCTATGGTAGGTTATGTAACTGTACAAATGTATACATTTCACACATGTTACAGATGAGTATGTGTATTTACAGTATTGTCATCCTTGTCAGTGATGATTCTGTTGTCTTTCGGTGAGCAGGAGCAGTGGATAATGTCTATTTCTGGTTCCATGGTGGCTCTGAACGTGTAAGGCTTTCTGGAGGTGAGTGTCTCTTTTTATACTGTTTGTTTCAGCCTGGTTTGCCATGATGGTTAGACCGCAGTCATCACATTGGTGATATGCTACCTCCTAATAGGCCTGGCAGAAACATGGTCTTCGATGGACTGTTTGTGCCTCCAGACTACCGCTGCGGTCTGTCCTGCCTGGAGATGCCATCAGACTGCTGGCAGCCTTCTGTGTACACCGCCAAATTTGACAGTCCGCTGCGCCAGTCTATTGGCTGTCGGAGCGCCACTGCAAACATGGTGGTCATGGGACCGCAAAACTCATAATGAGTCACCAGGGCTACCATTAACTAGTTCTACACACACCTCCCTTACCCCCAGAACCCATTAGAAAACCTTAACAAAAAGTTTTGATTTATCAAATGAGCAGCAGCACCTTACTGCAGCTCACTCCCAGGAAACCATTGAAAAAATAAACAAATGGACTATAAAAGTAATGTTAGGTGTAAAAAAATGGCAGCTAAATACAAACAAAAAAGATTATCTAACTATGGAAAACAATTAGACTTTGAATAAAAATGATGAAAAAATGTCTAAAAATGTTTTGAAACTTTACAAAATGTAAAACATCAATAAATGTTAAATGAAAACACTAAACGGGTATATAAAGTATAAAAACCAAACATTAAATAATATTGCAATATTTGCAGTATGCTTTGTACACGTGTATATCTTTAAAAATATGAATCTACTATACTTGAAAAATAATGTAAAAAAAGTATATATACTACACACCATATCACAATAACATAAACTAATAAAATGACTAAACATAATAAATTATTTATAATACCAATTCATAATTATAAATATATTTATATATAATAATATAGTCATTCTGAACTAGATAGATACATGCTTTTATGTACTAAACAAATACCTAAATAAGCATGATACAAACAAGTTATTTTGTAAACATTCAAAATAAAAATGTAGTTTGGTTTCTAGAGAGTGATTTAATATTACACCAAAAACATCTATAACATAAACATGCATTTCATTTTATTTACATGAATAAATACAACACAATAAAGTAAACATAAAAAATAACATTAGAATAAATTATAGCAAAGTTCTATTTCCAAATTACAACTTATACAAATAATTTCAATAAAATGATTTACAAAACAAAAAAATATTACATATTGCAACCTCTAAATAATAAATGTTATTATATTGTTTTATTTCACAATTAAAATTATATATAAATTAAAAAATAAAAGTAATTTTTTCTAAATAAATACATCCAATTAAAAATTGCATTTGTAAAACATAAAGACATAAAATTAATAATGCATATTTAAAATATATATTATTATGGAAAACAATAAATAAAATATAATATTGAAAAAATAGAAAAAATTGCTGACATTATTAAATGTATTATAAATAAATAGACATCAGTTATGACAATTATAACAAATAATTAAATAGTACACATTTTTATAACAAATAAATAATTATTTATAATAAGTAAATTAAACAATTGTCCAATTGAAATTTTAATTTTTAAAAAGCAAAGATTATTAGCTAATTACACAGTGCCTAATTAAGACATTGGCTGCCCTACCATGGGACCCCAAATTCTGCGGAGAGGATACCACTGCAATGCCAGCAGTGTTCCCCCAGTTGTATTACAAAGTTCCGGCACAGCTGATTGGTGGGAACATTGTATTACGACATTCCTGCCAGGCTTACTGGTGGAAACAGTGCTACAGCATTGGTCTACCGCAGCACAACAAGACCATCGGAATGTGCACTGTCTACAAAGCAGACAGTATACATTCTAATGGTGCTGGACGGGGGCCCCCCAGCACATGCTTTACACCAGCCTTTCTATGGTGTGGTGACCGTCATGAAAAGGCTGTCAGAAAGCTGAGTTTTAATCAGAACAGTGGTGTGGAGTTCAGTGCCGCTTTTGCTGAGCACAACTCAGACCGCCATCAGCCCATTGGAAACAATGTTCCTGGCAGGGACAGCGGTCTTTAGGCAGTCCCACCCGCCAGGGTCACAATGTGGCAGTGCAACCACATAGAGTGCGGCTGTCCCACCACCACTACAAGTGTAGAGTTAAGACTGCCACACTCAAAATTAGGCCCATTGTAATTTATTTAAAAAACATAAGTATACAAACATATTTTATTCACACATTCTAACAATCTCTCCACCGTTTTCCCCTATACATCGAACATCCTGTTTCTATGATATAATACCATGTATGTTATTTAACAAATCATTAAAAATAATAATTAAAAAATATTAATATTTTTGTTAAAATAACCACAAAAATTTACAATAAATATTAAAATTCAAATTAACATACAACACAAATAAAATGGTCTAAAAAAATAAATAACCCTTAACTACGATATTATATACAACAATAATCTTTCAACGCAATATGTTTACAGCAATATTAAAAAGAATATTTAAAACAATATTCTTACCTACGATATTTCTATCCACAAAACATTTGGCATCATGATATCCTTGACATGATATTTATGTATCACATTATTTGTGATTCAATATTTTTTTCAAACACAACCACAACAGGATTAAGGATAGGTGGAACTCACAGTGTTTCACTCTGTGGAATTCTGTGGAGTTCTGCCAACAGCCAGAAATGTGCATGTTATCCTGCTAGCACTGAAGTGTAGCCCGTGTAGCACAAGCAGCACTGACAAATTGGTATGAACTACACCTTGCAGTGCTCAAGAGCAAGTGTTAGGAGAAAGTTGGAGACTTTGGAGAATCTCCAAAGAAGGAACAATCTGAGGTTTCTAAAAGTTCCAGAAGGGACTGAGGGTAGTGACTTGAAAGGCCGTGTGGTTGGTCTGATTAAACAAGTATTACAGTTAGAGGAGGCAGAGGTTGACATTATGAAGGGTATACAAAGAGTGCACAAGACCCCTTTAAAATTTCATCAAATAGAGTGACTCCGAGGAAAATTCAGGTTTGTTTCCACACATACACAATTAAAGTAAAAATATTGATAGCAGCATTCAAAAAGAAAGTAATTACGGCAGAAGGAGTTTCCTTTGAAAACAGGTCAGATCTTTCAAGTACAACTTTAAGTAGGAAGTGGGAGCTTGGCAAGACAATCAACGTCCTCAGGAGATTAGGCGCTACGGCCCAGTTAAAATTCCCAGTTAAAGAGGCAAGAGAGGTTGATGACCTGATAAAAACGTTAGAAGAAGCCAGTTAAATTGGGGTTTTTTGTTTTCTGCTTTAGTCCGTCTTCCCCTCCATATTTGCTCAGTTGATGTTTTTTGCTTCTATGTAGATAGTTTTAAAGTCCCAGCGGGCCCACCTGAGGTGTTATGCCTAGAGGAAGAAGTTTGGGGGGTTCCCCCATGGGGCATTGAGGGGTAGGAAGAGGTAAAGAGAGGCAGGAAAGGGAAGAGGGCACAGGGTTGGGAGGCAGGGGGGAAAAAAGGAAAAAAAAATGTCCTCAAAGTGATGATAGTTAGGGGAAGCTTAATGGGGAAAACAGCTCTTACATTAATAGGGGGTGGATGGTGGGGCAAAAGGAATTGAGGCTGCTAACTTGGAATGTGAATGGTTTACGAGGGTGAATAGACAAAGGAAGTTGCTGCAATACTTGAAAGATGTTAGAGCAGATGTAGTAATGTTGCAAGAGACCCACCTCTCTAGACAGGAGAGTTTTGAGCTGTTCAGGGCATGTAGACTGGTGCAACATATAATATGCTCTGACCAGATGGGAGGCAGCAAGGGGGTTGTAGTTCATATCCAAAATCATCATAATATTTCCCTTCAGGAAGGACCAGTAGATAGAACTGGAATGTGGGTCATAGGCAGACTGGTTGCATTCAATAGGGCATTCACGGTGGTGAGTTACTACAGGCCCAAAAGGGATGATACTGCACCATTAGTGGAATTATTCCAGCACTTATTGTTTACGTCAGATCCCATAATTTGGATGGGGCATTTTAATGTGGTATTAAATTATGATTTAGATAGGTCATCAGGGAGCAGATCCAGAATTAATGGGAAAATGTGACGCCAGGTACTGTTTATAATGTCTCAGTTGGGATTATATGATATATGGAGAGAAAGGATGGGGTTAACTAGGTTTTACACATTTTACAACAAAAAATACAGACATCAATCCAAGAATGATTATATTCTAATATACAGGAACCTGGCACAAAGTGTGAAAGAGATAACTCATATGGGAGCTCATTTATCCGATCACTCCGCCATCTGGGTGAATATTGGTCTAATAGGGTATAGGGATCAGGGTAGGTGGACGCTCAATAGAACCTTGTTGTTAGATGAGGTGGTGGTTGCAGAATTACAAGCTGAGGTAAAGTACTTCTTCATCCTGAACGTTGCCTCTACCTCTCCGGCGATGGTATGGGACTCCTTTAAGGTGTTTTTAAGTGGGAGACTTATAAGAATGGCCTCATTCAAGAGGTGATTGTATAAGTTAGAAAAACAGATACAACAAATAGAGGCAAAATTTACATAGGTTGGGCTTAAGGAAGAAGAAGTGAATCACTTGTATAGGGTAGATCGAAGGTTGCGATCTGAATTGAATGCTGTGATTGAGAATAGGATTAAGAATAGATGTGAGTCAAATAGACTGGAGAATTGTGGTAAATTGTTGGCATGAAAATTAAAAGCTAACAGAGAAAGGAATAGGGTGGTAGAGCTACGTGATCCGGTATCAAAAAGTGTGAAGAAGGGTAACGAGGAGGTAGGAAAGGTATTCTGAGTCTTTTTTTCAAAATTATATGCGGAAGATCTAGAGGTACCCCTAGGAGCGGTAAAGACTTGGTTAGAAGAGTGAGGCCTGGACTCCTTGAGTGACGAAGATTGTAGCGGCCTTAACAAGCAAGTTGGGTTGGAGGAATGGGATTGGGTTTTAAAAGCAGGGAAGGATGGGAAGGCTCCAGGCCCAAACCTTTTCCCATTGGAAGTATATAAGGCTCTGGGAAGTAGTGTAAATAACTTTATTGTGGGGCTCTGCAATGACATCCTATAAGGTAGAAGTATGATGCGTCCATCCTGGAAGGAAGCAAGTATTACAGTGATTTTGAAGCCTGGGAAAGACCCAAGATCCTGTGACTTATACAGAACAATCTCCTTATTAAATAGTGACTACAAACTTTTTGCAAAGATCATGGCACACAGATTAAGTGGGGTTCTAAGTAAGCTTATTCATATAGATCAAAAGGGCTTTATGAAGGTAGATTGATGCAGGATTTGATGCATACTCTGATTGGCTCTAACGATTTGGCCACTACGTGTCAGGATCCGATGGCAGTAATAATTGTGGATGCTACTAAAGCATTTGATATGGTTCATTGGGTTTATTTAAAAGCAGTCTGTGAGTTTCTTAATTGGGATAGAAATCTTTTCGAGTTGCTGCAGAAAATTTACCAAGATCCTGTTGCAAGAGTCTTGGTTAATGGTGTGTTAACTCACCCATTTAAAATTCAAAGAGGAACAAGACAAAGATGCCCGTTGTCCCCGTTACTTTTTAATATTTATAGAGAGCCTCTGGCATGTAAGCTTAGGAAAGACCAGGGTATATTCCTGTTTCAGTGTAGGAATTGGAGTAAAAGGATCTCCCTATATGCCGATGGCTTGTTAGTTTACACAGCAGACTTGGGTCAAGCATCAACAGCACTGGAAGAACTCACAAAGGAGTTTGGGAGAATCATTGGGTTTTCAGTTAACAGCGAAAAATCTGAAGTTATGGTATGGAATATGCAGGCGGATGGGATTCCTGTTAAGAAAGAGGTGAAATATTTAGGGATCACTATAACACAATATATAACCAGAAGTGCTGAAATTAATTTCAAGAAGCTTTTGAAAGAGTCCACCCAGCTAATGAAGAAATGGGATAGTCTCCCTCTTATTAGGACGGATTAACTTAGTCAAGATGGTGATTCTGCCTGAGTATCTATTTATTTTTAATGTAATCCCTTTGTGCTTTAGAAATGAATGGTTGAGTAAACATCAAGAAGAAATTAGCAGCTTTGTTTGGGCCTTAAAGGGGGTCCACATTGCGTGGAAAAAGTTGAGATGAAGGCGAAAGAAAGGTAGGCTGGCCTTTCCAGATATACAGTATTATGCATGTGCCTTCTTTTGAAGAATTCAAGGGAGTTAATTAAGGAGCCCGGGGAGTCTGGTAAAACAAAAATCTATGATGAAAATAAACAATGTGTCCCAGAAAAGTTTTTTTATATAAATTTGGTAATCCTAAATTTTTCACAAAAATAAAATGAAAAATGCTTTCGGACTCGGTAAAAATCTGGTGGAGTGTGAGGAAAGCCACTAATTTACCATACTACAGCAAGTATGCGCCAATATGGAATTCTCCAGGCTCCCCTGAATGGACGTGAGATAAGTTGGCTCTTCCGTAGAGAGAGACAGCCTTCTTGGATTGGGGGCACTTACTTAAGGATGGGGGTCTGGTTACTTTTGAGTCCCTAAGTAGGGAAATAAGGGGCAATCTCTCAAGGTTTAAAAACCTTAAAATAACCAACTGGCTGCAACATGTAAAAGAGAAGGTAGAGGTCTCAAATGATCTGGAGGAATTTCTACACCTAAGCTCCCCCTCAAGAAAGGAGGTCACAAAATTGTAGTGGCTGTTGGTAGAGGTTGTGGATGGAGAGTTCACCCTTCCGGAGGAGACCTGGAGAGATGACTTGCCAGGACAGTGAATAAGAGACCATTGGCAAGTATCTAACACTCTTCTATACGATACAGTTTGGGCTGCATCTTTAAGAAGGAATCATCTGTTTTCAATTATTTGGGCCTACTGGACTCCGGCTAAGTTATCCAAGATGGAGCATGGCACTACAACAGCGTGTAAGAAGTGCAGACTGCCTAAGGCAGATGACCTGCATACGTTTTTGAGGGGCGCCCTGATTACCTGTTTCTGGAAGGAGGTGGAGGAGGTAATAGAGGGAGTTTTCTCTATGGATTATCAGGTAAGCCCCTCTCTAGTGATTTTTGGATAGTGGCAAAATCAGAACCAGCTGACAACTAACAGGGACTCTGCAAAATTACTCTTTTATAATATTCTGTTGGCCAGACGTGAAATCTTTAAGAAATGGGTGAGCCTTTGCCCCCTGAAATTTCAGGAATGGAGGAAGCACTTCTAGATAATTTAAATATGGATGGTAAGGGAACCAGGGCACAACAATTCTGTGCCCCTTTTAGAGGGAGGCTGGCTAGAACTGAATACGAGGTAATTGGTATTTGTCAAGAAAGCACGGTTTTGTCCTATGATTATACTGCTTACTGGCTCTTAAGGCTATCTCTGTGGTCTCAAAGCAGCTCACGATCATAACCAGAAACAGGACACTCCCGCTGCAGAATGGTATCGAGTGGAAGGTGGTCTCCCTGTAGTCGAAGGACTTCCCACTTTTTGAGTTAGATTGTGATGGTAAATGAGGACAAAAAAGAAAGAGCTCGCTGCCAATCGATTTGATTTTGCTGCTGCACGAGTGGAAAATCTTCTTGAACAACAGCAAATTAACTTGAGAAGCAGCCCTCTGAGTGCAACCACTGATCTACTGTGACCATCTGAATTAGAAAATGGCACTAGGGGATCCAAATCTCACTTGTGCTAGCATTTCTTGAGCCTCGCAGGAAATAAATCCAACACGCGGCCATTGGTGGAATTTGGTCGAAACGCCTCAAAATAACATTAAGTCAGAGTCACCAAATTTCATCAATTCCGCAGGTGAAATTAAACATTTTGCCCACTTCTAAACAGTTGTGCACTCCCTGGAATGTGATGACATTTCTAGATGCATTGTATCAAATCTATCAAAATACAGCACAGGCCACTCTTCAAAAGTTCATGTCCTTCACTGAGGAACTATGACAAACCAGATGGATCTACCCATTTGGGTTAACTTTTGAATGGAATGGAATGGGAAGGAGCGTCAGGTTGCAAGGAACATAGAAGAAACACAGTTGTTGAATCTGGAACAAATGAACAAGAAGGCCCCACAAGGTAGCATCAAGGTCAACCCCACAGCAGAATAAATGAATAGATGGACAACGATTTGCAGACTCTAAGACCACATAGGTGATACTGAAACAATCACAGGAATAAAAATGATAATGGAGTAAGCCTTTAGTATGGGTATCTGGCAATAAAGACAAACTGAACAGGAAAACGAGAAGAAGGTATAGGACAGTGAGGAAGGAAAAGGAAGAGGGCTGGAGAAAGAGAATATAACTTCGAAGGAGTGTGGCTGACTTTGACAAGATAATGTGTGAAGAGCATGGGCAATCAAGGGAAACTGGCAAGACTGGAGAGGAATCTGGTAGTCAGATGGTATTGCAAAGGGCAAGGGGAGAGGAGAAAGAGGAGATTAATTCCTGGAATCAAATACTTCATGCACTCATGTTGTTACTAGACCCATGGCTATTCTGAAGGGACCTGAGCCATGGTTTCAGTCTTTGACAGCTCATTCAGTTCTAAAGCCATAGGTACTTGGGAGCACTTTGAACACTTTGAGCCATCATTGGTCACCATCTTAGGTTTTAGGACATTTTTGGTGGTTTATTGTGTTGTGTTAGGGAAGGCAGGGAAGAGGGACACAAATGTGAGGATCAAACAAGGGTCATCATAGATAGCAGCATTAGGATACTTCACAGATATGGGTACAATGAGGGACAAGTGAAAAGAAATAGCCTACTGGTACAAATGGAGGAGTAATACAGAAACTACTGCCTAAACAATGTTAGTCTCTCCAATGTGAAGGGAATAAACGCTCCAGTAAAAAGGAGTACAGTTTGGAATTATCTAGTGGTTTTCCAACCTTAAATTATTCATCTTCAAGAGACACACACACCATAGAAGGACAGACCAATACAGGATTAGACTTAGAGCTTTCCCAAATTCTTACACTGTCTCTGTCGGATACAAATATAATTGGGTAGCAATATTCATGAAAAGATGCTTTCTTTTTATATTGGTGGATAAACAGAAACATAAAACGGATTGTTTTCTAATATTTAAAGGTTGGCTTTGCAACAAGGTCATCATAATAGCAACCATATATACCCAAAAACAGTGCAAGGTAGCTTTACACAAATCTTTTTAGATCTCTTAGCACAATTTATTTATAAAAGAGTATTTTGTCCTCACAGGGAACTTTAAGGTGGCATAAGACCTCCAGAGAGAGATCTAACTAGGAACCAGGCTATCAAGGGCTTTCTTGAGGACCTTCAAAAGGGATCTTTGGGTAATGATGTTGAGGGATGTCTGGAGGGAAAACAACATTAGGCATCAAGAGTAAACCTACTATTCATACGTACACGGATCCTATTCCCAAATTAATATTGTGCTGCTAGTGACACTTTGGCCTCCGGAATAGCTTCAATGTATATACAGACGCTAAGAAATCAGGTTAGTGGTTGAAGGGGTGGAAGCCCTACTCAGGCAACACCCACAATCCTTGTCAGGATGAATCACAAAAGTCACTAAATTACCCTGTGGTAGCTTGTCACAAAAGCAGTTAAGATTACTTAGAGGCAAAGTTTAATTTATTTATACAGCACACAAACAGTAATAAAGTGAAAATTCAACACAAAAGATCCCTAACCAATTTAAAAACTATTGCAAATTTTAATAAATAAAATGATACCAGAATGACAAGATTCCAATCAGTAGAACTGGAGATATTTAATTTGTAAGGTTTAGATACAAATTGTACCAAGAAGCAGAAAACACTTAGGGGCATATTTATACTCCGTTTGCGCCGGAATTGCGTCGTTTTTTTAGACGCAATTTCGACACAAAACTAACTCCATATTTATACTTTGGCGTTAGACGCGTCTAGCGCCAAAGTCCATGGAGTTTGCGTCATTTTTTAGCGTGGACACCTACTTTGCGTTAATGAGATGCAAGGTAGGCGTTCCCGTCTAAAAAATTGACTCCGAGGCATGTGCGCCATATTTACACTCCCGGGCAAAATTCACGCCCGGGAGTGGGCGGGTAAAAAAAAATGGCGTACGCCCGCTTTTGCGCCGTTTTTTAGCACCTGGAAAAGGCAGGCGTTAAGGGACCTGTGGGCTCTGAAGGAGCCCAGAGGTGCCCTCCCATGCCCCCAGGGACACCCCCTGTCACCCTTGCCCACCCCAGGAGGACACCCAAGGCTGGAGGGACCCATCCCAGGGACATTAAGGTAAGTTCAGGTAAGTCATTTTTCAAATTTATTTTTTGTAGCATAGGGGGGCCTGATTTGTGCCCCCCTACATGCCACTATGCCCAATGACATAGCCATTGGGCAAGGGGGCATGACTCCTGTCTTTGCTAAGGCAGGAGTCATTTCTATGGGGGTTGGGAGTCGTAAAAAATGGCGCAAATCGGGTTGAGGCGAAAAATTTGCCTCAGCCTGACTTGCCCCATTTTTTGGCACCCAAGCTCCATATCCCCCTACGCCGGCGCTGCCTGGTGTACGTCGTTTTTTTCCACACACACCAGGCAGCGCCGGCGGCTAACGCCGGCTAACGTAATTGATTAAATACGGCGCCCGCATGGCGCTTCAGAATGGCGTTAGCCGGCGCTCATTTTTTTGACGCAAAACTGCGTTAGCGCAGTTTTGCGTCAAAAAGTATAAATATGGCCCTAAGGCCCTCACTATGACAATGGCAGTAAATCCCATTTACCACCATGCCGACTGCCGCCAACATAACGCCGCCGCGGTGGATAACCACCAAGCATATTATGACACACACATACCAATCCGTCACTATACAGCCACACACACAAGTCCGCCAGCCCAAAGGTGAGTGATAAACTGGTGGTATCCAAACCCACACAGTTACACCAACAGAGCTACGCCCACAGCATTATGACCCATGAATCACCGCGTCGGACATTCAATGGCAGAAAACCATTGGCGGTACATACAGCCACTCTCATAATACACACACACTAACAAAACCGCACCACATTGGACTATTCAAACTACACACACCTGACACTCATACAAACTCCACACCCACACACTCACATCACTATAAAACACCCACCCACACTACCCACAACCCTTTACGACTAGAAAGAATTGCCACCAGAGAGAGACAGCAAGAGCACACACACAACCAGAACCACATAACATCATCCCCTATATACCATCCACACACCTTACATCACACACCCCAACACATCACCCCACACACCCTCACACGTACCATCACACTACACCCATGTCACCCCAAAGACACCCCAGATTCTCTGATGAGGAACTGAGGGCCATGGTGGAGGAAATCATCAGGGTACAGCCACAGCTATTCGGAGCACAGGTGCAGCAGACATCCATTGCAAGGAAGATAGAGCTATGCAGAGAATTGTGGACAGGGTCAACGCTGTGGGACAGCACCTCAGAACAAGGGACAACATCAGGAAGAAGTGGAACGACCTACAGGGGTGGTACATTCAACAGCAGCAAGACACCAACCAGCTGTACAGAGGACTGGCAGTGGACCCCCACCTCCTCCCCTACAACATGGGAGGAGCAAGTTTTGGCAATCATGCATCCTGAGGGCCTGGCAGGAGTAGGAGGGGGACTGGACTCTGGTAAATCAAATCTCTATTAGTATCACCCCCCTACCTGCATGCCATCACAAACCCCCACCCTTACCCTCACTCCCATCACTTTACCACCTCCCACATACCGCACCATCACAACCCACTAATCCCAATACCAAGCCCTGCATGTAACACCAATGCATGGACACCACTCACAGACCTGCATGGACACCTATAACCACTGCATGCACACTGGAGAGAATCACCTAGCCCACCAAATAGCTACTCACTCAAAGGCAAATCTGCCAGGACAACAACAGCCATAGAGGCCAACACACCCATGCACAAAATGTCACACGTAGAAACAATAACACTGCATTCACATCCCCACAGGTCCCCCAGCCAATGTCATCGGAGAAGAGGTGCCAGCAACATCCAGTCCCCCCCAGAAGAGGCCCACAGTCATGACAGCAGCTCTGCTCGCCTGGATCTGGATGACTAACATGGGCCATCAGGGACCTCTGGACAGTCGGTTACCCAGGCACACTCTCACACCATCACAGAGCCTCCCCCCTCAGGAAACACCACCACAGTACCCATCCAGCGGTCCCATATCTCTGTCCCCAGGACACATCAATCAGCAGTGTGTCCACTACTACAGGGACCCCAGGGCACACCACAAACACTGGCCGATCAGGGACCTGGGGTCTGTGGGCACACAGGGACAACAGGGAAGCTGGGAGGACTGCTGGGCGACAGACGGAGGACAGGCCCAGGGAACCGACTCTCCAGGAGGCACTCACCACGATCCTGGGAGCATATCACCATTTCCAGGAGACGGTGGACCGGATACTGGAAAAGTTGCAGGAGAACATGTGGCTGCAGGAGGGACAGTACATGGGGATCAGGGAAGACTTGAAGGACATCACACCACCCTGGTCTCCATTGCAGGGGTGCTGGCAGACATGGCCAACACTATGAGGGAGGCAGCGGCACCCCACCGGGCCTCTGCCACTAGCCAAACCGATGAACAGCCCTCCACCTCCGCTGCCGCTAGTGGACAGGAGGCCCAGGTCACCAGGTCACCAGCACCCCTCCCCCTGCAGGTGAACCACCCTGTAAATGTTCCCTGCGATCCAGGCAGAAGCCAGAGACTATTGCCAAGACCCCGCCAGGAAATAAGACTCTACTGATTGTCACCCTTGTGTCCCACTCTGTCACCCTGTCCACCTTGAACTGCCATTGCTCCCCTTCCTATGCCCCCTTGGAGAATGCACCCGTGATACAACTAGGCTGGACTCCAACCTGCACTTTCCTCCATCATCACCCCAGCCCATTGCACATTCCCCTCTACCTCTTAGCACTTTGAAAAAACACAAGTATGGAGTATGTCAAATGATTTAAGTATGTATTTGTGAAACAAGGTTCAAACATTGAAAATCAACTGTACAGAAATGTATACATAGAAATGACCTGTAGTTGGCTGCAATCAACAAACCAGGAGCAATAGTGGGGCACAAATATCTGCAAATAGAGATGCAGAAGGCTACAGTGAGTGGCCATAGAAGTGGTAAAATCAGCCTGCCAGTGACAATGTCAAACACAATACTGTCAATTAAATGTGAAGTTACACTGTCTTACCTGTGAGTCATTGGAAGTATTGACTAATTATTGCACTTCTGTTGTCCTCATCCTCATCCTCTGCTTCCTCATCTTCACTGTCCACAGGGTCCACTGCTTCCAAATGGCCATCTCCAGGCTCATCCTCCTGCAGAACAGGCACATGGCGACATTAGGCAAGGTTGTTCAACATACAGCATGCCATGATGATCTGTCCCACCTTCTTGGGTGAGTAGTATAGGGATCCACTTGTTAGATGGAGGCAACGAAACCTGGCCTTCAGGAGGCGAAGGTCCTCTCTATAATTCTTCTTGTTCGCCCATGTGCCTCATTGTAACATTCCTCTGCCCTTGCCCTGGGATTCCTCACAGGGGTCAGTAGCCATGAGAGGTTGGGATAACCAGAGTCACCTGCAAATAGTGAGGGACAACTGTTAGCCACACACCAACCCTTAGGGCCCACACCATACCCATACACCAACATCCACTGGGTGGGAACCACGGCTCACCTATTAGCCACACCCTGTGCCTCTGGAGTTGAGCCATCACATATGGGATGCTGCTATTCCTCAGTATAAAGGCATCATGCACAGACCCAGGATATTTTGCATTGACGTGGGAGATGTACTGGTCCACCAGGCACACCATCTGCACATTCATCAAGTGAAAGCTCTTTAGATTTCGGTACACCTGTTCATTTCGCCGGGGGGACCAAATGCTATATGTGTACCATCAATTGCCCCAAAAATGTTGGGGATATATCCCATTGCATAGAAATCAGCGTTCACTGTGGCCAAATCCTCCACCTGGGGGAAAACGATGTAGCTGCGTATGTGTTTAATCAGGGCAGACAACACTCTGGTCAGCACTATTGAGAAAACTGGCTGAGACATGCCTGCTGCCAAGCCCACTGTCACTTGGAAGGAGCCAGTTGCCAGGAAATGGAGCACTCATAGCACTTGCACTAGAGGGGGGGGGATCCCGGTGGGGTGACGGACAGCAGATATTAGGTCAGACTTCAATTGGGCACACAGCTCTGTGATTGTGGCCCTGTCCAGTCTATAGGTGTGGATAATGTGCCTGTCCTCCATTGTTGCCCAGTCCACCAGGGGTCTGTACACAGGGTATGTCTCCATCTCCTATTCATCCGCAGCGGTTGCAATCTATGGGGCAAAATGGTTAGAAGCTGGTCAGTATCTCTTGTTTCCAACCACTACACTTGAATGCATGTTGTGATTGTAACAGTATTTTGTTGGAGAGGTCCAAATGGTGCATTTGTGTACTGTGATGCTTTTAGGAGCCATGGACTGCACCCCCCGAAATGACGTCTGGCTTCCTGTTTGGAGGGACAGGTGGAAATGAGGTAATTCAGCTGGCATTGTGCGCCGTTGCGGGAGGTGGTCGAAAACCGCCTTACAACTCCTCATTGGTTAACATTGGACCCTATGGGATACAGTGGCCAATGGTGATGTATGCCGGCGGTGAGAGTTTGCACCGCCACGGATGTCACTGCCATTTTCTATCTGTTCACTCACTTGCTACCTGACCTTCAACAGGAGAGGACCCACACTGCAAGTGCTGCTGTGACCTGTGTCTGGAACTGACCATGGTTCGTGTCACTGGGGAAAGGGCCCCTGCTTTCACCTCGGCGGAGTTGGAGCGACTGGTGGATGGGGTCCTGCCACAGTACAGAATGCTGTATGGTCCTCCAGACCAGCAAGTGAGTACTCCGTGAATACGATGCATGGGGCGTGATTGCATGGATTGCTGTGTGTGAAGGCCTCATTGTAGGGGGGAGCTGGTGGATGAGCCTTGGGCAGCATGCTGCATGTATGGTGGGCCATGTCTGTGCTAATGGGGATGGGAAGGGGCATGGTGGGCCATGAGTGTAACAGGCAGGACGGTCGGACTAATATCTCCCCCTGTGTCCATTTCCCTGCACGTCAGCACCCATCAGAAAAAGGGTATATGGTGTGCCATCGCCAAGGACGTGCGGACCCTGGGGGTATATGGCAGGAGGAGCGCCAACTGTTCAAATGGAAGGAGGACCTGAGATGCTGGGCATGGAAGACTGCGGAGGCCCAGCTGGGGATGTCCTCCCAGTGAGGAAGTGGTGCCTGTCAAACCCTGCCCCCGATGGCCTGCATACTGCCGGTTGCCTATCCAAAGCTGGATGGGCGCTTGGGGGCATCACAGCAGCCACAAGGGGGTGAGTACAGTGCCCCAATATAAAACTTGCGCCTGGTGGTGTGTTATCCGGGAATGTTAGCCTGTGGGTGCCCCTAAGCCAGGCCTGACATTGCAGAATAGGTCCCATGTTGGGCAGGGTTCTGATGTAAAATACCTCCAACCAAGCTAGTAGGCATCCACTACTGGGCAGGGGTCTGTGGGTCTCAAGTATGCTGCAATTGGCTTTAGGTGTTCCTATCCATGGGCTGGTGACTAGCATTGTGACTGGTAGTGCATTGCCTAGTGCGCAGGGCTGTTCTGTGTGTGTGTCGGGTACGCCAACGGTGGTGTTGTTGCCGCCATTGACCAAGTGTACCCTTTGTCTCTTCTCCCCTCCATTTTTGTTTTGTCACCCTGTCCTTATGTGCATTAGCATCATCTGGCGGAGGAGCTGAGGCACCGGCGATGGAGGGAGCTGCGTCCCACAGGGCTCAGGAGGCCTAATCCACCGACTGTGAGCACCAGTGGGACGGAGGGTGAGGGGTGCACCACGGCTGAGACAGGAGGGGACAGTTCAGACACGGATTCCTCCTCCGATGGAAGCTCCCTGGTTGTGGCGGACACCTCTGTGCTCACCCCAGCTGCAGGTACAGGCGCCACTCCCCGTACCAGCACCGCCCTCCCTGCAGCCCCCCAGCACACCTATCAGCACACACCCCTCACTGGCAGTCACCACCCCCACTTCCATGCACACGTCCCCTGTGTCCTCTCCCACTGTGTCTGTGCCCACCCCAAAGTACACAAACACAAGCACTCAGACACCCAACAGCCATCCACCTCACAACAGTATCCAGCCCATGCACCTGCACCCAAACACAGCAGACAGACACCTCCTACAACCACTCCCTCCACTCCCAAACCATCTCCCGCACCAATGTCCCTAAGAAGCTTTTCCTCTCAACCTTTGACCTCTTCCCTAGCCTTTCACCGATCTCTCATGTCAGGCCAGGGTGGTCAGAACCCAGCCCAGCATCTCAGCCACCCAATCCAGGGGCACAGTAGTGTCCACAGATACCAGGTGGGAGAGGATCCCGGGCACCAGGCAGCCACAGGCAGGGTGCCTGTGCCAAGTGCCACAAGGAAGGGTAAGGAGGCACCCCCAGCTGCTGCAAAGAAGGGCTAGGAGGCACCCCCAGCTGTAAAAAGGAAGTGTGAGGAGCAATCACCGGCTGCTGAGAGGAAGGGCAAAGAGCAGTCCCAAGCTGCTACCAAAAGGAGCAAGGAGCCATCCCCAGCTGCTGGCAGGAGGGGCAAGGTGCCGGCACCAGCAGGCACAAAGGACTCAGTCGGAGCCCCCACCACCAACCATGGTGGTTCAGCCGTCCAAGGCTGCAGGGGAAGGGCTGGAGCCTCTCCCCAACCACTGCTAGCACTGCCACCATCATCACTGCCAGCAGCAGCAGCCCCAGTGGGCAGCTGTCCAAGGCTGCAGGGGAAGGGCTGGATCCTCCCCCCACCACTGCAAGCACCGCCACCAGCACAACTGCCAGCAGCACCAGCCCCAGTGGGCAGCTGATTGAGGCTGCAGGGAAATGGCTGGAACCTCCCCCCACCACTGCCAGTGCCAACACCTGCACCACTGCCAGCAGCAGCAACCCCAGTAGGCAGCCGTCCAAGGCTGCAGAGGAAGGGCTGGAGCATCCCCCCACCACTGCTAGCAACTCCACCAGCACTACTGCCAGCAGCAGCAGCCCCAGTGGGCAGCCATCCAAGGCTGCAGGGAAAGGGCTGGAGCCTCCCTCAAACACTGGTAGCACCACCACCAGCACCACTGCCAGCAGCAGCAGCCCCAGTGGGCAGCCGTCCGAGGCTGCAGGGGAAGGGCTGGAGCCTCCCCCCACCACTGCCAGCACCAACACCTGCACCACTGCCAGCAGTAGCATCCCCAGTGGTCAACCATCCGAGCCTGCACGGGAAGGGCTGGAGCCTCTCCCACCACTGCTAGCACCACCACCAGCACCACTGCCAGCAGCAGCAGCCCCAATGGGCAGACGTCCGAGGCTGCAGGGGAAGGGCTGGAGCCTCCCCCCACCACTGGCAGCACCGACACCTTCACTGCCACTGCCACCACTGAGCAGTCGTCACCACCGACAGACAGTGTGTAGTCCTGGGTCCATTGGCTGTTGTGCGGCCTGGCCCCTGCAAATCCTGTGGGTATGACACCCAACTGAGAGACTGTGACCTTGTACTACTCAAGACCTGCATCATAGTGCACGATGCCCCCTCCAGAACCAGTGGAGAAGCCATCCACTCACCCCATCCTTCCCAGGAAGAAGCACACTGGGCACAATTCCCACTCCAGGACCAGTGGGGAAGCCACTCACCCCATCCTTCCAAGGAAGAAGCACACTAGGCACAATTCCCCCTCCAGAACCAGTGGAGAAGCCATCCACTCACCCCATCCTTCCCAGGAAGAAGCACACTAGGCACAATGTCCCCTTCAGAACCAGTGAGGGTAGTCACCCACGAGAGAGACTGTGGCCTTGCACTCCCCAGGAGCAAGCACAGGGCATGTTGCCCCTTACAGAGCATGTAGGCAAGTCACCCACTTGAGAGAGTGTGGCCTTGCACTCCCCTGGGCCAAGCACAGGGCATGTTGTCCCCTCCAAAGCATGTGGGCAAATCACCCACGTGAGAGACTGTGGCTTTGCACTCCCCAGGACCATGCATAGGGCATGTTGCCCCCTCCAGAGCATATGGGCAAGTCACCCACTTGAGAGACTGTGGCCTTGCACTCCCCAGGACGGAGTGATGGGCATGTTGCCCACTCCAGGACCAGTGGCATTGTACCATCTTCCGGCTTAGGTGCCCCCCCATTCCCCGTCCCCCTGAGGTGCTTGTCTATTTTTGACCTGATGCCCCTGCAGTGTTCTCTCCGTGTTATTGCAGGACTGAGGTTAGGCCTTGGACTTTGTGATGTGGCCCACGGACATTGATGGATCAGCAGTGTCCCTTGCATTGTAAGTATGTATGTACTTTTTGATTTGGAGGCACGCATTTCACCTATATTTATCTTATTACAGCCTTTTTATACTATAGTAGTTGTCCTTGCATTATTCCTGAAGGGTGCGGGTGTATATATTATATTACTGCATCTGGTTGTGTGTGTGGTGTTGGGGGTGGGGGTGATGCGTATTGCGTGTGTCACTCTCTTTTTCCTCCCCCCCTCAACTGTGTGCTAGTTGGCTGTATTCACCGTGGTCGTCTTTGCCGGCGTTGGTGTTCATAGTGGAGCAGAAGGAAGAAGAGCATGGGGAATACATTGAACTCGGGCTCCATGGCCGCGTCGTTCTTCCTTGAGTGTCCAGAGGTGAGTCGTTTCCCTTCTGTACAGTGTTTCTGCTAGGCTTTTGATGTCATTGGTACCGCCCCAGAAAAGGTGACGGATAGATGTGTCATATTACTGTGGGCGGTACATTGTCTTCTGTCTGGCTGTTGGTGGTTACTGCTGTGGTGCCTGTTGATTTTGCCCTGGCGGTCGGTGTGTTAAAGTGGCTGTCTGTCTAAGCGGTTTCCGCCATGGTCATAATTTCATATATATTACTGCCAGCCTGTTGGCGGTATTACAACCGCTTTATCACCGTCCGCCAGGATTGTACTGAGGACATAACTGTGGGTAGTCACACTGGACCGGTACAAAGTTCAGGTCAACTGTGATAAAGCACAGGACCAAATTGGGCCCGGTGACAGTTTTACCTTATGCTGTAGGCTGTAGGTCTTTGAGGCGTTATTTGAGAGGCTTTGTCACACCACATTGGTTCCTTTGAAGCTTTCAACTGTACAGCGAGGCTTTGTGGGCTTATGGTCACTCTGCAACATCTACAATGAAGCTTGTAACCTTTTAGTTTGGGCTTTCAGTTGTGTGGCAAGGCAATGTAGGGCTTTGCATTGCCATTGGTTCAAATGAAGCTTTCTGCTGTGTGGTGCTTCTTTGTGGGGGTTTGTATCACTCTGCTTTTGTTCAGATGAAACTTTCAGCAGTATGAAAAGACTTTGCTGGTTTTCACATTGATTCATGCCAGATTTGATACAACCTTCAAGTAAGCAATGGAGCTCTCACATGCCAGCCAAGGACCCCGGACCTAGGGAGGCACCTCTTGGGGCTCAGTGACTTATTCTATCACAGGCCAGCAGCATTTAGGTATGTCCAGTTTTGGGACCAGGTAGGTCCAGTGCAGCAGGTCAGCTGGACAGTTGCAGGGTGGCCTCTAGAGCTTAATGTGTCCCTGTACCTTAGAACACGAGGTCAGCCAATTGACCCTTGGAGTCACTCAGCTTAGTCTGGGGTGAAGGGAGCAGGTCCAGTCTTAATTCTCACAGAGCACAGCAGGCCTAAACCTGCATGACAGTCATCTGGGGAACAAAGCAGGCTTCAAGCAGAGGCAGTCCTCTGGGGAGAAAGGCAGACTTCAAACAGCAGGACAGTTCTCTTGTAGCACTAGGTCAGTCCTCGGAGGAACAAGGCAGGCCCAAAGCAGCAGGGTAATCCTCTGGGGAACACAGCAGTCCTTCTTCTGTATTGTCCACAAGTCTAGGAGTGTTCTGAAGACGTTTTCAGAGTGTCCAATATTTATGCCTGGAGCCAGCCTTTGAAGTGGGGAAAATCTCCTAGGCCACATCTGGTTCCAGAAAGTTATTCCATTCCCATGCCAAGGCTCCAAGGTGTCTGGTGTGACAAAAGACTAGTGTCAGGTTCCTTTTTGTGTGTGCACGGGGGAACTCTTTGAAACGTAAAAGGGGCAGGAAATTGCTCCAACCCCCGCATTCCCACACAAACCCCAACAGCAGACTCACTCACAGACATGTGACCCAGGACAGTGGAAGAAGCACAAAAATTGTTAAGGCAGAAAATGGCAACTTTCTAAAAATGGCATACTAATAATTGTGACTCAATATCCAACTTAACCGTTAAAGAGGATTTAAAATTCAATTGAGTCTAAACATGAGATTTTTACATGTTCTGAAACAAAAGTTGGCACTTATCAAATGTTTTCTAAAGGAGAGGTAGGTCTTATAGTTAAGAAAAACAAATGTAGGGATTTTTCAACTTAACCGTTAAAGAGGATTTAAAATTCAATTGAGTCTAAACATGAGATTTTTACATGTTCTGAAACACAAGTTGGCACTTATCAAATGTTTTCTAAGGGAGAGGTAGGTCTTATAGTTAAGAAAAACAAATGTAGGGGTTTTGCACTACCATGGCATAAAAAAGTGAAAAACACGCCCTACTTTTCAAATAGAATGCACCCTGCTGTTGGAGTTTTTAGGGACTAACTTAGGTGTGAGATATGTATTTAAAATAGGAAGTTTTAGGTCTAGTTCATTTTGGAAGATTAAATTGATTATTTATAATAGCACTACAACCTGCAATGTCAGGCCTGAGACATGTTTTAAATTTCTACTTTAGTGGATGACACAATGAGTGCTGCACACATACTAGCAGCATTTATTTTACAGGTACCCAGTACCACTATACTAGGAAATTACAAGTAAATTAAATGTGCCAATCAGGTGCAGGACAATGTTACCATGGTTTAAGGAGAGAGCACACGCACTCAGCCACTGTTTAGCAGTTGTAAAGTGCACAGAGTCCTAATGCAAACAAAAACAAAACTCCGAAAACAGAAGGGGTTCAAGCAAAAGATGTTGGGCTGACCATGCAGAGAGAGCCAAGTCCAACAGAGACAATATTGGTTTTAGATCATGTGCCCCTATATGTAGAACTACAAATAAGATAGCCACACAAACGGAGACATGTAATGTGGAAGATTCCTCCATCGATTTTGAGGGATCACTTCTTTAAGGAGGAATTAGGACGACATATAGAGGAATATTTCACACTAAACAAGGATGAGTACGTATCTCAAAGAGGGATGTAAAATGCTTTTCAAGCTGCATGACCTTAAAGCTGGCTCATGAAGCTAACAAGCTTTAGAAATGAGCAAGCTAGAATAGGATTTAAAACTGAAAATCAGATAGCCCCCCATGACCCTTACTAGCATAATCCTGTGTCAGTCAAGAGGCAGTTTAGAACTATAAATACCTATAGTTCCAAGACAGTCTTCTCATATATGTTGTTGAGTTGAATATATGTCAGAAGATAAGGTGAATACGCAGGAATATATTTTATAAATTAGGTCGACAACGTGGACAAAACTGATGAAAGATAAAGATAAATTAGAGGAATTCCAGAAATTCTTCACTTTATTATACACAAGGTGCTATTTTAGGAAACTTCTTTAAAGTAAATGCCAACCAGCTAGTCCAGAGGCTTACTGAATTGTTCAAACGCTATGATGAAATAGAAGAGGTGACACCAACTATGAAGGAAGGAAAAATAACAACTTAAAAATAGAGTTAATAAGATATGATGCTCCTATAGAGCTATTGCCTTACTCAAAATCTATACTCCAAAACATTAGCAAGAAGTTTAGAATATTTCCAGAGCTACTAGATATTGACCAAAGTGGACTACTAGACTCTACACAAACTCACAACAATTTGTTAAGGACAATCCACATGGTTGAAAAGGTGCATAAGAAATAGGGTCCAGTGATTACTTTATTATTGGATACAGAGAGATTTTTAGATGCTTTGGATCAGTCCTTTTTTACGAAGTGTGCTGGCTCAAATGAGCATAGGCCATAATTCTGTATAATGATACAGGCAAATTATACACAGGGCAATGATTTTCCTTATTGGGAAGCTGTTGCAACTGGTGCATCTAGAAAGTGGGTTGCAGCAGTGATGCGCCCTTTCCCCACGACCATTTGCACTGAGCACAAAACTGCTAGCCTTCAGAATGAGGGCCTTGAAAGACATTAGTGGGATTACATTAGCGAGATAGGATTTTGAAAACAGAACCTAATTCCAATACGTATCTTGAATTGTGAGGTTAAAGATTAGAATAGGAACATTTTTGGTTCTTAATAAATTGCTCAATTGAGAAGAGGCAACATTTGTTGAATTCTATGGATAAGCTTTGACATATATGTTATTGACTTTATAGGTTTCTCTAATTTTGTTTCAGAACAACTGAACATTAGACCATTAAATATAAACTGACTCTACCTGTTGATCCATTGATGAGGCAGTATAGATGATAATATTGGCATTGAGAGAAATTGTAGGATGTGTACGTTCAACAAGTCATCTGCAGATCCGTAAGTATAAAGTGAAAAGTGAGCAGAAGATCTATTATGAGTATTTAAATAAGTTATAAGTAAGAAATACATCCTTGTTGGCTCATATATGTTCCAGAAAACAGTGGTGTGATCTCACTAATTTTGGCACTTAACTAATTTTGGCTATAAAGAGTACCATGGAGGAAACCTGGACTCTTGAATAAAAATTATTTTAGATGTATTAAGCTTAATTATCTGTGAACATTAAATAATCACAGGAATTGTTAGAAGTGAAATGTAGGACTACATGAACCCATGGATAGATTAGACATATAATGGAGTACTTATCTGGTAGTCAGAAATGGAAGTGGTTTGTACCAATAATGCAAAATGGGAAATGCACAAAAAATGGGATAACAAGGTAATTAGTATAGGTAGTTTCAACATATTGCTAATTCCTCTCTAAAAAGATCTGGTAGACAAAAGTGGATGCATTATGAAATCTATATGAATCAAACACAAAATGGCAAATAACTTAAAGTGACAAAGTCATCATTAGAGGTCGTTTTTAACATATCGCCAATTCCTCCTTTAAAGATTATGGGGGTCATTCTGACCCTGGCGGTAAATACCGCCAGGGCCGGGGTCGGCGGTAGCACCGCCAACAGGCTGGCGGTGCACCGCCAGGCATTCTGACCGCGGCGGTACAGCCGCGGCCAGAAGCGGAAAGCCGGCGGTGTACCGCCGACTTTCCGCTGCCCATGGGAATCAGCTATGGCGGCGCAGCTTGCTGCGCCGCCATGGGGATTCTGGCACCCCATACCGCCATCCAGTTCCTGGCGGTTCACCCGCCAGGAACAGGATGGCGGTATGGGGTGTCGTGGGGCCCCTGGGGGCCCCTGCAGTGCCCATGCCAATGGCATGGGCACTGCAGGGGCCCCCGTAAGAGGGCCCCACAAAGAATTTCAGTGTCTGCTTTGCAGACACTGAAATTCGCGACGGGTGCAACTGCACCCGTTGCACCTTCCCACTCCGCCGGCTCCATTCTGAGCCGGCTTCCTCGTGGGAAGGGTGTTTCCCGCTGGGCTGGCGGGCGGCCTTTTGGCGGTCGCCCGCCAGCCCAGTGGGAAGCCCAGAATGACCGCCGCGGTCTTTCGACCGCGGTACGGTCTTCTGGCGGTTCCCGCTTGGCGGGCGGCTCCCGCCGCCCGCCAAGCTTAGAATCAGGGCCTATGGGCCTGATTCTGACCCCGGCGGTTCCTTACCGCCGGGGCCAGGGTCGGCGGGAGCACCGCCAACAGGCTGGCGGTGCCCCGCAGGGCATTCTGACCGCGGCGGTTCTGCCGCGGTCAGAAGTGGAAAACCGGCGGTCTCCCGCCGGTTTTCCGCTGCCCATCAGAATCCTCCATTGCGGCGCAGCTCGCTGCGCCGCCATGGGGATTCTGACAACCCATGCCGCCATCCTGTTCCTGGCGGTTCTCCCGCCAGGAACAGGATGGCGGTATGGGTTGTCGTGGGGCCCCACAAAGAATTTCACTGTCTGCATTGCAGACAGTGAAATTCGCGACGGGTGCAACTGCACTCGTCGCACCTTCCCACTCCGCCGGCTCAATTCTGAGCCGGCGTCCTCGTGGGAAGGGATTTTTACACTGGGCTGGCGGGCGGCCTTTTGGCCAGTGTAAAACTAAGAATAGCCGCAGCGGTCTTCCGACCGCGGTGCGGTATTCTGGAGGGAGGAAGTCTGGCGGGCGGCCTCCGCCGCCCGCCAGACTTAGAATGAGGCCCTATATTATTACAAATGTTCTAAATGTTTGTTGGAACTTTTTAGTGAATATAAACATTTGTGAGAAAAGAATGAAAATTGAGAGTTTTCTATATGTATTGTGACAGATTGGAAAATGTGTATGTTCTTTATACATCAGTGTTATGCATAGGGTTTGTATATTGCTAGTATAGAATTAATATAACTATAGAATGTTTAAATTAGATGTTTATGAGCTACAAAAATCAGTAATTTATAAAAGGGAATTATTTTATATGTTTTCAATTGTAACCCTAAAACTCTGGGCAAACAGTTATCCACCCAGTTTGGACTGATAAAAAACTAGGAAAATGACTCTTGTTGAATGGCCTATGAATAATTCTCAAGATGTGTATGACTTTAAGACTGTAACAAAAGGAATGGAAAGCTTTGGGGAGCGTGGCTTGCCTGGCCACAATGGCATAGTCTGCTTTTTCCCTGAACTCTCTGATCTGTTCTGCTTTGTTAAATGCCTGGTTGAGGTTCAAGGACTTGGTGGTACCCGAGGGACCCGCTCCACCCACAATGAGAACAATTGTGAGCCACTCTAGGAAACTGTGGAGTGCCAAGCTTATGACTGCATGGCTTGGCCCTGTTCCCGGTTTCCTAGATTTTCCCAGCTGTTTTCTTCACACATTTGGACTTAGACAAGAGGCTTATCCTGGCCAGCCTTCCTGCAGACATTCACAAGTGCCTCCCATGGTGACGCTCCCTCAGGGGTTTCCCTCCTCCTTGTGAATCCCTCAGTTCCCAAATAAATACGGATCCCCCTCTAGTGAAGGCCCTTGCTGTGTGGATGTCTCATCATATGTTGCAGCCAGCCCTGTCCATCTCTTGGAAGTTTTCTTAACTGGTTTGGTGGTCAGTCTGCCGCACAGTGTATTACATTTGTTTTTCACAAGGTAAGTTGTATTCCTTGGTTTGAGCAACAAGGCGCTGGCATCCCCTCACATCCCTCCAACAGCTTCCTCAGGGGTACCCTGTGTCCTTTGGGCACAGGCCCCAGCCCCCCATATGGGAACTAATGAGTCCTTCATATGCCAGCTGGTTCCTGCTCAATCATTTCAAATAAAATTCAAATAATCTTTTGGAACATTAGAGGGATGGAGACACCCTACCACCACTATAAAATCTGCTCTTTCTTAAAACGCAAGAAAGTTCACATGGGGCTACTGCAAACATCCATCTCACACAGTCAGAAGGGGCCAGGTTTCAGAAGTACTAATGGAGTCACGTCCACACTACCAATTACTCGACATACGCTGCAGGGACCCTTATCGGGATTAGGGTGGGTCCTTTCACAAGAGATAGGCCTGGGCAGTCAGTTTGTATTTCTTGAAACCCAACTGAACAGCAATACTGCTATTACTCACTATATTTGCCCGTAACTCAAAACAACCTGCCTTTTTTCACTGCCTTTCCTCATACCAGGCAAAGTGGGCACTGATTCAGTGGGATATAGAAGACTTTAACTGTGTCATGGATGTCTTTCTACATCGTTCCTACCCCCAACTCCTGTCCACTTTTACTACAGATACCACTCAAAGCCTGGTATCCTGGCTCCAACAGTAGTGCCCTCAAGAACCCTGGAGGCATCATAACTCTGTGGTCAAACCTTATTCTTTTTATTGCCCAGTTCATGACTTATATGTCTGTCTGGATAGGATCATATGCTCAGTAGCACTTTTCCCTTCCATCACCTCCCCTGACTACCTAACCAGGGACTTGTCAGATCACAATCCCTTACTGTTAGGCTTTCTTTGGGAAACAACTCCCTCCCCTATTCCCACCTGGAGGCTGACCCCACCTTTAGGAATATGCTGGCAGACAGTATCTCTGTTTCCAACAAACATAATGAAGGCTCTGTTGCCTCTTGGGTGTGAAGTGGTGATCATTAGGGGATTGTGTATCCACCCCACTCTAGGGGAATGCAAAAGCCTCATTGGAGAGCTTGCCAAAGTCAACCACACGTACAAAGAAACTGAACACTGAGCGAGTGTAATTAACAAACCTCAGTTATCATGCTCCGTAAAGCTATTGGCACTATGCTCTATCCACAGGGGTACAGCCACAGGCTTTCGATGCATTCTACGTTGCCCTGTACTCCCCCAACCACTGTTTTGCAGCCCAACATGCAGTTGTTCCTGTGGGAAAGTCCTCTCCGTGCACTGTCTGCAGTAGAACGGGAAGACATAGGCACCCATTTTAAGGCAGAGAATACAAGAAGTGATCACAGAATGAGCCACAGGGAAAAATGTCAGAGACCAATGGCCTGCTGGCAGAATTTTATAACACTTTTGCAAGTTCCATAGTGTAAAAATTGACAAAAATATCTGACTACGCACTGACATCCAGCCACCTTCCTGATACTCTCCAAGAGGCCCCACTAATCTCCTTGTTGAAAGCCAGAGAAGACCCTATCACCCCAGTGTCCTATCATCCCATAGCCATCCTGAATATAAATTGGAAAATCTTAAGTAAGATCCTGACCAACCATATTCAACAGTTTCTCCCCTGCCTGATCCATGTAGATCAAAGCAAATGTATACTTGGTTGCTGTAATTCGCTTAACGTCCAGCAGCTCTACCACATTATGGAAGCCGTGCAGAGGTGCTGGCCTTGGGCTACAGCCCTCGTCTTGGATCCAGAAATTGCATTTGTCTTCTTAAGCTGGGACTACCTGTTTATGGTCTTGTGCCGCTTCTGATTTGGACCCTACCCCTTCAAGTGAATGTGTCTGCTCTACACTAATCCCGCAGAGTATGCACCGGAGGCCTAATGTCACAACCTATAGGAGTGGGTAGAGGCACCAAACACGGATGTCATCTTCCAGCTCCTTCTCTTTGACCAAGAAATGGAGCCCTGAGCAGCCCTCACACAACCCTCTGGGAGGCCTTGGGGATATCCGAAGCCAGATCAGACGCACACTATCTTTTTCTATGGAGACAATGTACTCTTCCATTATAAAGATCTCAATACTGATCATTCTGCCGTGGTCCTCTTCTTTTCCAATTCTGAGAACTCTCAGGGCTGAATGTGAGTTGGATTAAGCCCTGCTTATTCCCTTTGTCTCCTATGGGGACCCTGATACACTTAGATTTGGGAGAGGGCCCCCTACAGTGGGCAGATAGATCCTTTTGTTTACAAGGTATTTGGATATTCCAAGCTGAACTGGACCTCTTGAATGGTAACCTTATGGACATGATGAACTCCATGTGAGCACAAGTCACCCTCTGGAAGGCTCTCCCCATTTCAGTGAAAGGCCACATAGCCTTCTCAAAGATAGTGGTACTCCGAGGGCTCCTCTACTACTTCACCAATCTACCTGTCATACCTTGCTGAATGTTCTTTCAGGAACTCAACAAATTGTTGGATGAACATGTCTGGCACAGATGCCACCTTTGGGTAACTTTTACAAAACTGCAGCTTTCTCAGGCTAAGGAAGCCTGGGAAATCCAGACTTAGAACTGTAATTCCTGGCCTCTCAATTGAAATAGCTTTCGCACTGGCTGCCAGGACTTCTCTTGGAGGAGACAAGCTAGCTTAATCCCCACTAGCCCAGAATGCTGTTTTGGCCCGATGGCCTTGGAAACACGTCCTGTGAGGGGACTCCAATGCCTGCTATTGATGGCTCTACATTGCCTCGCTAGAGGTCATTGGCTCACCAGGGGCTTTCCCTCATATGCCTCCATTAAACCTCTCCTAGGTAGTTTTACTAGGTAGGTCCTTTGCCTGTGAGACTAGGGAGGACTCTCCACTCTTGGACACCTCTTCCAGAATGGCCAGATACTTTCCCTCAATGCCCTCATCAAGTAACATCGCCCTTATAGAGGACAATTCCTGATCTATGGCCATCTCTGCTGTGTCCTCCAGGACTCTTGGCTAGTGGAGGAAGCTGAACTAGCTTGGCACGGCCTTGTGGATTCCCTCCATATGCTGGGCCCTGGAAGAAAGATTGCCTGCTAGCTCTCTGGAGTGCTGGCCTCACACACAGATCTCACCACAGCTTCTGCAAGACACCTCTTACATTGATCTTTATATCCTGGTCGATTATCCCACCACAGTCATTCTGCAATAGATACCAACAGGCATGTCCTCTCCCTCCTTTTCTGGTGACCCTAATGCTCATATACACACTTACAGTCACCATCATTCATGGAGTCTGGCACTCACTCAAGAGAGTCCCAAAGTACCCTACTGTACCCTTCTTATCCCTGTTGCTACCTTATAAGCTCATTGTGGATCCCCTGGGGAAACATATGTCTCTCCCCATTCCTCTCTTACCAAATTTGGAGCACATTATTTTATTAATGTTTAAAAATACTTGTGCACATACACTGCAAGATGTGTCCTGCTGGGGGACCCTTCTTCCTATTATTCTGAGAACATTGTCAACCCCTGTGCCTCTGCTATTGCATGTGTCTGTTTCATGATGATGTCCTAGGCAAATCATTTCTAAGATACTTACTATTGTACTGTATACTTTGATGTTTAAGTTCAACATAAACTCAATAAAAAAAGGACTTGAAAGTTATTTATGAATTTGATGAACAGCAAATAGCTTTAAAAAATAGAATAGACGTTTTATGCTGAAAATAACTATAAAATAATCTGTCTGAGATAAAAATGTATTGAATGTGTTTCTACATTTCTTTTTGTTAAAATACATATTTAGCTTCACACAAAAATACAATGCATTTCTTTATCACTGGACACAGAGAAAGCCTTTGACAACGTGGATTTCCCAAATGGTCTTTTTTGAAAAGGGTGCTGGCCCAAACAAGCGTAATCCCTAATTATGTAAAAATGGTAATTGCAAATTAAACACATGAGAGGGTGTGGATTCTCCTGAATGGGGAGCTGTCACAACTGGTGCAACTGGAAAGTGGATACAGCAGTGGTACCCATTTCCCAACTGCTATTCATGCTGAGCATGTAGGATGAGGGCCTTGAAGGGCATTAGAGTGGTTCAATTTAGGAAATCAGAACATCAAATCGTTCCCTGTGTGCACAATAAATCCCTAAAAAATAATTCTCCCTGCAGTTGATTTTCCCTAAATGCTGAGGTTGCCAGAGACAGCCCTTCCAAAAGTGAAGCAGCACTTGAAGGCAAGTGAAACAGTAGCAGGAGATAAAACAAATTTTGTCAAATCTGGAATATTGAATTATTCACTTACTCCATGTGGTTAAAGACCTAGAAAATCAATATTCTTTTAAATGGTTGAAGGAGTGACAATGCAATAACAAAAGAAATACTAAGTGACTGTATTTGTCCTGGCCAGAGAGGATATACAGAATAATAGATTGGTAACAGTGAATTACATGGATGTTTTTCACCTGAGAGTTTGTGAGTGATATCTGAAGAAGAAGAAGACTTTATTCGGTATGAAATAATTCAACGATTAGAACAAATAAACACCAATACATTAGCCAGAATAACAATAAGACAATATATAATAAAAACATCCATCAAGAATATAAGCAGATAAAACCTAATTCTTAAAAACAATAAAATAATTTTAAAAAATCATTATAAAAACTCTACATTTTTACATCAAGTAACAGCCCCCTTCAAGAATGATCCCACCCCCCTCCACACCAATACATCTGAGGCCATTTGCAGATACATAAAAGCAAGGCGATATTGCACGAAACCTTTATGCCTCAAAAGAGGTAATAAAAAACAAGTTCTAAAAGGTGCATAAAAAACACAAAGGCCCATATTTATACTTTTTGACGCTAAACTGCGCTAACGCAGTTTAGCGTCAAAAAATTTAGCGCCGTCTAACGCCATTCTGAAGCGCCATGCGGGCGCCGTATTTATGGAATGGCGTTAGCCGGCGCTAGCAGACCGGCGCTGCCTGGGGTGCGTGGAAAAAAAACACGTAGACCAGGCAGCGCCGGCGTAGGGGGAAAATGGCGTTAGGGCGTCTTAAAATGGGGCAAGTCAGGTTGAGGCAAAAAAATCGCCTCAACCCGATTTGCGCCATTATTTTCGACGCCCAGATGCCATTTAAATGACTCCTGTCTTAGTAAAGACAGGAGTCATGCCCCCTTGCCCAATGGCCATGCCCAGGGGACTTATGTCCCCTGGGCATGGTCATTGGGCATAGTGGCATGTAGGGGGGCACAAATAAGGCCCCCCTATGCCACCAAAAAAAATTAAAAAATATAAAAAATTATACTTACCTGAACTTACCTGAATGTCCCTGGGGTGGGTCCCTCCATCCTTGGGTGTCCTCCTGGGGTCGGCAGGGGTGGCAGGGGGGGTCCCTGGGGGCAGGGGAGGGCAACTGTGGGCTCATTTTGAGCCCACAGGCCCCTTAACGCCTACCCTGACCCAGGCGTTAAATAGTGGCGCAAATGCGGGGTTTTTTGACCCACCAACTCCCGGGCGTGATTTTTGCCCGGGAGTATAAATACGACGCATTTGCGTCGCCGTCATTTTTTTAGACGGGAACGCCTTCCTTGCATCTCATTAACGCAAGGAAGGCGTTCACGCAAAAAAATGACGCTATTTGCCCATACTTTGGCGCTAGACGCGTCTAACGCCAAAGTATAAATATGGCGTTAGTTTTGCGCCGAATTTGCGTCGAAAAAAACGACGCTAATTCGGCGCAAACGGAGTATAAATACGGGCCAAAATACTGTAAAATGGGGCAAGGTCTGCAGCGAACACCCCATCACAGGGGCAAGGTTTAATAGATTTTTCCCCAAACTGGCCTAACAGGAAACATAGATTACTTCTAATGATCCCCAAACGAAATCGAGTAATAAGAGACATTTCCCTCACATCATTTATCTCTAAAAGATAACGCTCAGGGCCCACGCCCATCTTTAACATAATAAAATCCCTGACTGATTTTTTGCCTAAAGCCTCCCCTTCTCTTTTAGTCCCCTGGATTTTCAGAAAATTATCCTTAACCCAATTTTTATAACGGCTAATCAGGCCCTCAGGGTTATCAAACAAATCAGGCCGCCCCAAATCATGGGCCATCTTTCTTATATACGTCAGCCAGGGAATATTCTTTACGTTGTCACAGACCAAACAGTCCCTTAAAATCTCCCTATTAAAACTGGCATGTTTGTTACTCCAGATAGAAATCCATAACAAAAGGGGAGCCAGCTGGATGTTGTCTTGCACAAACTCGAGATCTAATTCCAAATGAAGGCAAAACCCAGAATATTTTGGCCAACTCCCAATAGCCTTCTACAGAAACGATTTTCTTCTACAGTAGGGGCCCGGGTATCCATATAGCCCCAAAGTACTGCACCATACAACAGGACAGGGAGGCATTTCCGCCTGTAGATTTCAAGCAGAGGCTTAATAGGTTTACTTCCTACCCTTACAGGAAAGTCAAAAGTTTCCCCAACTGTAGCATGGAAAAGCACACCCCTTCTGGCAATACAGGGTTTCGAAGAACCTTTATCTTCAAAGATGACCCCCAAATATGGGAATTCATGAACCCTGCTAATGATTTGATCTTCAATCCTTAGCTCCCCCACCCTTCTCAAGAGTCTGCCACAAACCATAAAATGTGATTTCTTATAATTAATCTCTATGCCCAAAGCTGACATGAAGGAGCATAAGCTCTAACTACTTCATGGAGACCATTCATAGTGCGGGCCATAAGGACCGCATCATCCGCGTACGTCAACACAGGGACATTAATGCCATTCACCTTTGGGACATCCGTACAGTGTTCCATCAAAAAATCCAACAATCCATTTGTATATAAAAGGAACAGAGTGGGAGCCAAAACACACTCCTGGCGCACGCCCCTTGAGAGCTTGATAGCCTCTGAAAATTCCCCATTAGTCCCCACCCTCACATTTGCGACCGTTCCTGAGTGGAGATACAGGAGCAACTCAACAATGTTAGGATCCATCCCTAAATGATTTAACCTCTCCCACAGTATAGACCAATTTACCTTATCAAAGGCACAGCTAAGGTCCATAAAGCCAAGGTAGAGGGTACCCTTCCTAGCTTGCATATATTTACCAATCATTATCAATAGGTTAAGGCATTGTTCTTGTGTGCCGAGACCTTCCCTAAATCCGTACTGTCCCGGCTTAAAGTTTCATTACCTAAAATCCAGGCCTCAATACGCCTTAAGATGATCTGTCCCAAAATCTTCACAGAAGAATCAAGGAGGGAGATCGGGCAATAAGACTTAGGATCATTCCGATCGCCCTTTTTAAATACTGGGATAATACAGGCCAATCTCCAAGAGGCAGGAATACCCACAGTAACTGCCGGATTAAGAACATTTAAAAGAATAGGTGCCCATAACTGGGGACTGGATTTATACAAATCCATAGGGATCAAATCCGGACCCGGGGCTTTATTACTGGCGCTACCCTGGATTGCACCAATAACCTCCTGGAGTGAAAACCTGATTGCTAAATTGGGAGCCATTTTACACTCATTATTCTGGTTATTTCTTAGGGGGATTCCCTCAAAAATTGTACAGAAGTAATTTACCCAGGCCACTGGGGCAATATTGAAGCCAAGACCCTCAGATGTCTGTGTTCCAAAAGAACCTCTATTTACCACCTTCCAAAACAAACCAGGATCCTTCAGGGCTATGGCACGCTCCAACTCTTCCCAAGCTTTTTCTTTGTGTTTTATCTTACTATCCCTCAGATATAATTAATCCTAGCTTCTTTCACAAGGACCCTATCTCTGGGATGTTTCTTAAGGGCCATATTCATGTTTGCCCTAGCGTCGTAACAGGCCTTGTCAAACCACCCACATCTGCGTTTACTAGGGCGGCTGCCTATTGAAGTTAAACAGTTTCTAACTGCTATATTTACTACTGTTATTGCATCCATAACTGCCTTAGGATTAGGAGCCTCTATCAGGAGTATTTCCATAAACAAATGTAGGTTTTCTGCCACCCCCCTTCCTACAACTTTTTGAGGATCTACTTGTTTCCAACCAAGCTGCCTGTCCTGATCCCTTATCTCCACTGCTGCGGGCCCACCTCTTCCTAATTTACGTAGGGCCCGTAGGAGTTTAAAGAAAACTATAAGTGGGTTATAATCACTAATATACTCCCCTAGCACCTCTCCTCCATCACCAGATCTTTCATAGGTGAAGACACAAAGATATAGTCAATTGTGGTTCCAGACCCTCTGCCCACATAAGTTGGGAGTTGGTGAGTATCTACTACTTCCATGTCACAGAAATTCTGAAGGCCCAGCTTCCTAAGTTCCTTAATCAGAACCCTGCCTCTAGATCCTGCATACCATCCGCCGAATAATCCTCACAGTCACACTTGAAGGGATTTACCACTGGACTAAGTCTTCCAATCTTAGCATTAAAATCTCCTGACACAATAGCATAGAATTCCAACCCTACCTCCTCCATTCTACACTTCAATACCTGAAGAACGGAGAAGAGGGCCCCAATTTGGCACCCCACATCCCACACAGCATTGTAGAAATTTACCAACAGAACATTAAAATTGTTGGAGAAAATTACCCATACAGGCAATATACCCTGGTGGTTGCAATTGATTTGGAATGCACCCACTATCTTAAAGAAGCGAATTAGGGTAACCAGGGCACCTTTTGAGCGGCCACCAAGAGACTGGACAGCTGGAATTGCAAATCTATCATACCCGTCCCACACAGCCAACACATCCGACCAGGTTTCCTGGAGCATAATAATATCGTAGTTAGCCAGACACCTAATCCAAGCCTGGTCAGATAGCTTGGCGATCAGGGTCTCGGTGCATTGTCAATCCACCCCTTCCAAATCTAGATTTCTATTGGTAACAGCTCTTCTGCAGGTTGCCCGCAGGGCATTCTGACCTGGGGGGGGGATTCCTGCCAATTCCAAGAGACACCTCAGCACTCAATAGCATATGATCATAGAAATAGCCCAGGGGGACCATACCTATTGTTCCTGTCTTGAGGAGGCAGGGCTATAAGTAGAGAGAAGCCGTTGTGTCAGGCCAGGATATCTAACATTTATAATAATACAATCTTTATTCCCCTTCTTTTTTTGGGCCCAACCCAATCCTTCTAGCAAGCAAAATGTCCTTAAAATCCTTACACGAAAAATCGCAATTATTGCTCAACCAATAATCAGTCTTATTTATTAGTTGGCCGTAGACTCAGTTGCCCCAGGGGCAAGGGCAGGGACATTCGTCAACACCACCACGTAAGGGGCACAAGTCGGGGGGAGATCCAAGCAAGCCAACGAAGACCTGACCTTCGTCAGGTTCTGATTATCCTTCCCCATCCAGCTGTTGCCAGATCCCCCCAACTGCCACAGATTCAGAATCAGGTTGCCTGCTACAGTTAGATCTAATAACGGCCCTCCGCCCATTGATAGGGTAGTAGATGGAGCCGGTGCAATCTCAACACAAGCACCTTGACCCCCAGGATTTACAGGATTAACCAATTGCTGTGGCATTTTCCCCAGAGGCCCCAAAGTCCCGCAGCTTCCTCCTGCAGGATCATCTCCTCACTTGATTGGGATTGACTAGTCGGGGCCCCACAACCACCTGTACATTGACTCCCTTGACTTCCTTGCTCACATAGCCGAAAACCTGCTTTTTCTATGGCCAATAATTTCGCCACAACAGGGGACAAAATACCCTGAATCATTTCCTGAAATTTTAACAATAAATTGGTTACATCGCAACCCAAATGCTGGCAAAGTTCAGGGTCACTACTCATCCACTTAGGGAGCTCCACAAGAGATGTTTTCATTTTGGGCACCGTTTTCTTTAGAACCTTTTTTTTCCTCGGGGAGGGCTACACTTATCCAAGGGGCAAACCGGGGGAGAGGACAGCAAAAGCCTTTTGCTTCTTCTCGAAGGTCGTGGACCACCAGAGCCCTCTATTGTCTCAACATGGGTGTGCTCAGCAGCAGCAGCCTAGTGGTTGCCCCCCAGATAGACCCCTCCTCGTCCAAGCCCTGCGGAGGATCACTGACTACTGGGACCTGACACCAGTCCTCCATCTCCATTGATAACTTCCTCTCTGCAAAATCAATTTCCTTTGGTACAACCCCAACAGCTCTTGTGAGGAAGGAGTCCAATGTGGTGGAACCACCCTTTCTGCCACTATCACTAGTCAAGGCGCCTGTTAACTGACCCCTTTTCCTACCCATTTTACAATAGTGGAACTTCATTCAAAAAGATAAAAACACAATTTAAATCACGGTCTCACCCACAGTAGAACTCGAGGCGCTGGCAAAATTAAATAGTCACCATCCACAGGAAGATGAAAGGGGGGTGGCCCAGCCTCTAATGGGCGGTGATGGGCGCAAGGTGGGCAAGCCCTTGGCCCGGGCTTCGCCCGGGTGTGTCCCGCGCAGCGGGAATGAGCAGTGCGCTATACGCACTTTCAGGGGCAGGCTCCGCCAACCCCGCTATGGCAGTCAACGGTGTCCCCCGAGGGACAGGGCAAACTCCAAACTCCAAAACATCCCGCGCAGCGGGATGGAGCAATGCGCTATACACTGAGTGATATCAAATAGATGAGAGCAAAGCTTGGATTGTCATCCATGTCATTAAGACCTCAAGGTGAAATATATCTTTATAGTTCACGTTTTACCCATCTATAATTTCATGTTATACTTTCAAATGCTGAACATGGACAAAAAAGCAATGGGAGAACCATTCATAACATGGCCTCTCCTCTTTAAGAAAAATACAAGTCCTCCACCAACCTACCTCAACCACTCTGTGTGCCTTCCCTTCCCTCCAGAAGCTGTGCTCTTTGCTTTCCAGTGCTGCTCTGACAGCCTCTCAGAGAGCCCAGTCAGAACAGGTGGAATTCCTTCATGATGTGGTTAGCAAGTTCTGTTAGCCACCAGTGCCATAGCAGTGTATTACTAGATTCAAAATCCAGTTGTTCATACTAATGGCTTTCTATAAGAGCCATGTTTGACAAATAAAATTAATACTCTGTTGAGATTTTTGTACGTTTCAGTCATTCTCAATCCATTGTCATTTAACCAATATAAAATGGAATCAGATTAGATGTAAAGGAAAGGGTATTCTACCCCTAGAGAAGGCACTGCGCATTACAATCACCAAATAAGGCAGCCTCGCCTATACTGAAAACAACCATTGAAAACCTCATACCTACAATTATAAGCTTTAAATAAGTCATTTTCCACAGCCCACATCACTTTGAGATCACTTCAGATTCTTAAGCAGTCAGACCGTGTACGTTTATATACTACTAGGGGCCCTTTCTTCAGTAATTTGAATACCACTTACCAATTCAAGAAGACTTTCCGACTATCCTGTTAACACTGAATGAAAGGGTCTGTCCTGATTGGGACCCTCATTTGCGGTTCTTTCTCCAATAATTTGAGCTTCGTTACAAGCCTCTCAGCAAGTGCATGAAGCACCAGGCCTATTATTTTACTGTAGATAAACAGCAGGTTGCCCCCCACCAGTCAAGTGAGACTGCCTATACCATGGGATTTTGTACACAGTCACTTGTAACACTGTTCTGATGAGGCCATAACTCTGCTGGTCAAAACACGTCAACTCCTTTTTCCAATGAGTTCACATTAGAAATCAAATGAAAAACATTAGGACTGATTTCCTAGCACCAACGACTGTGGCCTATAAATGGGATTAGTCTATGGCGTTCTATTTTGTTTTACGAACTACCTCAGTGTGAATTAATGCGACTTGAAATATGCACACACACCCTACATACTGTTTCCAAGGAATATATCACTACATGAACTGTTGTACCACACATTCTTTTAAGAGGGTATGTATGTGTTTGCAAAAAATAGCTCAATTCACTTTTCAAACAAAAAATCAAATGAACAAAAAGCAGATTTCAACATAATATATGGTCTGGCTTTTCATGATTTAACAATGTGTCTGTGTTAATAATGTAATTTGATTACTAAATTGCTCTATAAATGGTTGCAAAGGATTGTCCTGCAACTTATTAATAATTGTGTGTCAATCATTGAGAAACACAACTGGCATATGGCTATATTGATCTCTTACTTAACCCTAACATGACACACGCATCTATACGTAGCCCTTCTGGGGAGATCTTCGTGATAGATGTGGTCTCACAAGGCAAGTTGGGAGAGAGCGCTGGGTATGGAAAATACACAAAAACAATGGGGAACTTTAAGGATAGCCATACACAGATGTTCGTTAAATGTGAAAACCAGGGTAATATATTTTAAGTTTCTATATGACTGGTATTAATTCCGACACACCTGAAACGTATCATCTCAATGCCAAGCAGGGCTGCAGTTCACAAGGCAGAACAGTACATATATAGTGGGAATGTCCAGGTTTAACCCCTTCCCCGCTGATGCGCCACGGACGTAACTATTTCGTTTTGGTACCGGCCCACGGGGGAAGTGCTAGAGCTCCCCCCAAGGGCCACTCCCCCACCCCCCCAGGGCAAGGCTAGAAGGGGAATCGCATTCCCTTCCACCCCTGACCCCTTGACTCCCTTGGTGACGTCTGATGACGTCAGCACTCGATCATGTGCTGATCTCATCAGAGGTCACCTCTTCTAGTGCGATGAGGAAGAGAAATGCTCAGCATTTCTCTTCTGCTCGGGAGGAGGAGCCAGGCAGAGGCATGAAAGGAAAGGAAAGGAAAGTTCTTTCCACTCATGTCGAAGGCAAGCATTTCTGCTGCCCGATCGCATCACCCACTAGACACGAGGTAATCTTTTTTTATACTGACACATAAGGGGAGTGGCCCCTTAGACAAGGGCCATTCCCGGGGGGGGAAATTATTTTTAGGTCATTTCTGCCCCCCCAGGAGCATATCGGCCAAATATAATTAGGCTGATCTGCCCCACGGGGCAGAAACCACTAGACACCAGGGATTTTTTTTGTTGTACTTACGCATAAGGGGAGTGGCCCCTCGGGCAAGGGCCACTTCCCAGGGGGGGCAAAATATTTTTAAGCAGTTTCTGCCCCCCCGGGGGCAGATCAGCCTATGATAAATAGGCTGATCTGCCCGAGGGGGGAGAAATCTCTAGACACCAGGGATATATATTTTTTTTAATTTACTTTATGTGTTTACGTATGGGGAGCGACCCCCTTACCCAAGGGTCACTCCCCTGGGGAGCAAATAGTATTTAGGCCATTTCTGCCCCATTGGGGGAAGATCGGCCTATTTTTATCAGGCCAATCTGCCCGCAAGGGGGGCAGAAACCACTAGACACAAGGGAATTTTTTTTTTTTTTTATACTTGCGCATAAGGGGAGCGGCCACTTGGGCATGGGCCGTTCCCCAGGGGGGCAAAATATTTTTAGGCCTTTTCACCTAGAAACCAGGGATATATTTTATGTTTATTTTTGTTTTTTATAAATGGGGAGCGACCCCTTAGGCAAGGGTCGCTCCCCTGGGGGGGGGGGAATTGTATTTAGGCCATTTCTGCCCCCCTCCTTGGGGGAAGATCAGCCTATTTTTGTTAGGCCAATCTGCCCCCAAGGGGGCACAAACCACTAGACAACAGGGATTTTCATTTTTTTGCATCAATTTCATCGCAAGGGGAGCGACCCCCTTAGCAAGGGTCATTCTCGTGTGGGTGGGGCACATTTATTTTAGGCCATTTCTGCCCACCTTGGGGGCAGATCGGCCTATTTCTATTAGGCCGATCTGCCCCCAGGGGGGCAGAAACAACTTAGGCACCAGGGATTGATGTGTGTGTATGTGTTTGTTTTGTTTGGGGGGGGCAGCACCTTGGGCAAGGGTCGCTCTTCATGGGGGCACATTACTGTTGGCCATATCTGACCCCCTTGGGGACAGATTGGCCTATTTTTGGAAGGCCCATCTGCCACCAAGGGGTGGAGAAAGCCCACCAGAGACCAGGGTAGATTTGTTTTTCAAAATAAGAGGGTGGGGGTATGGCCATACCCCCACCCCAAATAAATGGAGCCAAAGTTGTTCTGCCCACCAGTGGGCAGATGGGCATTTACCTCCGATCCACACACCCCAGAAGAAAGAAAGACTACTAGATGCCAGGGAATTTTAAAAAACAACAAATAGTGGGGGGTGGTGGCAACCAAGCACTATGGGCTTGGTTATGTCTCCACCCCAACTAAAGGGGGTAACAGACTTTCAGCTCTCCCCTGCACACTAAAACATCTTATCCCACGGCAAGCAATGGGACTTTGATTGTTTTGACTTTTGGTTTTACATTTGGGCCTTGAGAGCTTGGCTAACTCTCAAAATCGTCCCACTTGGAATGGTGAGGGCTGCACATTTTGGTCTTTGGGATGCTGCCATGTAGAAAAGTCTACAAGACCTAGACACATCTGAAAACTAAACATTTGGCCGATTCCAGGGTGGTGTGCTTCACATGCACCCCACTCCATTTTCTTACCCACAATCCCCTGCAAACCTCCAACTTAGCTGGAAATCACACATTTTTCCCACCTTTTTGTGGTGGAACCTTCCGGAATCTGCAGGAATCTACAAAATTCCTTCCACCGCATTGTCTTATCTATACCAATAAAAATTCTGCTGCACTTGTCAGCCTAAAAATGTTTTTTTTCAAACTGCCCTTTTGGACTCACTTTGGCTCTCCCTCAATTTCGACATGTTTTTGGCTCTTCCCTGTCACTGGCACTTGGCTCACCTACACAAGTGAGGTATAATTTTTACAAGGAGACTGAGGACAACATTTCGGTGGTAGGAAATGTGTCCCGGTGCGGTGATCCCACACAGAAATGTGGGAAAAATGTGATTATTTTAGCTAAATTTGAGGTTTGCTGAGGATTCTGGGTAAGAAAACATTGGGGGATCCATGCAAGTCACACCTCCCTGGACTCCCTCTGGTGTCTAGTTTTCAGAAATGTCTGGGTTTGATAGGTTTCCCTAGATGGCTGCTGAGCCCAGGACCAAAAACGCAGGTGCTCCCCGTAAAAACAGGTAGTTTTGTATTTGATAATTTTGATGTGTCCAGATAGTGTTTTGGGGCATTTCCTTTCAAGGGTACTAGGCCTACCCACACAAGTGTGGTACCATTTTTATCGGAGACTTGGGGAAATGCTGGGTGGAAGGAAGTTTGTGGCTCCTCTCAGATTCCAGAACTTTCTGTCCCCGAAATGAGAGGAAAAAGTGTTTTTTAGGCCACATTTTGAGGTTTGCAAAGGATTCTGGGTAACAGAACAAGGTGAGACCCCCACAAGTCACCCCCATCTTGGATTCCCCTAGGTGTCTAGTTTTCAAAATTGCACAGGTTTGGTAGGTTTCCCTAGGTGCCGGCTGAGCTAGAGGCCGAAACCCACAGCTAGGCACTTTGCAAAAAAGAGCTCTGTTTACTTTGGGAAAATGTTACGTGTCCAGGTTGTGTTTTGGGCCATTTTGTGTCACGGGCGCTAGGCCCACCCACACAAGTGAGGTACCATTCTTATTGGGAAACTTGGGGGAATGCTGGGTGGAAGGAAATTCCTGAACTTTCTGTCACCGAAATGTGAGGAAAATTTGTTTATTTCTTTTTGGCCAAATTTTTAGGTTTGCAAAGGATTCTGGGCAACAGTCACCCCACCTTGGATTACTCTCCATGTCTAGTTTGTGTGGTAGGTTTCCCTAGGTGCCAGATGAGCTAGAGGCCAAAATCTACAGCTAGGCACTTTGCAAAAAACATGTGAGGTTTCAATGTAAAAATGTGATGTGTCCATGTTGCGTTACCTGTCGTGAGCATTAGGCCTACCCACACAAGTGAGGTACCATTTTTATCGGGAGACTGGGGAAACACAGAATAGCAAAACAAGTGTTATTGCCCCTTGTCTTCTTCTACATTTTTTCCTTCCAAATGTAAGACAGCGTGTAAAAAAGACAACTATTTGAAAAATGCCCTGTAATTCACATGCTAGTATCGGCACCCCGGAATTCAGAGATGTGCAAATAACCACTGCTTCTCAACACCTTATCATGTGCCCATTTTGGAAATACAAAGGTTTTCTTGATACCTATTTTTCACTCTTTATATTTCAGCAAATGAATTGCTGTATACCCGGTATAGAATGAAAACCCATTGCAAGGTGAAGCTTATTTATTGGCTCTGGGTGCCTAGGGTTCTTGATGACCCTACAAGCCCTTTATATCCCCGCAACCAGGAGAGTTCAGCAGATGTAATGGTATATTGCTTTAAAAAATCTGACATCGCAGGAAAAAGTTACACAGTAAAATGTGGAGAAAAATTACTGGGTTTTTTACCTCAACTTCAATATTTTTTATTTCAGCTGTTATTTTCTGTAGGAAACCCTTGTAGGATCTACACAAACTACCCCTTGCTGATGCAGAATTTTGTCTACTTTACAGAAATGTTTAGCTTTCTGTCACTAACAGGAAGGAGGCTGAAAGCGCAAATATAGTGAAAATGGTGTACGTCCAAGTAAAATACCAAATTTGTGTTGGAAAATGGGGTTTCTGATTCAAATCTGCCTGTTCCTGAAAGCTGGGAAGGTGGTGATTTTAACCCGACAAACCCTTTGTTGATGCCATTTCCAGGGGGAAAAAACACAAGCCTTCTTCTGCAGCCTATTTTCCCCATTTAAAAAATAAAATAAAAATCGCTGTATTTTGGCTAATTTCTTGGTCTCCTTTAGGGGAACCCACAAAGTCTGGGTACCTCTAGAATCCCCAAGATGCTGGACAAAAAGGAGGCAACTTTGGCATGGGTAGCTTATGTGGACAAAAAGTTATGAGGGCCTAAGTGTGAAATGCCCCAAACAGCCAAAAAAAGGCTTGCCACCTGAGGGGGAAAAGGCCTAGCAGCGAAGGGGTTAAAACCATTCTGGGAAGAGGTATCAACATTATAAAGACAAACGCTGGGTCTACGGCCATAGGAATATAAGGGGCATATTTAAGAGCCCTTAGCGCCATTCTAATGCCACAGTAGCATCATTCTTTTTACGCTAATGTGGCGTTAATAGGCCAAAAATGCTGCGCCATATTTACTAAGTGGCACAATGGAGAGTGTTGTAAGGAGTACAGTGGTAGAGTATTGTAGAGAGGTGTAGAGAGGAGTGGTGTAGAGTGGAATGTGGTACAGTGGATTGGTGTACATTGGAATAGCATAGAGTAGAGTGGTGTCGAGTGGAGTGGCAGAGAGTGAAATAGGTAGGGTGGAGTGGCTTACAGTGTAGTGGCATGGAGTGTTGTAGAGTGGATTACCACAGAGTGGAGTGTTGTAGAGTAGGGTGAGGTAGAATGTAGGGGAGTAGAGTGTAGTGCTGTACAGTGTATTAGTGTACTGCGGAGTGGTGCAGAGTGGAGTGTTGTGGTGTGGAGTGGTGTACAGTGGAATAGCATAGTGAAAAGTGGTATGGAGTGGAGTGGGGTAGAGTATAGTGGGGTAGAGTGTAGTTGTGTACATTGCAATAGTGTACTATGGAGTGTCGCACAGTGGAGTGGCATAGAATGGAGTGATGTACAGATGTAGTAGTGAACAGTGGATTGATGTAGAGTAGAGTGGCATATATTGAAGTTGTGTAGACTGGAGAGGCACAGAGTGGAGTGGCACCGAGTGGAGGCATAGAGTAGAGTGGCATAGAGTAAAGTGCAGTACAGTGGATGGGGTAAAGTAGATGGGTGTAGAGTGGCGTGGCATACAGTGGAGTGGCATTCAGTGGAATAGTATTTATTATAGTGGCATAGAAAGGAGTGGCATAGAGTGGAATAGAATAGAGTGCTGTGGTGTAAAGTGGAGTTGTGTACAGTGGAAAAGTGTAGTGTATTGGTGTATAGTGTAGCAACGTACAGTGGAATTGCGTGGACTGGAGTTTCATACAGTTGAGCAAGATACAGTGAAATAGCATACAGTGGAGTGGTGTACAGTGCTGTGGCATAGACAGGAGTCTGTTAGAGTGGAGTGATGTACGGTAGAATAGTGTAAAGTAGAGTGGCATACAGGGGATTGATGTACAGAGGAGTATTGTAGAATAGAGTGAGGTGCAAATTGGTGAAGTGCATTTGAATAGCGTAGACTGGAGTGCTGTAGAGTGGTGTATACTGGAGTGGCATTCAGTGGAATGGCACACACTCAAGTGGGATAGGGTGGTGAGGCAAAGAGTGTAATATCACAGTATGGAGTGGAGTCTTGTGGAGTAGCATAAAGTAGAGTGGCTTAGAGTGGAGTGTGATACAGTTTGTGGCATACAGTGGAATAGCATAGATTGGTGTGGTGTACAGTGGAATTGTGTAGAGTGGAGTGTTTGTAGAGTGGAATACCATGGAGAGGAGTGTTCCACAGTGAAGATGGGAAGAGTGTAGTGGGGTAGTCTGTAATGGTGTACAGTGTAACAGCACACCATGGAGTGGCATAGAGTAGAGAGTTCTAGAGAAAAGTGGCTTACAGTGGAATAGCAGACAGTATAGTGGTACAGAGCTGAGTGGCCTTCAGTGGAGTAGGGTACAGTGGAGTGGCATATTGTGGATTACCATACATCACAGTGGTGTAGAATGGAATTTTGTTCAATGACATAGGGTCATGTACTTCAGTTAGATATGGGACCCTTCATTATATTTTCAGGGAAGGCTCACCATTTTTAGTTATGCTTTTGATCTCTAGGGTGGGCTACAAAACTCCACACGCCATGGGAAAGGTTCTGCCATCTTGTAAGTGGGCAGAATAGTGCACTCTGGAATAGCTAGATGCCACATATTGTGGGAAGTCATCATAGGTGGGAAGGACCCTGTCCTAGTAGCCTGTTGGCCAATAACCATTGCAATCCCATGGGCACTTACTGGGCATAAATATGGCAGCCCTGGCACCCAGACCTCAGATCACATCTGGACTGGGGAAAGGACCAAAGGACCAAATAAGGACTGCCCTGCTGTTCCCTGAACCTGGCAAGAGAGGCTGAATCAACTGTTGGACTGCACCTGCTGATCCTTGGCTAGAAAAGAGAAGACTGAGCCTGGAGTGCCTGGCTAATCAAAAAGCCTCTCCTGAGCCTCATGCAGGAGAGGTGAACTCTAAGAGTCAGTTGGCTGACTTCCTGTTACAGCACCAGGGCCAAAGAAATCTGAAGAAGCACCTCCTGGCTAGTCAGTAGTCACAATCTCTTGAACACCACTGACTACCAACATGAAGTTGGGGAGACCAAGTCCCAACACTCAAAAGTTGCACCCAAGTCTGATGACCTGGGATAGCTGTCAGAGTGAGTGTAATTTGGTCACCCAAGACACAGCAGTTTAGTGGCAACTTGACTGTTGCTGCACCCAAGAGGACTTAGAGGGACATTGATCCCGTGATCAAAGTCACTCCACCTGGACCATGAACCAAGGAGTATCCCCAGGAAGCCTCCCGTCGACTGCATAGTATCCTCAGCATCTTACAGAATCTTCAGCATCCTGAATCCCATGCATCAGGATCATTCCATTGAAGTCTAAGCGAGTTCACCCACAGAACCTTGAACTGGACTTGAGACTGCTTTAATGACAAGGTAACTGTCCTGCAACTCCTTACTGGTCCCCTTGACCTCCTCCCTGCCAGAGTTGGTCATCCAAAGCAGGCTGGAATAGCCAAACACAACTTTATTAAAGGTTGACAGAGTTTCCAAACACTATGCTTATCAGTGCTTGTTGGAATTCTGCGTACAAATCAGTAATTTACAAATTTCTTAAAAATTTACATCTCTGGAATGCTCTGGTCGATTTTGTTCATTTTAATTCCTAAAAATTCATACAATGAGATCTACTTTTATAAATTGGTGTTTGGTTTATTTTGTGCTGTGTGACTTTCTTATTTCTGTGTTGTTGTACTTCTAAATGCTTTACACTTGTTCCTTTTGATCAAGTTTGACTACTTGAAGCCACAGCTACCCAGGGTTGAGCTAAGATTTATCAAATGAGCTTAAACATTATAAGGATGTAGCAAGTCAATGAGGCATTTCATGACTATAGAGAGTACCAAGGCCAAAGGTTGAGTTCCTTTATAAGATAATGGAACTCTGAGATGACTTGCAGAATACACATCATGTACAGCAAGGGGTACTTTATTAATTATAATACATGCTCACACCATCACTTCCCCCTCAAACCACTTAAATCGTAGGTGTGTAGTTATTTCACATGAGAGATGATGTTTGCATACATAAAGAATAAAAAATGAGTCAATAGTGTAAAAACGCATCCAAAAAGCTGTTAGATATTTGTCATAAAAAGTGATTAGATTTAATATAGTCAGTTTTTTTTTAAAGGCACAGTTTCTTGGAATGTGTAGAGACATTGAGAAATAGTATAACTTTTATATATTTCCCTGAGTGCAAAAAATAACTTTATTGCCATAAACATCTCCTTCCGCTTGTCACAGTACACCTAGAAAAATAGAGCAAAAGAAAGAAAAGGCACATTTCGTTTCTGTTCTCCAAACAGAAGTTTTAATTATGCTCTGTGACCTGCCTTTTCCTGCTGGCTCTGGCATAAGGAATTGTGCAGCCAGAACCTGTCATTTCACTTTCATTATAATAGATTATTGGGTGTGTCATCACAAGTTATCTATCTATCTATCTATCTATCTATCTATCTATCTATCTATCTATCTATCTATCTATCTATCTATCTATCTATCTATCTATCTGTCTGCCTGCCTGAGTGCGTGTATGTGTGTGTGTGTGTGTGAGACGGCATTTGTTACCTTCAGTGCCCAGAACTACTATTGCAATGTGTACTTTTCAAGACCAAAAAAAAACATTTCTTCTTTTAAAGATGATAAGGGCTGGGAGTTTCTGCAACAATAAACAGCAAAAACCTTGACAAAACAATCATTGATATAGCCAAAGGAGGCTGGTAGTCAATGCCAGCCCTATTGGCTTTGCCAATGGTTGTTAGTATAAGACAGTCTGCATTCAGGCAATCTTAACTATTGTCAGCTTTCTGAATCAATGCAAACTATAGTATCATACATGAGATTCTGCAAACCTTGCATAAAAGCCGATCGGCAACATGTGATACACCCAGTCGTTGATTACGAAGAAATAACATCAGAACTCAACTGTGATAACTTATTACAGTTGAGTTCTGATGTCACAATGCCTGATGCCAGATCTAGCATTGAAGGGTAAAGGTAGGTCAGGTCATGGAGTAAAATTAAAGTAGCTGTACACTGCTTTACAGTAACAACCAGAAAGGAGAAATTTATGGCAACATGTTTATTTTGTGCAGTCCTTATGTAAGTACAAACAAGTTATATTCTATCTGCATGTTTTACACTCTTTAAAAAATGGCTTTTAATAAACTGATTCTAATATCTTCTTGCAACAAATATCTCACAGCATGTTTGATGTGTTTATCTCTAGACTAGAGATTACATTTTTATTTTTCATGTTTGAAAACATGCTCTTTCTTTCATTGAGAGAGCTATGTACCAAGGGTTTAAGGGTTTAAGTGTTATATGTGACGGTGAGACCATGTATTATAAGGGATAAAGTAACCCTTGCGATATATGATCAGGATATAGCAAGTCACCTTGGGGTTCCATCATCTTGTAAAGGAATGAGGTGGAATATATGGTCATGGAACTTCTCAGTGACCTGCAATAGCCTTAGAATGTATCGCAGTATGTACTTCTTCTATACATAATAGCAAATAATCCATTCCAAGAAACTGAATCATCATAGAGCGCTCCTGGCACTTTTTCTGTAGCTTAGTTGATTTCGATGCCTTTTACACAGTTCTAGCGCACATCATGAAGACAGCAGATTACATAAAATATGTCTGCAGGTCCCTTTGCCATATTGCGTAGAAATGGTCAGATGAACCTAGATTTGGTTTTGCAAATCCACGCACTGTTTTCAGATCATTGTTTCTTTTCTTATCAAGCCTGGCTTCAGAATGAGGAAACGTATTACAAAAGCTAATGCTTTGCTCTCTGTGTGCACGCGAGTTCATGAGAATGTATTGCAAATGTAAAAAATATACAAATACATAATTTAACTAACATAGGCACCACCTTTTTCTGGCAGCACTGAATGACTTGTTAAAAAGTGAATTCAAGATAATGGGAATGTGACAACGAGTCTCCTTGGAGGGAATGCCAATGCGACAGCAGCAGTAATACTACAGCACAAAAGTGTTGATTGACCATGTAAGACTGAGGGGCTATGCCTGACAAGTACGGACAATATGGATGCCATACACAAGCCGTATAGAGAACTACTCAGATTTTTCGTTTTAAGTGATGTATTTGATATCCTTTTTTTCTGCCCTCCTTGCATACATTACGCCTGCCACAGGCATAAGGTAGCACCATGGGTTACAAAGTGGTGCAATGCATGCATTGCGGCACTTTGTAAATTTGGTGTGGCAATTTTGGCATTGTCAGGCCACATTAGTGTAAAAAAATGAAGCTAATGTGGCGCAAGGGGACGCAAGGGGCTCTTAAATCAGCCCATATATCTGTGAAGGCTGCTTGCAGAACTTTGCTCTAGCTCTCTTTAAATGTTAATATAATACAGATAACATTCATTCTAAAGCATGACCTACAGCTGTGTTTAAGTTAAAAAGGTAATACAGGATTAAAAAGTTATCAAATAGTTTGTGAGACTGCATTTATGCTTTTATAAATGACTATTCAGCTCACTACCCAACATATGTAGAATGTGCCATGCTAAACATCGATTCCATATGTAATTTCCCATCCTCTCCACAACAAACACAATCAGATGAATTTGGTCCACCCTATAAATATCTGAGCCAAGGGTAGCTGCATTTACCAGGTGCGAAAAGTACAAGGCACTCATAATTAGGGCCTTTGTAAAATGATGCTGAACAGCAATACCACGTACATTAGCACCACCCGGGCAGTTTATGTGGCCATTCCTTGTACCTGTCTACATAATAGTAGCAAAAAATAGCTTTCCAGAGCCTTTAAAAGTCATATCATTTTACAGAAATTTATCTGCACTGTAAACTTCCGCCCATTTCAAAACATTTTTCATCTCCACTGGTGAATGAAATGGCTTAAATTAAACACAGACTGCACAGCAAAGCAGACACAAATAAAAACGGAACAGGTCTGCGCAAAGTAAACACAGCTATGCAAAGATGGCCAAGCGGGCTAAGACAAGTTAGCACAACCTGCTTCATCCTTTGAGAATAGGTAGCAAAAAGGCAAGAATTAATACGTTTCATACGAGTATGGTTGTTTCAGCAAATTTTCAGTGGCATAAATGTGAGGGACTGGAACTCCCAGGAGTCACCTAGCAGGTATCACCTTACCTGAGAAAACATTGACTTTACCGAGAGATAGGGATCAGACAGGAACTGCCTGCTCCAGGAATGCCATACTTTCAATGCCCATTCAAAGGTGGTGAATAATAAATCTGAGTCTAGGATTTTCTTTTCTTTGTAGGGCAAAAATGCGTTTGGCATTAGTTATGAAAAAAAACATGATTTATTCTATTAGCCCACCCTGTTTGGGTCTTACTTTAAACAGACACTTTGAAATTGAAGTCTGGAAAAAAGTCCCAGCAAGTTCCTGTCCATTTGTTCCCGAACAGTTATGTTATGCCAAATACTCTTTTTTTTTACTTAGATGAAGGGGTAAATATGCATTGATTTCATTTTAATGTTTTATGATAATGTATGTTTTATTTTATAATATCAACTTCAGTCTACAAAGCTGTGATTTGAAGAGAAACACGTGGAGTACACACAGCACATAAATACCACCACTGTACATTAAAATTGTATTCTAATGCACAAAAGAGTTTAATACTGAAGAGGTGTTCCTTTGTCAGGCCATATAAGTATGAGGTGACTTGCAAAATTATTTTAACATATAACGGCGATATTTTATTATTTATAATACCTTATTACAGCTCAAAGAGTTCAAGACTGAAAGGTGGGTTCCTTTAGTTTAAGTTCCTTACGTTTGAGGTGATTTGCAGCATTCTTTTAACATAAAGTGGAATATTTTACTCCTTATAATATGTGAGTACATCATCTCAGTTCCATTAATCCCGAACGAAGTGGTTAGCCTCCGGTTCATTTTAATGAAACAATTCTGCCAGGTGCACATATGGAAATACACTTTGTTTGTGTAAAGTGAAAATATAGCTTCTCTGGGCTGCTCATATTGAAGAAGGTTAATATGCCACCTTGAAAATTGGCTTTGTTGTTTAGAGTGTGTACGCACACACAGACACACACATATATATTCAGTGAAACAACCAAATGATAAAGCTTTTTTATAGTAAGGAAAACATATTTTCCCTATACAAGCCAAGTTTAAACAACACAAATTAAAAAAATTCAAAAGTTACAGTTATAACTTTTATTTACAATTTATCTACCACCTTCAAATTATTTTAAGGAGCGTACCTCGCTACACACTCTTTTCAGCGTGCTAACCAGACAACACTAAATATAACTCACCACTCAACTATGCACTGTGTTGTTGTGGTACAGTGGGTTGAGGGGTTATTGACAGGAGTAACATGTTGGTGAGTGGCATAAAGTGTAGTATAGTGTTGTGGAGTGGAGTTGCATAGAGTTCAGTGTATGTGAGAAAGTGGAGATGTGAAGAGTGGATTGTTAGATAGTAGTATAGAGTGAGGCAAAGACTTGCACAGTGAGTAAAGTTGAGGGAAGTGAAGTGGTGCAATATAGTGTGGAGTAAAGCACAATAGAGTGTATTGGTGTGTCGTAGAGTAGAGTGGCATGGAGTGGAGTGTATTGGCATAGTGTAGGTAGTAGACTATTATCCATTGGACTGGGGTCTGGTACAGTAGAGGGGAGTGCTGAGTTGTGTAGAAAAGAGTCCTATAGTGGAATAGAGTGTTGTACGTTGGAGTGTATGGGCACTGAGTGGAGTGGAAAGTTGGACTTTGGAATGTATGTGGATAAAGTGGAGTAATATGTCGTAGAGTGCCATGAAGGCTTTTATAGACTGGAGGAGAGTGTTATACAATGGATCTGTGTGCAATGGAGAGGCACACACTGTAATGGTTTAGGGTGGATTATCATAAAGTGGAGTAGGGTATAGTGGATTAGCATAGAGTGTGTTGACATACACGGGAGTGGCATAATGTATAGTCGAAGTTGTTATGAACTAGAGTGGTGTCTCATACAGTACCGTAGAGTGGAGTGGAATGCTGTGTTCTACAGTGTTGAAAACTCTCATAGAGTGGAGTAGAGTGTTGTATAATAAAGTGTATGGGCATAGAGTGGGGTGCAAATCTGGACAGTGGATTATACAGGGATAGAGTAGAGTAGAGTGTAGAAGAGTGGCACAGAGTGTAGTAGAGCTTTGTGGCATTATAAAGATTGGAGGAGAGTACACTGGAGTGGCAAAGCGTGGAATAGCATACAGTGAACTAGGATAAGGTGGAACAGCGTAGAGTGGAGTAGCATAGTTGGGAGTGGCGTACAGTAGAATGGCATAGAGTGTAATAGTGTATAGTGTAGTAGCGTAGAGTGGAGTGGTGTAACTTGTAATAGCATATCGTGTAGCAGAATACAGTGGAGCAGTGGAGTAGGGCACTGCTCCACTGAAGTGAAGTGAAGTGGTTTAGACTGAAGTGGTGTATTGTGGGGTGGGGTAGAGTGTAAGAGCATACAGTGAAGTATGGTACAATGGAGTGGGGTAAAGTGGAATACCATAAAGTAGAGGGGCAAAGATCGAAGCTGCGTAGGGTATAATAGCACAGAATGGAGTGACGTGCTTTGGAATAGCATATAGTAGAGCACAGAGGAGTGGCATGGAATAGAATAGCATAGAGTGGAATAATGTAGAATAGAATAGCATGGAGTGGGGTGGTTTACGGTGAAGTGGTTTAGACTGGAGTACTGTACAGTGGAGTCGGGTAGAGTGAAGTAGCATATAGTGTAGTGGCTTAGAATGGAGTGGTGTAGAGTGGAGTGGCATCCAATGGACCAGCGTAGAATGGAATGCCATAGATTGGAGTGGTGTGCACTGGAGTGGCGTAGAGTGGGGTAGCGTATAGTGGAGTGGCATACAATGGAATATCATATAGTGGAGTGGTGTACAGTACATTGGCATAGAGTGGAATATCATATAGTGGACTAGCATACAGTGCAGTGGTCTACAGTGAAGTGGTGTAGACTGCAGTGGCGTACACTGAAATGGGGTAAAAGTGTAATAGTGTACAGTGGAGTGGTGTAAAGTGGAGTGGCATCCAATGGAATAGCATAGAATGGAGTGGGATAGAGTGGAGTGGCATACACTGGAGCGGCGTAGAGTGAAGTAGCAAACAGTGGAGTGGCATGCAGTGGAATAGCATATAGTGGAGTAGCTTAGCGTGAAATTGGGTAGGATGGAATAGTGTATAATGGGGAAGCATATAGCAGAGTGACATACAGTGGAGAGTTGTACATTAAAGAGGTGTAGAGTGGAGCTGAATACAATATAATAGCATAGAGTGGACAGGCATAGAGCGGAGTTGTGTACAGTGTAATAGCATAGAGTGGAGTGGCATACACTGGAGCGGCGTAGAGTGAAGTAGCATACAGTGGAGTGGCATGCAGTGGAATAGCATATAGTGGAGTTGCATAGTGTGAAATTGGGTAGGGTGGAATAGAGTATACTGGAGAACCATATAGCAGAGTGACATACAGTGGAGTGTTGTACATTAAAGAGGTGTAGAGTGGAGCTGCATACAGTATAATAGCGTAGAGTGGACTGGCATAGAGTGGAGTTGTATACAGTGTAATAGCATAGAGTGGAGTGGCATAGAGTGGAGTGATGTACAATGAAGTAGTGTAGAGTGGTTCAGTGGCAGTGATCAGGGCAGTCTTGGTGTTGTGATTGGGGCAGACACTGGATTGGGAGGCATCAAGCAGATTGTTTCTCTGTAGGTATTCAGTGAGCTGTTGGTTGATGGGCCTTCTCGAGGACTTTACTAGGGAGCAGCGAGAAAAAGCGGTAGTTCTGGAGTGGTGGGGGATCAGCTCCCAAGTGGAAGGAGTTTATGATGGATCTGGTGCTTCATGTGGTGAGCTGGTCACAAGCGGTGAGTGGCTGATCGTGGGAGGATTCTGTTGGAGCAAGGTGGATGTAGAGCTCAGTAAGTTGAGGGTCAAAGTTCTTCATGTGGTGGGTATCTTGTTGTTGAAGTGGTCAGCTAGAGAGTCACAGAGTTCCTCTAATGGAGGAATTGTGGTCTCTGTGGCTGTGGGGCAGGATAAATCTCTGATAATGCTGAAGAGTTCCTTTGTGTGGTTGGCACCTGCTTCAATGCACTTTGCCGGGTGTTTTATTTTTTGCATCTTTGAGTCACTGGGTGTATTTGTTGAGGGCTGACTTAAAGTGGCTTAGTCTGTGGTGTCTCCACTGATGCACCTTCTTCTCTCCAGTTGTTTTCAGCTGCGGTCAACTGACCAGAGTTCTGGAATGTACCAGCTGGCCTGCTTGGTGGCTCTGTCAGTCTTGACTTGTTTCATGGGGGTGACTCGATCGCCGCATTGGTGATCCAGGTAGTGAAGTTCTGGACTGCTTGTTCCAAGTTGGTTGCGGGGTCAGGCTGAGTGGTGCTCAGGGCATCCATTCATTTGGTCTGTGTCACTTCGCTCCAGCTGCGGATGGGGCCATTGGGGAGGCTGTTGGTGGTGCATGGTGATCCTGCCATGGTGAAGTGGCCAATGGAGTGGTTGGTCTAGGTGAGTTCTGTGGCATGGCTGTATTGAACTCTGTTTCTGGCCTTAAAAATCTGGTCCAATGTGTCTCCTGCTCTTTGTGTGGGGTCAGTGAACCACTGGTCAGGTCAATGTTGCCCATGCACTCCAGAAGGCTGGTGGAGTTAGTGTTTGTGGGGTCATCCAGGTAAGAGTTTTGGTCAGCAAAGAAGATGTAGTCCTTTGACTTGATGGCTAGTGGGATGAAGTTGGTGTTGCAGAAACTGGTGTGTGATCCTGGGGGTCTGTAGGCAAGGGTGCCTCTGATGGTCATTCTGTCGTTGATGTGGACGGTGTGGAGTTGGAAATTGAGGTTTTCCATAATTGGTATGGTGTCATCATCAGTGGTGGTGCAACAGATTGTTTCTTTGTGGATGATGGTGATGCTTCCTCTGTATTTGTTGGTGCTGTCTCGGTGTGTCATCTTGTAGCCCTTGGGTGTTGAAGTGGTGATGTTCAGAGCAGAGGAGTCGTTGAGCCAGGTTTCTGTGATGAAAATTGTGGGGGGTGACAGTGGAGATGGTGTTCCAGACTTCAGTGGTGTGTTTGTAGAGATTTCGGGTGTTGATCAGAAGGCACCAGATTGGTTCTGGGGATGTTGTGGTTGGCGAAGTGGGAGAGGTGTGGATTTCTGTAAAGTGGGATGTCCTGAGTTGCGGGAGAAGAGATAGCAGTGGCAGGTGATAGGCCTGCTGTTGAGCAAGGAGAGGTGTGGCAGAGGTTGTTGAGGTGTCCAGGGTCCAGGGCGTAGTACCTGTGGGTGGTGGGACAGCCAGAGTTCTGGGCACGGTCCAGGTGCAGACAGTGCAGATGGGCTTGCCATTGGCCTTTCAGCTGGCACCCAAATTGCAGCCAAATGCCGACACAGGCACCCTTGCATCACTGTGCAAGGGTGTCTGTGTTGTAGGCATGACCGCTTTTGTCCAGGAATGGGCAACTATTGTGAGAGGCGTTTTCCTCATTTTATGTGTGCTGATGAATGCAGCACCTGGGGAAAGAGGACAAAACAAGGATAAATGTAAACATTTCTCCTTGTTAGGCCTGATCTTGAGAGGTGTACATTTTTGGTACTGCCCCATATTTAAGCTATCTTGCAAATCTGGGGCAGTGTAAAAAACCATGGGTGCTGAGTGGGAACACCCACAGCAATGCCTGTGTCACACCTCCTGGACACAATGTGAGGCAAAGCAGTGACTTGCGCTGCGTTGCCTTACACCATATCTACAAAGCCATGTAAAGCCTTGCAGGGTGGCTTTGCTTGGACTTGTATGTATGGGTCTGCACTGTGCACCACAGGAGCATCAAAGAAGTGATGCTCCGGTAGCACACAGTGGGCTTGTAAATAAGCACCTAGGTGGCACAAGCACCAAGCAGCATAAAAATGGAAAGCACTACCAAGCACTTACAGGCAGCTACAGAATAAGGAGGCATTTACCCCAAACAATGGAAAGATGTAGGCAGAGTCAGGAGACCTGCTACAGGGAAGCTGGTCGGGGACCTGCTTAATGGGGTCACACTGCACCCTCCTTTTAGTAGGTCCAGTAAAGGTGCTGCACACTGAGTGGCAGGAAGAAGGAGGGCGAACAAGCAGAGAAAAGCTGGTGACTCCTGGCCACAAAAGCTAAGTGGCAAAAGCACTAAGTGGCAGAAAACTGAAAAGCACTATCAAGTACTTACAGTCAGCGATAGAAAAAGGTGGTAATCACCCCAGACAATAAAGAGACATAGGCAGAGACATACTATGGGGAAGTTGGTCATGGTCAAGGTTTTCACTAGCCCGTGGCCATAAATGGATCTCTCAGTTGCTCATGTAGTAAATCTGAAATGCTACAAATGCAATCAGTTTATTTTTTATATATAAATATACCAAAACGGTCTGGAAGGTCACACACTTTTGGTCAGACCAACTCCAATAATATGTAAAACAAAGAAGGACTTAAGCATTCTAGATGTCGATGTGTAGCACACATATAAGGTCACAAATCTCAGTAAGAGGCTAATGTTGTATAGTTAATGGAATCATATGACCATAAATAATCACTGTAAAATGTTCAATGCTTTGCTAATTTTATAAAAATGTAGCACAATTACTACATTTGTAAAAAAATTCAGATATATTTTTATATTCATAATTGTTTTCATGTACCTATGCCCCTTGACTACGAAATCCAGAATGCTTAGGTTCCCTAAAAGGTATTTAATGGTGACATGGAAGTATTGTATTTATTGATATATGATACTTTTATTAGGTTTGGTCATGGGTGCAAGGTGTTATAACCAGTGTTGTGGTTTCCCTGCATCACCTTTTTAGGCAATCGTTGCTAGGAGAGCTAAAATTAGAGGAAACGTGTGTTTTTGTTGTTGTTTTTTTGGGGTTTACAATTCGTACGGGCTTAGTATTTTATTATTTTGTTTACCCCAATGCTAAAGCTATACTGATATTTACTGGGAGTCGTAATTTTGTAAATTGCTTAATGACTCCTAGGGTCCTCTTTAATGTATGTACATTTTATTTGTATTATATTATATTTTATTTATTGTTATCTAGGTGATGTCACTGGGACTGCCTTTTTTGAAGATGGGAACTATCTCTGCCCCTTTCCAAGAGGGTGGGACGGGTGCTCCTGCTGCAACTGCATTACAGACTAAATTTAAGTAAGGAACCCATATATCCTGTCTTGTCTTATATAAATCGCACGGGATCTTGTCAGGTCCCGGGGCCTTTCCACAATTCAATGAAATTATTGCAGCTCTGGTTTCAGCTAGAGTGAATTTGATCGGGTGGCCCCGGAAATCGAGCTGTTGTCAAGGTTCCTAAAAGTAGCTTCGGATGGCCCTTCATAAAGTTGTCCGAAATGGTCAGCCCACACTGCAGAGAGGATTGAGGTACCAGGCAAGGGGGATGAATCTCTACTGTCATCTGCTATCAATTTCCAGAACCTGGACGTGTTGTTTACTTTTGCACTCTCCAGGATAGCTACCCATCTGGCCTCCTCCCAGCTCATGCGCGCCCTGCAACATTCCTGTTTGTAGTCCTTCCTTGCTTGTCTTATGTACTCAATTCAAAGAAGCTTTATTGCGGCTACAAGAGACAAAAAAGCGCGAGCGGTAATAAATACAAATAAATACACATAATAAAATAAAATTGCAGGTAAATATAGTGATAAAAGGAAGTAAAAATAAAAAGATTAAAAAAAATGGAATAAAAATGAGATAGAATAAAATGGAATGAAATGAAATGAAATGAAATGCGCTGTGCAGGATGTTGGGACAGTCTTATTACGAGTCTTTGTCCAGAAGAGTTTTCCCTCTGATAAGCCAACTAGCTCCGAGGAATTTGGCGATAGCGATCACTAGCGTTGGCCTAGTGTCTGATCTAAGGATTCGCAGGGCTAGCGCAGAGCAGCGTGCTCCCAGTAGTCTGCATGCCGGGGCCAGCCATTTCCTACGGGGGGGCGGTATACGCAGGGCATGCAAAAAGGAGGTGAGGGAGATTCTCGACGGGGGCTTTGCAAGCAGGGCATGCGGTGGATTCATTGTGTGACCAGCTGCTGGTGAACAGTCTTAATGGGAGTGTTCCAATGCGGAGCTGGAAGTACAGTTTCCTTTCCCTTGGGGCCGTGATTAGGTCCCAAAAAGTTTCGTACTTGCATGACTCTTTTAGGTTGGCAAAGTCACAGGATAATGTAGTGTGGAGTGCAGCCCGAGTGTCTTCGTGGTTGGCCCTTTGCCAGTATAGTTTCTTAAGTTCGCTTTTCGAGGGAAAGGCTGACGTGGCTGGTGAGTTCCAGAGATCATCGAGCCCGATAGAGTGAAGTAAATCCTTGATGGATCGTAGCCAGGGGATTCTGTGCAGGTGGTCGGCTTTTAGGATGATTTGTAGAGCTTCAGTGAAGATGTCAAGTTCCGGAGTGGTCCTGAGACGCCGCCAGTACAGCAGAGGTCGCAGGCGGGCTTTGTGACCAATGCGTTTGATGCCGAGATCCTTGCAAAGAGGGAACAGTGGGGTGCTTAGCGGAAGGGACACAAGGTTTCTTAGGAAGTTGTTTTCAGCGGTGGTTAGGTCTTGGGTTTTGGTATAACCCCAAAGTTCAGCCCCGTAGAGCGCTGAGGAAACTGCCTGGGCTTCGTATAACTGCAATGCTGGGCGAATTGGTTTTGTGTGTGAGAGATGGAAATTTTTTAGTAGAGCCCCAGTTGTTTGTCTTAATTTAAGGGCTTGCTTTTCTATGTGTGGCTTCCAGGACATGTTGTCAGTGAGTGTTATGCCCAGGTAGCTGAAAATGCCCACCTTCTCAAGTGAGGAGCCCTCTAAAGTAAATTTCCCTTTGAAAGATCTGTGGGGATTAAGGGTCATTAGTTTGGTTTTTGAGGCGTTGATTTCGAGTCCCTGAGATGAGCAGAAATGCTCGAAGCACGCAAGGAGTTTCCTTAGACCACTGGGGGTCTTGGATATCAGAAGAGTGTCATCGGCAAAAAGTAAGACTGGGATTTTTTGTGTGCCAAGTGAAGGTGCGTCTGCCTGCAGTCTGAGGAGGGAGGGGACAATTTCGTTGATGTACAGGGAAAAGCGGGTCGGGCAAGTACGCAACCTTGCCGCACACCCCGGGAGACGTGGATTCTATCGGTTAGTTGGCCCTTGTTGCCCCACCTGACTTGTGCGTAGTTGTCCTCGTGGAGTCGTATCAAAATGGCAAGGATGTGTTCCGGGATTCCCATCCGAGAGAGAGTGACCCACAGTTGTTGCGAGGTACTAGGTCAAAAGCAGATTTGAGGTCCACAAAAGCTACATAAAGACTGCCTTTACCAATGAACACTGTTTTCCAATATAATAATAGGAATCTGAGGGCTTGATCAGTGGTGGAAATCTTCTTTTAAGCAGTGTGTTCACCACTACAGGGACCCCAGGCCAACCCACAAATGCAGGACGATCAGGGATCTGGAGTCAGTGGCAGTGGGCACACGGTTCAGGGGACAGAGGCACAGGACAACAGGGAACCTGGGAGGACTGCTGTGCAACAGGGGGAGGATAGGCCAAGGGAACCGACCCTCCCTGAGGCAATCTCAAACATCATGGGAGCATACCACCATTCCCAGGAGACCATGGGCCATGTACTGGCTAAGTTGCAGGAGACCAAGCGGCTGCAGGAGGGACAGTACCTGGAGTTCAGGGGGGACCTAACAAAAATATACACCATCCCGGTCACCATTGCAGGGGTGCTCACTGACTTGGGCAAGACCATGAGGGAGTCAGTGGCACAACAAAGGGCGCCTGACACTAGCCAAACGGAGGAATAGCCTACCACCTCCGCCGGTACTAGTGGACAGGACGCCCTGCCACAGGACCAACAGGCCACCATCACCCCAACCCCTGCAGAAGGAGAATCACCCAGCAAACAGTCCCTGTGATCCGGGCAGAAGACAGAGAACATTGCCAAGACCCCCACCAGGAAATAAGGGCCAGATGTAGGCAGCCTTTTGCATGTCGCAAACTGCGAGAAAAGCAGTTTGCGGCATGCAAAAAGCCGAACGCGATGCTCATCCTCAAATTGCGAGTCGGTACCGACTCGCAATTTGAGGATGAGACTCGCAAATAGGAAGGGGTGTTCCCTTCCTATTTGCGACCGCATCGCCATGCTGAGTTGCTTTGTGACCGCGAATGCGGTCGCAAACCAACTCGCAGTTACCACCAGTGTCACACTGGTGGTAACTCATTCACAAAAGGGAAGGGGTCCCCATGAGACCCCTTCCCCTTGTGAATATTGACATGAATATTTTTTCAGAGCAGGCAATGGTCCTATGGACCACTGCTACTCTGAAAAAAACGAAACCAAATGGTTTCAGAAGTTTTTTCTTTTTGCAATTCATTTTCCTTTAAGGAAGACGGGCTGCAAAAAGAAAATAAAAAAATGCTTTATTGAAAAAGCAGTCATAGACATGGAGGTCTGCTGACTACAGCAGGCCACCATCTATGTGAGTGCAGGGACTCGCTATGGGGTCGCAAACTGCAACCCACCTCATGAATATTGATGAGGTGGGTCTTTGCGACCCCATAGCGAGTCGCAGAAGGTGTCTGAGACACCTTTCTGCATCCCATTTTGCGAGTTGCAATTTGCGAGTCAGTCAGACTCGCAATTTGCAAGTTGCTAAATTTTCCTTTCCTACATCTGGCCCTAAGAACCTCCTGATTGTCACCCTTCTGTCCCACTCTGTCACCCTGTGCACCTTGAACTGCCATTACTCCCCTTCCTAAGCCCCATTGGACAATGCACCTGTGAGACCAAGAGACTGGACTCTAACTGGACATTCCTCCACTATCACCCCAGCCCATTGCACATACCCCTATACTTATTGGCACAAAAATAAACCCCCTTGAAACAAATACCATACAGGAGTAAGTGTAATGGTTCTCAAATGTATTAGTACAACATTATCAAAGCATTGCAACGTGTATGTTCAGTGAAATATACCACAGGATGACCTTTGGTGGGCAGCAGTACATATAGCAGAATCCAGAATGGGGCACACAGATCTGAAAATAGAGAATCCAAAGGGAACAGTCAGTGTCCATAGACAGAGGGTAAGAGGCTGCCATGTACAATGTCCAAAAGATTACTGAAATGTTAAGTGGAGTTACAGTCTCTTACCTGTGTGTCACTGGAAGTACTGCTGTATTATGTTTGTTCTGTTGTCCACATCCTCATCCTCTGCTTCCTCTTCGTCACTGTCCTCAGGGTCCACCGCTGCCACAAGACCATCTCCAGTCTCACCCTCCTGCAGAAAAGGCACCTGACGTCTCAAGGCCAGGTTGTGCAACATACAGCATGCCACAATGATCTGGCACACCTTCTTGGGGAGTAGTACAGGGATCCACCAGTCAGATGGAGGCACCTGAACCTGCCCTTCAGGAGGCCAAAGGTTCTCTCAATAATCCTCCTCGTACACCCATGTGCCTCATTGTAATGTTCCTCTGCCCTTGTCCTGGCATTCCTCACTGGGGTCAGTAGCCATGAGAGGTTGGGGTACCCAGAGTCACCTGTAAATATCGAGGAACAACTGTTAGACATACACTAACCCTTAGGGACAACCCCATACCCAGACACCTACTTATACTGTGTGGGGACCTTGGGCTCACCTATTAGCCACACCTGGTGCCTCTGGAGTTGGCACATCACATATGGGATGCTGCTATTCCTCAAGTTATAGGCGTCATTCACAGAGCAAGGATATTTGGCATTCACATGGGAGATTTAGGCCCATATTTATACTTTTTGACGCACAACTGCGCCAACGCAGTTGTGCGTCGAAAATTTTACCCCTGGCTAACGCCATTCCAACACGCCATGCAGGCGCCTTATTTATTGAATGACGTTAGCCGGCGCTGCGGACTGGTGTACATCAAAAAAAATGACGCACACCAGGCAGCGCCGGCGTCTGGGAAAATGGGGGTTGTGCGTCAAAAAATGGGGCAAGTCAGGTCTGAGGCAAAATTCAGCCCTCAAACCGGATTTGCGCCATTCTTTTTAACTCCCAACCTCCATTAACATGACTCCTGTCTTAGCAAAGACAGGCGTCATGCCCCCTTGCCCAATGGCCATGCCCTGGGGACTTATGTCCCCTGGGCATGGTCATTGGGCATAGTGGCATGTAAGGGGGCCCAAATCAGGCCCCCCTATGCCACAAAAAAAAATCGGAAAAAATACTTACCCGAACTTACCTTTACTTCCCTGGGATGGGTCCCTCCATTCTTGGGTGTCCTCCTTGGGTGGGCAAGGGTGGCAGGGGGTGTCCATGGGGACAGGGGAGGGCACCTCTGGGCTCCTTCCGAGCCCACAGGTCCCTTAACGCCTGCCCTGACCCAGGCGTTAAAAAACTACGCCCATCAGGCTGTGCGTCGTGTTTTAAGGCCCACCCCCTCCTGTGCATCAAAATGACGTCAGAGTATAAATATGGGGCACAGGCCTTAAAGTAATTTTTTGGAAGGGAACACCTACCTTGCATATAATTGACGCAAGGCTGGTTCCCACCTCCAAAAAATGACGCACATGGTGGAATTTTGACGCCCGCGGGGTCGGACGTCAAAGTATAAATATGGGGCAGGGTTTGCGCCGATTGTGCGTCAAATTTTTTAAGCACATTCGGCGCAAACAGAGTAGAAATATGCCCCTTACTGTTCCGCCAAACACACCATCTGCACATTTATCGAGTGATAGCTTTTTCTATTCCTGTAAACCGGTTCATTTCTCTGGGGGGGGCAAATGCCACATGTGTACCATCAATGGCACCAATGATGTTGGGGTTATGTCCCAAGGCATAAAAGTCAGCTTTCACTGTGGCCAATTCATCCAGAATATTGGCTGAGACATCCCTGATGCCATTGCCACTGTAGTTTGAAAGGAACCACTTGCCAGGAAATGGAGCACTGACAGGACCTGCACTACAGTGGGGATTCCTGTGGGCTGGCGGATAGCTGACATCATGTCTGGCTCCAATTGGGCACACAGTTGCTGGATTGTGGCGCGATCAAGTCTGTATGTGATGATAATGTGTCTGTCCTCGATTGTCGACAGGTCCACCAGGGGTCTGTACACCGGAGGATGCAGCAATTTCATAATCTGCCTCAGCGGTTGTAGTCTATGGAGGAGAACGGTGAGCAGAGGGTCATATTTCCACATAGATTGCACTACTGTTGCTGAATTTACCTCACAGAAGCAGTATGTGAAGTTCAGAGTCAGTTGATGTGCCAATGTCTGCTGTGACGCAGTTAGGTGCCATTCCATGTGTCCCCCTGAAATGACGGCTGCCTCACCTGTGAGGAGGGACAAGTGGAAATGATGTAAGTGTGCTGGCGTTGTGCGCCGTCACGGTCGATGACCACCGCGCAAATTTGCGTTGGTTATCATTGGGCCCTCTGGGTTCCAGGAGCCAATGGCGATGTACGCCGGCAGTGACTGTACGCACCGCTGCGGACCTCACCTCCATTTTCTAACTCGTCACTTACTTGCTACCTGACTGTCAACAAGAGAGGACCTACACTGCAAGTGCTGCTGTGACCTGAGTCTGGAAGTGACAATGGCTCATGTGTCTGGGAAAAGGGCCCCTGCCTTCACTGTGGAGGAGTTGGAGAAACTGATGGATGGGGTCCTACACCAGTACACATTACTCTTCGGTCCGCCAGACAAACAGGTGAGTGCACTGTGAGCATGATGTGTGAGCAATGCATGTTTGGAGTGGTGTGGATGTAAGACACATGTTGGGGGGTGCTGAGGCATCCTGGCCTGAGTGCTGCATGAGAGGTGGTCAGTGTATGTGCATCAGGGCATGGTGGGAACTGGTGGGCAATGAGTATGCCGGTCAGGACGAGTGATTATTTTCTTTTTCTGCTGTCTTTTCCCTCCAGGTCAGCGCCCACCAGAAAAAGGGTATTTGGCGTGCCATCGCCAAGGAGGTGCGGACCCTGGGGGTCTATCACAAGCGGAGCACCCACTGCTGCAAGAGATGGGAGGACCTGCGCCACTGGACTAAGAAAACGGCAGAGACCCAGCTGGGGCTGGCCTCCCAACGTGGAAGGGGTGCCCATCGCACCATGACCCCCCTGATGTTCTGCATCCTGGCGGTGACCTATCTGTAGTTGGATAGGCGCTTGAGGACATCGTAGCAGCCACAAGGGGGTGAGTACAGATTCAGAAAGCTGACTTTGCGCACTTTAGGAGCTAGCTAGGTGGGGGATGTGGGCTCTGGGTGCCCCTAGGCCAGGGCGATCATGGCAGGGTAGGTCACTTGTGTGCAGGCTCTGAAGCACTCCTACCCCAATGGTACAAGTGGCCATCTACTACTGGGCAGGGTCCTGTGGGTGACAGGTATGCAGATTCTGGCATTAGGCATTGTACCCCAGGGGCTGGTGACTACCTTAGTGACTGGTTGGGCATGGCCCAGTGCATAGGGCAGCTCCCTGTGTGTTGTGTATGCCAACGGTAGTGGTGTTGCCTACATTGACCAAGTGTATCCTCTCTCTCTCCCCCCCTTTTTGTTTTGTTATTCTATCCTTGTGTGGATTAGCATCATCTGGCAGAGGAGCAGAGGCACCGGTGACGGAGGGAGCTCTATCCCACATGGGCCTGGAGGCCGAATCCACCGAGTGTGAATGCACCAGTAGGACGGAGGGCGAGTGGAGCTCCACGACGGGGACAGGAGGGGAGACCACTGGCAGCGACTCCTCCTCCGACGGAAGCTCCCTGGTGGTGCGGACACCTCTGTGCCCACCCCAACAACAGCCACAGCCATGATCCCCCCACCAGCACCGCTCTCCCAGCAGCCCGTCAGTGTGTTTTCCGTGCCCGCTCACCCAGGAGGGTGAGCATCTCCTTTGCCCCAAGCACCTCAGGCCCTGCCTCAGTCAGCCCTGCTGCCCTCAGTGAGGAGGCTATTGACCTCCTTAGATCCCTCTCTTTTGGGCAGTCAACCATACTGAATGACATCCACGGTCTAGCAGGGTATTTGCAACAAACAAATACATACCTGGAGGGCATTAATTCTGGCATGGTGGCCAACAGAGAGCATTCCAGGCTCTGGCCTCAACACTGATGGCAGCCATTGTCCCTGTGTCCAGCCTCCCTCCTCCAACTTTCACTACCCAGACCCAATCCCCTCTACCTCACCCTATCCCAAGCACACCTACAGACTAGCATGCACACAAATCAAAACACAAAAGCGCCTCAGGCAAACATAAGCACCACACTTCATCTCACAGGCACTCAGACAAGCACCACACCCATGCAAACACACCAACATCCACTGCCTTCACTGTGTCCCCCTCCTCCTCCTCGTCCACCTCCCTCCCAGTAGCATCTCCACTCACACCTGCATGTACTACATCTTCATCCACTACCTCCATCACCAACACGCCCATCACTACACGCCCCTCACAAGCAGTCACCACCCCCACGACCATGCACACAGCTCCTGTGTCCTCTCCCAGTGTGTCTCTGACCCCTCCTCCCAAAGTACACAAATGCAAGCACCCACGCACCCAACAGCCATCCACCTCACAACAGCATCCAGCCCATGCACCTTCACCCAAACTCAGCAGACTTACACCTCCTACAACCACTCCCTCTTCCTCCACTCCCAAACCTTCTAAATCTTCCCATCTCAGTGTGTCTAAGCATTTTTCCTAGCAAACATTGACCTCTTCCCTACTCCTTCGCCCCGTCCTTCCCCTCGGGCCAGGGTGTCAAGATCTTAGGCCAGCACCTCAACCACCAAGTCGGAGTCCCCTGTGGTACCTGCAAGTCCCAGAGGATCAAAGGGGGCACCCGTCAGGTCAGCCAGTGTGCCACCGACCCCTGCAAAGGACCAACCCATTCCGCCACCTGCCAAGGTGAAGAAGGGGCCAGCATGCAGCACAGCCAAGAAGCACGACCCACCCAGCAAGGCCTCCTCCAAAACTCAAGCTGCCAGTGCCAAGGTCCCAGCAGCATCTGCCAAGTTGGGGAAGGGGAAGAAAACCCAAGGAAAGGCACTTCAAGCCTCGGAGGCTCCAAGTGAGGGACTGGTGCCTACCATCAGTACCGACAGCCCCGCAACCTGTACCACGGAGAGGACTGCCGCAGGCACCCCCACCTGCACCGCCATCTGCCCCGGCACCTGCACCCCCCAGCACCGTCCCAGCACCACCCCTGCACCGCTGCTGCCACAACATCTGTCAGCAACATCATCCCCAGTGGGTAGCCTTCTGAGGCTGCAGGAGACGGCCTGGTGTCTCCCTCCACCACTACAAGCACCTGCACCACAGCCAGAATGAGCAGAATCCCCACCGCAGACACCACCGCAAGCACCGCCACCTGCACCGCCATCTGCACCGCCACATGCCCAGCGGGTGCCACTACAACTTTCAGCAGCAGCATCCCCAGTGGGCAGCAGTCTGGGGCTGCAGGAGACGGCCTGGACCCTCCCCCACCACTTGAAGCACCCCCACCAGCACTGGCACTACCAGCAGTTTTCAGCCTTAGTCACCGCAGGATGGAGTCTGGCTCTGCCTCCATGGAGTATCATGCTGCCTGTTCCCTGCACATCTCGTGCCTCAGACACCCAGGTGAGGGAATGGGAACTGCAACACCCCAGGTGCAGCATCACTGGGCACAGGGCCCCCTCCAGAACCAGTGGAGAAATGCAACCACTATCACTTTCCTTGGCAGGATGAAGCAGACTGGGCACAAGGCCCCCTCCAGAACCAGTGGAAGAGGTCACCCATTAGAGAGCCTGTGGCCTTGCACTCCCTAGGACCAAGCAGTGGGCAAACCACCCACTTGAGAGACTGTGGCTTAGCACTCCCCAGGACCAAGCAGTGGGCGAACCACTGACTTGAGAGGCTGTGGCTTAGCACTCCCCAGGACCAAACGGTGGGCAAACCACCCACTTGAGAGACTGTGGCTTTGCACTCCCCAGGACCAAGTAGTGGGCAAACCACCCAATTGAGAGACTGTGGCTTTGCACTCCCCAGGACATTGCTGTGGGCATGTTGCCCCTCTAGGACCAGTGGCATAGTACCATCTTCTGGCTGAGGTGCCCCCCTCATCTTCCCCATGAGGTGCCTGTGTGTTTTCGACCTGATGCCCCTGCAGTGTTCTCTCCGTTTTGAGGCAGGAGTCAAGTGTGGGCTTCGCCCATGATTGTTTTGCCCACTGGGCCATGGACATTTGCAAAGGACAGTGTACGGCCTTCTGTACATATTGTAAATATTTGTATATACAGTTTTTTCCAGTTGTTAACTTTATCTGCATATTTCAAAATATCACTATTTACACTCAATTCCTTTTGTCCTTGAGTTCTTCCAGGGGGTTACAGGGTATAAATGTACCGTTGCTGCATGTGTTCATGTGTAGGGTGTTGTGGTTGAGGGTGGGGATGGGGGTGTTGCGTGTTGCATGTGTGTGTCACTCTCTTTTTCCTCCACCTCCCCTGTGTGCTAGGTGCAGTACTCACCGTGGTCATCGCCGCCGCCGTCTTTGATGTTCCTGGTGTATTAACAGATACACCAGCAGCAGCAGGACCTGCAGGTCAGTCTCCATGGCATCCTGGTTCTTCGTTGAGTGTCGTGAGGTGAGTGGTTTCCCTTCCAATTCCTGTTTCCACTGAGCTTTTCATGTCGTTGGTACCGTCCCGGAAAAGGTGGCAGATTGGCGGGTTGTGATAGGGTGGGCGGTACATTGTCTTCCACCTGTCTGTTGGCGGTTACCGCCACGGTGTTTGTTGCTACCGCTGTGGCAGTCGGTGTGTTAAAGTGGCTGTCTGTGTTGGCGGTTTCTGCCTTGGTCATGATCCCATTTTTTTTAACGCCAGCCTGTTGTCCGTATTACCGCCGTTTTAACACCGTCCGCTAGGGTTGTAATAAGAGTCTATCTGTTCATCCAACTACTGCCACGCATAACCTTCGGCTGTACGAGTCAGAGGTTGTCTCAGGTCTTGCGTCCATCCCCCTGTAACCATCCAACCACGCGCCATGCATGGCCTTTAGCCATGAGTTGTGGGGGTTGGCCACAGGCCAGGCCTTGTAGCCACCCCCCATAACCACCCAACCCCAGCATCACGCACTGCCTTTGGACATGCATGGCAGGGATGCAAACACCTTCATTAAGGTTTACAGATAACTTTTCAAGGTTGAAATTCAGAGAACAAAACACCAGCTTTGCCTGAACCATGCAATAGAAATTTGGATGATTAATACTTTGCAGAAGTAGTTCTTCAATTTCAGTACCTGCTTTCTTTATATCTGTAAATGCTTTCCATTGAGGTTTTATTTCTGTCAAATGCCATAATAAATTCTGCCCTGCGTATTTATCCAACAAGAGTCCACCATTTTCTGCAGAATGTCTACACAACTGAAGCTCTTTCTACAGGCTAATTAGTAAGTGGTACCTCGTATGTACAGTGTATCTCCTAAACAACAGCTGCTTAAAGGATGCTGAGGTAATGTCTCCAGTGACGTTTTGTATCTGTAACTTTGTCATTGTGATTGTTCTTTGAGCATCTTCATCAGATAACCAGGGTGGATCCACATTGAAAACACACTTGGATGATTTATACTTTACCGAAGCAACTGCTTCTGTTTTGAGCCTCAAGACCCCTGCGGTCTGACAGTCACCTGTCTCCTGCGGGAATGGGCATTGCTCCCACATGCAGGGAGCTACTGTAAATGCAGCTTCCTGCATGCAGGAACAATCATTTCATCACTTTCCCTGCCCGCATGTTTGCAAACAAGGAAAATGATGAAATCACTGCCTACAGCAAGCGGGTGCATTTTTAAGCTCCCGCTTGCTGAAAGTGTAGTGCTTGCTTTCACTTGGCGGGGGCTGTCACAGCCCCTGCCAAGCAAAAGCAAAGAGCTACCTCCTAAAGATGGTTACCTCAGTAGGTATGAGGAGCCGGCCATGGGGGGTGGTAGTTCCCAGGCACATAAATGGCTCAAGGAGTGGGGCTCCTCCTTCTTTCTTTATTTCTATTTGGCACTAGGGAGGTAGTGGTTCCCAGGGACGGGGATCTGCATGGACTCCCTCGTCATTAGATATTGTAATTCTGGGAGGTGGTGGTCCCTGGGGCATAGGGGGGTCACATGACCCCCCCATCGGTTTTCCACATTTGGCCCAGGGAGGTGGTGGTCCCCCACCTGCAACTTAATGTATTGTAGACCCCGGGGAAGTGATGGTCCCTCAGGCCTGGGGGTCCACGGTGCCCCTCCATTGAAATTTCATTATTTGCCCTGAAAAAAGCAGTTTTTTAATCCCCCTTTTGTCAGCCCCCACTTCTTCACAGATCCCATCAAAACTTTCAGTGCATAAGAGCCGTAAGCACACTTTGTTTGGTAACATTTTGTGAAGATTCGTCAAACAGCACCAAAAAATATAGGCAAGCATATATATATGTATATAAATATATCTATCTATATATGTATATATATGTATTTCCACTCTCCTTCAGGATTCAAACACAGGATATGGCACTCCACAGTTACTTAAATCAAATTTATTGATTCGCACTCGCAAATGAATGCGTTTCGGCGTCAAATGCCTTCGTCAGTCTTGCTAATCTACTACCTGCCAGTTGGTTGTCACCATTAGGTAGTTATAGTTTGGACTATTTTTTCCATAGACTGTGTGTTTTTTTGCTTTGTAAATCTGTTCCATAGTTTTAGAGATATTTAAGAACAAAAAATCATAGATATATAGGGACTTGGATCCTCTGCAGATCCACTGCGGATCCACAATCCATAGGAATATTATGATTGGCTGGCTCCAACCTGACAGGAAAGTTGCAGCCAGCCATTTTGTTTCATCGGGAAACAGTCGCCGGGGGCTGAAATGTGGGGAGCAATATACATGATGGCGTCTGGGTAGAGGTTCCCTGACCCCAGGGGGATCATGTTAATGTGCATTTGGAATAGTTTGTAAAATAAAATGCGTAACATTTATTTTTTAAAGGTTTCTGAGTTCCGTGGATCCACCCATGGGGCCGTGCTGAGACCCACGGATGGATCTCTGGATCTAAGAAAACATAAAAAAAGTATCAATACATTTTCTACGAATCATATATATATATAACTTCACTACATTCATATGATTCCCTTTGGATAAGGGAACCTCTACCCTGACCTTTTTAGATTCATTGCAACTTCCCTCATTTTTAGATCCAGGGAGCAGTCCACTTGCCATTTTGTTTCTTTGGGAATGGTCCATGGGGCTGAAATATGAGGGAATGGGGCTAGAAGGGTCAAGGTATAGGTTCCCTGGCCCCAGGGGGATGATGTGAATGTGGTGCAGTTATAAATAATTAGCAGAAAATGCATAAATACGTCTTTTTAAATGTTTTCCGGGATCCGCAGTTCCGACTGCAGGACTCAGTTCAGCCCCCTGTGTGAGTCTGCGGGTGGATCCGCAGTGTTCACAAAACTTAAAAAATATACATATAAATACTAGCGCACACACTCAGGCATCCATAGAGACACTCTCACACTGAGTCACAGATACTGTCACACCCACTGTAACAGCCAGACACACACTCTCATATCCTGCCTCACAGCCATACACACACTTTCACACCCTCTCTCGAACCCAGACACACCCTTTCACACCAAGACTGACATTCTAATACACCCTCTCACACCCAGATAGACACTCTCACACCACTCACACTAAGCCACACCCTCTCACACCCACTCTCATATCCATACAGACACTGCCACACCCACTTTTGAACCAACAGAGACACTCACACCCACTCTCACATCAAGACATCAAGACATACCCTCTCACATCTACTCTCACACCCAGACACTCTCACACCCAGACTGACACTCTCACACTCACTCTCACACACACCCACTGTCACATCTTCTCTCATACCAAAACATAGACTTTCATACCCACTGTCACATCCAGACAGGCACTCTCAGACCCATTCTCACACCCACATAGACACTGTTACACCCAGACTGAGATTCCTAGAGACACTCTCACACCCACTCTCACACCAAGACAGACACTTTCATGCTGACTCTCATACCCAGATGCCACTGTCACACCCCTTCTCACACCTAGACAGACACTCTCACACCCACTCTCAAACCCAGACAGACACTATCACACCCACTCTCACACCCAGATGGGCAGTCTCACACTCACTCTCACACCAAGACATACCCTCTCACATCCATACAGACACTCTCACACCCACTCTCACATACAGACACACTGTCACACCCATTTTGATACCAATAGAGACATTCTCACACCCACTCTCCCAGCATGACATACCTTCTTACACTCACTTTCACACCCAGACACTTACTCTCAATCACACTCTCACACCCTCTCTCACACCTAAACAGACACTCACACACAGACTCTCACATCCAGACAGACACTCTCAGACCCTCTCTCACACCCACATAAACATTGTTACACCCAGACTGACATCCGTACAGACACTCTCACACCCACTTTCACAACAAGACAGACACTTTCACACCCACTCTACCACCCAGAAAGACACTGACATACCGATTCTCACACCCAGATACTCTCACCCCCACACTCACACCAGACAGACACTCTCACACCCATTCACACACTCAGACAGACACTCTAACACCCATTCACCCACATAGTCTGTCACACCAACTCCCACACCCTGACATAGACTCTCCCAGCCACTCTCATACCCTGAAACACCCTCTCACACCCACTCTCACAGATAGACATCCAGAAACTCTCACACTCTCTTCCAGACTCAGAGACAGTTTCTCACACACACTCTTACACAGACATTCTGATGCTCATGCTCACACTCAGAGACACCATATTACACACTCTCACAGTCAGATAGATACTCTTATACCCACGCTCACACTTAGAGAAATACTCGTATACCTACTCACATACCCAGATAAATACTCTTAAAGTCACTATGATATCCAGTCACATACTCTCATGCATACTTGCACACTCAGAGTGATACTCATACAGAGTAGAGTGGCTGTGACATGAGATGCAGAGTTGTGGGTGCCATTTTTTGTAATGGGAAAAGGTCCCGGGGCAAAAATATGGGCAGTAATACAGATGAAGGTGTCATGGAAGGAGTTCCCTGACCAGAGGGGTTAAGATAAATGTTCCACATTAGGAATAAATGGGAAGAGAATACCATTTGTTTGTTGTTTTCCTGATCCACAGATGGATCTGCGGATCTGGATGAGATTTTAAAAAAATGAAGTATTTAAACAGAAATTAATACGTGTATGGTAATAGGATTAGCTCTGAAAAGAGCCTCTGTGTTTATGATGTGTAGATGATTCCTACAAATGAAACAGGATGAAGTCTCTCTAGTTCTGTAGGAACACCCTTTTGCCTTTTTCTGTTAGGTGAACTCTATCATTTCTATATATACCATCCTTATCAAACCTTAAATTATTGTGGTATAGAGAGCCTATGTTATGGTCTCTGAGGAATGTAGAAACAGTTTTATTAACATGTTTCCTGGATTTGTCTATTTGTGGATAGAATCCACTTGACCACTTCCACTTCTGCCTTTGGCAAATGTTAGACAAACACCAAGGCAGTGTGTGGGGAAGGAGCCATTAATTTTCCGAAGGTATCCTTTATTAGGATTTCCAATCTTACCCCGATAACTGTGCCCAGGTTGTTGCCACCACTGTGCGCAATCATAAGTTCGGGATGTTAGCAATCCATAATGCTTTCAACCAAAGGGAACAATTGATGCCACTTTAACACTCTCTGCCCAGTCCAAGTATTACCCACCCAGGTCCCTGTCAATGTCACTCTTTCTTGCACTCTCTCTAGCCCAAACAATTATGGAGGTAAGCTGGAGTACCATGCAAAATATGGTACAGCTGAATGAGGCAGTGTTAACATGAAATGTAGTTGAAAATGGAGGGTACTAGTTAAAACTTGAAATAACAGTAATTATTGGCTGTTCTAAATATATTGATGCATAAAGGTAGGTAGTGATATTACGAGAAAAGAAAATAGATGTGGGATTGGCTTTTGAGAAATCCAAAAAAGTGTTGTTGTTTAAGATGTGTGTATTATTTGAAAAAGTCAACCACACCTGTTATTTTCCATTTACAAGTAAGCATGGTGCTTACAGAAACTGTTATGGATTTTTGACCTACTGCTGCAAGAGAATGTTACTAACTATGCAACCATGGTAGCATAGCTAGAGCTACATGGGAGAAAGGCTATAAAAAGACTAGAATGTGTCTTGGTAGTTACAATTCCACTGGGAAAAAAGTGTTTAAAAGTATGCTTAGGTGACAATACATTTGTTTACTGAAGAAATACGTGGATCCATCGGCAGAGTTACATTGGGGGCCACGCTAAGTGTCACAGTGGATGTGCGCGTCCGGCATAATCTGGTATGGAATTGGGCTATTTTTTGAGTGTTGGAAAGGGTTCGTTATGATATCCAGTCAGAAGATGTATAGCATAATTTAAATGTGAAATAAAGATTCTGATTGGCTTTGTGCTTGAGTAACCTTGAAAGCAAAGTTGAAAAAGTTGCCATTAATGGTTCACTTGCTTAAGAGAGGTGTACCATTATTCTGCTTTGTTTTTGCATGTTTTAAGTGAGAAGAAATTCAAATAGTACTAAGACGAATATACAGCGAAAGAAACCATACTTAACAGGTAGGTGTAGTATATTTTAAATCAAAATGTGATACTACAGCGATAATTGTATATAAGATGAATAAGAGTGAGTAGCATGTTATTAAGCACTAAAAAGGAATGTAAGTAATACCTATACAATAACAATAAAGAAAAGTATAATAATCAGGAAAGAAAGACTACAGTTCCTTTTTATCACATAAGAGCCAACCCTTATTTAGGCTACAGGTAGTTCATAGAGCACAGTATTTTATTATTGAGAGCTGAAACATGTTGTTCTATGTTTAATTGAGTTAAATATGGCCTTTAAGAGCATTAAGCTCACATATCTATAAACTCTAGCATAGATACTACAGTGAATATTGCTTTGAACATAAGGATAGATCCTCTGTCACAACACTTAGATAGTTAGAGGGCTGCTTGAACATTAATGCGTACAGCCAGGTAGTAGTTATATTTGCAGCAGCACTGGAGCCAGTTGCAAACATATTTAAATACCCATGTACTCAGCATATTTATTTAAACATGTGGTAAGACACTCATAGAGCTACTGATACAATCAGACAGATATGTAGCTGAATAGTGACACAACCTATGCTATTCACACAAAGTATTTCTTTAAACATAGTTGAGGTCTCCTGAACAAGACTCTAAGGCTCATATTCAGACCTTTTTAGTGCCACATTTGTGTAATTTTTTTACACAAAAGCAGCACAAACTTTCAAAAATTATTGTATTTTTATAAAATTGTGCCGCTTTTGCAGCAAAAAATGACGCAAATGCAGCACTAAAAAAGTATAAATATGGGCCTAAGTGTACACTTTTATTGTCAGCTTGAGTACCCAATACAAAAGATGCTTGAGAATCCTGAAACTTTGGTTTAACTAAGTAAATTGAGTACTCAGCTGGTCTGTAGGTAGATGATAGAGGATTGTTCTTTGTGGTTCAAACATTAAACATGTCCTTCTACTTTTTACTGAGATAAAGATGCACCCTCACACTCCTATTCTCACTTGTATAAGCAGTCTTCCACACATACTTTAACTCATACATCCATAAAGAAAATGATAAATCCACTGACACACGTATGCAGTCCGTGAGAAGGCTGCTTATAGATTGATACACACACGCAGGCAGCAGTTATGTTTCCAAAAGTATTTGAGTCAGTTGAGCAAGCAGATATATACCTCTGTACTCATATTTATTTAGATATTGGTGGGAAACTCATAGAGGAACTGATACACTCACTCAGATATATATCAAATACTGACATAATCTGCTCACCCGTCCACAGAAGTACTACTTTAAACATGGCTCAAGCCTACCACTGTAGTCCCTGAGTATGTAGTTTTGCTGTCAGGAGAACTTGCCATTACAAAGGCTGCTTGTTAATCCTTAAACTGTTGTTTCACTGCTTAAAGTTCAGTTGTCTGGAAGTTCAGGTAGGCTGTAGGTAGCCCATACACTAGGGAGCTTTGTAGTTAAAAGATAAAACATGTCCTTTTAACTTTCACTGAGTTAGACATGCACTTGCAGACTCCTGTGCTCTCTTATATATGTAGTTTAAGCCATAGTGCAACTCACATTCTAAATAACGAAAAGATAGAACCACTGACACAGCCAGTCTGATTGAGATGCTTGCTTATAAACTCATGCACATACTCTTACAGTAGGTATATAGGCCCTTATTATGAACATGTCGGTAAACACCGCATCACAAGCGGCTGGCGGTCCGGGCCACCAAATAATTAAGCACATGAGAAACAGCCAGCGTGAAAACCACACGCCGCCAGCATAGGAGTCACAACATCGACGGAAGAGGTCACGCACAGGCTGACAGAAAGACCCCACCCGCCCAACAAATAATGAAGCACAAGACCGCCATCAGTTCCAGGGCGGGAATGAACCAAATATAAATGAAACACTCAACGTAGGCAAACACAACACCTCGAAGCAGACATGGAGAGAGAACTGGAAATCATGCCAGTGCTGCTCCTTGTCATATACCTCCACGACTGTGACCACCGATGAAGACGATGACGGTAAGTACCGCAACCTAGTAAACATGGGGACAAAGGGCACAGTTACACACCCACCCACCCTACAACGCACCTCCAACCCCTCAAACCATCACAAGCCATACACACCAGAACAAGAGGTACTTACCTGACACAAGGCCAATACAACCTGTCCAAAGCACACACATGTGCACACCACACACACACAATGAAACGATGAACCACGTCTCCAGATTGTGCCAACAGCAACACTGGGCACACAAACGTTAATAAATAAATGAAAAATGCAATGTCCAAATAAGGACATTTGCCAGTCCAACTGCAACAGGATGAAGTGCCCAAATGGACCGAACTTGACTCAGGGTCCGATGGGCACCCTGTCCTCGCTGGGAGGACTTCCCTAGCTGGGCCTCGCAGGCCTTCCTGGCCCAGTGCCGCAGTTCCTCCCACTGCTTCCTGCAATGGGTGTTCTGCCGGTTGTTGACCCCCAGGGTCTGCACCTCCCTGGCAATGGCCTGCTAGAGTGCCCTCTTCTGATGGGCAGTGACCTGTATGGGACACACAGAAAAGAAAAACAGAGTTCAGGATATGGCCATGTAATACCGCTGACTATACGTCCCCTATGGGATAGACACTTCACAAGATAATTTCACCACCTCACACACGGTATTTGCCACACAATCCATGCCTGTGCAGGTACATAGTGACCACACATGCATACAGGCATCCGCCACCATCACACACATCCATGCACGTCATCCACCTACTCACCTGCACCTCTGGTTGCCCATTTAACTTGGCATACAGGGGTAGGACCCCGTCAACTAGCTTCTCCAGCTCCTCCGTGGTGAAGGCCGGGCCCTTTCCCCTGTGACTAGTGCCATTTGAGTAACCAGAGTCAGGACACAGCAGCACACTCAGTGGAGTACTTCCATGCATGGGATCCGGGAGTCAAGTGAAATTGGGGTGACAACATGGCGTACGTTTCGCGGCAGTGTACACCAACACCGCCGGCGGTGATCAAGATAGTCCCAGGTTCCCCATTGACAACCATGTTAGCAATGAATGGGTGCACGGTGGTGGACACCTCCTTACACCATGACAACAACCGCCAGCGGAATAAGGTCATTTCCACTCCTACATATCTGGATGGCAGGAGGCTGCCATTTTGCTAGCACAACATAGATATTTCCTAGTCATTGGCCCCATTCCGGCCCTATGAACCCCAGCCCTTAGTCGCATGCCCAGATGAGTGTTTGTTCCCCAGATCAGTCCAGACGTATCACTGCATACATGTCCCTACAGTTGTACATCATACATTGCTTGTGTGTGTAACCTATATATGGTACTGCAGTTAATTATATACAACATGTTTTACATGTGTACGTGTGTCCCACATATGTTTTCTCTCCTCCCCCTAGGTACAGACCCATGTGGCGAGGGAGGGCCTCATCGGTGTACCGACCTCTTGTTGATTTGGATACCACGGTGGAAAGTCACATCATTGTCACCTACAGACTCAATCGTTCAGCAATCCATGAGTTATGTGCATTACTGGATCCTGTACTGAGACCGGCTAATCAGAATCAGCATGCCATCCCTACTGAAATGCAAGTGCTCTCTGTACTCCGTTTCTTGGCTACAGGCTCATTTCATGTGACATTGGGCATGGGTGCAGGGTTCTCTCAGCCAATGTTTAGCCTCATCCTGTCCAAATTCCTGGATGCAATTCAACCACACCTGCAGACATATGTAAAGTTACCCAAAGGGCTGAACTCCCTGCCATCAAGTCAGACTTTTATGCCTTAGCTAACATTCCCCATGTGATAGGTGCCATCGATGGCACCCACATTGCTCTCATCCCCTCAAGAGTAAATGAACAGGTGAACAGAAACAGGAAGAACTTCCACTCAATGAACGTACATTTGGTGTATACTACAGACCAGTACATTTCACATGTGAATGCATGTTTCCAGGATCAGTCCATGATTCACTTGTCCAGCGGTGTACCACACATGATGGATCAACTACAAGGGGACCGAGGATGGGTCATAGATGAGTGCGTATGACACTGGATCAGTACATAGCTGACAGCCAGGCTGTCTGCAAGTAATGGCAGTTTGATACAATCCTATTTCAAACACTTTTTGCAGGTGATTCTGGCTACCCCAACATGCAATGGCTCCTGACGCCTGTGAGGAATCCAAGGACAGATGCGTGGAGGAATTACAATGAGGCCCATGGACGTACTAGGAGGGTGATAAAGCACACTATAGGTTTCCTGAAGACTAGATTCTGTTACCTCCATCTCTCTGGGAGATCCCTGTGCTATGGCCCTGACAAGGTGTGTAGAATAGTGGTGGCCTGCGGCATGCTGTACAAAGAGGCTGAGAGGAAAGCTATTCCCCTACTGGAGGTGGAGGGTGCTGTATATCCAGACCAGCTTCCTCTGTGAGGGGATGAGAGTGATGGTGATTATGATGAGGGGAAAGATGTCCACTCCAGGAAGCAGCTGATCCAATAAGGTGGCATGTGCCATGGAAACAAACATGGTGTACATTTATGTTTACTCCAGACAATGTTGTGCGTGTGGTACCATTCCTGCAATAAAGGTCTGATTATGGAAGTGACTGCCAAATGCATTCACATTAACAATTGATTCAACATTTTGACAAGGGACATATGAATTGGTGAACATGTGTTTTATCTGGTGTCATAAATGCATTGGGTCGCTTTACAGAGATAGGGAGTGGGCTAATGGTGGTTGTCCATACTAGGTACATGGGTTCGGCGACTGTTGGCAGAGTGTATAGGTCCTTCTGTCCCTTGCAAGTTGTTAAGTTGCTATTGGCAGGTGAGGATGGTAGTACAGTAGCACACTTGGCAGACAGTCCATGTCAGAGTCACTTCTTAGTGGGGGCCTTGGTCTTGGCAGATGTTTCTGTGCTGGGCTGCATGGGTAGGGATGCTGGTCTCCTGTGTGTCCTCTGCCAGTACCACCAGTCCAGTTGCTGCTGCTGATGTTGAGGGCTGGTCTGTGTCCTGGGCAGTGGTAGGGGCTTTCAGGATTGTGGGGGTCTCAGGCTGGGTTAGGTAGTGGTGCTGCAGCACCCCTGCAATAGTGGCCATGGTGGCATTCTGTTGTTTCTATTGCTCCATGGTCTCTTGATGTTGGGCTATCTGCCACCTTTGACTCTGTTCGAGGGTGGCCAGGATCTGGTCCATCCTATCTTTTGTATGGTAGTATTCTCCCAGGACCTCAGAAATCACCTCCTGGGCTGCAGCATCCATTCTTTGGCCTCCCCCCTGGGCCACTGATGCCCTCCCATTGGGCCTAGCCCCCTGTGCCTGTGTCCCCTGCACAGGTCTGGCAGTGTAGTGTAGCCATTATAGCTTTAGCTCAGTGCACATTATTTTAACACACCAGGCCAAGCCGCTGTGCACTCTAACTTAGATATATTTTATTCAGCTTTATTTTATTGTTACAATAGCCACTTTTATGATATTGTTTTATTTTCTGTTCATCTACTTGTTTTCTTAAGTCACCACAATTTTCACAAACAAGACATTTTTGCCTACTCTGTGCTTCTTCCAAGGCTACAGCACGGTACATTGCCGGTGAATGTGGTAAAAGTTTAGTCTCTGACATTTGTAGAAATACACATCCTTACGTAGGGGCATTTTCTCAGAACATCAGCTGTTTTATTATAAAAACACTTCTTGGTCCCTTAACACATTAGAGGGAGATTCCAGCCAGAGAACCACGACTATATGCTGATTGCCGAATGCTTTGCTACAGATGCTAATACAGACTGCAGGCCTTTGCTCAGATATGGGGGATGATGTCTTCCCAGGGGAACCTGAAGGGCAGAATTAGAGCCTAATATGCTGTGCTCTATGATAGCTGAGGTAGGAATTAGTCTATCAACCGTAGTGACAATATGATAGCATTATTTCTATGCTTCACTCTCCTTGTTACCATTTTAATATTGTCATAGTGTGTCGTCCTGGTTATTGCAGCCCATGCTTTGCTATCTAAGATGCAGTCATTTTATTAAAATCATTATTAAAACATATACTGCCCCTGTTTGTCATTTATATATGAGACTAAGGTAACTGAGAGAAACGGATGAGACCTGAGTGACCACGGCTTCCCTGAGAAACCAATTATGTCATGTGCTCCGCTGCCCAGTCATCCCTGCCCTTGGGAGAAGATGAGAATAATGAGAGCCTATGTGACAGCAGTATTGCTTGCACTTGGGCCATCATCATCCTGCCTGTTAGTAGGTGGGGACTCTGGCCTCTGTACGTGTGTTCCACCAGTCTGTGGTCAGGGGACACTGGTGTGGGATCGTTTGGCCAGAGCTGTTGTAGGTGGCTGGGTGGTAGGGGTGTCAGTGGTGTCCTGGGTGGGGCTGCTGGAGGGTGACAGTCCAGGATGTGTGGCGGGCCAGGGTATTCTTCACTGTCCACACTTCCCTCTCCAGTGTCCTGAGTGGGGCATCTGTCTCAATGTGGGGCGCTGGCACTCCTTGGCCTTTCCGTCATGGTGGCATGGGTGGTGGTACCTGTGGGGGAGAATGGACATGTATGTTACATGTACTAATTCGAATAAGGATGCACAGCTCTACCCTACTTTGTGCTGTTTCTTTCCCTGTTGGGCCATGCAGGGACATATTGTGGGGTTACCTTTGCATTTTGCATGGGATGTGGAGGTGCATTGTGGGCGCAGTGGTGCTATTGTGATTCCTTGCAGGGGTAGGAGGCTGAGTACAGGGGGATGGATGTGGGCCTGTTGTTGGGTTTGTGGGCATGCATGGTGACTGGATGTAGTGATTGTGGCCTGGGTGGGTTAGTGGTCCTGGTGGTAGTTGGAGGGGTGGGGTGGTACATGCATTACAGGTGTGGTGGATATGGAGTAATTGTAGATGACTTACCTGAATCCATACCTCCAGTGAGGCCCTCAGAGTGCAGGGTGGCCAGTACCTTACCTCCCAGTCGGGGGGTTTAGGTGGTGGTACTCCACCAGTCTTCCGCAATGTTGTGCCTGGATGCCCTGGACCTCACCTTCCCGCGCAGGTCGTTCCATCTCTTGCGTATGGTGTTTCTCGTGAGTGGATGGTTTCCCACTGCATTTACCTTGTTTACAATCGTCTGCCATAACGCCATCTTCCTGGCGATGGGTGTGTGCTGGACCTGTGCCCCAAAGATTTGTGGCTCAGTATTTCGTCCACCATTGTTCTTAACTCCCTATAGGTGAAGCGTGGGCGCTTAGGGGGTGCAATGGTGTGTGTTGTGGGTGGTGTGTTGTGTGGATATTGGTGAGGGTGCTGTTATGTGGTTGGGTGTGTGACTTGTGTGATGTTGCGTTCAGTGTATGTGTGTTGTGTTGTCAGTCTCAGTTGTCCAATTGGCATTGCAAAGGATTGTGGGGTGTGTATGTGAATGTTATATAGTGTTGTGGGTGTGTGTCAGGTGTGTGGGTTTCAAACTTGCCAATGTGTGCTTTTCTTGTGTTGGGTCCCATTGCTGGCCGTGGTGGTCCGTACCGCCAATGGTCGTTCGACATCCACTGTCTGCCGCTGTGATTTGTGCATCATTATTTGGAGGGTGGGAGATTTGTCTGCTTGGCGGTGGCGGGGTGGGGTGTGCAGTCTTTCCGCCATCAAGAGCCCTGGCGGTGGCTGGAGGTAACAGAATTTTTGGAGGTTTCTGGTTTTGGCATCATTATATGGTGCGTTTCTGTTCACTGCCATTGGCGGTCTTCTGTTCACCGTCGTCACGGCGGGCGACGGTATTTCCCGCCATGTTCAGAATGACCACCATAGTCTGCACTATCACAGTCAGTTGCCCACAGTTACATACTATTGTTGTCACCAACACATCCAATTAGCTGTTCATAGAGACATTTATAGACACAATTACAGACCCATAAACTTAGAAAGAGAGCCAGTGATATACCATCATATTTACTTAAACATCTACTGACACAATCATAGAGGAAGTCATACCCTCACTCACATACGTAGTGAGGTACTGACACAAACTAGTCACCCATACAGACATGTAATCCTTTACAAATGGTTTGAGCCCTCTTCTATAGAGCCTGAGTGTGCAGTTTTACTACTACCTCGAGTTGACACTTGTCAAGGTTTAAAGTGTACTTTTAGTACAGAAAACTCACCCTTAACTTAATTAGTGACAAACAGCCAGTCAGAATGATTAGAGTGCAACTTATAAATTAATGTATACACCTAGATAGCAGTTATGCATCCCGCAGCATTGGCAGCAGTTGTGCACACAGTTACATACACCTTTACTCACCATATATACTTAAATGTCTGGTAGGATAGAGGTACGAATACACTCAGGCCCTCATTACAACTGTGGCAGTCGGTGATAAAGTGGCAGTAATACTGCCAACAGGCTGGCGGTAACTACTGTCAAATTATGACCATGGCAGTGAGAACTCAGACCGACAGCCACTTTACCACACCAACCGCCAGGGCGGAAACAACAGCCACCACGGCGGTAGCCACTAACAGCCAGTTGGAAGTCAATGTTCCGCCCACCGTATTATGGGACAGGAAACCACCACCTTTTCCGGGGTGGTACCAATGTCATCAAAAGCCTGGCGGAAACACTGCCCAGAAGGGAAAGGACTCACCTTTGGAGACACAGGTAAGAACCACGCCGCCATGGAGCTCGAACTGCAAATAATCCCAATGATTTTCTACGTCCTGCTCTACCACGAACACCAACGACGGCGAAGACGACCACGGTGAGAACAGCTGCCTAGCACACAGGGGAGGAGGAAAAAGAGAGTGACAAACACACAACACACACACCTCCACCCCCAACACCATACACACAATCAGTTGCACTAATAAAACATATCTACCCTGTACCTCTGAGGAATAAGGCAGGGAAAACAGGAATGTGCAAAAGTGAATGTAATAATAACAACACAGTAGAAATACGAAAATGCAATGTAATGGTATATACATATGTACAGTTCAAGGGCCACTGCCCAGTCCTCATTGTGCGTGGGCAGCAGGGCAACAGGCAGAAGTCCAAGGCCCCTCTTGTCACCTGCACCAACACAGAGAGAGCACTGCAGGGCATCATTTGGAAAATAGGCAAGCACCGCAGGGGGACGGGGAACAGGGGGGCTCCTCAGCTGGCAGATGGAACAAGACAATTGGTTCCGGAGTGGGCAACATGCCCTGTGCTTGGTCATGGGGAGTGCAATTCCACAGTCTCTCAAGTGAGTGACTTGCCCACATGCTCTGGAGGGGGCAACATGCCCTGTGCTTGGTCCTAGGGAGTGATAGTCCACAGTCTCTCAAGTAGGTGACTTGCCCACATGCTCTGGAGGGTCGAACATGCCCTGTGCTTGGTCCTGGGGAGTACAAGGCCACAGTCTCTCAAGTGGGTGACTTGCCCACATGCTCTGGAGGGGTCAACATGCCCTGTGCTTGGTCCTGGAGAGTGCAAGGCCATAATCTCTCAAGTGGGTGACTTGTCCACATGCTCTGGAGGGGGCAACATGCCCAGTGCTCGGTCCTGGGGAGTGAAAGGCCACAGTCTGGTTCTGGAGGGGGCATCGTGCCCTGTTCTTCTGATCCTAGGGAGGCTGGGGTTGTTGGGTGTCTTACCCTCTGGTTCTGGAGGGGGCATTGTGCCTTGTGCTTCTGATCCTGGGGAGGCTGGGGTCGGTGGGTGTCTTACCCACTGGTTCTGGAGGGGGAATCGTGCCCTGTGCCTCTGATCCTAGGGAGGCTGGGGTTGGTGGGTGTCTTGCAAGGTCACGGTCTCTCAGCTGGGTGTCATACCCACAGAATGTTCAGGGCGCAGGCCGCACAGCAGCCCATGGAGGCAGGACTACATACTGTCTGCCGATGGTGACGGTTGATCAGTGGTGGTGGTGGCACTGATGCAGCCACTGGTGGGGACAGGCTCCAGCCTATCCCCTCTAGCCTCAGATGGCTGCCCACTGGTGATGGTGGTGCTGCTTCTGCTGGTGGAGGGAGGCTCCAGCCCATCCCCTGCAGCCGCGGATGGCTGCCCACTGGTGGTGGTGCTGCTGCCAGTAGTGGGAAGCTCCAGTCCATCCCCTGCAGCCTTGGATGGCTGCCCACTGGTGGTAGTGGTGCTGCTGCTGCTGGTGGTGGTGGGGGGAAGCTCCTGCCCATCCCCTGTAGCCTCGGATGGCTGCCTACTGGTGGTGGTGGTGCTGCTGCTGCTGGTGGTGGGGGGAAGCTCCTGCCCATCCCCTGCAGCATTGGACGGCTGCCCACTGGTGGTGGTGGTGGTGCGGCTGCTACTATTGGTGGTGGGGGGGAGCTCCTGACCATCCCCTGTAGCCTCGGATGGCTGACCACTGGTGGTGGTGGTGCTGCTGCTGCTGGTGGTGGTGGGGGAAGCTCCTGTCCATCCCCTGCAGCCTTGGACGGCTGCACAACCATGGTTGGTAGTGGGGGATCCGTCTGAGTCCCTGCACCAGGCCCCTTGTCCTTCCTGCCTGCTGGTGCTGGCTCCTTGCCCTTCCTGGCAGCACCTGGGGCAGGCTTCTTGACCTTCCTGGCAGCAGGGGGGCTGGCTCTGTGCCCTTCCTGGCAGCAGCTGGGGTAGGCACCCTTTCCTTGAGGCTGCCTTGCACCCTGGATCCTTTCCCACCATGAGTGGGTGTGGAGACTACTGTGTCTGTGGACTGGGTGGCTGATGTGCTTGCCTGGGTTTTTGCAACCCTGGCCAGATGTGAAGGACAGGGGGAGGAGTAGGGAAGAGGTCAATGGTGGACATGAATAACTTCTTAAGGACATTGTGGAGGGAAGAGGGAGAAGGTTTGGGAGTGGAAGAAAAGGGAGTGGTTGTATTAGGTGTCTGTCTGCTGTGTTTGGGTACAGGTGCATGGGCTGGATGCTGTTGTGAGGTGGATGGCTATTGAGTGTCTGAGTGCTTGCGTTTGTGTACCTTGGGAGGGGTGGTGACAGACACAGTGGGAGAGGACACAGGGGACGGGTGCATGGCTGTTTTGGAGGTGTCTGCCAGTAAGGTGTGTTTTCTGATAGGTGTGGTGGTGATGCTGGTAGTGGATGAGGATGAAGGACATGCAGGTGTGAGTGTAGAAGCTACTGGGAGGAAGGCGGAGGAGGAGGAGGAGGGGGAGACAGTGGAAATCGTGGATGTTGGTTTGTCTGCATCTGGATGGTGTTTGTGTGAGTGCCTGTGGGATGATGTGTGGAGCTTGTGTTAGCCTGTCCCAATCTTGTGTTTTGTATTGTGCGCATGCTCGTCTGCCTGTGTGCTTGGGATAGCTTGGGGTTGAGGGGAATGGGATTGGGAAGAGGAAGTTAGAGGGGGCGGGTGGAAACAGGGACAATGGCTGCCATCAGAGAGAAGGCCAGAGCCTGGATTGATCTCTGTTGGGCCGTTAAGCCAATGTGAATGCCCGCCAGAAATGCATTAGTCTGTTGCATCTGGGCTGCCAGCCCCTGGATGGCATTCACAATGGTTGACTGTCCTGCAGAGATGGATCTCAGGAGGTCAATAGTCTTCTTACTCAGGGCAGCAGGGCTAACTGGGGCAGGGCCTGAGGTGCCTGGGGTGAAGGAGATGCCCACGCTCCGGGGTGAGAGGGCACGGGAAACTTGATGAGAGGCTGCTGGGAGGGCAGTGCTGGTACTGGGGGTGGCGGCTGTACCTGTAGCTGGGGTGGGCCTAGAGGTGTCCGCTACCACCAGGGAGCTTCCATCGGAGGAGGTATCTGTGTCCAAAATGTCACCTCCTGTCTCCACCGTGGTGCTCCCCTTGCTCTCCATACCACTGGTGTCTCAGCATCGGTGGACTCTGCCTCCTGGGTCCTGTGAGATGCAGCTCCCTCCTTCACCAGTGTCTCTGCTCCTCCGCCAGATGATGCTAATGCACATAAGGACAGGGTGAAAAAACAAAAAGGAGAGGAAGAGACAAAGGATACACTGGATCAGTGGCTGTACCAATACCACAGTTGGCGTAAACACCACCGTCACACACCAGCCCTACGCACTATGCATTGCACAACCAGTTATAATGCTAGCCACCAAGGCATGGGGAGGGACACGTACTGCCAAATGCAGCACACCTGGAACCCACACAGCCCTGACTGGTTGTGGATGCCTACTAGCTAGGTTGCAGGATTATCACTTAAGAACCCTGGCCAACATGGGACCTACTCTGCAATGTCAGGCCTGGCCTAGGGGCACCCACTGACACACATCCCCTACCCGGGTACCCCCCTACCATGCGTATGTTGTAATGATGGGCACTGTAGTCAGCCCTTGTGGCTGCTGTGATGCCCCCAACTGCCCATCCAGCTCTGGATAGGCCACTGCCAGTATGCGGCCAATCAGGGGAGTCAGGGTTCGATGGGCACCCCTTCCTCGTTGGGAGGCCATCCCCAGCTGGGCCTCTGCTGTCTTCCATGGCCAGTCTCACTTCCTCCCACTGTTGTACGTCAGTAGCGATTAGATTAAGCATTAGCAGAAGAAATCTTGTATTTAGCAACTATTGTGAACATTTCGCAGAATCCATTTTGTATTCATGGCAGCCATTTTCTCTGCCATGTGCTCGCCATGTGCTCTGTCCTACCTTTCTGTTAACTACTCTTGAAAATCTGTCTAGTGACAAGTTATATTTAGCATCTCCCACTTTCGCACATGCCCAGTAAGATCTGCAGCTGTTAGTAATCAGTAACAGACAGTAATGTGTCAACTAGTCCCTGAAAACTGTTAGCCCCTCCTACCTGTCGACTGTGCATTTTCATATGACCTTATATGTATATAAGTCTTACTTCTATAATTGTACCACCTTCTTTTTGCCCCTGTGTGTGTATAAAAGGACCATGCTCTCTTAGTTCAGTGTGCTCCTTCAAACATTACCGAAGGGTGCTGTTTGAACTGTAGTACCACCTCATGAGGTTTAATAAACTTTGTCTTTTATTTCAGTTTCTGTGCCAACTTCTTCCTATATGGTCTGAGGACTTTGTGCAGAGAAGGGCGAACCCCTTGCACTAGTAGGCCGTGCTGAGGCTCAATTCAACAAATTGGCGCCCGAACAGGGACTCATCGGCGACTCGGACGCCCGACGAATTGGTCGCAACGAAGGACTGAGATCTCGCTGCAGACGATCAATGCCTGAGGAGACCCGAGTCTTGGCAACCACGGCGTTTTTCCCTTCTTTCTGATTCGACCATCCAGATGGCGCCGGTCCTCGACTGAGACCCTTTTTGTTCATTCGTCATGCAGTGACCATTTGGTTGATTTTAGAACTTGCCAGTTGGAACCTGGACACCCTGTGATTGGTAAGAACCGTTTTACGGCACTTGCTGTGGGTGTTTATGCCTTTGTTTGGTAATGAAGTTTAGCACCACTTACTGTGGCTCTCGTGTTTTGGGTGACTAGTCAATTTGTGTCCTTTGAATTGATATATAAATTGTAATTTATATAGGCAGGTAATGAGAAGAATTTTCTCCAATTTCATTTTGATTTGAACGGCACCTTAAGTGCTACTTTGATTATAATATTGCATATTCTGCACTATTTTTGGCATGCATGTTTTTAGCGCACTTCGTAGGAAGTGTTGCTTTTGTAATGGTACCAATTTGAGACTGTAAGAATCGCAACCGGCACCCCCAGAGGGGACGCCCAATAGAGATATGTCTGTTAAACATGGTCTATCTTCTATAATGTACAGCACATTATAGAATAAATACACTCGTGCAGATCCTGAGTTACGTTGGCCTATGCATGGGTCATTTGATTTGCGAAAGATTGAGTATGTGGAACAATGTATGTGTAAGCGAAGGTCTAGGCAAGATATGTTTGACTGTGTACAAATGTGGGAGAAAGAAGTGCGTGGACGAGTGAAGCGTGAGCAAGCCTTGCTTGAGAAAGAGCAGCGGAAAAATGTATATGTGAAAGCATTGGAAATGAGAAAGAAAGAAATAAATGACTTAAAGGAGCTAGAAGAGAAAGAACGTAAATTACAGGTAACTGGCCAATACACTGTTAGGCAATCCTATCCTTAATAAACCACACGATGATTTTTTGTTACTAGATCGCCCTCCACCTCCTTATGTCGTTCCTTCTGCCCCTCATGAGTTAGCTGAGGTCTCCGGTTCGGAGCAACAGAAGATACGAGACAGTTGCTCTATGTTGCCTTCTGATCGTGCGTCTGAGCTTAGATCTATTGCTCGTAAAACAATTCGTAGCGTTGTCTCTGCTTCTGAACTTTTAGACAACATGAAAGGGTGGACAGAAAAGGAGCAGCTATATTTTACTGAAGCATTTGGCACAGAAGTTATTGAACTATTTCGGAAATATTCTGATGAGTTAGAGCCCGATGATGTAGCAGCTGATCATAAGCAAATGTGTGATGGTCTTTTTGTTTTCTCCCAGGTGGCTGATGCAATCAGGCGGTTGGTGAAATTATGTGTTGTGGCAGTCAGTTTGCAAGAGGAGAAAAGGGCCGTGGACGTAGATGCACGGACATCTCAGACCAGTGGGGTGCAAGCTTCCATCTTCAGAACAGATAAGACTATGACAGTTCACGCGAAACCAATGCGGGAGGCCGCGCCTTTGTATGTTCCTCGTAAAGGATTGGGTACAAGTGATGGTAAAACTTCTGTTGATGCTAAGGGTTATTTTATTTATAATTGGGTGTATACTCCTTGGAATAGGGCAGATGTAATGGCACTTAAAACAGCATTACCTGACCCGCGGAGAAATCCAACCGCCTTTTATGAGGAAGTTGAGGGAGCAATTAGTTCTTGTACTATGACTTTGGCTGACATTGATTTATTTTTCGAATTGATATTACCGCCAGATATGTGGAGAACTGTTCGTAAAGTTGATGATCGTGTAGTTTTTGGGGCGTCATGGAAAGAATTAGAACAGATGGACGGGGATAAGGAACCTGAGAAAAAGCAATATCAGTTGATTCTAGATCTTCCCGCAGCAATATTAGTTAAGTTAAAAACGATTATACCCCCTAAAAAGATAGATTGGACTGTTTTAGCGTCTTATAAGCAAAAGGCAGATGAATCAGTCTCTGATTACTTTAGACGCCTTGAAGAAGCATTTCATGATTTTAGCGGCCAGTTATTGTCAGATGATATGGGCAGACATTTGTTTGTTTATAAATATGTCGCAAATCTGTTACCAGGAATAGCTAGTCGTCTAAAAGCTAGTGAAAGTTCATGGACTACCTCTACTCCGGTTTCTCTTTTGACTATGGCTCAGTATTATGAACGTCGGGAATTAGAAGCAAAAGGTAGCGAGGACAAAAAGATTAAAGAATTAAAGACGAAGGTTATGTTGGCTCAAGCTTATGGTCCGCCTTTTAGAGGTAGTGATAGAGGTGAACATGGATCTTATGGTTCTTCTTACACTCGTTCAAATTTGTCTGTTGATCAGTGTGCGTATTGTAAGAAATTTGGGCATTGGGCTGCCGATTGTCCAGCACTACGTGTTCAGCAGTGTTCACGTGGTCGGGGACAAATGAGAAATCGCTCAGGATATTCAGGGCCTAGAACAAGCATGAATGATCATGCTGGGGTTGATGCTAATGTACGAGGGCAGGATGGGTTTAACACTTTTGATAGATGGAACCAATACCAGATGTCTAACTATGTGCAGCCTGATTTCCAAGATTCTGCTTATGCATAGGATTGCCTAGGATGGGGTAAGGAATCAGTTGAAGTTCCAGTAGATCAGAGGGGTCCCTATGTTACAGCGCATGTTTTGGGTTCTACTGATCAGTTTCTGGTTGATACAGGAGCTACTCGTAGCGCCTTGTCTAAACAATTGATTCCAAGGGCTCCCCTGTCTGTCTTAACCATTACATCGATAGGTTTCGATGGAACATCTTCCCCTAGCCCATTGTCACAACCACTTGCATTCCATGTTGATAAATTTACTGCTCCATGTCCATTTTTGCTTTCTCCAAATACACCAGACAATATTGTGGGTCTTGATATGCTCAAGTATTTCAGGGCTACAATACGATGCTCTCCTGAAGGGGGTGCATGTTATTTGGAATGATAATCATCCTGTGATGGAAAGAGTTCGTCTTGTTAAAGAGGATATTGCATTAGCTTCACTCCCTAGTACTTTGTGGTCTACTTCAGATATTGATGTGGGACATATGATTATTCCACTGGTACATATTAGTGTCAAGGAGGGATCTGTATTGCCACGTTTGCCTCAATACAAAATTTCACAGGAGGGCAAAGAAGCACTCACACGGATTGTGCATGATCTTATTGTAGTTGGAGTTGTTGAGGAAGTTCCGTATAATGTTTGTAATAGTCCGATTCTTCTTATTCTGAAAAAGGATACTGATACTAGGATTTACCTATTAATTATTGATTTACGAGAAGTCAATAAGATTGTGGTACCACAATATCCTGTGGTATCTGATATCACAACACTTCTTACTTTGGTTCCCCCTACAGCAACTACTTTCTCTGTGATAGACTTGAAGAATGCTTTATTTTCGATCCCTATTCATCCTGACAGCCGATATTTGTTTGGTTTTACTTTGAATAAATGATCATTTAGATTTTGCAGAGTTCCTCAAGGTTATCCTGAGAGTCCTAGTATTTATAGTCAAGCGTTAAAACGACAACTTGATTCTTTTATTTTGCCTGAAGGAGTGGCTCTCATACAATATGTTGATGATATTTTGTTGGCAGCTAATAGCCCCGAGCAATGTGAAAAGTGCACTTTGTCCTTACTTTCTTTTCTTGCTTCACACCATCATAAAGTGTCACGAAAGAAATTGCAACATTGTAGACAAAAGGTAACCTATTTAGGTCATATTTTGTCTAAGGAGGGCCGTGCACTTACATCCGATCATATTCAAGCAATTTAGGCACACCAGTACCCTCTACTCAGAAAGATGTTTGTGCATCCCTTGGTCTTACTTCTTTTTGTAGGCAATGGATATTAGGGTTTTCACACATTGTCAAACCTTTGCTATCACTTTTGACTAAAGGTACTCCAATGCCCCTCCCATGGACAGATGAATGTGAGTCCGGCAGCTACGACAAGCCCTTTGTTCAGCACCAGTGTTAGGTACTCCAGATTACACAAAGCCTTTTGCACTTTTCGTACATGAGAAAGATGGATGTGCATTGTCAGTTTTAGTACAGACACATGGCGTTAAGCATCGTCCCTGTGCATATTTTTCAGCACTACTTGATCCTGTCGCTCGAGCGTTGCCTGGGTGTTTTCGTTCAGTTGCCGCAACAGCTGTGTCAATACGTCAGAGTGAAGGGATAGTTTTGTCACATAAGCTGTTGGTGTTAGTACCCCATGCAGTTGATGCTCTTTTAAATCAAACAAAGACACAACATTTAACTAGCGCTCGCCTGACAGGATATGAATTGACATTGCTGTCTCCTCACATTACACTGAAGAGGTGTGCAACACTAAATCCAGCCACTTTGTTGCCATATCCGGTGACTCAGCCTCAGTCACAAGAAACACATGATTGTATATTCCTTACCAAAGAACAGACAAAGGGTCGTATTGATTTACAAGATATGCCCCTTCCAGATGTAGACAGGGAATTGTAGGTTGATGGGTCTTGTTTGAAGTTGCCAGACGGTACGACCTCAGCTGCATATGCAATCACCACAATACACACAGTAGTGGAGACAGCTCGTATACCACAGAAGTCAGCTCAAGAAGCTGAACTAATAGCTTTGACATGAGCATGTGAGCTTAGTACTGACTTATGTGTGAACATTTATACAGACAACCGCTATGCTTTTGGAGTGGCTCATGATTTTGGTTTGCTTTGGAAGGAGAGAGGCTGTCTCACATCCCACAGGATGCAGATAATGCACAGAGAATTAGTGCATAACCTCTTGACTGCATTGACATATCCAAAGAAACTAGATATTGTGAAATGTCGTGCACACAAGAAAGTGACTGATAAGATAGGTAATGCTCTTGCGGACCGCGTAGCACATGAGACTGCGATGCAACGAAGTACTACTTCTATGTATGTAGGAAATTCACAAGCTGAACGTTGGCATAATGCTAGACAAGACGTATGAGATATACAGAAATCTGCTTCTGTGAAAGAACGTGAGCAATGGTCTGAAGAAGGAGAATTGGATGATGAGGGCTGTTGGCGGAATAAGCAGATGGATAAATGGAAATTGCCTATAGCTTTTGTACAACCTATGGTTCAGATGGCACATGGGCTGGCACATGTTGGAGCTTCAACAATAACAAAGTTGCTTATGCAAGTTTGGGGGCATCCAGAAATTTCCAGTACAGCTAAAAGAGTAGTACAGTCTTGTTTGATCTGTTTACAATACAATCCTGGAAAAGGGACACGAACTCCTGCGGGAGGGTTTTCTACACCAACTGCACCTTTCGAAGTTCTACAAATGGATTATATTCAGCTTGAACGCTGCAACAATTTAAAGTATGTCTTGGTTGTGGTATGTGCCTTCAGTAAATGGATAGAGGCGTACCCCACAAAGGATAATACTGCCATTACCACAGCGAAGGTGCTTTTGAAAGAATTTTTCCCCAGATTTGGTGTTTGCAGACTTTTATGGAATGATAACGGACCTCATTTTGTTGGGGAAGTTATTAAGTATGTCCTGAAAGGATTAGGGATCAAACAGAAGTTCCATGAGGTTTTCCACCCACAATCAGCAGGGTTGGTGGAAAGGTATAATGCTACTTTGAAGCTGAAGTTAGCGAAGATACAGGCTTCCACATCCTTAACTTGGCCGGATGCATTACCGTTGGCATTATTGTCTATTAGGTCAGTGCCACACTCTCGAATAGGCCTTACTCACTATGAAATAGTGTTTGGAAGGCCAATTAACATTTGGGGAGCTCCTAAGCCAAATTCTGTATATGATGTACCTTGTGTCCTGATGAATGATTATTTGGCACAGTTAACCAACAATTTGGTTTCTATTCATCAACAGGTTCGAGAAGCACTTCCTGACAGATCTACAGGTGAAGGCCATGAACTCCGACCTGGTGACCAGGTGATGATTAAGTCCTTTGAAAGATCAAGCAGCCTGGAACCAAGGTGGAGAGGCCCAGAGCAGGTGCTCCTTGCGACAAGGACAGCAGTTTGTGTGACGAACCGAAAGAATTGGGTCCATAGTACTCACTGCAAGAGAGTGCTACCTACCTTGGTGGAACCTGCTGTGCTGACCGATCATCGAGGGAAAGCCTGTGCTATATCACCTGACGAATCTGCAGAGTTCTTCCCGGACCATACGATTTCTGGAGTGTCGCGCTATAATTTGAGACTGATGAAAGACCCCGTACTGCTGGAGAAAACTGGTTGAGCTACCGCCCTGGGTTAGTGAAATGGAGAGCCAATGTGGCAAGGGGGGGATCAGCCATGCATTAGAGTAGTGACACCCGTCTTGGCCCATGGTGAAGAAATCAGCAGCTGCCCAGGGATAAGAGCTCCAACGATTGTTTTTAATTAATTTCTGAAAGGGTTGATTATCACTTTTGCTAAAATGAATAACACACTGATCATTAGTACTATGGGGTTTGTTGTTGTTTTGGTGGTTATAGCAATAATCACCTGGTTTGTTGAAAAGAAGGCTCCTGCTCGTGAGTTTTTTGTTGCCACTACTCCAGAACCAGAGGATCACTATTACTTTACGCTTCCCTATCAGGAGCAGAAGCACCGTCAATGGTACTTCAATAATACTTTCATTCAGATGTTGCATCATACTCCTAATGCTACAAATACTACTAACTGTTGGGTATGTGGAATGATACCTGCGCATCAAAAGAAAGGAGGAACACCTTTCATTCCTCTTCCTTTTTCACACAATGGTTCTTGTCAAGCTTGGTATACGCTTTTGTTTGCATCTGGAAAACGTACAGAGGGCAAACTTCTTTTTCGCCTTAATAAAGTATGCTACCAAGACAAAGATGGGTATCCCCAAGCCAAAGGAAATAAATGGGAATGGGAAGAGTATCAACCGGACAATGTTTCAATACCATATGTCTTCACAAATATAAGAGACTCTTACAAGAAAGAACAATTTGTGATTTATGTTACAAAAACTAAAACAGATTTATGTATACGTAGCATTGGGCGAATTCCAGTGGGGATAAGCGATTGTACATTGATTTTAACTATTGAGGGTGTAAATAATAGTAGTTTTACAGCTTCACATAATACATATCTAAATTGCATAAAATTGCTGCAGAAATCCACACAGAGACTGGTACTTGGACTTTTTCTGGATGGTTTTGGGCTCTTGTTTCCGCTTGGGGCTGGAAACTACTGACTATCCTGTGTGTAATGATTGCAATATTTTTCACATGGTGTATTTGTATTCAGTGTGGTCCAATGTTCTGCTCCATGTGTATTACTGCTTGTATGTCTACCAAAAGAAATGTTACAGAAATGAAAGCACAACACATGTTAGATAAGGAAATAGCTGAAATGATGAGCATAAATATACAAGATGAATATTTAGATTATCCCAGAAAGATGAATGTCTTCAGCTAATTCTGAAAGGGCCGTCTGTTGTAAGTAAGTAGCAATTAGATTAAGCATTAGCAGAAGACATCTGGTTTTTAAGGACTATTGTGAACATTACACGGACTCCATTTTGTATTCATGGCAGCCATTTTCTCTGCCATGTGCTCGCCATGTGCTCTGTCCTACCTTTCTGTTAACTACTCTTGAAAATCTGTCTAGTGACAGGTTATATTTAGCATCTCCCACTTTCGCACATGCCCAGTAAGTTCTGCAGCTGTTAGTAATCAGTAACAGACAGTAATGTGTCAACTAGTCCCTGAAAACTGTTAGCCCCTCCTACCTGTCGACTGTGCATTTCCATATCACCTTATATGTATGTAAGTCTTGCTTCTATATTTGTACCACCTTCTTTTAGCCCCTGCATGGGTATAAAAGGACCATGCTCTCTTAGTTCAGTGTGCTACTTCAAACATTACCGAAGGGTGCTGTTTGAACAGTAGTACCACCTCATGAGGTTTAATAAACTTTGTCTTTTATTTCAGTTTCTGTGCCAACTTCTTCCTATATGGTCTGAGGACTTTGTGCAGAGAAGGGCGAACCCCTTGCACTAGTAGGCCTTGCTGAGGCTCACTTCGACACCACCGTTTCCAACAGTGGGTGCTCCGTCTGCCATGGACTCCCAGGGTCCACACGTCCTTGGCGATGACATGCCATATACCCTTCTTTAGATGGGCGCTGACCGACAGAAAAATACACTCAGGCAATGATATCAGTTGGACCGTCCTGCCTGTTACACTTATGGCCCACCATACCCCTTCACATCACCATTTGCACACACATGGCCCAGCACACAATCTGCACACTACCCAGGGGACACCACTCCATGCATTCATGCCACATGCATCCTGCTCACAGTGTACTCACCTGTTGGTCTGGAAGCCAATACAGCAGTCCGTACTGGGGTAGGACCCATCCACCAGTCGCTTCAACACTGCCGAGGTCAAGGCAGGGGCCCTTTCCCCAGTCACATGAGCCATGGTAGGTTTCAGACACAGGTCACAGCAGCACAAGCAGTGTGGACCTCTCCTGCTGAAGGTCAGGTAGCAAGTGAGTGATCTGATAGAAAAAGGCGGTCACGTCCACGGCGGTGCATACCATCACAGTCGGCGTACATCTCGAATGGCAACTGTACCCCATAGGGCCAAATGTTAACCAATGAGGAGTTGCACTGCGGTTCCCGACCGCCTACCGCAACAGAGCACAACGTCAGCGAAATTACCTCACTTCCACCTGTCCCTCCACACAGTACAGGCGGACGCAATTTCAGGAGGGGGGCACAGTTAAAAATAGGACAAACAGAACAAATACCACTTATCCATTACAAATGAACATCATGAATTGTACTGTTGTGGGTGTGATGTTCAGTTTGTGACCGGCTCCTCATTCTTTTGCCCCTTAGACTGCAACCGCTGTGGATGAATAGGAGATGGAGATATACCTCCGTGTACAGACCCCTGGTGGACTTGGCAACAATGGAGGACAGGCACATTATCCTCACCTATAGACTTGACAGGGCCACAACACAGAGCTGTATGCCCAACTGGGGCCTGCCCTCATATCTGCTATCTGTCACCCCACTGGGATCCCCCCTCTTGTGCAAGTACTATCTGTGCTCCATTTCTTGGCAACTGGTTCTTTCCAAGTGACAGTGGGCTTGGCAGCAGGAATGACACAGCCAATGTTCTCAATAGTGCTGACAAGAGTGTTGTCTGCCCTGATTAAACACATGTGCAGCTACACTGTTTTCCCCCAGGTGGAGGATTTGTCCACAGTGAAGGCTGACTTCTATGCAATGGGACATATCCCCAACATAATTGGGACGATTGATGGAACTCATATTTCATTTGTCCCCCCTGGCAAAATGAACAGGTGTTCAGAAATCGAAAGAGTTTTCACTCCATGAATGTACAGATGGTGTGCTTGGCGGACCAGTACATCTCCCATGTCATTGTAAAGTATCCTGGTTCGGTGCATGATGTCTTTATCCTGAGGAATAGCAGCATCCCTAATGTGATGGCCCAACTATAGAGGCACCGGGTGTGGGTGGTTCCTACCCAGTGGATATTGGTGTATGGGTATGGTGTGGGTCATATAGGATAGTGTATGCCTGAATGTTGTCTCTTGATATTTGCAGGTGACTCAGGTTACCCCAACCTATCATGGCTACTGACCCCTGTGAGGAATGCCAGGAGAAAGGCAGAAGAAGGTTACAATGAGGCACATGGGCGAACAAGAAGGCTAATCGAACGGACCTTTGGACTCCTGGAGGCCAGGTTCATGTGCCTCCATCTAACAGGGAGATCCCTGTGCTACTGACCCAAGAAGGTCTACCAGATAATCGTGGCATGCTGCATGTTGCACAACCTTGCCTTGAGACCCCATGTGCCTTTTCTGCAGGAGGAGAAGGCAGGAGATGGCCGTAAGGCAGCAGTGGACCCTGTGGACAGTGAGGATGAGGAGGCAGAGGATGAGGATGAGGACAACAGAACAGCATTGATTCGACAATACTTCCAGTGACACACAGGTAAGACAGTGTTACTTCACATTCATTGTCATTATTTAGATTATCTTTGGCACTGGCATGCTGTTGTTTCCCACTTCTATGCCCACTTACTGTACCCTTTGGCAACACATTTTGCAGATGTTGGTGCCCCCCTATCACTCCTGGTGTGATCACTGCAGCCAACTACAGGTCTTTCCTATGTGAACATTACTGTACAGTTGAATTGCAATGTTTGAACCTGGTTAACCAAATACATACTTAAAAAAGTTGGCATACTCCATACTTGTACCTTTTCAAAGGGTGTTTACTGAGGTGCTAAGAAGAAGAGGGGCAAGTGCATTGGGATGTGGTGATGATGGAGAAAAGTCCAGGGCATTTTCCAATCTATTTGGTGCACAGGTGCACTGTCCAAGGGGACATAGGGAGGGGAGCAATGGCAGTTCTAGGTGGATTGGGTGACAGAGTGGGTCACAAGGGTGACAATCAGGAGAGTCTTATTTCCTGGCAGGGGTCTTGGCAATAGTCTCTGACTTCTGCCAAGATCGCAGGGAACATTTGAGGGGTGTGTAGTGTGGTCAGTTTTACTTATCCTTTGCGCATTAGCTTCAGGCTTTAGGCCTTTGTGCATTTTGCCCTGGATGTATTTTATTCCTTTGCTCGTAGCTTAGAGCCTTCGTGCACTTTGCTCTAAATGTTTTTTATTCGGCTTCGTACTGTTATTTTTCAAATAGCCAGTTCTACGGTCTTGTTTTATATTTCATATCACACTGTTTAGCCTACTTCAGCACTGGAGTTCTCCATAACGCGTTACTCTGTGCTTCAGTCAAGGATACAGTCTGGTACATTGCCGATAGACGTGGTAGGAGTTTAGTCTTTGGCATTCCTGCGTAGGGACATTTTGTGATCACGCTGACATGTTAGTTATAAAAACACTTCCTGGTCCCAATACACGCAAGACGGAGATTCCGACCAGGGAACCACAACTAGACGCTGACTGCCTCGTTGCAGATGCTGAACCAGATCACAGGCCTTTGCTCAGGTATGAGGGCTGATGTCTCCCCAGGGATTCAGAAAGGCAAGTTAGAAGCTTAACATGCTGTGCTCGAAATAGAACTAGCTGAGGGAGAGTAGAAATTATTAAACACCATGATAGCGTTGTTCTTATGTTTCACTCTCCTCGTGACTATTTCAATCCTACTGTGTTGTATGGTTCTGGTTATTGCGGCTCACGCCTTATTATATAAAATGCAGTCGTTTTATTAAAACATTATATAAAACTTATACTGCCTTTGTCATTTGTATATGAGATCATACTGTAAATGAGAGAGTTGGTTTGGATCTGAGTGACCACGACTTCCCTGAGAAGTTCCAAAGATGTCATGGGCTCGGCTGCCCAATCATCTCTTCCTTGTTGGAGAAATGAGGCACTGCTAGTTAGCCGGAGCAAAACCGGGTTTAGGGTGACAGAGGTCCTTCCAAGTGGGTCAGACTCAGTCCCCCACACCGTGAACGATCCTGCTGCCTAGAAATCCAGTAGTCTCATTTAGGATAATGAGAGCCCACGCGACATGGCGCCGCCAACGATTTGTCTGGCTCAAATTTCTGGGTCCGACTGACTCTCTCGTTCTCATATATATTGACTCCTCGGTTCCGTAAGCGGAGATGTCCGTGGGGCTGAGGATTTCCGCCGCCACGGGATAGGTGCATCCTATTACTTAGTGGTCGGTTGTTCAAGCTTGAAACTTTGAAAGGAAAAACCCCGTTATTGGTGTGCCTTCTCTATCCATGTGCTGTTTTTCTCTAGATGGCGAATCCTCTAGTGGTGCATGTAGCACTTAATATGCGCCAACCGCTCACGGGACATCTGTTAGCACATGGCCTGACGGTCCAGGGGGGTCCGGTCACTTTTGTGGTGGACGCCCATGCAGCCTATAGAACAGAACTTTTTTATTCTTGGGTCGTGTTTCCAGCAGTTGATGGGGTACAAACACTTTTCACGAATACACTGTTGCGAATGTCCCTGGACAGTACAGGGCATATGCATACTTAGAGATACCTTTATCTTATCAAGAACACCATAATTGGATTGATGGTGCCCTCCCACACACAGTAGCACAAGTTAGGTTAGGTCCACTGAGTAATGATGGTCCAACCTGGCCTTTATTGGCTACATACACACCATATCCTGCGGTTGCTAACTTGGCAGTGGCTGACGTTCCTCGTTTATATATAGTCTTAGCAACTACATACAGAAGCCTGGTTCAGTTTGTGATGCAGGCTTTAAATACTAATGCAGCGCGTGCTGCTCCGGCTCACCCACAGGCAGTGGTTCCGGGTATTAATCCGCCCACTGTACACTCGGTTATGGGTAAGGTACCGGCTAAACGTGAGGAAACTCCATTTTGGCTGGCGCAAAAAATTAATACGCTGGAAGCAGTATTTCCCGATACGGGACCTCAGGATAAACATAGAATATTGACGATGTGTTTGCCGTATGGAATGGTTCCTCCTGTGGACCATTGTAATACCTGGGGCACGGTGTTTGCCGCGCTCTACACTACAGCACACGGTACACCAACATTAGCTAATCTACTGGAGGTGCTTAAACAAATTCAAGATGAATATGAGGCTGCCCCCACCTTAGATGTAGGCATGCAGCTGATGGGCAATGTTGCCGCAGTTTCCTCTATTATTTTGAGTAATCTCAAGGGAGAGGCAGTGGCACTAGCCGTGCGTATGCGTCTTCGAGACGTTCCGCAGATTAATCAGGAGCGGGAACTCCAGAGAATAATAGCAGAAACATATTCCAGTATTGGTCGAGATAGCCTAGGGGCTAGACCACAAAAACCCCAATTACAGGGTAAAAATAGTAAAGATAATGCTAAACAACAGAAGCCTGAGGGTACTAAGAAGCGCTGGGAAAAGAAACAGCAAACACCTAAGAAAGATTGGGGACAGTCTCCGCAACCGGAGACCCCGAAGAATAGGTATAATCTCAGGAATAGGGATAATTTGAAGACGCCTGATAGATATCAATATACTGATACACGCCAATCTCGTTCGTTTCAGGACTCCTCGGACATGAGAAATGAGAGAGGTGGGCGGTCAGAGCGGAGAACTGAGTACGTGAAACCGAGACAGGAATCACAACGCTCAACGGAGGTTTCTGTTAAACAGGAAGAGAAACCGCTCCAACAAAAGCAACAATTTAAAAAGAAGAAAGTGGCAGCAGTCTCAGTTAGACATGCCGCTCAAAAAGAGAGTTCTCTTGAAGAACAAGACATGGGCGTTAGCACTGTTAGACAGCGCGGCGGAGGTCACAATAGTTCGCCGGAGTCTTCTAGAGCATCTGGAGGTGAAAGCAACTGATGACTTCATAGAAGTCGAAACGGCAGATATGCGTGTCTCTGATCCCGATAGAGTATATAAAGTAACTTTGCAATTAGAAGGGGACATTGACCGCATTGTACACGCCATCTTTTGGGACCATGTGGTAAAATCATATGACGTTCTGCTGGCCGAACAAGATTGGCCACCTGACTTTGTTTGCAACTGTCCGGTTGGGGAGGAGGTTATTACACCTTCGTTCTCACCACTTGTTCCGAGAGAACTAGCAGAGTCCTATAGTAAATTATGGGCTCTAGCACAGGCCCCCGCACTATATAGAAATAACGTGGGATAGACAATCACCTTATCATGTAATTCCAATAAAGGGCGAACCTCAGCCGCAGTATCCTATCACATTTGAGGCAAGGGCATCGGTTAGGAAAATTCTTACACAATTGGAGTACCAGGGTGTAATTGAACCCTGTGTCTCGCTGATGAATAATCCCTTATTTCCAGTTGCTAAACTGGACCATTCATATAGGATAGTGGTGGATTACAGACACTTAAATGGACATACACGCACATATGCAATACAGAATTCACACAGCGCAGCGCTTATGAATAATATTGTGCGTAAAAAATACAAAACAACATTAGATATCTTGAATGTATTTTTCTGCCAAAATATAGTGCCCGAAAGTCGGGACTATACCAGTTTCAGTGCGTTTGGCTCTCAGAAAAAGTTTTGTCGTTTGCCTCAGGGGTATAAGAATAGCCCAGGACTATTTTCGGTTCGTGTAACTGAAATTCTGCACGAGTTGGACCCTGAAGCGTTATCATATGTTGATGACATATATTTGACAGACGATGAGATTCTGCAACATCTAAGGTGTGTACCACGTATTGTTGTGGGGTTTGCTGAAATTGGCTATAAGTTTAATTTTAAGAAATCGAAGATTGCCTTCCTCAGCGACATTTTCCTGGGATATGAGTTGTCGAATGAGGGCAAGAGCTTAGCGCCACATTTTTTGGAGAAATGTGCTCAATTGCAGCCTCCTAATATGGTTCAGAAGCTCCAGTCATTGTTGGGGTTTCTGAATTTTGGCAGAACTTACATTCCTGATTATGCTACGCATATAAAACCCTTATACGAGTTGATTCGCCCAAATTTTTAGAGTAGATTTCGGACGATTGAGCATACACATATTCTTCGAGATCTACAAACTGATCTCTTAGCAGTTAAACATTTACACACTAGGGACAATAAAACGCGTCTGGTCATCAGGGTAATACCTGGTGCTGTTGGGTTTACGTATGTCACCTTTAATGAGGGTGAGACAGTCCCAATGGCATACAAGTCCCACTTGTATTCTACTGCAGAACAACGATTTGCACAAACTGAGAAAATACTCACTGCTGTACAGATGGCTGTGATTAAAGAAAGACCTCTGGCCCAGGGCCAACGCATCATTGTCGTTTCTCCGATTCCGGCCTTAGAGGCTGTTACTAAAGTGAGTGTTCCTAATTCGAAAGCTTTACACCCGCAATGGATACGATGGGCTACGTCTTTGACAGCCACTGATGTAGATTACATCTTTGACCATAAACTGCAGTCTCAAGAATTTCTTCAATATGAAATGGAGTACCCAGTTCCCGCTGGCACCTTGCCTATTGATCAATATCAGGTGGTCATGTACACCGATGGCTCTGCGCAACCAGCGGTTGGGACTAAACAATAGTATTCTGCTGCATGTGCAGTGGTGAGCGGGACTATGGAGGGGGAAGTATTCTGTCCCCGACATACTTATACGCAGACCTTGGGAGATTGTACAGCACAGTAGGCTGAGCTCAAAGCTCTATTGTTAGCCTTGGAACACGCGGATCCGGCGATACTAACCTTGCTGGTCTGTGACTCCTACTACTGTGTTCACTTCTTTCAATGAATATTTACACTACTGGAGGTTGAATGGGTTCAGAGATTCTAAAGGCAACACCATTAAACACAAATTGCTGTGGGGGAAGGTTGCGAATCTGAAGGAAACACTTCCTAAGGTCCATGTTGTACATACACTTGGACACCAGCGCGTTGGAATACACGTTGCTGGAAATACTTTGGCTGATGAAGCCGCTAAATCGGCAGTTGCCACTGTGGCCGCAGTAACTCGTTCGAGTTCCAAACCAGACACAGAGATTTCAGCTGCCATAAAAGCTATGGCTGATGGCACGCCATTTCCTAAAGGATTCCCTTCTAAATAGAGTTACTGCCTGGGTAGTATGTTAAATGCTGTTGTTAAAATTCCAGGCGTTGGTGTACGTGAAATGCCCAATAAAGTTGTGAGACCTCGGTTAATATCTGCAGCACATGAGGGGGCGGCATCTGCACATGCTGGTGTGGCTGCCACGATTTCACTTTTACAGGCTTGTTACTGGTGGCCTGGTCTCTATAAAGAGACAAAGCAGTATGTCCTTTGTTGTGACGTCTGTCAACAAATTAAAGCTTCGACTGCTAGACGCCCGCAGCAGATGCCCCTTCTGATTCCAAATAAACCTTTACAGTGTGTGTACTTGGATCATTGTGGTCCGCTGACGCCAGATAGTGCATACAAATATATATTGGTTGCTGTAGATTCGTGCTCCAGATTTGTTTGGGTCTGGCCACAGCGCTCGGCTGACGCTCAGACTGTTATTAAAGATTTGCGCATCTTTGTTGATACATTTGCAGTTGCGGCTTTTCATTTGGACCAGGGCCCTGCTTTTGCCTCTAAGGCATTCAGGGACACCATGGCTTCGTTGGGGGTCCAACTCCAGTTCTCGTCTCCATTTCATCCAGAGGGAAATTCTGTCGTGGAGCGTTTAAATCGTGATTTAAAGCAATCCTTAACGGCCAGAGTTATAGGTACGGGTCGTAGTTGGCTAGCCCACCTTTATGGAGTACAGAGGGCACTTAATAACTTGCCTAGAAGGTCCCTGGGGATCGTACTTCATATGAGTGCCTGTTTGGAACACAAATGTATGCTCCTGATCTAGATGGTCCTGGTGTGGAGGCGGCAGATACGCCCTTTGACATAAATGATCTTGTCACTGTTTTGCAGGATTTACAACAATTCTGTGAAGATAACTCTTCTTCAAGTGCTGCCTCCACAGGAATTAAGGATGAGCCAGTAACGCCTACTGGTTGGATACCCAGGATTGGGGATCTTGTGTGTGAAAAGGTCGCAGTAAAGAAAGAATTTGGTCCTTCTTATCGAGCACCAGTCCCTGTATTAAGGGTTAGCGGCACGAGAACTGTAATTTTACTGCCGCTGCACGGGGCCAAAGGAAATCGCTTTGTTTCCATTGATAATGTCAAGTTACAACATGTGGCCGATTCTGCACAGCAGACCAAGAGGGACACACAGTAGTTCCGGAATCCCTCTCACTACTGGGGAAGAAGTCCCGCTGCAGGTGATTTGCACCGATGCTGTTTCCTCTCCGAGCTTGGGGAGGGTGGAAGCTGATCTTGCGATTGTTCCACAGACGACGATTAATTTGGAATCTTTTGATCAAGTTGCTGTACGTTCTACTGATATTTCTGAACATGTGGTTTATAGCGTGCCAAGGCAAGAACCACCATCTGCTTCTTTGTTCACGGTTGCACCTTTTGCAAGAACTGCCTCTGGCTGCTTCAACGACACTGATGATGCTGTGTCAGACTCCTCGTCCTCACTATCTTCAATCCGAGGTCCACGTAAGCTGCTGTGTTGGCTTAAAAACACATATTTTGTTTTTCCTTGGAACTATTTGTGGCTTTTTATGGCTGTAATGACTGTTTTCTTGTGGTTGGGATTTGTGGTTGCTTTTTTTTTGGTAATACATGGTCATTTTCTTCCTGAACGATCTGACATTGAGCACGTGGAGACGGTGTTGAAACCACATTTTTCGTCTCATATGGTTCGAAGAGACTTGTCCAATGTGAACATTTCTGCAATACCGATTCCGGATGGTATTGTGTGGGATAAAGTGATGTTTGTTATATATGGTCCCACTGAATTGATTCAAATACCGTATGTTCTCAAGTTATCAATGAATGATATCGTTATACCAGGCATTGTTTCTGATGATTGGGATGTGAAGACAGTAGATGCTATGCTGACAGAGTTACAATATTATACTGTCTACGACGATGAAGATGCTTACCTGTTTAGAGATAATCATGGTGACATGTTTTGCTACAATTATTATGGACACCATTTTATTCATAAAGCAAGTAGCCCTAAGTCGATATTTGATTATGTGCAATGGGAACATTGCCCGACTCCTCCACAGGGGAGTTCTAAAACGTATTATGATAAATTTGCATATTTTTCTGGGCATAATGGACAGAATGCTAAGTCTTACTATTTTAAAGTTACTCCGTATGCTAATAAGCAAATGTTATTGACCGATACTAAATTACTGTATTCGAATTTGTTTGTATCTAAACTTTCGGTTGAGGGGTATGAATATTGGTTTAAGACTGTTGATTTAAAAAGTGTCTGGGGAACGAAAAATCGGCAAATGCAAGGCAGGGACACATTATTTAGGGCATGTATTATCCCTGTGCAGATGATTTTCCTCAATGACACAGTACAACAGACTAGCTGTTTGGGCCTAGCAACGATTAGAGAGTTGAATTTGCCTGGTATACCTGTCCCTTCCAAATTGAACAATTGGCAGCAATATGTTAATGCCACGTTTAGTGAGTTTACACACTGGGTCCAGAATGGTACGCTTAACACTTCATTGATACATCCGGGCGGGTGGTTATTATGGCCCGTAGACACTAATAAGTGTCATCAACGTTTTGTCACCTCTTCAGGGGGGTTCAGGACTAGTAGGGCGGACCCTCGCTACATATCACCAGAACATACTGATATCATAACTACATACAGCGTGGGAAAGCTTGGTTAAAATCATCCACGCTGGATGCGGTTAAATCACATCTCACGTTTGCTGTCTAATGATACTGACTTACAAGATTTTTTGTCAGGACCAAAGATGCCACGGAAGAAACGTTTTTTATATGAAGTATATAATGAGATTTGGAAGCTTTCACAACAAGAGGCAGCGGCCCGGTTGAGACAAATTGATCAGGAAAATCTGATACAGACTTTGTCTGTTGTAGATAATGGGATACATACCCTTTCAGACCGTGTTTACACAATTGATAACATTGTTTCCTATGCTATAGACATTATTAAATCGGATATGTCTTCTTTATATCATGGGCAGAGTCAGACGCGGTCCATCATGCAGCTGGGTTGGACTCTACAGACCTTGAAGGCAGGTCGCGTTCCGTGGCAACACATTCGTGCCAGGGAGATAATTTATTTCCTTTATTTTGACTCATCAACAACAGCTGATGGCTAAAAAGGAAGCGACGTATGTTATGTTAAATATTGAAAAATTAGAGAAATTGCCTTTTACAGTTGCTGAGATTCCATCAGCTGAGTGGTTGATTCATGGGGTTATTAATCTGCCTATCTCCACTCTGCAATTTACTGATTGTTTGAAGCACATTCCGGTGGGTAGATACGAACGGTTGGGAGACAGTTACATACACGAGGTGTGGGAGCTTCCCTTTCTATACAGATGTATTAATGGTTTGAGGGAGGTTTTTCTTAGCGGTAGCAAATGCAAAACTTCTGTCAGCCATTCCATGGTTTGTAAACAGCTGTCCTTGCACGGGGCGTGTAATGCTTCGATTGCTAACTTAGCTTGTTATCTGAAGGGAGTTCCAGTCCCATTTATTAAAAACACTTTCCAGGTGCTTTCTAACGGCAGTTACATTCTTCTTAACAGCGAACACTGTTGTGGCATGCGTGCCAGAATAGTTTACGTAGTCGTTGTCACCAAGGCCATTACGTGCTGCAGGAATGTGTTGTTTCCCCCCACTCAAATGAGGGAGGTAGCAGACATCTGGCCTCATATTGCTACTTCCAAGGTAAATTTTGACAAGTTGAGTCGATTAAAGGCTCTATTGTTTCAAAAGCATGTACCCCTTACATCTGCTAGTGAGGCCTACGCACTCCAGGTGGCAAGGTCATCGGCAGAAATACAGTCCCTTTTGAATACTAACTTTCCGAGTCACTTTGGTGAACTTGTGGGACGTATATTTAATGCATCCAGCACTACTGGAATTGCACATTTTTTCAAAGCCATTGGGGTTGGATTTGCTCACACCTTCTCCTCCATATTCGGTTTAATACCTTCGGCTATTCACTCTATTTTCGGAAGCATTTTTGGGGGTTTCCCGATTACTTTGGCTTTATTGGCTGGAGTCTTGCTATTGCTGCTGTTCTTCCGCAATGGCTGTCCCGCCACGACGAGATCCCATATTGATGCTCCCGTCGGCGCAGCTGTGTCGTGAACGCATGATGCAGCATTTTGGAGCAACACTCCTGGGACATTTGGAGTGTGACTGGTCTCTGACATTCCGGCCGGTTTTGGATTGTGTGCAACCCGTGTTTCGGTGCCTCTGGTGCTCGTTTGAACATGCACTGGCTCTCTGTCTCTCACTGCAGCGCCCTCCAGTGGTCGATGCTGATCTGTTGATGTTCCCGATTAGGGCTCATTCTCAGACTTGTGCACTACGGTTGCGTTTGCTTCGTGAGGCAGTTTATAAGATTCCCTTCCTGGAGGAAGATGGTATTGTCTCATTCATAGGCCCTGCACGGGGTGCCGCCCTGAATGGTTTTGGGGCTTTGGAACACACCTGCTGCATGGTACTTTTTGGTGTGGATCTTCTGATATTGACATATATCGAGGTGGAGGAACTCCTGCTTTCTATTGCTTCTCTCTGACAATTGGATTTTTTCTTTTCAATGAAGCAGAAATTGACATCACATTGAATTTGGCTTTATCGTCACATGCTTCCCAAATTTATGACTTTATTGTCCTCTGACCTTGTCGAAATGTATCTTGTTCTGTTTTGTTTATATCTGGGGCATATTTTTATTGTTATAAGAACCACTTGCTACCGACAAGGGGAGGGTGTAGTGTGGTCAGTTTTACTTATCCTTTGCGCATTAGCTTCAGGCTTTAGGCCTTTGTGCATTTTGCCCTGGATGTATTTTATTCCTTTGCTCGTAGCTTAGAGCCTTCGTGCACTTTGCTCTAAATGTTTTTTATTCGGCTTCGTACTGTTATTTTTCAAATAGCCAGTTCTACGGTCTTGTTTTATATTTCATATCACACTGTTTAGCCTACTTCAGCACTGGAGTTCTCCATAACGCGTTACTCTGTGCTTCAGTCAAGGATACAGTCTGGTACATTGCCGATAGACGTGGTAGGAGTTTAGTCTTTGGCATTCCTGCGTAGGGACATTTTGTGATCACGCTGACATGTTAGTTATAAAAACACTTCCTTGTCCCAATACACGCAAGAGGGAGATTCCGACCAGGGAACCACAACTAGACGCTGACTGCCTCGTTGCAGATGCTGAACCAGATCACAGGCCTTTGCTCAGGTATGAGGGCTGATGTCTCCCCAGGTATTCAGAAAGGCAAGTTAGAAGCTTAACATGCTGTGCTCGAAATAGAACTAGCTGAGGGAGAGTAGAAATTATTAAACACCATGATAGCGTTGTTCTTATGTTTCACTCTCCTCGTGACTATTTCAATCCTACTGTGTTGTATGGTTCTGGTTATTGCGGCTCACGCCTTATTATCTAAAATGCAGTCATTTTATTAAAACATTATATAAAACTTATACTGCCTTTGTCATTTGTATATGAGATCATACTATAAATGAGAGAGTTGGTTTGGATCTGAGGGACCACGACTTCCCTGAGAAGTTCCAAAGATGTCATGCGCTCGGCTGCCCAATCTCTTCCTTGTTGGAGAAATGAGGCACTGCTAGTTAGCCGGAGCAAAACCGGGTTTAGGGTGACAGAGGTCCTTCCAAGTGGGTCAGACTCAGTCCCCCACACCGTGAACGATCCTGCTGCCTAGAAATCCAGTAGTCTCATTTAGGATAATGAGAGCCCACGAGACAGGTGGTTCACCTTCTGCAGGGGGAGGGGTACTGGTGGCCTGTTGGTGCTGTGGCAGGGCCTCCTGTACTTTAGCGGCAGCGGAGGTAGAAGGCAGTTCAGATGTATTGCTAGTTGCTGGGGCCCACCTTTGTGAGACTGCCTCCCTCATAATGTTGGCTATGTCTGCCAGCACCCCTGCTATGGAGAGCAGGGTGGTTTTGTTGCGACTCTGTTGTCCCATTTCTAGGGGGCGCTGTAAGGGAACTGTCGGTAGCCTGGGAATCTCCTTGAACACTTATCTAGAGTCCCTTGCTGACTCTTGTTTGTTTCTCTTTTCGCCATGGTGTACTTTTGTAGTATTACATTTGCTTCCTGGGACTGCAAATCCCATAATGCACAGCCAGGTAGTGAGGAAAGCCTGGATTCTGTTTCTCATTGCTTTCTATGGGAGAAATCCAGTTGCTTCTTTTCACCGGATCCTCTCCTCCAGGACTTGCGAGTGTCTGAAAGTACACACACATGAGACCTCTCCTGTGCAGCCCAGTCATGTAATTCCATCTGGGATTTTCTGCAGCTTGGAACTGCTTATAAACAGTCATTTCCTCAAGATCCTTCGTCGTGCATTGGAGTTTGATTACTTTGTGTTACAGACCCTTTATCGGATGGTGTTCCATTCTTGTTCCTTTTCTGTTCCAGCTTGAACCTGCTTCCTGTTTCTCTGCCCTACTCCTGATTATTCCAGCCAGAGTGTGCTCCTTATCTCTTAGCCTTGTACCTGTTTGTTTCTTCCAGAGCCTGCTCCCTGTTTCTCTGTCCTGTTCCTGCCTTGTTACAGCCTGAACCAGCTCTCTGTTCCCCACTCCTGTTTACTGCTTATTCCTACTCCCTGTATCCTAGCCCTGTCCATGCTTGTTCCAGGCAGAGCCTGTTTCCTATTCCTGTCTCTGTTTGTTCCAGCAAGAAGTTTGTGCCCTGTTTTCCCGTCCTATTCCTGCCTTTGCTTCAGCCTCAGTCTGTTCCCAGTTCTTGCCTCTGCCTCTTAGTTTGTTCCCTTCTGTTTCCATTTCTTCTTAGTATTTGTGTTTGGTAAGTGTTCTATCAGTCTTCACCAGTGTCTAAGTGTCCTCCTTTGTACTGGGGTTGGCTCCTGGTTTCAAGGAGGCAATTCCAGCCCCCATCCTTGTCTAGTGTTATACATTGTCTTTTGTCCCTAACAGTGACAGTGTGCTATTGCTGTTTTTCCAGGAATTGCCACTGTGTTTCCAGCTGGACCCCCAAGAGCTTGTCTTGTGTATGTAAGTACTATCCTTGTTTGTGCTCAAGGGTCCAGAGAAAGAATCACTTCTGCTGCCTCCTTTCTATGGGGCTGGCAGGGTGACTATCTGTAAGAGCAAACTGCACAGAGGCATTGACATTCCCTATCACTGTGGGAGGTTCTGCCCCCTACTCTGTGTACAAGCCCAGCGTGTTTGTCCATTAGTAATCCGTTTCCTGTTTGTTCACCCAAGGATTGCTCTGCTTTTACTTTCCTGTTTCTTGTGCCTGTCCATAGCTGTCCTTTACGTGTATGCCTTTAGCTGCTGTTCTGCCCCTGTACACTACCTCTTTAGGATATTCGGTGACCTCAAGGGGTGTCCCAACGAGAGTCCTGATCAGACCCGCCCGAATCCGTGACAGATGTTGATGGCCTCAAGTCCTCCTTGATCCCCTGATACTGGCCATCTTGCAGCCACCTGTTCTCCTGCACATTGTCCAGGATCTGGCCCAGCATATCCTGGGAATGTTGGCAGGCTCCCAGGATCTCTGCAAGTGGCTCCTGGAGAGTCGGTGTCCTGGGCCTGTCCTCCGCCTGGTGCACAGCACTCCTCCCAATCTCCCTGCTGTCCTGTGCCTCTGTCCCCTGAGCCGTGTGCCCACAGCCACTGACCCCAGGTCCCTGATTGTCTAGGGTATGAGGTGTGCCATGGGGTCCCTGTAGTGGTGGACACACTGCTGATTGATGTGTCCTGCGGACAAGGGTATTGGTATGCTGGGTGGGTGCAGTGGTAGTGTTTCCAGATGGGGGAGGGTCTGTGGTGGTGTGTAACTGTGGCTGGGTAACCGACTGTCCAGAGGACCCTGGTGGGCCTGGTTGGTCATCCAGATCCAGGCGACCAGAGTCATCACTGTGGGCCTCTTCAGGTGGGGGATTGGATAGTGCTGGCACCTCTTCCCCACTGACATTAGCTGGGATACCTGTGGGGATGTAAATGCTGTGCTATTGTTTCTGTGTGTGACATATTGTGTAGCAGTGGGTTGCCCTCTTTGTTTGTATTTGCCCTGGCAGCTTTCACTTGTGGACGCTAGTGTATGGTGGAATTATTAGTTCTCTCTAGTGTGCATGCTTTAGTGATAGGTGTCCATGCAGGTCTGTGAGTGGTGTCAATGCATTGGTATCGCATGCAGGGCTTGGCATTGGGATTGTCACGTAGGCTCTCATTATTCTAATGAGACTACTGGATTTCGAGTGGCAGAATCGCCTGCGGTGAGGGAGACAGAGTCTGACCCACTACAGATGACACCTGTCGCTCCATTCCCTTTCTGCTCCAGCTAACTAGCAGTGCCTCATCTCTACCCAAGGGCAGGGATGATTGGGCAGCCGAGTGCATGATATAACTGGTTTCTCAGGGAAATCGTGATCACTAAGGTCTTATCCGTTTCTCTCAGTTACATTAGTCTCACATACACAATGACAAACAGAGGCAGTATATATTTCAATAATGCTTTAATGAAGTGACTGCATCTTAGATATCAAAGCGTGGACTGCAATAACCAGGTCGATACAGCATGACAAGATTAAAATTGTGACAAGGAGAGTAAAACATACAAATAATGCTACCATACTGTCACTAGAGTCAACAGACTAATTCCTACCTAGGCTATAATGGAGCACAGCATGTTAAGCTCTAATTCTGCCCTTCAGGTTCCCCATGGAAGATATCATCCCCCATACCTGAGCAAAGGCCTGAAGTCTGCAAAACAGCTGTAACGAAGCATACAGCAATCAGCATACAGTTGTGGTTCTCTGGTTGGAATCTCCCTCGAATGTGTCAGGGACAGGGAAGTGTTTTATAATAAAACAGCTGATGTTCTGAGAAAATGTCCCTACGTAAGCATGTGTATTTTCTATGAATGTCAGAGACTAAACTTATACCACGGTCACCTGCAACCTATTTTACTGAAGTCTTGGAAGAAGCACAGAGTGAGCAAGAATGTCTTGTTTGAGAATAGAGTGCTGGCCTAGGCAAAAGCAGTCAGATAGAGAGAAAATAAAACAAGACTGTAAAAATTGCTACTGTAACAATAAGAAAGGGAAGCCGAATAAAATATATCTAGGTTAAAGTGCACAGCGGCAGGACTAGTATGTTAAAATTACGTGCATGGAGCTATAACTAAAATGACTACACAACACCTTCCCCTTGTCGGTCGAAGGTGGTTCTAAGCCTAAATATTCATAAAAGCCATTAAAACTCAACCTAAGATATATATATAAAAAAATTCAATAATGACAAGTTAAAAGGACACATGAGCACATAAAAGGACAATTTAAAACTGTTAACATGTGGCATAAAAAGGAATGAATTTAAAGAGACAGAGTTATTTTTAGAATTTCCAATTGATTCCAGGGCAATGGAGGACAGGAAATCTTCCACTTCAGCAGGTGTTAAAGTTGGAAAAGCATCGTCGAGAAGGACCAAGGAGCAGTCGTGTTCCATAGCCTGAGCCTCAGCCAAGGTGGCATTCCGTGGTGTCCCCAATGATGAGTTAAGAGCCACATCCTCCAGGAAGGGCAACTCATAAGTAGCTTCCCGTAGCAAACGCACCCTCAACGCGCATGTCTGGTAATGAGCCCTCAGCGAGAACATCAACAGATCAGCGTCCAATGAAAGCAAGCGCTGCGTAGAAAGACAAACTTCCAGTGCACGTTCGTGAATGTATGTTGGGGACAAAATGTATTATCCTCCATGTAGCCACTTACGACTGCGCAAGCAGTAGAGTATTGGTGCTTTGTGCCAATTGCAGGTTGTGCAGAGCCATCGGTGTACAAGACTCTATGATTTTGTTCAATAAGCAGTGTGTTTGCTGGAACTGGGTATACTAGTTCGTATTGCAAAAATTCATGAGTTTGTAATTTTGAGTCAAAAATGTAATCTACATCAGTGGCTGTCAAAGACGTGGCCCATTGTATGCAACATGGATGTAATGCTTTTGCATTAGGAACACTGGCTTCTGTGGCAGTCTCTAGGCTGGGATTGGAGAAACAACAATGATGTGTTTGCCCTGGGCTAGAGGTCTTTCTTTAGTGACAGCCATCTGACCAGCAGTGAGTATTTTCTCAGTGGGAGCAAAGAGTTATTCTGCTGCTGAGTATAAATGTGATTTATATGGAATCGGGACGTCTCACCCTCATTAAAGGTTACATAGGTGCAACCAATGGCACCCGCAATTACTCTGATGACCAAGTGTGTTTTGTTGTCCCTTGTGTGTAGATGTTGTGCTGCAAGCATGTCTGTCTGCAGGCCTCTGAGAATGCGTGTGTTTGACTGACCAAAATGTACTTGAAAAGTCAGGACATAATAAGTCATATAAGGGTTTTATGCATGACGCAGAATCTGGAATGTAAGTTCTGCCAAAAAGTGGGAAACCCAATAGAGATTGGAGTTTTTAAATCGTATTTGGAGGTAGTAATTGTGCTCATTGTTGTAAGAATTGTGGCGCTAGGCTCTTCCCTTCACTCAATAGCTCATATCCCAGACACAGGATGCTATGGAAGGCTATTTTTGTTTTTTTTTAAGTTGAATTTGTAGCCAAATTTAGCAAATCCCACAACAATGCGGGCTACCAGTCTTATGTTGTAGTAATTCATCATCCGTAAGATAGATATCATCTACATAGGACAATGCTTCAGGGTCAATATCGTGCAAAATTGCAGTTACACGAGCTGCAAACAGTCCTGGCTGTTCTTGTACCCCTGAGGTAAACAACAGAATTGTTTCTGAGAGCCTAGGACACTGAAACTTGTTAAATCTCTACTCTCAGGTGCTATATTCTGGCAGAAGAAACTATTGGAAATCTGCAGTGTTGTTTTGTATTTTTTGGGCATTATGTTGTTCATTAGTGCTGTGTTTTGTGAGTTTTGTATAGCATATGTGCGTGTATGACTGTTTAAATGTCTGTAGTCTAAGACTATTCTGTATGAATGGTCCAGTTTAGCTACTGGGAATAAAGGATTATTCATTGGGTAGACAGAGGGTTCAATTACGCCCTGGTACTCTAGTTGTGTGAGGATTTCTCTCATGGGTGCTTTCGCATCATGTTTTATTGGATACTGAGGTTGAGGTTCATTTTTAATAGGCATTACGTAGTAGGGGGACTCCTTATCCCATTCTACATGGTTGCGATATAACACTGGTGCCTGTGCCAATGCCCAATCGATGGCATAGGATTCAGCGAGTTCCTCCGGAACAAGGGGTGAGAAAGAAGGTTTAATAACCTCTTCCCTATATGGGCAGGTACGGACAAATTCAGCTGGCCAATCTTGTTCGGCCAACAAGATATCATATATATTTACTACGCAATCCCAAAAGATTGCATCCATTGTGCGTTCAATGCCTCCTTCTATCTGTAGCATTACTTTATACACCCTGTCAGGTGTGGAGACTCGCATGTCTGCAGTTTCTACTTGTAGAAAGTCATCAGTTGCTTTCACCTCCAGATGCTCTAGAAGACACCAATGAACTATTGTGACCTCAGCCGCGCTGTGTAGCAGCACTAGTGCCCCCTTCCTGTTCGGCATGTCGTATTGCAAATGCTGCCACTTTTTTCTTTTTAAATTGGGGTTTTTGTTGGGGAGGATTCTCTTCCTTTTTAACAAAAACCTCTGATGAGATTTGTGATTCCTGTCTTGGTTTCACGTTCTCTGTTCTTTGCTCTGATTGCCCACCTCTCTCACTTCGCTTATCCGATGAGTCCTGAAAGGAACAAGATCGGCGTGTATGGTATATTGATATCTATCAGGCATTTTTATATTATCTCTATTTTGGAGATTATATCTATTCTATGGGGTATCCGTACGCGGAGATTCTCCCCTTTCTTTTTTAGGCATTTGTTGGTTTTTATACCAGCATTTCTCATTACCCTCAAGAGCTTGCTTGGAAAAATATTTATTTGATTTGGCCTGAAACTGTGGTTTAGTAGGTCTGGCCCCTAGACTATCTTAAACAATACTAGAATAGGTCTCTGCGATAATCTTTGGCAGCTCGCGTTCTTGATCCTTTTGAGGAACATCCCAGAGCTGCATGCGCTCTCCTCGTCCGACCGCTTCCCCTTTAAGGTTACTCAAAATAATTATGGATACTATGGCAAAGATGCCCATTATTTGCCCCCTAAATCTAGGGCCAGGGCAGCCCCATATTCATCTTGAATTTGTTTCAACACTTCCGGCAAGTTGGCAAGTGTTGGTGTACCGTGTGCGTCAGTGTAGAGCACGGCAAACATCGTGTCCCATGTATTACAGTTACCCACTGTGGGGACCATCCCAAATGGCAAGCACATCGTTAGAATTTTATGTTTATCCTGAGGTCTCGTATGGGGAAAACCCGCTTCCAGTGCATTAACTTTTTGAGCTAACCAAAACGGAGTTCCCTCTTGTTTGGCGGGTACTTTACCCATGATCAAACGTACAGTTGCAGGGTTAATGACTGGCGTCACTGCATGGGTTTGCGCTGGAGCAGCATGTACTGGGTTTCTATTCAATGTTTGCATTACAAACTGTACTAATCATCTGTATATCGCTGTCAGTTCAGTATATAAGCGACAAACTTCAGTCACTGCTAAATTCGCTACTTCAGGGTGAGGTGTATAAGTGGCCAATAAAGGCCAGGTAGGACCATCATTACTTGGAGGACCTAATCTAACTGGTTAAATCATGTGGGGTAGGGCACCATCAAGCCAATTATTATGTTCTTGATAAGATAGAGGTATTTCCAAATATGCATATGCCCTGTATTGTCCAGGTACGTTTGCAAGTATATACTGATGAAATGTGTTTGTGTTCCCATCAACTGCTGGAAATGTGACCCAGGAATAGAAAAGTTCTGTTCTATAAGCTTGATGGGCATCCACCACAAATGTGACTGGACCCCCCAGGCCGTTAGGCCGTTTGCTAATAAATGTGCAGTCAGAGGTGGTCTCATATTGACTGAAATTGCTACTTGTTGCGGATTCACCATAATAGATGATAAATTTGTTCAGAGAAGGCACGCCAAATAGGGGTTTGCCTTTTATAGTTCAAGCTTGAACAACCTCCAGCATCAGATAGGATGTCCTACTTAGCTGAGGAGGAAATCCTCAATACCACGGACGTCTCCGTATGTAGAGTACTGAGGTGTCTTTGTATATAATGAGACCGAGATACTCAGGAGGACCCAAAAATTTGAGCCTGACCAAACATTGGGCACCATGTTGTGTAGGCTCTCATTATTCTAATGAGACTACTGGATTTTGAGTGGCAGAATCGCCTGCGGTGTGGGAGACTGAGTCTGACCCACTACAGGTGACACCTGTCGCTCCAATCCCTGTTCTGCTCTGTATAACTAGCAGTGCCTCAGCTCTACCTAAGGGCAGGGATGATTTGGCAGACGAGTACATGACATAACTGGTTTCTCAGGAAAGCCGTGGTCACTCAGATCTTATCCGTTTCTCTCAGTTACATTAGTCTCACATACACAATGACATACAGAGGCAGTCTACATATCAATAATGCTTTAATAAAGTGACTGCATCTTAAATAGCAAAGCATGGACTGCAATAACCAGGACGATAATTCATGACAAGATTAAAATTGTGACAAGGAGAGTAAAACATACAAATAATGCTACCACATTGTCACTAGAGTCAACAGATTAATTTCTACCTAGGCTATTTTAGAGCACAGCGTGTTAAGCTTTAATTCTGCCCTTCAGGTTCCCCTGGGAAGACATCATTCCCCAAACCTGAGCAAATGCCTGAAGTCTGCAAAACAACTGTAGCGAATCATTTGGCAATCGGCATACAGTTGTGGTTCTCTGGCTGGAATCTCCCTCCCACGTGTAAGGGGCAGGGAAGTGTTTTTATAATAACACAGCTGATGTTCTGAGAAAATGTCCCTACGTAAGGATGTGTATTTTCTATGAATGTCGGAGACTAAACTTATACCAAGTTCACCGGCAACCTATCTTACTGCTGACTTGGAAGAAGCACAGAGAGAGCAAGAATGTCTTGTTTGAGAACAGAGTGCTGGCCTAGGCAAAAACAGTCAGATAGAGGGAAAATAAAAAAAGGCCATAAAAGTGGCTACTGTAACAATATAAAGCGAAGCCAAATAAAATATATCTAGGTTAAAGTGCACAGTGGCAGGCCTAGTATGTTAAAATAACGTGCATGGAGCTATAACTAAAATGGCTACACAACAGGATGAGTGAGATGTGATGGTGGTGGGTGTGGGAGGTGGTGGAGTGAGGGTGAGGGTGGGGGTATGTGATGGCATGCAGGTAGAGGGGTGATAGTAGTATAGAGTTGACTTACCAGAATCCAGTCCTTCTGCTACTCTGGCCAGGCCCTCAGGATACATGATTGCCAAGACTTGCTCCTCCCATGTTGTTGGTTGAAGGGGAGAAATTGGGGCTCCACCACCACTCGTCTGTACATCAAGTTGGTGTCTTGTTGCAATGGAACACATCTTCCCCTGTAGGTCGTTCCACCTCTTCCTGATGTCGTCCCTTATTCTGGGGTGCTGTCCCATGGTGTTGACCCTCTCCACGATCCTCCGCCATAGCTCCATCTTCCTAGCAATGGATATCTGCTGCATCTGTGCTCCAAATAGCTGTGGCTCTGCTTGGATGATTTACTCCACCATGATTCTTCTTAGTTCCTCCTCTGGGAATCTGAGGTGTCTTTGTGGTGCTGTGGATGTTGTGTGAGTTGTGTAGGTGAAAGTGTGTAAGGTGTGATGTGTTGGGGTGTGTGATGTGGGGTGTGTGGGTGGTGTATAGGTGTAGGTGGTATGTGGCTCTGGTTTTGTCTGTAGTTGCGGTGTCTGTCTTGTGTCGATGGTTTGTAGTCGTAAAGAATTGTGGGTAATGTGGGTGTGTGTTTTATAGTGGTGTGGGTGTGGTGTGTGTATGGGTGTCAAGTGTGTGTTATTTAAATTGACTAAGGTAGTGTTGTTTTGTATGTGTGTGTGTATTTTGAGTGCAGCGGTATGTACCGCCAATGGTTTATCACCATTGAATGTTCGCCGTGGTGATTCATGGGTCATAATGTGGTGGGCGTTGTTCTGTTGGTGTTACGGTGTGGGTTTGGATACTGGCAGTTTATTCCTGACCTTTAGTGTGGGAACTTGTGTCTGTGGCTGAATACTGACGGATTGGTGTGTGTGTGTCATAATATGGTGAACGGATATCCGCCACAGCGGTGGTATGTTGGCAGCAGTCAGCATGTCGGTAAGTGGGATTTACCTCCAATGTCATAATGAGGGCCTCCGTCACATATGTACCAAATACTAACACAACCTACGCACCTATCCATACAAGTACTATTTAAAACATGGCTCAGGCCTACCGCTGTAGACCCGGGGTATGCAGCTTTACTGTCAGCTGGACTTTCCATTAGTCCTTAAATTGTCATTTTAGTGGTGAAAGTTCACTTCTCAGGTAGGCTGTAGGTATGGCATAGACCAGTGAGCTTTATATTTAAAGTCTGAAACATGTCTTTTTTACTTCCCCTTAGTTAGATATGCAGTTATGGAGTCTTATGGTCACCTATATATCCAGAGTCTAACTCATACTGCAACTCATATAGGTAATGACATAAGGATGGAGCCACTGACACATCCAGTCGTACACTGAGAGAGCTGCTCATACATCCATGCACACACCCAGACAGTACCTTAATATTGGAACCAGCTGTACACACATTTACATACCACTGTGGGCCCTGTAGGCAGCAGATTTACTTAAACATGCGGTGGCACACCTATAAAGGGACTCATAAACTCACTAAGATATGTAACCAAGTACTGCCACACCCTACTCACACATGCAGATAACTATTCCTTTAAACATGGCTCATGCCTACTACTGCAGGCTGTATGTGTACATCTTTACTGTCATCTCAACTTGCTACTAGAAAACTGCTTATCAATCGTTAAGCTGGCACTTTACTGTAGAAAGTTGAGTACTCAGCTAGGCTACAGAGCACAGTGCTTTGTGATTAAAACATGAAACATCTTTTTCTACGTTTCAGCGAGTTAGACATGCACTTGCAGACTCATTCTCAGTTATATATGCAATGTCTCACCCATACTGCAATCACATACCCATTAACGAATGGATGGAGCTAATGTCACATCCAGTCAGACAGTGAGAGAGCTTTTCATACATTCCTGCACACACCCACACAGCAGTTATGTTTAAGCACTATTTGAGACAGTTGTACACACAGTTACATACCTGTATTTACCATATTTATATATGCATATGTTGGGTGTTAGAAATGGGGTTTCTGGTTGGCTACGGTATGCACCTAAGCCAGGAAGAACCCACCCACTCTAGTCAGGGCAAGGGAGTTACACGTCCGAGATAACCCCTGCCCCCCCTCTTGGTAGCTTGGCACGAACAGTCAGGCCTAACCCGAAGGCAATGTGTAAAGCGTTTGCACAACACACAACACATGTCACGCTATATATACTCCACAAAGTAAACACAACACTAAGCTATGTAAAAATAAACTGTATTGCACAAAACAGAATAAGACCAAACATTACATGTCAAAAATACCCTGCTACCTTAGCAGTTGTCAGAATGTTACATGTGTTACTAAAACTCTGCAAGAATAAACAGTAGTCACATGTACTCAGGATTCTGCAACATAATCAGTAGTCAGGGATCACAGTAAAGAAATAACCACACTTGTCATAAAAGTATCATGAATGCCTTTACTAAGAGCATCATAAAACATATGGTAAGTGGAAAACACATATTAGTACACCATGCCCATAAAAGGAACACTGGCAAACATATATGTAACATCAAAAACAAACAGGTTAACATATCACCCCCCAATGTCCATATTAGGATCATAGAACAAATATGTCCCAAAAAAGTACCTGTATTTTGATGTATCGGGCACTCCTAGTGCCAAGAGGATCAAAATGAGGACCCCCCACGGAGCTCCTATGTGCAAAACGGGGACCGTTTATATGAGGGGGAAGGGGTCGGTACATACTCCCTCCATTTATTCCATCAAGACCCCTCCTGGGGCCCACGACTTCTAGGGAGCCATCTTCAGGCCGTAACTGGCTTTCCAGAGAGGGGCCACAATACCAAAATTCAGCCCGGGCCGAGTGAGGGGGGCCAGGCAGTGCAGGGGGGCATCTGGTGAGGCTCCAGCCCCGCTCGCAAGCTTCAGGGTGACCGGGGGGAGGGTTGCAGCCTCGTTCTTCTCTTGGGGGCTGCGAGGACACTGTGCGCCCCCCAAATGCCATCCCCCCTACCCCTTCTGTAGTAAAGCGGCAGCCTTGGATCGCGTCCTCATGGTGGGTCTGCCATCGGAGAGTCGTGACGGGCTTCGGTGGTGAAAAGCACTCCAAAGGGGTTGTTGGTTGGTGCCCCAGGGGCACTGTTAGGAGCCCGATTGCTCCTCCCTCACTTGCCCGTGTCCTGGGGCTCCTGGGCAGCGCCGATCACTTTCACTGGGAGGAAGCAGCCTGCCCAGGCTGCGGAGGTGATATTTGTCAGTATTTAGGAAACTGCTTATGAGCGTGGGGGCATTCCTAAAGGAGTCCGGGTCGCGGCGGTGAATCTCATGTGGAATAAGGCGCTATGAAGCACAGAGGCATGGGAAAAGCACTCACCAGGTGCTATATCAGAAGCAAAGCAGCAATCCTTGGCCTGGTGAATTGCAGGGGTCAGGGGCCACGGCACCCTGCCCCTGGAGATAGAAAAGGCGGAGTAATCACAGGGCTAGCAAGCCCCAACAACAGGCCAGCACAAGGGATGCAGATGGTGGCAGTTCCTCCTAGTGATCTAGCAGGTCATAGGTCAGCACAGCAGCAGCAGTCCAAGGGGGGTCCTGGTGAGTCCATTCCATAGCTTTCTGTGTCCTGAAGATGTCGCAGGAATGTCTCTCCAGTCTTCATGCCTCAATTTTGGGGAAACATCCCCTGTGCTTATACTCAGTTTTGCAAAGCATTTTCAGTGAGGAGAGGAGGGGGTTTCAACCAGTTACAACTGGTTTTAGGAGTGTCCCCTCTCTCCTCCAGCACAGGCTCCAAACATCAGTTGGCGGTAAACGACCCTATTGTGTGAGGCCAGGACACAGCCTTTACAAATGCAGGTATACCCCGCCTCTCCATTCTCTCAGCCAGGAAGACTATTTAGTATGCAGATGCACCTCTGTGGCACCTCCACCCTCCCTTTGTACAGGCTGTCTGAAAAGTATGCACAAAGCCCAGCTGTCACTCTGCCCAGCCGTGGATTGGAGTCAAGCTTCAAAACGCCAGAGTCATAAGCATAGAGAAATGCTCACTTTCTTGAAGTGGCATTTCTGTAATGATAATAAAAAATCCACCTCCACCAGTAAGCAGCATTTTTCACTACTGTTACCATCATACCAAACATGCCTACGCTACCCCTCATAAATCAGACAATACCCCCTGAGGCACTGCATTTCTAATTTAGTTTCTATGAGAAGGCAGCACTCACAGCAGTGAGAAACCAAATAGGCTGTTTGACACTACCAGGACAGGCCACACTACTAGGCACATGTCCTGCCCTCTACATACATAGCACCCTGCCCACAGGGCTAGCTAGGGCTTACCTTAGGGGTGACATACATGTTGTGAAAGGGGAGTTCTAGGCCTGCCAAGTAAATTTAGATGCCATGTCCCTGTGACAGAAAACTGTGCACACAGGCCCTGCGCTAGCAGGCCTGAGACAGGTTTGAAATTTTACTTCAGTGGGTGGCATCATCAGCGCTGCAAGCCCACTAGTAGAATTTAATTTACAGGCCCTGGGTACAGAGAGGACACTTCACAAGGGACTTAAAGGTAAATTAAATATGCCAATTAGGTATGAGCCAATCATACAAATTTTACAAGGGAGAGCACATGCACTTCAGCACTGATCAGCAGTGGTAAAGTGCTCAGAGTCATAACATCAGCCAACAAGGGTCAGAAAATGAAGGAGGAAAAGGCAAAAAGTTTGCGGAATGACCCTGTAAAAAGGGCCAGGTCCAACAATGGGATATTAATAGCGGTATTGCTACACTTAGTAGCAAGTACTGACACAATCTACAATCCTATCCAGACAAGTAGTAATTTAAGAACAGCTCCCGCCTACTACTACAGAGCATCAGTGTGCAGTTGTAGTGCTAGCTAGGGTTGCCATTGAAAATCCAGCTCTGAAGCCTTAAGTCTACTTTTACTACAAAAAACTCAGCCCTCACCTAGACAGTCCCTGACACACAAGTAGTTGGCAGTGTACACACTGACAAATCTAATTATTTCTAGTAATGCTTATAATACTATTTTCTGTAGAGCTAAATGCATTTTTTATCTGCTTTTTTTATACATACACTTGTACTGAAAAAAGAAATATCAGAATGCCTGATAAGAGACAAAGAAGAAAGAAACAGATGAAACAATACTATGGCCCTCATTACAACATTGGCAGTATATACCGCCTACGCCGCGGCGTCGGCTGCCAAAAGACTGTCACCGCGGCTACCAGCCATCTGCCAATTTTTGACCGTAGCCGGAATTCTGCCAGAAGGATGGCAGAAATACGGCTGCGGCCATGGTGGTGGATGGCAGTAAGGTGGCGCTGCTGCCAGCAGCAACGCCACACCAGTAGACCACCGCAGACCGTATCATGACACATTATACGACCTGGCAGTGTTCTGCTGGCAGATGCTGCTGCTGGCAGCAGCACCCCGTCCCGTCACCTGCTGGAGGACCCCCTGCAATCAGGTAAGTCAGGTGCTCCGACAGGGGAGGGTGTGGCGGGTGTTGTGTATGTGTTGGGTGTGTGTTTATATGTCTGTGCATGCATGTATGCGGGTGTGATATACGTGTTGTCCATGTGTGCATGTATGGATGTGTGAGTGCATGTATGTTGTATTTTGTGCATGCGTGTCTGCATGTATGTATGTCATTGTGTGTGTGAATGGATGTATGCATGCGTGGATGAATGTGGGTATGAGTGTGTCTGTTGGTGCGTGAAGTGGCGTGTATGTCGCAGGGGGTCTGGAGTGGGAAGGAGGGGTGGGGGAAACCAGGGGAGGGGGGCGAGGAAGACCCCTATCAGTGACAGGGAAGGAATTCCCTGTCATTGATAGTGCCTACTGCCATGGTTTTCGTGGCAGTAAGGAAGCCACAAAAACCATGGCGGTAGGCGGAGTCATAATCCCACGGGTGGGCTAGTGACGGCCGCCAGGCTTGAGACTGCAGTGTCCAGCCCAACAGTAATTACTGCCATTGCAGACAGTGTGGTACATTGGTGGTTTGGCTTGAGCCAAACCGCCAATGTCATATTATGGGGAAAAGTACCACCAGCCTGATGGAAGTACTTTTCTCCATTTTACCGCCGTCCGCCAGGGTTGTAATGAGGGCTTATATTATTAAAACTGACAGTAAAAAACACAAATAAGGTGAAAAAAGTGGACAACAAAAAAGAACAGCTGGTAAGAGCACAAAGGACTTTCTAAAACAAGTATGTCGAAAAATGGCAAACTGAAAAAAAGTGTTGAATGTAAATAGGAGTTGTAAATCAAATGATAAAGAGGAAGGACTACATGCTGGTAAAAGTAGAAAATGTAATAATGAAAGAAAGGAGTTGACTTGGAGACAAAAACAGATTAAGGAGATAAGAATAAAAATGTTTCAAACAAGAGTATTACAAAATTTGCTAAAAAAGATGAAGTATCAAAAGAAAAGTGCTAAAAGTAAGCAGAAACAACTTATTGAGAGCATAATGAACAAAACATTTGTTTTAGAAAAGTAACTTTTTATCCTGTTATTGAACAGAATGAAGACACTAGACAAAAACATAGCATGCATGAGGAAAAGCCCATTAAGGAAAAGACTTAGGGCCTCATTACGAGTGTGTCAATCCGAGGACCGCCACACTCACATGGACCGTTTAACCTCCACCCAACTACAACCCTAGCAGACAGACCCACCAGGGGAACGCCCTCCCTGCAGGCAACATGGTTCCTGATGTCATGACAGCAGTCAGAGTTGTGCTCTGCCAGGACGGTGCTGAACTCAGCTCTGCCTGGCTGGTTACAACTCCCCTCACTGCCAGCCTTTCCATGGCGGATTCACTGACATAGAAAGGCTGGCAGTGAGGGTGTGCTGGGGCCACAGGGTGGGCCCTGCACCGCTCATGCCATGCTTTGCAGACAGTGCACATTTCAAGGGTGCTGGTCGGCCCCTCTGTGCTAAGAGATAGCACTCAGCTCATTTAAGGAAGCCAAGTGTTATCTCTTAGCACTGTTCCCGCTTGTCAGACTGGCGGGAACGTTGTAATAGGACATGGGGATGCCACCACCATGGTAGTGGCTTCCTCCCCGCAGCTTTGGTGGTCCAGATGTGGGATTGCCAAAGTGAAAATGAGGCCCTTATTAACAAAAGTAATTCTTGTAAAGTTTGTAAAGGTGGATGGGTGTACACATCTAGTACAGAGCCATTTTTAGTTAATTGCAAGAGAACACATTAGTGAATGGAGTTGGCACAGGAGCCATTGCTAAGAAGTGAAGGATGGTACAGATAGTTCAGAAGAATGTAGAATACATGATTGCTGAAGAAGTACAAGGTAGGCATAAACAAGCTACTGTGTACAAATGGCAGTGTGGCAGTATTTGTAGTATCTGTCAGGAATCAATTGATAAATTCAAAACATTCCTAAGAGAAGTTTCATGGAGAAATCTCAATCAGGAAATCAAAATGCTTCAAGAATTAGAGCCATGCAAAGTTAGAACATACACTAACTTACAATGTAATTCATTGGCATGTCTGTCAAAGAGTGTAGAAGCAGTTTTCATCACTTTAGAATGCTGGCTATGCATCATTCAAAAATGCACAATTTAGTTAGGAGACTTTATTACTCAAAACCTCCAGCTTTATGTTTAGGAGATTTGAATAGAGCTCTGTTACAAGGCAGTGTGGCAGAAGTTGAGAACGTTTGTGAAAATATTCAGTTCCATTTCTTTGGGCCTCAAGAAGATAGTAAAGAAAATGAGGCGGTAGTAAGAACAGGTGTAGAGGAAGTGGATTCAGAAATCAATACTGAAAAATATATACAGGAGATAGAAAAGTTTAATATAGTCTGTCCTGAGAGACCTGAGTATGTTTGTATTTGTTGTCGCTGCTCTCACTACAGAAATCAAACTCATAACATAGTTGTCTTTTCTAAAACTGAAAAGAGATAACACTGATGAATGGCAAGAATTTGGTGGGTATCTATTGGTAGAAGAATGTTTTCTTTTAGGCACAAAGGAAATAATATTTAAGTATTGTTATGACAAATTAGAAGAAAATAAAATGCCAGCCCGAGCAATTCATAATAGATTAGAAATGGTACCAATGCCACAAGAAACCAGATACTACCCCACCACGCGCAAGTTGTATATTAGGGCACTGTACTCACCACCTAGTAGCAGCTGTGATGCCCCAAAGCACCCATCTAGCTCCGGTAAGGCCACAACCAGTATGCAGGCCATCAGGGGGGTCAGGGTTTGACGGGCACCCCCTCCGAGCTGGGAGACCATCCCCAGCTGGGCCTCCACCATCTTCAGTGCCCAGCATCACAGGTCCTCCCACCGTTTCCGACAGTGGGTGCTCTGTCTGCCATAGACCCCCAGGGTCCGCACATCCTTGGTGATGGCATGCCATATACCCTTCTTTTGATGGTTGCTGACCTGCAGGGAAGTACACACAGGGAAAGGTATTAGTCCGACCATCCTGCCTGTTACACTCATTGCCCACCATGCCCCTTCCCATCCCCATTAGCACAGACATGGCCCACCATACATGCTGCATGCTTTCCAGGGCCCATCCGCCACCCACCCCCTACATGAGGCACTCACACACAGCATTCCATGCATTCACACCCCGTACATCGTACTCACGGTGTACTAACCCCTTTGTCTGAAGGCCCATACAGCAGTTGTTACTGGGGTAGGATCCCATCCACCAGTCGCTCCAACTCTGCTGAGGTGAAGGCAGGTGCCCTTTCCTCAGTCACACGAGCCACGGTCAGTTCCAGACACAGGTCACAGCAGCGCATACAGTGTAGGTCCTCTCCAGTTGAAGGTCAGGTAGCAAGTGAGGAATTAGATAGAAAATGGCAGTGACGTAAGTGGCGGTGCATACCGTCACCGCTTGCGTACATCACCATTGGCCACTGTACCCCATAAGGGCCAATGTTAACCAAAGAGGATTTGCACGGCAGTTCTCAACCGCCTCCTGCAACGGTGCACAACGTCAACATAATTACCTCATTTCCACCTTTCCCTTCATACAGGACAGGCGGACGCCATTTCAGGGGAGGTGCAGGCCATGAATCCTATCTGTGTCACCGTAGACAAATGCACCATTTGAACATCTCCAACAAAATACTGTTACAATCACAACATGCATTGAACTGTAGTGGTTCGAATATTGAGATAATAACCAGCTGCTCACTATTTTGCCTCATAGTTTGCAACCACTGCGGATGAATAGGAGATGGAAACATCCCCCCATGTACAGATTCATAGTGGGCTTGGCAACAATGGAGTACAGGCACATTATCCTCACCTACAGACTTGACAGGGCCACAATCACGAAGCTGTGTGCCCAATTGGAACCAGACCTAATCTCTGCTATGCGTCACCCCACTGGGTTCCCCCCTCTTGTGCAAGTGCTATCAGTGCTCCATTTCCTTCTAAGTGACAGTGAGCTTGGCAGCAGGAATGTCTCAGCCAGTGTTCTCAATAGTGCTGACCAGAGTGTTGTCTGCCCTGATTAAAGAATGTGCAGCTACATCGTTTTCCCCCAGGTGGAGGATTTGGCCACAGTGAAAGCTGATTTCTATGTAATGTGACATATCCCCAACATTATTGGGGCTATTGATGGAACACATATTGCATTTGTACCCCTCCCCTGGTGAAATGGACAGGTGTTCAGAAATCGAAAGAGCTTTCACTCCATGAATTTGCAGATGGTGTGCCTGGCGGACCAGTACATCTTCCAGTTCAATGCAAAGTATCCTGGGTCTGTGCATGATGCCTTTATCCTGAGGAATAGCAGCATCCCAAATGTGATGGCTCAACTCCAGAGGCTAATTGTTGAGCACTGGTTCCCACCCAGTATATGTTGGTGTATGGGTATGGTGTGGGCCCTAAGGGTTAGTGTGTGGCTAACAGTTGTACCTCAATATTTGCAGGTGACTGGTTACTCCAACCTTTTATGGCTACTGACCCCTGTGAGGAATCCCAGGAAAAGGGGAGAGGAACGTTACAATAAGGCACATGGATGAACAAGAAGAACTATAGATTGGACCTTTGGCCTCCTGAAGGACAGGTTTTGTTGCCTCCATCTAACAGGTCTGCCAGATCATCGTGACATGCTGTATGTTGCACAACCTTGCCTTGCATCACCAGGTGCCTTTTCTGCAGGAGGAGGAGGCTGATGATGGCTGTGTGGCAGCAGTGGACCCTGTGTACAGTGAGGACGAGGAGGCAGAGGATGAGGACAACAGAAGTGCAATCATTCGTCAATACTTCCAATGACATACAGGTAAGACAGTGTAACTTCACATTTAATTGACAGTTTTGTGTTTGACATTGTCACTGGCAGGCTGTGATTTCCCACTTCTATGGCCACTCACTGTACCCTTTGACAACTCTTTTTGCCGATGTTGGTGCCCCACTATCACTCCTGGTGTGTTCACTGCAGCCAACTACAGGTCTTTCCTATGTATACATTACTGTATAGTAAAAAGAGCAATGTTTAAACCTTGTTAAACAAATACATACTTAAATCATTTGACATACTCCATACTTCTATTTTTTCAAAGGGTGTTTATTTAAGTGCTAAGAAGTAGAGGGGGAAGGAAGTGCAACGGGCTGCAGTGATGATGGAGGAAAGTGCAGGATAGAGTCCAGTCTATTTGTATCACAGGTGCATTGTCCAAGGGGGCATAGGAAGGGGAGCAATGGCAGTTCAAGGTGGACAGGGTGACAGAGTGGGACACAAGGGTGACAATCAGGAGAGTCATATTTCCTGGCGGGGGTCTTGGCAATAGTCCCTGGCTTCTGCCTGGATTGCACTGAACGTGGGTGGGGTGGTTCTCCTTCTGCAGGGGGAGGGGTGCTGGTGGCCTGTTGTTCCTGTGGCGGGCCTCCTGTCCACTAGTGGCAGCGGCGGTGAAGGGCTGTTCGGCAGTTTGGTTAGTGTCAGAGTCCCGGTGGTGTGCCACTGTCTCCCTCATAGTGTTGGCTATGTCTGACAGCACTCCTGCAATGGAGACCAGGGTGGTGTTGATGTCCTTTAAGTCCTCCCCAATCCCCAGGTACTGTCCCTCCTGCTGCTGCATGTTCTCCTGCAACTTGTCCAGTATCTGGCCCAGCATATCCTGTAATGTTGGTATGCTCCCAGGATCCCAGTGAGTCGGTTCCCTGGGCCTGTCATCTCCCTGTCGCACAGCAGTCCTCCCAGCTTCCCTGTTGTTTTGTGCCTCTTTCCCCTGAACCGTGTGCCCACTACCACTGACCCCAGGTCCCTGATTGTCCTGTGTTTGTGGGGCGGCCGGAGGTCCTTGTAGTGGTGGACACACTGCTGATTGACGTGCCCTGGGGACAGAGGTATGGGCCCGCTGGGTGGGTGCTGTGGTGGTGTTTCCTAAGGGGGTAGGCTCTGTGGTGATTTGAGACTGTGCCTGGGTAACCGACTGGCCGGAGATCTCTGGTGGGCCAGGTTAGTCATCCAGATCCAGGTGACCAGAGCTGGTGTCATCACTGTGGGCCTCTTCTATGGGGGGACTGGATGTTGCTGGAACCTCTTCTCTGGTGACATTGGCTGGGATACCTGTGGGGATGTAATTGCAGTGTTATTGTTTCTGTGTGTGACACATCATGCATGGGTGTGTTGCCCTCTCTGGGTGTTATTGCCCTGGCAGATTTGCCTTGTGTGAGTTGTTATTTGGTGGGCTAGGTGATTCTCTCCAGTGTGCATGCAGTGGTGACAGGTGTCCATGCAGGTCTGTGAGGAATGTCCATGCATTGGTGTTGCATGTAGGGTTTGGTACTGGGATGAGTGGGTTGTGATGGTAGGGTATGTGGGAGGTGGTGGAGTAATGGGAGTGAGGGTGAGGGTGGGGGTATGTGATGGTATTGAGGTGGGGGGGTGATGGTAATAGAGAGTTGACTTACCAGAGTCCAGTCCTCCTCCTACTCCTGCCAGGCCTTCAGGATGCATGATTGCCAAGACTTGCTCCTCTCATGTTGTAAGTTGTGGGGGAGGAGGTGGGGTTCCATTGCCAGTCCTCTGTACTGGGAGCTGGTGTCTAGCTGCAATGGAACGTACCTTCCCCTGCAGGTCGGTCCACCTCTTCCTGATGTCATCCCTTGTTCTGGGGTGCTGTCCCACTGCGTTGACCCTGTCCACGATCCTCCGCCACAGCTCCATCTTCCTAGCAATGGATATCTGCTGCACCTGTGATCCAAATAGCTGTGGCTCTACCAGGATGATTTCCTCCACCATGACCCTTCGCTCCTCCTCTGAGAACCTGGGGTGTCGTTGTGGTGCCATGGGTGTAGTGTGAGTGTTGTGGGTGAGGGTGTGTGGGATGATGTGTTGGGGTGTGTGATGTAAGGTGCTTGGGTGGTGTATAGGTGATGGTGGTATGTGGCTCTGGTTGTGTGGGTGCTCTTGCTGTATCTCTCTCTGTTGGCAATTGTTTGTATTCGTAAAGGGTTGTGGGTAATATGGGTGAGTGTTTTATAGTGGTGTGGGTGTGGTGTGGGTATGGGTATCAGGTGTGTGTAGTTTGAATTGACCAATGTGGTGTTGTTTTGGATGTGTGTGTGTATTTTGAGCACAGCAATATGTACCGCCAATGGTTTACCGCCATTGAATGTCCGTTGCTGTGATTCGTGGGTCATAATGTGATGGGTGTTGTAAAACTGGTGTAACAGTGTGGGTTTGGATACCACCAGTTTCTCACTGACCTTTGGGTTGGCGGACTAGTGTGTGTGTGGCTGTATAGTGACGGATTGGTATGTGTGTGTCATAATATGGTTGGCGGTTATTCTCCACAGCGGCGTTATGTTGGCAGCAGCCGGCAGGGCAGTAAGTGGGATTTACCGCCAATGTCATTATGAGGGCCTATTTCAAAAGCCCCTATGTTTTGACTATGTATTCCCTATATATTCCATCTGCTGTTTGAGAGTGACCTGTCAGGACTCTCTTATGATGTGACTCATATTCTTAAGACAGGAGTCAATCTGCAAAATCTTTCTGCAAGGGAATTTGTTGATAAGATACAAGGTAAGGATGAAAATCTGGAGTACAACTTAATTAATTTGATGGCATGTGTTAGACTTTTTCATCCTTGGAGTGGTCTCCCTTAACTTTTTGCCTCTGTTCTCCAGGTTGTTGATGTGTGCTGGACTCAGATTTTACTGTTTTTGTTACTCTGGGCACTTTACCACTGCGAACCAGTGCTAAAGTGCAAGTGCTCCTTTACAAAATGTGTATGTAATTGGCTTATTCATGTTTGGCATATTTGATTTACTAGTAAGTCCCTAGTAAAGTGCACTTTAGGTGCCAGGGCCTGTAAATCAAATGCTACTAGTAGGCCTGCAGCACTGGTTGTGCCATCCACACAAGTAGCTCTGTAATCATGTCTCAGACCTGCCACTGCAGTGTCTGTTTGTGCAGTTTTTACTGTAAATTCGACTTGGCAAGTGTACCCACTTGCCAGGCCTAAACCTTCCCTTTTCTTACATGTCAGACACCCCTAAGGTAGGCCCTGGTTAGCCCCAAGGGCAGGGTGCAGTGTATGGTTAAGGTAGGACATATAGTAATGTGTTTTATATGTCCTCACAGTGAAATATTGTTAAATTTGTTTTTCACTGTTGCACGTCCTGCCCCTTTGATAGGTTAACATGGGGGGCTACCTTTAAATCTGATTAAAGTGTAGATTCCCTTTGGGAGCGGATGGGCATGTGGAGTTTGTGGTCTCTGAGCTCCCAATTTAAAGGTACATCTTTTAGTAAAGTTGATTTGAAGATTGTGTTTGGAAATGCCACTTAGAAAGTGAGCATTTTCTTGCTTATACCATTTCTGTGACTGCCTGTTTGTGGACTCCCTGTCTGGGTCAGTTTGACAGTTGGGCTGGATGTACCTCACATTAGACAGTGACACAAAGGGAGCTGGGGTGTAGCCTGCATATCCTGATGAGCCATCTGTGCTAGGAGGGAGGGGAGGAGTGGATACTCACACCTGAAAGGGCTGTGCTTGCCCTCACACAATGCAGTCTCCAACCCCCTGGTGAGTGTCTGGAGCCTGGCCTGGGCAAGGCAAGATTTCACATTCAAAAGAGACTTTACTTTGAAGTAGGCCTACTTCAAAGACGAAATTGGGTATAAGAAGGGCACCCAAAACCACAGACTTGAGAAACACTTCTGAAAACAAGAGGAACCTCTGTCTGGAGAACAGCTGAAGAGCTGAGGAAGAAGAGCTGCCCTGCCTGTGGCTGTGCTTTGTGGAGCTATCCTGCAGTTGCTGTTTCTGCCAGAGTAAGAGGGCAAAAACTGGACTTTGTGTGCCTTCCATCTTGAGAAGAAATCTCCAAGGGCTTGATTTAGAGCTTGCCTCCTGTTGTTTGAAGTCTCAGGGACAGCAAAGACTTCTCACTGCCAGCACCTGGAGTTTCTGGAGAGACTCCTACTCTGCCCTGTGGTGCCCATCCAGTTCCTGGGACCCTGAAAGGAGAAGCTGGTAGCCTAAAGACAAGGATGTCCACGTACAGAGCACCGTGCGGGGAAAAGATCGACGCAACTCCGATCTGTGGCTGAAGAAGCGATGCGCCGTCAGCTCCGCAGCTGAGAATCGACGCTCGCAGGAAACACGACCGAAGAAACAATGCGCGGAGAAGGAGAAATGACACGCCACATCGCTGACGGAGGCTGGGAGATCACAACCCACGCTGCGGGGTTTTCGGATCATCATGCGGCTAGATTTCCGACTCAAGTACCGCTGGGTGTGGAAAAACAACGCAAGGCCAGCCCGGACCCGAGAGTGCTGACCGGATCAACGCATCGCTCTTCTGCGGAGAGAAGAAAGGACGCGCTCGACCCAGCGAAAGGAGAAACGATGTAAGGTCATGCTCGTGAGTGGAATCAACGCATCACAAGCCTTTTTTGATGTGCACTCACCCGTGCGGGGTTATTTTTGATGCACCCAAGGTACTTTTTCATGCTGACAGCGTTAGTGTGTGTTTGAAACTACTCTTTTTGCATTTTTTATTGATAACTTAACTTGTGTATTGTGGATTTTTGTCGTTTTGGTCTTGTTTTGTTTATATAAATATTTCCTATTTTTCTATACCTTAGTGTTTTCATTCAGTTACTGTGTGCGTTGGTACAAATACTTTACACCTAGCACTCTGAAGTTAAGTCTACTGCTCTGCCAAGCAACCAAGGGGGTAAGCAGTGGTCAGCTGAGGGTGATTCTCTTTTACCCTGACTAGAGTGAGGGTCCTTGTTTGAACATGGGGTAACCTGACTGTCAACCAAAGACCCCATTTCTAACAGAATGTCAATGTGGAACTAATGAATACCGGCACCATTGCCATGGAGAACTTAAATGTATGCTCTGATTTTTAGGTCCACCAACTTGATTTGTAACACTTAGTTGCACAGAGTATGCATGGGATGATTTACTAGAATGTCTACGACAAGCAAACTCTAACATAAAGAATATCCATTTGAAGACAGCAGGAGAACGTTGCCCTTTGTGTCCTGCTAATGTATGTAGGTATTTCAATCACAAGTTTCAAGCTGAGTTTTATACTGGATGCACAAATCCACCTTTTGGAGAAGTTACTGAGTTTTTTTGGAGAAAAGAATACCAGACAAGAGGTGTTCCTCATATACACATGATCGTATGGATAGAGAATGCACAAAAATTGCAACTGATACTGATGTGTGTGTACTGTCTTTCACAGAACAATATGTTACATGCACCATCCCACATGAGAATAATAACAAAACCTTATGAAGTCAAGTTCTACGCTTCCAAACACATAGATGTGGCAAGCATTTCCGCAGATGATACAGATGTAAAGGAAAGTTTTATAAAAGATGTTGCTTTAGATTTTCAAGGCCTATCATTTCTAAGGGAATAACGAACAGCTTTTTATCTGCAGTGATGCATACACTGACAAGAAAATCACCAAAGAATACATATAGGGGGTCATTCCGACCCCAGCGGGCGGCGGGCGCCACCCGCCAAAAGACCTTACCGTGGTCAAATGACCGCGGCGGTCATTCTGACTTTCCCGCTGGGCGGGCGGGCGACCGCCAAAAGGCCGCCCGCCGGCCCAGCGGGAAAGCCCCAGCAACGATGAAGCCGGCTCCGAATGGAGCCGGCGGAGTTGCTGGGGTGCGACGGGTGCAGTGGCACCCGTCGCGATTTTCAGTGTCTGCAACGCCAGTGGGGCCAGTGGCATGGGCAGTGCAGAGGCCCCCAGGGGCCCCACAACACCCGTTCCCGCCAGCATGGTTCTGGCAGTGTAAACCGCCAGAAGCAGGCTGGCGGGAAGGGGGTCGGAATCCCCATGGCGGATTCCCTGGGCCAGGGGTAAACCGTCGGGAAACCGCTGGTTCCCCTTTTCTGACCGCGGCTTTACCGCCACAGTCAGAATGGCCCAGGAAGCACCGCCAGCCTGTTGGCGGTGCTTCCGCTGTCGTTGGCCCTGGCGGTCGGTGACCGCCAGGGTCAGAATGACACCCATAATCTTAAAAGTCCAAAGTGCACCAAATATATTAATGATTGTAATCCTGTCATTCTGAAGTTATGGAATGCAAATATGGACATACTGTTTATTGCAGACAAATCCATTGCTGTTGCTCACTATATTACTTCATACATCACAAAATCAGAGAAAGCAAAGATGAAGGAAACATGGGAGGATGTTTCTGCAGAAAAATCTCAATGAAAGAAATCGTACTGTTTCAGCTTGAAAGTGCTCCCACATAGGGAGATAAGCTTATTTGAGTGCTGTGGTAGTTGAGTTCAGCTAGTTGTTCTCATAGTCTAAGGGAATTGTTTGGGTTAGCCTAGGCCTTGCAAACATGTGAAACAGAGTCTTGAAACCTCTCCCAGAAATTCAGTACCTAGCAGAGTATGATCTGGAGAATACAGATATTGCAAAAACAAATATGTTGCATACCTACTGTCCAAGAAGAAGTCTACAACTTGAATATATATGTCTTTACAAAATTCTGCAGCACTTTTGGTACACAAATAATATTTCAGAAAATATACACACAGTGTAGTTAGTGGTGATTTTGTTTGGTTTTCCATGCAAAAGATAACTTAAAAAAACATAGAAAATTTAGTTGTCAAACTGCTGAGAAAAAAGAATGCTTCTGCTTAGCACTTACCCAGCTATTCAAACCTTGGCGTTCTGAAACAGAGTTACTTGGACAGTATGACTGAAATGAACATTTTTTCAATGCTATAAAAGACAGCATTGAGTGTATTTTCAAAATGTCTGAAAATTTTAAATGAAGTAATTGAACAAGAGGAAGGAATTGCTACTAAGATAGCACAGGATATTTCAAAAAGCAGCCAGAGTTTTTGACCTCTTAGTCAAGATAATCGTACATTAAGCTGCCCTGGAAATGAATGAGATGGAGACAGCAATGCAACAAGCAAGAGAAGAAGATGTTGACTTAGAACAGTGAGTGAAACAACTGAATGATGTGCAGAAACAAATATATATGGAAGTGAAAAAAATAGATCATAGATTCCTCCACAAAAATAATCCATGTAAATGTTCAAGTTTTAAGCCATTTCTTTTGTATATCAGAAGACAAATTGGCACTGGAAAAAGTTTTTTTATACAAGTTCTAACCACTTATCTGCAAAAGACTACAGACTCCTTTTTATCGTGTGTAATAAAAGCCCCTACTGGATTGGCAGCACACAACATCAAATAAATTACCTTACATCGTCCACTTATGCTCCCTGTTGAACACAATATTATGCTGGAGTATCAAAAATTATCTGGAGAAGCCTGTCCTGAGTTTAAAGAGTATTGAAGAAATTCAAATGTTTAATCATTGATAAGGTCAGCATGGTCTCAAAATTAGCGCTCGCCTTTGTGCATTTAGGAATGCAACAGATACTGAAAACAGAGTATGATATATTTTTGGGAGGAAAGCATCTTTGTTTTTGGTGATTTATTACAACTCACCCCTGTGAATGTGCAGCCTGTGTTTAAGGCACTCTTAAAAGTAGAAACTCATAATTCTTTAGGCAGCATTGGAAACGTAAACACTTAGCTGAATTTCCAGGACAAAGAACTAATTAGAAACATGTCTCAAGCATCTGATAAGCAATATGGAAATGTTTTGAAGTATATTAGAGTAGGAATACTTTAAAAAGAAGGAAAACATTGCTTGGAAACCTAACTCATAAAGAAAATATTTCCTTCCTACACATCTGCAGCACAGCTAATGTTTGAATTTGTTCAACAAGAAAAAGCCATTGTGTCAAATGCCTACCTTACAAGAATGCACCTCTTTCAATGAAGGATTACTACAACTGGAGAATGAACAAATATTGAAATTAATATTACTTGATACAATAGAACACCAAGTAGTGACAATCCTGTTGAGTGAAAAACTACATTTAAAACTCAATTCTATATAAACGTCTGTTTCTAAAACTGCATGATAAAAGTGTTTGCATGTTTGTTAAAACTGTAGAGTGATTTAGCAGCATAATTTAAATGTTGAATAAGGATTAGTTTATGGAGCCATAGGTAAAAAAGTATATTTCATTTTGTATCCAAACAGAAATGAGGCCCAATACCTACCAATTACATTTGATGAAACTGAAGGTGTAAAACGGATAGCAAGATCTGTTGCACGTTTCTTACTTGTAAAAGACTTGTATGTTTGCATAAAGCAGTCTCCAGTATCTCTAGCATATGCTGTAGCAATATATAAGTCTCAAGGTCTAAGTGTAGATGCAGCGTTGGTAGCACTGTATTCAAAGAAGGTATGTCTTACGTAGCTTTGTCACAGGTTAGAACTTTGTTTATATCTGATATAGTTTGACGACACAAGAGTAAATGTTGATTCCAGTTGTGTAGTAGAGTATAACCATTTGAGAAGTCTATATGCTCATCATCTACACCAGTACACAGTATACGAAAATAACAATCTTACCAAAACAAAAGATGTCAAAGGATTATAGTGATATTCCTAAAACAAAGAAGAAAACAGAGAAGAAAGAAGTGTTGGAGAAAACCAAAACCAAAATTTAAGGTGAAATTCTAGGTTACCAGTTCTTAAGCATCTCTGGAGTCAACTGCTATGCAATGTAATTCTGAAAGCACTATTCTCTTTACGAACTTTGGTTCATTTAATTAAACAAATAAATAAATAACAGTTCTGTTCTGTGCTCCTTGCCTAAAACGATTATGCAGTGATCGAACAAAAACATATTCTCCATAATCTATTATTAGAGATATTGCCGATCTCTGCACTGAATCTATTCACTTCACTAAAAATACTCAAGAAGATGCACAAGAATTTCTGAAGGTCCTTCTTGGTGTCTTAGAAGAGGAGATGGTACCTATTGATCACGTAGTTGGACTAAGTTATTCATGGGAGCACAATAGTGAAAATTGTTATTTTTTCTTCAAAAACATAAATACATTCAGAAAGATTTATCTACATGACCCTAGCAACCTGTGCAACTGTCAGTTTTGACAAATTGTTTAAAGATGCACCACAGAACAATACCTGCACAAAATGCAAGTCAGATCTGCTATCAACTTTGATCATAGGAAAAACTGGCAAGTATATTATCTTAATGCTACATCATTGCAATACATATAGAACTAAATGAGAAACTCTAATTTTTTATTTTAAATCTGGAGAAATCTCTATTTGTGAAAAAAACATATACAAGCATAGCCATCATTTTTCATAAAGGAGTGAACGTTACATCTGGACACTACTTAAAAAATAAAACTGGATGGACAGTGTAATGGGAGCAACCTTACATTCAAACGGGAATTACTGTATAAACTGCCAAATTCTTACCTTCTCTTTTGTGCACCAAAATCACTACTGGAACAATGGAGACTACACCTTTAGGACTTCTAACACAATCAATTAAGACATCATCCAGCCTACCAGGGATGATTTTGTTACAATGGATTTGAACTCTCCAAATCTATTTACTCTTGAAGGAAACAACAGACAAAGCACTATTTGTAAAGAAAGATTACAAAGTATAAACCAGGACAAAGATCTACTGAAGAAAAAAAGGGAATACTGCTAAACTTATGTTTGAAGAACTGCTGGAAAGCTGTGAGAAAATAATATCACCACTGATATACTCTACTCCTTTTTAATGGATTACCAGATTTTATGACATCATACGGCCTACTGAGGGTGATGTTTTTATACGCCTTTTCACCTTCCACTACGATTCATGCATATTAATTATAATTTAAAACTCTTCGTTTTCTAAAACAATTTGCTAAATATTTGTAGCGAGTGTAATACATTGTAATGTCAATTGGAAATAATGTGCTATGTACTTAGGGTCTTTTTTTACAGTGCCCATGATTGTTCCCACTCCCCCCCGGCTTAAGGATGAGAATATATATATACTCTGTTAATAGTGCAAAAGTATAGAACAGAGAACAGTTGACAAGGGAACATGACATGCTGAAATAATATTTTCTAATTGCTATACAATTATATGTTTCTTGTGTCTTTTTATTAACAATACCTTTTTTATTGGATATTGTGAAATTGTAATAGATAAGTTAATAATATGAAACTTTAACTTCTATTTATTTTTTTTCTCATTTTACATAGATCAAAGGACCTATTTATTGTGGTAATGTAGATAACTAATTAAATCCCTGTTCATTCATAGACTGTCCATAAATATACCAAAGTACACAAAGTTAATTATACTGATACACCAATACGCTCTAATGGAAACACAACCATGCATACACATATGCATATAAAAGCACAACCACAAAACAATCATGCATAACATTATATACTTAGGCAAACATTAATGCATAAATTGACATACCAAATCAAACACTGATACATAATCCATCACAGCCAGCAGAAACTGATACATACACTGACCACCCAGGCACACTGATGTATACACTAATACATGCAGGGACATACTAATCCAGACACTAACACACCCAAATAGACACAGAATCATACACTAACATAACCAGACAAACACTGAGGCATACACTAACATAGCCAGGTACACACTTATCTATTCACTCATACACCCAAGCACACACTCACATACACACTAACACATCCAGGCAGACACAAATGCATACACTAAAACACCTGGTCACACATTGATATATACCCTAACATACCCAGGGACTCACTTGTGTATACAAAGATACATGCAGGGACATACTAATCCAGACACTGACACACCCAATAGACAGTAATGCAACATTGAGACACCCCCAAAAACACACTGATGCATGCATGAACATACACAGATATGTACTTATCCTTACACTTATACACCCAAGCACACACTGATGTACAGATGACCACATCCAGGCAGACACTAATGTATACACTGACACACCCAGGCACACACTGGGATATAACCTGACACATCCAGGGACTCACTCATATATACACTGATACATGCACACACATACTAATCCTAACAATGACACACCCAGAAAGACACTATTGCATACCCTAACATACCCAGGGAAACACTGATGCATACATCGACACAGACATGTACACACTTCTATATATATACTGACACACTCAGGGAGTCACTCATATATACACTAATACATGCAGGTACATACTGATTGAAGCACTGACACACTTAGATACACTGATGCATATACTGACAGACACAGACAAACACTTATACATACACTGATGTAGCCAGGTACACACTTATCCACACACTTGTACACCTGAGAATACACTGACGTACAGATGAGCACACTGAGGCAGGCACTGATGCATTCACTGACACACCCAGGCACACATTGGTATATACCATGAAATGCCCATGGACTCACTCATGTATACACTGATACATGCAGGCACACACCAATCCAACACTGAGACACAAAAACAAGCACTGATGTATACATTGACATACACAAGCAAAGAGTAATGTATACACTAACCCACCAAGGCAAACACTAGTACACACTAACATACCCAGTCAAACATTGATATATACACTGACACACCCATGCACACACATATCCATACACTAACACACCCAGGCACACTCTGATGCATACACTGACACACCAATATACACACTAATATATATTGTGGCACATTTAGGACATACTTATGCATAAACTAACACACCCAGGCACACACTTATACATCCACTGGCATACACAGGCACACACTGATGTATATACTAACACACAGGTACACTTTCATGCTTACATTGACACACCCAGGCACACACAGGTACACTGACACACCCAGGTACACTCTCATGCATCTCATGCATACACTGAACAGCCAGGCACACACCTATCTGTGCATTGACACACCCAGGTACACTTGCATGCATACACTTACACAACCAGGCACACACTGATGCACACGCTGACACACCCAGGCACACTTTGATGTATACACTGACTCACCCAGGCGCACACTGATGCATACACTGACATGCAGAGTCACAGACTTATGTATACACTGACACACAGACACTCACTAATACATATTCTGACAGACCCAGGTACCCTCTAATGCATACACTGACACACCCAGGCATAGACCGAGGCATACACTGACACACACAAGAACACACTAATGGATATATTGACACGCCGAAGTACACTCTTATGCATACACTGACACACCCATGCACATACTAATACAAACACTGGCACACCTAGATACTGATCCACACAATAACACACCACACATTAACACACCAGGCCATACTCTGATGCATACACTTACATACCCATGCACACACTTATGAATACACTGACACACCTAGGCACACACCTATGCATGCACTTTCACACAGGCACACATTGATCGAAATACTGAAATACCTAGGTACACTTGCATGCATTCACTGACACATCCAGGCACATGCTTCCACATACACTGACACATACAGACTCACTATGTATCATGCACTAACACACACAAGCACACATTGATGCATACATTAACATACCCAGATACACTCTAATTCATAAACTGACACACCCAGGCATACCTTGATGCATACACTGACACACCCAGACACAGATGTGTGTGCCTATTGAGTCACACAGACACACACTAATGCATACTGTGAGACACCCAGGTATACTCTTATGCATACACTGACACAAGGCACACACTTATGCATACACTGACACAAGGCACACACTTATGCATACACTGACAAACCCAGGCATACACGGATATATACACTAACACACCCAGACACAGACCTGCGCATACACTGACACACGCAACTACTCATTGATGGATATACTGACACACTGAAGTACACCCTTATGCATACAATGACACGTCCATGCACACACTAATGCATACATTGACACACCCAGACATACTGTGATGCAGACACTTACACACTCAAACACACACTTATGAATACACTGACACAACTAAGTACGCTTTCATGCATAAACTGACACACACAGGTATATACTGATGCATACACTGACACTCCCAGACACACTCTGATGCATACACTGATACATCCAACAACACACTGAGGTACACTTGGGTACATACATTTACACACACATGTATACATAGATGCATCCAATAACTCACTCACACAGTCACTCACATACACACTAACACAACCCTGGTACACATTAACACATACAGTGACACAGCCACAGAGTTTTTTACACACCAAACACAATATTCACAAAAATATAAAAAAGTAATAAAGATTCAAACATTGCTCTTTCTAACTCACTCACACATTCACTCATATACACACTAACACACCCTGATACACATTAACACATGCACTAACACAACTACTGAGTTTTTACACACCTTATACTCAAATATATAAAAGAATAATAAAAAGTCAAACACGTCCCTTTCTAACTCACTCACACATTCACTCATATACACACTAACACATCCTTTTACACATTAACACATACACTAACACAACTAGAGAGTTTTTTACACACCAAACAACATATACACAAAAATATAAAAGAATAACAAAGAGTGAAACACAGACCTTTCTTTGATTTAATGGTGGTTCTAAGAAGAATAATTTTTTAAGATTCTTTGTTAAAAAACTTTTTTTTATTTTTTTATTTTCCCAAAAATATGAAAATTTGCTTAAAACGGTAAACTGTGAAAAAAAATAGCAACTCTGCTTCTTCACCTGGGAAAATCAATCATTAACATTTTTTACTTTTGAAGCAACAAGACTGTGACAGATGGCACAGGATTTTACCATTTGACCTAATTTGGTGAATGTGGCTTCCATAGTGATGGTTACAGGAGGGACATGGCCAGATGAAGATGAGCAAGGTTCAGACATTAAATCTCCTCCTTCTCTGTGCCTCATCATTCAGAGATATGTCTGTTTGTGTATTTTAGGGCAAATGCTTCCACATGCTAGATGTGCTGTGGCTGTAGTTTTTCGATGTTCCATAAGAGAGTTCTTTGCACACAAGTTGAATTTAACAAATCGGGCCATAACTTTCTTCTATCCACTAGGTATATTAAAAAATTGCCATAGCTTGCTCTCCTTTCCTGCACCTGAAGGGGTATATTCTTCATCCTCTTCATGTTCACTGTGTAAACCTTCTGCAGGTGGTGGTGCAGCACTGCCTTCAGCCATCATAAACAATTTTTTTTAAAGATCTCCAAAAAACACCTTGCTCTCACAACAGCTAGAGAAATATTAACTGTTTTAGGGAGTGGCCCTACTCAAAAGTAGGTGTGGTCCAAAACTACCCAATCAAATAGCAGAATCTTCTTGTAACATTGTCCGGCTCCGCAGTTCCCTTTGTGGATTCACAGATCTGGATTACACATAAAATCATATATTTGAAGCTAAAATAAGTATAGGGTAACTTATATATACTTACATACAGGTCTACCCTGATTCCAATATGAAAGACAGACACGTCTATATACTAAAACTAACCTTAAAACAAAATCACGGGATCCGTGGATCCCTCTCAATTACATGATTGGAGCAAAAACCATAGAATATGGCCATTCACATTTTCTGGCACTGTTGTGGTTCTGCGAAGCCTGAAAAGTTCAAAAAAATAATAATAAAGAAATTTAATTATATGTATATTATTGATACATTATTTTTGCTTCATCAGACTTCTTTACTTTACTTTTTTAACTTTCACCCTTATCCTGACCGCTTCCTCAGTAGTTGTTCTCTATAATTATTATATTATCTCTTTGATTTTTTCTCTTCTTTTTTTGCTTGTTGAGAGTGATTTTTCTCTTTCCTTACATACCTAAACATTACTTTGTTCTACTTTCTATTACCGTTCCTTTTTTGTTACCAGAGTTTAAAACTATCTATTCTTTTTTCTGCAGTTATAATATAAAATACCGATACTGTCGAAATGTGGCCACAGACCTACCTACAGACCAGGCCCTGGTGACACCATCCATCTAAGGTTAAAAAACCTTAGAAATTATTGAAAATAACAAGTTACAGGGACGTTATATTTAGGAAATAGAATTTGAAAAAACCTTAACATTTACTGCAAAAACCAAAGGTTACAGGGATGTTATAGTTAGGTACTGAATGTACTCGCACAAAACCAGAGAAATTTAGCAGTTGTAGGTAGCAGCCCTAACTATGATTTACACCCCGCACTGCACTACTTATCACCTCACATATTACATCACTCATGACATGGTCAGTTGCAACACTAATGACATCATTGAAGACATCTCAAATTACATCACTCATGACATCACTGATGACTTAATCTACCTAAAGGCTTTTGACACCCCACTCACACTCCCATTGAAACTTCTCATACACCCACTCACACTATCTCACAACTAGTCACCTATCCATACACACATCTATTAAAGAACTCACAGAACACTCATTTGAAAATGCACATGTTTGCATTAGCATACTCATATAGGCAGTCACACAACCATTTATTTTGCCATGCAGTAATTGCAGTAGTATAGACATATTAAGCCGCCCATATAACTACACAGCCACCTGCACAGCTAACATATTCTTCAGTTATTCTTGTATACACCCAGTAACTCACCCATCCTTCCATACACAGACTCACTCACAAACCAATATGCATGGTGTGTGTATATATATATATATATATATATATATATATATATATATATATATGACCATATATATATATATATATATATATATATATATATATATATATATATATATATATATATATATATCTTCCATGCATATGCTCACAAAAGAGCTCCAAGTGGCCCAAGAGGGGTGGTGCAGCAACAAAACCGGCAGAGCACTCCGGTTAATCTCTTCTCAACCACAAAAACAATATATAATAGCAGCACTCTCAGGAGGTCAAAAGAGAAATAGGTTTATTCAGCAGAACTCGTTTCGGCTGACTAGCAGCCTTGGTCACCGGTGTGTGTGTGTATATATATGTTTTATTCATTTAAAAAAACAATGTTACAGGGACGTTGTAGTTAGGCTCACATTTTAAATGTACGAAATCATAGAAATTCACAATTTATACTTAGAGGTACCTCAAGTAACTAAAACCTGTGCCTTAACGTAACTATAACTTGCGCCCTCGTCATGCACAATTTTTTCAACAAAAATTTTACTGCAAATATTACATTGATATTATTAATGATGTTACCAAAGATGTCATGAGTGCCATCATTTGTGGTTTAATTAGCAGTGCATGGTGATGGCGCAAGTTATACTTACCCTAGAGCACAGGTTATAGGTCGAGGTATTCAAACAGCCCCTTTTGAAAAGAAAACTTGGGGCTTGTCAATTTGGTCATACACACGTGACCAAACTGTCCTAATGTTTGTGCCTGTGGTATCGTCCCACTGTTCTTCTCTTTGGATTTCTGCCTCACCTAAGGAAAGACACGGCAGGACAACCAGTTCAGCCTCCAATAAATATTTAGAGAATTTTGCTGATCTGAGCATTATAACAAAGAAAACACCATCAGCTGCAAACTACACACCTGCCAGTAATAGTACTGTTGTCTGGGACAGACTTATGGACTTTTTAGGCACACACACTAGAATCAGAGAGGCTCTAAAGGCTATTAGTCCAAACTGGAGGCACAAACAATTATGTCACAATAGACCAAGGGCGGCTCCTCCGCTATAGCAGAGGAGCATCATCCTGCCTCCAGCAGCAGAAGCAGTTGCAAACCTTTAAAAATAAAACGATAATAAACAATGTTTATTATTGTTTTATTTTTAAAGGGGCGAGGCCAGGGGGGAGACAAGCACTGAGAGGAGTGCACAGCACTCCCCTCAGTACGCATATATGTTTGCTCGGCTGTCTGGAGCTGGCCAAACACACATGTGCACAGGGCTCTCTCCAACACAGCATTGTGTTGCTGGGTTGGTGAGAGCAGGCCCTTGATCCCACTTTGCCTTGGAGAGCTCAGCCAGGGCTCTCCAACCAATCATAACACTGCTCTGAGCAGTGTCATAATTGTTCACATGGGAGGTTGTGAGCCTGTGCCTGCAGTGCGGTGGAGACGGCATTGCGCTTAAGGTCCTTTTTTATTTGTTCCCCCCACCACGACCGCCACTTTGCCCAGTCACCAGCCGTGACTGTCATATACAGTTAGTAACCATGTTAGTCAGGGCAATGTCTGACGTGCTATAATTGCAACGCTGAATTTCATTTTGTTAGCTGACATCAGGCACATACCTTCTATACAAACTTCATTGCAAAATAACTCAATATTGTGCCATTGAAAATCTTGTAAAAGAATCCATCAGACACATGTACCTGCTATTAGAGAAACAGAAAACTGTACCCTTTGAAACCATTCACTTGTCAGATAGGAGTGCAGTCAAACTCCATGGCCCAAAACTGAGAATCTCTCCAAAGATCATCCCATTTCCTAAACACCAATGGCTAATTTGTGTACACAAATGGCACTGGAACAGTGGAGTGAATCCTTTCATCATTTTCAAGTGACTGGTTAAATGTATCTGTCTGGATTCATGAAGCCAAACAGCAGCAATCTTAAGATCAAAGGAGGGTAACCAAGCACCAACCAAAAATCAAAATGTATACTTGCAGTAAGCAACCATAAAGCACTATTTTTATAACACTGGAAAAAGACCAAATCAAGCAACTTGCCCATTCTCAAAATATAGATATTTAAAGGAATTCCAATGATGTAACAGAAACCTTGAAGACACAATACATAAAGAATGATCACATGTATCATCAGAGCAGGGCAAGGATTTACATCTTGACAAAGGAAACCACTACGCAAAGATTGGTGCCTCTCTTGGTGCAGTGAAAATAATGACTTTCAACTAGCATGCTGAAGAGTGTGTTTGAAAAAAGACAGATTCCTTGCCAAGATTTTATGCCTCACAACAACCAGGCTCCTTCTGAATCTAAAATTTATTTTAGTGCTCCTGCAGTTGTAGATAAACTTGGTTAAATAATTAATAACACTCTCCAGCAACAACGCAATTCTTTTTGCATGAGCTTCCTCCCTATCTAGGTCTTCAGCTTTTTCCATTACTCATTCAAGCTCAAAATATTGTGTCCACTAAGCCAGGCTTTTTGCATCATCCTATACAGTGCTTACTCAAATCTAAACCACAAGCGCTTTAGCTATCACCTGTTCTAACCTGGTTAGTATATTCGATTTAAACTTCTGATTTTGACTGGGCACATGTCTGGCATACCCATGTGGGAGAATTATTTTTAACTGACTTTGACTCCTTTGTAGGTCTATTGGTCATGACCATATCAGTGTTCCAATATAGATTAACCAATGACCTGCCTTAGCGCTGGTAGTGTCCTGTGCGACAGTGTTGATGGAGCCCCCCCAATGATAGTTTGAGTGCTTGGTTCTGGAGAAGCTCAAACTCAGAATTTAAAATGTAGCACCATGGTTCAGGGTTCTCTTTAATTATAAGAACTGATTTTTACCAAATGAACCTTTTCTGCAACATTAGGATAATGAAAGACTGGGGGTAAAATCATAACGTGCTCATATATATCTTGCAGTATGCATGCAGTTCTTTGATGACATTTAGTAGCTCACTGTTCTATATTAGGATTTTAACTTATTAACTGCAAGTAACAAAAGCACCTCTCTCACAAAAGTAATAACTCGCTGACCTATTTGCATTATTTGCATTTTGTGATCTGCATGGTACACGTCCTTTGCAGCAGGCTTATTAACCCACAGAGCTACCTCAAAACAACCACTAGAGAAAACTTTGATCTCTCTCCAAGCAGAACATTACTCACCAGAGCTATTTTTACATATTTATTGTTGCCTAAAACTGTGGAGGAAAGGAATGCCGCCACAGGTGCTTTTAAGACTGTGATATACCTGCAAGCAGTGCACCCCTGCCCTAGAGCTGACCCTGGATTGACCTTTATATGTTGTGCTGTCACCCAGGAATGGGTATTGAACATTCAGGATGCAGGGCATGGTGGCAGGCCTTCAAATATCCAGATATCATTTTATTGGAACAAGATCACACTTCACAATCATCACTCACTACAGCACAGGGCTCACTAAGCAACTCTCTTGGTGCAGTTCCTCCTTTTGTCTTCCTTAGCACTTCAGAATGGTGTTCCTTGTGGATCCGCCCTGGATCCCCTATGTTTCGTTGATTTGCAAGTCTCTGCTTTGAAACATATATTCTCTCCACACTTTGAAGGCTACTACAGAGTTATCCTTACTTTGATTTATTTCTGTTGTTACTTGTTTATTGTCTCCTCCATGTACTATTTTACCCCTTGTCACTCTATTTTCAAGTCATATACCCAACTAATTTTAAATTTCTCTTTGTGTAATTCATCTTATCTCATTTTCTGTAGTTGCTCCTTCCTGATTCTGCCTCTGTCTCTGCTTCCTTTGATTCATCCTCAAATAACTTGAAGGTTTACATTTATTAAGATTTAAATTCCTCCCTAATCTCTATAGTCCGCTTCCCAAGAACCACCTTGTGACTTTACCTGTTTCTTCTTCTGCTGTTTCATGACAACCACGTTATGGAACTTGCTTTAACCCATTCTGTCCTTTACCACTTGAACTTTGGTACCTCCCCAAGTAAATTCTCGTTTTTTAGCCTTTCATGCACATATTCCACCTTTGCTTTAGTTTCAAAATTCATCTGGCTGATTACTTTTATAGTGTTCAATTCTAAGTACTATGGAACTTAAATGAAAAAAACTATTTTTCGTTAGCTCTTTGTATGTATTAATGTCTAATTTTGGTTGCACCATCATGTGTTATAGGAGTGACATAATATTGTAATCGACAATACATATATTGTGTGGCTTTACATTGCTAATGTATAGTGGAACATCTAAATCATATTATTGAAGGTGCATTCACAGTAGAAGACTAGAAGTTCATATATGTGTGTTCTAATGTGTGACTTTAACATGCCGAAATGTAGTACTCACGCACATTCATACTTATGTACTCTGATTTTGGTGTTATGGTGAAAACTCCTATAATTAGGTTTAATTTATGATTCTTGTTTCATTTATAATTGCAAGATGCACTTATAATCACGTATTTCAAAATGTACATTCAGTACCATAACTTAACATAACCAAAGGTCTGAAATGTTTGATTTCTTGTATTTAACCTTCAACTTGGAGTTTTGCAAACAATGCAATATTCGTTCTTTGCAGATGCGTGGGTGCAAGTCTACCGTTAATGAAAGGCATGTTCTGTGTGAAACATAGTGGCATGTGGGAGGATACCTTGGCAAGGACAAAAGGGTGCTAACAACTGAAAAGAAAAGACTCCTGTTTGTGTACCTTATACCAGGAGACTTTCAAGACTGTACTGATGTTCTATTTGTGGGATGAGAGATCAGAAGAAGAAAAACAAAAGTATCAGCCGAGCAGAAGCAGATAATAGCAGAGTGAGGATGGTTTTGGTTTTGAATTGGGGAGAGCTAGAACCTGTGAGAAAGGGCCTCTTTTGACATGGTATTCCATCACGTTTTGCCTGGAAATTATGTGATTTCAAATTTTGAGTGCCCTGAGCCCCTGCTAAACAGATCCCAGGGCCAGAACGCTATCCCCAAAACTCTACTATGTTTGGCAATTCAGCCACCCTTTTAAGTCCCTAGTAAATGGTACCCCTGGTACTTAGGGCATGGTACTGAAGAGGGCCCCCCCAGAGCTGAAGATCCAGTTGTGCCACTCTGAGAAGCCTCACACCAGCCTAATGCAGACTGCCATTGTAAATGCATTACAAGGTGTATATAAAAGTAGCAAATTCAACACGGCACTCACAAAGAGTGCCATGCCCACTAACACTGCATGCAATATAGGTGAGTCACCCCCCTGGCAGGCCTTACAGCCCTAAATCAGGGTGCACTATAATGCATGTGAGGGCAAATGTGTGCATTAGCAAATATGTCCCTACTGTGTCTTTGCAAAACCTTAAGACATAGCAAGTGTACAGGGAAGCCATAGCAAATACATGTGCGGGACACTGGTCATTACGAGTTGCCCAGCTACAAGATGGGATCTCTGAATAATCGGTTGTTCAGAATAATAAACCCAAAACCCACACTGATGCCAGTGTCATTGTTGGACTCTCGCTCCTAGGTGAGACTGCTAGTTTAGGGATGACAGCACTTTTGTTTGTAGGCAACTAGTCCAATCCTACAACAAGTCACAACTGTCGGCCCAATCCTCTCGGTTCACAAGCAGTACCTCAACAAAAACCCAAACAGTAACAGGTTATTGTGGCAGCCTTTAAGCATGGACTCAAAAGTGTGACATCTCAGGGAAGTCGTGGTTAAATGGAGAGTACCCTTTTCTCACATGATCAATGTCTCAGTCACACACAGGCAATGAAGGAGATGCAGTCGTTTTTAATAGGTTTATCAACAAGACTGCAATATATTGTAAAATGTGTGAGCTGCATTGGTTAGGATAATGAATAATGCAAGAAGCAGAATTGTAAAGACAAGAGTTGTGAATATAAAGACCCCACCATCTTGCAATGACATGAAATGTAAAATATCCCGAAAACCCCAGCATGAAGAACCTAATCTCTAACCTAAAAGAGAGCTGGGTGTGATAAACCTAATCTGCCAGTACTGTATCCATGAGAAGCACCACCCACGCCTTCTTACCTTAGAATGAGGTCTCTAGATCAGACTCTGTGGTGACACGAAGGATGGGTCTGCATCAAGGCGACGTGCAGCACAGATGGCGTCAATAGCATCTGGTAGAAATCCCTCTGATAACCTTGTCTGTGTGAGATGTAGTTATACAGATATTGTAAGACCCCTGATGCAGGTATGTTCCCAAACAATAGGTAAGGAGCCATGCTTGAGTAAGCCATTATTTAAACAATTCCATCCAAAAGTACATTATGTTCCTGTCACACGTAAGTGGTAAACAGACATGATGTGAATACCTATATATCCCACTTAACTTTGATGCTGATAGTGACGCCTTCACAGAGTGGCACTGATAACTTAAAATCAAAACATTTCACTAACTATAAACATAGCAGCCATTTTGAAAGAAATAATTGAATAAATAGGCTAACGCAGATCAAGCTAAGTAGGTTAAAAGTCACTGGGTGACAGGGCACGGGCTTGCAAGCCAGAAGGCTAAGCTAAACTCCTGATTCCCTTTAAAACTAACTAGGATCCACTACACCAGTGTTGGATTTATTATAAAATGTACCTAATGGGCACCTTAGAGGTGCCACCTGCAAAACCTAACAGTCTTGTCATAGTTTCTGACTGCTATTAGTCAGCCACCAGAAAGAATTCTGGACTCCTGGGGTGAGAGCCTCTGCTCTCAGGAGCCAGGACACAAAGCCTTTTAAGGGTAGAAGTGTTACACCTCCTCCACCAGGCATCCATTCTGCAACAGCAGTCAGCTTCAAAGGCTTTGCTGCCTTTAAAATCTGACCCACGGGTCTGGTGTTAGCACCAGATGGCTGCCCCAATGGTTTTTAACCCACTTCGAGTGGGAAATCTGGCTGGAAATCTTACTAATAGGAGGAAGCATGCCGCCCCCAACATGGACCACCCCTTAGGTGTGGCAGGCGAGGTGACCACTCCACTTCATTTTCCTCCATTTTGGATGGCAAGAAAATAGCCAATCAGGGTTAGGGATGTGACCCTTTCCAACAGGAAGTGGTCACATAGTGAGTGTAGCCACCCTAAGGCGGGTGGCCCATTGGCCACCACCAGGTACTCTTCCTAATGTCCATTAAATGCAGTATTTAGTGGGCATCCCAAGACCTGCAGATCAGATACAATGGACACAAAAAGACCAGAAACAAAGAAGACCCAAGGCGCAAGAACAGAAGTCCTGCTGCAAGAAGAAAAGGCGCAAAACTCTGCCTGTTGCTCCTAACACTTGACAATTGTCACCTAGAAATGACTCTAAAACCTGCAGAGCACCTCCTGACTTCTGCAATCTGCCAAGAACCTCACTCATAGATGAAGGTATCACACTCCTGCAACCTGCAAGGGTGGAACCAGTAACGTCCAGTTAATTGACCAGTCACTGACCAATGAACCGGACATAGCTGCCCAACCAAAATTTACACAACAGACATGAAGGACAAAAAATACCAGCATGCCATGTTTGGGGGCACTGTGACTTTCAGGGCCTGACGTCCCATTGCCCAAGGTACTGGACCCTCAACGTCAGACACCCACAGGCAAAGTTAGCTCCGGACTCTCCAAAGCCCAGAAGCAAGCACCAGTCAAGGGACATCAAGACATACAAAAACAAACACCCCCAGAGTGGCCCAGCTGACCTGCAATCTACCCTCCAGGTCACCTGCACCTGGTTCCGAGGACTCCGTGAGGCTCGACTCTTGGCTGACCTATCTGCATTGCACCATGGCCCATGAAATGCCAAACCAGCTGTGTTTTAGGGGTCCCTAGCTCCTTGTGACCTCTACACTTCAAGGGGACCCACTGGACATACCTTTAAGTCCACCTGTGTAGTGTGTTTGTAACGGGTCCTCTTATCCACTGTGCAACAGCTCCAAGACCTTTAGGTACTGCTCGCTCTTGAACCAGGAACTGCCCAAACCTTTACAGATGGCAGACAGAACATCGCAATGACCTTGACATAAAAGTAGAAGGTGACACTTGTAAGAAATTTGCCTGATTTTATATACATTTTAAAAAGATTTCCCCATTCATTCCTAGAGGTCGTAATTACACACAAAGAGCATATATTGTCTAAAACTTTGAAAAATCATAACAAAAGAAGTACTTACTATATATTGATGATTTTGCTCTTAATTGTTTATAAAAATCAGAAGTATTTTTGTAAATTGGTCTTGAGTTATTCTTCTGAGTGTGTGTCCACATTTATTGATACTGTGAGTACAACAAATGCTTAGCACATCTCCATGATAAGCCTAACTGCTCGCCCACACTACCACAAAAACAGAACATTAGGTGGTCTGATTTTTACCTCTTGATACCAAAGTTGGATTGCTTGGACTCTCTTCACAGTGCACATCATTTCCGTACACTATATAGAGCAACAGCCTCCTACAGAACCCTCTATTCTAGATTGGCTAGTCCCTTGAGCCAAGTCCCTAGTGCCCATGTCCAGAATTTGGAAGATCTGTGGAGTTCTAGAGACTCGGGAAAGAGTTGTGAGTATCAATAGGGTCAGGAGTTGCAGTGGTTTATGCTTAGCTTGTGGTGCGTTGTGGAGTTTGGATGGTGTTTTTCAGAGATGTTTTGAATGTTGTGTGAGTGTGGTGTTTAGTAAAAGAAATTGAAGTTTTTATTGGGTCCGTCGTGACCTAAGAACCCAGGATAGAATTAAAAAATCTACAAAACACTATTGTAATTGCCTGCTAAGTTTAGTGGTGCTTGCCATGAGATGTTGACAACTGCACAATTGCGATAGGGATTTATCTTTTGTATTGTATTGTAATAGTATTTATATAGCGCTTACTACCCCTGACAAGGCGTCAAAGCACTTTTCGGCGAGTGGCACGCTACTCCGGAACCCAAAAGGAATGAGTGGTGGATTAGTATAGGGAAATATGAGTACAGTTTAGCATTATTATGAGTTAATTTGAGCTGCGGATATGTGAGTTTGTTAGTTAGATTGACTGGAGTAATGGAGGAGTGGAGTTGGGAAGAATCCAGAATTGTTAATTGGGAGTTTATGGTAATAGGATTTCGGCTTGGGCTGAGTAAAGGGGGAATGGAGGAGGGAAGAGTCTGTGGAAAGGGTTAGGGAGATCATAGTAGCAGGGTAAGATAAATGAGGGAGAATATAGTAGGGTTGTTTGGGAGATCATGGTAGTAAAGTGAGGTTTGGGTGAGTTAGATGTGGAAGCGGAGGGAAAAGCTTAGGCAGAGTTATTTAGGAGATGAAAGTAGTAGAATGGATTTGGGAGGAGTCAGAGTGGGAATGGAGGATAGATTGATAGAGACATAACATATGGTGATGGGCAGATAAGTGTGATATAAGATGACAGCGGGGATTCATAAGTATCTAGTTTAACAACTTATCTAGGAGTTATGCAATGACCTATGAACATGCTAAGTATAGATTAACACACACACACACATATATATCTATACACACACACACACACACACACATATATATATATACATACATATATACACACACGTGTATATGCATATATATCCACATACACATATATACATATAAATATATATCTATATCCACACACACACACACATGAATACACACACATATGCACACATATATGTACATACATATACAAACCATGAGTAAATATACATTAGTTAAACAGGTTTAAAGAGTGTGTGTGTAGTTTATTGTTATGACATAGTAGCGATACATATTTTCTAAAAAATGATAAATAACTAGAATATACACATAATCAGCTAAAACATATATTTATCAACATAGGCATATACAGTCCATAGCTGTTTGAATATGGTGGTTATGAAGGAAAGAGCCAACTCTTGAGTAGTTTTCTGAAGACAAGATAATTATCTGTAGCTCTTATAGTTGGGGGTAATGAATTTCATAGTTTGGTTGCTTGAATGGAGAAGGATGTACCACCTGTAGTCTTCTTCTTGAGCCAAAAGCACTCATATTCGTTTGGTTATTCAGTAATACCATGTTACAATAACTATGACTCCTCACATTTCCTCCTGTTCCTTTACTTACCCACCCTCCTTTAAAGCACTTACCTACCACTCTTTGGGATAAAAGAGGAAATATCACATTCCAGCTTCCCTACACCAGCCTACAGTGGAGCCTGCATAGTTGTTATGACAAGCAACTGGGCCCAGTTATTTGTTTTAGATTCATAAAAGTGGGGGGGGGCTCCTGAATTAGATAAAATAATATATTTGCATAAATTGGAACTGTTTATTCTGGCTAGCTATGAGTGGTTTTCTTTTGTAATCATGCACGAAGGCACTATCACACTTAGCGGTACGGATGCAGAAACTGTTTCGATATTTACAGAAGTAAGCCAAAGTCACCCCTTGAACCATTGAAACCTTTGGAAGGATGCGCTTGACAAGATCAGAGATGTAGGCTATGACAAAAGGTCCTTCTTTCCCATTCCCGGGCAGAGTTAAAAAATTGTGGATCTGGTGGTCAGGACCCACTGGTTGGGTGATAAAATAAGTGAGGGCGGAATACAAGAAAAAAAAAAATCTTTGTACATGTTTTTGTGGCCCTTATCTCCAAATCTAAATATGTACCACAGCACCTTTTATAGAAAGTTCGTGGAAAAATTGGGTTTTCATAAAGTTATTTTTCACTGCTGTAAGGCTATCTCTCCCATAGACTAACAATGGTTACCTTACTTCAATTAATAAGTGTTACATTCAGTTTGAGAGCAGATACAGAAATGCAGTCCACTCATATTGTAATTTAAAATGATACGTCTTAATGAGTGTAATTATGTTAAAGTAAATTTGGGTCTAAATAGGGACGCCACTAATGCTCTTCCAGTTTGCCACAGGGCACACAAATAGTATGTGCTCGACCCAACACAATTTAAATTTGTTGCAAAGTGAATCTTTTTTGAGTGTTCACCCCCAGGTTTTTTTTGCGAATGTGAGGTATGGTTGGTATAGTAGATCCTAATGTGCAGGGGGAATCTCTATCAATCTGAATTATACCCTGCAGGTCAAGGTTTCATTTGAAGTGCTTTATTACTTTGGCTCTTGTGTGATTGAATACTGTCAATTATTTAGTGGGGCAGACAGAAGTTATTTGTATTGTAGTTTGTGACGTGTGTTCGATGATAAGAAGAGTATGGGTGTGCAGATTGTAAAGGATGATGAGCCACTACAAGGAGCAAGATTGATGTCACAGTGTACCAATCTGGTATTGGTCAGTTGGCGTAGTGCTGCACTGGTTTTGGTTGTTTACATCACAAGGGGTTGTGCTGTGATTGTGTGTTGCTGTTGAAAGAGAACTGTGGACAAAGTAATTTCCTGGTCCGGAACAAAAAATGTGTCTGTGATTATTGATATTTGATTGAAAATTAATTGTTTTAAGGCCATACAAGATTTTTTTAAAGATGTGCCAGTATCTAATAGAGAAAGAGAAGCAGCACCTACCAAAGATACCGCAGGTTATTATATGGCATTAAAAGTAGGGCTCCACACATGTATTTGGCCTAGTCAATGGCTCACGATCACACAAAAAGGTGCATTGAGGTTTCCACGTTATGGCACTTTTAACCTCAGAATTATTGAAAACTTGAGGAGAGCATTATACAAAATGAGACAACCTCCTAGACTTGCACAGTATAAGGCACTGTGGGGCAGATTTATACTTTTTGACACAAAACTGCACTAACGCAGTTTTGCGTCAAAAAGGTTAGTGATGATTTGCACCATATTTAAAGCCACCTGGGTGTCATATTTATACTATGACACTGGGTGGCGCTAAAAATTGTTTAGAGTCATTTTTTCTGACTTTAACCATTGTGCCTTGTCGTAAGGCAAATTGACTTTAACAGATGAAAAATTACTCTAATCTGGTTCATGACATGTAAACACATCGCAAAACAAAAATGCACCATTTTTGCCCTCAATAGCATCAAAAACAGACACTAACGGAGAGAACAGTGCAAAGGAGACTCAAAATGGAGCCAGGAAGCCAGGAAAGACCCCAGGGAGACCCCATTCAACCAGGAACCAGCCGGGAGGACACAGACAAGACCCAGGGGAGGGAGAAGAAAAAGGGGATGTGTTGTTTCAGGGCCGAGGAGCATGAAATATTGGTGAGGGAGTTGACGGAGCATCAACATCAACTCTTCATCACCTATAAATAGCCAATTGGAAGGAGAAAGGCAATACGGCAGCAGATTGTGGATAAGATCAACAGTGTTGCAGCAGTCAGGAGAACTGTAACTGAGTGCAAGAAACACTGGCATGACTGCAAACGAAGGACAAAGCAAAAAATGGCATGGAACAGGAAGGCAGCACTCCAAACTGGAGGTGGGGGTCCAGCACCACAAAAGTACTTGGACGAGATGGAGGAGATGGTTGCAGCGGTCATCCCGGAGGAAATTGTCACAGGAATACAAGGACAGGACAGTGCAGTCTACCAGGAAACAACACAAATGCAGGATAAGTTGCATGGGGGAAATATATGCTAAAATGTCAAGTGAAAGAAGGGGGAGGCACATAGGACTCACACAATGCATGCCAAAGGAGCGCAGACGGACACAATGTACATTAAGCAAGTTGCACCATGCCAACGTAAGCTACACATGTACCCAAGCCTTGGTTGTACCATTTACCATGACACATACACAACCTGGACACATTTAGAACACCAGGCCTAAATACCTACATGTACATATGCAGCACATGGGCTGATTGGCATGTATAATCACTGTGCCACTGGTTGTGACATCGCAATATCCCTTGCATGTAGTCACATCAACACCACCAACACAACCAAGACGTCAGAGACCAGGTAGTCAGTCAACACCATTCCTGGGGTTACTTCATAGTGGTGTCCCTTGCAGTAACACCTTGCAACTGCTTTGCCTCATTGCCCAAACACATGTATGCTGCATCTCACAGCACACAAGTCATTGTAACTGTATCAACAGTACCCAGGCATGTGCTGGTAGCACCACCACACAGCACACAGACAACACATTCACGTGAGGCAGCCATCCCTACATGATGCAGTCTTGGTGTCCCCTGGGTGCATGAACAACGTACTGAAGAGGTGCTGGGGAATAGCAGGCTGGACCTGTATCATTGTTAGTATGCCTCTACCCAGACCGAATAAACTGAAGGAGTGTTAAACCACAAATCTTGATGCTGAACTGAAATGTGCCACTACAGACAATACGTACACAGATAGCAAACAGTAGGTCACAACAGTCACAGGCTGAGCCTACAACTACTCTGACACAACCATGTCAGACACATGGGAATGGGGAAATAAACCCACACATACAACACATGGTGTATGAATGTGAACATAATGGTGGATAATTCCACATGAGCGGGTGGGGGATGGTGCCTGGGCAAGCCCGGTGTTGGTAAGGCTGCCAGTGCAGTGTACCCTTTGCACGTGGCAGTATGAGTCATAAGTTAGGATGGCAGCTGGAAATATGTCTGCCCATGGTAGCTCTGTGGGACACTGAGTAAACATTGTTGAAGGATCAAATAGAGTCAATGCCAGTTTTGGGCTGCAGTGAGTGTGACAGGACACGCTGCACTCAGCCCTGCAAATCAGGCAGGGGAAAGGGCAAAGGGCCAGAGTATGGGATCCCCTGCACTGCCCATGGCAAGTGCATGGGCTGTGCAGGGGCAGGCAGGGCCACACCATACCACATTACCAACAACCATTTCATAGGGGTTACACCGCAATGCAAAGGCTGGTGGAAATGTGAAACAGACCTGGAGGGTAGTGTTGAACAGAACACTGGTCTGGTGTCACAGAAGAGATGCCATAGCCAGTCTGTAAGATGCTGGAAACCTGCCATGTCCAGGCCATTGGCCCATGGGGCATTCCACGTTAACAACAGTTGGCTCTACCACCAGTGCTGTTGGGGGTGTTCAAATACACAATGCCAGTCAGGTGCCCCTTGGACTGATGCACGTGAAATGAGAATTTGCTTCAGGCCCTGATCTAAGTACAACTCCTGTTAGATGGCTATGTCCATGAACTCATTTACCATCAGGCCCTGTCACATACAGAATGATGAACACAGCAGAAATGTTATACCCATACTTCCCATCCCTGGGTTCAACCCTGTGCTTTTGTCAAACGAGCTGTCCTGCCACCATGCTGCACTGAGGGGGAGGGCATAGGTGTTTAGTAAGGCAAACACGCCTACCCAAACTGGAGATGAAACTGAACTCTGCCAGGTCCATGAGTACACAAACAACGTAGCACACAAACAACACTATGAGGATCCATCAATGGCAACAAGAGCATAGTGCCCTGGCAATGCCATCCCTGGGGTGGTGCAAGGTCTTACCACAACATGGGTGCATGTGAAACATGTAAGACTGTGACAGGTGAAAATTGCCATGTGTGGTGTGTGGCATGAGCACAGCAACACCCATTACAAGGCCTCACCATGCAAATGGATGCAAAGGGAAGGTAGAACATGAACATTTGGCATCAAGCCTTAAAAAGGATAGACAACACACTCATAAGATATGACACAGCCAATTGTGGCAACTGGGCTTCCATTCATGTGACATGCAGGTGGGGCATAGGGGTGTAGACTGCAGCTATGATGTACAGGAACAATCCTTTTGTACTAAGGTGTGCATTATATGCCTCTAGTGCCACAGGAGGGTCACTTTCAGTGACACTCCAGTGGCACTAAGTACTGTGCTGTATTGACAAGGTGGCGCTAAGCCACTTTTTGTGGCTTACTGTCACCTCGTAAATATGGTCCTTTCATGACCATCAATGTGTGTGGAAGGTGATGCAATGGGTGTTGCTGTGGGCATGCCACAGCAACACCCATTGCATTTTGATGCTGCCTCAGATAAATGGAATTTTGTTAAATTGAGGCAGGGCCAATACTCTTACACCAGCCATATGGGTGGCGTTAGCAGGGTGCAATGAGGAGAAATACATTTATACTTCCTCGTTTTTTGCTTTTCCAATGTGTGCTGCATTCTGCAGCATGCATAGTAAGAGCAAAATGCCAGAAATTATTGTCTTTGTGTGTGAAGGTGTTCCTTCCTGCACATAAACAATCATTTGCAAATTATGCTTTAGCTCTTCTGTGTATGCTGCATTCTACATCTCACACAGAAGTGCCAAAGCACCATTAGTGATTGTTAATGTGCAGGAAGTGACACCTTCATGCACATAAACAATCACACCCCTCAATGCATACCTCCTTGCCTGATGGTACAAGGATGCCTGAGTTGGCACTGGCAGCTGAATTTTTCACCAGCATGGGGGACAACACAGGGGTATGCCGTATTCACTCACATATGGCGCATCCTTGTGTTACCAAAGTGACGCAGAGTGGCACTGCCAATTTTTGCACAGCACCACTTTTACATAAATATGGTCCTAATGTGACAATTAGCCTCAAATATCAAGACGGTGACGTGATATGTCAACTGCCACAACACAGATAGACTGATTTTACACCATCTCATTGCAGAGGATGATGGCTCTCCTGCATATCTGCCTGTCCTGGAGTACCCTGATGACTGGATGACCAGCTGGCAACTATCAGCCAAGGGAACCTCCAAGAGGTCCTTGTAAACCCCCAGACACCACCTCCAGTCGCAAGAAGGAGTATTGATGTAGCAGACATCCCACAGGCCCCACTTAGCACCCCAATAGGATGACCTGCCACGGCAGAGGACTCCAAGGACCCAGGCACCAGCTTTGAGAGGACAGTGGTAGGAGTCCAGCAGGAGCTGACCAAGGAGGTGTGAATGGGGATGCAAACTATGGCATCCAGCCTTGAGGGGATGCAGACGTGCATGGTTATGGCAACAGAACAGACTGCAGCCAACTGATGCACACACTTCACAATGCGTGGAGTCCAGGAGTGTCTGAGGGACATAGCTGCTGCCATGAGGGAGAGGCCACAACAACTGCCCTCCCAAACTGGCATCAGTGTGCTTGAGGACAAGTGGACTCCATGCACCGAGAAATGGTCTCCCTCAGGGAAGACATGGCTGCCTACCACAGGGATGTTGCAACTATACTTAAAAATCAGCACCTCCTCCTTGCTGCAGTGATGCCACATTTAGTGCCACAGATGGCGGCTGCTGGGAACTGGGAGTCCACATCTCCAACCACTGAAGTGTGTGTGGCCCCCTCTACCTCCACACTATCACCATCAAGGGTAGAGGAGGCACCACACACATCAGAGGATAAAGATGTGGAACAGATCATCTTCACCCGTAGGAATTTCCAGTAGCACCAGCCCATGCCACATGGGCAGTGGTTTCCTTTGTCCTGTGCTTGACATCATGCCAGTGTTAGCACTGTTGCAGATATGCACAATTCTTCAACACTTTGTTGACCTTTTTGATATGGACTGCAATTGTCTCTAACTTTTCAATTGGCAATTTATGTTCCCCTGCACTGAAAGACACTTTAATAAAACATGTCCCTCAAACCTGGACTTGTGCTGTGTCACAATTGGATGGATTCCTCGAATGGGGTCACAGACCTGGACATTGTAAAATAAAAAATTTAACTATAACACTTGTTAGTAAACACCACCCACACAACCAGCATGTTTTTGTGTGTTGTGACACATCTACTATGCCTAGGAATTGTGATGTGTTTAAGATGTCTCAAATCACAGAGTGTCAATACAAGAGTGCATGAATATGGGGGCACATATCTATGCACATGGTACCTACATGATGAACATCGATGCTGGTCTCATCCCCTACAAGCAATTCACTGAGTATGAAAAAGATGTTGAACACATGTATGCTACACCCACTACATACAGAAGGAATGGCTGGAAGTACCAGTAGAACACATTGGTGTGAAACAGGGGGACTCTCTCTCCTCTGTAAATGACAATGCTCAGTTTAGCAGGATAGGAATTAAATGTAGGCTGTTGTCAAATATTCCCAACATTGTGACACAAACCCATACAATGATGACTGAATTACCACACCTACCTGTCCTATACATGGTCAACATAGTCACCTTGAGTGGTGGGTACAGTGGATGGCAGATGCACAGACAAGTAGATGTGTTGTAGCTGTCAATGTGACAGCTCAGATATAAAACGGTGATGAACATGTGAAAAGAGGGATCTGGAGGCAGGACGGAATCCCTAGGACAACACACAATTTTCACTGTTCACCCAAAGAAGACCCTGAGATTCAAATATTTGACACATGAAATAAGGGAGTACCCAAAACCTTTTAATTAGATTTTAATAACACTAAAAAGAATTAAGAACACCTATCCTAACCTAACCTAACCTAACCTATCCTAATTATACATAACCCACAACAGACCTTAACTACTCTATGCTACACTTAACTAACACATTTAATGACACACTCTAAACATTCACCCCCACCCCTCTTATATCACAAGACACATGCAGGACAACATAAACTAAACTACACATTTACAATCTATTACTAAACAAATATATATTTTTGGGTATATTTGATTTTGCAATTTGTTTATATTCTTTTTTTTATAATCATATAAAGGCCCCAACATCAACCCTCACCCACCCACATAGTAAAATGTAAAAAGCAGAAAACCCACCCCAAACCTACTTATTCGAACTAACCTACTAACCCAATCTAACCTACAACTAACCCCCTAATACCCACTAAAAACCTAGAACAAATGAGGTGGGATGGGACTGAACTTGGGAAGAGAGGCATTATGCCATTCAGATGTTGGCACTCTTGAGTTTCCTCTTAACGTATTTGAGTGTCTTAGTGTTCTTGCCCATCTCCTTCTCAATTGAGTCCAATTTTTGGAGGACCTGTGTCACATCCCTCTGTAAGTCTCTGATGGCACTCATGTCCATGGCAAAAACAACAGATGATGGATGGAATGCAGAGAAAATCAAACATTCACCCCCAAGTCACAGATCTGGGTTTAATCCATCAATTGTTTTTTTTTTTGCTTGCCATGCCATTTCAGTTTGGACCCAGCCATATGCAAATCAAATTTGACCCTGTTCCCCATGGGAACAGTTCAGCCCGAACTGCCAGGCCAGGTCTTCCCTGAACCAGAAACAAGCATCCTGGGACCGGTTTCAGGGTATCACCCTTCATCAGTCAGGCTGGCTTGAATCTGGTGGCATAGCAAGCAAGGGACCCACATCCGGGCATACCTTCCCACTTGGGGTGACAATTGCAAAAAAAAACAGATGATGGACGGAATGCAGAGCAAATCAAACATTCACCCCCAGTCACAGATCTGGGTTTAATCCATCATTTTTTTTTGTTTGCCATTGCATTTCAGTTTGGACCCAGCCATATGCAAATCAGTCTTGACCCTGTTCCCCATGGGAACAGTCCAGCCCGAACTGCCAGGCCAGGTCTTCCCTGAACCAGAAACAAGCATCCTGGGACCGTTTTTAGGGTATCACCCTTCATCAGCCAGGCTGGCTTGAATCTGGTGGCATAGCAAGCAAGGAACCCACGTCTGGGCATACCCTTCCCACTTGGGGTGACAAATGCAAAAACAACAGATGATGGACAGAATGCAGAGCAAATCAAACATGGGCCACCGATCACCACGCCAATATGGTCCAGAAGATCCTGCTCCCTGGCCACCAGCTCCTCCCAGCAGCTTCTATGGTACATCCTCTTCAGGTGTTAAATCACCTTGCCCCACCGAAGCCGCCTCGCCTCCATCCGGTAGCCCTGTATCACACGGCCAGCCACACGAAGCCTCCAAGCTCCTCCTCCCCCATTCTAGTCTGCCTCCCCCTACCAGACATTGCACTGGGTACAGGTTGTAAATGAGAAATAATAGTTGTAATAAACAGAAGTGAGTAAAGGAAACTTAACACTCAAAAACTAACAATCCCAAATAACCCACCTATACAAGTAACTCAGACAGACACCCCAAAGCACAGGTACAGGGAAAAATACAAAAAACACACAAATTCACAGACACTGGGACAATTTATAATCAAATACAACAGAAAACACAATAGGAGGGACACCACAAGATACAAAACAGAGCAATAAGACACAACGAACTCCAATACACAACCACACAGTCAAAAGAGGCACAGACTGTAAAGAGAAAGTGAAAGTACACCCACTGTACCATGCCTGTACATAGGATATCCTATTACATCACTTCCAGCCCCTGTGCATCACGTTTTCTGTAATGCTAGTATTTTTTTGACACATCTAATATTTCGGGAGTATTTCTGATGCATGAGTTACGTGTGACTTTTTTATTGACACATTACCTTTATGCGTTGATTTAACAGTAAATTAGCATTGCGATGAGTGTGAAGGTGGAGTTCATGATAAGGGCACATAGGTCATATAATTTGCGTTTGTGGATGTTTTTGACGTGTCATTTTTTAAATTTGTGTGTGATGGTAGCATTTTGCTCTTATGCTTCACATGTGATGTTGCTACAGTACCCTTCAGATTACTGTTTGTGACATGCTCCCTGAGGTAAGACTCACAATCCTGATGTATATGTTTTAGAGCTTGAAGACACCAAAGCCGGATTGTGTGAACAAGTGAGGTGTTTATTGACAACATTTACAAGGTAAGTTATGTGATTATTATGTGAAGAAGTTCTGTACAAGGTGCAGTCTGTGGTGTATCCCAGCAGCTGTTATGGTCTTCCCCCTCATTTTCATCTCCACCATCCTCCTCCTCCTCCTCAGGCAGGTCGTAAACCTGCTTGTATAATGCTACGTTCATCCGCACACATATGTTGTGCAGGATAGCACAAGTCAATATGATCTTGGAGACCATTTGTGGGACATAAGGGAGACTGCCGCCTGTGATGTCGATGCACCTGCTCAGAGCACAGTCTACTGCAACCTGCATACAGCACCCCTGGGGTGGTGTTTGTTGTTGGCACTGCCTCAGGTTTATGGTGACAGTACATCTGAGTCAGCATCATCATGCTATGTATCTTGTGGTGAAAGACCTGGAGCGAGAAACTTTGCACAACCCTTACACACTACATACGGCATGGGAGGATGGCCAATTTACAAAGTGGATTCAAGTCATTATGAAATGGTCATTTGCCAAGTTGTACATACAGTGCAGGCCATGACAACGGAACTGTGGGCTATTAAATCGGTTCCTTAGTGTTCCACAGTAGCAGCTAATGTTTGTGGCAGCCATGAGGTGTCCAGGGGTGTGTATCCCATTCTCACAGGATGATCAACATAGCTACCAGTGTCTCTCCTATCTTCCAAAACATTAATGTGCATTTATGCTGTCGACACATGCACAGTGCAGTCTATGGGATGCAGCTCAGCTACTTAGCAAATGTGTCCTTTGGCACAGTGCATGTGAGGTCAGTGATGTCCTGTTTTCTCCTACTGGGTCCCACTATGACATTAATGATCTGCACTGTCTGACAGTGACTCTGCCCATTGTTGGGTCTTATATTGTATCTGGTACAGACATGTTGGTGTTGTGAGTCAGTGAGTGTTACGTGTGAGGTTGCACTACAGTAGGTATGATACCACTTCTCACACATCTGGCACAAGGTATATGTGATGGGCATTGATCTTGTCTTCCTATGTGTGTGTGAGCCAAAGCGTCAAGCAGATGTCTCTGAACACTAGAGGTAAGTTAGGTATGTGTTGATGAGATGCAGTTGAAATAGGCACAAGTTGTGTGGTGTTTGATATTTGTTCTGGCAGTGATTTGCACTGCATGACTTGAGGCATTTGTGCCTATTTGGAAGTTACATGACATGGGCATGGTGTGTGCCATCGACATGTCTGCGCTATTCTTTGTTTGGTGTAGTGTGTGTGAAATGTATGTAGTAGGCAACCTGTGGGCATTTGTAGTGGTCTGTATAGTTCTGCTGTTAGCAAAGGGTACATGTCTGCACCTGTCCTTCCCATGGTGTGCCTGTCAAGTTGTGGGTGTGTTATGTACATGTGGGAGCATGTATTAGTGTTGTGCACTGATTGTGTGTTACCCTGGCCATATGTTACTGTAGTGGTGAATGACTTGTGTGTCCGACAGGGTTGGTGTGTTGTGTGTATAATGCTAGATTTGTTGACTTACCCACAAGTACGCCATTTCCAAATTGTCCATCCTGGAATTGTTCATTGATCCTGCTGTGCCGGAATATGTAGGCATCATGGACACTCCCAGGATACTTGGCCAAAATGTTTATGAATAGTCCTGGGTGGTCCACTATGCCCTGCACACTATTGGAATGCATGTGTTTGCAATTCCGGTATAAGTGCTCTGTTGCTGCAAGTGTCACGAGCCGAACATGGGTGCAGTCAATTGCACTGAGCACATGCGGGAAGCCATGGATTTCATAGAACCCCTGTTTGTTCTCCTGCTGATTTTGCTGGGTGTTGGGGAAGCTGATGTGGCAGGGTGTCAAGGAGATGACAGAGTCTAAGAGCTTTGGGAGGAATGCAGACAATGACGACTGTGAGACACCAGGAACCAGTGCACCCCTTGTTTGGAAGGAACCACTTGCCAGCATGAGCCGCTTTGTCATAGGTGATATTGTCACGTAGGCTCTCATTATTCTAATGTGACTATTGGATCTGAGCGGCAGAATCGCCTGCGGTGTGGGAGACCGAGTCTAACCCAGTACAGGTGACACCTGTCGGTTTAATCTGCGTTTTTGCTCCAGCTAACTAGCAGTGCCTCATCTCCACCCACGAGCAGGGATCATTGGGCAGCTGAGCGCATGACACAATTGACTCCTGAGGGAAATAGTGCTCACTCAGATCTAATCAGTTTCTCTCAGTTCCTATTGGTCTCACATACAAGGACAAGCAGAGGCAGTATATGTTTCAATACGGTTTTAATGAAGCAACTGCATCTTAGATAACAAAGTATGTGCTGCAATAACCAGGATGATAAAGCATGACAGGATAAAAACTATGACAAGGAGAGTAAAGCATAGAAATAATGCTACCATATTGTCACTAGAGTCAATAGACTAATTCCTACCTAGGCTATATTAGAGCACAGCATGTTAAGGTCTAGTTCTGCCCTTCAGGTTCCCCTGGGAAGACATCATCCCCCATACATGAGCAAAGCTTGAAGTCTGCATAAGCAGCTGTAGCGAAGCTTTAAGCAATCAGCATACAGTTGTGGTCATCTGGCTTGAATCTCCCTCTAACGTGTATGGGACAGGGATGTGTTTTTATAATAAAACAGCTGATGTTCTGAGAAAATGTCTCTACGCACGGATGTGTATGTTTCTATGAATCCCAGAGACAAAATGTTACCACAATTACCGGCAAACTATCTTACTACAGCCTTGAGAGAAGCACAGAGTGAAAGAAATGTCTTGTTTAAGAACACAGTGCTGGCCTAAGCAAAGAACAGCAAGATAGAGAGAAGTAAAACAAGACCACAAATGTGGCCATTGTTAAAATAACAAACAAAGCTGAATAAAATATATCTAGGTTAAAGTGGACAGCAGCAGGCCTAGTGTGCTAAAATAACGTACATGGAGCTATAACTAAAATGGCTACACAACAGTATGTTGTGTGAGGTCGTCAGGCTGGCCGTAAGTTGTGGCTCAATGTGGTGCAGCGGTGTAGTATGGCTTGCTGGTTCAGTCTAGGCCTAATAATGTCCAGGTCCCTGAGGCCAAGGATGGTTGTCCTGCTTCTGAAGACCCTCTCCTGCCTTCTGTGTTGCCTTTGTGGGCCGTGTTGTCATGGTGGTGAATTCAGGAATTGTTGCTGTCCTCTGAGCTGTCTAGCAAGCTGGATCATTATCTCCTCCATCTTCTTCTGTGGATTGTAATGTTGCATCTGTGTGTTCTCCTTAAGTAGAGTTGTGTTTGCCTCATTTTAACTCCTGCCCTGATCAGGTGTTAAATTTTGACGTTAATCAGTGTTAACGTCATCTTATGGGTCCGCCTCCCACCTGTGTGTCATTTTTGCCCGGGTGGATAAATACGGCGCTAGGGTGTTTGAGTCATTTTTTGGACGGAAACGCCTACCCTGCATCTCATTCATCCGAAAAATTACGTTAACACCAATAAATATGGCATTGAGTTTGCGCTGAATTAGCATTAAAACAATGACGCTATTTCAGCACAAACAGAATATAAATATGCCCCTAAACACTTGGGAATATGCTGCTCATGCTGAAGAGAAAGAGAAGTATCAGAGAAGAGTTTGAAAAGTAGTGCATACTTATGCAGATGCTTGATGGGATGCGGAACAAAAGAAGTGGAGAACTGACATGATAAACGGAGTTAGGTTGTACCCAACTTTAACGAGCTAAGCATTCGAGTGAGAGAAGGAAAAGCAAAAGAACAAGAATGGAAAGAATGGAAAGCGAAAGGAGGCAAAGGCTATGATTGAGATCTGTCACAGTGATTCTGGTGATAGCCTTTTAGATGTATTATTGTCAGAACATCCACCTCCATATAATAAGACCGGAGTGGAGAGTAAAGACAGCACAAATGGTGGTGGGAATATTGAATTAGCTAATGCCCCAATAAATGTGAATCCTGGTTTAGTGGGGATTACTCAGGTGAATGTACACCATGAACCAAAGGGAGAAGTTCAGGAATTTGTGTTCCTGCTAACCGTACTATCCCAAACACTGTCAATGCTCTTACTGTCCCAGATACTATTGGTCCTGTGATCTCAAAGTATGAACCTGATTTCCCAGGAAATACATCTTATAATTTGGTTTTCCCCTGTGCAGCAAGTGCTTCAGGTAGTGCTGCCACAAGTACCACTGCAAGAGGATTTGTTCCTCTATTCCCAACACACACAAGTTCTTCATGTGTGGAAAGGGTGGATTCGACTTTGAATCTTAGAGGGTGCTGTACCATAGATACATATGAGGGATTACCAACTTCTGGTACTCCTGCATGGGAGACACCTTTAAATTCCAGTAGAGGTAGAGATGGGAATATGTCTATGGTCCCTGTGGTGTCACAGAGTCTCAGTACTAAGGAAATCAACTAGTGGGTGAAAGATTTTAATACCAGTACTCCTTCCAGTGATAACGGGTGCTTCAGTCACCCATTAGAGAGAACTTGGTGGATGTGGTTAAACTGAAGTTAAACTGAAGTTAGAATTGGATGAGATGATTAGCGGAAATCTTGAACTGACTAGTTTAACTCTTACAATATAAATTAGCTTGTATTCATGTGTAGGGATGTTACTACACGTGCAGGATAAGTCAATGAGAACCTATCTGAGTTGGCACAAAAATATGAGGTAGACTTTAATAAGACCAAAGCTTTGCAGAGGAGTTACTGTGTATGATTTAATGAAGAAAAAATGCCAGTGTGAGAACTTCAGGGCTGAAAATACAAATTAAACAGCTAATTCAAAATATTCAGAGATGGAATGAGTTAGATAAGTGGGAAGGTTCATGGGCAAGAAAGTAAAAACAGAAGAAACAGACAGGGAAGCCACCTCCTCCTCTAGCAGGAGGAATGAGCACCTCAAATTTCCCATTGAGAGAAGTGCCAGGTGGAGGTTACATCAATGTGCCTTGGAGCAGAAGTGATGTTTCATCATTCACTAATAACTTTCTAAAGCTGGGGGAAAAAACAGTATAGTGATTTGTGAAGATTTCACAAGTGTTGTGAGTCGATTAGAATACTCTGTTCGACACTTTGGTTCTGAGTGACTTGTGGGCAGAATGTAAGATAGCCGTTGAGTTGCTTGAGTCAGCACTGCCGAGAAGCCTAGTGATGAAAGGCCCTTTGCCATTGGTGACAGAAAAATGTCAATATATGGTGACATACTTGAAGTCAAAGTTGATGCCCCAAAGATATTGACTAGATCAAAACTGACAGAATGATTCAAGAACCTAAAGAATAGATTCATGCTAATTATAAGATATTGGTGCAGGCGTTCCAGCAGTATAGTGGAATGGAGAAGCTTGAACCCAAGGATATGGGACATTTTGTGTCAAGGTTTGTAACAGAATTGAGACCTGAAATTCGCATGATGATTCAGCGGCATTTGATTTGTTGGCAGAATAGATATTTTGATTACATTTTGAGACATGTGATTTACTGCAGTGATGAGATAAAGATGAAACAGAAGAGTCTAAAGGAGAAGTTAATGGTAGCTCAGATGAAGGCTGCTCAGAAAACCTTTTTTAGTGAATGTTGGTGCTATGCATTGAATGTATCGGCAAGGAACTACTGCAATGCCTGGTAGCGGTCGAGGTGTCCCAATTGATAGTGATGTATGTGGATAGTCTGAAGAAGACAACCCTTTGTCATTATTGTCACAAGGTGGGGCACTGAAAGCGGGAATTTTGTCTTAACCCAGCTAATCGATTCCATTATTCAGGGTTTGCACAACCCCAGAATAACAACCCAGTACAAATGCAAAATGAGACAGAGAGTACAGAATTTTGTTGTCCCACAAGCTCCAGTGGTGCAGGGGGCACAACCGCCGATGCCACTGTGAATTGCAAGTGACCCTGGATTGAATTATAATCAAGTTTTAAACTTGAATTCGAATGCATTTCAAGATAATAATCCCTTCCAATAGTACCCCATGTTTGAGACATCCGAGACCTTTGGCTCTGATCAGTCAGCCTGACGGTGCTTGAGGGGGTGGGATGATTGCATATTTGATGTAGTCTTGAAAGTAGATTAGAGTGGTCCATTAGTAGATGGTGAAGTAAATGGCCAGCCTATGTCATTTTTGGTTGACACTGGTGCTACTCGCTCTAGTCTGAGAACAGTTGAAGTCCCAAACCTACCCCTTTTAGAAAAAAATATCCAACTTGTGGGAGTTACAAACAAGAAAATAACAACCCTAGAAACAACAGAAGTACCTGTGAAAATAGAGTCTTTTGAGGAGAATCACAGATGTGTCATGTCTGATTCTAGTCCAGTGAGTCTCTTGGGGATAGACCTCCTTTGTAAGCTCAACTGTGTTATCTATTGTACACTGAAAGGTGTAGAAATACAAACTCATAATGAGGTGTTGCCTTCAAATTGTTGAATGATAGTTCTTTCACTATATTTTTTACTATGATGGCAATTGATGCCTTGCCGCCAAACCTTAAAGACAAAGTCAGGTCTGAGGATTCGGATATTTTAGGAAAGGACATCAGGTTGATCACAGACGTTGAACCTGTTCAAATCACAGTGAAGGCAAATATTGAATATCTGAGAGCACCCCAAAATAATTTGACTTCTGAAACAATTGCTGAGATTATATCAGTAATTGAATCTTGAAGGACATTATGTGAAGTCCATGCAATTCATCCATTATAGGCTTAGAGAAGCCAAGTGGGAAATATCCCACCATTCAAGACCTTAGGAAAGTGAACAACATTGTTTTTCCCTGTTGACCCTTGACATGGAATCCAGCTGTGATTTTGTTTCAAATTCCATGTGAGGCCGAGTGGTTCACAATTATCGATTTGTGCCAGACCGTCTTTTCTACACACTTGCATGAGGACAGTCAGTTCCTCTTTGCATTTCAGTTTGGCAATCATGGTTTGGCATGGTGCCAAGTCCCACAAGGCTATACAGAGAGCCCCTCCATCTTCAATCAGATTCTCAAGAAGAATCTGAAGTCCTTAGTCATGACTTGTAACCCAGTCCTGGTCCGATAGGTGGCGTTGAATACTAAAGAAACCTGTAAGCAAGATACCATCACATTGTTGAACCACTTAGCTGGGAATGGACATAAATTGGCCCCAAACAAGTTACAGATTTATCAATAAGATGTCCAGTAATCCAGGATATCACATTGAGTAAGGAGAAAGGAAAGTGTCAGAAGAGAGGATTTCAGCAATTCTGAAAATGAATCCACCAACTACCAAGAGAGAAGTCAGGGTGTTTTTGAAATGGGCTACTGTCACCAGTAGATACCCAACTTTTCCCTAATGGCCAAGCCTTTGCAGAGGCTGACACACAAGGATGTGTCTGATCCTGTACATTGGGATAATGATTGCTGGATTGCCTTCCTAGAGCTCAGAGAAGGTCTCAGTTGTGCCCCAGCACTGGGAATGCCTAATTACAATAAGTCAACTGTGGTTTTCTGCAGTGAGGGGGGGATCTGCACTCTCTCACTGCTTACACAGTTACACAGAAATGCCAGAAGGCTTGTGGCCTACTTCTCTGCTACTCATTGATCCCATAGCATCCACACCACCATGTTGCCTTAAAGCAGTGGCGGCTACTAATGTCAGCGTAGGGAGGTGTGAAAACATAGTCGGGTCACCCACTAACGGTATATGTTCCGCATTCTGTTGGACTGTTGTTTACAAGGACTAGAACCCAGCATTTGACAAGTAGCTGCCTTACTAAGTATGGACAAACCATACTTGTGGTAGAAAATGTGGTTGTCAATGGCTTTAATGTCCTAACTCCTGCTACTGTGATACCTGTCCCAGACAATGAAAGTGATGATTGTGGAGTGAAGCATGACTATCTCAAACTATGCACCATTCCGAGACCAGATATACGAGCTGAGCCACTACCTGAGTCTGATTTTGTGCTATATGTGGATGGCTTGTGCTTGCAAGACAATGGAGGAAGTTTGAGAGCTGCCTACACAGTTTGCACAATTTCCAGAGTTGTTGAAGACTCCTGGCCTTAAGGAATATTTTCCGCACAAGTGGCTGAATTGATTGCTCTGACTAGAGCCTGATGTGTTTCAGCCCAGCTGGAAAGTAACAATTTTCAACAATAGTCATGTGCATTACTTCAGACAGTTATGGTCCTAGAGGACCATTTCGTTAACAGTTGCTTATACATGAGAAGAGGCTTCAGAAAGAGGTCTCAGTAGAAGAACAGCAGAGTTGTGTCAGAGCAGGTTGTGTCAAGAAAGAGGATGATAACATTTGGGTTTCAATAGATGGAGGACCTGAGTTGCCAAATAGCTTGTTGCCTCCAATGGCTAGGCATTTCCATGGTCCAGCTCATGTTCGTAGAGATGCCATGGTGCAATTGTTTGGGCAACAGTGGTTTAATCACAATTTCAGATTGATGGCTGAAGCATTATGTCACATATGTGTTGTGTGCCAGCCGAACAATGTTGAAAGAGAACTACATTAGCACTAAGTCACACAGGAAGATCAGGAGGTCCCTTCAACAGGGAGCAGTAGGACTTCATTGAGATACCTGTGTGTAACAGGCTGAGGTACGTCCTGCTGATCTTTTGCATCTCCTCGCGTTTGGTTTAAGCCTTCCCAAACAGAAGAAATGACAGTCTCACTGTAGCAAAATTGTTGTTAGAGGACTTGCTCCATGGTTCAAGTTCCAACTTCTCTAGAGTCAGACCAAGGAACTCATTTTAATAATTAGGTCCTAAGATGGTTGTGCGCACAATTTCAAGTGGAACAGAGACTAAATTGTAGCAATATACCTGAGGCTTCGGGCCTTGTTGAACAGGTGAATGGGATACTGAAATCCAGATTGACAAAAGTGTGTGCTTTGAGATCTAGGAAATGTCCTGATTCTTTCCCCCTTATGTTGATGCGTCTTTGCAGTGTACCTGATCAGGAGACAAGACTGTCTCCCCATGAGATAATCATGGGCAGAGCTATGAGATTGCTAGCTATTCCTGCAAATGCAATTGTGAACATTACAGATGATATGATCCTTGATTACTGCAAAGGGCTAGCTGACATGGTGCTTTCTGTGTCTCATTAGGTCAGAGCAGCCACAGCCCCTCTGCATCAGGAACAGTGCCATGACCTCAGTCCCAGCGACTGGGTCCTGGTGAAGAAGCAGATAAGGAAAACATGTTTGGCGCCTCATTGACATTAGTGTGGGCCATATCAAGTCATCTTGGTGACAACAACAGCTGTTAAATATGGAGGTCTCCCTAACTGGAGTTGAGTGCCCCCTTGATGTGACAGCACCTATCCTAGAAGTACTAATAGTGACAGAGGGACAACAGGAGTGGGTTAGTCAAGCTGCCAGGGATGAAAGATATCAAGGAGAGCTTGAAACAGTACATTTGTAGTCTGAGTGAGGTCTGGAGAGAACCACAATTGAAGCTGAGATGGAACAGTCACATTCTGTAGTTGTGAATGAGTCAAATTCAGATTTAAACCCTGACACAGGACCTAGGGCCACATGTACGTAGCATGCTGCACATCGCAAATGGCGAATTGGGCCGTTTGCGACGTGCAAAATGCACTGTGACATGTACCAAACCATTTTTGCGATTCAGTAAACTATTTACCGAATCGCAAAAAGGGATTGAGACTCGCAATTAGGAAGGGGTGTTCTCTTCCTAATTGCGATTCGCAGTCCCATGTATGATTGTTTTGCGACCTCAAATTTGGTCGCAAAACAATCGCAGTTAGCACCAGTGTCACACTCATGCTAACCCATTCAGAAATGGTAAGGGGTCCCCAGGGACGCCTTCCCCTTTGTGAATGTCAGTAAAAACATTTTTTCTCTGAAAAAATGAAACAATAATGTTTAATTTGTTGTTTTTGAAATGCATCTCGTTTTCCTTTATTTGCGACCTACCTCATGAAAAGTCATGAGGTGGGCTTTTCCGACCCCCTTGCGAGTCGCAAATAGTGTCATTGACACTATGCAACATACGGTTTTGCGACTCACAAATTGCGAGTCGCTCTGACTCGCAATTTGCGAGTCGCAAAACCAAAGTTTGATACATGTAGCCCCTAGTCCTGTGAGAAAGGAAGTGGAAGCTGGAAACCGTTGCCCCAGAAGACAAGAAAGAGGGAACTGAGTTTACACAAGGAACGTGTGCCTCAAACAATTCCAGAGGACTCTGAAAACTCTGTTCTTAATGAAAGTGAAAACAAAGGATTGGCACTGAGGATATCTAAAAGAACTAGAGTGCCCAGTCAACTGTACTCTTTACCTGAATTGGCATACTGTACTGCAAATGGTGGAGACAGAAGATTTTGGGAGTTTTGGGGATAACACTGCAGATCCAACTGAACCTCGTTGAACGGAACAAGGTGCTTGAATTTTACTTTTAATGTTCTTTGTTGTTGGATAGACTGAGACATTTCACACTGGATGTGATTATTGGTGAATTTGAACTGTGTCTTATTTAGAGACTTTGCATTGACTCTGTTAGGGGATTAAGAAGGGTACTGAAGCCTGAGTCTTCAGAAGAAGAGAGGGTTGTCCTTTAGAAGAAGACAAAGTAAGACTAAGGAAGAATCAAGAAGACCTTTATAAATAAATGTGTTGCAATTTATAAGATGGACCTTGTTTTGCAGCTTTGCACAAGTGAAATTTTAGTGAACCATTACGGCTGCTGTTGCATTTTATTAAAACAGGTCTGAATTTAGAAAAATTGTGGAATCCAGCAACAATAATACTGGTAGACATAGATGCATACTTACAGTAATGTTAGTTGTGATATTTATAGTAATAATCACTTTGCCTAAAGGGTTGAGCATATATACACTGTCTAATATAGATGATATAAGTCCTATGAGTGTCCCTAAGACCCTCCTTCCTACTAATGATACAATGTACTCACTAAATGAAAAGGATTTGAACACAGACACTCCTTGAGAACATCTTCCATCAAATGTATAAGTTACTTTATGACCACATTGACACTATAGATGCAAGGGATCGCTATGTTTGTACGCAATTTCCAGCTTCAGTTTTATAAGCTATCACACCATCACATTCCTTTGGCCTATGGAGTTTCTTGTAGTCTTTTATTGAATACATATTATAGGCAGGGTATTTTTCTATATTATTTCTTGAACTATGAATGAGTTCTTCCAGAAGTTCCGATGCTTAAACACATGAATAAAAATACTTATTGCAAAGGAGAAGAAATAGCAGGTAAATATTTTGTATCTCTCATGATATTAGACACTGCATATGCGCACAGACATAATTTGACTTGTGACATGACAAAAGCAGAGAAGAGGTTTTTGAATCTAGTGGCAGACAGAAGAAGGGATTTAGGCCCTCATTACAACCCTGGCGGTCGGTGTTAAAGCGCCAGTAATACCGCCAACAGGCCGGCGGTAAAAAAAATAGAATCATGACCACGGCGGAAACCGCCAACACAGACAGCCACTTTAACACTCCGACCGCCACGGCGGTAGCAACAAACACCGCGGTGGTAACCGTCAACAGACAGGCGGAAGTCAATGTACAGCCCACCACATCACAACCTGCTCATCCGCCAGCTTTTCTGGAGCAGTACCAACGCCATCAAAAGCACGGTGGAAACAGTACACAGAAGGGAAACCACTCACCTCTCGACACTCAACGAAGAACCAGGACGTCGTGGAGCCCAAACTACAGGTGTTACCGATGTTGGTGTATCTTCTCATCTACCAGGAGTACGAACGTCGGTGCCGATGACCACGGTGAGTACTGCACCTAGCACACAGGGTAGGGGGAGGAAAAAGAGAGTGACATACGCACACAATATGCAATACCCCACCCCCACCCTCACCCCCAACACCATACACACAAACACATGAAACAACATTACATATACACCCCGTAACCCACTGGAATAACGCGAGGATAAAAGGAATTGAGTCAAATGAGTGTCATATTAGAAATAGTCAGATATGTTTTACAAATTCATAAACAGTATTTACAATATATACAATATGTATATAAGGCAGTACATTGTCCACTCAAAATGTTCATGGGCCACAGGGCCATATCACACAGGCCAAGCCCACACTTGAGTCCTGCCTCAATACGGAGAGAACACTGCAGGGGCATCAGGTCGAAAACACACAGGCACCTCAGGGAGACTGGGAAGGGGGGGCACCTCAGCCAGAAGATGGTATAACAACACTGCTCCTGGAGGGGCTCCATGCCCACAGCGATGTCCTCGGGAGTGCAAGGCCACAGTCTCTCATTTGGGTGGTTTGCCCACTTTCTGGTCCTGGGGAGTGCAAAGCCATAGTCTCTCAAGTCTCTCAATTGGGTGGTTTGCCCACTGCCTGGGGAGTTCAAAGCCACAGTCTCTCAAGTCTTTCAAGTGGGTGGTTTGCCCACTGCCTGGTCCTGGGGAGTGCAAAGCCACAGTCTCTCAAGTGGATGTCTTTCTCCACTGGTTCTAGAGGGGGCGTTGTGCCCAGTGTGCTTCATCCTGCCAAGGATAGGGTGAGTGGATGCCTTTCTCCACTGGTTCTGGAGTGGGATTTGTACCTGGTGTGCTTCATCCTGCCAAGGATAGGGTGAGTGGATGCATTTCTCCACTGGTTCTGGAGGGGGTTTTGTGCCCAGTGATGCAACACTTGAGGTGTGGCAGTTCACAGTCCCTCACCTGGGTGTCTGAGCCACGAGATTTGCAGTGACCAGGATGCATGATAGTCCATGGATGCAGGGCTAAAGTCCGTCCAGTGGCGGCTACGGCTGTACACTGGTGGTAGTGCTGGGGCCGGTGGGGGTGCTGCCAGTTGTGGAGGGAGGCTCCAGCCCCTCTCCTGCTGCCTCGGGCGGCTGCCCACTGGGGCTGCTGCTGCTGGCAGTGGTGCTACTGTCAGCGGTGTAGGTGGCGGTGCTTGCGGCAGGGCGTGCGGCGGGGCATGTGGCGGGCATGTGGCGGGCATGTGGCGGGGCATGCGGCTTGGTTTGCGGCAGTACTTCAGGTGGTGCAGGTGGCGGTGGTGGCCGCTGTGCAGGTGCCAGTGCTGGCAGTGGTGGGGGGAGGCTCCAGCCCTTCTCCTGCAGCTTCGGACGGCTGTCCACTGGGGCTGCTGCTGCTGACAGTAGTGGTGCTTGTGGCGGTGCAGGTGGAGGTGCAGGTGGCAGTGCTTGCGGCAGTGCTAGCGACAGAGCTTCTGGCGGTGCTGGCTGTGGTGCAAGTGGCGGTGCTCGCGGTTGTGCTGGTAGCCACCAGCCCTTCACCTGCAGCCTCGGACGGCTGAAGTGCCTTGTCTGGTGTTTTGTGCCCCTTCCTCACCTTGGCAGATGGTGGTGTCAACTGGGGTCTGGCAGCTGGAGTCTTTGAGGTGGGCTTGCTGGGTGGTTGTGGCTCCTTCCCCTTGCTGGATGCTGTCCCCTTCTTCACCTTGCCAGGTGGCAGAATGGATTTATGCTTGGCAGGGGGTTGGTGGCACACTGGCTGGGCTGACGGGTGCCCCCTTTGATCCTCTGACAGCTGCAGGAACCACAGCTGACGTGGACTTCGTGGCTGGGGTGCTGGGCTGGGTTTTGGCCACCCTGGCCCGAGGGAATGGACGGGGGGAGGGGGAGGGAAGAGGTTAATGTTTGCCAGGAAACTGTTCTTAGGGACACTGGTGCGGGAAGAGGGAGAAAGTCTGGGAGTGGAGGAAGAGGGAGTAGTTGTGGGAGGTGTTCTTCTGCTGAGTGTGGGAGCAGGTGCATAGGCTGGATACTGTTGGGAGGTGGGTGGCTGTTGGGTGGGTGGGTGCTTGCGTTTGTGTACTTTGGGAGGAGGGGTCACAGACACACTGGGAGAGGACACAGCAGCACTTGCAGTGTAGGTCTTCTCCTTTTGAAGGTCAGGTAGCAAGTGAGTGAACAGATAGAAAATGGCGGTCACATCCGCGGCGGTGCGTACCATCACCGTCTGCGTACATCGCCAATCGCTCCTGAAACGCATAGGTCCCAATGATAAACAATGCGAAGTTGCGCTGCGGTCATCGACCGCATACCGCAATGTCACACAACGCCAGCGGAATTGCCTCATTTCCACTTGTCCCTCCTCAGAGGTTAGGCAGCCACCATTTCAGGAGGGCACAGGCCATGGCACCTAACTGTGTCGCAGCAGACATTGGCACAGCAAATGACTCTCGGATTCACATACTGGTTCTGTAAATGTAGAAAAGCATCATTATTGCACTAGATGTGTCGTTATGACCCTCTCCTCACCTTTTTCCTCCCTAGGCTTCAACCACTGAGGATGAATATGAGATGGAGACATCCTCCTTCGTACAGACAGCTGGTGGACCTTGCGACAATGGAGGACAGACACATTATCCTAACATACAGACTTGATCGGGTGACAATCCAAGAACTGTGCCCAATTGGAGCCAGACATGATGTCAGCTATCCGCCAGCCCACAAGTTACCCCCCTCTAGTGCAGGTCCTGTCAGTGCTCCATTTCCTGGCAAGTGCTTCCTTCCAAACAACAGTGGCCATAGCATCAGGGATGTCTTAGCCAATGTTCTCCAACGTGTTGACCTTAAACACATGAGCAGCTACATTGTAATCCCCCAGGTGGAGGATCTTTGCCACAGTGAAAGCTGACTTTTATGCCCTGGGACATATCCCCAACATCATTAGTGCCATAGATGGTACACATGTAGCATTTGTCCCCCCGAGAAATGTACAAGTGTTCATGAATAGAAAAAGCTATCACTCTATGAGACTAAGGGGGTCATTCCGACCCTGGCGGTCGGTGATAAAGCGGCGGCCAACCCGCCAACAGGCAGGCGGTCCAAAAAACGGAATTCTGGCCCTGGCGGGAACCGCCAACACAGGCCGCCACTTTAACACTCCGACCGCCACGGCGGGACAGACAAACAGCGCGGCGGTCACCGCCAACAGGCAGGTGGCAGACAATGTACCGCCCACAGTATCACAACTCACCAATCCGCCACCTTTTCCGGGGCGGGAGCCCCGCCGATAAAAACACGGCGGAAACAGACTACGAACGGGAAAACGCTCACCTCTATACACTCCACGAGGACGGAGGACAGCATGGAACCCAAATTAAACATCCTACCAGCTCTTGTCCTACCTGCTCATCTACCACGAGTACGAACTCCGGCGCAGAAGACAACGGTGAGTACTGCACCTACGACACAGGGGAGGGGGGAGGACGAAAGGTTACGGGCACACACATACGCCCCCCCCCCAACTATCAACATACCAATGCAGAGCAACAACTGAGTGACACCCCCCAAACCCCCCTGAAAAATGCAAAGAAACAATAACATTTCAATTTAAATTTATGTATAAATTAGGTTCATTGAAGTCATGGAAAATTATCGTCATGAAATATCAAAGCAAAAATCATGATCAGTGCGAAAGCTATGTACATAGTCAATAAGTCCTGCTCAGTGTGTCAAATATCCACAGTCCGTGGGCCAATGTCTACCAAACACATGGGCAAAGCCCACACAGGAGACCTGAGTCAGTTGGAGAGAACACTGTTGGGGCATCAGATGACAAAACTACAGGCACCTCAGGGGGAAGGGAAGGGGGGCACCTCAGCCACAGGAGTCCACGACGCCAGAACCACGAAGGGGCCACCATGCCCACTGTGCCATCCTGGGGAGTGCAAAGCCACAGTCCATCAGGTGGATTACAGACTCCACTGGTCATGGAGGAGGCAGGGTGCCCAGAGTGCAGCGTGAACACTAGCTCGACACAGAACCAGCACTGTCAATGGGCCAGCGGAGCGGTGCTTGAGATGGCGGGGCCCAGCGGAGCGGTGCTTGACAGGAAGGGCCCAGCGGAGCGGTGCTTGACAGGAAGGGCCCAGCGGAGCGGTGCTTGAGATGAAGGGCCCAGCGGAGCGGTGCTTGACAGGAAGGGCCCAGCGGAGCGGTGCTTGACAGGAAGGGCCCAGCGGAGCGATGCTTGAGACGGCGGGGCCCAGCGGAGCGGGGCTTGAGACGGCAGGGCCCAGCGGAGCGGTGCTTGACAGGAAGGGCCCAGCAGAGCGGTGCTTGACAGGAAGGGCCCAGCGGAGCGGTGCTTGAGACGGCGGGGCCCAGCGGAGCGGTGCTTGACAGGAAGGGCCCAGCGGAGCGGTGCTTGACAGGAAGGGCCCAGCGGAGCGGTGCTTGAGACGGCGGGGCCCAGCGGAGCGGGGCTTGAGACGGCGGGGCCCAGCGGAGCGGTGCTTGACAGGAAGGGCCCTGCGGAGCGGTGCTTGACAGGAAGGGCCCAGCGGAGCGGTGCTTGAGACGGCGGGGCCCAGCGGAGCGGTGCTTGACAGGAAGGGCCCAGCGGAGCAGTGCTTGAGACGGCGGGGCCCAGCGGAGCGGTGCTTGAGACGGCGGGGCCCAGCGGAGCGGTGCTTGACAGGAAGGGCCCAGCAGAGCGGTGCTTGACAGGAAGGGCCCAGCGGAGCGGTGCTTGAGACGGCGGGGCCCAGCGGAGCGGTGCTTGACAGGAAGGGCCCAGCGGAGCGGTGCTTGACAGGAAGGGCCCAGCGGAGCGGTGTTTGAGATGAAGGGCCCAGCGGAGCGGTGCTTGACAGGAAGGGCCCAGCGGAGCGGTGCTTGACAGGAAGGGCCCAGCGGAGCGGTGCTTGAGATGAAGGTCCCAGCGGAGCGGTGCTTGACAGGAAGGGCCCAGCGGAGCGGTGCTTGACAGGAAGGGCCCAGCGGAGCGGTGCTTGAGATGAAGGGCCCAGCGGAGCGGTGCTTGACAGGAAGGGCCCAGCGGAGCGGTGCTTGAGACGGCGGGGCCCAGCGGAGCGGTGCTTGAGACGGCGGGGCCCTGTTCAGCGGTGCCTTTCTTCTCGGCGGGGCCCTGTTCAGTGGTGCCTGTCTTCACGGCGGGGCCCTGTTCAGCGGTGCCTTTCTTCTCGGCGGGGCCCTGTTCAGCGGTGCCTGTCTACACGGCGGGGCCATGTTCAGCGGTGCCTTTCTTCTCGGCGGGGCCCTGTTCAGCGGTGCCTGTCTACACGGCGGGGCCCTGTTCAGCGGTGCCTTTCTTCTCGGCGGGGCCCTGTTCAGCGGTGCCTGTCTTCACGGCGGGGCCCTGTTCAGCGGTGCCTTTCTTCTCGGCGGGCCCTGTTCAGCAGTGCCTTTCTTCTCGGCGGGGCCCTGTTCAGCGGTGCCTGTCTTCACGGCGGGGCCCTGTTCAGCGGTGCCTTTCTTGTCTATCAAGGGAGCCAGACCTGGCCAGGACTCCCTGCTTAGTCGCCCTCCGACCGTGCAGTTGCTGGACCCTCCTGTGACGGAGTCCTGGGCCCGTGGGTGTCCTCCGTCACACCCGGGATGGGGCTTGTGGGGCCCTCCTGGTCCGTGCCCCTGCTGGCTGACTTCTCCGCCCTGCTGCCCTTGCCCTCCTTCGATGAGGCTCTCTGGCCCTTGCCTGCCCTTGATGTTGTGGCAGGTGACGGGCCACGACTTTGCTCCTTGGGGGCAGCCGTGTCAGCCTTCTCACGGCGGGCCTTGGTTTTACGGGTTCTCTTTCCAGGGGGGGGCTGGCTGTTCCCTTGCTGCTGGCCGATGTATCTGTGCTGGGAAAGGGTGGACTCCAGAACCCGTGCACAATGGTCAGACTTGATGCAGGGCTGGTGGTGGCTGAGGTGCTCTTCGGACTCTTACCAGATGGAGGGGGTGGGTCAGGTGGTGCAAAGAGGTCAAGTTTGGAGAGGAAAAGTTTTTTAGGAGCAATGGGAAGGGTAGGTGCAGTGGGTATGGGAGTGGAGGGAGAGGATGTGGTTGTAGGAGAGTCAGGTGTGCTGTCTATGGGTGCAGGTGCTTGTGACGTAGGCTGTCGTGTGGTGGTTGGCTGTTGTGTGGGTGGCTGCCTGCGTTTGTGTGTTTTGGAAGAGGGGGTGACAGACACAGTGGGAGAGGACACAGGGGACGTGTAAATGGCAGTGGGGGTGGTGACTGCACGTGTGCGTACTGTACTGGAGGGTGTGGAGGTGATGGAAGTACTGGCTGATGGTGGTGTGCATGCAGGTGTGAGTGGAGACGTCACAGGGAGGGGGGAGGGAGACGAGGAGGAGGGGGACACAGAGGTGGTAGTGACTGTTGGCATGTCTGCATGTGGATGTTGCTTGGGTGAATGCTTGTGGGATCTGTGGTGCTTATGTCTGGATGAGCTGCCCTTGGGTGTTGAGGTGTGTGCAGGCTGGTCTGATGGTGTGGATGGGATAGGCAGAGGAACAGGAGACTGGGAGACGGTGGAGGCAGTTAGAAGAGGGAGGCTGGAAACAGGGACAATGGCTGCCGTCAGTGCTGAGGCCAGAGCATTGAACGATCGTTGATGGGCAGCCTGACCCGAATGAATGCCCTCCAGGTATGCATTGCTCCGATGCACCTCCCTCTCTACCCCCTGGATGGCATTCAAAAGGGTAGACTGCCCAACAATGATGGTCTGTAGGAGGTCAATGACCTCCTCACTGAGGGCAGCAGGGGTAACTGGGGCAGGGCCTGAGGTGCCTGGGGCGAAGGAGATGCCCGCCTTCTTGGGCGAGTGGGCACGGAGCGAAGGCTGAGGGGCTGCTGGGAGGGCGGAGCTGGTGCGCTGGGTGGCGGCTGTACCTGTTGAGGCGGGGGGCACGGATGTTGCCGCCACCACTAGGGAGCTCCCTTCCGAGGACGTGTCAGTGTCGCTGGTGTCACCACGGGTCCCCGTTGTGGAGCTCCCCTCGCCCTCCATATCACTGGTGACCTCGGTGTCTGTAGCATGGCCCACCGGGGCCTTGTGAGTTGCAGCTCCCTCGTGCTCCGATGCCAATTCTCCTCCGCCTGATGATGCTAATGCACACATGCACAAGAAGATAAAGAAAAAGGGAGGGGAGAGAAATAAAGACAGGTTGAGTGCATGCATTGTAAACATCGTTGTCGGAGAGGACAGACACAGGAGCCTCCAGCACTACGCCGCGCAATTGGGGTACACTACTCAGTACTTGTGACTAGGCCTACAGGTCTATGGACAACAAATGCACACATGGGTGATGCTGGACCATGGATTGCTGTACTTGGCACCCTACAGAGGTGGGGGGCGGGGGCACAGGGCCATGCCTAAAGGAGGGGACTACAGTACAGAAAGCGCCCTGGCCTAATGTCACCCACAGCCCTCCTCCCCCACCCAGGCACCTCCACTGCGCGTAAAGATAGCAGAATGTGCTGGTACTCACCCCCTTGTGTCTGCTGTGATGTCCTCACGCGCCCATCCAAATCGGGGTAGGCCACCGCCAGGATCCTGGACATCAGGGGGGTCAAGGTACGACTGGCACCCCTCCTACGTTGGGAGGCCATCCCCAGCAGTGACTCGGCGGTCTTCCTGGTCCCGCGGTGGATGTCCTCCCACCTCTTTCGGCAGTGGGTGCCCCGTCTGTTGTGGACCCCCAGGTCCCAGACTTCCTTGGCGATGGCACGCCAAATGTCGACTTTCTGATGAGCGCTGACCTACTTGATATGTACAGGGTGGGAAAGGAAATTTCAACATTTATCTGCATGTTAGATGTGATTGCCCCCCCCTCCCCAACCCTGACATGTGGCACATGCTCTCATCTGTCGTGCCTTGCACTCCTCATTCGCTCCCCACCCCACCATCTTACATCCACCATACACAACCCAGGCATAGCCCATTCAACGTGCACCCAGTGTAATTACCTGTCGGTCTGGAGGACCGTAGAGTAGCGCATACTGGGGCAAGACCCCATCCACAAGTTTCTCCAACTCTTCTGAAGTGAAGGCAGGGGCCCTTTCTCCAGTCGCAGCAGCCATTGTCTCTTCCAGACCGAGGTCACAGCAGCACTTGCAGTATAGGTCCTCTCCTGTGGATGATCAGGTCTCGAGTGATTAAGCAGATAGAAAATGGCGGTCACGCCCGCGGCGGTGCGTACCGCGGCGGTGCCTACCGCGACCGCCGGCGCACATCGTCATTGGCTCCTGAGACCCATAGGGTTCAATGTTAACCAATGCTGCTTTGCGCCGCGGTCTTCGACCGCCTACCGCCACGGTGTGCCACGCCAGCGCAGTGACCTCACATCCCACTGTCACACTTCACAGGTCAGGCAGCCGCCATTTCAAGGGCCCACATGGCATGATTTCTACTGCGTCACACAGGCCTAGGCCTTGCATTGCCACTCATACAAGCCGTTCCATGCATAGCGATTCGTGTACTGTGCAAGCTGTGTGAACAAAGCTGTGGGTTGCTTGACTCTGTGCTCCATGTTGTCCTTCCTAGGCACCGTCCGCTGGGACTTGCGAGGAGAAGCATGAATCCTCCCGTGTACCAACCGCTGGTGGACCTGTCGACAATGGAAGAACAACATATTATACTTCGATACCGACTTGACCGAGCCACTATACATGAACTGTGTGCCCAGCTGGAGCCAGACCTGATGTCCCCCATCCGCCAACCCACAGGGATTCCCCCTCTGGTGCAGGTTCTGTCAGTACTCCATTTTTTGGCAAGTGGGTCTTTTCAGACAACAGTGGCCATGTCATCAGGGATGTCTCAGCCTATGTTTTCTAAGGTTTTGTCCAGAGTGTTGTCTGCCCTGATGAAATACATGCGGAGATACATTGTTTTCCCTGAGGAGGGTGATTTGGCCACTGTGAAGGGTGATTTCTATGCCCTTGGACATATCCCCAACATCATTGGTGCTATTGATGGGACCCATGTGGCTTTAGTACCCCCAAAAGACAATGAGCAGGTGTACAGAAATAGAAAAAATTACCATTCGATGAATGTCCAGGTGGTCTGTTTGGCTGACCAGTACATCTCCCATCTAAATGCCAAGTTCCCTGGGTCAGTGCATGACGCGTATTTCATGTGAAATAGCAGCATCCCTTATGTGATGGAACAGCTACAGAGACACTGTGTGTGGCTAATAGGTGACTCTGGTTACCCCAACCTGCCTTGGCAATTGACCCCAGTGAGGAATCCCCGGACCAGGGCAGAGGAACGGTACAATGAGGCACATGGGCGAACTAGGAGGATTATAGAACGGACCTTCGGGATCCTGAAGGCCAGGTTTAGGTGCCTGCATATGACAGGTGGATCCCTAATGTACTCACCAAAGAAGGTGTGTCATATCATCGTGGCCTGCTGTATGCTTCACAATCTTGCATTGCGACGCCAAGTGCCTTTCCTGCAGGAGGATGGTCCAGATGGTGGTGTTGTAGCAGCTGTGGAGCCTGTGGAGAGTGAAGAGGAGGAAGACGACGGGGACGACACGGACAACAGGGACACAGTTATACAACAGTATTTTCAGTAGCACACAGGTAAGAATCACCCACGCCATTTTACATTTACTTCTGGCCTCCAGCATCTCTACTTTCTGTGTTTCCCCCCCAGTTCCTTTTAACTGATTTTTGACTTTCCCTTCCCTTTTCAGAGCTGTATGACCCACAGCGTGACTTCTGCTTTGTTTGCCCATGGACTAATGCTTATTGACATTGGTATGTTGTCATCACAATGTAACTGAACATTATTGCACCGTTATGTGTAATACATTTGTAAAGAATACAAGCAGACTCCTGAAATTTGAAGTGCAATTGGTGATTTATTTTAAGTGCTGCATATAGGTCCATGATAGTAAAACGGTGATGGGTGGGGGTGGAGTAATGTCCATGGCAGAGTCCAGTTCTCAGTCACACAGGTGCATTGTCCATATGCCTGTGGAAGGATGGAGCAGGGGCAGTTCAAGGTTGGACAGGGTGACAATGTGGGACAGTGGGATGACATCAGGGGGTATCTTATGCTGGCGGGGGTCTTGGCATCCTACTCTGTCTTCTGTGTGATCTCAGGTTCCGCTTGCGGGGTGGTTGATCTTCAGCAGGAGGTGGGGTTCTGGTGGCCTGTCGTTGTGTGGGGGCCTCCTGTCCACTAGCGCCGGCGGAGGTGGTAGGCTGTTCGTCGTCCGGGCTAGTGACAGGGGCCCTTTGGGGTGCCACATGGTCCCGCAATCTGGTGACTATCTGGTTGAGGGCCAGGACGATGGTCCCCATTGCGGTACCGATGTTCCTGAGTTCGTCTCTGAACCCCATGTACCGTTCCTCCTGCTGTGCCTGGATCTCCTGGAACCTGGCCAGTACCGTCGCCATCGTCTCCTGGGAGTGGTGGTATGCTCCCATGATGGTGGTGAGGGCCTCTTGGAGAGTGGGTTCCCTGGGCCGGTCAACCCCCTCTTGCACAGCAGCCCTCCCAGTTCCCCTGTTTCCCCGGGCCTCTGTCCCCTGGACGGTGTGCCCACTACCACTGCCCCCAGGTCCCTGTTGTTGTTGGGGTGGTGGGTCAGCCTGGGTGCCCTGTAGTGGCGGACACACCGCTGATTGACGCGTCCTGGAGACAGAGGCATGGACCCGCTGGGTGGGAGCTGTGCTGGTATTCCCAGAGGGGGTTGGGTCTGCTGTGGCCTGTGTCTGTGTGTGGGGAACCGACTGTCCAGAGGTCCCCGATGGTCCGGGCTGGTCATCAGGTTCTAGGTCGACAGAGCTGCTGTCATCACTGGGGGCCTGTTCTGGGGGCGGGATGGACAAATCTGGACCCTCCTGGCCGGTGTGTTGGCGTTCGGGCCCTGCAGGGGTAAAAGAGTATGGTTATTGCTTCTGTGTGTGCCATGGCGTGCGATTTGTGGGTGCCCTTGTCCCCCAGTGCTGGCATTCCCTTGTGGGAGGAGTTGTGAGGGTGGTTTGTGGGGGGGGATGGGTATGTGCAGTGGTCATGCTTAGGTGATGGGTGTCCATGGTTTGTGTTGGCATTCAGGGATTGGTGTTGTGTTGGGTGGGTTGTGCTGGTGAGACATTGGCAGGGAGGATGTGTGCTGGGGGGTTGGGGGTGAGGGTGGGTATGTGGTTTGGCATGCTGGTGGTTGGGGGGGGTGAAGTAGTTGGGATTAGACTTACCAGAGTCCATTCCTCCGCCTACTCCAGCGAGGCCCTCAGGATGCAGGATGTTCAAGACCTCTTGCTCCCATGCTGTGAATTCGGGTGGAATGGGTGGGGGTCCGCCGCCAGTCTTCTGCACAGCGATGTTGTGTCTTGACACCATCGACCGCACCTTCCCCCGTAGCTCGTTCCAGCGCTTTCGGATGTCTTCCCGGTTTCTGGGATGCTGTCCCACAGCGTTGACCCTGTCGACGATCCTTTGCCATAGCTCCGCCTTCCTGGCTATTGTGGTGTGCTGCACCTATGTGCCGAATAGCTGGGGCTCTACCCTAATTATTTCCTCCACCATGACCCTGAGTTCTTGGTCCGAGAACCTGGGGTGTCTTTGGGGTGCCATGGGGTGGTGTGGGGTGGTGTTTGTGGTGATGAGTGTGGTGTGAGTGGTCGTGTGTGGTGTTTTGTGCGTGGATGTAGTGTGGGTGATGATGTTGTGTTCCTCTGTGTGTTGGGGTTTTCGATAGCTGTGCTCTCTCTCTCTCTCTCTCGCCTTCTCTCCGAATTTCTAGTAGTGGGGGTTTGTGGGTGATGTGGGTGTGTGTTTTATAGTTGATTGGATGTGTGGGAGTGGTGTTTGTATGTGTATCAGGTGTGTGTATTTCTAATTGTCCAATGTGGCTGTGTTTTGGAGCTGGGTGTGTATTTTGACCGCGGCGGTGTGTACCGCCAATGGAATACCGCGGTTAAATGACCGCCGCATGGATTCGTGGGTCGTAATGGCATGGGCGTGTTTGTGTTGGCGTGACGGTGGAGGTTTGGTCATCTCCAGTTTATCGCTGACCGCTGATGAGGCGGCCTTCCGTGGATGTCGGGTTTTTGGCGGTTTGGCAGTTGTGGGTCAGAATGACCGTGGCGGTTTTCCGCGGCCGCGGCGGTAGAATGGCGGTCTTCTGACCGGCGGTAAGAGCCTTTTACCGCCAAGGTTAGAATGGCCCCCTAAATCGCGCTCTCGGAACCGCGGGAAGCGCAAGGGTGTGGAGGCGGCGTCACTGGGCAGGAGCGCTTTAAACTAAATCGCGCTCTCGCAACCGCGGGAAGCGCGAGTGTGTGGAGGTGGCGTAACTGGGCAGGAGCCCTTTAATAACTAAATTGCGCTCCCGCAACCGCGGGAAGCGCGAGTGTGTGGAGGCGGCGTCACTGGGCAGGAGCCCTTTAAAATAAATCGCGCTCTCGCAACCGCGGGAAGCGCGAGTGTGTGGAGGCGGCGTGACTGGGCAGGAGCCCTTTAATAACTAAATTGCGCTCCCGCAACCGCGGGAAGCGCGAGTGTGTGGAGGCGGCGTCACTGGGCAGGAGCCCTTTAAAGTAAATCGCGCTCTCGCAACCGCGGGAAGCGCGAGTGTGTGGAGGCGGCGTCATTGGGCAGGAGCCCTTTAAACTAAATTGCGCTCCCGCAACCGCAGGAAGCGCAAGTGTGTGGAGGCGGCGTCACTGGGCAGGAGCCCTTTAAACTAAATCGCGCTCTCACAACCGCGGGAAGCGCAAGTGTGTGGAGCCGGCGTAACTGGGCAGGAGCCCTTTAATAACTAAATTGCGCTCTCGCAACTGTGGGAAGCGCGAGTATGTGGAGACGGCGTCACTGGGCAGGAGCCCTTTAAACTAAATTGCACTCCTGCAACTACGGGACGCGCATGGGCGGCTCCCGGGAGAAGCTCGGGCCAAGGGCGGGCCCGTCTTGCGCCCGTCATCGCCCGTCTGAGGCTGGGCTGGGCCACCCCTCTTATATCTCCATTAGAGGGTGACTATTTATACATTTACTAATATTGGGGGGGTTTTAGTGGTTCTAGTGGGCTTTTAATATTTCTAATTTTTATTTTAATTTGTTCTGTTTGATTCGTTATTCAAATCTTTTTTAAATGGGCAGGAAAAGAGGACCGTTAACTGGTCCCATGGGGGTGGTGGTGGCGGCAGTAGACAGGGGAGTGGCACCACCACATTGGACTCCTTCCTCGCAAGATCTGTCGGGGTCGTAACAAAGGAGATTTACCTGGCAGAGAGGAGGTTATCCATGGAACTGGAGGACTGGCGTCTGGCCCCATTAGATAGTGGTCCTCGTGAGGCTGTGGATGTGGAGGTAACTTATCCAGGAGGAGACCAAGGTACTGTTTTGGTTGCTGCTGAGCCTGCTCAAATTGAGCTAATTGAGTCAACAGAGGGTTCTGGTGGCCAAGGACCTTCCAGAAGGAGCAAAAGACTTTTATTATCTTCTCCCCCGGCCTGCCCCCTGGATAAATGTAGTCCCCCCCGAGGAAAAAAAAGGTCTTAAAGAAATCAATCCCCAAGCCGAAAACACTTCCCTTGGAACTTCCTAAGGGTACAAGTAGTGACCCTGCACCTTGCCAGCAGCTGGGTTGTGATGTTACTATTTTATTGTAAAAATTTTGTGAAATGATCCAGGAGATTTTATCCCCCGTTGTGGCGAAATTATCGCCCATAGAAAAGGCAGTTTCTTCGATATCGGTGCAAGGAAGTCAGGGGAAGCACTGTGTAGGTGGATGTGTGGCCCCGACCAGTCGATCCCATCCCTCTGGGAAAATCATCTCAGTTATTGGTCAATTCTGGAAATTCTGGGGGACAGGGCGCTCATGCTGAGATTGCATTGGCTGCACCGACTTCTATATTAGGGCAGATAGGATTATCAATAGGCCTAGCTGTAGTAGGCAGCCTGATCCTGAATTTGTGGTAATGGGGGGGCTGACCAACAGCTGGTTGGGAATAATAATCTGATTTTCCCGACGGCCAGGCCTGAATTGACCTGTTTGGATCACCCCCCAGCTTGTGCCCCTTATGTGGTGGTGTTGACAAATGTACCTGCTCTTGCCCCCGGGGTAACTGAGTCCACGGCCCAACTCACAAATAAGGCTGGATATTGGTTGAGTAAGAACTGTGATTTCTCATGCAAGGATTTCAATGATATTTTGTTTGCCAGAAGAATTGGATGGGTTGGGCCCAAAAAAAAGGTGGGGGATGAAGATTGTATTATTATAAATGTTAGATACCCAGCCCTGAGTCAAAGGCTCCTTTCTACCTACCGCCCTGCTGTATTTAGAGCTGGTGCAATTGGTATGGTCCCTTTGGGTTATTTTTATGACCACATGCGATTGAGTGCTGGGGTATCTTCGGGTTCTGGTAGGTTTCCTCCCCTGGGTCAAAATAGTCACCGGGAATCCAGCAGAAGAACTGTCTCTAACAGTAATTTATCCTTGGAAGGGGTGGACTGACAATGCACCAAGACTCTGGCTATACGGGAAGAGGTGCCCCCACAGTGTAAGTTTATCTCATGGAATATTGCGGGCTATGATGCTAAGTTATCTGATCAGGCGTGGATTAGGTGTGTGACTACTTTTGATGTGATCATGCTTCAGGAAACCTGGTCAGAGGGGTTGTCTGTGTGGGATGGGTATATCAAATTTGCAATCCCAGCTGTGAAGTCTCTTGGTGGCCGCTCAAAAGGTGGCTTGGTTACCCTAATTCGCCTCTCTAAGATAGTGGGTGCTTTTCAAATTAACTGCAATCACCAAGGTATATTGCCGGTATGGGTAATTTTCTCTAATAATCTTAATATTTTACTGGTTAATTTTTATAATGCCGGATGGGATGTGGGATGCCAAATTGGGGCCCTTTTTTACGTTCTTCAGGTTTTGAAACACAGAATGGAGGAGATAGGGTTAGAATTCTGCACTATTGTCTCTGGAGACTTTAATGCCATGCTGGGGAGGCTCAGCACTGTGGTTAATCCCTTTATTTTTTACTACAAGGATAATTTAGTGGATGGTCTGCAGGACTCCAGAGGCAGGGTTCTAATCAAGGAACTCAGGAAGATGGGCCTTCTGAATTTGTGTGACATAGAAGCCGTAGGCACTCATCAACTCCCAACCTATGTGGGAAAATGATCTGAATCCACTATTGACTATATTTTTATGTCTCCACCTCTGAAAGACCTGGTGACTGGGGGGGAGGTGCTAAGGGAGAGAGTTTCAGTGATCATAATCCCCTTATAGTATCCTTTAAACTCCCTGTGGCCCTACGAAAATTAGGACGAGGTAGGCCGGTAGTAGTGGAGATAAAGGACCAAGGTAAGCGGCTTGGGTGGAAGCAAGTGGATTCCCTAAAAGTTGTAGAAAGGGTGGTGGGGGGAAATTTACATTTATTTATGGACACACTTTTGATAGAGGCTCCTAATCCTAAAACTGTTATGAATGCAATAACAGTAGTAAATGCAGCAGTGAGAGACTGCCTTTTTTCAGTAGGCAGCCTACCTAGCAAACGTAATTGTGGTTGGTATGATAAGACCTGCTATGTTGCAAGGGCAAACCTGAAGATGGCTACTAAGAAATATCCTAGAGATTGGGTCCTCATAAAAGAAGCTAGATTGAAATATAAGAGGGCCTTGAGGGATGGTAAGATAAAACATGAAGATAAAGCCTGGGAAGAGTTAGAACGTGCCATAGCTCTGAAGGATCCTGGCCTGTTCTGGAAAGTGGTAAATAGAGGTTCCTTTGGAACAGATACATCTGAGGGCCTTGGCTATAACATCGCCCCGGAAGCATGGGTTGCTTACTTTTGTAATATTTTTGAGGGTTCTCCCCTAAGAAATCACCGGGAGAACGAGTATGAGATGGCTCCCAACCTAGCAATTAGGTTTTCGCTTCAGGAGGTTATGGATGCGATAAAACCATACTGGTCCCAGCTTAAGATATCATTCCCTACCATCCAGGACTCCAGGTGCCTTAAAATAATGCGTCCCAGATTCACAATACTACATGTACGGTAGCCCAGATTCATCTGGCTTGAATCTCCCTCTAACGTGTATGGGACAGGGATGTGTTTTTATAATAAAACAGCTGATGTTCTGAGAAAATGTCTCTACGCACAGATGTGTATGTTACTATGAATACCAGAGACAAAATGTTACCACGTTTACCGGCAAACTATCTTACTACAGCCTTGAGAGAAGCACAGAGTGAAAGAAATGTCTTGTTTAAGAACACAGTGCTGGCCTAAGCGAAGAACAGCAAGATAGAGAGAAGTAAAACAAGACCACAAATGTGGCCATTGTTAAAATAACAAACAAAGCTGAATAAAATATATCTAGGTTAAAGTGGAGAGCAGCAGGCCTAGTGTGCTAAAATAACATGCATGGAGCTATAACTAAAATGGCTACACAACAGTATGTTGTGTGAGGTCGTCAGGCTGGCCGTAAGTTGTGGCTCAATGTGGTGCAGCAGTGTAGTATGGCTTGCTGGTTCAGTCTAGGCCCTAATAATGTCCAGGTCCCTGAGGCGAAGGATGGTTGTCCTGGTTCTGAAGGCCCTCTCCTGCCTTCTGTGTTGCCTTTGTGGGCCGTGTTGTCATGGTGGTGAATTCAGTAATTGTTGCTGTCCTCTGAGCTGTCTAGCAAGCTGGATCATTATCCCCTCCATCTTCTTCTGTGGATTGTAATGTTGCATCTGTGTGTTCTCCTTAAGTAGAGTTGTGTTTGCCTCATTTTAACTCCTGCCCTGACCAGGCGTTAAATTTTGACGTTAATCAGTGTTAACGTCATCTTATGGGTCCTCCTCCCACCTGTGTCATTTTTGCCCGGGTGGATAAATACGGTGCTAGGGTGTTTGAGTCATTTTTTGGACGGGAACGCCTACCCTGCATCTCATGCATCCGAAAAATTACGTTAACACCAATAAATATGGCATTGAGTTTGCGCTGAATTAGCATTAAAAAAATGACGCTATTTCAGCACAAACAGAATATAAATATGCCCCTAAACACTTGGGAATATGCTGCTCATGCTGGAGAGAAAGACAAGTATCAGAGAAGAGTTTGAAAAGTAGTGCATACTTATGCAGATGCTAGATGGGATGCGGAACAAAAGAAGTGGAGAACTGACATGATAAACGGAGTTAGGTTGTACCCAACTTTAACGAGCTAAGCATTCGAGTGAGAGAAGGAAAAGCAAAAGAACAAGAATGGAAAGAATGGAAAGCGAAAGGAGGCAAAGGCTATGATTGAGATCTGTCACAGTGATTCTGGTGATAGCCTTTTAGATGTATTATTGTCAAAACATCCACCTCCATATAATAAGACCGGAGTGGAGAGTGAAGACAGCACAAATGGTGGTGGGAATATTGAATTAGCTAATGCCCCAATAAATGTGAATCCTGGTTTAGTGGGGATTACTCAGGTGAATGTACACCATGAACCAATGGGAGAAGGGTCAGGTATTTGTGTTCCTGCTAACCGTACTATCCCAAACACTGTCAATGCTCTTACTGTCCCAGATACTATTGGTCCTGTGATCTGAAAGTATGAACCTGATTTCCCAGGAAATACATCTTATAATTTGGCCTTCCCCTGTGCAGCAAGTGCTTCAGGTAGTGCTGCCACAAGTATCAATACAAGAGGATTTGTTCCTCTATTCCCAACACACACAAGTTCTTCATGTGTGGAAAGGGTGGATTCGACTTTGAATCTTAGAGGGTGCTGTACCATAGATACATATCAGAGATTGCCAACTTCTGGTACTCCTGCATGGGAGCCACCTTTAAATTCCAGTGGAGGTAGAGATGGGAATATGTCTATGGTCCCTGTAGTGTCACAGAGTCTCAGTACTAAGGAAATCAACTAGTGGGTGAAAGATTTTAATACCAGTACTCCTTCCAGTGATAACAGGTGCTTCAGTCACTCATTAGAGAGAACTTGGTGGATGTGGTTAAACTGAAGTTAAACTGAAGATAGAATTGGATGAGATGATTAGCGGAAATCTTGAACTGACTAGTTTAACTCTTACAATATAAATTACCTTGTATTCATGTGTAGGGATGTTACTACACGTGCAGGATAAGTCTATGAGAACCTATCTGAGTTGGCACAAAAATATGAGGTAGACTTTAATAAGACCAAAGCTTTGCAGAGGAGTTACTGTGTATGATTTAATAAAGAAAAAATGCCAGTGTGAGAACTTCAGGGCTGAAAATACAAATTAAACAGCTAATTCAAAATATTCAGAGATGGAATGAGTTAGATAAGTGGGAAGGTTCATGGGCGAGAAAGTAAAAACAGAAGAAACAGACAGGGAAACCACCTCCTCCTCTAGCAGGAGGAATGAGCACCTCAAATTTCCCATTGAAAGAAGTGCCAGGTGGATGTTACATCAATGTGCCTTGGAGCAGAAGTGATGTTTCATCATTCACTAATAACTTTCTAAAGCTGGGGGAAAAAAACAGTATAGTGATTTGTGAAGATTTCACAAGTGTTGTGAGTCAATTAGAATACTCTGTTCGACACTTTGGTTCTGAGTGACTTGTGGGCAGAATGTAAGATAGCCGTTGAGTTGCTTGAGTCAGCACTGCCGAGAAGCCTAGTGATGAAAGGCCCTTTGCCATTGGTGACAGAAAAATGTCAATATATGGTGACATACTTGAAGTCAAAGTTGATGCCCCAAAGATATTGACTAGATCAAAACTGACAGAATGATTCAAGAACCTAAAGAATAGATTCATGCTAATTATAAGATATTGGTGCAGGCGTTCAAGCAGTATAGTGGAATGGAGAAGCTTGAACCCAAGGATATGGGACATTTTGTGTCAAGGTTTGTAACAGAATTGAGACCTGAAATTCACATGATGATTCAGCGGCATTTGATTTGTTGGCAGAATAGATATTTTGATTACATTTTGAGACATGTGAATTACTGCAGTGATGAGATAAAGATGAAACAGAAGAGTCTAAAGGAAAAGTTGATGGTAGCTCAGATGAAGGCTGCTCAGAGAACCTTTTTTAGTGAATGTTGGTGCTATGCATTGAATGTATCGGCAAGGAACTACTGCAATGCAGGGAAGCGGTCAAGGTGTCCCAATTTATAGTGATGTATGTGGATATTCTGAAGAAGACAACCCTTTGTCATTATTGTTACAAGGTGGGGGCACTGAAAGCGGGAATTTTGTCTTAACCCAGCTAATCGATTCCATTATTCAGGGTTTGCACAAACCCAGAGTAACAACCCAGTACAAATGCAAAATGAGACAGAGAGTACAGAATTATGATGTCCCACAAGCTCCACTGGTGCAGGGGCCACATCCGCCGATGCCACTGTGAATTGCAAGTGACCCTGGATTGAATTATAATCTAGTTTTAAACTTGAATTCGAATGCATTTCAAGATAATAATCCCTTCCAATAGTACCCCATGTTTGAGACATCCGAGACCTTTGGCTTTGATCAGTCAGCCTGACGGTGCTTGAGGGGGTGGGAGGATTGCATATTTGATGTAGTCTTGAAAGTAGATTAGAGTGGTCCATTAGTAGATGGTGAAGTAAATGGCCAGCCTGTGTCATTTTTGGTTGACACTGGTGCTACTCGCTCTAGTCTGAGAACAGTAGAAGTCCCAAACCTACCCCTCTTAGAAAAAAATATCCAACTTGTGGGAGTTACAAACAAGCAAATAACAACCCTAGAAACAACAGAAGTACCTGTGAAAATAGAGTCTTTTGAGGAGAATCACAGATGTGTCATGTCTGATTCTAGTCCAGTGAGTCTCTTGGGGTTAGACCTCCTTGGCAAGCTCAACTGTGTTATCTATTGTACACTGAAAGGTGTAGAAATACAAACTCATAATGAGGTGTTGCCTTCAAATTGGTGAATGATAGTTCTTTCACTATATTTTTTACTATGATGGCAATTGATGCCTTGCCGCCAAACCTTAAAGACAAAGTCAGGTCTGAGGTTTGGGATATTTTAGGAAAGGACATCAGGTTGATCACAGACGTTGAACCTGTTCAAATCACAGTGAAGGCAAATACTGAATATCTGAGAGCACCCCAAAATAATTTGACTTCTGAAACAATTGCTGAGATTACATCAGTAATTGAATCTATAATTCAACAAGGTATCTTGAAGGACATTATGGGAAGTCCATGCAATTAATCCATTATAGGCTTAGAGAAGCCAAGTGGGAAATATCCCACCATTCAAGACCTTAGGAAAGTGAAGAACATTGTTTTTCCCTGTTGACCCTTGACATGGAATCCAGCTGTGATTTTGTTTCAAATTCCATGTGAGGCCGAGTGGTTCACAATTATCGATTTGTGCCAGACCGTCTTTTCTACACACTTGCATGAGGACAGTCAGTTCCTCTTTGCATTTCAGTTTGGCAATCATGGTTTGGCATGGTGCCAAGTCCCACAAGGCTATACAGAGAGCCATTCCATCTTCAATCAGATTCTCAAGAAGAATCTGAAGTCCTTAGTCATGACTTGTAACCCAGTCCTGGTCCGATAGGTGGTGTTGAATACTAAAGAAGCCTGTAAGCAAGATACCATCACATTGTTGAACCACTTAGCTGGGAATGGACATAAATTGGCCCCAAACAAGTTACAGATTTATCAATAAGATGTCCAGTAATCCAGGATATCACATTGAGTAAGGAGAAAGGAAAGTGTCAGAAGAGAGGATTTCAGCAATTCTGAAAATGAATCCACCAACTACCAAGAGAGAAGTCAGGGTGTTTTTGAAATGGGCTACTGTCACCAGTAGATACCCAACTTTTCCCTAATGGCCAAGCCTTTGCAGAGGCTGACACACAAGGATGTGTCTGATCCTGTACATTGGGATAATGATTGCTGGATTGCCTTCCTAGAGCTCAGAGAAGGTCTCAGTTGTGCCCCAGCACTGGGAATGCCTAATTACAGTCAACTGTGCTTTTCTGCAGGGAGGGGAGGATCTGCACTCTCTCACTGCTTACACAGTTACACAGAAATGCCAGAAGGCTTGTGGCCTACTTCTCTGCTACTCATTGATCCCATAGCATCCACACCACCATGTTGCCTTAAAGCAGTGGCGGCTACTAATGTCAGCGTAGGGAGGTGTGAAAACATAGTCGGGTCACCCACTAACGGTATATGTTCCGCATTCTGTTGGACTGTTGTTGACAAGGACTAGAACCCAGCATTTGACAAGTAGCTGCCCTACTAAGTATGGACAAACCATACTTGTGGCAGAAAATGTGGTTGTCAATGGCTTTAATGTCCTAACTCCTGCTACTGTGATACCTGTCCCAGACAATGAAAGTGATGATTGTGGAGTGGAGCATGACTATCTCAAAATATGTACCATTCCAAGACCAGATATACGAGCTGAGCCACTACCTGAGTCTGATTTTGTGCTATATGTGGATGGCTTGTGCTTGCAAGACAATGGAGGAAGTTTGAGAGCTGCCTACACAGTTTGCACAATTTCCAGAGTTGTTGAAGACTCCCGGCCTTAAGGAATATTTTCCGCACAAGTGGCTGAATTGATTGCTCTGACTAGAGCCTGATGTGTTTCAGCCCAGCTGGAAAGTAACAATTTTCACCAATAGTCATGTGCATGACTTCAGACAGTTATGGTCCTAGAGGACCCTTTCGTTAACAGTTGCTTATACATGAGAAGAGGCTTCAGAAAGAGGTCTCAGTAGAAGAACAGCAGAGTTGGGTCAGAGCAGGTTGTGTCAAGAAAGAGGATGATAACATTTGGGTTTCAATAGATGGAGGACCTGAGTTGCCAAATAGCTTGTTGCCTCCAATGGCTAGGCATTTCCATGGTCCAGCTCATTTTCGTAGAGATGCCATGGTGCAATTGTTTGGGCAACAGTGGTTTAATCACAATTTCAGATTGATGGCTGAAGCATTATGTCACAGATGTGTTGTGTGCCAGCAGAACAATGTTGAAAGAGAACTACATTAGCACTAAGTCACACAGGAAGATCAGGAGGTCCCTTCAACAGGGAGCAGTAGGACTTCATTGAGATACCTGTGTGTAACGGGCTGAGGTACGTCCTGCTGATCTTTTGCATCTTCTCGCGTTTGGTTTAAGCTTTCCCAAACAGAAGAAATGACAGTCTCACTGTAGCAAAATTGTTGTTAGAGAACTTGCTCCATGGTTCAAGTCCCAACTTCTCTAGAGTCAGACCAAGGAACTCATGTTAATAATTAGGTCCTAAGATGGTTGTGTGCACAATTTCAAGTGGAACAGAGACTACATTGTAGCAATATACCTGAGGCTTCGGGCCTTGTTAAACAGGTGAATGGGATACTGAAATCCAGATTGACAAAAGTGTGTGCTTTGACATCTAGGAAATGCCCTGATTCTTTCCCCTTTATGTTGATGCGTCTCTGCAGGTACCTGATCAGGAGACAAGACTGTTTCCCCATGAGATAATCATGGGCAGAGCTATGAGATTGCTAGCTATTCCTGCAACTGCAATTGTGAACATTACAGATTATATGATCCTTGATTACTGCAAAGGGCTAGCTGACATGGTGCTTTCTGTGTCTCATTAGGTCAGAGTAGCCACAGCCCCTCTGCATCAGGAACAGTGCCATGACCTCAGTCCCAGCGACTGGGTCCTGGTGAAGAAGCAGATAAGGAAAACATGTTTGGCGCCTCATTGACGTTAGTGTGGGCCATATCAAGTCATCTTGGTGACAACAACAGCTGTTAAATGTGGAGGTCTCCCTAACTGGAGTTGAGTGCCCCCTTGATGTGACAGCACCTATCCTAGAAGTACTAATAGTGACAGAGGGACAACAGGAGTGGGTTAGTCAAGCTGCCAGGGGTGAAAGATATCAAGGAGAGCTTGAAACAGTACATTTGTAGTCTGAGTGAGGTCTGGAGAGAACCACAATTGAAGCTGAGATGAAACAGTCACATTCTGTAGTTGTGAATGAGTCAAATTCAGATTTAAACCCTGACACAGAACCTAGGGCCACATGTACGTAGCATGCTGCACATCGCAAACGGCGAATTGGGCCGTTTGCGACGTGCAAAATGCACTGTGACATGTACCAAACCATTTTTGCGATTCAGTAAACTATTTACCGAATCGAAAAAAGGGATTGAGACTCGCAATTAGGAAGGGGTGTTCTCTTCCTAATTGCGATTCGCAGTCCCATGTATGATTGTTTTGTGACCGCAGATGCGGTCGCAAAACAATCGCAGTTAGCACCAGTGTCACACTCATGCTAACCCATTCAGAAATGGTAAGGGTTCCCCAGGGACGCCTTCCCCTTTGTGAATGTAAGTAAAAACATTTTTTCTCTGAAAAAATGAAACAATAATGTTTCATTTGTTGTTTTTGAAATGCATCTTGTTTTCCCTAATTTGCGACCTACCTCATGAAAAGTCATGAGGTGGGCTTTTCCGACCCCCTTGCGATTCGCAAATAGTGTCATTGACACTATGCAACATACGGTTTTGCGACTCACAAATTGCGAGTCGCTCTGACTCGCAATTTGCGAGTCGCAAAACCAAAGTTTGATACATGTAGCACCTAGTCCTGTGAGAAAGGAAGTGGAAGCTGGAAACCGTTGCCTCAGAAGACAAGAAAGAGGGAACTGAGTTTACACAAGGAACGTGTGCCTCAAACAATTCCAGAGGACTCTGAAAACTCTGTTCTTAATGAAAGTGAAAACAAAGGATTGGCACTGAGGATATCTAAAAGAACTAGAGTGCCCAGTCAAATGTACTCTTTACCTGAATTGGCATACTGTACTGCAAATGGTGGAGACAGAAGATTTTGGGAGTTTTGGGGATAACACTGCAGATCCAACTGAACCTCGTTGAACGGAACAATGTGCTTGAATTTTACTTTTAATGTTCTTTGTTGTTGGATAGACTGAGACATTTCACACTGGATGTGATTATTGGTGAATTTGAACTGTGCCTTATTTAGAGACTTTGCATTGACTCTGTTAGGGGATTAAGAAGGGTACTGAGGCCTGAGTCTGCAGAAGAAGAGAGGGTTGTCCTTTAGAAGAAGACAAAGTAAGGCTAAGGAAGAATCAAGAAGACCTTTATAAATAAATGTGTTGCAATTTATAAGATGGACCTTGTTTTGCAGCTTTGCACAAGTGAAATTTTAGCGAACCATTACGGCTGCTGTTGCATTTTATTAAAACAGGTCTGAATTTAGAGAAATCGTGGAATCCAGCAACAATAACACTGGTAGACATAGATGCATACTTACAGTAATGTTAGTTGTGATATTTATAGTAATAATCACTTTGCCTTAAGGGTTGAGCATATATACACTGTCTAATATAGATGATATAAGTCCTATGAGTGTCCCTAAGACCCTCCTTCCTACTAATGATAGAATGTACTCACTAAATGAAAAGGATTTGAACACAGACACTCCTTGAGAACATCTTCCATCAAATGTATAAGTTACTTTATGACCACATTGACACTATAGATGCAAGGGATCGCTGTTTGTACGCAATTTCCAGCTTCAGTTTTACAAGCTATCACACCATCACATTCCTTTGGCCTATGGAGTTTCTTGTAGTCTTTTATTGAATACATATTATAGGCAGGGTATTTTTCTATATTATTTCTTGAACTATGATTGAGTTCTTCCAGAATTTCCTATGCTTAAACACATGAATAAAAATACTTATTTCAAAGGAGAAGAAATAGCAGGTAAATATTTTGTATCTCTCATGATATTAGACACTGCATATGCGCACAGACATAATTTGACTTGTGACGTGACAAAAGCAGAAAAGAGGTTTTTGAATCTAGTGGCATACAGAAGAAGGGATTTAGGCCCTCATTACAACCCTGGCGGCCGGTGTTAAAGTGGCGGTAATACCGCCAACAGGCCGGCGGTAAAAAAAATGGAATCATGACCACGGCGGAAACCGCCAACACAGACAGACACTTTAACACTCCGACCGCCACGGCGGTAGCAACAAACACCGCGGTGGTAACCGTCAACAGACAGGCGGAAGTCAATGTACAGCCCACCACATCACAACCTGCTCATCCGCCAGCTTTTCTGGAGCAGTACCAACGCCATCTAAAGCAAGGTGGAAACAGTACACAGAAGAGAAACCACTCACCTCTCGACACTCAACGAAGAACCAGGACGTCATGGAACCCAAACTACAGGTGTTACCGATGTTGGTGTATCTTCTCATCTACCAGGAGTACGAACGTCGGCGCCGACGACCACGGTGAGTACTGCACCTAGCACACAGGGTAGGGGGAGGAAAAAGAGAGTGACATATGCACACAATATGCAATACCCCACCCCCACCCTCACCCCCAACACCATACACACAAACACATGAAACAACATTACATATACACCCCGTAACCCACTGGAATAACGCAAGGACAAAAGGAATTGAGTCAAATGAGTGTCATATTAGAAATAGTCAGATATGTGTTACAAATTCATAAACAGTATTTACAATATATACAATATGTATATAAGGCAGTACATTGTCCACTCAAAATGTTCATGGGCCACAGGGCCATATCACATAGGCCAAGCCCACACTTGACTCCTGCCTCAATACGGAGAGAACACTGCAGGGGTATCAGGTCGAAAACACACAGGCACCTCAGGGAGACTGGGAAGGGGGGGCACCTCAGCCAGAAGATGGTATAACGACACTGCTCCTGGAGGGGCTCCATGCCCACAGCGATGTCCTCGGGAGTGCAAGGCCACAGTCTCTCAAGTGGGTGGTTGGCCCACTTTCTGGTCCTGGGTAGTGCAAAGCCATAGACTCTCAAGTCTCTCAATTGGGTGGTTTGCCCACTGCCTGGGGAGTTCAAAGCCACAGTCTCTCAAGTCTTTCAACTGGGTGGTTTGCCCACTGCCTGGTCCTGGGGAGTGCAAAGCCACAGTCTCTCAAGTGGATGTCTTTCTCCACTGGTTCTAGAGGGGGCATTGTGCCCAGTGTGCTTCATCCTGCCAAGGATAGGGTGGGTGGATGCCTTTCTCCACTGGTTCTGGAGGGGGATTTGTACCTGGTGTGCTTCATCCTGCCAAGGATAGGGTGAGTGGATGCATTTCTCCACTGGTTCTGGAGGGGGTTTTGTGCCCAGTGATGCAACACTTGAGGTGTGGCAGTTCACAGTCCCTCACCTGGGTGTCTGAGCCACGAGATTTGCAGTGACCAGGATGCATCATAGTCCATGGATGCAGGGCTAAAGTCCATCCAGTGGCGGCTACGGCTGTACACTGGTGGTAGTGCCGGGGCCGGTGGGGGTGCTGCCAGTGGTGGAGGGAGGCTCCAGCCCCTCTCCTGCAGCCTCGGGCGGCTGCCCACTGGGGCTGCTGCTGCTGGCAGAGGTTCTACTGTCAGCGGTGCAGGTGGCGGTGCTTGCGGCAGGGCGTGCGGCGGGGCATGTGGCGGGCATGTGGCGGGGCATGCGGCTTGGCTTGCGGCAGTACTTGAGGTGGTGCAGGTGGCGGTGGTGGCCGCTGTGCAGGTGCCAGTGCTGCCAGTGGTGGGGGGAGGCTCCAGTCCTTCTCCTGCAGCCTCAGACGGCTGTCCACTGGGGCTGCTGCTGCTGACAGTAGTGGTGCTTGTGGCGGTGCAGGTGGAGGTGCAGGTGGCAGTGCTTGCGGCAGTGCTAGCGACAGAGCTGCTGGCGGTGCTGGCTGTGGTGCAAGTGGCGGTGCTCGCGGTTGTGCTGGTAGCCACCAGCCCTTCACCTGCAGCCTCGGACGGCTGAAGTGCCTTGTCTGGTGTTTTGTGCCCCTTCCTCACCTTGGCAGATGGTGGTGTCAACTGGGGTCTGGCAGCTGGAGTCTTTTAGGTGGCCTTGCTGGGTGGTTGTGGCTCCTTCCCATTTGCTGGATGCTGTCCCCTTCTTCACCTTGCCAGGTGGCAGAATGGATGTATGCTTGGCAGGGGGTTGGTGGCACACTGGCTGGGCTGACGGGTGCCCCCTTTGATCCTCTGACAGCTGCAGGAACCACAGCTGACGTGGACTTGGTGGCTGAGGTGCTGGGCTGGGTTTTGGCCACCCTGGCCAGAGGGAATGGACGGGGGGAGGGGGAGGGAAGAGGTTAATGTTTGCCAGGAAACTGTTCTTAGGGACACTGGTGTGGGAAGAGGGAGAAAGTCTGGGAGTGGAGGAAGAGGGAATAGTTGTAGGAGGTGTTCTTCTGCTGAGTGTGGGTGCAGGTGCATGGGCTGGATGCTGTTTGGAGGTAGGTGGCTGTTGGGTGGGTGGGTGCTTGCGTTTGTGTACTTTGGGAGGAGGGGTCACAGACACACTGAGAGAGGACACAGCAGCACATGCAGTGTAGGTCTTCTCCTTTTGAAGGTCAGGTAGAAAGTGAGTGAACAGATAGAAAATGGCGGTCACATCCGCGGCGGTGCGTACCATCACCGCCGGCGTACATCGCCAATCGCTCCTGAAACCCATAGGCCCCAATGATAAACAATGCGAAGTTGCGCTGCGGTCATCGACCGCATACCGCAATTGCACACAACGCCAGCGGAATTGCCTCATTTCCACTTGTCCCTCCTCAGAGGTCAGGCAGCCACCATTTCAGGAGGGCACAGGCCATGGCACCTAACTGTGTCGCAGCAGACATTGGCACAGCAAATGACTCTCGGATTCACATACTGGTTCTGTAAATGTAGAAAAGCATCATTATTGCACTAGATGTGTTGTTATGACCCTCTCCTCACCTTTTTCCTCCCTAGGCTTCAACCACTGAGGATGAATATGAGATGGAGACATCCTCCTGTGTAAAGACAGCTGGTGGACCTTGCGACAATGGAGGACAGACACATTATCCTAACATACAGACTTGATTGGGTGACAATCCAAGAACTGTGTGCCCAATTGGAGCCAGACATGATGTCAGCTATCCGTCAGCCCACAAGTTACCCCCCCTCTAGTGCAGGTCCTGTCAGTGCTTCATTTCCTGGCAAGTGCTTCCTTCCAAACAACAGTGGCCATAGCATCAGGGATGTCTTAGCCAATGTTCTCCAACGTGTTGACCTTAAACACTTGAGCAGCTACATTGTATTCCCCCAGGTGGAGGATCTTTGCCACAGTGAAAGCTGACTTTTATGCCCTGGGACATATCCCCAACATCATTAGTGCCATAGATGGTACACATGTAGCATTTGTCCCCCCGAGAAATGTACAAGCGTTCAGGAATAGAAAAAGCTATCAATCTATGAGTCTAAATCGCGCTCTCGCAACGGCGGGAAGCGCAAGTGTGTGGAGGCGGCGTCACTGGGCAGGAGCCCTTTAAACTAAATCGCGCTCTCGCAACCGCGGGAAGCGCAAGTGTGTGGAGGCGGCGTCACTGGGCAGGAGCCCTTTAATAACTAAATTGCGCTCGCGGCAACCGCGGGAAGCGCTTGTGTGTGGAGGCGGCGTCACTGGGCAGGAGCCCTTTAAACTAAATCGCGCTCTCGCAACCGCGGGAAGCGCAAGTGTGTGGGGCGGCATCACTGGGCAGGAGCCCTTTAAACTAAATCGCGCTCTCGCAACCGCGGGAAGCGCGAGTGTGTGGAGACGGCGTCACTGGGCAGGAGCCCTTTAAACTAAATCGCGCCCTCGCAACCGTGGGAAGCGCGAGTGTTTTGAGGCGGCGTAACTGGGCAGGAGCCCTTTAATAACTAAATTGCGCTCCCGCAACCTTGGGAAGCGCGAGTATGTGGAGACGGCGTCACTGGGCAGGAGCCCTTTAAACTAAATCGTGCTCTCGCATCTGCGGGAAGCGCGAGTGTGTGGAGGCGGCGTCACTGGGCAGGAGCCCTTTAATAACTAAATTGCGCTCCCGCAACCGCGGGAAGCGCGAGTGTGTGGAGGCGGCGTCACTGGGCAGGAGCCCTTAAAACTAAATTGCGCTCTCGCAACCGCGGGAAGCGCGAGTGTGTGGAGGCGGCGTAACTCGGCAGGAGCCCTTTAACAACTAAATTGCGCTCCCGGAACCGTGGGAAGCGCGAGTGTGTGGAGGCGGCGTCACTGGGCAGGAGCCCTTTAAACTAAATCGCGCTCTTGCAACCGCGGGAAGCGCGAGTGTGTGGAGGCGGCGTCACTGGGCAGGAGCCCTTTAAACTAAATCGCGCTCTCGCAACCGCGGGAAGCGCAAGTGTGTGGAGGCAGCGTCACTGGGCTGGAGCCCTTTAAACTAAATCGCGCTCTCGCAACCGCGGGAAGCGCAAGTGTGTGGAGGCGGCGTAACTGGGCAGGAGCCCTTTAATAACTAAATTGCGCTCCCGCAACCGCGGGAAGTGCGAGTATGTGGAGACGGCGTCACTGGGCAGGAGCCCTTTAAACTAAATCGCGCTCTCGCAACCACGGGAAGCGCGAGTGTTTGGAGGCGGCGTAACTGGGCAGGAGCCCTTTAATAACTAAATTGCGCTCCCGCAACCTTGGGAAGCGCGAGTGTGTGGAGGCGGCGTCACTGGGCAGGAGCCCCTTAATAACTAAATTGCGCTCCCGCAACCGCGGGAAGCGCGAGTATGTGGAGGCGGCGTCACTGGGCAGGAGCCCTTTAAACTAAATTGCGCTCTCGCAACCGCGGGAAGCGCGAGTGTGTGGAGGCGGCGTAACTGGGCAGGAGCCCTTTAACAACTAAATTGCGCTCCCGGAACCGTGGGAAGCGCGAGTGTGTGGAGGCGGCGTCACTGGGCAGGAGCCCTTTAAACTAAATTGCGCTCTCGCAACCGCGGGAAGCGCGAGTGTGTGGAGGCGGCGTCACTGGGCAGGAGCCCTTTAAACTAAATCGTGCTCTCGCAACCGCGGGAAGCGCAAGTGTGTGGAGGCGGCGTCACTGGGCAGGAGCCCTTTAAACTAAATCGCGCTGTCGCAACCGCGGGAAGCGCAAGTGTGTGGAGGCGGCGTCACTGGGCAGGAGCCCTTTAATAACTAAATTGCGCTCCCGCAACCACGGGAAGCGCTAGTGTGTGGAGGCGGCGTCACTGGGCAGGAGCCCTTTAAACTAAATCGCGCTCTCGCAACCGCGGGAAGCGCGAGTGTGTGGAGGCGGCGTCACTGGGCAGGAGCCCTTTAAACTAAATCGCGCTCTCGCAACCGCGGGAAGCGCGAGTGGGTGAAGGCGGCGTCACTGGGCAGGAGCCCTTTAATAACTAAATTGCTCTCCCGCAACCGCGGAAAGCGCAAGTGTGTGGAGGCGGCATCACTGGGCAGGAGCCCTTTAAACTAAATCGCGCTCTCGCAACCGCGGGAAGCGTGATTGTGTGGAGGCGGCGTCACTGGGCAGGAGCCCTTTAAACGAAATCGCGCTCCCGCAACCGCGGGACATGGGCGGCGCCCGGGCAAAGCCCGGGCCAAGGGCGGGCCCATCTTGCGCCCGTCATCGCCTATCTGAGGCTGGGCTGGGCCACCCCTCTTTCATCTCCATTAGAGGGTGACTATTTATACATTTACTAATATTGTTTTTTTTTTAGTGGTTCTAGTGGGCTTTTAATATTTCTAATTTTTATTTTAATTTGTTCAGTTTGATTCGTTATTCAAATCTTTTTTAAATGGGCAGGAAAAGAGGATCGTTAACTGGTCCCATAGAAGGGGGTGGTGGTGGCAGTAGACAGGGGAGTGGCACCACCACATTGGACTCCTTCCTCGCAAGAGCTGTCGGGGTCGTAACAAAGGAGATTGACCTGGCAGAGAGGAGGTTATCCATGGAACTGGAGGACTGGCGTCTGGCCCCATTAGATAGTGGTCCTCGTGAGGCTGTGGATGTGGAGGTAACTTATCCAGGAGGAGACCAAGGTACTGTTTTGGTTGCTGCTGAGCCTGCTCAAATTGAGCTAATTGAGTCAACAGAGGGTTCTGGTGGCCAAGGACCTTCCAGAAGGAGCAAAATACTTTTATTATCTTCTCCCCTGGCCTGCCCCCTGGATAAATGTAGTCCCCCCCGAGGAAAAAAAAGGTCTTAAAGAAATCAATCCCCAAGCCGAAAACACTTCCCTTGGAACTTCCTAAGGGTACAAGTAGTGACCCTGCACCTTGCCAGCAGCTGGGTTGTGATGTTACTATTTTATTGTAAAAATTTCGTGAAATGATCCAGGAGATTTTATCCCCCGTTGTGACGAAATTATCGGCCATAGAAAAGGCAGTTTCTTCGATATCGGTGCAAGGAAGTCAGGGGAAGCACTGTGTAGGTGGATGTGTGGCCCCGACCAGGCGATCCCATCCCTGTGAGGAGTTGCCCCTGCCGGAGGACGCTGCGGGCCATTGGGGCCTCTGGGAAAATCATCTCAGTTATTGGTCAATTCTGGAAATTCTGGGGGACAGGGCGCTCATGCTGAGATTGCGTTGGCTGCACCGACTTCTATATTAAGGGCAGATAGGATTATCAATAGGCCTAGCTGTAGTAGGCAGCCTGATCCTGAATTTGTGGTAATGGGGGGGCTGACCAACAGCTGGTTGGGAATAATAATCTGATTTTCCCGACGGCCAGGCCTGCATTGACCTGTTTGGATCTCCCCCGAGCTTGTGCCCCTTATGTGGTGGTGTTGACAAATGTACCTGCTCTTGCCCCCGGGGTAACTGAGTCCACGGCCCAACTCACAAATAAGGCTGGATATTGGTTGAGTAAGAACTGTGATTTCTCATGCAAGGATTTCAATGATATTTTGTTTGCCAGAAGAATTGGATGGGTTGGGCCCAAAAAAAAGGTGGGGGATGAAGATTGTATTATTATAAATGTTAGATACCCAGCCCTGAGTCAAAGGCTCCTTTCTACCTACCGCCCTGCTGTATTTAGAGCTGGTGCAATTGGTATGGTCCCTTTGGGTTATTTTTATGACCACATGCTATTGAGTGCTGGAGTATCTTCGGGTTCTGGTAGGTTTCCTCCCCTGGATCAAAATAGTCACCGGGAATCCAGCAGAAGAACTGTCTCTAACAGTAATTTATCCTTGGAAGGGGTGGACTGACAATGCACCAAGACTCTGGCTATACGGGAAGAGGTGCCCCCACAGTGTAAGCTTATCTCATGGAATATTGCGGGCTATGATGCTAAGTTATCTGATCAGGCGTGGATTAGGTGTCTGACTACTTTTGATGTGATCATGCTTCAGGAAACCTGGTCAGAGGGGTTGTCTGTGTGGGATGGGTATATCAGATTTGCAATTCCAGCTGTGAAGTCTCTTTGTGGCCGCTCAAAAGGTGGCTTGGTTACCCTAATTCGCCTCTCTAAGATAGTGGGTGCTTTTCAAATTAACTGCAATCACCAAGGTATATTGCTGGTATGGGTCATTTTCTCTAATAATCTTAATATTTTACTGGTTAACTTTTATAATGCCGTATGGGATGTGGGATGCCAAATTGGGGCCCTGTTTTCCGTTCTTCAGGTTTTGAAACACAGAATGGAGGAGATAGGGTTAGAATTCTGTGCTATTGTCTCTGGATACTTTAATGCCAAGCTGGGGAGGCTCAGCACTGTGGTTAATCCCTTTATTTTTGACTACAAGGATAATTTAGTGGATGGTCTGCAGTACTCCAGAGGCAGGGTTCTAATCAAGGAACTCAGGAAGATGGGCCTTCTGAATTTGTGTGACATAGAAGCCATAGGCACTCATCAACTCCCAACCTATGTGGGAAGAGGATCTGAATCCACTATTGACTATATTTATATGTCTCCACCTCTGAAAGACCTGGTGACTGGGGGGAGGTGCTGGGGAGAGTTTCAGTGATCATAATCCCCTTATAGTATCCTTTAAACTCCCTGGTGCCCTACGAAAATTAGGATGAGGTAGGCCGGTAGTAGTGGAGATAAAGGACCAAGGTAGGTGGCTTGGGTGGAAGCAAGTGAATTCCCTAAAAGTTGTAGAAAGGGTGGTGGGGGGAAATTTACATTTATTTATGGACACACTTTTGATAGAGGCTCCTAATCCTAAAACTGTTATGAATGCAATAACAGTAGTAAATGCAGCAGTGAGAGACTGCCTTTTTTCAGTAGGCAGCCTACCTAGCAAACGTAATTGTGGTTGGTATGATAAGACCTGCTATGTTGCAAGGGCAAACCTGAAGATGGCTACTAAGAAATATCCTAGAGATTGGGTCCTCATAAAAGAAGCTAGATTGAAATATAAGAGGGCCTTGAGGGATAGTAAGATAAAACATGAAGATAAAGCCTGGGAAGAGTTAGAAGGTGCCATAGCTCTGAAGGATCCTGGCCTGTTCTGGAAAGTGGTAAATAGAGGTTCCTTTGGAACAGATACATCTGAAGGCCTTGGCTGTAACATCGCCCCGGAAGCATGAGTTGCTTACTTTTGTAGTATTTTTGAGGGTTCTCCCCTAAGAAATCACTGGGAGAACGAGTATGAGATGGCTCCCAACCTAGCAATTAGGTTTTCGCTTCAGGAGGTTATGGATGCGATACAGTGTAGTGCGAGCAATAAAGCTCCGGGCCCGGATTCGATCCCTATGGACTTGTATAAAGCGAACCCCCAGTTATGGGCACCTGTTCTCTTAAATGTCCTTAATGCAGCAGTTACTGTGGGTACCCCTGCCTCTTGGAGACTGGCATGTATTGTCCCAGTGTTTAAAAAGTGCGACCGAAATGATCCTAAGTCCTACCGCCCTATTTCTCTACTGGACTCTTCAGCGAAGATTCTGGGACGGATTATTTTAAGGCACCTGGAGTCCTGGATGGTAGGGAATGATATCTTAAACCGGGACCAGTATGGTTTTAGGGAAGGCCTTGGCACGCAAGATCAATGTCTCAACTTATTGATGCTGATCGGCAAATACACGCAGGCCAGGAAAGGTACGCTCTATCTTGCTTTTATGGATCTTGGCTGTGCCTTCGATAAGGTGAACCGGTCTATATTATGGGAAAGATTAAATCAGCTAGGGCTGGATCCTAATATTGTAGAGTTGCTCCGATATCTACATTCTGGGACGGTTGCAAATGTGAGGGTGGGGTCGAATGGGGAATGCTCAGAGGCCTTTAAGCTTTCAAGGGGTGTGCGCCAGGGGTGTGTTCTGGCTCCTACTTTGTTCCTTCTATATACAAATGGACTGTCTGATTTTCTGAGGAAACATTGTAGGGATGTTCCAAAGGTGAATGGTACTGATATCCCTGTGCTGACGTACGTGGATGACGCAGACCTCATGGCCCGTACTATGAATGGTCTCCAGGAAATAGTTAGAGCTTATACCTCCTTTATGTCAGCTTTGGGTTTAGAGGTCAATTTTAAGAAATCTCATTTTATGGTGTGTGGAAGACCCTTGAGTAGGGTGGGGGAGCTAAGGGTGGAGGATCAAATTATTTGCAGGGTCCATGAGTTTCCATACCTAGGGATTATTTTTGATGAGAAAGGATCTTGGAAACCTTGTATTGCCAGAAGGGGTGCGGTTTTTCATGCAGCTGTTGGTGCGACTTTTGACTTTGCTGTAAGGGTAGGCAGTAAACCTATCAAGCCCTTGCTTGAAATTTATAGGCGGAAATGTCTCCCTGTCTTGCTGTATGGTGCTGCACTTTGTGGGTATAGGGACTCCCGAGCCCTCACGGTGGATGAAAATCGGTTCTGTAGAAGGCTATTGGGAGTTGGACAAAATATCCCTGGTTTTAGCCTCCATTTGGAACTGGAGCTGGAGTTTGTGCAGGACACTATTCAGTTGGCTCCCCTTCTGCTATGGATCTCAATTTGGACTAACAAACATGCCACTGAATAGGGATATTTTAAAGGATTGTCTGGCTTGTGATAATGCAAAGAATATTCCCTGGTTGATGCACATAAGGAAGCTGTCTCGTGATCTGGGGCGGCCTGAACTGGTTGATCATCCCGAAGGCCTATTTAGCTGTGACAAGAAATGGGTTAAGGAGAATTTTTTAAGGATCCAGAAGAACAGGAGGGAGGGAGAGGCCTTAGGGAAAAAATCGATCAGGGATTTCACTATGCGAAAGATGTGGGTAGGTCCTGAGCGCTATCTCTTAGAGATAAAGGATGTGAGGGAAAGGTCTCTCATAACTCGTTTCCGCTTGGGAATCATCAGAAGTAATCTGTGTTTCCCGTTAGGTCAGTATGGGGACAAATGTATTAGACCCTGCCCCTGTGATGGGGTGTCCCAACAGACCTTGCCCCATTTTACTTTGTTTTGTGTTTTTTATGCACCATTCAAAACTCGTTTTTTATTACCTCTTCTAAGGCCCAAGGGTTTTGTGCAATATCGTCCTGCTTTTATGTGGTTGCAGATGGCCTCAGGTGTATTGGTGTGGAAGGGGCTGGGATCATTCCTGAAGGGAGCTATTACTTGGCATAATAATATGGAGTTTTTAGAATGAATTTTCTATTTTATTGCTTCTATGCATGTGGTTATATATGTTTTTATTCCTGATGGGTGTTCTTATTATTTATGGTTTTATTGTTATTTTTAACAAATGTATTGAAGAATATTTATTGTAATGGATGAATTTTTTCATACCGAATAAAGTTATTATTATTATTATCACTCTATGAATGTGCAGATGGTGTGTTTGTCGGACCAGTACATATCCCATGTGAATGCCAAGTATCCTTGCTCTGTGCATGATGACTTTATCTTGAGGAATAGCAGCATCCCATATGTGATGGGCCAACTCCAGAGGCACCGGGTGTGGCTTATAGGTGAGCCCAAGGTCCCCACCCAGTATACATTGGTGTGTGGGTATGGAGTTGTCCCTAAGGGTTAATGTGTGTCTGACAGTTGTCCCTCACTATTTGCAGGTGACTCTAGTTACCCCAACCTCTCATGGCTACTGACCTCAGCGAGGAATGCCAGGACAAGGGCAGAGGAACGTTACAATGAGTCACATGGGCGAACAAGGAGGATAATTGAGAGGACCTTCGGCCTCCTGAAGGCCAGGTTCCAGTGTCTCCATCTGACAGGTGGATCTCTGTACTACTCACCCAAGAAGGTGTGCCAGATCATCATTGCATGTTGCACAACCTGGCCTTGAGATGCCATGTGCCTTTTATGCAGGAGAATGAGCCTGGAGATGGTCTTGTGGCAGCAGTGGAGCCTGTGGACAGTAGGAAAAGGAGGCAGAGGAAGAAGATGTGGACAACAGAAGTAATATTATACTGCAGTACTTCCAGTGACACACAGGTAAGACACTGTAAATTCACTTTATTTTTCAGTTTTGTGTTGGACATTGTACATGGCAGCCTGATTTCCCTATGTCCATGGACACTTACTGAACCCTTTGGCATCTCTAATTTCAGATCTCTGTGGGCCACTCTGGCTCCTGGCATGTTTACTGCTGCCCACTAAAGGTCATACCAATGTATATCTAATTGTATCTATGACTTGGAATGTTTTCAGAATGTTGTACTAATACATATTTCAATCAATTGACAGACTCCATAATTGTATTTGTTCCAAAAGGTGTTTATTTGAGTGCTCATACGTAGAGGGGGATGTGCAATGGGCTGGGGTGATGGTGGAGGAATGTCCAGTTAGAGTTCGGTCTCTTGGTATCACATGTGCATTGTCCAATGGGACATAGGAAGGGGAGTAATGGCAGTTCAAGGTGGACAGGGTGACAGAGTGGGACAGAAGGGTGACAATCAGGAGAGTCCTATTTCCTGGCAGGTCTTGGCAATGTTCTCTGGCTTCTACCTGGATCACAGGGACCGTTTGCGAGGTGGTTCTCCTTCAGCAGGGGGTGGGGTGCTGGTGGCCTGTTGGTCCTGTGGCGGGGCCTCCTGTCCACTAGCGCCGGCGGAGGTGGAGGACTGTCCTTCGGTGTGGCTAGTGTCAGGGGCCCGTTGTGCCACTGCCTCCTTCATGCTGTTGCCCATGTCAGCCAGCACCCCTGCAATGGTGACCAGGATGGTGTAGATGTTTTTTAAGTCCTCCTTCATCCCCGGTACTGTCCCTCCTGCAGCCGCTGGGTCTCCTGCAACTTGTACAGTATCTGGCCCATGGTCTCCTGGGAATGGTGGTATGCTCCCAGGATGTTGGTGAGTGCCTCCTTGAGAGTCAGTTCCCTGGGCCTGTCCTCCCCCTGTCGCACAGCAGTCCTCCCAGCTTCCCTGTTGTCCTGTGCCTCTGTCCCCTGAACTGTGTGCCTACTGCCACTCACCCCAGGTTCCTGATCGTCCTGTGTTTGTAGGGTTGCCTGGGGTCCCTGTAGTGGTGGACACACTGCTGATTGACGTGTCCTGAGGACAGTGGCATGGGCCTGCTGGGTGAGTGCTGTGCTGGTGTTTCCTGAGGGGGAGAGTCTGTGGTGGGTTGGGACTGTGGCAGGGTAACCGACTGTCCAGAGGTCCCTGATGGACCATGTTGGTCATCCTGAACCAGGCGTGCAGAGCTTCTGTCATCACTGTGGGCCTCCACTGGTTGGGGACTGGATGTTGTTGGCAACTCCTCTCTGGTGATGCTGAGTAGGGGTTATGTGGTGATGAAAATGCAGTGTTATTGTATCTGCATGTGCCATCTTGTGCATGGGTGTGTTTCCCTGTATGGTTGTGAATGACCTGTCAGCTTTGCCTTGTGTGCGTGGTGATTTTGTGGGATAGGTGATTCTCTCTAGTGGGTATGCTGTGGTGATCGGTGTCCATGCAGGTCTGTGATGGGGGTCCATGGATTGGTGTTAGATGCAGGGCTTGGTTTTGGGATGGGTGGGTTGTGATAGTGGGGTATATGTGAGGTGGTGTACTGATGGGGTGAGGGTAGGGGTAGGAGGTTGTGATGGCATGCAGGTAGGCTGGGGGATATAGTATTATGTCTTACCAGAGTCCAGTCTTCCTGCTACTCCTGCGAGGCCCTCAGGATGCATTATTGCTAAGACCTGCTCCTCCCATGTTGTTAGTTGTGGGGGAGGAGGCATGGGTCCACCGCCAGTCCTCTGTACAGCTACCTGCTGTCTTGCAACCACGGAACGCACCTTCCCCCGTAGGTCGTTCCACCTCTTCCTGATGTCATCTCTTGTTCTGGGGTGCTATTCCACAGCGTTGACCCTGTCCACGATTCTCCGCTATAGCTCCATCTTCCTAGCAATGGACATCTGCTGCACCTGTGATCCAAATAGCTGAGGCTCTACCCGGATGATTTCCTCCACCATGACCCTTAGCTCCTACTCTGAAAACCTGGGGTGTGTTTGAGGTGCCATGGATGCGGTGTGAGTATTATGTGTGTGGATGTGTGGGGTGATGTGTTATGGTGTTTGCTGTGAGGGGTGTGGATGGTGTATGGGTGATGGTGTTCTGTGGCTCAGATTGAGTGGGTGCTTCTGGCTTGTGTCTCTCTCTGTTCGCTATCGTTTTTTTTGTTGAAAGGGTTGTGGGTAATCTGGGTGGGTGTTTTATAGTGATCTGAGTGTGTGGGTGTGGTGTGTGTCAGGTGTCTGTAGTTTGAATTTGTCCAATGTGGTGGTGTTTTCTAAATGTGTGTGTATTTTGAGCGCCGCGGTGTGTATCGCCAATGCTTTACCACAGTTGAAAGACCGCTGCAGTGATTTGTGGGTCCTGATACTGTGAGCGTATTGCTGTTGGCGTAACGGTGTAGGTTTTGGTACCGCCAATTTATCACTGTCCTTTGGGATGGCGGACTTGTGTGGGTGTCTGTATAGTGGCAGATTTCTCTGTGTGGGTCATAATACCCATAGCAGTATACCGCCACACTCAGGGTATCTTGGCGGCCGTCAGCACGGCAGTAGGCAGCATTTACCACCAAGGTTGTAAGAGGTCCATAGAGTCTAAGGGCCTGATTTAGATTTTGGAGGACAGGTTACTCCATCACAACAGTGAAGGACAGCTCGTCCGCCAAAATATAAATCCCATTATATCCTAAAGGATTTATATTTTGGCTGATGGGCTATCTGTCACCTTTCTGACGGAGTAACCCATCTGCCAAAATCTAAATCAGGCCCTAAGTCTAAAACAGGTGAAGACCTTAAGAAACTGCACAGGTGGAATAGAGAAGAAATTGAACATCAAGTGAAGGGAAACCAACCACCTCTAGATTTAGATTGACAGCATACAGGAAAGGTTTGCATTCAAATCAACCAAAGTTATTTGGATCCATTATTTATAGAAAAGAGTGAATTTATGAATAGACCTTTGAGGGTTTAGGAAACAGTGACTTATTTTTAGATGGAAAGGATCCTGTGATTCCTGCAATATACCTAATTTGTGGAAAGAATGCTTATTTCAAATTGCCCAAGGGACGGTATGGTACATGTTATTTAGGTATAGTATAGCTGAGGATTCACATGTGGAACATTTTGATGACCCTTGTTTGAGAAATGAAACTTAGAACTAGGAGAAGCGTTAATGCTAGAGAAGTAGCAGGGGATATTTTTAGTGCATTCATTCAACCTTTAGGTGTGATGCTGAATGATTTGAAAATTAGAAAGCTGCCTACAATAGTTGATAAACTGGCAATGAGTACAGCATGTTCCTTATTGCATGTGAATACGGAGATGTTAACGATAAGATCTATGGTTTTGCGGAAACAGTGACTTATTTTTAGACGGAAAGGATCCTGTGATTCCTGCAATACACCTAATTTGTGGAAAGAATGCTTATTTCAAATTGCCAAAGGGATGGTATGTTACATGTTAATCAGGTATAGTATAGCTGAGGATTCACATGTGGAACATTTTGATGACCCTTGTTTGAGAAATGAAACTTAGAACTAGGAGAAGCGTTAATGGTAGAGAAGTAGTAGGAGATATTTTGGTGCATTCATTCAACCTTTAGGTGTGATGCTGAATGATTTGAAAATTAGAAAGCTGCCTGCAATAGTTGATAAACTGGCAATGAGTACACCATGTTCCTTATTGCCTGTGAATACGGAGATGTTAACGATAAGATCTATATTTTTGCAGAACAGACTTGCATTAGAACTTCTTTTCTCAAAAGAGGGTGAAGTCTGACATATGCTAAAAGTTCAGCAATGCAGTACTTGCATCCCAGACAAAAGTAAGGATTTGGAGAAACACATACAGAACATTACTGACTTGAAGAAGGATTTGGAAGGATTGGAAGCAACAGGTGCATGGGGTGCCATTGGAAATGGATCTGCTGCTGTAGGCAGATGGTTTGGAAATTTAGGAAGTGGGATTGTGGGACTTGTTCTGAAATTGTTGTTGGTTATTGCCATTTGTGCAACAGTTTTAGTTGTGGGTTTCAGAATTTTCCCTAGGATGAAAGCTAAACAGGCAGTGAAAAGAAAGAGAGAGGATTTGAAGCTGGAAGAGAATCAGACTAAATATTATAATGAAATGAAGCGCTCGGAGAAGTCTAGATGGAAATTGATAATAACTAAAAGGTTTTAGTCGGTCTCATCAAAGAATATTAGCATGATTGTGATGCCTTAATTTGTCATCAGAGGGGGGATTGGTAATGCCTAATTTTGCTTACGCCATCATGTGTTATTGGAGTGACATAATAATGTAATCGACAATTTATATATCATATGTCCTAGCATTACTAATGTAAATTGGAGCATCTAAATTGTATTATTGAAGGTGAATTCACAGTAGAAGACTAAAAGATAATTTATAAATGTGTTCTAATGTGTAACTTTAACATGCTAAAATGTAGTCCTGCTGCACATTTATAGTTATGTACTCTGATTTTGGTATTATGGTAAAACCACTAATACTTATGTTTCATTTATAGTTCTTGTTTAATTTAGAAATGCAAGATGCACTTGTAATAATGTATTTCAAAATGTGCATACAATGCCAATGCCATACTGTTAGCACTACCATAACCAAAGACTGAAATCTTTGATTCCTTGTATTTCACCATCAACATGGAGTTTGGCTCACGTTGCAATATTCTTTCTTTGCAGGTGTATTTGTGCGAGTCTATAGTTAATAAATGGCATGTTGTGTGTGCAGGATAGTAAGGTATGGGAGGATTCCTTGGCAAGGACAAAGGATCTCTAACAAACTGAGAAGAACCGACTCCTGTTTGCATTCCAGGCACCATGAGACTTTCAAGGCTGTCTTGATGTTCGATTCATGGGATGAGAGTTCTGAGAAAAATATGAGCTCCAAGGTCATCATGTCTATGCCAGAGACATTAATAATGCTGTTTCAGGTTCTGAGTCATAAGCAATTTCACACTTGCAAGCAGAAAGCTTCTTTATGTTTTGTGGAAGTTACCTGGTCACCCTTTTGCACCTGTGGGACTTCTTTTCAAAGACTCCTTGATGTCACTATGAGATCTCACTGTCTTCAGTTCAGAAATCTAGTGCTGTATCTGTGGCCTTCACACCCTGATGTCTGATTCTCAGAAGCCTTAAATATATTAATATCATAAGTGTTGTGTGAAACAGATAAACCAACTAGCTCACATTATTTAGCTTTTTAACTATTTCCCATGATCCTTTCTGCAATATATCAAGTCTTAGTTTAGAACAAGAGTGGTAAATATGTGGAGTGATGACAAAGAGATAATGTAACATATTGCCCTTTGGCTCCATTTTCACTTTCAGAGTTAGTTTTACCATTAACAAGACTAGTATTCAGGAATTTTACATTTCTTCGAAGACCACAGGATAATATGAAGGAAAGCAAACAAGAAGATGAGTGGCAGAATGCCCAAGAAGTGACTGAGAGGAGGGTCCTAATGTTGGCTCACACGTATCGGGTTTGGAGAGAGAAAATCTTGCGAAGTGGGCTTAATCAAGCAATATGTATTTAATTCTTTGCCACTCATGAGGAATATTAAAGATTGGTGCACAAGAGAGCTACATTTGAACACACTTCTTCTATGTTAAATACCAAAATGTGCCATATCTTGAGGTAAGTACAACTTGCAGACATGGGACTCAAATACCATCGAGAACCACATATACAGTTTAAAATGTGCCACTATTATGAAAAAAGAACAATACATAATGAATGTAAGCATGTCGTATGTCGTACGTCATGAATTTAAAATGTAGGAATTGACACATAAACATGAAGTTCCTGTACCACCACAAAGGGGGAGAGCTGATCTACAAAGGTGGAAATAGAAAGTGGGGCAGGGCGAGAAAGGAGGACATAGAATTCTGATTAGACTTTCATACATCCTGACACATCATGATAGGATCAGGCACGACAGGAGGTTGTAGGAAAGGACTGGATTTCGAATAGGCATTAATGGGATGACGGTATTATAACAGGACCTCAGAAGAGAAGATGCTTCAAATTTACCGTTGGATGGGAAAACTAATATGTGACCTATAAACACTTGCTAATCTGCTGGCTGTACTGCACTTGGCGTATTAGGAATCAACACAGGAACCAATCACCATGAGCAGCAGATATTGCGTTGTATCACATAGTATAAGTTTTGAAACATTTTAGATGAGTCAGGTATCACATAAAGTCTTCCCAGAACTCCCCTGCAAAGATAAATAACTTGAAGGAAAGACTACAACACCATAGTCTTGTTCCCAAAGTAACAACTCACTTAACTGCATGTGTACACCGAGAACTTTCTTTCTCCTGTTTGTGTTTGCAGTATGCTCTCATTATTCAGTTCTATTATGATTCGTGCAGGCGTGAATCTACATCTCTCAGTGACATCCATATTTAATAAATGTGGCGGTTGTACTTTACGTTAGTGGTGCGTTTTAAAAAACAAGTCGAGTGAATGTGCATCAAAGCATTAGCACATTTGAGTCAACACACAGTCATTTTTTGGAATGGGATGCCCCAGAAGTGTATCAGACCTTTAATAAACTTCACAAAGTGTGTTTGAAGGAATAAAGCTATGTGGCACTCATTTTAGGGCTGGCCTATGAAACAGCTTTAGCTGTTCCATCAGATTATTGCTTTTCAAAAATGCATGCATAATACACATACATAAAGGGGCTGGCTTTGGCCACTAGTCTGGTGAATTCTCATTTACGTTTTTCTTCCCCATCTTCCCCCCTCTCCTCGCTCCCCCCATACAGCATGAGAAAAACGGTCAGCGCACTTTACCCATTGGCTGCCTTTACTTTGAGAGACTGCACACATCTTCTGAACAATGTTCATATCCGCTTAAAAAATAGTTTATTTCTCTTCAGTGACAAAGATTTTTCAAAAGGTACTTTTAAAAATTATTTTTGTAGTAATTATTTAAAAACAGCTATTCGTTTTGCCTGCACTTCAGGTGCACAGTCAGACAGTGATGTATTTCATGTTACGTTTTCATGCTTACAATGTGTAAAAAAAAATGATGACCATTGCGCGAGCATGATAATGGCAGGCGTATTATTAGCTTTGCCAATGTTTGTTTGTTTTTTGCTGCTAAGACTTCCTTTCTTTTAATTGGTCCGCGATTAGAGGTGATGACTATGCACCGTCTGATATAGAGAGTACGGTGGCACATAGGTAGTGTATTTTCCAGCCACCTTGAAATGACAAGAGGTCAGCAAAAACAGACTGTGAAACATGCAAGCATGAGGGCAATTTGTGAAGTGAGGCTGGATGACATTGGCCTTCTTGTTTATAAATAACGACATTCATCCTTGTAATTTGCTGCCCCTGTGGATGAAACGAAGGCCTTATATATATATATATATATATATATATATATATATATATATATATATATGTGTGTGTGTTGAACAAGTTCGACTGGGATCTGATCACAGCAGACTAAAACTGAGTGATCGGAACTAAATGAGAGAATCAGCCATGAAGAGCAGGCTGATGGTTTTATATAGTGGAAATGTTTGCTCGAGGTGTGTGCAACTGACAAAAACGGGACAGGGGTTGCATTCCTCTTGCTTTTCTAATCTAAACCCGTTGTATATGAGATTTTATAAGGGCATACTGTTTGAATAATGCTGTAGATATTACAATACGAGCGCAAATAAAGCTGGACAATCTTATAAACAAGCACTGAAGTGCGTCCACATGCAAGAATTTATTTTATTTACATTTTCTCATCAGAGTGATGTGCGTGCCTGCTTGTCTGCCTTCTAGTGTTTGTGTGTGTATATGTATGTTTGTGCACGTGCGAGTCTAGCTCACCATAGTTGTGCAGCTACTCCTACAATGCCTATTTTAGAACTAAAACTATATTGATGCACGCATGTATATAACAGATATCCTATAAAAACAGCTAGATAAATTCTACAGCACAATGCAAGGAGGGTAAATATTTCGTGCAATTGCACTTGAATGTGACGGACTGTATAGGTATGTACTTAATCACCCAGTTTTAGGTCCTCAGACACATGGGCGCCATTTAGGGGTCGCTAAAGGGACGCAGTTGCCACCCCTGGCTTGCCTTTTGCAACCCCTGGCTTCAGAGGTGCCAAAATCAGTTCCAGGAACACAAGAGCGCCTTGTTCTTATGGATGTTAGTTGCCCTCTATTTTCCTTGTTTTCTGTCAGCTTTTCATTATAGTAATAGTGAATAACATTTTATTAGTAATAAAGGATGGATTACAATTAGCTCACTGGCAGCTAAGGTAAGAAATTAAGAAATAAATACCCAGGCGCCCCCCCAGAACCTGGGAGAAGGCCCCCTTAGTTGCAACACAGGCAGGAGCCCTCCCCACCCATTGCAGAGGCGTTGGGACCAATGAAGGGGCAACGTTGTTCAGGAAGTGCATCATCAAGAGGCACAGGGGACCCACACCAGGGAGGATATTTAAATGGTCTGGACTCTCACCTCGCCCTCCTTGCCACCTGATCTTTGCAAGGTGTTCCAGTTGTCGTTGCGCCCTCCAAAAATCGTATTGTTGGAATCCTTGTCCTCGTGGAGTCTTCGAATGTTCTGTAATGGCAGAGCCCATCGGCTGAGTCTTCTGCTTGGCTACAGGTTGGTGGGGGGCGCGAGGGTGGGGGGTGTAGCTGTAAAGAGACAACCACTGCGAATCAGAAAAAACAGCAGCAGTATTCCGCCAAGTATTGCCAAAATTATAGGAAAGCCACCAAACACACTCGAAAAGAGTGAATGGATGACCGATGGGATGACTCCGAAGATAGCCTGGAAGATTGATACAAATCCAGACCCTACAGCCTTAAAGAAGTGGACAATCCCAGTAGTGCTCGAAGCATTGAATATTCTGGATTGCAGCTCACCAAAGTGCTTGGGGAAGTTGGTATTTAATAGGGATTTTATCTCTGCTGATGATTTCGCAATCTGGAGCGCATACGTCTCTCTAGCGGATGTCAACACGACCTGTTTCTGAAACAGTAGCACCTTTAGTCTACTCAGCTTGTCATAATTTACATTAATGGTATCAATGTAAGGCCACATTTCTGATACTTTTATCTCTTGTGTGGGAGGAAATAAAACATGTCCACAACACGTGACGACCTTCGAGACTGAAATTGTGTAGGCAATGCCGGTTGCATACCGCAACAGCTTTGATCGCACAGCACCACATAACTTCCATTGGTAAGTACATTAAATGCTGGTCGAATCACAGAGACGGGAGTACCCTTAAGAAAATAGGCCAAGTTCCCAACCCCCGCATTGCAGTGGCCGTGAAGGAACACCTGCTTGCAGATCATAGAATGATTAACAGTAGTCTCACAGTCGCTTCCGCTAAGAAAGACTTCTGTTTTGCCGTTCAGACATTTATAATCAAAAAGCAACTCCCACTCTTCCTTAATATAGCTATCACCCAAGCGCTCATACCTGCCCACGGCAAGATGTTTCAAGCACTGTGAAAAATGAAAGGTGGATATGGGCATATTATTAATGCTATCTATAAGCCAGACAGTCAAAGGACTCTCAACTATCGTAAAAGACAACTTTTCCAACTTCTCTATATGAAGCATAGTGAAACTCGCTTCCCTTTTAGCCATTGTCAGTTGTTTCTAGAGAGATTAAAAGCAGTGAACAGTTCACTACTGTTAATGTAACGCCATAGAACACGGCCATTTTTCAATGCTTGTAACGTCCAACCAAGCTGCATGATCTAACGCAGCTGACTTTGTCCATGGTAGAAACGGGACATGTCTGACTGAACAATGTCAATCGTAGATGACACTATATTCTTAGCGAATAAATTCTGTTGGACAGGGTGTTCATGCCGTTATGGACAACTGCCAAAGTTCTTTCTAAATTTTACTTATCTATCTGCCTTAAGAGAGGAGCGGCTTCTATCTGAGAAAGTTTCCATATCTCATTATACATTGCATATACAAATCTTTTCGAGCATTCTTTCCTAGGACCTAACAGGAAGTCCTGCCAGTCTGTATTTTCAGAAAGTGTGTTCAGGTGTTCTTTAACTGCGGCTAACATGTGAGAATGCACCCATTGTTGACACAGTTTACCCACACTGTACGTAGTCACTTTCCCTGTGTGTTGACCTGAGATAAAGTGAGGATCCGGCCGGCTAATCTTAAAACCCCCTGAGGAATCTAAAAAACGAGCCTGACATCCATTGGTGTCTATTGGCCAAATCAAGCACCCGCCGGGACGGGAAAGTGAAGAATTATAGGTACCAGCCAGAACCTTTGCATCTAGCTCTTCTTCGGTGTTATTCAAAAAGAATTACCAACCATTACATTTAGCTGGTGTGGGGATACTGGTCATGTTCATTTATTTTATTTTTGCTAACCCAAGGCAGGACGTCTGTTGTACAGTGTCATAAAAAAAATCATTTGTTCAGGAATCAGGCACGCCCTAAACAAGGCCTCCCTACCCTGTATTTGCCAATCCTGTGTCACCCATACACTCTTTAACCCAATATTGTTCTTCCAGTGACCATAACCTTTAATGGTAAGACGGGAAATAAAGGCATCTGAATATATCAGTTTTTTATTAGTTAGCAAAATTTTCATAATTTTTGAACGAGGCAGTTAAAAAAAATATGACTCAGAGTTTCTTGTATTATACCCAGAAAAGTAAATTAATTTGTCTAAATAAATTTTAGGACTCCCTACTGGTGGTGTTGAACAATGTTCCCGTTGTGTGTAATTAAGATCAAGTGTATGTCTAGTTGCACAGTGCAGGTAGTAATGTCCCCAATTGTTGTAGCAGAACATTTCCCCATAATTCATTGTTTTTACATGTACATCCTCACTTTCAAATATCGAGTAGTCCTTCATTTCAGTTAACATATTATCAACTGTCTGGACATCCCAATCATCAGAAACAACACCAGGTGTAATTACATCTGTCATTGATATTTTGAATACATATTGAATGTGAATGACCTCAGTAGGCCTGTATATTTCAAAAGGAACTTTGTCCCACACAATCCCATCAGAAATTGGTACAGCTGAAATGTTTACCAGGGACAAGTTTCTACAGACCTTGTGTGAGGAATGGTGTGGAGTCAAAACTTAATCTATTGGTGTTATAATTGCGCATTCAGGGACGTAATGACCATTTATAAGCAAGAAAAAAACAGTCACAAATCCAATCCAAAACAATGAAGTAATGAATGTCAAGCAGAACCAAACATAGTTCCATGGATATATCAAGTAGTTCTTTTTAAGCTATTGATAGAGCTTGTGCATCTTTGAATAATTTTCAATGGTATGAGTTGATGTGTCCGAAGAAAAGTCATCAATGTCAACAAAGTAGCCAGAGCCAGTCTCTGCAAAAACAGGAACAAGTTCAGTACCCGTAGACGTGTTGACTTTTTGCGGGGGCTTGTGGTAAATTGTGCCATCACTCTGTGTTGTATTGGTGTATAAAACAACCAACTCTTGACTAGAAGTTGTCGAGGAATTGTTGAATGGAACCAGAAGGAGCTCATTCTCCGCCCTCCCCATGGTCGAGGAGGTACTCATAGCATTGTTGGCCATCGTAACATAGTCCATAGTATTATTGGTCACTCTATTCTCAAGAGGAATGTCCTGTTGGGTAGTGAGAGGGGATCGGGAACCACCCAAGGGACATCTGGGTCTACTGTGCAGGATCGGCCACATGGTGTAATTTGACATTGTCAATTGAAACAAACTGTTTCCTCGGGAACCTGGAAACAGTGGCAAGATTACTGTTCTGGTACCTTGTATTTCCAAGACTGAGACTGGTGCTCTGTAGGATGGACCGAATTCCTTCTTCACAGCAATCTTTTCACGAACTAGATCCCCAACTTTAGGAATCCAGCAAGTGGAAGTTGTTGGAAAATCCCTTATTCCTAAGGTGGCAGCACTGGTAGATGATTATTCATCTCAAAACTGTTGAAGCTCCTGTAAGACAGTGAGACGTTCATTTATGTCAAAAGGTGTTTCTGCTGCCACCATACCAGAACCATCAAGATCTGGGACATACATAGATATCTCAAAGAGAACCTCATAGGGCATTCGTCACCCCAAGGACCGTCTTGGCACATTATTCAGTGTTCTCTGATCCCCATATAGGTGATGAAGCCATCTGCGGCCTGAACCCAATACCCTTATTGTTAAGGACTGCTTTAGATCAGGGTTCCGCCTCTCCACGACCGAATTTCCCTTGGGATGGTATGGTGAGGAGTAATGGAGTTCAACACCCATCTTCTCCCTGAATGCCTTAGAGGCAAATGCAGGGCCCTGGTCTGAATAGAATGCTGCAACCGCATATGTATCGGTAAAGATCAGCAAGTCTTTAATAACAGTCCAAGCGTCAGCCCACCACTGCGGCCATACCCACAGGAATCTAGAACAAGAATCCACAGCGACTAAAATATATTTGTATGGACCATCAGGTTGAAGTGGACTGCAATGGTCCAGGTACACACATTGTAGTGGCCTACTGGACACTACAAGGGATGTCTGTGGTGGGCATTTGATATTGGAGCCCTTAATTTGCTGGTAAATGTCACAACAGCGAACTTATTTTTTTGTCCGTCTGCATAGACCAGGCCAGCGGAAGGATTTCTCTAAGAGTGTTATTGTGGCTGAGATACCAGCATGAGCAGAAGCTACACCCTCATGCGCTGCTTTCACTAGACCTAGCCTTTGGTCTTCGTTGTGGATCACCTGATCTCCAACCCTGGGAATTGTTGCATAGGCAACATTCTGTGCACTGATATGGTAGGAATAGTTTGTAGGGTACCCTTTCGGGAGAGACTTGCCCTCAGCCGAAGCTTTCAGGGCAGTCAAAATTTCATTATCCAATCTCGTACGGGAACGAGTCACTGCAGCCACAGAAGCCGTAGCCACTGCAGATTTGGCTACTCCATCAGCCAAAGTATTACCGATAACGTGTACTCCTACACATTGGTGGCCCAATGTATGTACTACATGGACACATGGTAGCTTCTCCTTAAGATCAGCCACCCTTCCCCACAACATTTTGTGTTTTATGGTGTTCCCTTTAGAATCTCTGAACCCGTTCAGTTTCCAATGATTAAGATAATCATTGTAAGACTGAACGCAATAATATGGATCACAGACTATCAAAGTCAGTCTTCCTGTCTCTGTTTTTTCTAGCACTAAAATAAGGGCTTTAAGTTCAGCCAACTGAGCTGTGCAATCTACTAGGGTCTGCTATAGGTATTGTGAGGGTGGAAAATCCCATCCTTCATCACGTTGAATATTGATGTTTGGTACCTACAGCTTGTTGGGCTGAACCATCAGTATAAATGATAATATCATAGTTGTCTAATGGTAAAAGATGTAGAGGAGCGGGGCATTATTCTTCATATTGGAGAAATATCTTGTGTCTGAAGTTTTGGATCAAAAATATAATCCACATCAGTAGCTGTCAGAGAAGTTGCCCACTGAATCCAGCATGGGTGTAGTGCTTTAGTGATAGGAACGCTCGCTTTTGTGACGGCCTCTAGTGCCGGCACCGGGGTAACGACAATGATACGTTTCCCCTGGGCAAGTGGTCTCTCTTTTATGACAGCCATCTGAACTGCAGAATTTTTTCTATGGCCGCAAAGCGTTGCTCTGCATTCGAGTATAAATTAGATTCATATGCTATGGGCACCGTGTCATCCTCATTGAAGATGACATGTGTGAACCCAAGGGCACCAGCAATTATTCTGTTGACCAAATTTTGCTTGTTGTCACGGGTGTGTGAGTGTTTGGCTTATAGCATGTCCTGTTGCAAATCCCTAAGGATGTGTGTATGTTCAATTGTCCAGTGTCTGCTAGAAAAGTCTGGACGTATTAAGTCATATAGTGGCTTAATGCATTGTGCATAGTCCGGAATGTATGGTCTGCCAAAATTAAAGAAACCGAGCAAAGACCTTAGTTTCCTTATCGTATTTGGTGGGTGCAGTTGTGCACATTTTTCTAGGAAGTGTGGGGCCAGGCTCTTTCCTTCGTTTGATAGCTCATATCCCAGGAACAATACACTGAGAAAGGCGATCTTACTTTTCTTAAAGTTGAATTTATAACCAACTTCTGCAAACCCCAAAATTATGCGATTGACTCTCACAAGATGAATGTTCAGGTCGTTGTCTGTGAGGTAAATGTCATCCACATAGGATAACGCCTCAGGATCAATATCATGTAATATTGACATTACTCGGGCTGAGAACAGCCCTGGGCTGTTCTTATAGCCCTGGGGTAAACGGCAAAAGCATTTCTGTCAGCCAAATGAGAATGCACTCAGGTCCTTACTTTCTTCCACTAAATTCTGACAGAAGAATCTGTTGGATATATCCAACATCATTTTATATTTTGTTCGCACTATGTTATTTATTAGTGCTGTGCTATGTGAGTTTTGTATAGCATATGTACGGGTATGGCTGTTCAATTGTCTATAATCTAAGACTATTCTATAGGAATGATCTGGCTTCACAACTGGGAATAACGGCTTATTCAGTGCAGAGGCACAGGGCTCAATTACCCCCTGATATTCCAGCTGAGTGAGGATCTCCCTCACTGGAGCTTTTGCCTCGTGTTTTACTGGATATTGTGGCTGAGGCTGGGGTGTAGACCTAATAGGTATGACATGACACAGAGAATCCCTGTCCCAACCTACATGTTTGCGGTATAATGCAGGTGCCTGTGCTAGAGCCCAACTGGCAGCGTAGGCTTCCTTTTTAGCCACTGGAACAAGATTGGAGAAACAAGGCTAAATTAAATTTTCTCCATGTGGGAGCTTACGGACATGTTCGGGCGGCCAGTCTCTTTCAGCTTATAGGATGTCACAGTTAAGTTTGTCCCAAAATATCACACCACATCTCCCTCAATTTGTATTTTTAGGTCATAAAGTCTATCTGATGGAAGTACACGCTCGTCCGCCGTTTCAACTGCAACAAAATCGCTAGTTGCTGTTGCATCCAGATGTTCTTTCAGACTCCGGTGACATATCATGACGTCTGCTGTGCTGTCTAGCATTGTCACTGCCGACGTCTTGTTCTTCAGAAAAGTTCTCAAGTGTTTTGGGATTTTTAAGCAATAATGCTGCCACCTTTTTCTTTTTGAAATGTGGCTTTTGTTGCAAAGTCTGTTCTTCTCTTTTAACTGTAGATTGTGGTGAGTCTTTCTTTTGTTTCACGTAGTCCAGACGTCGGTCAGGATGGCCCCCTCTCTCGCTGTGCCTATCCGGAGCATCCCGAAAAGAACGAGAGGGACGTGAATCAGTAAACCTATCAGGAGTTCTAATATTCTCCCTATTTCTGAGAGTATATCTCCTTTCGGAGTTCTCCGGATGTGGAGAATCTACTCTCTTATTCTTTCTTTCTTTAAATTGTTTTGGCTTCTCCCAGCGCTTTTTCAAACTCTCTTGTGTCTGTTTAGTATCTTCCTTAAGGGTGGTACCGTGTACTTCCAGTTTCTTCGGCTTGGCTCCCAAACCATCCCGTCCTATACTAGTATAGGTATCGCAAATCATTTTTGGTAGTTGTCTCTCTTGTTCCAAATGTGTAGTTTCTCGGAGGCACTGGCGTATAGCCAGTGCTACCACTTCCCCTTTAATGTTAGTAAGTATTATCGAGGATACTGTATCAAAATTACACATTAATTTCATCCCCAAATCTAGTGCAGGGGCTGCCCCATGCTCATTCTGAATTTGTTGTAACACCTCTGGTAAATTGGCAAGTGTCGGGGTACCATGTGTGGTGGTATATATTGCAGCGAAGACTGTACCCCATGTGGCACAGTCATCCACTGAGGGAACCATTCCAAAGGGCAAGCACATCATTAGAATTCTATGTTTCTCCTGTGGTCCCATTTGGGGAAACACAGCTTCCAGCTGATTCGGTTTTTGGGCTATCCAGTAAGGTATTTTCTCCCTATCTGTGGGTACCTTACCCATAATAGTATGTACTGTTTGTGCATTAATCCCAGTAGCCAATTGATATCCAGCAGCTGCTGGTGATGCTGGGCGTGCTGGCATTGTGTTAAAAATCTGCATTACAAACTGAACAAGTCTTCTGTACAATGTTACAACTTCATTATATAAGTTTTGCAGATCTGCTACTGGCATGTTCTGCATTTCTGGGTGCAGTGTGTATGTGGCAAACATAGGCCATGTTGGTCTGTCATTACTTAAAGGATCTAATCTCACTCGCTGTATAACATGTGGGAGGGTGCCTTCAAACCAGTTCTGATGCTCTTGATAGGTGAGCGGTATTTCGTGATACTGGTATGCTTGGTACCGTTGAGGTACGTTAGCAATTTTATATGTGTGAAAGGTAGCTGACCTGGCGTCTTGCTCAGGAAAGGTGACCCAGGCATAGAATCTTTCTGTTTGGTAAGCTTCATTAGCTTCTACTATGAAAGTGACGTCCCCGCCCTCGTCTCTTAAGCCATGCTCTACTAGATGTAAAGTTAATGCCTGTCTAACATTTTCAGGAATGTCTATGGCGTTAGCCATATTGAAAAAATGGGTAAAGAGATGGAACACCAAGTGGGGAGTATTGAGTCCTTTTTAAGAGTTCAAGCTCGAACAACCTACAGCTTAATTAGGTGTTCCCTGTTCAGCTGAGAAGGATTTTCCCAAAGACCACAGACGTCTCCGTATAATGGTACTTAGGGTACCTGTCGTCTGTGAGACAGCGATAATCAGGGTATCTGTAAATTAGTGCCTAAACACCATCGCTGGTGGAGCCATGTCGTAGTTTGGACTCTTGCCCTGGGCAAGACTGCTGGTTTAGGGATGACAGTACTTATGTTTGTAGGTGACTATGCCTGTCCTACAACAAGTCACAACTGTAGTCCCAACCCTTCTGGCTCACTAGCAGTACCTCACCAATAACCTGAACAATCAAAGGTGATTTGTGGCAGCCTTTATGCATGGACTCAGAAATACAACATCTCAGGGAATGTCGTGGTTAAACGGAGATTACCACAGGCAATAACAAAGATGCTGTAATGTTTCAATAGTTTTTATTCCACATAAAGTGGTAAATCATATTGGCTGCAATGATTAGGATAATGAATAGTACAAGAGATAGAATTGTAAAGACGAGGGTCATGATTATGAATACCCCCACCATCTTGTATCATATGTACGTGTACCCTATCATAAGAGGCCTAACCTTCTACCTAGAAGAATGCTGGGTATGTTAAACCTAATCTGCCAATGACATATCCCTGGAAGGAGCCCCCAACCCTGGTTACCTTGAATGAGGTTTTGAGCTCAGACTTCAGCAGAACACGAAGTCAGGATCAGCGTCAAGGCGACGTTCAGCATCGATAGCAGCAATGGTATCTGGTCGGAATACCTCTGATTATCTGTCTAAAGTGTGATGTATTTATACAGATCTACTTGGACCCCTGACGTAGGTTATTCCAAAACAATAGATAAAGCGGGATGATTGGGACGGGAATTTCTAATGTGAGCCCCTGCAGTTTGTTTGTCTTTGTTGCCTGAGTTGACGCCTTAGCGAGGTGACACTGATAACATAACTCTAAACAAAAGGGACTAACTATAAACACGGCAGCCATCATACTAGATTTATTTAAATAAATGGTCTAAGACAGAGCAAGCTAAGTAGGTTAAAAGTCACTAGGTGACGGTGGCACAAGTCTACAAGCAAAAGCTAAGCTATCTCCCGTTATCCCATTAAAACAAACTAGGATGAACTACAGGTCCGCCTGGCATAGCTCATTGTCTCATGTTGTTTCTTTCTGTTTTTTTGGGGGGAGTGGTTGGTGTGTACTCTCCTTTCTTTTGGCTCAGGGAGGATGTGGCATAATGCAGCATGGCTATTGTGGTTGTTGCCATTGTTGCCTTGGCTTCCTTGGGAGGTGGTGGCGCTGCTGCCCATGTTTCTCTGAAATCGTGGAAACAATCAGGTGCATTGGTAACGTTTTTTAACTCCACATATCCTGCGCGCACCTGTATTTGGTGGACTCGGTTTGAGTCTTGGCGAGGGCTCAGGGTATGGGATTCTTTTACTTGTTTTCCCCATGCCTGCCAAGGTGTTCATGTATACCGTAAATGGAACCCATGTGAAGCGCTGTGTGTAACGGGTGCCCAAATATAGCTCTGGGAGTTTAAAGACAGTCACAAGTTGGGGGAGAGGGGGCTGGTATGCGTGCATGCATGCTAAAGCAGGGGCTTGGGTAAGTACCCCCTGAGGTGTGGAATATGCGTTGTGGTCTGTTAATATTATAATAATAACAAATGATAATAAAGCATGCTGGTGGAAATGGCCCTCCCCTACAGTTAACCCCGTGCATGCTGCATGACACTTTCCACTTATATGTGCAAAGGTTTGTTAAAGCATGCAGGTGTTTCTTCCTTGTTGGAGCACAGCGGGGTTGGTGAGTATCCCCGTCAAAGTTGTTGGTTTGTTAAGCATGCAGGTGGTTGTGAGCACAGGGGACAGGGTTGGTAAGTAACCCCCTGATGCTGTTGATTATAGAAAATCATTCAGTTTTTTTGGGGGTATACATATATTTTTAAAAGTACTAAGATTACTTTTTAAAAATGCACTTGTGTCTCACACATCACCCGCACTTTTTGTAATGTAGCCGTGTCTATTCAGGTTTCATGTTAGTTGGTATCTGTGTGCATTTGCGTACATAATGCATTCATCTCTTCTTTTAGCATAGATAAGGCACGGTCCCCCAAGCGTGTGCAGCATGGCCCCCAAACGTGCACAATAGGCATCTGACCCCCGCATGTCACAGCCAGACGTTTGCTCCCTCAGTGATCTCTGGAAGATGGCCAAGACCCATGGCATGGACTGGGCTCTCCAGAAACTGTCAGAAGGTCCCACAAAGAGTCTGTAGCCGGGCCAGCTCCCCCCAACAAAGCGGCAGAGGAAGGCCCTGTTGTGTAACAGGGATACCTCCCCGGGCCCTGGGGCTATATCCAGCATGCAGTCTAAGGCCGCAGCAGTAATTGTCACGGGGTCCTTTCCTCGGGATCTGCACCTTGCTGAACAAAAGGCCCACCTCCCGGCGTCACCAACTCAGAAAGCTATTATAGCACGGAGTTATGGTGAAGCCAGTAGGTGGGAAGGGAATTAGGGAAGGGAACAGCAGGGAGAGAGATCTGAAAAGGAAAGGTTAGAACAATATGCATTTACTCATTCATAGAAAACATAAATAATTTATAAACTCTTGACTAAATGTGTCTCCGAGATATCAGGTGGAGACCTCATCTGAAATGCGGGCGAGGCCCCTTGTAAAACATGACATCAGATTCAAGAGGTGGCAAAAACATTGAATTATGATTTTACACAGAATATCAATCCTGTAACATTTATGTATTCACAACACAAACCTTTGATCATGACTTAGAAAATCTCAAAGACTTAAATATGTTTTTTCATATCTGAAGTTATTCAAAGAACAATGAAAACGTTGATTGGTTCATCTCCAAAATACTTTCACATTCATAATAATAAATGTAAAAAAGATTTTACTCATTAAAACCTAAAGCGCCTTACTTAATAACACCAGGAAGCGCTTTTACACAAGTTGTCTAAATCACTTAGATCATTGTGCCAAGAACATTTTCCTTCTGTGATTTGAAGTGCTTTATATCTGGGAACTGAAGCACCTAAATTATCATGCCCACAGCGCTTTACGTCTGAGAACTGACGCGCTTGGAATTACTGAGCCAAAAGAGCACTTTACATCTGTGAACAGAAACACCTTGAATTACGAATGCACAAAGCGCGTGATCTCTGTGAACTGAAACGCTTTGAATCACTGAGCCAATAGAGCGCTTTACATCTATGAACGGAAACACCTTGAATTACGTGTGCACAAAGAGCGTTAGCTCTGTGAACTGAAACGCTTTGAATCACTCAGCCCAAAGAGCGCTTTACATCTGTGAACGGAAACACCATGAATTACACATGCACAAAGTGCATTATCTCTGTGAACTGAAACACTTTTGAATCACCGTGCCAAAAGAGCTCTTTACATCTGTGAACGGAAACACCATGAATTACATGTGCACAAAGCGCGTTCTCTCTATGAACTGAAACGCTTTGAATCACTGAGCCAAAAGAGCGCTTTACAGCTGTGAACTGAAACACCATGAATTACATGTGTACAAAGCCCGTTATCTCTGTGAACTGAAACGCTTTGAATCACTGAGCCAAAACAGCGCTTTACATCTGTGAAAGGAATCACCATGAATTATATGTGCACAAAGCGTGTTATCTCTGTGAACTGAAACACTTCGAATCACTGAGCCAAAAGAGCACTTTACATCTGTGAACGGAAACACCATGAATTACATGTGCACAAAGCGTGTTACCTCTTGGAAGTAATAACTTCCTCCAAACTTGGATTCAGCAAGGCCTTACCGCTACGAGTACAACCTACTCGTTTTTGGATGCACCAGGAACTTTGGTTAGATGATACTCTGCCATTCAGAAACTCTGGACTTTTCCAGAATAACCTCCACGAGCTCTGGCTGCATCAAAGTCTTCAAAATGGTGAGCAACATGCTTGGGTGTGGCTGGGCTTTATAGGCCTGCCACACCCCAAGATGGCCGCTGCCTTTCAAAACATGGGAAATGTAGTCCCTTCATAGGATAGCACAGATAAGTGCATCTTGTCCACCAATACCCTGAACCTGCAGCTACGTGAGCTTTACCACAGGGCAGACAACGCTGATGGCCATTCTTGGAACAAGCGGGATGACCAGTGGTGCACATAAAGTGATGCAGAGTTGCGCAGAGGAATTTCGGGCGAGACCTGGACCACGCCTTGCCTTATTCCTGACATTACACCCCTCTCCCAAGCGCGGTCCAGGGTCTGGTTTATTAGGATGGAGGAGTTGAAATCGTTGCACCAAACGTGGTGCATGGACATGTCTTGCAGGTTCCCAAGAGTCATTTTCCAGTCCGTAACCTTTCCAGGACACCAAGTACCAAAGGGAAGAACCCCTAAATTTAGAGTCTTGAATAGCTCGCACCTCATTCTCCCAATGACCCTGAACTAATAGAAGAGCAGGTTGTGTGACGCTTGAGGGCGAAGCTGGTTTAGGAAGCAAAGTGTGAAACACTGGATGAATTTTGAAAGACGATGGTAATTTTAGCTTATATGTTACTGGGTTCACTTGTTGTATTACTTCATAGGGCCCTATGAATTTTGGATGAAACATATTTTTGTTTTTGAATACAAAGTTTTTTGTGGACAACCAAACTCTATTTTTGGTTGTATACTGACGACCAGGCTGGTGTTTTTTGTCATATTGCATTTTATATTTTTTCTTTGCTTGACAAAGATTTTTTGTAATTGTGCATATATCATTTGCATGTGTGTTAGCATGTCCTTGACTGCTGGAGTGGTTTGAGTAAATGTAGGTAACATAACTGGCAAAATATGTGGATGACGTCCATATAAACCATAGAAAGGAGTTGAATTTATTGATGAGTGGTGAGAGTTATTGTAAGCCAGTTCTGCAAGCCATAAAAGATCCAGCCAGGTTGTCAGAGACTTTGCTGCATAACATCATAAATATTGTTTCAGAGTTTGGTTTAGTCCCTTTGTTTGACCATCCGTTTGTGGATGATAACTAGTAGATAAAGTTGAATCAAAATGTAGAGCCTTGCACCATTGTTGCCAAAAACGTACAGAAAATTGTGTTTCTCTATCAGAGAGGATAATTCTTGGAAGTCCATGAAGCGGGACTATATTTCTTAAGATGATAGTCGCTTAAGCGTCGGAAGTTGGGAGTCCTTTACAGGCAATGAAATGTGCATATTTGGTAAGACTGTCTATTACCACTAGAATAGTTGTAAATAGTTTTTTCTGCGGAAGATCAGTGATACAATCTATAGAGATATGTTCCTATAGATGATTGGGAATGGGTAGAGGTATCAATAGACCTTTGGGCTTACTATGTACGCTCTTGCATCTTGCACATACTTCACATGAATGTACCATTTTCTTAAGGTCGTGAACGAATGTAGGCCAAAAATACCTTTTCATGAGCTCTATTGTTTTTTGAGGACCTGGGTGAGCTGCCATCGGATGCTTGTGCAACCAATGAAAAGCTGTATCTCTTAACTCCTCAGTAGGCATAATTACTCGAGATTCATGTAGAGGAAAGCCTTGTTGAATAGACCTCTTGGTGTCTTGTTGTAACCACTCGTGCCACTTAGTGATGTGAAAATGATTATGAACGAGATCGAAAAATTTCTCGGCAGCTACTAAACACAACAGTTTTGAAGGTGTTATAATAGGCATGGGTTTTTGCTCAGTATGTGTGATTGAAGAATCTTGTCTAGATAATGCATCGGCCTTTTGAGTATCTATTCCTGGTCTGAAAGTCACTATGAAATCAAATTCTGCGAAGAAGAGCATCCATCTTAGTTGTCTTGAAGTTAGTAGCCTGGCAGAACTCATAAACTGTAAATTTCTATGATCAGAATATACAGTTATGGTGTGTTTTGCTCCCAACAGATAATGTCTCCATTCTTTAAAAGCATTACGAATTGCTAGTAATTCTTTTTCTGCTATGGTGTAATCCTGTTTTGCTTCATTAAATTTTCTTGATGCATATGGTATGGAGTGCAATTGTCCAGTTTCTCGATGACGTTGAGACAGGATGGCCCCAACGGCAACATCAGATGCATCAGCTTCCACTATTAATGGTTCTTCCACATTAGGCTGAGCTAGAATGGGAGAGGTAGTAAAGACCTTTTTTTAAATCTTGAAATGCTTTTTCTGTCTCTTGGGACCAGTTGAAGATGGTCTTTTTTCTTAACAACTTGGTAATTGGGGCTACCTTTTGAGAGAAGTGATGAATGAAACGTCGACAAAAATTTGCAAAACCCAAAAAACATTGAATATCACGCACTGATTTTGGTGTGGGCCATTCGGATACAGCTTGAATTTTTCTTTCAGTCATTTGCATGCCGTCAGGTGTTAGAATGACTCCTTTTTTACACTTTTTTAACATGTTCTTCATGTATATCTTCAGAGTCTGGATAAATCAGAATCTCATCAATGTAAACAATGACAAAGATGTCTAGATGTTCTCTTAGAACATCGTTTAAGAAATATTGAAACGCTGCTGGGGCATTACACAGACCAAATTGCATCACTAAATACTCAAAAAGGCCATATTGAGTCTTAAAAGCCGTTTGCCACTCATCTCCCTCTCAAATTCTAACAAGGTGAAAAGCACCTCGTAAGTCAATTTTAGTATAGGTGACAGCGGATTTTACCTGGTCTAACAAGACTGGTATGAGAGGTAGTGGATATTTATTCTTAACTGTGATCTTATTAATTTCTCTAAAGTCAATACAAGGTCTCAAATCGCCATTTGCTTTAGGTACAAAAAAGAGTGGAGAAGCCGCTGGAGATCGTGATGGCCGGATTAGCTTGTTGGCTAAACATTGATCAAGGTATTCTCGTAGGACTTGATTTTCTTTCTCTGATGGTGCATAGATTCTACAATTTGGTATATTGGCGCCAAGTGCAAGATCAATCTGACAATCATACGGCCTGTAATGTGGTAATGAGCTTGCTTTCTTTTCACTAAAAACATTGGTATATTCAGCACACTGTGATGGTAACTCGATTTCTTTCTCAACTGCAGTAGCTATGGAGTTTTGAAGATTTCCTTCTTTGTTTTGTTTTGATTGAACACATTTCTTTGCACAAGATGAGGAACAGCGCAAAACCTGGTTGCGCCAGTCTATGCATGGATTATGTAACATTAACCACGGCATTCCTAGTATGAAGCCATATTGAGGTGCTTGGAATATATTAAAACGAATTATCTCATAATGACTCTGATTCTTCTCATCTTTACAAATCATTTGTATTCGTGAGGTTTGGTTAGTAACGGGGCCTCCTGCCAACTCACTTCCATCAACTGCATACAGGACTTCTGGAACCTTTTTCTTGACACTGGATATATGCGGGTCTAGTGCAGTCTGTTGGTCCACAAAATTTCCTGTTGCCCCTGAATCAATTGGAACTTGAACATTATGTTTTTTTCCCCGCACAGTCATTTGTACTAAGATTTGGAAATGTTTGACATATCAATTTGTGCAAGAGCACACTGAAGGGATTGTCAATTTGCCCAAGAGGTCCACTTAATTTTTTCTTAACCACTTTAGTATTCCAGTGAATTTTCTAAAGCAACTGCTATCTGTTTCTTTGTCACAACTGTTAGATCAATCTTGCCTTTGGGTTTCTTTTGGCACTCTCTTATAAAATGACCCTTTTTTCCACAATACAAACACTGACCATTTTTTCGTCGCAAGTCTTTCTCATCTTTGGTCAGTGGTGAGCGAACAGTTCTGATATCCATCGGTTCTATCATAGAATCTGAAGACAATTGAAAGTGTCGGGATCTTTCCATTCGCCAATTTGTTTTTTCCCATTTTTTCCTTGCTCCTTTTCTTTCCAAAAATCTGTGATCTATCCGTAGGTTTAAATTATTTAAATAATTACAAGTTTCTGGTTGTGAATCAACTTGGGCCAATACATCTTTTAGTTCATCTTTTACCCCCTGATAAAATACTACTGACCTTTTTTCCTCAGGCCAAGCAGTTTCCACCACTAACCAGTTGAAGTGGGTCAAATATGTTATCAAGTCTTTATTTCCTTGATGTAATTCTAATAACTCTGTGTCTGAAATCATAGCGTTTGCGCGTCTGTCAAAAACCTTTACAAATTCTTCTACAAAGCGATGCCAGTTGTATAAAAGAGGACTGTCTAATTGAACTAATGGCACTGCCGAAGTTGCTGCATCACCATTCAGGTATGATATAAGAAATGCAATTCTAGATTGTGCATCCGGAAAAGCACTACGCCGACATGTAAAATGTAATTCCACCTGTGTCAAAAAGAATTGAACCTTATTGGGGTCCCCAGAAAACCTCTCTGGTGCAGCTAAAGGAATCTGTGTCGGCACATTCACAGCTCTGTTAGTAGATGCAGGAGGCGTAGGATGAGGCTCAGATTCAGAACCATCTACTTTACACTGTAACTGAGTTACTTTATTCACTAAATCAGCTGTAACATTTTTAGAGTCTGTCAAATCCTTCTGCATCTGAGTTACTACTTGCATAAGGGCATCTAAGGTGGCCATTTTGCACAGCCCCCATACAGACCAAGAGGAAAGTATAAAACTCATGTGCTCACTATTCTGTCACGGGGTCCTTTCCTCGAGATCTGCACGTTACTGAACAAAAGGCCCACCTCCCGGCGTCACCAATTCAGAAAGCTATTATAGCACAGAGTTATGGTGAAGCCAGTCGGGGGGAAGGAAATTAGGGAAGGAAACAGCAGGGAGAGAGATCTGAAAAGGAAAGGTTAGAACAATATGCATTTACTCATTCATAGAAAACGTAAATTATTTATAGACTCTTGACTAAACGTGTCTCTGAGATATCAGGTGGAGACCTCTTCGGAAATGCGGGCAAAGCCCCTTGTAAAACACAACATCAGATTCAAGAGATGGCAAAAACGTTGAATTCTGATTTTACACAGAATATCAATCCTGTAACATTTATGTATTCACAACATAAACCTTTGATCATGACTTAGAAAATCTGAAAAACTTAAATGTGTTTTTTCATATCTTAAGTTATTCAAAGAACAATGAAAACTTTGATTGGTTAATTTCCAAAATACTTTCACATTCATAATAATAAATGTCAAAAAGGTTTTACTTATTAAAACCTAAAGCGCCTTGCTTAATAACACAAGGAAGCGCTTTTACATAAGTTGTCTAAATCACTTAGATCATCGTGTCAAGAACCTTTTCCTTCTGTGAATTGAAGTGCTTTATATCTGGGAACTGAAGCACCTAAATTATCATGCCCAGAGCTCTTTACATTTGAGAACGGAAGCGCTTGGAATTGCTGAGCCAAAAGAGCTCTTTACATCTGTGAACGGAAACACATTGAATTACGTGTGCACAAATCGCGTTATCTCTGTGAACTGAAGCGCTTTGAATCACTGAGCCAAAAGAGCACTTTACATCTGTGAACGGAAACACCTCGAATTACGTGTGCACAAAGCACGTTATCTCTGTGAACTGAAACGCTTTGAGTCACTGAGCCCAAAGAGCGCTTTACATCTGTGAACGGAAACACCATGAAATAAATGTGCACAAAGCGTGTTATCTCTGTGAACTGAAACACTTTTGAATCACTGAGCCAAAAGAGCGCTTTACATCTGTGAACGGAAACACCATGAATTACATGTGCACAAAGCGCTTTATCTCTATGAACTGAAACGCTTTGAATCACTGAGCCAAAAGACCGCTTTACACCTGTGACTTGAAACACCATGAATTACATGTGTGCAAAGCGTGTTATCTCTGTGAACTGAAACGCTTTGAATCACTGAGCCAAAGGAGTGCTTTACATCTGTGAATGGAAACACCATGAATTACACGTGCACAAAGCGCGTTATCTCTATGAACTGAAACACTTGAATCACTGAGCCAAAAGAGCACTTTACCTCTGTGAACGGAAACACCATGAATTACATGTGCACAAAGCGTGTTACCTCTTGGAAGTAATAACTTCCTCCAAACGTGGATTTAGCAAGGCCTTACCGCTACGAGTACGACCTACTAATTTTTGGATGCACCAGGTACTTTGGTTAGAGGATACCCTGCCATTCAGAAACTCTGGACTTTTCCAGAGAAACCTCCACTAGGTCTGGCTGCATCGAAGTCTTCAAAATAGTGAGCAACATGCTTGGGTGTGGCTGGGCTTTATTGGCCTGCCACACCCCAAGATGGCCGCTGCCCCTAAAAACATGCGAAATGTAGTCTCTTCTAGGATAGCACAGATAAGTGCATCTTGTCCACCAATGCCCTGAACCTGCAGCTACGTGAGCTTTACCATAGGGCAGATGACACTGATGGCCATTCTTGGAACAAGCGGGGATGACCAGTGGTGCGCATAAAGCACTGCAGAGTTGCGCAGCAGAATTTCAGGCGAGACCTGGACTATGGCTGGCCTTATTGCTAACAGTAGATCAGAGTAAGTCCACAAGGCAGCTCCTGGCACCCAGCCCCAGAAATCAGCACTCAGAGGGTTCAGTGGGGGACACCAGCATGGTAGCTAAGGATAAACTCTACTCACCCATGCGCCAGCAGAATACTTCACCTGGGATGCGCTTGGCTTCCGAGGCAGTGCAACCCCAGGGAGGGCATGACATCCATCAATATCTTCCAGCTATTCAGAGCACAGCAGTGGATTTCCCCGGGCCAACCCCGGCACAGGTGGTCAGGCAAGTGGGTAAGGCACAGGCCCCTACCCTGACAAATTCCATGGGGGGGCAAGTTAGTGTGGCAGCACAGGCATGGGTGCCGCCACCAGTGATACCCCCCTCGGTCCCAACCATCCCTGCTCAGGCTCGACTATCGACCAGTCCATTGTTCCTCAGCTCCACAGCTTCCATCCTGGCTCCTACCACCACAATTGCCTGGCACGTCCCTGCAGAGACCAAAGAAAAGATTTATGGGGATGAATATGTTGACGTGTTTGACTTGATTAACGTGGGTGTGGCCCCGGGGAAGCCCAGATCAGAAAAAGAAGAGGAACTCAAACCTCAGATGGTTTGGGAGGAATGTTCCTTGAAGAACTGGGTGACAGGATTTTCAAACTACGCATCTATCTAGGCAGAGAAACTTCCGTCATTGTCCCCTCAGCTGTTGGCATATATCTCGCTTATTCATAGTGCGGCATCAGAATTTCAGGGTTACTCTTGACTCCAATACAATGTTAAGTTCTGGGATCAAAGGGAGATTAATCTATGGCACTCTGAATTCACCATGTCCCCCTGTGAGTCAAAACCTGGGCAGCCCTTTTAGTCTGATAAAGGTTTGGGGGACAAAAAACCTTCATGTTGGCAGTATAACAAAAAGGAATGCAGTAGGGGACCCGCCTGCAAATATAAACACATTTCATCCTTCAGGGGGTACCAGGGCACCCCAAAAGCAAGTACTTCAAGAAGCATGGAAAACCAAAAGAGTCCCAGCTCCCCAAAAGCAAGCAGTAGCACAAATGCCAGCCTACTCCCATACGTCTCCAAGTTCTGGCTCATCTTCTTGGCAGATACAAGAATCTGAACGATGCCCATGTCCTATATCACACGGGGAGGTTAAGGATGAGTCTGGTGGGGGTGTTTTGGATAAGTTGCAGCTTTCGGATGTTTTTTGTTGTGGTGCTGGGGTAGAGTGTGTTGCCGTAGTCGAGCTTGCTTGTGACTAATGCGTGGGTGACTATCCTCTGGCAGTCTACTGGGATCCATTTGAAAATCTTTCTGAGATGGTAGAGGGTGTGCCAGCAGGAGGTGACCATGTTTACCTGTGTGGTCATTGATAGGGAGGAGTCAAGGATGATTCTTAGGTTGTGGGCGTGGTCTGTCGGAGAAGGCGTGGCGCTGAGAGATGTGGGTCACCAGGAGTCATCCCAGGCTGAGGTGGAGTTTCCGAAGATGATGAGTTCGGTCTTATCAAAGTTGAGTTAGCGGCAGCTCTCTCTCATCCAGATGGCAACATCTTCCATTCCTTTGTGGAAGTTCCTCTTTGCCTCGTCCGGGTTTTCAGTGAGGGATATGATGAGTTGTGTGTCATCGGTGTATGAAACGATGTTCATTCCGTGGCCTCTGATGATGGCTGCAGGTGGGGCTATGAATATGTTGAAGAATGTTGGGCTCAGGGAGGATCCCTGAGGAGCTCTGCAGCTGACGTCTGTAGATTTGGATGTGTAGGGTGGGAGCCTGACATTCTGTGTTCTTCCGGAGATGAAGGAGTGGATCCATTGCAAGGTCTTGTCCATGGTGTGACTGACATGTGATGCTCTATTACATGTTCAGACTTTAATTCATTTATCAGGTTCCTAGAATGGGCGGTTAGAGACATGGCAGCCACAGATGGGGGTAGTGTACTATCTGGATGACTTTCTGGTTATGAGACCCCAAGGCTCTACAGATTGAGAGAAGGCCCTGCTGGGCTTCCAACATTTGGCCCAAGCCCTGGGGGTACCCTTGGCACCTGACAAGACGGAGGACCCCTCTACCTGGATAACATTTCTGGACATTGAAATTAACTCAGTGGCAGGCGTGTGCCGGCTCCCGGCAGCCAAGGTCATGGCTGTCAAAGCATCCATTGAGACTTATCTAGCTGGCAGGAAGGTCACCTTGCACCAGTTGCGAGTGTTGGTTGGGCAGGTGAACTTTGCATTATGGGTGATTCCTATGGGGAGGGCTTTTCAAAGAATATCGTCAGGGCTAGGGCAGGCCTTAGGGCCAAGCATCACCAAAACAGGCTGTCCTCTGGGATCAGGGAGGACTTGAGGACCTGGAAGGGTTTTCTGGATAACTTCACTGCCACCTCCCTAAGGCAACAGCTGCCACAGTCCAGCACTGGCCCTGTTCACTGATGCAGCAAGCAGAGTGGGCTTTGGGGCAATCTGTGGCACAAGATGGTTCATGCAGCATTGGCCAGAAGAATGTAGGGCCTCTGGGCTCATCTGAGACATTATCTTCCTAGAGCTTTTCTCTATTATTGTAGCACTGCAGATCTGGGGAGACATTTTGGCCAACAGTAGGATAGGGTTCTAATCAGACAGCATGTCAGCAGTCATGGCAATAAATAATCAGAGTGCAAAGTGTCCATTTGTGTTATGCTTGCTTAAGGCTCTGGTCCGCAGTTGCTTGATGTATAACATGTTCATCTCAGCAAAGTATGCCCCTGGGGTTAAACATGTATTGGCTGATGCCTTGTCTCATTCCAAGTTGGCTGTGGCAACAAGTGGACGAGATGATGTCAGTCTTCCCTCTGGAGTTATGGAAGCTTGGTGCCCCATCGCTTCTGACATGATCACATTATCCTTGGCACCGAAAATGCCTCCTTTGATTCCCCTGTTGCTTTGGAGTGTTTTCTCCCCGAGGTTATCCTAAAGTTCCTGGTAAAGGATAAGGAAGGTGGTAAGTCTCTGCACCTAGTATGGAGGCAGCTGTCTGCAGTTGCTTTATTTGCAGGGTTGAAAGGGGTGATGGACCTTACAAAAGATCCAAGGATGAGGAGGGCTATTATGGGTTGGGAATGTTTAACCCCTCTAAACAACTCAACGCAGTAAGGCTGGCACAAATGGTGGGGGTTTTGATACGGGTGTGCAAATCTCCCTATGAACTTAGTCTGCTCCACTTCCCCTACTCACTAGCTTTTTTTTGACCATTCAGGATCTCGGAGCTAGTTGCATCCTTCAAGGCTGGTCTGGGATCAGGAATTGAACTGTCCAACATCACCACTGATAGTTGTCTTGGTGTGAAGGTCCAGAGATCTAAGACAGACCTGCGGGGAAATGGAACATGGATGTGGCTAAGGTTAGCCCTGGGGACCACCTACTGTCCAGTGATGCTGGCTAGAGAATTCCTCTAGGTGCAACCTGGGGTGGATTGTTCCAAGTTGTTGATACACGAGGATGGGTCCCTGCTCACCCGCTTCCATTTACACGTGTAGGTAAGCTCGCGCTGGCTCTTATGGGCGAGGAGGCATCCGGGTTTAATTCACACTCCTCTCGCATTGGTGCAGCCACTACAGCAGCGACTCTGGGCCTACCCGTTATTTCACTGTGACAGGGTGCCTTTGTCCATCAAGGGACAAGAGTTGTTCATCCAGACTATTTTGGGGGCATAGTCGGTCTCGCCCGGTGCTGTTAGTGGGAGGTTGAGTTCACAAGGTAGCCCCTCACCCTGTGGGAGGGCCCAGGGCAGGAAATAGCAGGGAATACCCTGAATATGGACTCTTGGCTGGACTGACCCCTTTAACGTGTATTGCTGGAATAAAGGGCTGTGCATGGGAAAACCACATACTTTAATTTGTCTTGAATGTTTCTGATGGGGGGCGAGTTGTCATTGTCATGCCCTCCAAAAATCGGATCCCACCAACCCATCCCTCAGGGATTTAAATAGCAGGTAATACTCCAAATATGGACTTTTGGCTTGACTGACCCCGAGTGTGGTGTGATTGCGTGGGCACCGGGTTAGCAAGAGAGGGGAGTTGACCTGTTGGTGGCCCTGGAAGCATGATTGGAACTTTTGGGCCTATGCATGTGTTCAGGTACCCCCGAGGGGCCGATGCACTAATGCGGGCCCTGGGATTTGCTTGGACCACCCTTCTGGAGGGAAGGGATGCAATGTTGTGCCAAAAGCGTTATGGTGATGTCCTCTGCTGACTGACTTAAAAGCCCGGAAGGTGGTGCAGTTGGGGCTTGCTGGCACAATGTGCGCTGCAGCCCTAGTGGCAAGAGACTCTCTCCACAAGTGGTGTAACCAATCAGCTAGCTACTGCATTGTAAAAACCTTTTTAAATGATTAAAGCCATATCTTTCATATCTTTGATGTCTCTTAAGTATTTATCTGTTGAATTCTGCTGTCCCTTGTGGGTTCTTTGAGTTGATGGTTTACATGGGTCATATGTTATATAATATTTTAACGTGCATTACTGCAATAAAGGGCTACGAATGGGCAATCCACATACTTTAAGTTGTCTTGAATGTTCCTGATGGGGGGGGGGGTGAATTGCACGTTGTGCGCACACTAATACTTTTAAATATATGTTGTGTGCGTGCTTGCGAGCAAGAGCTAGTTAAAGTTTCAGAGAGTGTGTGTATATGTGTACGTAAAGGTTAAGTGCCATCTGATGGCACTTTCGCCACCCCTGACAATTTGGTGAATTGACACTCATGCTCAGACATGACATTGTCACCACAGTTTACAGCAAAACTACCTATGTTCATAGTGCTAAGGAACCTATTTTGTGGTTAATGAGGCTACAGTTGCGTGTGCAACCACCAACATGTGAGCAAACGTGCAAGCAGATGGGAGTCACAAACTCTTCCTCCATTTCATAATTTCATGGAATGACTTCCCTTATTAAGATGCCATATTATAATAAAATAATCCCCCATTCAATCGGGGAATGCTACGAGTCAAAGAAGATGCACTTATTGCCAAAAATGTAGCTTCATCACAACTGTGCTCCTGAACATTAGTTGATTCACTAAACAACGGGGCTTTGATCAAGTCATTTGGATGGCTGCCGCACCAAAGACTTCCTCCCAATTTCAAGGAGGCATGTTTGGAAAACCCTGCCCGCACTCCTGCTCCAGATGCCACAACTTCACAGCCCTCTGGCAATCCCTCCACATGTGAGTCACACAGGTGCTGTGTTATAGTTTGTTTTCTCATGCATCAATCATTCACCAAATGTCAGTGGAATGGAAGCCTAAAATAACAACTGCACTAATATCCAGTTCAAATACATTTACAATCTAAAATGAGGCCAAATTAGCTCTTATTCGCCACTGGCTGAGAGCTAATCCACAGAATCATATATTTCTGGTCCTTACCAATACATTGTACACTGCCTGAAGATTGTGAGTCATAAATTCAGCAAAACCCACCAAAAAACAAAAAGGTAGATGCACATAAACTTGATTTGTAGACTCAGTGTCACAGAAATGATTTCCTTGCAACCAACTTTATGCTCTCTCTGGTATTACCTTGACTTGACGTGCTGACCCTCAGCTTCCAGGCATGGATTTTTAAATGCTCATTCAGAACACTCGTAGTCTGGTGTTCAGCCGCTTTATGGCCAGACGTGCATTGGTTTCTTTTACTTGAGAAGTTCACGACGAGCTACAATATGCCCCTATGTGAAGATGGAGCACAATACAATTTCCTAATTGTATTAAATTACAGAGGAATAAATAGTATCAATGTCACTTCACAAATATTTCTAAGTTTGTCATAGAGGAAATATTAATAGACGAAACAAGAACTGCATTGATAATATGTTAGCAGTAACAATAACGTTTGTTAAATTAAAATAACAATGCATCAACAGATAGTGTCGTTTCTATTGTGTTTCCTTGTGCTTCACTTCTTTCAAAAACTAGGAACTCATGTAAAAAGGAATGGGTCTCAAAGTAGCAGCTGTTTTTGCACCGTGATATAGTCAAACCCTTTTTATGCTGCATCGCATGTACCAGAGTACAAAATGGCAATTGGTGAGGATTCTCAGAAATCCAGGCACGGGTATATTCATGAGGCAGGATTCTCTCAGTGATACCTTCTGAACGACTGTCAATGCAGTGACGGAGGCTTGCGAGGGACAGAAGGCCTTCGTCCTTGCATTTGTGTTTGGAAAATGGGACCTCAAAGAGCAGAGGCTGCAATTAAAATGGCAAGGAACATCAGTGAGAGCATGCAGTGGTCCCGGAAACTGCGGCATGTTCATCATGATTGTCGCACCTGACGTTTTCAAAGTGGAAGCTGTCTTAAGGACAGATTCTACTTTGCAGATACCAGCATCTTTCAGTAGTCAGTATTCTATTACTAGCTTGCGACTGCTTGTTTGGTTGCAAACTATTGACACATATTCTCCCAAGTCTCATGAAATAGTGGGATGCCCATTTCTGGGCCCTCTTATTAGTGATTAGAAAGCACTCACAATATGGACATTGCGACCCAACAATGTCTTTTCTGCACAATTCAGTTGAGGTGTTTGCATTTGCAAAGCTTGCAGTTCTGCACAGAGGAGGTTTTTCAAGTGCAGAACGATTTCTACTGTTGCCCATTAGTACTATGTTATATTACTAAATATAAGAAAACATCGATTTTATCCATTAAAAAGGTGCTTATCAACTAATTAATAGGAGAATCAAATTGCTTGGAGTTGTTTCTGCAAAACTACGAGTTGCGAGGTATAAAATGAAGTTTTGCAGGAGATGATATTCTTCTAAAAATCAGTTAAGGGGATATTTGGAATAGGCTGGTAAAAATAGAAGCAAAAACACAATTTCGCATAATATTCACGTCCTGTCACCTGGTGCTTTTGAATCCTTTTGAAATATTTCACCTAGAAATAGGAAATAACTCAGACAAATAACATTTGCTGGTGTTAAAACTAGTTTTAAAATGGGGACAAATGTATCTGCCCCTGTTTTTCTACAGGAAAAAGCACAGGACAGACCCTTTTATCCTTATAACACAATTAAACCAGGGGCATATTCAGAATAACACAACAAGTTTTTTAAAAAATGCAAAAAAGTCTCAATCTACAGTTAGCTTTTGATTAAACTGGAAATGTTCTTGGAATCAAGACACACAGAACTGGGAATTAATTCTTGTAGTTTGTGATTCAACGTTTATTAGTTATCAAACGTTATACAGTGGAAATTATAAAGTGAATAGTAGTGCTCTTAATGAGAAAACAATCCTACATTTAAGACAGGCACAGAAAAATAGACAGAGAATTGTACAGCAGTTCAATGTGAGAGTCCACTCACAGTCATGGATTTCCTTCGCAGAATCATAAGCATCCCCATGTTATAGCGTTGATATTGTAACCCTAGTAGCATTAATCAGAGGGTGTTATCTGGACAATGATGCCATCTGCCTACAAACATCATCACTTCCTAATTTAATCTTTGCAAGTCAATCAATGGTGTAGCTCTGTCCACATAATGGGGTTTATGAATAATAATTGCAAGCAACATAAAAGGCAGGTCTGACGGTCCCTGCTCAAGTACGCTCAGCACAGCCAGCTGCTCGAAAATGCCGATTTTGACCCATGATCTCGAAGTGTGCATGCCTAAAGTGTTCTCTCCATGCTAAATTGTTTTAGATAAAGTTATCAGTACTTTCATATTCCAAAAGAAGCACCTACCGTTTGCACCCAGATGTTTGTGGAGAATAAGTTCCTAAAATAATGAAACTTGTGTACTTCTTCCCTAAATGAAGGAATATTGCAAGCATTAAGGACAGTATCTCAATGGAAATTGCTGGTGCAGAGCAGAAATGTCAAAATAATAGTTAAATAGCATGGAAGAAAGAAGGTGTGAGAAACTTTGTATGAGGAATGAAGACACACGCAATGGGTGCAGCTTTGACTTAAATCCAAAACTTTCCAGTCCTCTGGGTAAAAAATAATTTCTATATGTATTTGTGCCATTGCAAATCTGCTTTGGCCCTTACCCCTAAGAAGGGTTATATCCAAACTGCTAGGCTTCGTCCCCTATGAATCATAACACAAGCAACCTCAGACCAGATTTGGCTCTAGTGGACCTCATCAGTGAGCTGGCTCTCGAGTCTCCTTGGCAATGGAACATGTGCCTGGACATATTGACTAGTTTAACCAAACACAAAAGTAGAGGTGGGTGGAACTTGTGGAGTTTCACCCCATTGAATTCTGCGGAGCTATATAAAACCTCTGTGAGTTTCTGTGGATTCCCGCAACAGGTACATTTTGGGCATATCACACTGCTTGCGCTGATTTTTAGTGCCAGGAGCTTGTTCCGTACTTTTAAATCAGCACGAAGAGCACCATGCGGTATGCCAGAGGGCGCTCATTCTTTCTGCCTCTTGAGTAGATTTTCTTCTTTAGTGGCAGCTTTCTCAACCTGAATGGTCACAAACTGCTGCAACCCTCCAAGTGGAGAAATCTTGCTATAAATGTTTCTAGGCCTGAAAATTCCCATACTGGATTCAAATTCACACTCACCAACTTAATGTTGTTGAGCCGCACAACAGAAAAATCTCTACCACATGCCGGTTGGCGGAAATTTGCCAGAACTCTGTGTTCCAAACAGAACATGTGTGCAAAACTCTGCAAACTCCACAGGCCAAGATGAGATTTTCACACACCCCTATACAAAAATTGATGGACGAAATGCTTGAATTAATTTTAATCATTGGTATTGCTCTGGGATTGCATTTGTCCTCTTTTAAAAAGGATATGGGATTATATATTAATTTTGAGGGAGCGCTAAGACTGATTTCCATGTCACTGCTCCCTATCTGTGATGACAGAGAGCACAATAAATATGCAAGAAATCTGACCAGCAGTTACATTGCATTTAATCAGCATCATTGGATGAACATTCTTTTCTGCTTTCCTCAATTAAAAGTAGTGTACCATAGTTAACACTTTGCACTTTGCTTTGAAAAGAAATAGAATAAGCGCTACTCCTCACGTGTGAAACCCATCAAGGAGCAGTGACACTCAATCACCTCTATGTTGTCTTACATTACCATCAACCATAACATAACAATGTTCTTGTTGAAAGTGTAGTATGCAATATCTAGAACAGCACTAAACTGAACAAGTTTGTTCCTCTGTGGACATAAACATTATGTATGACCTATTAAGACCCCTACTCTATGAGATAACTGAGCAACAACATCCCCTCAAGCCTCAAGACAATTTGCTACATGGACCTACTGCTTGGCTACTAGATATCACAATCTACAGTTCCTGATGCGGCAATGACACACAAAACTATATCCATTTGAGGATGAAAACAAGAAAAAATGCTGTGTACTTCCTTTGGAAAAAGATGTGTATTGAGGCTCAAAATCTTCCAATAAAGGATTTAAAAAAGAAAAACGAAATGCAGTAACTTCTGCCCTGTTGCCCAGTGAGTATGAAAATTGAGTTGGATCGCTGTTGGCCTTTTTCAGGCAGTCAAATAACTTTATTCGGCAATTGCCATAAAAGTGCGAACCAGAACACATTTACCGATCTATAAATAATATAAAACACAAATAAAACTTAAAAACCATTACTAAAAACACTGCATAAGCATCCAATCTGAAACCCCTTAACATAAACAGATAAATATACTAAACATGATTAAAATCACAAAATCAGAAAAAATACAAGTATTAGCTTAAAATGATAAACTGTACATACATGTAAAAAAAATTCAAATAGAGTAGGCCTTTTCCTAATACTTAAAGAAACTGTAACAAAATCTAATACATGATGACAAATTTGAATATCTGACAATCTCTGAAGATATAGTAGAGCTTCCTTGTAGTGAATGGGTCTAAGAGGATGTAAAATGGGTAGAATAAAAGCCCCTCTAGGAGCAGCATATAGAGGGCAAAAAAGAAGAAAATGCGAGGTACTCTGAGTTGATTTGGAATCACAGGGACAAAGTGGTAAATCCTTTTTCCAAAAACATGGTTCGGGGAAAGCTACCTTAAAGTGAATTAGATTAAGTCTAAAAAGTGTTAAAAGAGAAATTATTCTAAAACTTGAGAACCAAGTCAAATAGGGTTCGAGGCATGGAACAGTCACAATCCGAGAGTAGGGATCGAAAGATTTCAATTTCAGGGAAATATAAAATCTCAGCTCTGATATATGCTCGGAATGAGTAGACTTCAAAACAGACCTAGAGTTTGTAGTTAGCAAATGGGGTTCATCAAACATGTACCTAAGCCCTAGGTTCTCAAAAGAGTTTCGCAGAAACATAAGCCAGGGAATCCTATTTGAATTTTCCAATTGTAGACAATCAGAAATGCATTCTTAGACAAGTTTTGCCATAGGGTTTGAGCAACATCTAATCCAGAGCAGTAGGGGAGCTATAGAGACCCTATCCTCCAAGAAGCGCTGGCCAAGTTCTTCATGGCAGATGATATTTGCGATGCATTTTGGAACCAACAGTAATCTGCACAGAAATTTATTTTCAACGCTCTGGAGAGAGGGTATTTTATTGTATCCCCAGACACCTGCCCCGTAAAGGACTGCTGCAGTGACTTAGTTGTAGAGGGTTTTCATCTGTGCAGGGGGTCTGTGGCCTAGTTTATTTGAAAAGCGAAAGATCGCTTCATTATTCCTTATCAACTGTTGGAGCTTAAAATTAATGTGTGTCTTCCAGTACAGAGAAGAACTCATATACATGCCTAGGTAACAAAAATTATTGACCTTGTTTAAAATATGTCCTCCCATAATAAATTGTTTAGACTTTGTGTTACGTGGGCCACAGGTCATAACAAAAGTCTTGGGGTAATTTACTTTCAAATCAAGGTTCAACATAAAGTTATAAAATGCGTCCAATAGTCTCTGTAAACCATTTGCGGTACGAGCAATTAAAACTGCATCATCAGCATATAATAAAACTGGAAGTAGTCTCTGACCCATCTTCGGTACATCCTTTGCATGTTTTACCAGTGAATCATAGAGCCCATTTATGTATATCAGAAAAAGAAAGGGGGCTAAGATACACCCCTGTCTTACACCCCTTGTTGACGGAATGGGAGAAGTTCTCTGCCCATGTGAGCCGTCCTGAACAGAAACCATTAAGTCTGTGTGTAGGAGTTTAATAAGGTCCAATAGGGACGGATCACAGCCTAAAGCTCCCAACATTTGCCATAACTTTGACCTGTTGACCATATCAAAGGCACTAGTTAGATCAATAAAAGACATATGAATGGACTCTTTTTTGACTGTCACATATTTACTGAGTATCAGCTGCAGGTTTAAAACTTGCTCAACTGTGTCTACACCGGGTCTAAAACCAAATTGAATAGGAGATAAAATCTGGGCCTCGGTCACCCAATCTTCTAAACGGGACAAGATCACGCTACCTAGAATCTTTGCCGTTGAATCGATGAGAGAAATTGGTCTGTAACAAGAAGGATCTTGTCTGTTTCCTTTTTTGAAGATGGGCCTATAATAGCCGATTTCCATGAGATGGGCACGTTACTATTTGCCACACTATTCAACACATTTGTAACTAGCGGACCCCAAAGGTCAATTTCTGATTTAAAAAGATCAGAGGGAACCCCATCAGGGCCAGGAGCCTTTCCCTGCCTTGATCTGTTAATAGCACTTAAGACCTCATGGAGATCAAGGATAATATTTGGGGCCTTAGTATTAGAGTCTAAAATAGAATGTGCAGAAGGATTATCTGTTATATGCAGATTCTCGTAAATTCCTGAACCGAAAACTTTCCTAAAATTAGTTACCCAGACGTCCTCAGCAATAAGACAGTCATCGGCCTTGGAGTTGTTATCAGAGAAGTAGGAGTGATTTATCACTTTCCAGAATTTAGAAGTATCCTTCAACTCAGACGCAGCCAAAAGTTCGCCCCAGGCCTCAGACCTAATTTCTGATTTTCGTTTTTCAAGGGCGGCCTTATAGTCGTCTCTGGCTAATTTAACTAGTTGACGGGAGAGAGGAACTGCTTTAAGAGCATCTTTGAGTTTTTTATGGGCGGATGAGCACAGAGAATCGAACCATCTGTGGGCCACCGGCCCCTTCAAGGGCCTGTCCACCACCAGGGCACGTGAAATGTCAGTGTTTAAAGATTCAAATTCACGAACTATACGGTCAGGATCTAACTGCTGGGACAAACACATGTGAATTGAGTCAGACCTACTTCTTACAATTTCCTGGTTGAAAATTTTAGGATCTATTTTGTCCCATTTAAACGTAGACCACAATTTGGGTTATAAACAGTAACAGCTCTCAAGCTTTTATTCTTAGGTGCCTGGTTAATGTTTAGGTCCAAAATAGTACTAAGGGGGTTATGATCGCTCGCACAATGAGGCGTAATCTTAAATTATTGAATTACATAAAAATCAGAGGAGCCAATATGTATGAAGTCGATAATACTCCCCTTCAAATTCCCTGTAAAGGTTGGTATATTACAGGCGTCAGGAGCCAATTTCTCTATAATGTGAACCAAATCAAACTTACAAATAAAAAGGTTTATGGCGTCTCCTTCAGTAGTATGATTGAAATTAATTAATGACTCTTTGCCCTCAGCAGGGAAGGCACACAGGTCCATGTGTTCCTTGCTACGCAGAGGAGTATTGAAATCGCCCACCCATAGGATAATTAGATCACTATTCTGCAAAACATGTGATGAATCTATGAGGTCCGTTATCTCCTCCAAATGACCCATAAGAAGGCCCAGAGGAATGTTATTGTAAAAGTTTAAAATTAGGATATCCTTTTGTCCGCTAATAGAAACCAAAACAACCATGAAATAAGGGGAAGACCAAATTAAGGACACATTTAAAAGCGGGAGATGTAAGGAAACAAGAACTAAAAGGCCGCCGCGAGCTCTCCCCATTTGGGAGGTTAATGCCGGCTGACACAGAGAGGTAAAACCGTTCAGAAGGAACGTATCTTTAGACCAGGTCTCCTGTAGGCAAATTATGTCGTAAGAGGAAATAAAGCTCTTCCAATCCGAATTGTCAATTTTGGATCGCAGCCCTGCTATGTTCCAGCTAAGCAGGGTTAGTGGTCTAGACACAGGACATGAAATTATAATTTTAGTATTTATAGGAACTGGCAAATCCATTGCAGGCTTTCCTGTGTCCCAGGTACATGCGACATAGACGTTCCCAGCTTTCGGTCTCTCCATGTTAGAAGAACAGGGGTGGACCAAAGCCGTCAGTCAATCGTTCTCGTCAAGGTGATTAAGAGTCGAAAACTGATTGTTAGAGGTTACATTTACCTGTAAATGAAACCTTTCTGGGTCTGGTCTATGAATGCTTGAATTAATAACAATGTGATTTGGTAGGAGCACAGGGTCATAGAAATGACACAGGGGATGTATTTGAATCCTGTTACTTGACATAATACAATGATCCAAGTTGGTCAAAAAATAGTCAACTAAACGAGGATTAGCAAAATTTAAAACAACATAATCTCCCTCCTCCATTTCCTTTCAATATCCTACCCTCCTCATCCTACGGGCCATAAGAATCTTATCATTATGAAAAAAATTAGGTTTAAAATTGGAGTTCAACCAGTGACCAGCTTTTCTAATTAGGGAGTGGGTATCTTCTTGTTTAGAACACTCCAAAGGGGGAAGATTTGAGAGAACCAAAACGTACGGATTGCAGTCAGTTGGTAAATGTAAAGAGTCTGCGTGGTTAGTAAGTTTATTTGGACCATTGTCTCCCAACCTAGAGGAGTAAACTTCCCTTGTCAGCCCCAATGCAGGGTTGTCAACTAAAATTTCTTGACCAGAGACGGCTTGTGGATCAAGCGAAGGATTACTTGCTCCTTGGGGTACCAAGGTAGAAGGAGGAATGGGTTGATAGGCTGGTTCTGGGCTATGGTGTATTCCCGTACTTAATGGTCCTGGTTTAAAAAAATTAGATAGAGAACTGGTCACATCATTACAAAAGCAATCAAGCTTCCTAGTGATCAAAGTGATAAGTTTTGCCTCTAAAGTTGTGCAAAAGGATTTGAGTGACAAGTCAATAATACTAGAAAAGTCTTCAGGAGCATCCTTGCTCAGAGGACATTCAGGGGAGGAAACCAGGGAGATTGGGGCTTTGTCACTTTGAGCCGGGAGGGTGGGTAGTCTCTTTTTGGAGCCCAAGGCCTTTTTAGTATTTTGGGGCTTTTTCCCGGCTCTCCTCTTCTTCAAGGGAGGAGAATCGGCCTGAGAACAAGAGCTTTCGAGAGGAGGAATAACTAATAGGGGAGAAGAATTAATTCGATCAGTGGTAGGAAGTATATCGTCGCCCAACTGTCTGGTATTCAAAGGCAGGATCGGTAATGAAGGACCGGTTCTTGGAAGGGTGGATATTTGGACGATAGGTTCCAAAGGGGGGTGTTGTACAGTACTTTGGACAGCCCCAATCCTTTCTTCTACATGTTCAAGTTCAGATTCGATGGCCCCCATCACAGAAGATAAGTAACTAGTAATGGAGGACTGTAGAGAGGTGGGCCTGCTTTCCCCCTTTTGTACATTAATCTTTCTTTTCCCCATTAGGGATAATGGTCTCACACAGTACCTTACACAGCTCCCGGATGAAGTTACCGCAGGCGGGAGGAGTAGACGTTAGAGGGGGGGCCCAGCTCAGCCTCTTCCGGTCGATGACGGGTGAAGGACAGGCCCGCCTTTGGCCCGGGCTTTGCCCGGGCACCGCCTCCGCGCGTCCCGCAGGGAGGTAGCGCTATGAAATGTTTAAAGGGCTCCTGCCCTCTGAGAGTTCCTGCCGCCGCCTCCTCCTTCCCACAGAAAACCTGGTGCAGGTGAATCGCGTCCCGCAGGCCGGGAGCGCTATGAAATGTTTAAAGGGCTCCTGCCCTCTGAGAGTTCCTACCGCCGCCTCCTCCCTGGCCTTTGTCAATTTATTAAAAATATGCCTGAATATTTGTTTTTAGACTCCGATTTAGCCTGCCTGAAGCAACTTGGATGAAAAGGAGTACCTGCTATCCAACTGTTTACCATATACTAAGCCAGCATATGAATCTAAAATGCAAGGCGAAAGGAGTCTTAGGCCCTCATTCCGACTTTGACCGGCGGCAGTCGCCGCCGGCCTGTCGGGGGCCGCCAGAATACCGCTGCGCGGTCAAAAGACCGCCGCAGTAATTCTGACTTTCCCGCTGGGCTGGCGGGCGGCCGCCTTCAGGCCGCCCGCCAGCCCAGCGGGAAAGATGCTTCCACGATGAAGCCGGCTCGGAATCGAGCCGGCGGAGTGGAAGCTGTGCGACGGGTGCAGTGGCACCCGTCGCGTATTTCACTGTCTGCCAAGCAGACAGTGAAATACTTGTAGGGGCCCTCTTACGGGGGCCCCTGCAATGCCCATGCCAGTGGCATGGGCACTGCAGGGGCCCCCAGGGGCCCCGCGACCCCCCCTACCGCCATCCGGTTCCCGGCGGTCGGACCGCCGGGATCTGGATGGCGGTAGGGGGGGTCGGAATCCCCTCGGCGGCGCAGCTGGAGGATTCAATGGGGCGGCGGTACACTGGCGGGAGACCGCCAGTGTTGCCGGTCCGACCGCGGCTTTACCGCCGCGGTCGGAATCCCCATTGGAGCACCGCCGGCCTGTCGGCGGTGCTCCCGCGGTCCTCCGCCCTGGCGGTCTTTGACCGCCAGGGTCAGAATGACCGCCTTAGTCTTAGCAGTACAGTTCTCATAATTTCTAATGGCCTATGAGCTCATAGTAGTAGAGACTGAAGATCTTCAAGTCATAAACGTTTGAGTGGAGTAGTAGCAACAACTGGCTAGATCTACTCATGTTTGACATCCACATCATACCATGGCTAGCAAACAGCCACTTACTGAGTTCTTTAATACTTAAGAGTGAGAACGTCATTCTGAATTATCCTTATCAAAGTGTGCTGGTAGAAGAAGGCTGTAATGTTCATATTTTGTCTCACTGTGCGGTTTACGCCACTTCCAATTCTTGAGCTGATGATCCTTTTTCTTTCCGTCCCCACGGGTGAAGATATCAACATAAAATTTCAAACATTTATTTCAGTGTAACCCATTTCATCACACATTGAACCCCAGATATTAATTTAAAGGTTTTAAAGGATTTAGTGATACCCAAAGGCAGACCTACATACAAGAGTCTCAAAAACATTACTTAAATGTAAAGTAATACCAAAAGAGAGTCAAAACGGCCACCACATGAAACTCGATCAGCATTTAAAAGACAAATATTTCAATAGCAAAAATACAGAAAATTAGTAAAAACGTATGGTGCCTTGAATTCAGGCTTAGGTTCCCCTGCCTAACCATCTCTTCTATGCTCCTGACTATTCTATATAAAAAGGATTTTAGAGAAACATGTCAGCACCACAGAATCCTCTGTGGAGGATCTGGTAAGACAGATGTGAGCAGCATGTAGCCACAGAATTTAGCAAAGAGTGAGAAGCCTGTACTCCCATACATTCAATCCAGTCAAGGGACAAAGGGAATCTGACTTCTCAGCTAACTAAACAATACTTAAAACCCTGGGTCTCCAAAAGGCTGGCCTTATGACCAAAACCTTCCATTGGAGAGCAACGTTATAAATCACACATTTAAGTGACACTTTCAGTCTTTCATCCTAGATGTGTTGTCCTTTGTCTCTCCCATGCTTCAGGAATTTGGAAGGGAGTTCTGTTTCCATCTCCACACTTATTTTTCTGTCCTTGGTAACATGTCTTCCCAGGCCTCCTTATCGTACAGTAACAATAACTCGTTCATTAGCCAGTAGCTGGTACCATCACACCCGTAGCTCATAGAAATATGCAGCAAAACAAGCTTCTCATGAAAAGTTAAACCATTGATAGAACTTCAGGCCTTCACTCCGACCAAATTAATACATACAAAACAGCATACTTTATTTAAATGGGTATAAATATTTCTCTCATAATGCAATGAATATAAAAGATTCCAAAAAATAATTTCTAAACACAATAGCATAAACATATTCAAAAAAAGATTAATAAATGCGGTTTACATGGAAACATTCATATGACTTTAATCATATGTGCACCTTCCTAATGTGCATTTCAGTGCACCACGTTATGTGAAAGTCATACACACATGTTCTTTATGAGGCTGATTGCTCCCTCGTTCACATTTTAGAAGAACACAATGGCACAGCTCACTCACGTCATTACAATATTAACATTTGGACCGCATGATTCTAGGTGATTTTTGGAAATTTCAGCACCTTTATTTAAAGAACAAAATTCTGATTGGCAGACCTCGTTCAGGCAGCCCTGGGGCAGGGAGGTGCCACTGGGCCTCAATCGTGAGGACTGATGTAATTTGCCACTGATGTTCTGGGGCCCATTCTGCTAAGCCTCTGAAAGCTAGGCCAAATAATTTCTTTCACACTTGACTCCTAGGGTAGCAAGGGTGAGTATTCAAGCTTTCTTAAGAAAGTAGTCTCAGGTGCCCTAGCTAAGCACTCAACAATTAACCAACAAACAATAATTGCAATATGAAGCCCAGTGCTTAACCTTTCAAAGAAAGAAAGTACTTTATTCACAAAGTTCCACTAACTACTACATAAATTAAATAGTCATACAAATTAGTGTCCTTGTTTGTTATTCTGCCTTGAGGCACTCTACCCTCTGAACCCCCTGCTAATCAGCCCCACGTTTTCGATTTGTGGGTTTCCCTTTGGAAATGTAGAAGATAGCATGAATCAAGCAAAGGTGCGTATCTCAGCTTCACACTTACATATGCTTTTAGTCTATAAAACGCACCCAATTTTTAATGGGTGTTACATCCAAGTCCTCATTATACTCTGCCATACATCCTGCGTGTCTCCGGTGGGGGCCACAGGGAGTAGTGAGTCCATTAGGCCACTAAGGAAGGCCTGTGCAGGGCACATAATTAAGCGTGGGCACCCAGCATTGGTCTGAGGAGTCCACTAAGCTGACACAGAAACAGACCCAGCCATGGAGGTCGCCAAGGTTTGTGGGATTTGGTTCCACTGGATCTGACAATAGCTGTAACCACGAGATGGCCAATGGTGAACACAGCAGTTGTGATCCCGATCAGACTGGAGGTAGGCACTGCCAAGCTGGACCAATGTAGATCTCAGTTGCAACCCCCAGCAAGTCCTCAGATGGTCAAACAGTTGCAGCATGTGTCCAAACCTGCAATGATCACACAGCTTTGACTGGATCTCTGATGATCACACACTTGCAGTTACTGGCAGGAACCAGGATGAGAAACCAGGGGCGCCAGGGGACCATGGGTCCTCCTTAGCGTGCCTCATGCATCCAGTTCTTTCTAGGTGACCCACAGTCACAGTGGGCGAGCAGAGCCTCTCTCTTCCCCTAGGGCCAGGTAGATGCTTTCCATCTCAACAGGCAGGCAAACAGGCAGGCTTCCAGGGCCTTTAAGCAGATCCTCAGCTCATCCAGGAGGCACTGCAGACTTCTATTGATGTTCCCTCATCTCTGGGAGACTCAGTTTCAGCTAGATTTGAGCTGTTGCTGCACAGCAGTACTTTGGCTACTCTGCAGATCACTCTTTTCCCTGGACTTGAAGGACTTGGAACGAGAACAGAGTGCCATGGTTTAGATCCCACTTTTACATGCAGCTTCTAGAGAGGGGGTAGCTGATCCACTGTCTCAAACTGTAGAACCAGTTTGTTCTGGTTCTTCTTTCAAGTTTCCTCATCAGGCAGTTCTCTAGACACAGCCTTTGCCTAGAGTGACAATTCTCAGAGTAGATAGCACCAAGGCTGTATCTAAAATGGATCCCACTGTCGTCTATTAATTACATTGACTCATGCACACAACCCCAAGCATGTATTACACACTGCACACATGCATACACTCTTGACATGTGCAGAGGGTGTCGGTAAAAGGTTATGGGTATACCCATGAAAACACACCTTGACACAAGTGGGTTAGTAGTCCTCACTCTCTGTAATTCTGAAAAAAAGTCTGATCACACTACTGATTTCATCTAAAAATGCAGTAGTCTGCCACAAGTGCTTTCTGCACCATACCCAGGACAAGGATAGCAGCTCACTGCCCACAATGAAGGTACATGTGGTGCTCCTCTGCAAGTCACACACCTAAACCTCTGTAAACATGTTTTGGTTAGCTTGGTTTGAGGATGAAGATAAAAGTCTGGAAACCAGTTGTTGAGCACTCAGAGGCAGAGGGACAAATCTATATATCATGCATGTGACATTCTAGTCCCAACGATTATAAAGTTTGGAAGCTCTTTCCTTGGGCTGGTCAGATAAACGTAGCACTACTAATGGGAAAATAAAGGGTGGTATACCAGGCAATTTGTCTCAATCTGGACAATGTTATATAATGAAGCAGTTGAAACAAAGGTATCGATAAAGCAGCATAAATGTAAACAAGAGATCAAATTAATACATTGGGATCATGCAATAAGTGCCTAAGGCCTGCATACAGATTGTAATTTCTGGAGATATGTAGCTGTAGCATAAGGAACACAGGGTTTGATTTAGAGTTTGATCCACTGCTTATTCTGACACAGCCTGAAGGAAAGCCCTCCTACTTTATTGAAAGTGTCAGAGGATATAATACACTTGCAGTGTGGCAGATGGGATATCCCTCACATTTGTGACAGAGTAACCCATTGGCCAAACTCTAAATCAAGGCCAGAATTTCCAAGGTATTGCTGTGTGATGTAAGTGTTTGTTCTCAGTCCATTTGGAGACAGAAAAAACACCTATTCATTTTATAGTATTTCAAACTCCCTGCTTAGCAATCTATAAAGGAGAGTATAGTTGCCTAAAGTAAATCCAATTGCACAATATATCAGGGACCATATTACATAAAGTGCCCAGGGGGTGCAATTGGCATTAGCTCCCATTTTGCCCCCCCCCGGAATGCTTTGGTGTTACAGAAGAGGGAGCTAACACTTGTGCAGCCCCTTCTATGATACCAATAACGCTGGTGCACATATAGCGCCACTGCTATAGTCAGAGGGCATTCCCTCATTTGCATGGGGTGTGGTCCCATACAAATGTGGGACTCCTTTTACCTCTGTGCCCATGCTGTATTATAGATGCAGGCTCAGGGGCAAAGAAGCTGTCAGGAGGCGCTGTTTGACCTGACAGTCTTACGGTGGTCACCCCTAACTTTTTGCCTGCCTCCCTCCACTTTTGAGATACCGTTTTTGCTGGTTTTTAGAATCTGTGCACTTTACCACTGCTAACCAGTGCTAAAGTGCATATGCTCTCTCCCTTTAAACATGGTAACCTTGGATCATACCCAATTGGGCTATTTAATTTACTTATAAGTCCCTAGTAGAGTTCACTATATGTGCCCAGGGCCTGTAGATTAAAAGCTACTAGTGGGCCTGCAGCACTGATTGTGCCACCCACTTAAGTAGCCCCTTAGCCTTGTCTCAAGCCTGCCATTGCAAGGCCTGTGTGTGCAGTTTCACTGCCAATTTGACTTGGCATTTAAAAGTACTTGCCAAGCCTAAAACTCCCCTTTTTCTACAGATAAGTCACCCCTAAGGTGTGCCTTCGGTAACCCCTATGGCAGGGTGCTGTGTAGGTAAAAGGCAACACATGTACCTGTGTAGTTTACATATCCTAGTAGTGTAAAACTCCTAAATTGGTTTTTACACTGCTATGAGGCCTGCTCCCTTCATAGGCTAACATTGGGGTTGCCCTCACACATTGTTTGAGTAGTTGCTGCTGATCTGAAAGGAGTAGGAAGGTCACATTTAGTATGGCCAGAATGGTAATACAAAATCCTGCTGACTGGTGAAGTTGGATTTAATATTACTATTTTAAAAATGCCACTTTTAGAATTGAGCATTTCTCTGCACTTAAATCTTTCTGTACCTTACAATCCACGTCTGGCTAGGTTTAGTTGACAGCTCCTTGTGCATTCACTCAGATACACCCCAAACACAGGATACTCAGCCTCACTTGCATGCATCTGAATTTTGAATGGGTCTTCCTCGGCTGGGAGGGTGGAGGGCTTGCTCTCACACAAAGGGCTGCTACACCCCCTACTGGGACCCTGGCAGGGAGGATTGAACTGAAAGGGGACTGGTGCACTTCTAAGCCACTCTTTGAAGTCTCCCCCACTTCAAAGGCACATTTGGGTATAAAAAGAGGGCCTCTGCCCCTACCAACTCAGACAGTTCCTGGAGAAGAAACCTGAACCAGAACCTGCATCCTCCCAAGAAGAACTGCCTGGCTGCCCAAAGGACTCACCTGACTACTTTCTGAGAAGGGCTGCCTTGCTGTTGCCCTGCTGTCTTGCTGCTCTCTTGCTGTGCTGCAGAAGTGCTCTTCAAGGGCTTGGATAGAGCTTGACTCCTGTTCCCTGAAGTCTCAGGACCAAAAAGACTTCTCTTCTGCAGCTGAAATCCCCATGCGGCGAAAATTCGACGCACCGCCTGCCATAAACGACGCACAGTCTGCTCGCTGTGAAAAATTCACTGCACGCTGAGACTGGAATGGCACAGCCTGACTTCGCGACAGAAGATCGACGCAGCACCAGTGATGCGACCAGAACTTCGATGCACGGCCCTACTGGATGGACGCAAGCTGACTCAGAACGATGCAGCCCGACTTCCTGAGAGGAATCGATGCAGCGCCTGCCGAGCGGGAGAAAACTCCTTGCATCGCCCACCGAAATCGACGCAGTACCTGTGAACTCGCTCCGCAAGCCCAGGATTCCATGCATCGTCCCCAGGGCATCTGAAAACCCCACAACCCGAAGAGGATCCAAGCCCGCACGCCGGAAATCAATGCAACGTCTTCCCTGCGTGGAAAATAATGACGCAAGTCCATGTGCGAAGGGGCGAAACCGACACCCACCTACCGTTTTCCACGCATCTCCTCCTCTGCGGTCCCTTGCGTGGATTTTTCAACGCAAACTAGGTACTATGCCCGCAAGAGACACTTGTTGTTTCTAGGAGAACTTAAGACACTTGTTATTGCTTTTACAGTAATATTTCAATTCTAAGACACTTTGGCCCTCATTATGACCCTGGCGGTCAGCGGAGATGTGGCGGTATTACCGCCAACAGGCTGGTGGAAAAAAAATTGAATTATGACCATGGCGGTTCCCGCCATGGTCATCCGCCACTTCTCCATTCCGACCGCCAGGGCGGAGACGACTTGGGTCTCCAGCCCGGCGGCTGTTACAAGACCGCCAGCGGTATCACAATCCTGCTGACTGCCATGGATTTCATGGGGTTGGGAACCGCCATGAAATCCATGGCGGTAAGCAGTGCCAGGGAAGGAATTCCCTGACACTGATAGGGGTCTCCCCCATCCCCCACCCCGAGTCCTCCCCCACACCCCTAACCCCCTGCCACCCACCAAATGTGGCAGGACACCCCTCCCGACCCCTACCCCCAACATTGCTACACAGACACACACCCTACACGCATGCAGACACCACCAACACACATACCCGCACACATACCAACAAACATGCCAACAGACACACACACAATCATACACGCACACCCACATACAGACATACACACACATCCATACAGACATACAGACACGCACACATTTCCAAACACACTACACCCCCGCATGCATACACGCACTCACACACCCCCTCTACATACTCACACGCACACCTCCATGCATGCACACAACACCCCTCCACCCCCTCCCCTAATGGACAATCAACTTACCTGGTCCGTTGATCCTCCGGGAGGGGACGGGATCCATAGGGGCTGCTCCGCTCCCAGCACCCCGTCACCAGAACACCGCCACGCCGAATCACGGAACGTGATTCGGTGGGCGGTGTTCTGATGACAGGGCTGTGGAGGTGGATCAACCTCCACTTCCCCGCCAACCGCCAGTATGGCTGCTGGTGGCTCTCCATCCAAAAAAGAACGGAGGGCTGCCAGCAGTCATAATTCGCCGAGCAGAAAACCGCCTGCACTGGCGGTCTTCAGCACGGCGGTCCCTCAGCGGTCTTTCAAAAAGACCACCGAGGTTGTAATGACCACCTTTATATCACTTTTCAGTGATATCCCTACATTGGCTTATTTCACCTTTATTCATTTTGACCTGCATTTATCCAGGTAAATATTATATATTTTTCTAAACACTGTGTAGTGTATTTTCTGAGGTGCTATATTGTGTTATTGTATGATTTATTGCACAAATACTTTACACATTGCCTTCTAAGTTAAGCCTGACTGCTCAGTGCCAAGCATCCAGAGGGAGGGCACAGGATAATTTGGATTGTGTGTGACTTACCCTGACTAGAGTGAGGGTCCTTGCTTGGACAGGGGGTAACCTGACTGCCAACCAAAGACCCCATTTCTAACATTGATGATCAGCGGTGAGGATAGGACTTGTATTTTTGCAGTGACATACAGTAGCTAAGTATTTCACTACCTACCCACAGTTAAAGGTCAACTTGATTGTTTTTTCTTTTTGTAATCTTGTTTTTTCCTGACAATTTTCTAAACTAAAATCCTCACTCAACATGTCTCAGGCTAGGTCTCAAGGATGAGATTTTGATCTGGCCCTGTTGGAGACATATAGGGGGTTATTACAACTTTGGAGGAGGTGTTAATCCGTCCCAAAAGTGACGGTAAAGTGACGGATATACCACCAGCCATATTACGAGTCCATTATATCCTATGGAACTCGTAATACGGCTGGTGGTATATCCGTCACTTTTGGGACGCATTAACACCTCCTCCAAAGTTGTAATAACCCCCATATTGTCAAACAGCTGAAAGGGTTCTGCAGGGAGATGGGAGTACCCACCCAAGGGGCATCCAGAGAGGAGGAATTTCAAGTGGCGCTGAGGGCCTGGGCAGAAGCCCATTCAGAGGGGGATGTTGAGGAGGAGGAGCCAGAAGATGGCTCCTTAGAGGATTTTTTGTCATCAGTGAATGATATCACCACTGCAATTGTGCCCCCTGCAAAACCAGGGAACAGTGTCTCTGATCAAGGCCTGACCGCAGAGAAAAGGAAAGAGGAGAGGGAATTACAATTGCAAATGGTAAAACTGAAAATTGAGGCTCAACAGGAGGAAAGGGGGCAGAGGGAGAAGCACAAGCAGCTGAGAGAGCCTTGGCTGAAAAAAAACTTTTGTTGGTTCATGAACTGAGTCTCAAGGAGCTGGATCTTAAGGTGAAGCAGTCTGAGTCCAGCAGTAATGGTGGCAGCATTTAGGCAGGACCTGCTAGAGAAAAGAAGGTTCGTATACCCAAAAATGTGGTGCCCAGTTTTGTGGTGGAAGATGACATAGATAAATGGGCTGGCTGCTTGTGAAGTTGCAATAAGGGCTCATAAGGTTCCTGAAGGGCAATGGGGTACAGCTATGTGGGGCTATGTGCCAGCAATTGGGAGGGACACACTTCTCAAATTGGACCCAAAGGATCAAAACATATACTCACATATGAAAGCCATTTTACTTGCCATGTTTGGGCTGACCCCTGAGAAATACCGTCAGAGGTTCAGGGACAGCACCAAACAGTCCACACAAACATGGGTAGATTTCTTTGACTTTTCCAGTAAGGCACTGAATGGATGGGTACGGGGATGCAAAGTAGATGATTACACAGGATTGTATCATTTGATTCTGAGAGAGCATATGCTCAGTACTTGTTTTACAGAGTTGTGCCAGCACCTAGTAGACAGTAAGCTGACTGATCCCAGGAAGCTTTCTGGAGAGGCGGACCTCTTGACTAGTACCAGAGTGTCCAGAAAGGTATCTGGGGGGGGGGTGGTGGGAACACCCACAAAGGTGGTCAGGGTTTCCATCCGAAGAAAGAGGGGGGGGAAATACTTAAAAACAATGACTTCTCAAAAGGCTCCCAAAATAGTTCCCAAGGGAATGGTGGTAACCAGTCCCGGTCTGATTCCAAAAGGAAATGGTTTACTGACCATAAGACAGGGAGGTTTGTACCCCAATGTGCAGAGTGCAGTAATTATGGGCACTCTGAGGGTGACTCCAAGTGTCCCAAGAGGGCACAGCCCCCCCAAAGGAGGGCAGATACATGGGTTGGCTGGTGTAGCGCTTGGGGAGGAGGTGGTCCTAGATAGTTTTGGGGAACAGATAGAGGTAACCCTAGTGTCCCTTGGGGATGTAGAGATGGTGCCAAAAACCCACATGCCTGCCAATACTTCCAAGTGTAGGCAGTGGGTCACCATCAATGGGCAAAGGGTGGAGGCTCTGCGTTGCACAGAAGCCAGCATGACTACTGTCAGGGGTGAGCTGGTGTCAGCAGAGCAGGTCCTCCCAAATACATTCCACCAAGTCATAGTCGCCAACAGTCATGAGAGCCACCTACTGGTAGCTCTGGTTCCCTTTAAGTGGGAGGGGGGGACTCTGGTACTCTAAAAGTAGCTGTGAGTCCTGCCATGCCTGTAGATTGTCTGTTAGGCACCAACCTTGAACACACTACCTGGAAGGAGGGAGAGCTAAGGTCTCACTTGGAGATGTTGGGATTGCCTGAGTAGGTCTGCATGACCACATGGTCCATGGCCGTTTGGGAGGGAAGTCAAGGGAGTCTGGAACCTGGAACAATAGCCCAGACAATTGCTACGGGGAGGGGCAAGGGGTGCGGGAGACCGGTCCCAGAAATTCCAGCAGTGGTTGACGAGGTTCCTGAGGAGGAGGCCCCTGAGCCAACTGGAGAAGACATTGCCACCCTAGGTGACCTACCTGAGCTTGCTGGCTGGCAACTTGAGGGTGGCCCAACCAGGGAGGAATTCTGCAAGGCACAGAAAGAATGTCCCACACTAGAGGGAATGAGAAAACAAGTATCATCCCAGGCAGCAGGTGAAGCCTCTGGCGACCACCATATATATTGGGAGAATGATCTCCTCTACAGTGAGACTAAGGTTCCATCCATTGGGGCAGGGCGTGTGCTGGTGGTCCCCCAGTTTTACCGAACCTTCCTACTGGGTCTGGCTCACAACGTTACCCTGGCAGTACATTTGGGGCAAGACAAGACCTTTGCCAGGCTTGTCACCCACTTCTATTGGCCCCGGATGAGGACAAACTCAGATGCATTCTGTAGGTCCTGTACTACCTGCCAGGCCAGTGGTAAAACAGAGAAGAGGTTAAAAGCCCCCCTGATCCCACTCCCTGTCGTGGGTACCACCTTTGAAAGGGTGGGCATCGACATTGTTGGTCCTTTGGACCCCAAAACTGCCCTAGGCAACAGGTTCATTCTGGCTTTGGTGGACCATGCCACCCGTTACCCATAGGCAATCCCTCTGAGGACCGTAACTGCACCGGTGGTGACCAGAACTGTAATGGGGTTATTTACCCATTTGGGATTCCAACAGGAGACAGTGTCTGACAGACGCACTAACTTCATGTCTGCATACATGAAGTTCATGTGGGGTGCGTGTGGTGTAACCTACAAGTTCACCACACCTTATCACCCCCAATCTAATGGTCTTGTGGAGAGATTCAACAAGACCTTGAAAGGCATCATCACAGGCCTCCCTGAGGCGTAAGTGGGATGTCCTCTTATCATGTCTTCTCTTTGCTTACAGAGAGGTGCCCCAGAAGGGGGTGGGTTCAGTCCCTTTGAGCTTCTCTATGTGTACCCTGTCAGGGGACCCTTAAGCATTGTCAAGGAGGGGTTGGAGAAAGCTCCCAAGGCACCCCCTCAGGATGTGGTCAGCTACATGCTGGCCCCCTCAACCAGATGCACCGCTTCTGAATAACAGCAAAAAGTTACCTTGAGGCCAGTCAAGAGGTAATAAAATGCTGGTATGACCAGAAGGTCACCCTGGTGGAGTTTCAACCTGGAGACAAAGTGTGGGTAATGGAGCCAGTAGAGCCTAGAGCTCTCCAGGACCGCTGGTCTGGCCCATTTGAAGTGAAGGAGCGGAAAGTGGAGGCCACTTACCTAGTGGACCTCCAATCCCCTGGGAACCCCCTAAGTGTGCTCCATGTCAACAGACTGAAGCCTCACTTTGAGAGGACTGAAGTCAACATGCTTCTGGTGACAGATGAGGGTATGGAGGAGGACAGTGAACCTCTCCCCAACCTCCTCTCTGCCAAGGAAGGTGATGGGTCAGTGGAGGGTGTCATTCTCTCTGACTCCCTGACCCTAGACCGGAGAGGGGGCTACTAACAGTTACTGGAACAGTACTCCTTCCTGTTTTCCCTCACCCCTGGACTCACATTCTTGTGTGTCCATGATATTGACACAGGAGACAGTCCCGCTGTGAAGAACAACATTTACTAGTTGTCAGATAAGGTGAAGGCCAACATCAAAGAGGAAGTCTCCAAGATGTTGGCTCTAGAGGTTATTGAGAAGTCTAGTAGTCCCTGGGCCTGCCCTGTGGTGCTGGTACTCAAGGCTGTTGCACCTGGTGCCAAGCCAGAACTTCCGTTCTACGTGGACTAATGGGGTCTCAATTCAGTCACACAGACTGACGCTCACCCCATCCCCTGAGCTGATGAGCTTGTAGACCGGCTAGGCACTGCCAAATTCCTCAGTACTTTTGATCTCGCATCAGGGTACTGGCAGATCGCCTTGACTGAGGGGGCTAAAGAGAGATCTGCATTTTCCACACCTGAGGGCTATTACCAATTCCAGGTGATGCCTTTTGGGTTGAAAAATGCCCCCGCTACCTTCCAAAGGTTGGTTAACGGGGTCCTAGCTGGCAAGCATGCCTTCTGCACAGCCTACCTGGATGGCATTGCCATCTACAGTGACAGTTGGGAGGAATACCTGCTCCACCTCAATGAGGTGCTTCAGGCTCTGCAACAGGCAGGCCTGACCATCAAGGCCAGTAAGTGCCAGATTGGGCAGTGTTCCGTGGTGTACTTAGGACACGTAGTAGGTGGTGGCAAGGTGCAGCGCCTCCAGGCCGAGATTGAAACTATCAAGGCCTGGCAACCACCTAGAACACAAACCGAAGTGAGAGCCGTTTTGGGCCTCACTGGGTATTACCGCAGATTTGTCAAGGGCTATGGAATCATGGTGACACCCTTGACAGAACTCACGTCCAAAAAGCAACCTAGGTTGCTGAATTTGACAGAGGCTTGAAAGAAAGCCTTTGTCTCCCTGAAGGAAGCCATGTGCACGGCCCCGTGCTCAAGGCTCCTAACTATTCTAAGGAATTTATTGTGCAGACAGCTGCTTCAGAGCATGGCATAGGGGTGGTACTAGCACGGCTAAATGAGGTGGGCTCAGACCAACCAGTAGTCTTTATTAGCAGAAGACTATTTCCATGGGAACAGAGGTGGAGTGCTATTGAAAGAGAAGCATTTGCTGTGGTCTGGACACTGAAGAAGCTGAGACCATACTTGTTTGGGACTCACTTCTGGGTTCACACAGACCACAGACCCCTCAGATGGCTCATGCAGAGGAGGGGTGAGAATCCTAAACTCTTGAGGTGGTCCATTTCCCTACAGGGGATGGACTTTACGGAGGATTATCGCCCGGGGATTGACCACGCCACTGCTGATGGTCTCTCCAGACACTTCTGCCTTAGCGATGAGAGCTCCCAGGAGGTTGGGTAGCTCTTCCCACTTTCAACTGGTGGGGACACATGTTAGACCTGACAGCCTTGGGGTGGTCACCCCTAACTTTTTGCCTGCCTCCCTCCACTTTTGAAATACTGTTTTTGCAGTTTTTTAGACTCTGTGCACGTTACCACTGCTAACCAGTGCTAAAGTGCATATGCTCTCTCCCTTTAAACATGGTAACCTTGGATCATACCCAATTGGGCTATTTAATTTACTTATAAGTCCCAAGTAGAGTTCACTATATGTGCCCAGGGCCTGTAGATTAAAAGCTACTAGTGGGCCTGCAGCACTGATTGTGCCACCCACTTAAGTAGCCCCTTAACCTTTTCTCAGGCCTGCCATTGCAAGGCCTGTGTGTGCAGTTTCACTGCGAATTCGACTTGGCATTTAAAAGTACTTGCCAAACCTAAAACTCCCCTTTTTCTGCATATAAGTCACCCCTAAGATGTGCCCTAGGTAACCCCTAGGGCAGGGTGCTGTGTAGGTAAAGGCAGGACATGCACCTGTGTAGTTTACATTTCCTGTTAGTGTAAAACTCCTAAATTCGTTTTTACACTGCTCCATTTAGAGGCTAACATCAGGGCTGCCCTCATATATTGTTTGAGTGGTAGCTGCTGATCTGAAAGGAGTAGGAAGGTCACATTTAGTATGGCCAGAATGGTGATACAAAATCCTGCTGACTGATGAAGTTGCATTTAATATTACTATTTTTTAAATGCCACTTTTAGAAAGTGAGCATTTCTCTGCACTTAAATCCTTCTGTGCCTTACAATCCATGTCTGGCTGGGTTTAGTTGACAGCTACTTGTGCATTCACTCAGACACACCCGAAACACAGGGTACTCAGCCTCACTAGCATACATCTGCATTTTGAATGGGCCTTCCTGGGCTGGGAGGGTGGAGGGCCTGCTCTCACACAAAGGACTGCCACACCCCCTACTGGGACCCTGGCAGACAGGATTGAACTGAAAGGGGACCTGGTGCACTTTTAAGTCACTCTTTGAAGTCTCCCCCACTTCAAAGGCACATTTGGGTATAAAAACAGGGCCCCTGTCCCTACCAACTCAGACACTTCCTGGAGAAGAAACCTGAACCAGAACCTGCATCCTGCCAAGAAGATCTGCCTGCCTGCCCAAAGGACTCACCTGACTACTTTCTGAGAAGGACTGCTACCTTGCTGTTGCCCTGCTGTCTTGCTGCTCTCTTGCTGTGCTGCAGAAGTGCTCTCCAAGGGCTTGGATGGAGCTTGCCTCCTGTACCCTGAAGTCTCAAGACCAAAAAGACTTCTCTCCTGCAGCTGAAATCCCCGTGCTGCAAAAATTCGAAGCACCAGCTGGCAAACACGACGCACAGCCTGCTTGCGGTGAAAAATTAATCGCACACCAAGACCGGAATGACGCAGCCTGACTTCACAATGGAATATCTACACAGTGCCTGTGACGCAACCAGAACTTAGACACACGGCGCTACTGGACTGACGCAAGCTGACTCAGAACGACGCAGCCCAACTTCCTGACAGGAATCGACGCAGCGCCTGCCGTGCGGGAGAAAATTCCACACATCGCCCACCGGAATCGACGCAGTACGTGTGAACTTGCTGAGCAGGCCCAGGATTCCACGCATCGTCACCGGGGAATCCGAAAACCCCGCAACCCGAAGAGGAACCAAGTCCCCGTGCTGGAAATCGATGCAACATCTTCCCTGCGTGGAAAATAACAACGCAAGTCCGTGTGCAAACGGGAGAAACCGATGCACACCTACCGTTATCCACGCACCTCTTCCTCTGCGGTCCCTTGCAAGGATTTTTCAATGCAAACCAGGTACCTTGCCCCGCAAGAGAAACTTGTTGTTTCTAGGAGAACCTAAGACACTTCTTATTGCTTTTACAGTAATATTTCAATTCTAAGACACTATGGGCCTGATTCTAACTTTGGAGGACGGTGTTAAACCGTCCCAAAAGTGGCGGATTTACCACCTACCGTATTACGAGTCCATTATATCCTATGGAACTCGTAATACGGTAGGTGGTATATCCGCCACTTTTGGGACGGTTTAACACCGTCCTCCAAAGTTAGAATCAGGCCCTATATATCACTTTTCAGTGCTATCCCTACATTTGCTTATTTCATCTTTAATCATTTTGACCTGCATTTATCCAGATTAATATTATAGATTTTTCTAACCACTGTGTGGTGCAATTTCTGTGGTGCTAAATTGTGTTATTGTATGATTTATTACACAAATACTTTACACATTGCCTTCTAAGTTAAGCCTGACTGCTCAGTGTCAAGCTACCATAGGGTGGGCACAGGATAATTTGGATTGTGTGTGACTTACCTGACTAGAGTGAGGGTCCTTGCTTGGACAGGGGGTAACCTGACTGCCAACCAAAGACCCATTTCTAACAGGCGCTGTGTGCAAAAAGAGAAAGTGCACCCTATGAGGAATAGGGCCCAAAACTGGCAAAGTCTTCCAGGACTCAGGTTCTCAGTGTCATGCCTGTAAATTTATGAAAGCTAATGCAGATCGGTGGGCGATTTTATAACAACACATCCCTAAGCTGTGTTTAGTAACTGTTCAAATTCTCCCTTCATGGGGGAAGACATTTAATTTCACTAATTAATCATAAGGGGTATACAAGGAGCAAGGACACAATCAACTGATTGCCTTCTCGGGCATCAGAGGAAAAATATTCACCAAATATCTGCTTTCTTCCTTGAAACACTGGTCACATCTCTGTAATTTTATTTCGAAGGATCAAACCGCATTGGTTCCTTGTTCATGTAAAGTGGCTACTAGACTTGCACTTCATTAGATAGTGGAAAAGCATATTACTTTAAAGTGACAACCACTATATGCTACTTTCGTTAACATCGAAAGTGTCTCTAACAGCGTAGATAGACACACACTTTGGCTGGAATTGTGTACATGGAAGATTCCTCCTCAATTATTTGCCTTGTTGGTGAAGCTGCACAGTGAAACCTGGATGCAAATATAAATAAACTACACTAATGAGTACACGGGATGGATTAATATCTGGAATTGATTAAACCCAACTTGTCATTTGGTGCACTTTTTTATTCAATTATATATTGGAGATCTTCCAGAAGATGTAAGGCTATCTTCCTTCCTCACTCACTTTAGGTAGTAGTGGCATTCTAATTTTGATGCAGGCAGACAATTTAGATTTGCTAGCTTTTACTCCCATTGGCCAACAAAGAACGTTTGAGCATACAGAATACAGAACAAACTGATTGTAAATGCTATACAATTAAAGTTATCGTTTAACAACATCATACTGAAATGTTTCTATTAGGGCAAAAGTGTCTTGTACAATATCATTATTTAGGAGTTCAATCTTTTTCAACTTTATAAAAAATCCATGTGACTAAACAACAATCGACCTGCCTACTGAAAGGGAAGAGCTCCCAACGATTTTCCATTGATGTAGGAAAACAAAACAGTAAGTTCCCTAAAATGCATATATGAGGGGACTGTACTATCATACCTATTATATTGTGCACTCACATGTTTTCCTATTTCTATTCTAAGAACCTATGAAGTAGTCGAAGGGAAGCTATTGAAAGTTTTTTTCTTGGTGAGGTTAAGACTGTCCGTTCAGGTATTTCACCTAGAGTTAGTTAATTCATCAGTTGGACAAAGTGGCTGTGCCCAGGGAATAAGAACTTGTGGCATATTTACTAAATATTTATGCAATGCAGCAAGCCACCTTGCTGCGCTATGTGAAAGGGAGAGGGCAAGAATGTGCTGTCTTTAACATTACACAGTGCATTCCTACTCTCTGCCTACCCTGGCACACAACCACCTGCTTAGTGCCAATGCAGGCACCCTTGCACCATCGTGGAAGGGTGCCTGCTTTGTAGGCAGGATTGTTTTTGTGCAAGAAGGGACACCTTATTGAACAAAAACAATCCTCTGTGGCTTTTCCTCTTTCTAGGTGTGCCGCAGAATGTAGAACATGGAGGAAAAGCAAAACATAAGGGGAAATAAGCATATTTCTCCTGGTAATATCTCCCCTGTGGAGGGGCATCATTTTGACACATTCCCAGGTCTACCACTAATGGTAAAACTGGGAATGCACCAAAATCCATGGGAGGATGCATGGAACACTCATGCATCCACCCATGGAATGTCTCCCTGGACCCAGTAGCGCAAGACAGCGACTTACACTGCTTTGCATTACTCCACATGTACCAAGCCAATCAAGGCCATGCAAGGTAGCTTTGTGTGGCTTGGTCAATGTCCTTCTAGGCATTGCATCACCCTTGCGCCCCCCTTGCATGGTGGAAGGGTGATGCAAAATCATGATAATTATCCTCCCAGGTGTTTTGCAGCGCAATAAAGCTCCTATGAAAAGGATTTTCAAATTATCCTTGGTAGGAACCAGTTACGAACATAGCTTACAGAATTGTGTAGCTATGAGGAGAAGGGTACACACTGTTTACAAACCACAGTTTTCAGGCAAATGCAATCCTATTTAAGGACTACAACGGTTTCTCACTGGTGCTGATTTTATTTACTGTAAAAAATGTTCTCTTTCTCCGAAAGAAAATCATGGCGTTTGGGGAAAAGTTGGATGCAAAAGTGTGTTTTGCAATCAAGGACCACATAATGTTTTGCACATGTTGTTTGCAAAACTTTGATGACACAAATAATGAGCCAGTTTGTGCTCACACTTTTATTCGTACGACCAGAGAAACACTCCTTCACTTAAATAAAACTAAAATGTCGATATTTGCTATAGTCTATTTATGAACTTGGAAAAATATTTTTGTACTGTATTAGCTATTGGATATCTGTTGTATGCGTTTGAACATTTACTTCTGTGGAAGCATTTGTTAAACAAGCATACAAACAAATGAATAAAATAAATAATTACATAAACACAGAAGTCCAAAAATAAAATATAAATACTAAAATAAACACATAGCTAAAGAAAGAAATACATAAATACATAACATCCATCCGCCCTTTTACTTTTTGTGCTACCTCTTTATCTTCAGTAAAGAGTGCTGAAGCTCACTGTAGATAAATACGCTATCAGTGCTGCCTATATGTAACCTCACCGCAGCCTTTCCAAGTCTGTGCAGAGAGGCCCACTGCGCATATGTGGGGATGCAGTTTGGATAGCTGATGATCCCCAGAGAAAAAATGCAAGGACAATCACAGCAATTGCCAGTCCTTCTTTGTGAGTTGTACAGCCTGGCCTGACGCAAGTGGCGAGGGAACAGTTCCTGTCACACCTCTGATTCCTTCTTAAAGTTGGAGTCAGAAGAGGAATCTCCAGAAGATCTGGACCACATGAAAGCCCAGACCTGCTACTCTTGGCCTTTCCCCTGAACCTTCTCCCTCCCCAGCCTGCTCCCCACCCCATGTAGGTGCTCAGTCTCGCCAGGCCTCAGGAAACAGGAGTGAGCTGATGCGGGCAACTCTATGTCTCTTTCGCTGTGAGTTGGACAAACAGGATGCGGCTAGCACTTCCACCGTCTGTTCACAGTTTAATCCTCGCTCTCATAGCTGCTGTCACCTGATGGTGGGTGATGACATAACCAGGAGTTCAAAGAACCCAATGGAGTGGAGATCCGCTCACCACAACCACCAAAGATAAGTAGCAAGAACGGTGAGGGTTGGCAGAGCTCTTGCTTGATTGTCGATGCAAACTTGTTTGTGAGAGACTAAGGGGGTCATTCCAACCTCAGCGGTAAAAGTCACTTACCGCCGTTCAGAAGACCGCCATAACGCCGCCGCGGTACACCGCCACGGTCATTCTGACCCAACAACAGGCAAACCGCCAAAATACAGACATCCACAAAAGTCCGCCACACCAAAGGGCAGCGAGAAACTGGCGATAACCAAACCTCCACCGTCACGCCAACAGAAATACGCTCACAATATCACGACACACGAATCCACGCGGCGGTCTTTCAACCGCGGTATTCCATTGGCGGTACACACCGCCGCGCTCGAAATAAACACGCTCTTACAAAACACTACCACATTGGACAATTCGAAATACACACACCTGATACACATACACACACCACTCCCACACACCCATTACAATATAAAATACACACCCACATCACCCACAAACCTCCACTCCTAGAGATTCGTGAACACGCACCGAGAAAAGACATCCGAGCACCCAGACGCCCAATTCACTGTCACCCAGCAATATTTGCACGCACTTCACACAACACAACAACACACATCACCACACTTAGCACCACACAATCCACCCTACACATCACCCACACCACCCCATGGCACCGCAAAGACACCCCAGGTTCTCTGATGAAGAACTCAGGGTCATGGTGGAGGAAATTGTACGAGTAGAGCCACAGCTGTTCGGGACACAGGTGCAGCACACCACCATTGCCAGGAAGATGGAGCTATGGAGCAGAATAGTGGACAGGGTCAACGCTGTGGGACAGCACCCAAGAAATCGGGACGACATCAGGAAGAGGTGGAACGACCTACGGGGGAAGGTGCGTTCCATGGTATCCAGGCACAACCTCGCGGTGCAGCGGACTGGCGGCGGACCCCTACCTCCTCCCCCAGAATTTACAACATGGGAGGAGCAGGTCTTGAACATCCTGCATCCTGAGGGCCTCGCAGGAGTAGGCGGAGGAATGGACTCTGGTAAGTCTCATCTTCATTACTTCATCCCCCCCGCCCCACCTGCATGCCAACTCATACTCCCACCCTCACCCCCACCCCATCACACCTACTCCTTGCAAATGTCTCACCATCACAACCCACCCATCCCAACACCTAGCCCTGCATGTGTCCACAAAGCATGGACACCCATCACCAAAGCATGCACACTGCACATACACATACAACCACCCCCCAAACCACTGTCACAACAGCCCCCACAAAGGAATGCCAGCACTGGGGTACACGGGCACACACCCATTGCACGCTATGGCACACACAGATGCAATAACCATACTTTTATACCCCTGCAGGACCCGAACGCCAGGTCACAACACAGGAGGGTCCAGAAATGTCCACTCCACCCCCAGAAGAGGCCCACGGTGAGGACAGCAGCTCTGTCTCCCTGGATCTAGATGACCAGCCCGGTCCATCGGGGACCTCGGGACAGTCGGTTCCCCTCACACAGCCACAGGCCACAGCAGACCTTCCCCCCTCTGGGAACACCAGCACAGCACCCACCCAGCGGGCCCATACCTCTGTCCCCAGGACAAGTCAATCAGCGGTGTGTCCACCACTACAGGGAACCCAGGCTAACCCAACAACAACAGGGACCTGGGGGCAGTGGTAGTGGGCACATGGTCCAGGGGACAGAGGCCCATGGAAACATGGGAACTGGGAGGGCTGCTGTGCGACAGGGGGGAGACAGGCCCAGGGAACCCACTCTCCACGAGGCCCTCTCCTCCATCATGGGAGCATACCACCACTCCCAGGAGACGATGGCGACGGTCCTGGCCAGGTTTCAGGAGATCCAGCTTCTGCAGGAGCAACAGTATATGGGGATCAGGGAGGAACTAAGAAACATAAGTTCCGCCATGGGTACCATCGTAGTGGCCCTGAATGAGGTAGTCACCACATTGCGGGACACTGTGGCAGCACAAAGGGCCCCTGACACTAGCATGGACCGAGAACTGCCTACCACCTCCGCCGGCGCTAGTGGACAGGAGGCCCTGACACAAGACCAACAGGCCACCAGAACCCCACCCCCTGCAGAAGGAGAACCACCCCGCAAGCGGGCCCTGAGATCCAGGAAGAAGACAGAGTAAGATGTCAAGACCCCAGCCAGCAAAGGATACCGCCCTGATTGTCATCCCACTGTCCCACATTGTCACCCTGTCCAACCTTAAACTGCCCCTGCTCCACTTCCCACAGGCATTTGGACAATGCACCTGTGATACTGATAGTCTGGACTCTGCCATGGACAATCCTCCACCATCACCCCTCATCGATTTGCAACCACCCATCCAATTTAGAGCACTTGAATAAAAACACTTATTGCACAAAACAATCTGGAGTCTGGCTGTGATTTTGAACAAATGTATTAGACATAACCGTGCCAAAATGTTCATTCACATTGTGATGCCAAGAAACCGCTGTCACACAGCTGTAGTCCATGGGGAAACAAAGCAGATGTCACGCAGTGGGGCCCACATCTCTGAAAACGGAAGGGAAAGTCACAACACAGTTACCATACACTGGGGGAAAAAGTCAGACAGTAGAGAGGTAGGAGTCTTTAAGTAAATGTAATATGCCGATGTGTACTCTTACCTGTGTGTCATTGAAAATACTGCTATATTACTGTGTTCCTGTTCTCTATGTCGTCCTCTTCGGCTTCCTCCTCTTCACTCTCCACAGGCTCCACAGCTGCTACAACACCACCATCTGGACCATCCTCCTGCAGAAAAGGCACCTGGCGCCGCCAAGCCAGGTTGTGAAGCATACAGAAGGCCACGATGATCTGGCACACCTTCTTTGGTGAGTGCATTAGGGATCCACCTGTCATATGGAGGCACCTGAACCTGGCCTTCAGGAGGCCAAAGGTTTGCTCGATTATCCTCCTAGTCCGCCCATGGGCCTCATTGTACCGTTCCTCTGCCCTTGTCCTGGGATTCCTCACTGGGGTCAGTAGCCATGACAGGTTGGGGTAACCAGAGTCCCCTAATAGCCACACCCGGTGCCTCTGGAGTTGACCCATCACATACGGGATGCTGCTATTCCGCAGGATGTAGGTGTCATGCACTGACCCAGGAAACTTGGCATTAACATGGGAGATGTACTGGTCAGCCAAACACACCATCTGTACATTCATGGAATGATAACTCTTCCGGTTTCTGTACACCTGTTCACTCCTGCTGGGTGGGACCAAAGCAACATGTGTCCCATCGATGGCACCAATGATGTTGGGAATATGTCCAAGGGCATAGAAGTCTCCTTTCACTGTAACCAAATCCCCCACCTCAGGGAAAATGATGTAGCTCTGCATGTGTTTGAGCAGGGCAGACAACACTCTGGACAACACCTTGGAAAACATGGGCTGGGACATCCCTGATGATATAGCCACTGTTGTTTGAAATGACCCACTTGCTAAGAAATGGAGTACTGACATCACCTGCACTAGAGGGGGGATCCCTGTGGGTTGGCGGATGGGTGACATCAGGTCAGGCTCCAGCTGGGCACACAGTTCCTGTATAGTGTTTCGGTCAAGCCTGTATGTCAGTATGACATGTCGTTCCTCCATTGTCGACAGGTCCACCAGCGGTCTGTACACGGGAAGATTCCTCCATCTCCTTGCACGTCCCAGCGGACGGTGCCTATGAAGGACAACAGCGAGCACGGAGTCAATCAACCCACAGGTACGTAACCACAGCTTGCACATAACACGATTCCCAATGCATTGAATGGCTTGTATGAGTGTTGATGCAAGGCCTAGGTATGTGTGACGCAGTAGAAATTAAGCCCTGTGGGCCCTTGAAATGGCGGCTGCCTGACCTGTGAAGTGTGACAGTGGGATGTGAGGTCAATGCGCTGGCGTGGCACACCGTGGCGGTAGGCTGTCGAAGACCGCGACGCAAAGCCGCATTGGTTAACATTGAACCCTATGGGTTTCAGGAGCCAATGACGATGTGTACCGGCGGTCGCAGTACGCACCGCCGCGGTACGCACCGCCACGGGCGTGACCGCCATTTTCTATCTGCTTAATCACTCGATACCTGATCTTCGACAGGAGAGGACCTACACTGCAAGTGCTGCTGTGACCTCGGTCTGGAAGAGACAATGGCTCATGCTACTGGGGAAAGGGCCCCTGCCTTCACTGCGGAGGAGTTGGAGAAACTTGTGGATGGGGTCCTCCCCCAGTATGCGCTACTCTACGGTCCTCCAGACCAACAGGTAAGTACACAGGGACCATGCTTAGTGGGCAATGCCTGGGTTGAGTGGGGTGGATGAAAGATGGTGGGAGGGGAGCGATTGAGGCATGCATCAAACGACAGATGAGAGCATGTGCCACATGGCAAGGGTAGGGATGGGGGCCACTCACATCGAGCATGCAGAAGGTGATGACAATTTTTCTCTCCTGTACATGTCACATAGGTCAGCGCCCACCAGAAAGTCGCCAAGTCCCTGGGGGTCCACAACAGACGGGGAACCCACTGCCGGAAGAGGTGTGAGGACATCCGACGCTGGAGCTGGAAGACGGCGGAGGCTCAGCTGGGGATGGCCTCCCAACGTAGGAGGGGTGCCAGTCGTACTTTGACCCCCCTGATGTCCCGGATCCTGGTGGTGGCCTACCCGATTTGGATGGGCGCGTGAGGACATCACAGCAGACACAAGGGGATGAGTACAAATACATTCTGCTGACTTTGCGCGCAGTGGAGGTGTCTGGGTGGGGGAGGAGGGCTGTGGGTATCCCTAGGGCAGGGCGATTTCTGAAGGCTAGGCCCCTCCGTATGGCATGGACCTGTGCCCCGCCCCCCACCTCTGTAGGGTGCCAAGTACAGGTATCCATGGCCCTGTGTCATCTATGTGTGCAGTTGTCGTCCATAGGCTTGTAGGCCATGTCCCACGGATTGCGTAGTGGACCCCAAGTGCGCGGCGTAAGGCAGGGGGCTTCTGTGTCTGTCCTCTCCGCCAACTGTGTCGCCAATGCATGCACTCAACATGTCTTTATTTCTTCCCCCCCCCCCTTTTTTGTGGTCCTCCTGTTCATGTGTGCATTAGCATCATCAGGCGGAGGAGAAGTGGCATCGGAGCACGAGGGTGCTGCATCCCACATGGCCCTGGAGGGCCATGCAACGGAGTCCGAATACACCAGTGGGGCGGAGGGTGAGGGGAGCTCCACAGCGGGGACTCGTGCTGATGTCAGTGACAGCGACTCATCCTCTGAAGGGAGCTCCCTTGTGGTGGTGGCAACATCCGTGCCCCCCGCAACAACAGGTACAGCCGCCATCCAGCGCACCAGCACCGCCATCCCAGCAGCCCCTCAGCGTTTGCCCCGTGCCCGCTCACCCAGGAAGGTGGGCATCTCCTTCGCCCCAGGCACCTCAGGCCCTGCCCCTGTCACCCCTGCTGCCCTCAGTGAGGAGGTCATTGACCTCCTGAGGACCATCATTGTTGGGCAGTCTACCCTTTTGAATGCCATCCAGGGTGTAGAACGGGAGGTGCACCAGAGTAATGCATACCTGGAGGGCATTCATTCTGGTCAGGCTGCCCATCAGCGATCGTTCAACGCTCTGGCCTCAGCACTGACGGCAGCCATTGTCCCTGTCTCTAGCCTCCCCCTTCCAACTTCCTCCACCCAGACCCAATCCCCTGTACCTCTACCTATCCCAGACACACCATCAGACCAGCCTGCACACACCTCAACACCCAAGGGAAGCTCATCCAGACATAAGCACCACACATCACACAAGCATTCACACAAGCAACATCCACATGCAGACATACCAACACCCACTGCCTCCACTGTGTCCCCCTCCTCCTCATCTCCCTCCTCCCTCCCTGTGACGTCTCCACTCACACTTGCATGCACAACATCTTCAGCCACTACGTCCATCACCAGCACACCCACCAGAACACTCTGCACACGTGCAGTCACCACCCCCACTACCATTTACACGTCCCCTGTGTCCTCCCCCAGTGTGTCTGTCACCCCCTCTTCCAAAATACACAAACGCAGGCAGCCACCCACCCAACAGCCATCCACCTCACGACAGCCTCCAGCCCAAGCACCTGCACCCAAAGACACCAGACTTCACACTCCTACAACCACATCCTCTTCCTCCACTCCCATACCCACTACACCTACCCGTCCCTCTCTTTCCAAATTGCTTTTCTTTTCCAAACTTGACCTCTTTCCTACAACTCCCCCACCCCGTCCATCTCATAAGACTCCAATCAGCACCTCAGCCACCACAAAACCGGGACCTGTAATGACTGTTTGCCATGGTCTGTGGAGTCCCTCACCCTCAAGGGCATCCAGTTCAGCTAGGAGCCAAGGCACGGCCAACCCACCCCCGGAAAAGCATCCGAAGATTGCCAGTGCCCGGCGCGAGAGACCAAAGACCACAGGGACCAAAATCCCTACATTGGCTCCGGCAGGAAGTCGGGTGCCACCTGGCACACCGCCAAAGGTGGGAAAGGGCCACAGGCGTACAGGGAAGGGTGGGAAGGGCAGCACGCCCGACAAGTCCGGCAGCAGGCCAGCTGGCCAGGAGGGCCCCACCAGCCCCATCCCAGGTGTGCAGGAGGACACCCACAGGCCCGGTACTGCAGCCCAGGAGGGCCCCGCAAACCACGTCCCAGGTGGGCAGGAGGACACCCACAGGCCGGGTACTGCAGCCCAGGAGGGCCCCGCAAGCCACCAGACAGATGGGCAGGAAGGCCCCGCCAGCCACATGTCAGGTGGCGAGTGACATCCATGCCATGGCCGGATCCGCTGACCTGGACACTCATCTCAAGCACCGCTGACCTGGACACTCATCTCAAGCACCGCTGACCTGGACACTCATCTCAAGCACCGCTGAACAGGGCACCGCCGTCTCAAGCACCGCTGAACAGGGACCTTCATCTCAAGCACCGCTGAACAGGGCGCCGCCGTCTCAAGAACCGCTGAACAGGGCCCTTCATCTCAAGAACCGCTGACCTGGACACTCATCTCAAGCACCGCTGAACAGGGCCCTTCATCTCAAGCACCGCTGAACAGGGCACCTCCGTCTCAAGAACCGCTGAACAGGGCACCGCCGTCTCAAGCACCGCTGAACAGGGCACCGCCGTCTCAAGCACCGCTGAACAGGGCACCGCCGTCCCAAGAACCGCTGAACAGGGCACCGCCGTCTCAAGAACCGCTGAACAGGGCCCTTCATCTCAAGAACCGCTGACCTGGACACTCATCTCAAGCACCGCTGAACAGGGCCCTTCATCTCAAGCAACGCTGAACAGGGCACCGCCGTCTCAAGAATCGCTGAACAGGGCACCGCCGTCTCAAGCACCGCTGAACAGGGCCCTTCATCTCAAGCACCGCTGAACAGGGCACCGCCGTCTCAAGAACCGCTGAACAGGGCACCGCCGTCTCAAGCACCGCTGAACAGGGCCCTTCATCTCAAGCACCGCTGAACAGGGCACCGCCGTCTCAAGAACCGCTGAACAGGGCCCTTCATCTCAAGAACCGCTGACCTGGACACTCATCTCAAGCACCGCTGAACAGGGCCCTTCATCTCAAGCACCGCTGAACAGGGCACCGCCGTCTCAAGAACCGCTGAACAGGGCACCGCCGTCTCAAGCACCGCTGAACAGGGCACCGCCGTCTCAAGCACCGCTGAACAGGGCACCGCCGTCCCAAGAACCGCTGAACAATGCACCGCCGTCTCAAGCACCGCTGAACAGGGCCCTTCATCTCAAGCACCGCTGAACAGGGCACCGCCGTCTCAAGAACCGCTGAACAGGGCCCTTCATCTCAAGAACCGCTGACCTGGACACTCATCTCAAGCACCGCTGAAGAGGGCCCTTCATCTCAAGCACCGCTGAACAGGGCACCGCCGTCTCAAGAATCGCTGAACAGGGCACCGCCATCTCAAGCACTGCTGAACAGGGCCCTTCATCTCAAGCACCGCTGAACAGGGCACCGCCGTCTCAAGAACCGCTGAACAGGGCACCGCCGTCTCAAGCACCGCTGAACAGGGCCCTTCATCTCAAGCACCGCTGAACAGGGCACCGCCGTCTCAAGAAGCGCTGAACAGGGCCCTTCATCTCAAGAACCGCTGACCTGGACACTCATCTCAAGCACCGCTGAACAGGGCACCGCCGTCTCAAGAACCGCTGAACAGGGCCCTTCATCTCAAGAACCGCTGACCTGGACACTCATCTCAAGCACCGCTGAACAGGGCCCTTCATCTCAAGCACCGCTGAACAGGACACCGCCGTCTCAAGAACCGCTAAACAGGGCACCTCCATCTCAAGCACCGCTGAACAGGGCACCGCCGTCTCAAGCACCGCTGAACAGGACACCACCGTCTCAAGAACCGCTGAACAGGGCACCGCCGTCTCAAGCACCGCTGAACAGGGCCCTTCATCTCAAGCACCGCTGAACAGGGCACCGCCGTCTCAAGAACCGCTGAACAGGGCCCTTCATCTCAAGCACCGCTGAACTGGGCACCGCTGTCTCAAGAACCGCTGAACAGGGCACCGCCGTCTCAAGCACCGCTTCGCTGGGCACCGCCGTCTCAAGCACTGCTCCGCTGGGCCCTTCATCTCAAGCACTGCTCCGCTGGGCCCTTGATCTCAAGCACTACTCCGCTGGGCCCTTCATCTCAAGGCCCGCTCCGCTGGGCTCTTCATCTCAAGCACCGCTGAACTGGGCACCGCCGTCTCAAGAACGGCTGCACAGGGCACCGCCGTCTCAAGCACCGCTCCGCTGGCCACCGCCGTCTCAAGCACTGCTCCGCTGGGCTCTTCATCTCAAGCACTGCTCCGCTGGGCCCTTCTTCTCAAGCACTGCTCCGCTGGGCCCTTCATCTCAAGGCCCGCTCCGCTGGGCCCTTCATCTCCAGCACCGCTGAACTGGGCACCGCCGTCTCAAGAACCGCTGAACAGGGCACCGCCATCTCAAGCACCGCTCCGCTGGGCACCGCCGTCTCAAGCACTGCTCCACTGGGCCCTTCATCTCAAGCACTGCTCCGCTGGGCCCTTCATCTCAAGCACTGCTCCGCTGGGCCCTTCATCTCAAGCACTACTCCGCTGGGCCCTTCATCTCAAGGCCCGCTCCGCTGGGCCCTTCATCTCAAGGCCCGCTCTGCTGGGCACCGCCGTCTCAAGCACCGCTCCGCTGGGCACCGCCGTCTCAAGCACCGCTCCGCTGGGCACCGCTGTCTCAGAAACCGCTGAACTGGGCCCTTCATCTCAAGCACTGCTCCGCTGGGCCCTTCATCTCAAGCACCGCACCGCTGGGCACTGCCGTCTCAAGCACCGCTGAACTGGGCCCTTCATCTCAAGAACCGCTGGCCCATTGGCGGAAGGGGCAGGCCCGCTTCTGTGTCGGGCAGGGCTGCACGAAGCACTCTGGGCACTAGTCCCCCTCCAGTACCAGTGGAGACTGTAATCCACTTGAGAGACTGTGGCTTTGCACTCCCCAGGAGGGCACAGTGGGCAACCCACCCACTGTATAGACTTGAGAGACTGTGGCTTTACACTCCTCAGGATAGCACAGTGGGTTGTGATAGGGTGGGCAATACATTGTCTCCCGCCTGTCTGTTGGCGGTGACCGCCGCACTGTTTGTTTGTCCCGCCGTGGCGGGCGGTGTGTTAAAGTGGCGGTCTCTGTTGGCGGTTTCCGCCAGGGTCGGAATTGCATTTTTTTTACCGCCAGCCTGTTGGATGTTTGGCCGCCGCTTTAACACCGACCGCCAGGGTTGGAATGACCCCCTAAGTGTGTTTTTGTTAGAGAGTATATAGACAATACCTGTCATGTGAAACCACAGGAAAGCCAACTATGCATACATAGGAGGCTAATCTGAACGAACCTCAAACAGGCTTGGCCCTTAACACACTCCATATGATGACTAACGCCAGAAAAGTTATATAATCAATATACTGGGTTATGGAAGCGATGAGAGGGACAAAACTGGCGGCACTTAAATGGATATGGGATAAGGATGAAGGAAGGGAACTTAGTTATGATTAGTTGACACAAGTCCTGGGTCCTGGAATATTTGGGCAGGGTTTTGAGAAATCCAAAATTCAAACAAATATGGTACAACATTCTACACAACCCTTACCTAACATCAGACAAAATACACAGTTTCTTCCCTAGAAATAAAGACACATGGTTGAAATACAGTATCATAGGTTTTAATAGAATGCATATGTTATAGTATTTTCATTCCATACAGGTCTAGTGGAATACAGTCACCTAGAACATCCCACACTACAATGGATAAACTATTTGTATGAACTGGGGGCATATTCATTAAAAGTTCATGCAATGCAAGGCATTAAGTAAAGATGCTGCACTGTGTTACGTCAACGGGAGAGAGCTGGAAAGCACCATATTTACTAAAATATGGCACTCTTCATCTCTCTGCTAGCACTGGCACACTTGTGGCTGTCTAGCGCCCACGCAGGCACCCTTGCACCTTGGTGCAAGTTTGCGTGCCTTGCAGGCAGGATTGCTTTTTGCGTACAAAGGCATATTGCTCTTTCTGTGTGCAATGTGATGATTAAACATATTTCTCCTCATTACTCCTCTCTGTGGTTGGAGTACCAATTTCACACAATTTCGTCTTTACAAACCTTAGTAAATCTTCAATAGGTTGATTTCCATGGGTAGATGCACGGAAACACCCATGCTTCTCCCACGAACTCCTACCATAAGAAATGTAACGCAATAGAGCGCTAACTGCTCCATTACATTACATTTCTTTACAATGCCACATAAGGCTGCGCAAATCAGGCCTTGAGTGGTTTTATAAATACCAAACAAGTCCTTGTGTTGCTCTGCATCACCTTCGTGACACAAAGGCGACTTAAAGGCTTAGTAAATATGGGCTCAGATGCTTGCCTCTTTGGCCTAATGCCTTGCTCGCACAACTGAGACACCCTACAAACCACTACAGGAATGTGCCAAACTTGAGAAAAGTGCTGGGCTCCCCAGTGCTTAATTTGTGCTTGATGTTTCCGGTGCTGAGCACCGGCACTTATTTTAGAGGGCCGGGGCTTATTCTTCTGCCTCAAGCATTTGCTGGGAGCAAAAGACACATTTAGGAAAGGCGGAGGAAAGGAAAAACGAAAAAGTGCCACAAAAGGAGAAAGTAGAAAGCTTCTAGAGTTACCAGAAGGGCAGGGGGTGTTTATTATGGATTGAAGAGGCCCGATATGGCTTCAGGATTATGCTGTCTCAGTACTCCGTGTTCCCGCATTCAATTGCAGCAGCCGCATTTTTAAGAGGAGGGCTTTGGGCACCGGCACGTCTTTATTTACAAATTAAGCACTGGGGCTCCCACGTTTTGTTGGTAATTATTGGCATCTTTTTGGCCATCCAAAGCAGGATAAAGCTCCTCTGAGCATAACCTAGCCTTAGAATTTTTGACAGAAATTCTTTGTATTTTGGGACCACCCATCACTGTTATGAATGATGTGTTGAATCTCAAATATATCACTCTTTCATTTGCGGGAGCAGCACCCCTTTTTCCAAATCGACTTCTCCATCCTTCCCTGCGTACTTTTGAAAAATGATTATGGTGCTGAATATATTCTGACTTGAGCTGGGCACTTGTTCTCTTAGTGTTCTCCTCTACAGTAACCTCATGCTTGTGGAGTGTTCTTCATATGTTTGTCCTTCTGGGATTTTGTTGGAGCGTTGGTCTGGTGTGAATGGTTTGATTTGGATGCTTCTCCTTTGATTGGTCGTAATGATTCTTCACTTTCACTTCAGGTTTCACCAGTGTGTCTTCCATGATCATGGCACAGATGTTAGAGAGTTTTAGGTAATCTTCCTACGGTTAGGATTTCATTAAAGCTTAGTCTGGGTTTGTATAGAATAACTCACCTCAGGGCTGAAGACTGACAGCCTTGAATGAGTTGGCCTGTCACCTCTGGGGAAGCATTGCCATCTAAACACGTTTTTGTCAACTATCCTAGATGAGGGTAGAAATCATCAATGGTTTTTCGTTCCATCTTCTTTGCTTACCTGAGGACAAAACGTGTATTCGGGATAGAGCTGAGTGTTGAAATGTTCTTCCAGTGCTGTCACATTTGTTTTGTAATGATCATCTGGGTCACTGCTAGGCAAATGTTGGACCATTTTATGCATCTCCCCACCAGCCTAGTGTAACACGAGTGACCTTTTCATGCAGGGGTCTGTTTCTCTTGTGGCAATAAAGTACTTAATAAGCATTCTCATCCATTTCACACAGCAGGGTGCAGCTGTAGCTGGGACTGCAAATTCACTGAATAGTTGATTGAATAATGTGACATTGCCCACATGGTTGAACATTTGCATGATATGGCCTGGATTGTTGGGGACAGTACTGCTTCTTGAAGTGGTTGTTTTTGCATGATTTTGCTGATTGTGATACATGGTATGTCTTTGTACCTATGCAAATGAGTTGCTTCTAACCTCTTGAAGAGGGAATTGTCCACTTTTAACCTCTGTTGTTTTGTTTTCCCCTTTTCCTATGCAAGACGTCTCTTTTGGCGGATTTGTTTTCCCATTTTCTTTCTTAGCTTCCTTTGAATGTTCTTTACTTATGGCTAAATTCCTATAATGATGCAATATGTAAAAGAGTGTGTAGTTATGGCTTGTCCAATTTCCGCATATTTCTTTACTCTGGTGGTTTGCAGTTAATAAGGGATGCAGATGGCATCAGTCGATGTTGCTGTGTTCAGTCACGCTAAATAGGTGGCATGTGATATTTGTGTTGGCCTTTTTGCTTTCTTGGAGGCTTCAGCTTCAGAGATGCATCTCTTTCTGTAAGATTCAGTCTTTTGTTGATGCCGGCCAGGATGCACATGCAGGAGAAACTTAGTTGTGTGCAGGCTGATTCATAGCAACAGTGTGTGCCAACCATGAAGTGGATGGGTACTGAGGAGTGTTACACGGATGGCTGTGGATGCAAATGAGCATCTGTAGGTCCCATCTGTACAATTGCTTGTGCGCCACCTTGTCGCCATTGTAAGTTCTTAATGGTTCAGCACAGAATGACCAGAAGAAAGGGGCAATGGTTTCTAGGGATTGACACTCGAGCGACCCTAGCTCGCTTTTTATTACCTTGGTTAGTTCATGCCTGAGCATCACCGTGTATAACTGCTCATCTTCTCACATTATGCTGGTTGGCACAAGACAAAAAGCAAATATAAATGAAAAACAGTGTTTTTATATTTGAAAGATGCTCCATTTATTTTGAAGATCTAGGCCATGGTGAGAAGGCAGGTTACAGGTAGTGGATGCAAATTGCGCACCAACCTGCATTTCATTGTACAATGTGACTTATTTATTTACAAATATGTTGTGTTGCAAAATGTCCAGATGTAAGGGGTGGTAAATCAACCTGCCTATTAAATATTAATAAGGCAGGTTTTTATTAGTGACCCCTTTGATTGGCTATGAACACGGGGATGGTAGCCGACAAGGAACAGCAGACCACAATATCTGTGTTCACATTCCCAAATAAGAAATGTTTTTTAAAGTAAATAGTGTTCCTTAAAGGAAAGGATGCTGCTTCATAAATGTTGTTTTCCATTTAAAATACATTGTGAGAGCATGCAGTAGTCCCCCTCAACCACTGTCTCCTCCTTTCAAGGCAGTCAACATGATTCCCAAAGGAGGAGCAGCCCGATGAGGGACCTATTCTTTTGGGCAGACGATAACATTCCAGTGTTTTCCAACTGCAGTTGTACTCACAAAACATTGGTATATCCAACTGTAATTCAGAATTAGAGAGGAAACGTAATTCTCAGTGTGACTCGGAGTCAGGGTCAAAACCCCTTTTTATGATTTGAAAAGGCTTTTCTGAATCAAAAATGTATTGATAGAAAAATGTATAGCAAAAGGCCATTTGGGGGTTGCCTGTGTGGAAGAAATTGGATTGTTAGTTGAGAGAGATGAAAACCCCACTCAAATAATACACACAGTTTTTGTAAGAGTGAACCACAAAAATCACTAAAATATACTGTGCTTAAACCTCTGGTAACTTGATACAAGAAGTCCGGTTTAACTTGGAGGCAATGTGTGAAGAATTTATGCAGCACTCAAACAGTAATTAAGTGAGAACACAACACAAGAAAAATCCCAAACCAGTTTAAAAAAGTAGAATAGAATTTATTAAATAAAATTACACCAAAATTACAAAAAATGACAGTAGAACCATAGATATGAGCTTTTAAGTTTTTAGCTGTGAAGTGCAGGTCTTGTGTTGCTGGCTGTTGGATTGGTGGGCATCACAGGTGGTCAATTCTCAGTGCTAAAAGGACCCTTCACAGTACACGGAGTGCAAAATGTCTGTATCTTCACCTTTTCATCAAGATAACTTCACACTGTTGCCAGCCAAGGATCCAGGACCCAGGGACACTTCTTGCGGATCAGGACTCACTGCAGCAGAGGCCAGCAGAAGGGCTTAGGCTGGTCCAGGCAGGTCCAGTTGGTGCTGGTCAGCTGGGCAGTTGCAGGGATGCCTTTGGAAGCTTGGTGTTCCTCTGTAGCTCACACAGGAAGTCAGCCAACTGACCCTTGGAGTCACTCTGAGGAGCCTGGGTTCAAGACTAGCAGGTCCAATCTTTCTTCAGTCAGCAGCAGTCCCTCTTCCTCAGGCAGCAAGTCAGTCCTTCTTCTGAATCTTCCCCAGGTCCAACAGTGTTTGGATGAGAGCGTCTGAAGGTCCCATTTTTATACCTAGTGCTAGCCTTTGTGTGTGGAAATTCCTTGACCTACACCCAAAACTCATTCTGGCCAAGTCTTTCCCTGGTCCTGGCTGCAAACTGACTTTGGTGACAAGGCAAGGGTAGGCCTGGTTTCAGGTTCCGTTATATGTGCTGTATGCAAGGCCCTTTGAAGTGTAATCAGGTCAGGACCCAGCTCCTCCCCAGGCTACCCTGTCAGGAATATCCTCTCCCCTCTCCCCTAGCTTCCTTTGTCTCACTGTCCAATTCACAGACCAATTCACAGTTGTGTGATCCAGAACATTGGCAGAAAGGCACAGTTGATTTGGGCAGAAAAAGGGCAAGTTTCTAAAAGTGTCATTTTTAAAAAATGTAACATAAAATCCAACTTTACCATTTTGGAGGATTTTAAATTGAAATGTATTTGAGTTAAAACAACATATATGTATCACGCCCCCAACTGAAGTCAGCACTCATCAATTTAACTAAGATAATCCACTGATAGTCTACGGGAGAGACAGCCTTACAGCTTTGAAAAATACTTTAGGGGTTTTTCACTTCAAGGACATGTAAAAAGTACACACATGTGTCCTACATTTTACATACCATGCACCCTGCCCTATTAGCCTTTGTGGCCTACCTTAGGGGTGACCTATTAGTGTTAAAAAGGTAGGTTTAGTCCTGGCAAAAGGATTCTTTTGTCAAGTTGAAATGCCAGTTTAAAACTGCACTACAGGCTGCAGTGCCAGAACTGAGACATGTTTTGGAAGGCTATTTTATTGGGTGGCACAATGAGTACTGCAACCCCACTAGTAGCATTTGATTTACAGGCCCTGGGACCCTAGTACCACTTACTAGGGACTTACAAGTAATTTACCACTGATTGGCAGGGGAAAGTGGACATAGTCCTAAAAGCCAACACAAGAGGGAATCAGCAAAAGTAGGTAAAAGAAGGCAAAAATCTGGGGTGACCCTGCAGAAAGTGATCAGCCCAGCACCGTGATTTTTAGAATTGTAGGGTTTGTGACTGCAAAATGTCTTTGTACCTGAGGCCGTACGTTAGACATCAGATGCAGCACTATTAAGGCAGAAGCATGCCAACTTGTGTACTCATTCATTGGGTAACAAATGCAAATTCTTGATATTTTATTGCAATTCTCAATAAAGAGGGACTGTCCCTTTCACACTCTCTCTTTATTGTAATTCGAAGTGAGTCACAAAACCCCTTTTGCTAGTGAGAACGATATTGTTGACTCGAAAAGGAGTTTAATAACTAGAAATGCTTTTGTGGATTCAAATGCTGTGATTTTGCAGTCACAAACAGGCTTTGTACATCAAGTCCTTTGGTCATGGTTGGGCTTCCAGCAGGAGCCTTGTGCTAACAGTTACTGAACTTGTGTTTCAATTAGTGACACCAATTACACGTTGCAGCACAAGATGCACAACAGGCACTTTTAGGAACTACCTATAGCAAGTTACCCTACTATTGGACTGTATTGTCCGAGAGACTTGAATTGGCTCAGAAGTATCACTAAGCTTATGAAGTGAAAGTTTCAGGTTATGAAACTTTATTCGTTTTTTTCTCAATTATAACTAAAATAATGTCTGTCCTGCAAATCTAGGGCATTGTGCAATGTTAGGTAAGAGCTATAGCCACTTTAGCATCATTTTTTTACACTAATGTGGAAATAGTGTGGCAAAAACGCTGTGCCATATTTAGAAAGTGGTGCAATGCACGCATCGCGCCACTTTGTAAACCCTTTTGCCACATTATGATTATGCCAGACATAGGTGGTCATTACGACACTGGCGGTGAGTGATAAAGTGGCAGAAATACCGCCAACAGGCCGGTGGTAATTAACTCCAAATTATGACCATGGTGGTGAGAACTCCCATAGACAGCCAATGTACCACACTATCCGCCAGGGCGTTAACACCACGCATGACAGCGGTCTCCATCAACAGCAAGGCAGAAGACAAAATACCGCCCACCATATCATGACACAGCACACCACCACGATTTCTGGGGTAGAACCAACGCCATCAAAATCCTGGTGGAAACACTGCGCAGAAGATGAAAGACTCACCATCAGAGACACAGAGAAGCCAGAACTGCAGCTCATCCCGATGCTCTTCTACACCATGCTCGACCTGGAACACCAACGCCGACAAAGACCACGACGGTGAGTACAGCCTCCTAGCACACAAGCGAGGGAGGAAAAGGAGAGTGACACACACATGCACAACACACACCAGACGCACATACACCATACACACAACCAGCTGCAGATGAAAAACAATGGTACATGACACATGGCTTAATATTGCAAGGACAACAAGAAGGCAGTAATGACAATGTATTAAATAGGAACAGCCAACAAATGAACCAATTGGATAAAAAAGAGATATGTACAAATGTCCACAAAGGTCCAATGCCCAGTCCAAAGTACAAAGGGCCCACATGGCCACAGAGCACAGTCCAAGGCTCAACATGTTACCTGGCATTATCTGTGCAGAACTCTGCAGGGGCATCAGTTTGCAAGTGAGCTGGCACATCAGAGGGATGAGAGGTGGGGGTCACCTCAGCCGAATCCGGGAACTTGCCCACTGGTTCTTGAGGGTGCTACATGCCCATTTCTCTGTGCTGGGGAGTGTAAGGTCACAGCCTCTCAGGTGGGTGACTTGCCCACTGGTTCTGGAAGGGGCTCATTGTTCAGCAGTCCCAGGAGTGTGTCCTGCATGCCCTCTGCTAGACGTGAGGACTGCACTGTGTCATCTGGAGGTGAGGGCTCCATGACCACTCGTGTTCGTGGTGGTGCTCTCACCCTGCCAGCCACTGCTGGAGTGAGGGCTGTACTCTGTCAGCAGGTGAAGGATGCCTCCCGGGTAGCCTCTGCTCGAGGTGAGAGCTGCACTGTCTCAGCAGGTGAAGGTGCAGCCTCTGCAGGAGGAGTGGGCTGCACTGCATCATCTGGTGGTGAGGGCTCTGTGACCACTGGTGGTGGTGGTGTCACCCTGTCAGCCTCTGCTGGAGTTGAGGGCTTCTTTCCCTTCATGGCAGGAGTCAAGGGCTTTTTCCCCTTCATGGCAGGAGTTGAGGGCTGCTGCACCTTCATGGTAGGGGTTGAGGGCTGCTTCCCCTTCATGGCAGGTGGTGTGGGCCCTTTCACCTTCATGGCAGGAGCTGAGGGATCCTTACCCTTCCTGGCTGGTAGAGTGCGACCTTCACTGTCTAGCCTCCATGGCTAGGAGGTGCCTCCATTGTCTGCGTGGACTGTTTGGCTGAGGTGCTGGGCTGGGTCATTTGGACCCTGCTCTTACGGGCAGGACAGGGGGGAGGGAAGAGGTCAAGTTGGACAAGGTAAAGCGGAAAGAGGGAGAAGAGATGGGAGTGGAGGTTGAGGGAGTGGTTGTTGAAGGTTTATGTCTGCTGGACTTGGGTGCAGGTGCATGGGCAGTGTGCGTGTGTGAGGTGGATGGCTGTTGGGTGTCTGAGTGCTTTCGTTTGTGTGTTTTAGGAGGGCGACAGATGGTGGGAGAGGACACAGGGGACACATGGATGGATGTTGTGGAGGTGTCTGCTAGTGAGGTGTGTGTGCTGCTGGGTGTGGTGATGCTGGTGGTGGATGTTGATGCAGTGCATGCAGGTGTGAGTGTGGACTTGACTGTAAAGGAGGTGGAGGAGGATGTGGAGGAGAGACAGTGGAGGCAGTGGATGTGGTTGTGTGTGCAACTGTCTGGTGTTTGCGTGAGTGCTTGCGGGCTGAAGTGTGGTACCTGTGTTTGACTGTGCCACTCTTGTGTGATGTCTTGTGTGCATGCTTGTCTGTATGTGTGCATGGGGTGGGTTGGGGTTCAGGAGACTGGGACTGGGAAATGGTAGTTGGAGGGGGGTCGGTAGGAACAGGGTCAATGACTGCCATCAGAGAGCAGGCCAGACCCTAAATCGATCTCTGTTAGCCCGCCAGTCCACTGTGAATGCCCTCCAGGAATGCACTGCATTGTTGCATCTGGGATGCCAGCCCCTGGATGGCATTCACAATGGTTGACTGCCTTACAGAGATGGATCTCAGGAGGTCAATAGCCTCCTCACTCAGGGCAGCAGGGCTCACAGGGGCAGGGCCTTAGGTGCCTGGGGCGAAGGAGATGCCCACCCTCTTGGGTGAGCAAGCACAGCAAACTCGCTGAGGGGCTACTGCGAGGACAATGCTGGTACGGCGGCTGTACCTGCAGCTGGGGTAGTCACAGAGGTGTCTGCCACCACCAGGGAGCTTCCATTGGAGGAGGTATCTGAGTCTGTGTTGTCACCTCCTGTCTCCGCCGTGGTGCTACCCTCGCCCTCCATCCCACTGGTTCCCTCAGCATCAGTGGACTCTGCCTCCTGGCTCCTGTGGGATGCAGCTCCCTTTGTCACTGGTGCCCCTGCTCCTCTGCCAGATGATGCTAATGCATACATGGACTGGATGACAGAAGAAAAAAGGAGGGGGGAGAGAATGGGAGCACTAGGTCAATTACTGCACCAACACCACACATACACAGTATCGTCACACACAGGGATCAGGATTGAGCACTATGCATTGCACTGCCAAACAATTGGCTAGATGCCACAGCAGGATGAGGGCCAACCATGGCCAACTGCACCCCTCCTGGTACCCACTAAGCCCTGTCTGACATGGAATGCAACCTAGCTAGGTCAGCTTGTTTTCCCTTTCAACCATTACCCTTGAGCTGGATCACGCTGCAATGTCTGGCCTGGCAGAAAGGGGCACCCACTAACTGACACCCACCACCCAGATCCCATGACACCTACAAATTTTTGTTTTAATGGCCACTGTACTCACCCCCTTGTGGCTGCTGTGATGCCCTCAAGCGCCCATCCAGCTCTGGGTAGGCCATCGCCAGTATGCAGGCAATCGGGGGGTCAGGTTCCGACAGGCACCCCTTCCTCGTTAGGAGGCCTTCCCCAGCTGGGCCTCCGCGGTCTTCTGTGCCTAGCGTCTCAGGTCCTCCCACCGTTTCCGACAGTGGGTGCCCCACCTGCCATAGACCATCAGGGTCCGCAAGTTCTTGGCGATGGCATGCCATAATCCCTTCTTTTGATGGGCGCTGGCCTGCAGAGGCAATACAAACGGGAGGACACTATAACACATACAATCCAGCCTGTCACACATATGGCCCACCAATCCTGTTTCCATCACCATTGGTACACACATCACCTGGCGCACACTATGTACACCACCACAAGACATCCCCCCAATGATACGATGCTTGTGCACACATCTCCATGCATCCTTCACACATGCATCATGCCCAAGCTGTACTTACCTGTTGGTCTGGAGGCCCATACAGCAGTCCGTACTGGGGTAGGACTCCATCCACAGTGGAGGCAGGGGCCCTTTCCCCGGTTACACAGGCCATGATAGGTTCCAGACACAGGTCACAGCAACACACGCAGTGTACGTGTTCTCCTGTTGAAGGTCAGGAAACAAGTGAGGAATCAGATATAAAATGGCGGTCACTTCCGCGGGGGTGTACACCGTCACCGCTGATCCCTATTGGCCACTGTACTCAATAGAGCCCCATATTATCCAATAAGGAATTGCACGGCGGTGCTAGACCGCTTTCCTCCACGACGCCCAACGTCAGCAGAGTTACCTCACTGCCACCTGTCCCTACATACAGGACAGGTGGTCGCCATTTCATGGTGGTAGACAACGATCAGATTAATCTTATCTGCGTCACTGCCTAGATTTGCACATACCTTGCCATTCCCAATGTCCCATCACATAAATGCACTATGTACACTGATGTGGGGGTTGCATTGTACAAATTGTGACAGGCTACTCACTCTTGTGTCCCTTACATACCTACCGCAGCGGATGAATGGGAGGAGAAGCCAAACTCCCCTGTACAGACCCCTTGCGGACTAGGCTACACTGAAGGACAAGCCCATTATACTGACTTATAGACTGGACAGGGCCACAATCACAGAGCTGTGCGCCCAATTGGAGCCTGACCCGATATCAGCTATCCGTCAACCCACTGGGATCGCCCCTCATGTGCAAGTGCTATCAGTGCTCCATTTCCTGCCAACTGGTTCTTTCCAACTAACAGTCAGCTTGACAGCAGGAATGTCACAGCCAATGTTTTCAATTGTGCTGGCAAGGGTTTTGTCTGCCCTGGAAAAACACATGTGCAGCTACATTGCTTTCCCCCAGGTGGAAGATTTGGCCACTGTGAAGGTAGGATTCTATGCAATGGGGCATATCCCCAATATTATTGGGGCAATTGATGGTACACATATAGCATATGTCCCTCCCCCGTGCCAGAATAAACAGGTGTTCAGGAATCATAAGAGTTTCCACTCACTGAATGTGCAAATGGTGTGCCTGGGGGACCAGTACATCTCCTATGTCACTGCCAATTATCCTGGGTCGGTGCATGTACTGAGGAATAGCAGCATCCCAAATGTGATGGCCCAGCTACAGTGGCACAGGGTGTGGCTAATAGATGAGCTAGAGCCCCCACCCACTGTATGTCAGTGTATGCCTTCATTTGTTATCCCCATAGCATTGTGTAAGGCTAAATGTTGTCTCTCATTACCTGCATGTGACTCTGGCTACCCAAACCTATTGTGGCTACTGACCTCTGTGAGGAATGCCAGGACAGGGACTGAGGACCACTATAATGAGGCACATGAGCGAACCAGAAGGATAATCAAGAGGACCTTTGGTCTTCTGAAAGCCAGGTTCAGGTACCTCCATCTGACAGGCAGATCCCTGTGCTACTCACCCGGAAAGGTCTGCCAGATAATAGTGGCATGCTGCATGTTGCACAACCTGGCCCTCAGACGACATGTGCCTTTTCTTCAGGAGGAGGAGACTGGAGATGCCCCTGTGGCAGCAGTGGACGCTGAGGACAGTGAGGATGAGGACAACAGAACATCAGTTATACGTCAATACTTCCAATGACACAGAGATGAAACAGTGGAACTGACTATTACTCTGACTATTGATGTTTTCTGTGTGGCTATAGCATGATGGCATTCACTACCTTTGCATCTCAACTTACTCTTACCTATGGCTTCTCATTTTCCATATTGTGATGATATGACAACAATGTCCTAATGTGATCACTACAGACAGTTACAAGTCATTATTTGTATGCTATCACAGTATTCAGATCATGTTCCGACAAATGCACATTTTCAACACATAGAACAGTGTCACTCAAATTGTGTTCAAGGGTGTTTATTGTAGTGCAAATAATTGACTGAAAAGTGCAATGGAATGGGTGATGGTGGAGGAAAGTCCAGGGTATTGTACTAGTCTGTTTGCAGCACAGGTCCCGTGTCCAAGGGGCCATAGGAAGGGGAGCAAAGGCAGTTCAAAGTAGACAAGGTGACAGGGTGGGACACAAGGGGGACACTCAGGGAGTCTCATTTCCTGGCGGTGGTCTTGGTCTTGGCTAGTGTCTCTGGCATCTGTTTGGGTCGCAGAGAATGTTTGTTGGGTGGTTCACCTTCTGCAGGGGGAGGGATGCTAGAGGCCTGTGGGCCTCCTGTCCACTAGCTGCAGCGGATGTGGTGGGTTGGTCAATAGACTGGCTAGTGGTAGGGGCCCGCTGCTGTGCAGTCCATTCCCTCATGATGTTAGCCATGTCTGCCAACACCCCTGCTAGGGAGATTATGGTGGTGTTGAGGGCCTGCAAGTCCTCCCTGATCTCCTGATGGTATTCCTCCTGCAGCTGCTTGTTCTCCTACATGTTGTTCAGGGTCTGGCCCATCGTGTCTTGGGATTGTTAGTGAGCCCCCAGGACATTAGTGAGTGCCTCGTTGAGAGTCGGTTCCCTGGGCCTGTCCTCCCCCAGCGCACAGCTGTCCTCCCAGTGTCCCTGTTGCCCTGCGCCCCTGTCCCCTGAACGGGGTGCCCACTGCCACTCACTCCAGGTCACAGATTGTCTTGGGGGCGTAGTATGGACTGGGGTCCATGTACAGAAGGCAAACACTGCTGATTGACGTGTCCTGGGGACAGAGTGTGGGTATGCTGGGTGGGTACTGTGGTGTTGGATACTTATGGGGGAGGATCTGTGGTGAACTGTGTGTGGGCTGGGGTGACCGACTGACCAGTGGTCCTTGATGGGCCAGGTTGTTGATCCAGATCCTGAAGTCCAGAGTTATTGTCATCACTGGGGGCATCTGATGTTGAGGGACTGGATAGTTGTGGCATCTCCTCTCCACTGAGATTGGCTGGGGCACCTGCGGGGATGTAAGTGATGTATTATGCTTCATGCCTGTGACATATTGTACATCCCTATCTTCCTTCTAGTGTTGCAGTGGCCCTGCCACCTTTGAATGTGTCTGGTGATGTTTTGTGGGATTGTTAGTATCCCTATGCTGTGCATGCTTTGGTGATGGGTGTCCATGCAGGGCTGGGAAGGCTGTCCATGCATTGGTATGGCATGCAGGGCTTGGCATTGGGGTTAGTCATCTGTGTTGGTGCAGTGTGTGGGATGGAGTGGAGTGATGGGAGTGAGGGTGAGGGTGTGAGATGGCATGTAGGTATGGGGAATGATAAGTGGTAAATGTTGACTTACCAGTGTCCAGTCTTCCGGCTACTCCAGTGAGTCCCTCAGGATGCAGTAATGCCAAGACTTGCTCCTCCCATGGTGTGAGCTGTGGGGGAGGAGAGGGGATTCCACTGCCAGTCCTTTGAATGGCGAGCTGGTGCCTTGATGCCATGGAGCATACCTTCCACCATAGGTCGTTCCACCTCTTCCTGATGTTGTGCCTTGTTCTTGGATGCTGTCCCACGGCGTTCATCCTGTCCACGATCCTCCGCCATAACTCCATCTTCATTGCAATGGATATCTGCTGGACCTGTGCTCAAAACAGCTGTGGCTCTACCCTGACTATTTCGTCCACCATGACCCGCAACTCCTCATCTGTGAAACAGGGGTGCCTTTGTGGGGTCATGAGTGTTGTCTGGTGTGTGTAACTGTGTGGGTGTTAAATAGTGTGATTGGGTGTGTGTAGTGGGGTGGCATGAGGGATGTATTGGTGTGTTTGTGTATTTGTCGCGTTGGTCTTGACGTCTGTCTGTGGCAATGATTTGTATTTGTAAGGGATTGTGGGAAATATGGGTGTGCGTTTATAGTGTTGTGAGTGGGTGGGTGTGTTGTGTAGTTTAGTATTTGGGTGTCCATTCTGAGCGCGGCAGTGTGTACCGCCAATGGGTTACCGCAGCTGAATGTCCGCAGTGGTGATTCGTGGGTCATTATGTGGTAGGCGTTGTTTTGTTGGCGTAACGGTATGGGTGTTGGTACCGACAGTTTACCACTGACCTTTGGGCTGATGGATTTGTGTATGTGGCTGTATTCTGTAGTTTTAGTGTGTGTGTGTGTGTCATAATATGGCGCACGAATATCCACCACTGTGGCTGTATGTTGGCGCCCGTCAGTGTGGTGGTAAGCGGGTTTTACCACCAATGTCATATTGAGGGCCATAATGTATGCAAGGGGAGAATTCCCCTGTTATAGATTCCACTGTGTCATTTTTAGCAGCCTTTTTAACACCTGCACAGAGCAGGCGTTAAAAGGAGGCCCACCATTATTTTTAATCGGCCTCTATGTACCTTACAGGATCCTGCAAAGTACAACAATAGCATCAAAAATTATGACGTTTTTATCCCTAATCTGTGCCATGGTGTGCGTATGTTAAAGGGTAAGCAATGGGCTGTACTTTTCTTAAATCTGGGACGTGTGTTTCTTAGCTCCTGCATTTCCAAAGGCATACGAAAACATGTTATTGTCTCAGCTCCTGAATATTGTGTATTTAATATTATATTGTGATTGATAGACTGCTGTCCCCCATATGTGGCTCATAGGATGATCTTACAAAATTAAATTTTGTATTCCCTCAGGGCATCTTGTTAAATATACCTTTTAATAAATGACACTTTCTCCTCATGAGCAATAGCTTCAGCCATTTTGAGGGGTTTGCATTTTCATGGATACAGCTTCTCTTTTTACATATGTAGCAGAAATATAATTCAAAGCCTCGTAAATCCTTGGCACTGGGGTGGACAGATTTATTCTCACCTGATGTCGTTTTATTTACGCCATTTCATTCACTTCTTATCAATATAACCATACTGTGACTTACCGTGATTAGCATTAGCACCGTACCCTCCAGTTCTTTGGTGTTTTCACTGATAACTTCATGCTTTCCGTATACTTTAATGAAATGCAATGTGAATAATGTCATAATACTGCATATCCGCTGGCAATACATCTGTGAAGTGGCCTCCAACATATGCACCAGAAGATAGTTTTTTTTATATTAACGTTGCTTGTTCTGGGCTTATGTATCATTCGCACTGCGTATAAAAATGTTTGGAAAACGCATTTGTCAAACGCGCCTGAACTGCTGATTGGCCCAGAGGAAACAGCAGTGAGCGAGCTGTTGAATTATTAATTGAACTGAGGATACTGCTGCACACAGCTTCTGTACTCTCAGCTTGATTGAAAACAATTGTTTTTTTTACATCACACCATGGAAGGGCTGACTCCGGGTATCAATGCTTGGAATGTTCCCACAGACTACGCACACACTTTTTCTGTTTCCCACAAGGATAAAAAGCCCTTTGGCATTCGTGGTATCCAGATTTCAATGGAAGTTCTTCCAACTGCATTGTTGCTGAATATTATAGGTGCTTTGAAAGTCTTACAGCTAGGTTCTACTTGAATGCACGTGTTATGCAACTTTGCACTATTCAGAATGAACAATGATTGTGTACATTATTGGAAATTTAGGGATATGGTAGCAAAAGGTATTCTACTATTTCACATTTTCTACAGTTATCCATTTAAATAAGGGTGGGGATGCAGTTGTGTAATGGCCATTTCACTAAAAATGAGGAATATCTGCGCAGAATGGGAGGGCATGGAAGTTAAAAATCGATGGGTTGGGAAACTCAAAGCAAATTACAAAACACGGCCACGGTCAGACATATACGCAGTCAGGCAGTAATAGCTCAATTATAAAAATTAGACACGCAGATACTGATCGAATCCCAGTCAGTACTTATATGTATCCAGCTAGCTATTTTTTTTTTACTGTTCCTGTAGTAGTCTGGGATCTACTCGATCCCAGACTACTACAGGAACAATAACAAAAAATCAATAAGCTGCATGGAAAACAGCCACAGGCCACAAAACACACTAACTGGGAAATACACAAAATACCAATTCCGCTAAGCTTTGCTACAGAAGAACCTGTTTGTAATACTTGTAATTCAATAATACAATTAAACTCAATAGCAATGCAACATGGTAAACGTTGTACTGATTCAGGACTCTTAGCCCACCACTGACTACATCTGAGCAGCTCCAAGCCTTGTCTTTCTTTTGTCAACAAGTCAACACTGGGCTTCATCCCCATGGCTCAAATGGTCAAGCGCATGAGTTTGAGAAGAAAGAAGGGATTTTCAGCAAAGAATCACAGTCTGGTATGGTTGAAAAAAGGTGTTTATATGACACTATTTTAAACTGTGAATAAGGCTAGACTTTGTCAAGGATTGGGAAGTTGACCTTACATACCAACTGTTTACTTCCATCCCTTCTATGCCCATGTCAAGGTACTTATTGCTCTGCACTTTTAACTAACTTTTTTCATGACCTTCCAGACCCTTTTATTGAAAACTGAGTACAGATGGATGCACTGTGTGCTAGGATTTCTCAGGAAATACAGAGGCAGAATGTCAGTGTTGGATATTTGACCTTTCTGAAACATGACCCCAGGTGTTTGCCTTATGTTGGTGAACCTGTTCTTTGTTGGCTTTAGCACTCTGTGCACTTTACCCCTACTAACTAATGGTAAAGGGCTTGGCCCTCCATTTCCAACATGTTAAAACTGATATACACTAAGGGCCTTATTTAGATTTTGGCAGCAACAGGTCAGTCGCCACTTTTTCAAAGGGCATCCTGTCTGCCAGCTTGGTTGTCCACCCACCCAATTTAGATGTTGTCAGTTCCATAGACGAGAACCCACCTGAGTCCCACGGACTCCTCCAAGGATTCCTATCTACTGCGATGGCACCATAGTAAGTAGTGGCTGATGGCAGGACTTCAGTCACATTGCCTGCCATACAGATTTGAATGTGCCTTACCGAAAGCCAACTGTGGTGGTTTGACCTCCACTTCTGAGTTGGCAGATGGGGGAGTGGAATGAGGTGAAAACTCACCTTTTTCCTGATTCCATTTCTGTTTTTGACTGGACATAACTGGACGACATCCTCTGTCACTGATGCCATTGGCTCATGGAGAAAGCACAGCCCCCCCCCACTGAACAGGAAGGTAGGGAACCAACATTGGCTGTGTACATTTTAGGGGCAATGCACATGAGCTCAGAATCACTTCAGATTTATATATGTCACAGTATTTTTTTAAATTACAGTGACATGCATATGTTGGGGATACAATTGTGCCTTTGCTGGAGCTCTTTTATCACTGATCTGGTTGTCAAAAGTGCAGCTCAGATGCTCCCATTGTTATGGGATATCAACAGGTCTGTCTAGGGACACTGGAATGGGGAGATTAAAATTAACTATAGAGCCCTAACTTTTGTTTATATTTACTAGTGGGGTTTATGTTAAGATTAAATACAGTTCAGGGAAAATGGGGGAAAGGTGTTCCTTTAACCCCACTAAATGATGCTTCGGTGGTCATTTGTTTATTGATTTCTTTGCCAATAAGTAGGTCTACATGTTTCATGCCTTTATAGTCCAAAATGGATGTGCTGCAATTCTTGAGGACCAAATCTCTTGTGGTGAAGCTCTATTCTAATCAGCGTAAAAGTGAACCCCCACCTCCAGTGAATGGAAAACATCTGTCCATAAGACTGACATTCCATAGGCTCACGCTGTAGTCGACTCTATTATCTTAGTGGCTCTAAATTCATAATTGGAAGGCCATATTGGTTATGTAGATGTTGGACTGTTCCGCAGTCATTTCCCCAGAGATGCATGCCAGGTGTTGCACCTACCTGACTTCCACGCCCCTGGAGCCCAACATCCATATAAGCAAAGTTGCCTATTAATTATCACTTTGTGCTTTTTAGCACTATGTTTTTTTAATTCAAATTAAAAAAAAAATTTTATCTGTTTCTATTTCTTGTTTTTTTGGCATTTTGTTATTATTTTATCTATTAAAATGTACTCTATTTTTCTAAATTGGTTTGTGTTTTTTCTTCTGTTGTGCTTTCACCTTATTACTGTTTGAGTACTTTATAAATAAATAATAATCACAATCTTTGTCAGGTTCATCCTCTGTAGCTTGGCACAAAAGCAGTCAGTCTTAACTTAGAGGCAAAGTGGAAAGTATGTATGCAGTGCTTGAACAATAATAAAGTGAAAAACACAACACAAGGAGAATTCCAAAACAATTTAGAAATGTAGGGTCAATTTTAATAAATAAAATGATACCAGAATGACAAAAATCCAATTAGTAGAATCAGAGATATTCAATGTAGTGTAGGTTGGATACAGAAACCAGTTTGGTCCTGCTGAAAAAGTTACCTTTTAAGTTCGGCATGAAGAGTTTGGTCCATGTTGGAGAGGGCTGCAAGGAGGAGGCTGAGCATCATAGATAGTCATCCATGTAGTGGGAAGAGCGGATGGTCAAAGTTGTACCATGAAGAGCCAGCCAAGCATAAAAGATGGTCATTGCTGTAGCTCATGTTGGCAGTCATTATGGGCTGTCAATGCTGTAGTGCAAAGTGCAGGCGATGCTGGTGGCCGCTGTTATTGTGGGCAGCAGAGTCTTGGCATTAATAGTCCTGTTTATGGTCATGAAGAGTCCAAACTTAAGGATTTCCATCTTTTCTTTAGGAGGAGTACACTTGGATGCACACACAGTTTCAAGCCAAATTGACAGGTAAGTGTCCAGGACCAGGGAGACACTACTGAGGAATCAGATACTCGTTCCAGCAGAGGTAGGTTCAGTTGCAGGTTCAGACAGGTCTACTTACTGCAGGTCAGCTGGGAAGTTGCAGGGAAGTTGTGTCCCTTTAGCTCACACAGGAGGTCTGCCAACTGACCCTTGGAGTCTCTCAGGTTAGCAGGTCCAGTCTTCCTTCTCAGACACCAAGACAGTCCTTCAAGCAGAAGGAGAGTGCTTCTTCTGTAACTTTCACATGTCCAGGAGAGTTTCTGAAGAGTGCTCTGGAGGTCCAATATGTATACCTGGTGCCAGCCTTAGCATGGGGGGACTCCCTGTTCTATCCCCACATCTCGTTCTGGAAATCTGTTCCCCTTTCACTGTCAAGACTCCAAACTGCCAGGGGGAAGGGAGGGGGACAAAAAGCAAGGCATGTCTTGTATCTGGTTCCTTTGTGTGCAGGAGGCAACCCCTCTTGAAAGAGAATTACACACATTTAGCAGATTATATTCAATCTCTCATGCACTAATAAGTAATAATATCAGCTGTCATCAAAACACACAAACACCAGTGTTTTAACAGAGCCCTTTCAACATCACAGAGCACAGCAGAGAGTGCTCAGCAGAAACCAAGAATACATATGCACACTTATAGTTAACAGGTGTGACTCATTCATTTGGCACATTGCTGTTATGTTCTAAACCATGCATGCTTAACTTGTGGTCCACTGGTCGCAGGGTGTCCACAAGGCCGACTCTTGGGGTCTGCAACTGTTTATAAAATTAAATAATATTTGATAAACTATAATACAATGAAAGACTAAACTGTTTTAAATGACATGTAAAAGTGAAGGAATTTGAAACTGAAAGCTGAAAATGAAGAAGGTATCCTTAGTTTGATTCATGGGAGCAAACACAATCTAGTATAGAGGAAGGGTCTCCTGAATTGAAACACCAACAAAAATAGAGAATTTATTAGGAGCACAAAAGACAGTGATATGATTGAGTTGAGAACACTGCTTAATCTTTAAGAATTAAAATTCAAATTGAGAAAATCTAACCCTCCCATTAAAAGTGAAATTTGACTTCTCTATATTTTTGAATTGAATAAAATATTTCATCGTTTGTGCTTTTGTCTAATGTATGCTTACTACTGTATTTTTGAACCTTGACTTTAGTTTCAAGTTTACTTTATGTTCACGCTATATGTTCTCTAAGAGCAACTCTTTCTATTAAGCCACAGCCCGAGCAGCATAATAATTTTCATGCTTCGTATGACTGTATTTCACTGAAAGGCACATTACAACATCAAACGGGAGAAAGAGAGGCAACATACATGGGATTTTTTTTAACTTGTCTCTTCTGCTAATAACTTTGGGAACAGAGGGGCATGTTTATGATGTCTGATGTAATGCTGCATTTCTGCAGCATTATGACTGAAAAACCTGTGCTGTGATGTGGTATCTCCCTGTGCCATGGATGTGCTGCAATTATGAGATGGCGGACCATTGCACAAGGACTGAAATCAGAAATCCGGATGCAATGGTGTACAGAATGACGCAGCGCACTGTAACATAACTGAGACCTACATGACTCAAAGCCCCTTTCATCTTCTGTGGAAAGTGAGTTTTTGTTCATTATTGCAAATTACTAGCACCTGGAGATCCATTGTTTGAGATACTGTGTTTTATTCTGCTGCCCTATTCAGCGTGGTGTCACCTTTTTGCATAATGGGCAGGAAAAAGGCGCAGTTAACTGGAGCTATGAGTGGTGGCAGTGGTTGTAGGTAGGGTAGCATAAACACCACACTGGACTCTTTCCTTGCTAGAGCTGTTGGGGTTGTGACTAAGGAAATTGATCTGGCGGAGAGGAGGCTATCCATGGAGATGGAGGACTGGCGTCATGTCTCAGTAGTTAGTGATCCCCCGGAGGGCTTGGAGGAAGGGGCGGAACATCCTGGGGGTGATCAATATGTTGCTTCTGAGCTCATCCATACTGAGATAATAGGGAATCCTGGTGGTCCAGGGCCTTCGAGAAGAAGTAAAAGGCTCTTGTTGTTTTCTCCCCCGGCTCGCCCCTTGGACAAGTGCAGCCCTCCCCCGAGGAAGAAAAAGATACTAAAGAAAATGGTGCCCAAAACTAAAACATCTCTTTTGGAAATCTCTAAGGGGCTGAATAGCGTCCCAGAACTTTGCCAGTCTATGGGTTGCGATGCAACCAACTTATTGTTAAAATTTAAGGAAATGATTGAGGGTAGTCTGTCTCCTGTTGTGGCAAAATTATTGGCTATAGAAAAAGCAGTTTGCCGCCTATGTGAGCAAGGAAGCCAAGGGAGCCAATCTATGGGTGGACGGGTAGCCCGAGATGTCTGTTTCAACCAAGCGAGGAGGTGATCTTGCAGAAGGAAACTGCTGGGTCCTTGGGGAATATCCCACAGCAATTGGATAATCCTGCAAATTTTGGGGACCAAGGTGCTTCTGATGAGACTGCATCGGATCCATCTACCGTCCCACCAATGGGCAGGAGGGCCGTGGTTAGATCTAGCAGTAGCAGGAAACTTGACTATGAATCTGTGGCAGTTGGGGGGGGTTTGCCAACAGTTGGATGGAAAGTATAATCTGAACCTGTCGAAGAAAAGCTCTGCGTTGGTCTGTTTGGAACTCCCCCTGGCTTGTGCCCCTTACGTGGTGGTGTTGACGAATGTCCCTGCTTTGGCCCCTGGGGTTAATTAATCTACGGCCCAATTAAAAAATAAGACTGGTTATTGGCTGAGCAAAAATTTTGATTTTTCATGTAAAGATCTCAAGGACATTTTGTTTGTTAGAAGAATTGATTGGTGTGGCACAGAAAAAAGGAGGGGAATGAGGATTGTATTATTATAAATGTTAGACATCCTGGCCTGGCACAACAGCTTCTCTCCACATACAGCCCAGTTTTTCCAAGGGTATGTACAATCGGTACGGTCCCCCTGGGTTACTTCTATAATCATATGCGTCTGGGTGCTGAGCCTTCTCCTGAACTTGACAGGAATCTCCCCCTAGGTCAGAATGCCCTGAGGTCAACCAGCAGGAGTGTGGATAACAATAGTAATCCTGACTTGGAAGGGGTGGATTGAAAATGCACCAAGACTCTGATCACGCTGGAAGGGGTGATTCCGCAGTGTGGTCTCATTTCATGGAATATTGCGTATGATGCCAAGTTATCTGACCAGGCTTGGGTTAGGTGTATGGCTAATTATGATATTATTATGCTCCAGGAAACCTGGTCAGATGGGCAGGCTGCATGGGATGGATATGATAGATTTGCACTCCCGGCAGTGCAGTCTTTTGGAGGCCACTCGAAAGGTGGCCTGGTTACCTTAATCCACTTTTCTAAGATAGTGGGTGCATTTCAAATCAACTGTAACCACCAGGGTATACTGCCTGTTTGGGTAATTTTTCCTAATAATTGTAATGTTCTGTTGGTAACTTTTTACAATGCTGTTTGGAATGTGGGGTGTCAAATTGGGGCCCTCTTCTCCGTTCTTCAGGTATTGAAGTGTAGAATGGAGAAGGTTGGGCTGGAATTCTGTGCTAGTGTGTCGGGAGATTTTATTGCAAAGTTAGGACGTCTTAGTACAGTGGTAAATCCCTTTGAGTGTGATTGTGAGGGTTACACTGTGGAGGGTGTTCAGGATTCTAGAGGCAGGGTTCTGTTTAAGGAGCTTAGGAAGATAGGCCTTCTGAATTTCTGTGACATTGAAGTAGTAGATACCCATCAGCTCCCAACTTTTGTGGGTAGAGGGTCTGGTACCACAATTGATTATATTTTTGTGTCTCCCCCTCTGAAAGATCTGATGATTGGAGGAGAGGTGTTAGGGGAGTGCATTAGTGATCATAAGCCCCTAACAGTCCACTTTAAACTCTCAGGGGCTCTATGTAAATCAGGGCGGGGTGGGCAAGCATCAGTGAAGATTAGAGATCAGGGCAGGTGACCTGGTTGGAAACAGGTAGATTCCCAACAAGTTGTAGAAAGGGTGGTGGGGGGGAACCTACATTTGTTCATGGAAATACTTTTGATAGAGACTCCTAGTTCCAAGGAAGTTATGGAGGCAATAACTGTAATAAACATGGCAGTTAGAGATTGTCTATTTGCAATAGACAGTCGCTCTAGTAAGTGCAGATGTGGCTGGTTTTATAAGGCCTGTTACGACACCAGGGCAAACTTGAAAATGGCCCTTAAGGAACACTCCAGAGATAGGGCCCTTGTGAAAGAAGCTAGGATTAAGTACAAAAGAGCTTTGAGGGAGAGTAAGATAAAACAAAAAAGAAAAGCTTGGGAAAAGCTGGAGCATGCTACAGTCCTGAAGGACCCTGGTTTGTATTGGAAGGTGGTAAATAGAGGTTCTTTTGTAACAGAAACATCTGGGGGTCTGGGCTGTAATATTGCCTCTGAGGCCTGGATAAATTAATTCTGTAGAAATTTTGAGGGAAACCCCCTAAGAAATAACCGGGAAAATGAGTTTGATGTGGTTCCCAATTTAGCGATCAGGTTCTCGCTCCAGGAGGTTATTGATGCACTCCAGGGTAGTGCTAGTAATAAAGCCCCGGGCCCTGATTCGATCCCTATGGATTTGTATAAATCCTGTCCCCAGTTATGGGCACCTATCCTTTTAAATGTTCTTAATGCAGCAGTTACTGTGGGAATTCCTGCCTCCTGGAGATTGGCCTGCATTATCCCAGTATTTAAAAAGGGGGATCGGAGTGATCCTAAGTCTTATCGTCCTATTTCCCTCCTTGATTCTTCGGCAGAGATTCTGGGATGGATCATCTTAAGGCGTATTGAGGCCTGGATGATAGAAAAGAAAATTCTGAGCCGGGACCAGTACGGATTCAGGGAAGGTCTTGGCACGCGAGAACAGTGCCTTAATCTATTGATGATGATTAGGAAATAAACGCAAGCTAGGCAGGGAACCCTTTACCTTGCCTTTATGGACCTTAGTTGTGCCTTTGACAAAGTAAATTGGTCCATATTGTGGGAGAGTCTAAATCAGTTAGGGATGGATCCTAACATTGTAGAGTTGCTCTGGTATCTCCACTCAGAAACGGCTGCAAATGTGAGGGTGGGGATAAACGGGGAATGCTCAGAGGCTTCTAAGCTCACAAGGGGCGTTCGTCAGCGGTGTGTTTTGGCCCCCACTCTGTTCCTTTTATCGACAAATGCTTTGTCGGATTTCCTGATGGAACGTTGCAGGGATGTCCCTAAGGTGAATGGCATTAATGTCCCTGTGTCGACGTACGCGGATGATGCGGTCCTTATGGCCCGCACTATGAATGGTCTCCGTGAAGCAGTTAGAGCTTATGCTTCTTTCATGTCAGTTTTGGGCCTAGAGATTAACTATAAGAAATCACACTTTATGGTATGCAGTAGACCCTTGAGTAGGGTGGGGGAGCTAAAGATCAAAGATCAAACTATTAGCATATCACGAATTCCCATATTTAGGGGTCATTTTTGATGATAAAGGTTCATGGAAACCCTGTATTGCCAGAAGGGGTATGCTTTTCCATGCTACAGTTGGTGCTACATTTGATTTTACTGAAAGAGTAGGAAGCAAATCTATTAAGCCTTTGTTGGAAATTTATAGGCGGAAATATCTCCATGTCCTGCTGTATGGTGCAGCGCTCTGGGGGTATATGGATACCCGAGCCCCTTTTATAGAAGAAAATCGCTTCTGTAGATGACTATTGGGTGTTGGCCAAAACACCTCTGGTTTTTGCCTTCATCTGGAACTAGATCTCGAGTTTGTACAAGACACTATTCAGTTGGCTCCCCTTTTGCTATGGATCTTTGTTTGGAGTATGAACATGATACCTTTAATAGAGAGATTTTGAGGGACTGTCTGGCCTGTGATAATGTAAAGAATATTCCCTGGCTGATATATATAAGAAAGGCGGCCCACAAATTGGGGCGGCCTGACTTGTTTGACAATTCTGAGGGTCTGACTAGCTGTGATAAAAATTGGGTAAAGGATAATTTCTTGAGAATCCGGGGGGCCAAAAGAGAGGGGGAGGTATTAGGGAAAAAACCAGTCAGGGATTTTATTATGTTAAAGATGGGGGCGGGCCCTGAGCCCTATCTCTTAGAAGATGTGAGGGAAAGGTCTCTTCCTGTTAGGCCAGTATGGTGAAAAATGTATTAGACCGTGTCCCTGTGATGGGGTGTCCCTACAGACCTTGTCCCATTTTCCTTTATTTTGTGTTTTTTATGCACCTTTTAGAAGTCGTTTTTTATTACCTTTGTTGTGGCCCAAGGGCTTTGTGCAATATCGTCCTATTTTTATGTGGCTGCAAATGGCTTCAGATGCATTGGTGTGGAGGGGGCTGGGATCGTTCTTGAGGGGTGCTATTAGAATATTTTTAAGAATTCCCTTTAGTTTAATTTTTAACAATGAGGTTTTATCTGTTTTTATCTAATGGACATTTTTATATATTGTTTTATTGTTAATTCGGTTTATGTATTGTGATCTACTTGTTTTAAGGGTTGAATTATTTCATACCGAATAAATTCTTTCAGATACTTCTGCCCTTGTCCTGGCATTCCTCACAAGGGTTAGCAGCCATGATAGGTTTGGGTAAACAGAGTTACCTGCAAATATTGAGGGACAACATTTAGCCACTATCCTATTCAGCACTATCCTATATGGCCAACACCAAAGGCATACACCGACATATACTGGGTGGGAACCAGGGCTCACCTATTAGCCACACTCTGTGCCTCTGTAGTTGGGCCATCACATCTGGGATGCTGCTGTTCCTTAGGACAAAGGCATCATGCACTGACCCAGGATACTTAGCACTGGGAGATGTACTGGACCGCCAAGCACACCATCTGCACATTCATGGAGTGAAAACTCTTACTATTTCTGAACACCTGCTCATTTTGGCGGGGGTTGCACAAATGCAATATGTGTTCTGTCACATCGCAGCTATTATATTGGGGATATGTCCCATTGCATGGAATCCGGCCTTCACAGTGGCCAAATCCTCAACCTGGAGGAAAGCAATGTAGCTGCGCATGTGTTTTATCAGGGCAGACAAGACTCTTGTTAGCATGTTTGAGAACATTGGCTGTGACATTCCTGCTGCCAAGCCCACTGTCACTTAGAAAGAACCAGTTGCCAGGAAATAGAGCACTGATAGCACTTGCAAAAGAGAGGGGATTGCATTGGGGTGACAGATAGCAGATATCAGGTCAGGCTCCAATTGGACACACAGCTCTGTGATTGTGGCCCTGTCCAGTCTATAGGTGAGTATTATGTGCCTGTCCTCCAGTGTAGCCAAGTCCACCAGGGGTATGTCTCCATCTCCTATTCATCTGCAGCGGTAGGCATCTAAGGAATACAAGAGTGAGTAGGGTGCCACAAACTGAACAATGGAGTCACAACAGCATTCCGCAATGTGCAAACATGTTATGGGACAGTGTAATTAGTGAAGTATGTGCCTATTTATCCAGTGACACAGCAATAATCGATAGGCCTGTTCACCCCCCTGAAATGGCAACCGCCTGTCCTGTGTATAGGGACAGGTGGAAGTGAGGTAATGCCGCTGGCGTTGTGCACCGTGGTGGTAGGCAGTTGAGAATCGCCATGCAATTACTCATTGGTTAATATTGGTCCCTATGGGTGACAGTGGCCAATGGTGATCTACGCCGGCGGTGTCGGTATGCACCTCAGTGGACGTGACCGCCATTTTCTATCTGATTCCTCACTTGTTTCCTCACCTTCCATAGGAGAGGACCTACACTGCGTGTGCCGCTGTGACCTGTGTCTAGAACCTACCATGGCCCGTGTGACCGGGAAAAGGGCCTCAGCCTTCACTTCTGAGGAGTTGGAGCGACTGGTGGATTGGGTCCTACCCAGTATGGATGGCTGTATGGGCCTCCAGACCAACAGGTGAGTACACCTTGGGCATGAATGCATGGAGTTGTGTGTGAAGGCCTCGTGTAAGGGGGTGAGTGGATGTCCTCTTGGCGGTGTATATGTTGTGGGCTGGGCTATGTGTGTGCCAATGGGGGTTCAAACGGGTACGGAGGGCCATTTGTGTGACAGGCTGGACTGTTTGCCTAAAGCTGTTCTCCTGTCTGTACTGCTTCTGCAGGTCAGCACCCATCAAAAGAAGGGAGTATGGCGTGCCATTGCCAAGGATGTGCAGACCCTGGGGGTCCATGGCAGGTGGAGTACACACTGTCGCAAACGGTGGGAGGACCTGAGACGCTGGGCACGCAAGACCGCGGAGGCCCAGCTGGGGATGGCCTCCCACCGAGGAAGGTGTGCCCGTCGGACCCTGACCCCCTTGATGTACTGCATACTGGTGGCGACCTACCCTGAGCTGGATGGGCACTTGAGGGCATCACAGCAGCCACAAGGGGGTGAGTACAGTGGCTAACATTTCAACTTACGGCTGGTAGGGTGGTATCCGGGTGGTGGTTGTGTGTCTTTGGGTGCCTATAGGTCAGGCCAGACATAGCAGCATAGATCCTCTGGTGGCAAAGGGTTTGAATGGGATATACTGCTTACCTAGCTTGTTAGTATTCACTTCTGGGCAGGGTTGCGTGGGTCCCAGGTGTGCTGCAGTTGGCGGTGTGTGCCCTCCTCATTCCTTAGTGACTAGCCATTTCACTGGTAGTGCCATGCATAGTGCGTAGGCCTGTTCCCTGTATGTGAGGGTGCTGTGTACACCAACGGTGGTGTTGGTGCAGTCATTGACCCTGTGTATCCTTTGTCTCTCCCTCTCTCTCCCCCTTTCTTGTTTTGTTATCCTCTCCTTATGTGCATTAGCATCATCTGGAGGAGGATCTGAGGCACCAGCGACAGAGGGAGCTGCATCCCACAGGAACCTGGAGGCAGACTCCACTGATGCTGAGGGCACCAGTGTGATGGAAGGCGAGGGGAGCAACACAGCAGAGACTGGAGGGGACAATACAGACTCTGATACCTCCTCTGATGGGAGCTCCCTGGTGGTGGCGGACACCTCTGTGACCACCCCAGCTACAGCTACAGCTGCCACCCTCGTACCAGCACCACCCTCCCAGTAGCCCCTCAGCGAGTTGCCCGTGCCTGCTCACCTAGGAGGGTGGGCATCTCCTTCGCCCCGGCACCTCAGGCCCTGCCCCAGTGAGCCCTGCTGCACTGAGTGAGGAGGCTATTGACCTCCTGAGATCCATCTCTGTAGGGCAAACAACCATTGTGAATGCCATCCAGGGCCTGGCATCCCAGATGCAGCAATCTAATGCATTCCTGGAGGGTATTCACGGTGGATTTGTGGCAAAAAAGAGATTGATTCAGGCTCTGGCCTCTTCTCTGATGGCAGCCATTGTCCCTGTTTCAACTGTACCCCCTCCAACTTCCACTTCCCAGTCCCATTCTCCTCCACTCCAGCCCACCCCAAGCACACAGGCAGACGAGCCTGCACACAAGACAACACACAAGAGTGTCACAGGCAAACACAAGCACCACACTTCATCCCACAGGCACTCACACAAACACCATTCAGTTGCGGACACTACAATATCCTCTATCTCCACTGTCTCTCCCTCCTCCACCTCCCACCCAGTATTGTTTACACTCATACCTGCATGCACTACATCAATATCCACTACCAGAATCATCACCACACCAAGCAGAAAACACACCTCACTGGCAGACACCTCCACAACATCCATGCCCGCGCCGCCTATGTCCTCTCCCACTGCACTGTGTCTGCCCCCCCTAAAGTACGCAAACACAAGCACTCAGACACCCAACAGCCATCCACCTCACAGCAGCATACAGCCCATGCACTTGTACCCAAATCCAGCGGACAATCACCTCCAACAACCACTCCCTCATCCTCCACTCATATTACTCCTCCTTCCTCCCACCCCAACGTCCCTCAAAAGCTTTTCCTTTCCACGATTGACCTCTTCCTTAACCCTCCCCCCATCTTACGCATATGGGCAGGGTAATGAGGACCCAGCCAAGCACCTCAGCCAAACAGTCCACGGGCCCAGTGGTAGCACCACCTACTCATGGTGGTAGGGATTCCAGGCCAACAATACTAAAGGGGAAATAGCCTGCACCAGCTGATAAGAAGGGGAAGGAGCCTGCACCAGCTTCTAAGAAGGGGAAGGAGCCTTCAGCAGCTGCTAAGAAGGGGAAGGAGACTGCACCTGCTGGAAAGAAGGTGAAGGAGCCTGCACCAACTGCAAAGAAGGGGAAGGAACCTGCACCACAGGCAGAGGGTGGAAGAGCCCATCCACCAGTGCCAGGAACGTTAAGGGATCCCCAACCCATGAGCAGGAGGAGAGGAGGCAATCTACGCCAGCGGAAGCTGCCAGGCAAACACCTCCACCACCACCAGCTGTCACAAGGCCCACACCGCCAGCCGTAGTTTTGCATCCATCAGAGAGTGCAGGGGCTGAGCAGGAGCATCTCCCAGCCACCACCACAGTGCAGCCATCAGAGGGTGCAGGGGCTGAGCAGGAGCCTCCCACAACCACCACCACAGTGCAGCCATCAGAGGGTGAAGGGGCTGAGCAGGAGCCTCCCACAACCACCACCTCAGTGCAGCCATCACCGCTGGCGGACGCCTTGTAGTCTGGCCTCCAAGGGCTGCTGTGTGGCCTGCCCCTACCAGAACCAGTGGGAAAGACACCCACTTGAGAGACTGTGGCCTTGCACTCCCTAGGACAGAGCAATGGGCATGGAGCATGCAGCCCCCTCCAGAACCAGTGGGAAAGTCACCCACTCCAGAGACTGTGGCCTTACACTCCCCAGGACAGAGCAATGGCATGGGGTCCCCTCCAGAACCAGTGGGAAAGTCACCCACTCCAGAGACTGTGGCCTTGCACTCCCCAGGACAGAGCAATGGGCATGTAGCCCCATAAAGAACCAGTGGGCTTGTTCCCCCATCCGGGTGAGGTGCCCACTGAGTTACCTGTCTATTTGACAACTGATGCTCCTGCAGTGTTCCATCCGAATTGGTGCAGGATTCGAGTGGGGCCTTGGACTGTGCCCCGTGGCCATACAAGTCTACAGATCTGTTTCATGGCCAAATCAGATTGTTGATTTTATTGGTGGACTGATTACAATCATTTTCGTAAATTCCTGTTGCCTTTGCATTATTCTGCAGATTTTCGTGGTCAAATTGTTTTTGTAATGCATATGGTTGTGTGTATGGCGTGTGTATGGCATGTGTATGTTTGGTGTGTGTCGTGCATGTGTGTGTCACTCTCGTTTTCCTCCCACCCTCCCTTGTGTGCTAGGCGGCTGTACTCACCGCCGTCTTCGCCGGCGTTGGTGTTCCTGGTGGACATAACGTAGAAGATCATCAGAAAGACTTTCAGTTCAGGTTCCATGGCGCCATGGTTCTTCCCTGTGTCTCCAATGGTGAGTCCTTTCACTTCTGCGAAGTGTTTCTGCCAGGCTTTTGATGGTGTTGGTACCGCCCTGGAAAAGGTGGAGGAGTGATGTGTCTTAATAGGGTGGGGGGAGCTTTGTCTTTCGCCTGGCTGTAGGCGACTACCGCCGTGGTGACTGTTGATTCCGCCCTGGTGGTCAGTATGGTACATTGGCTGTCTGCCGGATATAATTATGGTCATAATTTGGCGGTACTTACTGCTAGCTTGTTGGCGGTATTGCCGTCACTTTATCACAGACCGCCAGGGTCGTAATGAGGGCCCAAATCTTTAAAATTCTAATGAGTAGAGGCTGAGTTGTTATTTGTTTTATTTCAAAATATTTTATAACTTTTTTGTGAATACAAAAAAGAACAATGGAGGTGATAAAGCGGGGTAATGAACATTCATAATGAGGAGAATGCTTTTAGTCTATGAATACATCCATGAGTAAAGCAAAGTCTAGTCAACTGGATACAGATCTATATCACTAATGTGGTTTATGAGGTATTAATGTTTGTGGACCACGAATGGGAAGGAGGCAAGGGGGAGCAAGAAGATGCAGGGATGCTCCATAAAGAGAGGGGAATAAGAGAAAGAGGAAGAGAGGAATGGGAGAAGGGAGTGATGTCAAGAGTAGTACAATGTCAGCGATGAGATGGTAGGTGATGTTATCGTTACTCGTAGAAAGAGGTGGATAAAGGGGTGAATTAACCCCAATGTTGGAAGTGGGTGGTGTTAGAAAGTTGGATTCTAGTTGGCAGAGGTATGCGCCCTGTCCAACAAGTGACCACAATTCTGGTCAAGGTAAGTCACCTACGTACCCTAAATTAACCTATGTGCACCCTCTGGGCAAAAAGCAGTCAGTCTTAAGCCAATGTGTAAAGTATTTGTGCAATGCTTAATTACAGTAATACAGTGAAGGATACAACAAAGAGTTTCAACACCGGTTTAGAAAAATAGATAATATTTAACTGAAAAAATAAGACCAACATGACAGAAATTCAATGACTTCTTCTCACGTTAGGAGTATGGATTCATTGTATACAGTAAATATATATTGTCTGATGATTTTAGTGTTTTAGAAATCGTCTGTGCATAGATTAATTGCTTTTTCTAGACCCGGGTTCCAATGGTAGATCCCTGCAGGGAAAAATTAGCCTATGGGGATGCGATGGTCGGAGGGCAGAGACCCCCCCCTGGGCATTAATGTGAAAAGATCCTAATAAATGGCCCTGGGGACCACCGCACCTAATCAATCTCTGTGCTACAGTGCAGTACAACCACCAGGATGGCCACAGATGTAAGTGCAGATGTGGAGAAATGTGGCACAGTGGATAAGTGTGGCACAATGGTTAGAGCGCCAGACCCTGATGCAGAGATCTGGCCAGAAACCAGGGTTCAATTCCCGTCTCAGTGGGTCTTGGGTTCATCTCCCTTAGACCAAATAAATCTCACCTCGGTGCCTAATCTAATTAATGGGTTCCACTCTGTAACTCTGGGAAATAGCTTGCTTAGTCTCCACAATGGTCCTGATAGCACTTGGATGCTTGGCTTCACCCTGGGGGCTGCCCAGGAGTGGGTGCCTCACAGGGAAAAGCCAGGAGGGGTTCCACAGCAGTATGTGTACAGTGCCTTGAGACCCTAAGAGGTGAGTAGTATGCTATACAAGTGTGAAGTTTACATTTACATTTTTTATTTTATAGGAAGGCTCAGGTCCTTGCTTTACAGTACCTTTGTCTGTGCAAGGTAGTTGAAGAGATGGTTAATCTGATGCACAATTCATGGATTGCTAAGCCAAGAGGACAATCGGGTGGCTCTGACTTCCCCAAACACAATGCTTTTGATCCTCACAAAGTGGGCCACTGGTTCTCCAAGAATGGGTGGCCATGGTGGTGCAGGGAAAGCATAGTAAAGTCTTTGATGGCCCTGAGACTTTGAGAACATGGGGGCAAGCCAAATAAGTCTTAGAAAACTTTAGTTGCAAGAATGTAGAGGGCAAGTTCAGTCTCCCCTCACTTCAGGTCAGAAGTAACAGGTAGCAGGCCAACACAGAAAAGCTAGTGACAAAGTGGCAGTTCCTACTACAGCACAGCACACAGCAAGCAGTAGTCCAACATAGCAAACCAATTGCAGAGTGGCAGTCACTCTTGGCAGCACAGCAGTCCTTCTTCCTAGCAAAATATCCTTGGTTCCCGTAGATTTCGGATTTGGTGGGGTTTTGGGTCCAGTACTTAAACTCAAATGTGCCTTTGAAGTGCGGGAGACTTCAAAGAGGCCTTTGAAAATCACCAGGTCCCTGTCCTTCCTTCCCTGGCTCCAGACACTCCACAGGAGGGTATCAAGCCCTTTGTGTGAGGAGAGACCCAGCCCCATTCAGGTGTAAGCGTCAGCTCCTCCCTACCATCTAGCTCAGGAAGACTCATCAGTCTAGTGATGGACCATCAGGATGAAAATGTCACTGCCAGGCTTCCTTTGTGTGCAACTCTGTAGAGGGAATGCATTAAGCCCAGCTGTCATCTACCTCAGACATGTATTTAGATACAGGCAGAAGAACAGAGAAGTTGAAGAAGAAAATCCCAACATTCTAAAAGTGTAATTTTTACATGCACAATTTAAAATTCAACTTCATCATAAGTTGTGATTTTAAATTGTGAGTCTGGAGACACCAAACACCAGATTTCAAATTTTTCCAATCGGAAGCTACACTTAAAAGATGCTTCAAGGTAACCCCAATGTTAACCTATGGGAGATAGGTCTTGTAGTTATTAAAACTGAATTTAGCAGTTTTCACTACCCATACATGTAAATCTAGAAAATTCCAACTTTTGAAATACACTACGCTCTGCCCTTGCGGCTACCTTAGGGGTGACCTATATGAAATAAAAAGGAAGGTTTTAGCCTGTCAAGTGGGTACACTTTCCAGGTTGAAATGGCAGTTTAAGACTGCACACACATGCTCTGCAGTGGCAGGCCTGATACCTATTTGAAAGGCTACTGTAGTGGGTGGCACAATCACTGCTGCAGTCCTACTAGTAGAATGTAATTAACAGGTCAAGGGGACATATACAGTAGTGCAGTTTACTACGGACATAACAACATGCCAATTGTAGATAAGCCAATGGTACCATGTTTTAAAGTGCAGAGCACCTGCACTTTAGCAATGGTGAGCAGTAGTAAAGTCCCCAGAATTCTAAAACCAGCAAATATGAAGTAAGAAAAGTAGGAGGCCAGAAGGCAAAAAAGTTAGAGGATATCACACCAAACATGCCAGGTCTAACAGATGGGTATTTTGCTCTCAAAGAGGCTTAATCTTTTGCATGTATTGGTCTAATTTATTCCATAGTTTCTGAGATGTCTGGCAGTAAAAAGTGTATTGTCTATTCTTCTTCTAAATCAGACCAACACCCACCAGGTGTGGTTTTGGTATGATTTCTATTCGCAAAGGATGTTTAATTGTTTTAATTCCTGTCATTCGTAGGAGGTCCATGAGACACTTGTCTGTTTGATTTAGTTTCAAGGTGGGAATATAGGACCAGGAACCCAAGATCACTGTCTGGAAATTCAGGGAAATCTCAATGTTGAAAATAGCATTTAGTTTTTGGATCTCATTCCGCTAATAGTGAACCTTTCTGCAGTGCAATAGCATGTGGTTGGGGGTGCCTGATGGGTTTTGTCAGTTCCTGCAATTATGTGTATCCAAGACCTGTAGTCTGGAGAGTTTCTCAGGGGTCCAGTAGGCTCTATGTAATATCCTATAATTGCATTGTGAGAGAGTGGGAGATAATTTGTTTTTGAGGGTGTGTGTCCAGATATTTTTCCAAGAATCATCATTTAAGATTGAGAGAGTGGAATTTGGAGTGGATTCTATCCATTTAGTTTGGATTTCAGAAATGTTTCTCTTTTTGTGTTGGAGGAGTCAAGAGTTTTATATGTTGAGTTTGCTACGTGAGGTAGGTTAGACGATTTAAAGAGAAGGGCACTCAGATCCGATTTGTGAGAGTGAGAATTATTTTTCATCGTGACCCTTAGCCTAAAAAAGTTGTAAATGTTGATGTTTCTTAGGTTATAGGTGTGTTTTGGGCTAGGTTGATAGGATGAGGTCTTTGAGAAATAAGATATTGTTTAATAACCATTATGGGGAAGTGCCTTCAATTTTAATTCTAGGGTTGTTCCACAGGGATGCGTAGTCTGAAGTTTGGATTTAGTGCAGGAGCATTTCATCATGTGTTCTAAGGGGGCAGATGGGGTCCTCAAGAATAGTGTGAGAGTGTTGGAATGGGAACGTTTCCATGTTTAACACTAGGATTAGGAGAATGGTTTAGCCAGGGATTCTTCAACATGTACCCATTGTGGTGCATCTTGGGACTATGAATTGTTGGTATTTATAAAAGTTGGGGATAGTAAGGCCCCTGGAATATTTACTTAGTTTTAATTTTTTTAAGGGCAATTCTATCTTTTTCCCTTCTGTAGAGGAATTTGGAAATTACGGATCAGTATTGTTGAATAAATTGGCAGTTGGGAAACATGGAAGTGGTAACGTTTATTTGTGGGGAAATCATCATTTCCACCACCAGGTCATGAATTTTGTCAACCAGACTGACAGAGTCATTTTTATTTTTTTAAGAAAGTTCTCTTTGGTTATTTTCCTTGTGCCCTCTAGCTTACTTTTGAAATACACACCTAATTATTTGATCTGCAAGGATTGCCAGTGAAGTGCAGTATTGTTGACAATGGATGGTAAAGTTAAGTTATTCATAGGGAAGACTTTGGTGTTCTCTAGATTTAAGAAGTAGCCTGAGACCTGTGCATATCCGTTAATTTTGTTTAGGATTGCAGGGATGGCAGTCTCGGCCTCTTGCGAGAAAACAAGTACATTGTCTACATAGGCTGAAACCTTTTAGGACGAGTTCCCAATAGAAATAACTGTAATAATTGTGTTGGATCTGATGGTAACAAGAAGACACTTGATAGCCAAGAGGTCTAGTGGGGGGGGGGCAACCTTGTCTAGTCCCTTGTGTTAAGTCTATTTTATTTGAGAGGATGCCATTATCTCTAATAAAGTTATACCTGAGGTTAAAGTTGCACAGAACAGTGTGTAGAAAAGGCCATGAAACCTCATCAAAGACCTTTTCTCCATTCAAGGCCATGGCCATTGTGGATGATGGGAGAGATTTAACTTTTTCAATGATGCAGCAGAAATGTCTAATGATGCCTTATCCATGTCTGCTATTTTACGAAGCAATTTTGTTATGGATGGATAAGGGATCGAAGTCTTTTTCTAGTCTAGTCACCAAGATTTTTGTGTAAATTTTACAATCTAGGTTTAGGGGGGGAATGAGTTTGTAGTTTTTTGCCTCTAGGGGATCCTTCCCTTCTTTATGGATTAAGGTAATGGTGGCTGTGATTTTACCAGTCTTCCTGAAATGCCTGAAGAAGGGTTCCAATTGGCGTATTAGTTCACTTTGGAACGTTTTATGGAAGTTGGTTAAAAAACCATCTGACCCCGGTGCCTTGCCTGGTTTTCGAGAGAGTATCACTTTTGTAATCTCAGAGCGAGAGAAAGATTGGTTAAGGGATGTAATACTGGTGTCAGAGAGTACTGGGAGTTGAATTATGTCCAAGAATTCCTCACAGTTGGCTGCTGATGAGATTTTGTTGGGATTATAAAAACCAAAGTAAAACTCTCAAAAGATCTTACATTTTTCTAGTGGGTCAGTGATAGTCGTTCGTGATTTTTTTTAATAGATGAGATGTAGTTATATCTGTTTTTGAACTTTATGTAGTTCACAAGGGTTGCACCCACTTTGCTGGATTCTTTGAATGTTTTCATTTTATTGTGCTGTACCCACATGTGAACCCTACTGCTCAATAGCTTGTTATATCCATATTTTAGTGTTTTAAGTTGGTGTAAGAATTCTTTTTTTTTTCTTTTCAGAGAATTTCCTTTCCTAATGGTTAAATGACTGTTCTAAATCGTTGAGGTGTTTGTGCATTTGTTTATACTAGACATGATACCAATGAGGTGTACTCTAAGGGTAACTTTCATGGTATCCCACAAGGTTTCTTGAGAAATTTTGTGAGTATGGTTTTCATGGAGGAAGTTATCAATAGAGCTTTTTGTTTTGTCAATGAGCAACTGGTATTTAAGGATTTCTTCATTGAACCTCCATAGTTTTGACTGGTGGTTGGCAAATTTGTAAGTCCACTCAAATGCATGTGTGGTCTGATATTAGTATTAGTTCAATTGTTGGAACAGAGGTAGCCGACGTAAGGATGCTACTTGTAAGTATGTTGTCTATTCTTGTGAGCATACTATGCAGGTGTGAGTAAAAGGTAAATTTGCTTCCTGTTGGATTATGGAGGCGCTGCCATATATAATTCAAGCAATGTTTTTTCCATAGGTTCCTCTGTTGGTTATGTGATTTATTGGGTTTATATGTACATGCAGCGCTCCAATCAAGTATAGTATCCCAGGGAAGGTTACATTTTTCTGCCAGGAGAATGCTAGAATCATTTGGTAACTCACAGAGTTGTATATTCAGCTTAATCCATAACTTGGTATCATTAGCTGTTGGGGCATAGAAATTGACCATATAAAATGAAGTAGGACTGTTTTTAACTTTAGTGTTTAGCCACCTGCTGTCATTATCATGGGAGTTGTCCAGAATTTTTAGATTAGCTTTTTTAGGTATAAGGGCGATGACATAATTTTTCTTTGGCTGGCAGGGGAGATAGAATGCTATGTATCCCTTGGTAGTGCATGGAGCTGCATTCTTTGAGTCCTAGTTTAGTTTATTGCAAAGGAATTATATCACCCTTATGTTTGGTGCAGTAATTGAGGATTTTCCTGCATTTATCCCGGAAGATTGAAACCTTTTGTGTTGAGGTACAGTACTTTAATTGGTTTATTATTCATAGAACCTAGTTGGGGCTATAGTATCCGAGCCAGCACACTATAGGTATGTCAGTAGGCTCAATGATGTAAGGAGTAGTTTCCTATGTTTGTAAGAATGTAGAAGTGTGGAAAGAGGGTGACCACTTCTCATGTCTATCTTTACATTTAGATTTCAGCATGTGTTTTGAAAGAATCTTATTTGGGTATAGGGGTTGTGATGAGTAGTGTATTGCTGAGGTGGTATTTGTGTAATGTATAAGCCTGTCATTGTGGAAAGAATTTTGTTGTTTATGACTGTAACATCTGAAGACAGAGAGGATAGCGTGTAAGTAGGGAGAGAGGACAAGGAGAGCATAAATAAATAAAAGGAGAGGATAAGTTGAGAGGAAAAACCCATCACCAACCCATAACCCAACCAATTAATATATTCTGGGAGGTGGGAGGAGATGGTGGGGGCCCCAAAGAGCCAGGTCGCAGAGGAAGGGGGAGAGCAGGGGGTGTAGCAGATGCAGAAGGGAACAGATAATACCATTAACTTGTCTGTTAGACATACTTCGTTAACACATTAGCTTGTCATTAACTCATTATCGAGCTGCAACATTATTGAGATGCAAACAAACAAACCCAGCACATTTGGAGTATTATCAGTATTTGGATTATAGGCAACAGCACTACTATACTTAGTTAGGGAACTCAACTGGTAGATAAACAGTATTATTAAATACTTAAATTTGTATTCATCTTGGCCATAGAATGGAGCGCTTAGTGGCTAGATGTAGGGCTGTAAAGCATAAGCAGACTTACAAGTCAGCATGTACACAGGTTAGTTGAACATGGTTGCTAGACTTGGATTACAATGGGGAATTTAAGAAAGAGGACTGAGGCCTAAGCAGATTTATAGTGCAACCAGCATAGGTAGATAAGAACTGGGTACGTATAAGATCGTTATTGGTGTTCATGGTACTGAACAACAGTAACAGAGTTAAGTATTGGCGGTTATAGATTTTTAAAGAAGAAAAAGAGTCCTAAGACTTAGCAGCAATAAGTGCTAATAGGGGTTCACTGATCATACTGCACCGGGGCAAAGTCAAAAGTTCAGTCTGACCATGATGGAGCGCAGGCCTGATGAACAGAGTACCTTGATCCTGGTCCCAACAGTGAGGTGAGGGATGAATGCAAGCGATGCATTTAGCAATGTGTCAAGGCAGCACATGCATTAGAGGGGATACATTAATTTTCTTCATGCAGTGGTGGCAGTATCAGTTCCAATGACTGGGCACAGAGTCGAGAGGTGCTGGTTCCGAAGTGCGATGCACCAGGTTTCTTCTCATAATCGAGGGGATGTGTCAGTCTCTCCAAGCTACTGCAACACAGATGCATGACCCGAGCATTATGTTCTTGATGGGAAGGAGTCAGTTCTGAGAGCGATGCACCAGTCCTACGGCTCCAACAAGGTGGATGTACCTGGTCTGCTCCAAGCAGACTGGAGATGCATCTATTTCTCTGATGCAAGTATTTGGTTCCACTTCAAGTGAACCAAACACAGAAGCAGGGGTAGAAAATTTGATATCCCAGAGTCTCTAACAACAGGAGAAAAGCCCTTGGAGATGACTCCAATTGCAAGTCCAGCTCTCCCTCAGCAGGGTCAGAGTGCAGTAGGCAGCATGGCAGCACAGCAGAAATGCAGTCCTTCCAAGTCAGCAGTCCATCAGAGTAACAGTGCTTGATGCAGCACAGCAGTTCTTCTGACAGAGTCCAGTTGTAGGTTCAGAAATGTCTGATTTGGTGGGATCGAAGACCCAGTACTTACAACCAGTTGTGCTTTGAAGTGGGGGTGACTTCAAAGAAGGGTCTTCAAAGTGATTTCTTCCTCGCGCTGGCTCCCCACTATCAGTAGGAGGCAATCAGACCTTTGTGTGGGGACAGGGACTGCCTATTCAGGTGTATGTACCAGCCCCTCCCTCTCTTCCTGCCCAGGAAGAGCCATCAGAATGCAGATGAGTGCTCAAACACACCTAGCCTTCCTGTGTTTTTGTCTGTCTAGGGGAATGCTCAAAGTGGTAGCTGTCATCCACCCCAGACATGTATTGGAGACAGGCTGCAGGTACACAGAGCTATAAATGCAGAGGAAGAGCCACTTTCTAAAAGTGGAATTTCTGAAATAGTAATGTGAAATCCAACTTTACCAGTAAAGAGGATTTATCATTACCATTCCAATGATATGAAACATGCTATAACGACTCCTTCTCCATCAGTATAGCTTAGCAGTGTAATAAGGAATTCTCACTGGTAACCTATGCAAGAAGTAGGCCTCACAGTAGTGATAAATTAATGTGGGTGTTTTTCACTACCAGGACATGCAAAACTTAAAAGTATATGCCCTACCTTATATTTAAACAGCATCCTGCCCAATGACCTACCTAAAACCTACCTTAAGGGTGATGTGTGTGTAATAAAAGGTGAGTTTAAGGCTTGGCATAGAGTTTTAAATGGCACGTCATTGTGGCAGTACGACTTGAGACATGTTTAAAGGGCTACTTGTGTGGGTGACACAAGCAGTGCTGCAGGCCCACTAGTAGCATTTAATTTACAGGCCCTGGAATTATGGTATACCACTTTACAAGGGACTTACATATAAATTAAATATGACATTTGTGGATACACCAATTATACAATGTTTAGGGGGAAATCACATGCACTTTAGCACTTTAGCACTGGTCAGTAGTGGTAAAGTATTCAGAGTCCTAAGGCCAACAATAAGATTCAGCAAAAAGATTAATCAAGTAGGCAATCGTTTTGGTGGAAGACCACCCAAAGGGTGACAGGACTAACAGCCTTCCTCTCTGTTTTTACTATGGTAAATGTGTACTCTACTTTCTTCTAATACCATGATAAATGTCTTCTCTAATGATCTCATTAGACATGTCAAATTGTTTTCATATGCCTTAACATTGTCTATAGGTATGAATGGCCTAGGATAATTCCAAGCTGTGTCTTTTTCTTTTGTCACTGGATGTTGATTTATGCTTCTCTGTCAAAATTGGAATACTAATATTCAAAGTGTTCATGCCTATACACTAAATGAGTAAAATACTACATGTACTTGCATATGGCAGAGGTATGTGGTGGTATGTCACCTCCTCAGCAGCGTACAAAGGTAAGTGTGCCCAGATTAAACAATTCTTTGCATCTAAAGCTCGTGTGTATTCTTGAACTGACCTAGAATAAACATTTGTTGTGTAATCTTCTTTCATGTAATCTACAAGTGATGCCTTCAATGTTTCTTCATCTATGGTGTTTGTAGTTGTCATAGGTGTAAGTCATCTCTATTTCTTCTGCGAAATGCATTTTTGTTAACATTGCTGTTACTACTAATATCACTACTAAAAATGTGACACCATAATAGTTTTGCATTTAGCCTTTGTTAGGAAACACATGTTTGTCTAAAGTTTGATTGTTAAGTAAAATATTGCAGCAAGTAAAGTCAATAAACCACCTTCATTCAGAGTTTGTGCACTAAGCTGTTTCTCTAGTTGTCTTAATTTCTTTTACAGTTTGTTCTGTCAAATTTATTTACAGCAATCTTCGTATAATCAGCCCTAACCCTATCTCCATCTTCTTCTAAAATATTATCAATACACTTCTACTGCAGCCTTGGCCCTAAGGAAATCTTCTTAATTCTTTCTATTGAACAACTTATCAGACTTTCTTTAAGTCTCTATTTCAGTCTTTTGCACGTTTTCCTTCAATAAAGTCTTTCAAACGTTTTATTTCGTTTAGAAATCTTTTTTTAGCAGCTTTATTCCCAATACTGTGTTTAGTGTGATGGATAAAGATTCAAACAGTTCTGATCTCAAATCAATCAAATCCAATATTGGTGTGTTTAGCACTTTATTCACATAGTAATTCCATTCTGGTGCAGAATGCCTCTGACAAGGTACTCTTGCTCGTTTTTATCACCTTGGTGCCTGTTGATCTTCTTCTTCTTTGTCACTTATACTGCTTGAGTTTGTCTCTTCAGCAATTGTTAGCACTAGCCGTTCAACGGACGGACTTGATCTCAGTTTCTTTAGACCACAGTTTTATGGCCATTCAGCATTGCAAGTGACTTTTCTTGATCAACTACTTGTCCCTGCAACTGGATATTCCACTTGTTCTGGTAATGCCTCAACTGTTATCAGAGGTTGAGCTCTTGTTTATTCTTCACCAGAATCTTCAATGCTGCTTTATGACATCACAGGAATTTGGATTGGTGCAACTATCTCTGGTTTTCATCCCTTTCTCTCCCCTGCTGTTGTGCCTCCTGTTGCAAAGCTCCTTGAATTTGTAAAGCTTGAGCTAATACTATCACCAGTGCTCTTCATTCTGGCTCAAGGAACACAATTCATATTGACTTCTCACTCTCTGAGTGTGCGATGCATGCAGCTAGTTTGGTATCCCAGCACACTTAGCAGTATTTGTGTTGAGAATCACCAGGAAGGGGCCTTTCCATCTTGGTTCCGAACACAAATTTTGCACATGCTTCTTTAGCAGGATCCTGTCACAGGAATTATGGCGTGGCACTGCTATTGATGCAGATTTGCAGCGACAGCTTCAACCTGTTAGAAACAGAATGCACCACACCTGCCAATCCCTTGCAGTAATCAAGTATCATGTCATCTGTAATGTTTACAAGGGTATTTGTAGGTACAGCAGGCAATCCTATTGCAAGTTCCTATTAGGATCTCGTGTGGTGGTAATACTTTCTTCCTATTAGGTGTATTTTGAAGACTCGTAAACCCCAAAGGCAAAGCGTCAGGTAATTACAGTGAAGTGGATGCACAGCTTTTTGCCAATCGGGATTTTATGGTCCCATTCAGCTGTTTAACTATCCAAGATGCTTCCGGACGATAACTGCAGTGTAATTCCTGCTCCACTTGTAAAGTGGGACATAGAATCCTCAGGACTTCATTGTTAAAATTAATACCATGAACTGACTCAAGAGAAACCGGTAAACCGAATCTTGGTATTATCTCAAAATAGCAGTTTTGCTAGAGTGAGATTGTTATTTCTCCATGTTGGCTGGAGGCAGTCCAGGAGGTGGTTTAATGTAGATCAAGGGTTCCTGGCACTGGGCGCGGTTCATGTGCGGACGAGCGCAGAGAGGCTTGCCTTTGGCGCATCAAAGCTCTCACTGTCCAACGTAGTGAACTGTTGAATTGGGTTCTGATTCTTCGTCTGGAATTAATTTGGATTTGCTCTTGGCATCAGATTTATATTAATTGTAGAGTTTCCCACATTTCGTGAGACCATCAGGGCTTGAGGGACCTGCATCACTGGAACCTGTGTCTGCATTAGCACATGCACTTGATTTCCTCCTTGCATTTGACCATCATCACTCACTCTATTTGGATTCAGCCTGCATTCCCTCTTCCAATTCCCAATTTTGTTACTGAAATACCAAAGATTTGTTTTCTTCAGCGTTGCAACATCTACACTAGAATTCAGATCAACCAGACCTCCTCGACCTCTAACTTGTGGAGCAATCATATCTCCTTGGACACCAGCTTGAAACCCAACACCTTGCCTTCCACCACAACTCCCTGCAAACGACTGATCCAGAAATCCTTTTTGTGCCCATTTCAACTGTATAAGCATAAACTTTTCCTTAAGTGCCAGATTTAACTGTTGACGGACGAGTTACTCCATCACAATAGTGACAGATATCCCATCTACCGAAATCTATATCCCATGGGATATCATAGAATTTAGATTTTGGTGGACCGGCTATCAATCACTGTTATGACAGAGTAACTTGTCAACCAATACTTACATTAGGTCATAAGTTGCTACCGCCGTGGCAGACGGTGTTAAAGTGGCTGTCTGTGTTGGTGGTTTCCGCCGTGGTCATAATTCAATTTTTTTACCGCCGGCCTGATGGCGGTATTACTGCCGCTTTATCACCAACCGCCAGGGTTGTAATGAGGGCCTAAGAGTCAAGTGCAGCAGGGGTACTTGGCCCAGCTGCTTTGGATCTATAGTAGGTCAGGCCCCAGGACATCAAAAAATAAAAGGCTTTATCCAACACAGCTGAGCCCAGTAGCCCTGTAAGCTCTGTTGCCCTCTCAAAGGGATCTGACAGTGACGCACTATGGTAATCAAATAACTTAAGTTTACATATTTAAGCCACACTTGTAATTAGAAAGGTCACAACCCTTTTAGAGACTCGCCACATTTTTCATCTCATTTAAAGCCTGGGGGAGGGTGGAAGAAAAGATAGATTAGCTCGTGGGTCACAGGACAGTTGACATTCAGCTTTTTTCACAAGATTGATAAATAAAAAATTGACCATTTTTATTTGGCCTGCTTCAGTGTGTTTTGCTTGTCAACTGGGACATGTATTTACATATTTTAGTGCATTTTTTAACGTAGTACAATTAGGCTGACGTCTACACTTTAAAATGACAAGGGGAGGGTTTGTTCTATCAGTATTTTATGGACATGTTACATTAGCTATAGGCATACAGCTTGTGCCCTTTGGCCTAGAAAATAATTTCTTTTATTATTTTATCAGAAGCTTCATCTTGAGGTGATGTTTTAATTCTTTATCTCTCATATTCCCTGTCATTTTATGTTTTTACTTTAGGGCAGTGTTCTTAGAACATCAGATGTTTTATTAGAAAACATCTCCCTGCACCCTATACGTTAGGGGGGAAATTCAGCCAGAGGTTGCCACTGCATCTGTTTGCTTCATTGCAGCTGTCAGCTGAGATTAAACATCTTTTCTGCCTACATGAGAGAAGACTCTGGGTAATCCAACATCTATCTCTTCACTATTACCATATTCAGGTATGGGGAATGGTGTAATGCCAGGGGTCCAGAAGGGCGGAATAGGGCTAACCCTGCTGCGCTCCAGTATAGAACCCTCAGTGGCGTAGGTAAGAATTCTAACACTTAGAATCGTGACACTATGGTGGGACTTCTCTCATGTTTCACTTTCTTTGTCACTGCTCTGCTATTATCATGTTTCATTATAGGATGCAATTGATTCAATAAAATTAATTGTACCAATTCCTGCTTCTGCTTGTCTTTGCATTCATGAGACAAAGATAACTGAGAGAAACGGATAATATCTGTTCCATCACGATTTCCCTGAGAAATCAGAATGTCATGCGCAAGGCTGCCACAAATCACCTCTACGTTTGGGAACTGGTGAGGTACTGCTAGCTGGCTGAAAAAGTTAGGCCCAGCGTTGTCACATGGTGTGGGATTGGACTCAGTTCCCCACAATCTGGTGGTGCTGCCACCTTAATCCAGCAGTCACATTGTTTTAATGATAGCCAAGGCAACACTTGTGAGGCATTGACCTCATCAATATGGGATAGGTCAAGGATTGTCTAGGGAGAAGAAAATGTTTGAGAGAAGGAATGGTTTGATTATAGAGAAGGCTGATTTGGAATCAGACAGTCTGATCCATTTTCTTCACTTGAATAAATGTAAAAGCACAGAGATATTATGCAATTCAAAAGGTAGTGTGAGAAGCATGGCATATTAATGCTGTTTCACATGTCTTCATTTATTTTACGATGAAGATAAAATCAGCCTTGTTTGAGTTAAGTAAACAGCAAATATCAATGTTTGGGTATTGTACAGGCATGACCTGAATTTATGGATGTTACAAACGTCCTAGACACCATCAAGTTGGACCCCGGTAACATGGTCACCCTCAACCTCTTACACAGAAGTCTCATCAAGCTACACCTCATGGGAGTACACTGGCTCCCAAAGTACAAACATGCTCTATTCAAACTCCTCACACACAGATTCAAGGCTCTGCACAACTCAGGCCTCACCTACCTGAACAGTTGAGTCGCCTTCTACCAACCACCCAGACACCTCCACTTTGCATGATTCCTACTCACACACACCCCACGCATACACAGAATCAGATCAGGAGGAGGAGGTGCATTCTCTTAAGTTGCCCCTAAAGCATTAAACAACCTCTCAGTCCACATCAGAACCTCTTCCTTCCTTCGTGAATTCGGAAATAAGCTGAAGATCAAGCTTTTCTTTTAACCAACCTACCACAGGCAGGCCTAAACACACACATCAGCTCAGTGCCAGGATACCCTCACAGATGATAGTGCGCTTTACAAATACATGTAGCAAACCAACCAAACCTTGAGTTATGTTTAAGAATAATTTGCATACTGACAAAGGGCGTTGTTATATTGTTTACGCAGCTTTTTCAGCATTTGCAGTCAACCTGCTAAGGGCAGGGTGAGTCCAAGGGCAGATTCAAGGTGGTTACAGCCTTTTCTGTCCCTGAAACTCTGATCATGGACTAGCTAACTAGCCTGTTGGACTCACTCTGGAAGTCTTTGGTTCAAGCAGAAAAGCAGGTTTCAAGCAGCAAGGCACAAAGCAGTCTTCAGGAAGCAGTGCAGTCCTCTGAAGTACACAACAGGCCACAGACAGAAAGGTAGTCATCTGAGAGTTCTCCGTAGGTCCAGAAGTGAACTTAAGAGTGGGTGTGAGGGTCTATACCTGGTGCCAGCTTTGAAGTCAAAGAAACTTCTGGAATTTTACCCTGATAGAAGAGTCTGGAGTTTCTGCCTCCCTGCCCTGGTCCCAGGATGGCTGGAGTCACCAAAGGATAGTGTAAAGTTTGTTGTATGAAGGTTGAGGCAAGGTCTTTGAAGTGCAGTGGGAGCAGTGCACAACTCCGTCTCCCATCCTGCCAAGATGGCCAATCATACCAACACGAGGCCTGCTATTGTGTGTGGCTGTCTGAGAGGAATACACAAAGACCAGCTGCCAACTACACATAGTCATATGACCCAGGAAACACGTTGCATGCACCAAATGCTTAGTACAAGAACATTCTAATTTTCTTTTTAGAATTGTGACTTAAAATCCAACTTTACCATTAAAGAGGATTTTAAAATACATTAAAATGTATTGGACACCAAACATGACATTTCTACCTGCTTCCAAACAAAGGTGTTCACAGGTTAAATGTAATGAGGTAACCAATGTTATCCTATGGGAGAGGTAGGCCTAACAGCAGTGAATAACAATTTGTGATTTGTTCACTACCAGGATATGTAAAACTTAAAAGTACATGTCTACCTTTTTAAATAAAATGCACCCTGCTCTAGGTGCTCTTTAGGTTCTACCCTAAGGGTGACTTTTAAGAATATAAAAAATGAGTTTTATACTAGGGATGGGCAGACTTCACAAAGTTCTGCTATGCAGAATTCCATGAATTGCAAAAAACCTCTGCGAACTCCATCTCACTCCACGTGAATGGGAAGAGTTGTGCTCTGCCACCCATTTGCACTGATTGGTGTGAATAGCGTGCTCTGCATTGCAATTCAAGTGCGAACAGCACCACGTGGCTGCCCTTGGCCATCTTGTTTTTCCTACTCTGTGCATGGTGCTGGGCCTACTTTTCATTCTGTACTATATGTTTGCCATCCTCACTTTATCCTACCTATCCTCCCCTGTTTTACATTTATTTCTTCATTATGTATATTTGTGTTGGTGTATTTTATGTTTTGCCTCTTTTGTATATTTTTTGTGATTTTTTTTCCCTTTTTTGTTTTCCCCTAATTTCTTCCTCACTATTCCTTCTCTTTCCTCCTGTCTTTTTTTCTTTTCACCCAGTACCCTGGTAGAGTGTGGGAGAGGCTGGGTAACGCCAGGGCAGGGAACCGTACACCCTGCGGGAGCTGACACTGCCAGGGGGTGCAGCCTGATGCCATTTTTAGTGAGGAGAAGGTGGCTACTTTTTTTTTTGTGCAGCGCCACATCCCATCTGTGCTGGCAGCAGGTGCCAGGCCCGGGAGTCGTTATAGCCTGAGGGAGCATTCCCTGATATAGGGAAGGGTTGGCTGTTGCGACTGGTGACATACTGGGCTTCTGGCCCCAGAAGCAGCTGAAGCACTGCAGGGCCAATATCCTGGACCAGGAGCGGGACCTGCTTGACTTGCTGGGCACCCAGGTTGCGGGACTTGGTAAGTGGTAGTACTAGCCTTGTAATTACTATTATTTTGTTGTGTCCTACAATATTAATTTTGTTTTTTCAAATAGAATTCTGTTCATACTCAGAGGTAAGTTAAGTTCACATACCAGTATGAATATTATGTGAGCCACTTTGAGTAAGCCAGGTGCTTGGTGCTAGCTAGTTCTGCTTGTTGCTGTAGGTGCTCTCTTGGGCTGATTATTAAAGAAGTTGTGATGATTTATCTGTCCTACTCTCACTGAAATAGTGGTTCTGTGGCAGTAGTAATAAAACATAAGCGAGGTAACATTCTCTGTGTCTTTCTATTTATGCAGCTCATACAGTCCCAAGCAATCTCCCAGTGAGCTGCAGTATATATCTATGGGAAACTGTGTTGGCAAAAGGAGTTGTGAATTGCAAAGCAAAGATGTAATGCATTAGTTTTTCCAAATGTATTTTGGGAAATTCAGAATAGGGCTTAGGCATGGTTTCGTAAATTAGGAGTAAGTCAACTCAATCTAGGCGATCTTATTTAGAAATGTACAATGTCAATATGTTACTGCATTTGTCTTTGACTTTCGAAATATTTTCTTGGAGATTAACTGTACCACTAATCTATTTTTGTTATCTTTTTTTAATTTCATACATCAGCACCCAAAGGCAGGAAGAGGGAATCAGAGGGTCCGGCCAAGAAGGGTGAGACTGCCACCACCATCGCTGCTGCAACAGCAGATGGCTTTGCTGCCCCAGTAAGTTCTCATTAGTTTTATTTATTTATTTAGCTTTTACCTCTCCCCTTTATACATTTATTGTCCTTTCTCTTAAACTGTGACTTTTCCCAATCCTCTTTGTTCTATTTAATGTTTAGTGTTGTTATCCCTCCCTGCATTATTCTTTTTTCAATATTTCTTGTTTCTGTGGCTGACTTCCTCCTGTAGTAGTCTGTAGCTTAAGACTTCTTCTGCTTGATTTTTAAGCTGTCCCGCTCCCATAGTTTTTATACCCTGAGGACTGGTACAGTAAGACTATGTAGTCTACTGTGAAGATTGTAGAGCTTGAAGACCCAAGCAAGCTCTTCTACACTTGTTTGTTGAGAAAGCTTTCTATTTCTTGCTCATGCTTAAATGACAAGAGAGTGGCCATGGTTATGGTGACCTCCCCTCCAATGTTGTGCTGTATGTATTATTATGATTTAATATCCCAACAGTTTCAATGATATTGCTGCATGCCAAGAAAGTAGTATGGGGGCGACCCCATTGCATTTATCAACCAAAATCATATCCCCTCATTCAGTGACCAATTTATTCTACCCTTTCATTGCATTTCAAATGATTTACGTTCATCATTGTATCTCTGCCCCTTCATTACGGTTGGCTTGACTACTAGCTTTTCTAACATTGTCAACCAACAAAATGCTCAAAGTGATATTTTAGATGGGAGAGACGATATTGCGAACTGATCTGTAGTCATGTATTGCGGTTGTATATTTTGTTAAGAAAAAAAGGGAGAGATGTCTGGCATCTTAAATGTGTAATGTTTTTTCTAGCCGCACAGACCACCGGTGCAGGGGCTAGCACCAGTGCACCAGATGAGGCAGAAGTACCTGATGGGGGAAACTCAGTGGTGGAAAGGATGGACGATCGTAAGTCACATTGCTCTGTTATTGACAATTACTAGTATACTCTATGTATTTGTTAAGTGAGGCAGATCCCACCCATCATCATCTATAACCTCCCTGCTTTTGGCACTTCACAATCATGACCCATGGGCCATGACCCCACCTAACTGCAGCATGGTTCAATCTGGCACTGCAGTGTTGGCTGTACAATGTGCCTCTGCTTCTGTTAATGTGGCATTTACAAAGCTTTCAATCGATTGCAAACTAAAACAAAAACAAGGTATCTCTCCCTTCCTTCCCAGTGCCTACTCAGTCACCTCTTAGTACTGCACTCCCTTATTTGTTCCTAAGTTCTATCACACCCTACCAAAAACATTGAAAAAAACATGTTTGGCATATGCCACATGTAATGGGACAAGTGGTTTATATGGCTTCTATAATGTATTTACACCTGTTCAAATTTAACATTCATTAAGTCTTAATTTCAATTACATGGACTGATTAAGCCTAAGCTTATAAAACACATCATCAGTGAACCCTTCCCTGGTGATCTCTACCGTACCTAACCAGTCTTTTCCCTCTACCTTACCCTGATGCAGCAGAATAAGGTGTAGCCTAGAGTTTGGTGAAGGGGGCTACTCCGACATAAACATGAGGGATATCCCATCCCCTGCATTATGAAACGTAATATAGCACATGGGAAATCTATTATGTTTTTGTCAGAGTGATGCTTCCACCAAACTCTATTCTACATCAGTCCCTAAGTCAAGTTTTCTTCCCTTAGCACCAAGCAAATGCATTTTATTTAAATAATTTATGAGGGTGAGGGCAGGAAATAAAGTAGGATTAAGGCCCTCATTACAACCCTGGCGGTTGGTGATAAAGCAGCGGTAATACCGCCAACAAGCCAGCAGTAAGAAAAATTGAATTTTGACCACGGCGGAAACTGCCAATACATACAGCCACTTTAACACTCCAACCTCCACGGCGGTAGCAACAAGCACCGCAGTGGTAACCAACAACAGGCAGGCAGAAGACAATGTACTGCCCACTGTATTATGACACACCAATCTTCCACCTTTTCCGGGGCAGTAGCAATGCCATCAAAAGCACGGCATAAACAGTACACAGAAGGGAAACGACTCACCTCTCGACACTCAAGGAAGAACCAGGATGTCATGGAGCCGTAACCACACATATTCCCAATGCTGGTCTACCTCCTCCTACACCAGGAACACGAACGGTAGCGGAGATGACCACTGTGAGTACCGCACCAAACACACAAGGGGGTGGGGAGGATAAAGAGAGTTACATACACACACACACGCAACATGCAACACCCCCACCCTCAACACCATACACACAAACAGATGTAACAACATCACATATACACCCCGTAACCCTCAGTAATAATGCAAGGACAAAATGAATTGATTAAAGTGAGTGTAATATTAAAAATTTAGATAAATACGTCCTTAAGACACTAAACAGTATGTACAATATATACAAATGGAGGGACAATGCCCACTCCAAAATGTCCGTTGCCCACAGGGCCATAACACATTGGCCAAGGTATTCCTGCCTCAATACGGAGAGAACACTGCAGGGGCATCAGGTTGAAAACACACAGGCACCTCAGGGGGACGAGGAATGGTGGAGCACCTCAGTAGGAAGATGGTACAACGCCACTGCTCCTGGAGGGTGATACATGCCTGCTGTGATGTCCTGGGGAGTGCAAGGCCACAGTCTCTCTAGTGGGTGGTTTGTCCACTGCTTGGTCCGGTGGAGTGCAAAGCCACAGTCTCCCTAGTGAGTGGCTTGCCCACTGCTTGGTCCTGGGGAGTGCAAGGCCACAGTCTCTCTAGTGGGTGGTTTTCCCACTGCTTGGTCCTGGTGAGTGCAAAGCCACAGTCTCTCTAGTGGGTGGTTTGTCCACTGCTTGGTCCTGGGGAGTGCAAAGCCACTGTCTCTCTAGTGGTTGGTTTACCCACTGCTTTGTCATGGGGAGTGCAAGGCCACAGTCTCTCTAGTGGGTGGTTTGCCCACTGCTCGGTCCTGGGGAGTACATAGCCACAGTCACTCTAGTGGGTGGTGTGTCCACTGCTTGGTCCTGAGGAGAGCACAGCCACAGTCTCTCTAGTGGTTGGTTTACCCACTGCTTGATCCTGGGGAGTTCAAAGCCACAGTCTCTCTAGTGGGTGGTTTGTCCACTGCTTGGTCCTGTGGAGTGCAAAGCCACAGTCTCCCTAGTGGGTGGCTTGCCCACTGCTTGGTCCTGGGGAGCGCAAAGCCACAGTCTCTCTAGTGGTTGGTTTACCCACTGCTTGATCCTGGGGAGTGCAAAGCCACAGTCTCTGTAGTGGGTGGTTTGCCCACTGCTTCGTCCTGGGGAGTGCAAAGCCACAGTCTCTGTAGTGGGTGGTTTGTCCACTGCTTGGTCCTGGGGAGTGCAAAGCCACTTTCTCTCTAGTGGTTGGTTTACCCACTGCTTGATCCTGGGGAGTGCAAAGCCACAGTCTCTCGAGTGGGTGGTTTGCCCACTGCTTCGTCCTGGGGAGTACAAAGCCACAGTCACTCTAGTGGGTGGTTTGTCCACTGCTTGGTCCTGGGGAGTGCAAAGCCACAGTCTCTCTAGTGGGTGGCTTGCCCACTGCTTGGTCCTGGGGAATGTAAGGCCACAGTCTCTCTAGTGGGTGGTTTGCCCACTGGTCCTGGAGGGGACCAGATGCCCAGTTTGCTTCATCCTGGCAAGGAAGGGGTGAGTGGATGCCTTCTTCCACTGCTTCTGGAGAGGGCTTTGTGCCCAGTGTGCTTCATCCTGGCAAGGAGGGGGTGAGTGGATGCCTTCTTCCACTGGTTCTAGAGAGGGCTTTGTGCCCAGTGTGCTTCATCCTGACAAGGAGGTGTTGAGTGGGTGCCTTCTTCCACTGGTTCTGGAGGGGGCTTAGTGCCCTGTGATGCTGATCCTGGATGGTGCAAGGTCACAGTCTCTCACCTGGGTGTCGCATCTACAGGTGTTGTAGGGGCCAGGATGCACTACGGCCCAGACTACACACTGCTCACCGGCAGTGACAGCTGCTCAGTGGATGGCAGTTGCGTGTTTGGCGGCGGTGTTGTCAGTGGTGGGAGGAGGATCCAGCCCTTCCTCTGCAGCCTCGGACAGCTTCCCACTGGGGCTGCTGCTGGCAGTGGTGCTGCTGGCGGTGCAGGTTGCGGTGCTGACGGTGGTGCAGGTGGCGGTGCTGTCAGTGCTGTCAGTGGTGGGGGGAGGCTCCAGCCCTTCCCCTGCAGCCTCGGACGGCTGCCCACTGGGGCTGCTGCTGCTGGCACTGATGCTGCTGGTGGTGCAGGTGGCGGTGGTGGCGGCGGTGCAGGTGGTGGTGCTGTCAGTGGTGGGGGAGGCTCCAGCCCTTCCCCTGTATCCTCAGATGGATGCCCACTGGGGCTGCTGCTGGCGGTTCAGGTGGGGGTGCTGGTGGTGGTGTAGGTGGCGGTGCTGTCAGTGATGGGGGAGGCTCCAGACCTTCCCCTGCAGCCTCGGAAGGCTGCCCACTGGGGCCGCTACTGCTGGCAGTGGTACTGGTAGTGGTGCATGTGGCAGTGCTGGTGGCGGTGCAGGTGGCGGTGCTGTCAGTGGTGGGGGAGGCTCCAGCCCTTCCCCTGCAGCCTTGGACGGCTGCCCACTGGGGCTGCTGCTGCTGGCACTGGTGCTGCTGGTGGTGCAGGTGGCGGTGCTGTCAGTGGTGGGTGAGGCTCCAGCCCTTCCTCTGCAACCTCGGACAGCTTCCCACTGGGGCTGCTGCTGGCAGTGGTGCTGCTGGCGGTGCAGGTGGCGGTGCTGACGGTGGTGCAGGTGGCGGTGCTGTCAGTGCTGTCAGTGGTGGGGGGAGGCTCCAGCCCTTCCCCTGCAGCCTCAGACGGCTGCCCACTGGGGCTGCTGCTGCTGGCACTGATGCTGCTGGTGGTGCAGGTGGCGGTGCTGGTGGCGGTGCAGGTGGTGGTGCTGTCAGTGGTGGGGGAGGCTCCAGCCCTTACCCTGTATCCTCGGATGGCTGCCCACTGGGGCTGCTGCTGGCGGTTCATGTGTGGGTGCTGGTGGTGGTGTAGGTGGCGGTGCTGTCAGTGATGGGGGAGGCTCCAGACCTTCCCCTGCAGCCTCGGAAGGCTGCCCACTGAGGCCGCTGCTGCTGGCAGTGATACTGGTAGTGGTGCAGGTGGCAGTGCTGGTGGCGGTGCGGATGGCGGTGCTGTCAGTGGTGGGGGAGGCTCCAGCCCTTCCCCTGCAGCCTTGGACGGCTGCCCACTGGGGCTGCTGCTGCTGGCACTGGTGCTGCTGGTGGTGCAGGTGGCGGTGCTGTCAGTGGTGGGTGAGGCTCCAGCCCTTCCTCTGCAACCTCGGACAGCTTCCCACTGGGGCTGCTGCTGGCAGTGGTGCTGCTGGCGGTGCAGGTGGCGGTGCTGACGGTGGTGCAGGTGGCGGTGCTGTCAGTGCTGTCAGTGGTGGGGGGAGGCTCCAGCCCTTCCCCTGCAGCCTCAGACGGCTGCCCACTGGGGCTGCTGCTGCTGGCACTGATGCTGCTGGTGGTGCAGGTGGCGGTGCTGGTGGCGGTGCAGGTGGTGGTGCTGTCAGTGGTGGGGGAGGCTCCAGCCCTTACCCTGTATCCTCGGATGGCTGCCCACTGGGGCTGCTGCTGGCGGTTCAGGTGTGGGTGCTGGTGGTGGTGTAGGTGGCGGTGCTGTCAGTGATGGGGGAGGCTCCAGACCTTCCCCTGCAGCCTCGGAAGGCTGCCCACTGAGGCCGCTGCTGCTGGCAGTGATACTGGTAGTGGTGCAGGTGGCAGTGCTGGTGGCGGTGCGGATGGCGGTGCTGTCAGTGGTGGGGGAGGCTCCAGCCCTTCCCCTGCAGCCTTGGACGGCTGCCCACTGGGGCTGCTGCTGCTGGCACTGGTGCTACTGGTGGTGCAGGTGGCGGTGCTGTCAGTGGTGGGTGAGGCTCCAGCCCTTCCCCTGCAGCCTCGGACAGCTTCCCACTGGGGCTGCTGCTGGAAGTGGTGCTGCTGGCGGTGCAGGTGGCGGTGCTGTCAGTGCTGTCATAGGTGGGGGGAGGCTCCAGCCCTTCCCCTGCAGCCTCGGACGTCTGCCCACTGGGGCTGTTGCTGCTGGCACTGATGCTGCTGGTGGTGCAGGTGGCGGTGCTGGCGGCGGTGCAGGTGGTGGTGCTGTCAGTGGTGGGGGAGGCTCCAGCCCTTCCCCCGTATCCTCGGATGGCTGCCCACTGGGGCTACTGCTGGCAGTGGTGCTGCTGGTGGTTCAGGTGGGGGTGCTGGTGGTGGTGTAGGTGACGGTGCTGTCAGTGATGGGAGAGGCTCCAGACCTTCCCCTGCAGCCTCGGAAGGCTGCCCACTGGGGCCGCTGCTGCTGGCAGTGGTACTGGTAGTGGTGCATGTGGTAGTGGTGGTGGCGGTGCAGGTGGCGGTGCTGTCAGTGGTGGGGGAGGCTCCAGCCCTTCCCCTGCAGCCTTGGACGGCTGCCCACTGGGGCTGCTGCTGCTGGCACTGGTGCTGCTGGTGGTGCAGGTAGTGGTGCTGTCAGTGGTGGGTGAGGCTCCAGCCCTTCCCCTGCAGGCTCGGATGGCTGCCCACTGGGGCTGCTGCTGGCAGTGGTGCTGCTGGTGGTTCAGGTGGCGGTGCTGTCTGTGATGGGGGAGGCTCCAGACCTTCCCCTGCAGCATCGGAAGGCTGCCCACTGGGGCCGCTGCTGCTGGCAGTGGTGCTGGTAGCGGTGCATGTGGCAGTGCTGGCGGCGGTGCAGGTGGCGGTGCTGTCAGTGGTGGGGGGAGCCTCCAGCCCTTCCACTGCAGCCTCGGACGGCTGCCCACTGGGACTGCTGCTGCTGGCCGTGGTGCTGGTGGCCGTGCATGTGGCTGTTCTGATGGCGGTGCAGGTGGCAGTGCTGTCAGTGGTGGGGGAGGCTCCAGCCCTTCCCCTGCAGCCTCGAACGGCTGAAGTGCCATGGCTGGTGTTGTTTGCCCAGATGCTGCTCCAGCCCCAGGCACCAGATCCATCCTGACTGCAGTGTCTGTTCCTTTTACATTGGCCTTGTCAGCTGTTGTCCCCTTCCTGCCCTTGGCAGATGGTGGTGCCTCCTTGCTTCTGCCAGCTGGTGTTCCCTTCCTGCCCTTGCTGGCTGGTGATGCCTCCTTCCTCTTGCTGGCTGGTGGTGCCTCCTTCCCCTTGCTGGCTGGTGGTGCCTCCGTCCCCTTGCTGGCTGGTGTCCCCTTCCTGCCCTTGCTAGCTGTCGGTCCCTTCTTGCCCTTGGCAGGTGAGGCAGGCACACTGGTAGTGCTGACGGGTGCCTCCTTCAAGCCTCTCACACATGTAGCAGCTGCCGAAACTACAGTGGCCGTGGACTGGGTGGCTGAGGTGCTGGCCTGGATTCTGCCCACCCTGGCCCGTAGTGAAGGACGGGGGACAGGGAATAGGTCAAGGGTGGAGAGGAAAAGCCTTTTAGGAACACTGGGGCTGGAAGTGGGTGAAGGTTTGGGAGGGGAGGAAGAGGGAGTGGTTGTAGGAGGTGTCTGTCTGCTCTGTTTGGGTGCAGGTGCATGGGCTGGATGCCGTTGTGAGGTGGATGGCTATTGGTTGTCTGAGTGCCTGCGTTTGTGTACTTTGGGAGGAGGGGGCACAGACACAGTGGGAGAGGACACAGGGGATGTGTGCATGGAAGTGGGGGTGGTGACTGCCAGTGAGGGGTGTGTAGTGAGAAGCGTGATGGTGATGGAGGTAGTGGATGAGGATGTAGTTCATGCAGGTGTGAGTGGAGACGCTACTGGGAGGGAGATTGACGAGGAGGAGGAGGGGGACACAGTGGAGGCACTGGATGTTGGTGTGTCTGCATCTGGATGGTGTTTGTGTGAGTGCCTGTGGGATGATGTGTGGTGCTTGTATTTTCCTTAGCCACGTCTGTGTGTTGATTTGGGTGCATGCTGGTCTGAAGGTGTGCTTGGGATAGGCTGGGGTTGAGGGGAATGGAACTGGGTAGAGGGAGTTGGAGGTGGGAGGCTAGAGACAGGGACAATGGCTGCCATGAGTGAGTTGGCCAGAGCCTGAAATGATCTCAGTTGGGCCGCCACGCCAGAGTGAATGCCCTCCAGGAATGCATTTGTTTGTTGCAAATGCCCTGCTAGACCCTGGATGGCATTCAGAATGGTTGATTGCTCAACAGAGAGGGATCTCAGTAGATCAATAGCTTCCTCACTGAGAGCAGCAGGGCTGACTGGGGCAGGGCCTGAGGTGCCTGAGGCAAAGGAGATGCCCACCCTCCTGGGTGGGCGGACACAGGAAACTCACTGAGGGGCTGCTGTGAGGGCGGTGCTGGTACTGGGGGTGGCAGCTGTACCTATAGTTGGGGTGGCCACAAAGGTGTCGCAGTCCCCCCCGTCTCCGTCGTGGTGCTCCCCTCGCCCTCCATCCCACTGGTGCCCTCACCGTCAGTGGATTCGACCTCCAGGCCCATGTGGGATGCAGCTCCCTCCATCGCTGGTGCCTCTGCCTCTCCGCCAGTTGATGCTAATGCACACAGGGACAGGGCGACAAAACATAAATGGTGGGGAAGAGACAGAGGATACACTTGGTCAATGCCAGCAACAACACCACCATTGGTGTACACAACTCACAGGCAACAGCCCTATGCACTAGGCCATGTAATACCAGTTACAATGTTAGTCACCAGGCCATGGGGTACAATGCCTAACGCCATTAGCTGCACACCTGAAACCCACAGGACCCTGCTCAGTAGTAGATGCCCACTAGCATTAATGGGGTTGGAGTGCATCTGGGCCTGCGCATCATGGAACCTATCCTGCCATGTTTGTCCTGGCCTAGGGGCACCCACATTCCCACATCCCCCACCCAGGTTACACCTCAACGCCCGTAAAGTCATTATTCTGAATCTGTACTCACCCCAGGTGGCTGCTGTAATGCCTTCAAGTGCCCATCCAACTCCAGATAGGCCACCGCCAGGATGCAGAATATCAAGGGGGTCAGGGTACGACGGGCACCCCTTCCTTGTTGGGAGGCCTTCCCCAGCTGAGCCTCCACCGTCTTCCTTGCCCAGCGGTGCAGGTCTTCCCACCGTTTGCGACAGTGGGTGCTCCGCCTGTCAAAGACCCCCAGGGTCCGCACCTCCTTGGCGATGGCACGCCAAATACCCTTTTTCTGATGGGTACTGACCTGCAGAAAAAAGATACATAAGAAAAGGTATTAGTCATACCATCTGGACTGCCACACTCATGGCCCACCATATACCTCCCAATCCCTTACGCACAGACATTGCCCAACAAACATGCAGCACTCTGGCCAGGAGTCCTCAGTCCCTCCCACACGAGGCTTACACACACAGTATTCCATACATTCATGCCCCATGCATCGTGCTCACAGTGTACTCACCTGTTTGCCTCGAGGACCATAAAGTAAAGGGTACTGGGGTAGGACCCCCTCCACTAGTCTCTCCATCTCCTCGGAAGTGAAGGCAGGGGCCCTTTCCCCAGACACTCGAGCCATGGTCACTTCCAGTCACAGGTCACAGCAGCACTTGCAATGTAGGTCCTCTCCTGTTGAAGGTCAGGTAGCAAGTTATTGAACAGATAGTTAATGGCGGTCACGTCCGCGGCAGTGCGTACCGTGACTGCCGGTGTACATCACCATTGGCTAATGGAACCCTTAGGCCCCAGTGATAATCAATAACGTGTTGCACGGCGCTCGTCGACGTCCTCCCGCAACGGCGGACAATGTCAGCAGAATTACCTCATTTCCACTTGTCCCTCCTCACAGGTCAGGCGGCTGCCATTTCAGGGGGGAACAGGCCATGGCACCTAACTGCGTCACAGCAGACATGGGCACATCAATGGACTTTCACATAATGTTTCTGTAAAATAAATGCAAGGCATATTCATCTGAGGATATGTTTGAATATGACCATTTGCTCACTATTTTTCACCCTAGAGTTCAACCGCTGAGGATGAATAGGAGATGGAGACATCCCCTGTGTACAGACCCCTAGTGGACCTGGCGGCAATGGAGGACAGACACATTATCCTAACCTACAGACTTGATGTGGCCACAATCCATGAACTGTGTGCCAAATTATAGCCAGACCTGATTTCAGCTATCCGCCACCACACTGGTATCCCCACTCTTGTGCAGGTCCTGTCAGTGCTCCATTTCTTGGCAAGTGGGTCCTTCCAAGTGACAGTGGCCATGTAGCAGGGATTTCACAGCCTACGTTCACAAACGTGCTGACCGGAGTGTTGTCTGTCTTTATGAAACACCTGGCAGCTACATCGTTTTCCCCCAGGTGGAGGATTTGGCCACAGTGAAGGCTGATTTCTATGCAATGGGACATATCCCCAACATCATTGGTGTTATTGATGGTACAGATATTGCCTTTGTCCGCCCCGCCCCCGGAGAAATGAACAGGTGTTCAGAAATCAAAAGAGTTTCCACTCTCTGAATGTGCCGATAGTGTGCCTGGCGGACCAATACATCTCCCATGTCAATGCAAAGTATCCTGAGTCTGTGCATGATGCCTTTATTTTGAGGAATAGCAGCATTCCATATGTGACGTCTCAACTGCAGAGGCACAGGGTGTGGCTTATAGGTGAGCCCATGGTCCCCACCCAGTGTCTGTTGGTATATGGGTGTGTGGTTGGCCCTAATGGTGAGTGTCTGGCTAACAGGTGTCCCTCGATATTTACAGGTGACTCTGGTTACCCCAACCTCTCATGGCTACTGACCCCAGTGAGGAATGCCAGGACAAGGTGCCTCCATCTAACAGGTGGATCCCTATACTACTCACCCAAGAAGGCGTGCCAGATCATCGTTGCATGTTGCATGTTGCACAACCTGGCATTGAGATGCCAGGTGCCTTTTCTGCAGCAGGATAAAGCTGGAGATGGTCATGTGGCAGCGGTGGAGCCTGTTGACAGTGACGAAGAGGAGGCAGAGGAAGAGGATGTGGACAATAAATCAACCATAATTCAACAGTACTTCCAGTGACACAGAGGTAAGACACTATAACTTAAACTTCTATTGCAATTTTGTGTTGGATATTGTACATGGCAGCCTGATTTTTCTATTTCTATGGCCACTTACTGTACCCTTTGGCATGTCTATTTTTAGATATCTGTGCCCCACTCTGGCTCCTGGTTTGTTTACTGCTGCCCACTAAGGGTCATACCTATATATCTATAACTGTACATTTGAATTGCAATGTTAACAGCTTGTTAAACAAATACATATTTCAATCAATTGACAGACTCCATACTTGTATTAGTTCCAAGGGTGTTTATTTACGTGCTAAGCAGTGGAGGAGGTAATGGAATGGGTTGGGTTGATGGTGGAGGAAAGTCCAGGATACAGTCCAGTCTATTTGTATCACAGGTGCATTGTCCAAGGGGGCATAGGAAGTGGAGCAATGGCAGTTCAAAGCGGACAGGGTGACAGAGTGGGACACAAGGGTGACAATCAGAAGAGTCTTATTCCCTGCTGGGGTCTTGGCAAAAGTCTCTGGCTTTTGCCTAGATCGCAAGGACCGTTTGCTGGGTGGTACTCCTTCTGCAGGGGAGGGGTGCTGGTGCCCTGTTGTTCCTGTGGCGGGGCCTCCTGTCCACTAGTGGCAGCAGAGGTGGAGGGCTGTTCATCGGTGTGGCTAGTGTCAGGGTCCCGGTGGTGTGCCACTGTCTCCCTCATGGTGTTGGCCTTGTCTGCGAGCATCCCTGCAATGGTGACCAGGGTGGTGTGGATGTCCCTCAGGTTCTCCCTGATCCACAGGTATTGTCCCTCCTGCAGCCTCTGGGTCTCCTGCAACTTGGCCAGTATCCCAGGATGTTGATGAGTGCCTCGTAGAGAGTCGGTTCCCTGGACCTGTCTTCCCCCTGTCGCACAGCAGTCCTCCCAGCTTCCCTTTTGTCCTGTGCCTCTGTCCCCTGAACCGTGTGTCCACTGCCACTGACCCCAGGTCCCTGGTCGTCTTGTGTTTGTGGGGTTTCCTGGGGTAGCTGTAGTGGTGGACACACTGCTGATTGACGTGTCCTGGGGACAGAGGGATGGGCCCGCTGGGTGGGTGCTGTGGTGGTGTTTCCTGAGGGGGAAGGCTCTGTGTTGGTATGGGACTGTGGCTGGGCCACCGACTGTCCAGAGGTTCCTGATGGGCCAGGTTGGTCATCCTGGTCCAGGCATGCAGAGCTGCTGTCATCACTGTGGGCCTCTTCGGGGGGGACTGGATTTTGCTGGCACCTCCTCTCCAGTGACATTGTGTTGTGGTCCTGTGTAAATGTAAATGCAGTGGTATTGTTACTGCGTGTGACATCCTGTGCATGGGTATGTTCCCCTCTATGGTTGTTATTACCAAGGCAGCAGTGGCTTGTGGGAGTTGTGATTTGGTTGGCTAAGTGATTGTCACTAGTGTGCATGCTGTGGTGATGGGTGCCCATGCAGGTCTGTGAGTGGTGTCCATGCATTGGTGTTGCATGCAGGGCTTGGTATTGGGATGGGTGGGTTGTGATGGTGGGGTATATGTGAGATGTGAGGTGGTGGAGTGATAGGGGTGAGAGTAGGGGTGGGAGTTTGTGATAGCATGCAGGTAGGGGGGTGGTGAAAGTAGTAAAGATTTGATCAGCCCTCCTGATACTCCTGCCAGGCCCTCAGCATGCAGTATTGCCAAGACTTGCTTCTCCCATGTTGTTAGTTGTGGGGGAGGAGGTGGGGGTCCACCGCCAGTCCTCCGTACAGCTATCTGGTGTCTTGCACCTTCCCCCGTAGGTCGTTCCACCTCTTCCTGATGTCATCCCTTGTTCTGGGGTGCTGTGCCCCGTCGTTGACCGTGTCCACGACTTGCCGCCATAGCTCCATCTTCCTAGCAATGGACGTCTGCTGCACCTGTGATCCGAATAGCCATGGCTGTACCCGGATGATTTCTTCCACCATGACACTTAGCTCCTCCTTTGAGAACCTGGAGTGTCTTTGTGGTGCCAGGGGTATAGTGTGAGTGGTGTTTGTGAGGGTGTGTGGGGTGATGTGTTGAGGTGTGTGCTGTAAGGTGCGTGTATGGTGTATGGGTGATGGTGTTATTTGGCTCTGGTGTGTGGGTGCTCTTGGTGTCTCTCTCACTCTCAGTTGTCAATTTCTTTTAGTCCTAAAGGGTTGTGGGCAGTGTGTGTGTGTGTTTTATAGTGGTGTGGGTGTGTTGTGTATATGCGTGTCAGGTGTGTGTAGTTTGAATTGTCCAATGTGATGTTGTTTTGTTAGTGGGTATGTTTTTTTAGCGCAGCGGTATGTACCGCCAATGGTTTACCGTGGTTAAATGTCCACCGCGATGATTTGTGGGTCATAATGCTGTGGGTGTATTTCTGTTGGCGTACCGTTGTAGGTTTTGGTACCGCCATTTCATCACTGACCTTTGGTGTGGGGGACTTGTGTGTGTGTCTGTATAGTGGCAGATTTCTATGTGTGGCTCATAATACGCGTAGTGGTATACAGCTGCGGTCGCGATATGTTGGCGGCAGTCAGCATGGCGGTAAGCGGCACTTACCGACAATGTCATAATGAGGGCCTAAGTGTCTCTAATTTCATGTTTTATGGATGTAATACTCTATGACAAATATGCCCAGTAAACTCTATAGATCCCGTTCCTTTCCCTGTACTTCAGTGCATTGTTTTTCCAACTGTCTACTTAGCACAGACAAGATTTCTATTAACCTCATGTTATATATGACATGTGTAACATATTATTCATCTGCCTCATTTGAGTCAGGGTAGAATTGAAAGGCATTTAGAGAAAAGCAGGGGCATTAGAATCAAATAATTTTTTTGGTCCATTGCAGCTGCTCCAGCAGAGAGTAGCAAATTGGTACCCGATGTGCTAGCCAGCATGCTTCCAGTTACTTAGCACAACAAGAATAGAATATTTGTACTCCACAGTGGATGATGTCTTACTCATCGAACAGAGTTATTTTTCTTTTTTCCACAAAACACTTCTTTGTGGTTTCATTATTTAGGAAACCCTTTACAAGAAAAACATATTCACTCTGTTTTTTTAATCTTATGCTGTCTTCTTTCAGCCAGTCAGTACTTTTATGGGAGGCATGTGTTGTTAAAATCATCCTCTTGTGACTGACTTTTCTAATCACATAAAAAATTCCAATGGCCCTAGGGGGGCAGCAATGTGCTTATACTGCACATCTATATAATAAAAAAACAAGTGTTTGCACAGAGCATTCTTTACAATTTGTCTTTTCAAATTTGCTATCTTTCTTCATATAGCTACTACTGCTGATCCACCACCACCACTACCGATGAGGCAGGAGATAGTGGCCTGGCTCTGGCTATCTAGGCTGTAGGCCACCAGGGGAACCTGCCAGAGGCTGGTAGATGAGGAGAACAGGCAAATGCCCCTGCTCCTGGGCCCATTTCCACCAGCCTACCGCCTGTTCCTCCAGGGCTCTCCCGCACCGCTGGCAGCTTGGAGTTGCAGGTTCCTGTGCAGCCCCCCAACAGACTGGCTACACCATCGCTGTGTGCTGCTGCACGTGCTGGTGTAGTTGGGCCATAGGATTGCACACCTCTAGGCCCTAATTTAACATCTAAAGACCGTTATAGAGAGTGTCCTTTACTGGCCTTTCTTTACTTTTTTTTTTTGGTGGAGGGAGTTGTTGTGGTTTGAGAGGGTGGGAATTTAGGTAGGGCATTTTTTCGTCTTTATGGGCATGGACATTTATATTTAGTTTGGACACTGGTCAGGGATGAGGAAAGATGTGGGAGAGGGATGAGCCTGTTGGTGGAGAGGGTGGGTTTTATTTTTTATAATTTATATGTTAGTGAAGGGGAAATATTTATAATCCACTTTATGTTTAAAGTTATTTTGTGTTATACTTTAACCTTGCCCTGATGCCTTTTCACACAGACTGTCGTTTTAATCTATTTCTCAATGTGTATGCCAGTAAGGATGGTATGCTGCCATTCCTGTTATTGCCTAAAGAAACATAGATAAACAATTACTTATCTCATCTGCAGTTGAATTTAGTTACGTACTAAGTAAAGTAGTTCCATTCACCCCATAGCTCTCTTATTTGAATAGATGAAGTGATGGCTGGTGGCTGCTCCCTCTGTCAATCTTCTGACACCTTACTAAAGGGTTGCCCAGGGTGCCTTCTTTCTGGTAGTGGTAGTGAGCTAACAGGGAAGGCATCACAGCGAAGTCCCACTACCACCTAGGTGAACTCCAACTGTAGGATTACTCAAAAGGATCACAAGCAACTAAATTGAAAGAAAAACTAGGTTATACATATGCATTTATATTAAAGCTTTGGAAAGACTGAGAACAGACTACTACCACCAAGACACATCAAAGAATACCACATATTATCACAAAAACTAGCAATAGTAAATTATTCTGAGCAGTGGTAAGCATGGAATTCGAAAACAAAAGTTATGAAATCATCAAGTCAAGAATGATATACTCAAAGTCTGCACTCTGTAGTCAACAATGTTAAGCATTTTATTTATGTATAATAAAGGTCTGAATGATGATGTTAACACTGGGAAATTATGTTGTTACTTATGCATGATTGGATAAGTGGGTCTTGTGTGGGCCATTGCTTAGGTAATAGAAGATCCCACAGTGAGCTGGTGTTGCATTTAACCACATCAGTCCCACCAAATGTGTGATCTATTTGGTGTAAAATAAGGCACACCTCCAAAAGATCACACATCCTGGCAAAGAGGTTTATGGGCTTCATGAATGGATGGGAAAGGGGACTTGGGGAAATGTGTGACAAAGACAAACAACAAACAAGAACAATATTCATCAGGGTGATGAGTACCACATCATCATCAATCTGTTCTAGAAGGAAACAAAGGAATGAGTATGACACAGTTCGGTTAAGTGCATTGCAAACAGCCCTTCTGTCCCAGAGGCCCAAGTTATTTGACACTGAAATGCATTGTCTTTTAGATTGAAAAAAATCAAATTATGGAGGAGTGAATTGAACCCACCCAGTTATAAAAATATGATTGTTAAAAGAAAAATTACACTGTATTGCCAAATTGGGTGCTGCATCTGCATTCTCCTCGGGAATGTCCATCACTCTTGGGTGCCTGTCTGAACCGGTCCGGTATGTAAGCAGGAGTGTTGAGCTCAGCTTTCACCTTTCACTCGTGGAGGAGAGGAGAAGGCCTGCTATTCTAAAACAGAACTGCATTATAGAGCCAAGGAGAAGGACAGAAGGAAAGTACACTTCATGAGGAGTGTACCAAGAATATTCAGAGGTAGAGCAACAAACAAGAGAACTCAGAGTTTCATCTTTGCCAGCAGTGCAACACACATATTCAGCAGCATTTCCCAAATCAACACACCTCTCTTCACTCCACATAACTGAGTATTAGGCCTCAGAGTCGTGGTTTCCCTTTGAAGTTGATAACTTTCTTCTTCTAGCTGTTGCAGAGGTAGCCCCTCCCTGAGTCTTTCCATCCTACTCCTGACTCTGAGTAACTCTGTCCCAATCCTGACACAAGCGAGATAGACTTGTAGTGCACTGCTGGTGAAGAACAAGTAGAGACAGAGAATTGCAATATTTTGTACGGATTTGAGTTTGTTAACTAAAGTGCCGGGCCTGGCCGCTGAAAAACTAGAAAAAAGGAATGTATTGTAATGGTAAATTTTCACTAAGAAAGTTTATAAAGGTCAATAACCTTCAGGGAAAATGATCAGGCAGCAAACATTGCAACTCATCAAAATTAAGTTTACTATTAACTAAATACCCTGCCTCACTGCCTGCCACCAAATTAATCATCAATCATCACTCACACTCACTCTTTCATTGTTGCAATCACAGGAAGGGTAGGTTCGGTACACAATTGTATCTTTGATGCAGGCAACACATTGGAATTTGGTATTGGCACTCTTGTAAATCAGTGATCTTCTGGGGCAGCTCTACTAAGTGATTCCAAAAAATAATAGGCATGTGAAGCAGCAAACATTGTTTCCAATATCATGAAGAAATTGTAGCACCCAGAATCCACATGAGGGGGGCACGAAATCGCAGGCGTGCTCACTAGGGCTCACTAGTGGCCTGAGATTATCATGGCACTCACGAGTGAGCTCCAAATACAATTCTTGCAAGCGCAAATGGAAACAAAAAACTCCGCTTCACACTGGATGGCGGAATTCGTGTACTCTGTGCTCCTCCACATAGCACAAAGTGCCCGAATTATTAAAACGCCTCGAGCAGAGCAGAGTTTTCCACCTGGGCCTAATTTAGATTTGGCAATGGTTAACAACTGCACACATGCTGCAATGGCTGCCCTGAAACATGTTCTCTGGGGCTACATCAGTAGGGGGTACAATAAGTGATGTAGAGCCACTAGTAACGTGTAATTTGGTGACCTTAAGTATATGGGATACGACTGTTCTAAGGAATTATAAGCAGATTACATTTTCCAATCAGATGTAAGTCAATTTTTCAATGTTTGAGGGAGTGAGCACAAGCACCTTAGCACTAGTTAGCAGTGGTAAATTGCACAGAGTCCCAAGGTCAACTAAAACTAATTCGGTAAAACAGGAGGGGAGAAGAAAAAAGATTTTGGGGAAGACCTTCCGAAGGCTGACAGTTCTAACATTTGCCTTCCCCTGATGAATGTGGGGAGAACTACCCAACCTCCTGGAGTTCTCATCACTAAGTTAGAAGAACATTAGCTGAGGAAAGCTGAGGAAACACGACTGAAAATTTGGTTGGGGGGCTGAGGGAAATTGGCAAAGAGAAGGGAATTGTTTTAAAGTGAAGGAAATTGTTTTTAAAAAGTTAAAAGTACTTTTAGTTGTTCCTATTTTACCATAGTGAGTTTTTATATTCAGAAGTTGCATTGCAAAAATATTTGCCTGAATCACTGAGGGGGTCATTACAACATTGGCGGTAAATGCCGCTAACCGCCGTGCAGAAGACCGCCAACACACCGCTGCGGCTGTGGAATTCCGCCACGGTCATTATGACCCAAAGCCCGGAATCCGCCAAAATCTAGACACCCACACAAGTCCGCCACACCAAAGGTCAGTGATAAACTGCTGATAACAAAACTGACACCATCACGCCAACAGGAATACGCCCACACTATCACAACCCACGAATCCACGTGGCGGTCTTTCAACCACAGTATTCCATGGGCGGTACACACCGCTGCGCTCAAAATACACACATTCTTACAAAACACCACCACATTGGACAAATCGAAATACACACACCTGATACACATACACACACCACTCCCACACACTCAATATAATATAAAACACACACCCACATCACCCACAAACCCCTACGACCACAATTGCGACTGAAGGCCAGAGAGAGACACCACCATCTACAAACTAGCATCCACGGGCACTCAACACCATCACTCACATAACATCCACGCACCTCACAGAACACACCTCTAAATATCACCCCACACATCACAACACACACCACCCCACACATCACCCACACCACCCCATGGCACCACAAAGACACCCCAGGTTCTCTGAGGAGGAGCTCAGAGTCATGGTGGAGGAAATCATCCGGGTAGAGCCACAGCTATTCGGATCACAGGTGCAGCACACCTCCATAGCTAGGAAGATAGAGCTATGGCGAAGAATCGTGGACAGGGTCAACGCAGTGGGACAGCACCCAAGAACTAGGGATGACATCAGGAAGAGGTGGAACGACCTACGGGAGAAGGTGTGTTCTGTGGTCTCAAGACACCACATTGCGGTTCAGAGGACTGGCGGCGGACCCCCACCTCCTCCCCCACAACTAACAACATGGGAGGAGCAAGTCTTGGCTATGCTGCATCCTGAGGCCCTCACAGAAGTAGCTGGAGGAATGGACTCTGGTAAGTCAAATCTTTACTACTTCATCCCCCACCGAACCTGCATGCCATCTCATACCCCCACCCTCACCCTCACCCCCATCACTCCAACTCCGCACACATGTCCCAATATCACAAACCACACATCCCAAACCCAAGCTCTGCATGCAACACCAAAGCATGGACACCCGTCACTGCATAAACCCATACACCCCCCTAAACCATCATCACACAAGGTCCTAGACAGGAATGCAAGCACTGGGGTACACGGTCACCCACCCATTGCACGACAATGGCACACACAGATGCAATAATCATTCCTTTACACCCCTGCAGGACCCCTACCCAACGTCACTGGACAGGAGGGTCCAGATATGTCCACTCCACCCACAGAAGAGGCCCACAGTGATGACAGCAGCTCTGTCCAACTGGATCTAGATGACCAGCCCGGCCCATCTGGGACCCCGGGACAGTCGGTTCCCCTCACAGTGGCACAAGCCACCACAGAGCTTCCCTCCTCTGGAAACACCAGCACAGCACCCACCCAGCGGGCCCATACCTCTGTCCGCAGGACACGTCAAGCAGCAGTGTGTCCACCACTACAGGGAACCCAGGCTAACCCACCATCCCAACAACACCAGGGACCTGGGGGCAGTGGCAGTGGGCACACGGTTCAGGGGAAAGAGGACCAGGAACACAGGGGAACTGGGAGGGCTGCTGAGTGACAGGGGGAGGACAGGCCCAGGGGACCCACTCTACACGAGGCCCTCTCCAACATCATGGGAGCCTACCACCATTCCCAGGAGACGATGGTAACAGTACTGGCCAAGTTTCAGGAGACCCAGCGGCTGCAGGAGGAACAGTATTTGGGCTTCAGGGAGGAACTCAAATCCATCAGTTCCACACTGGGCACCATTGTAGGGGTGCTGAAGGAACTCGTGAATACCAGGAGGGACACTGTGGCACAACAAGGGGTCCCTGACACTAGCCTGGACGATGAACTGCCCACCACCTCCGCCTGCGCTAGTGGACAGGAGGCACTGCCACAGGACCACCACACCAGCACCACACCCCCTGCAAAGGGAGAACCACCCCGGAAACTTTTCCCTGAGATCCAGGACAAAGACAGAGAACGATGCCAAGAACCCGCCAAGAAATGAGACCACCCTGATTGTCATCCTTTTTCCCACCTTGTCACCCTGTCCATCCTTAAACGGCCCCAGCTCCACTTCCTATGGCCCTTCGGACAATGCACCTGTGAGACTAATAGACTGGACTCTGCCATGGACAATCCTCCACCATCACCCCTCACCATTTTAAAAAGCTCTCCAATATTGAGCACTTAAATAAACACCCTTAAAGCACAAAACAATCAGGAGTCTGTCTGTGATTTCAAAATAGTGTATTAGCAATTACAGTGGCAAAATGCTCTTTCAAATGTAATGTCAACATACCTATGTCACACAGCTCTAGTCCATGAGGAAACAAAGCAGATGTCACACAGTGGGACCCACATCTGTGAAATCATAAGGGAATGAGACAACTCAGGGACCATACACTGGGTGACAATGACAGACAGTAGAGAGGTAGTAGATTAAAATCACATGTATCAGGCAGTGTCGCCTTCTTACCTGTGTCTCACTGGAAGTATTGCAAGATCACCGTGTTTCTGTTGTCGATGTCCTCTTCTTCTGCTTCCTCGTCTTCACTGTCCACAGGGTCCACAGCTGCCACAAGACCTCCATCTGGACCATCCTCCTGCAGAAAAGCACCTGTCGTCGCAAAGCCAAGTTGTGAAGCATACAGAAGGCCAGGATGATCTGGCATACCTTCTTTGGTGAGTAGAATAGGGAACCACCTGTCATATGGAGGCACCAGAACCTAGCCTTTAGGAGGCCGAAGGTCCGCTCTATACTCCTCCTAGTTCGCCCATGTGCCTCATTGTAGCGTTCCTCTGCCCTTGTCCTGGGATTCCTCACTGGGGTCAGTAGTCATGACAGGTTGGGGTAACCAAAGTCATCTGCGAATGGCCACAGACAACTGTTAGACACACACTAACTCATAGGGATATCCACAGACCCAGACAACTATTCCCACTGCATTTGGTCCATGTCCTCACCTAATAGCCACACCTGGTGCCTCTGGAGTTGCCCCATCACATAAGGGATGCTGCTATTCCGCAGGATGTAAGCGTCATGCACTGAGCAAGGAAATTTAGCATTAACATGGGAGGTGTTCTGGTCTGCCAAACACACCATCTGCATATTCATGGAATGGTAACTCTTCCGGTTTCTGTACACCTGTTCATTCCTGCGGGGGGGTACCAAGGCCACATGTTTCCCATCACTGGCACCTATGATGTTGGGGATATGTCCCAGGGCATAGAAATCACCTTTCACTGTAGGCAAATCCTCCACCTGATGGAAAACGATGTAGCTCTGCATGTGTTTCAGCAGGGCAGACAACACTCTGGACAACACGTTGGAAAACATAGGCTGGGACATCCGTGATGCTATTGCCACTGTTGTTTGAAAAGACCCACTTGCTAGGAAATGGAGTACTGACAGCACCTGCACTTGAGGGGGAAATCCTGTGGGATGGCGGATAGCAGACATCAGGTCTGGCTCCAACTGGGCACACAGTTCCTGGATTGTGGCACGATCAAGCCTGTAGGTGATGATAACATGTCGCTCCTCCATTGTTGACAGGTCCACCAGTGGTCTGTACACCGGAGGATGCCGCCATCTCCTCACATGCCCCAGCGGACGTTGCCTATGGCGGAGAACAGCGAGCAGAGAGTCAACCAACTCTGAAGTACATAAACACAGCTTACTCTGAAAATATTAGCAAATCTAAATTTGCATGTATGAATGTTTAGGCAAGGCCTAGATATGAGTGACGCAGTCCAAATTAATGCCATGTGGGTCCATGAAATGGCGGCTGCCTGACCTGTAAAGTGGGACTTGGGGATATGAGGTAACAGCGCTGGCACTGTACACCGTTGCGGTAGGTGGTCGAAGACCGCGGCGCAATCCTGCATTGGTTAACATTGGACCCTATGGGTTCCAGGAGCCAATGACGATGTACGCCGGCGGTGACGGTGTGCACCGCCGCGGACGTGACCGCCATTTTCTGTCTGTTCAATCACTTGATACCTGATCTTCGACAGGAGAAGAACTACACTGCAAGTGCTGCTGTGACCTCAGTCTGGAAGAGATAATGGCTCGTGTGTCTGGGGAAAGGGCCCCTGCATTCAGCACAGAGGAGTTGGAGAAACTCGTGGATGGGGTCCTCCCCCAGTAAACGCTACTCTACCGTCCTCCAGACAAACAGGTAAGTACACTGTGAGCATGCTGTATGGGCACTGTGAGCATGCTGTATGGGCAAGGCCTGTGTGGAGTGGGGTGGATGAATGACAGGGGGGTGAGAATGAGGCGTGCAGGAAACGACGGTGAGTGCATGTGCATCATGGCAAGGGTGAGGATGGGGGCCAATGACTGTGACGGTGGAGATGGTAATTACTTCTCTTTTCCCCTGTATAATTCCTGTAGGTCAGGACCCACCAGAAGAAAGACATTTGGCATGCCATCGACATGGAAGTCTGGACCTTGGGGGTCTACCACAGACGGAGCACCCACTGCCGGAAAAGATGGGAGGACATTCGCCGCTGGAGGAAGAAGACGGCGGAGGCCCAGCTGGGGATGGCCTCCCAAAGTGGGAGGGGTGCTCGTCGCACCATGACCCCCCTGATATTCAGGATCCTGGCGGTGGCGTACCCGGAGTTGGATGGGCGCTTGAGGGCATCAGAGCAGATATAAGGGGGTGAGTACACTCTCATTCTGCTGATTCAGAATGCATTGGAGGTGTCTGGGTAGGGGAGGTGGGCTGTGGGTTCCCCTAGGCCATGGCGAGTTTAGTAGGCAAGGACCCTTCTTGAGGCAGGCCCTATGGCACCCCTCCCCACCTGTGTACAGTGCCAACTACACCTAGTCAGGCTCCTGTGACATCCATGTGTGCAAAAATCGGGCATAGCCTTGTAACCGATGTCCCTGGGATTGAATACTGGACTCCAAGTGCGTGGCATAGTGCAGGGAGCTTCTGTGTCTGTTGTGTCTGCCAACGGTAATGGTATTGCATGCACTCAACATGTCTTTCTTCTGTCTTCCCCCCCCCTTTTTGTGGTCTCCCTGTTCTTGTGTGCATTAGCATCATCAGGCAGAGGAGCAGTAGCACCGGAGCAGGAGGGAGCTGCATCCCACATGGCCCTGGACGGCGACACTACGGAGTCTGAATTCTCCAGTGGTACGGAGGTTGAGGGGTGCTCCACAGCGGCGACAGAAGCAGACACCAGCGATACGGACTCTTCCTCTGATGGGAGCTCCCTTGCGGTGGCGGGCCCATCTGTGCCCCGCATCTACAGATACAGCCCCCACACCCCCTACCAGCACCGCCCTCCCAGCAGCCCCTCAGCGTTTGCCCTGTGCCCGCTCACCCAGGCACCACAGGCCCTGCCACAGTCACCCCTGCTACCCTCAGTGAGGAGGCCATTGACCTCGTCAGGTCCCTCACTGTTGGGCAGTCTATCATTTTGAATGCCATCCAGGGTGTAGAGAGGCTGTTGCAACAAACCAATGCATTCCTGGAAGGCATTCATTCTGGTCAGGCGGCCCTTCAGCGAGCTTTTCAGACTCTGGCCTCAGCACTGATGGCAGCCATTGTCTCTGTCTCTAGCCTCCCCCCTCCAACTTCCTCCACCCAGACCCACACCCCTGTACCTCAGCCTATCCCAAGCACACCATCAGACCAGCATGCACACAGCTCAACACACAAGGGAAGCTCTGGCAAACATAAGCACCACACATCCCACAGGCACTCACGCAAGCATCAGACACATGCAGACACACCAACATCCACTGCCTCCACTGTGTCCCCCTCCTCCCTCCCTATCTCATCTCCACTCACACCTGCATGCACTACATCCTCAGCCACTACGTCCTTCACCAGCACACCAACCACCACACCCAGCTCACGTGCAGTCATCACCCCCACTATCATGCACACGTCCCCTGTGTCCTCTCCTAGTGTGTCTGTGAGGCCACCTCCAAAGGTACACAAACGCAGCCTCACACCCACCCAACAGCCATCCACCTCACGACAGCCTCCAGCCCAGGCACCTTCACCCAAAGTCACCAAACGTACACCTCCTACAACCACTAACTCTTCCTCCAATCCCAAACCCCCTCCAGCTACCCGTCCCAGTGTTCCTAAGAAACTTTTCCTGGCCAACCTTGACCTCTTTCCCTCACCTCCCCCACCCCTTCAGTCTCTTAGGGCCCGACTCTCCAGGTCCCAACCTAGCACCTCAACCACAACATCGGCGGGACCAATGGTGCCAGTAGTCACCGGATTCTGGAGTGCACCAGGCAGCAGGGCAGCCAGTGTGAAAAGGAGCCAGAGCACGGACAGTCCCCCACCTGTCAAGCATAAAAAGTTGGCCAGTGCCCGGCGGGAGAGGGGAAAGAAATCAGCCACCAAAGCCACTCCCAGGGGTACAGTTGGGAGTGTGGAGACAGCTGCAAAACCATCCAAGGTGGGGAAGGGACACAGTAAAACCGGCAAGTCTGGGAAGATCAGCACGGCGGACAAGACCGCCACCAGCCCTGCTGCTCAGGACAAGACCGCCACCAGCCCTGCTGCCCAGGACAAGACTGCCACCAGCAGCCCCGCTGCCCAGGACCCCACCGCCAGCAGCACCGCTGCCCAGGAAAAGACCACCACCAGCCCCGCTGCACAGGACCCCGCTGCCAACAGCACCGCTGCCCAGGACAAGATCGCCAGCACCACCGCAGGACAGTGAGTGCCAATTATTACAACGCTACTGAGGCCGCCACGGGCAGGATGAAGCACTCTGGGCACCAATCCCCCTCCAGAACCAGTGGAGAAAGGCATCCACTACCTCTGTCCTTGGCAGGATGAAGCCCTCTGGGCACCGAGCCCGCCAGCAGAACCAGTGGAGAAAGGCATCCACTACCTCTGTCCTTGGCAGGATGAAGCACTCTGGGCACCAAGCCCCCTCCAGAACCAGTGGCGACTGTTATCCACTTGAGAGACTGTGGCTTTGCACTCCCGAGGATTGAACAGTGGGCAACCCACCCACTGTAGAGACTTGAGAGACTGTGGCTTTGCACTCCCCAGGATTGAACAGTGGGCAACCCACCCACTGTAGAGACTTGAGAGACTGTGGCTTTGCACTCCCCAGGATTGAACAGTGGGCATGGAGCCCCCTCGTGGATCTGGCTTCGTGCACTCATCCGGCTGAGGTGCCCCCCCTTCCCTTCCCCCTGAGGTGCCTGTTTATTTCTATCTGATGCCCCAGCAGTGTTCTCTCCGTCTTGTTCGGGTATTGAGTGTGGACCTCGCCCATGCCTTTTGGGCCCAGTGGTCAACGGACTATGATGGTGGAATCCCTTGGACTTGTGTTCTTGGTGTATATAATTGTTTATAGTGTAAATGTATATATATGTACATATTTTTGATTTATGTAATTGAATATATTACAATTATTCGACTCATTTCCTTTTGTCCTTGCATTATTCAAGGGGGGGTTGGGGGTTGTAACTGTAATGGATTATGCTGTATTTGTGTGTGTGTTGTGGTGGGTGAGGGTGGGGGTGGGGTTGTTGCGTGTTGCATGTGTGTCACTGTTTTTTCCCTCCCCTGTATCGTAGGTGCAGTACTCACCGTGGTCTTCGCCGCCGGCATAAATGCTGGGAGTATCTGAAGTTCTGGTTCCATGGCGTCCTGGTTCCTCGTGGGGTGTGTAGAGGTGAGTGTTTTCCCTTCCAGGTCCTGTTTCCGCCGTGTTTTTGTTCGCGGTGAATCCGCCCCAGAAAAGGTGGCGGATTGGACTGTTGTAATTCTGTGGGCGGTACATTGTCCTCTGCCTGTCTCTTGGCGTTGACCGCCACGGTGTTTGTTTGTACTGCCATGGCGTTCGGAGTGCTAAAGTGGCTATCTATGTCGGCGGTTTCCGCCACGGTCGTAATTCCATTTTTTTTACCGCCGGCCTGTTGAAGGTTTTACCGCCGCTTTAACACCAACTGCCAGGGTTGTAATGACCACCTGAATGTTTTTTAGCCTCTTACCTGTGCGAGGCACTCGCTACTTGACAGCCACCATTGCCGTGTGGCAGTGAGCAGTCTAGCTTCTGGGAGGGTTCAAGTAAGGGAGGAATAAAAGCGCCATGGTGGCGAGACCGCGCAGCGGCTGCATCAAAGGCAAGCCTGTCTGCGCCCATCTGCGCACAGCACCAGACATGCGGTTGGTTTGGGAAGTGGAAGAAAGGAGTCTCAAGACAGAAGCTTAAGCGAGAACACTGAGGCAATTATTTACAGGTAGGATCCTACTCTCCCCCCTGAGTGTTAAGGGAGTAACATTAGATACCAGGCTTGTCTCCGCACATTAAAACTGAACGGGAGGACATTAAATTATGGGTTAGTTAATGCCTGCTCTTTGATTAAACACTTAGGCTCCTTTTAGAAACCAACAGAAGGGACATTCTTTTCATAACTGAGACCTGTATTTCCCTAGACTGAGAAGTAAATCTCGGTCTTACATGTCCGATGGGTTTAAAAAAAGTAAACCAACCTAGACAGGAGGTTGGCTTTCCCTAGACTCAGAAGTAAATCTCGTCTTACCTGTGTGATGGGATTTAAAGCAGTACACCAACCTAGACAGGAGAGAACAGGTGGTGGAGTGGCCATTATTTTTAAGGACACAGGGGTGGTTAACATCAAACAAATGTAGCAATTACAAGGGAGCAAGGTACTGGACTTTAGCTTCAGAATAAAGAATAATGCAATAGTATTAGGTCTTTTGTGCTATAGGCCACCGGGCCAGTAAATCAACTTCCTATAGCTCCTTATGCAATTGGTCTCTGATCATGCCCGCTCCCATTCCAACTTTATTGTGCTAGGTGACTTCAATGTCTGCGTGGAAGATCCTTCCTTGGCAAGCTACCTACATTGACAGGTTATGAGGCCATGTGTCTTGGACAGTCAGTAGTGGGACCTACACATCTAGGTTAACACACTCTGAATTTGATATTTGCCTCTACTAATTTAGTCAACTCTGCAATACCTATTCCGATAAGCTGTCTGGACCATGCACTTATCTGTTTTATCTTGGAGTGCCCTGATGTAGACCCAGGTGTGCTGAGAGGGAAAAAAAGGTCTTGCGGCAAGCTTTGGTATAAGCGAAATAAATTGAATGATAGAATTTTATTTGAAATCCAGAGCTGTTTTCAGGCCGAGAGGACAGTTGATGAGAATTAAAATGCCCTTCATAAACATATAATACAGGTCCTAGATGTAGCCATTCCTGAAAAACCAATGATTATGCATGCGAAACCATCTGAGCCCTGGTACACAGACGTTTTGTGAGGAAAAAGAAGTTGCTGTAGAAAATTCGAACAACTCTGGCACAAGGCATTTCTTGATTCAGATAAAATACAGTTAAAGTCTGCATTTAAGGATTATAAAAGAGAAATTAGGAAAGTCAAACGAGACTATTACTCCAACATTATTGCAAAAACATCTAATAAACCTAAAATTATTTTTAGTGTGGTTAGCAGCTTAGCTAAACCACTGTGTACATCTCAGGCAATCACACCCTCCATGAATTACGCAATAAGCTCTCAAACTACTTTCATGACAAAATCCAAGCTATCCTAGCTAATATTAACATGACATCTAACAGCCTTATCATTCAGTAGAAGCAGTGAGAGCACACGTGGCCCCTCCTGAAGAAATCAAAGCCAGACTTGACAGAATTTAACCCATACAAGAGGAGGAACTTATATGCCAAGCACAGAGTGTTTCCTCAGGGTCCTTATTGGACCCTCTGCTGATGCATTTCTAGAAAGATGGGGAAGAGGAACTCTTCCCATGTCTGCTGAAAATAAGCAACCAATCTCTGGAGACTGATCTAGTACCCGAGAGATGGAAAAAAGCTTTGGTAACCCCACTACTGAAAAAACCTTCAGCTGATCGAAACGATATAGACAGTTATCATCCTATATCTCTTCTTCCCTTCCTGTTTAACTGTAACTGTACAGTCCTTATGCCATGCTAAGAAGCACAAGTCTGGAATATAAATTCTATGGAGAAGACATGAGCCTTGAGTACAGTTGCTGCACACATGGCTTTCTTAAGGATGTCACAGGCTTCCTAGCAGGCCGCTGTCCAGATCACCTTCTTGTGCTGCTTCCTAGAAGTCAGCTTGGTTAAGGAGACAACAATGGTGTCATAGCTCTTAAAAAACCTCCTATAATATCCAGTGAGGCCGAGGAAAGCTCTCACTTCAGTTTGGGTTTTTGGTGGGTCCTAGGCGAGAATATCCTCTATCATGACTTGGAGGGGCTGTACCTTGCCCCCAGCCATTAGGTTCCCAAGTATACCATTGAACCCTGCCTTATCTGGCACTTGCTTGATTGTCAGGCATGCCCATTGCAGAGTCTGAAATACCTCCTGAAGTTGAAACTTGTGGTCCTCCTAGCTGCTACTGTAGACAGCTATGTCATCCTTCTAAGCATCTCTGAAGGCCTTCAGCCTGGCCAGGACCCTGTTCACAAACCTCTGAAAGGTGGCAGGCCCATTCTTTACCCAAAGGAGATCACCCAGATATGGAACTGGCCCTCTAGGGTTGACAATGCTGACCTTTCCTTGGCCCCGCTAGTCATGGCAATCTGTCAGAATCCTGAAGTAAAGTCAAAAGTGCTCAGGAATTTGCTAATCCCCAGCCTGTCAATGGGCTCATCAGCTTGGGGGATAGGGTGTGCATCAGTCTTGGTGACTGTAGTCCACGTAGAGCCTGAATTCTGGGACAGTGCCAGGTGGGGCAGCTTTGGGTTCCAGCAGTACTGGGCTAGGCCATGGCCTACTGGAGTGCTCAATCTCTCCTAACTCAAGCAATTTGGAGTCTTACTCCTAAAAGCTAGCCATCAGCTTGTCAGATAACCTGTACATTTTATTACTTACAGGTACACTGTCTCTAGGTATGAAGGGTACACAACTGTGTAAGTCCAGGGGTGAGGGAGTATATTGAGATAGAATGTCCCAATAACTGGTAGCAGTCCCTCTGCTACACTCGGTGAAAGTAGGGGAGAGGTTGACACCCTCTAGTGACTCATCTTATTCCTTGGAAGATAGGAGGCCAGTGGGACGTTCATTCTCCTACTCCACTGTGGTAGAGTGTAATGATAGAATGCAGCATTAGAATGTGAGTGATCTCATCTCTCTCTGGCACTGATGTGGCACTGATGTCATATCTGACATCAGAGTAAAGTGTGAGAGAGAAGGGATTCCGAGGAAGCTGTTGGACCTGACTGTTGGCTTGACCAGATCTGTATATGGCTAAGATACTCCTATTAAAGAACTTACATTTTGTACCATCAAGATTCATCTCTATTACATCCACCACATCATCTTTCACCATGCAAATGGTGAGGTCAGACCTCTCATAGTGCGGTTTTAGGTGCTTTAGATCGAGTGCCCAAAATGATTTCAGGAGATCTTGAGGTCCACCAGGTAGATGCCCCCCTTCCTCTCTTTCACCTCAGAAGGCCCCGTGCAATGGTCTTGAAGGGCTCTGGGCTCCCTTGGTCACTTTCCTGGTGATCCCTACTTGAGTAAAAATACTGATCGGCCACTGCTGGCACAGAGTCCTCAGAGGTATGTCTTCTGGGTATCCGGTGCCATGGTCCATGAAAATTAGGATAAAACTGTTGCCTGAGGCATTTTTGGGGTCAAGGGTCCAACAATGCTGATGCCCACCCTTTCAAAGGGGGTGCCAATGTCAGGTGAGGAAACCATGGCAGCCATGTGCCTTTTCTCCATTTTCCCACTGGCCTGGCAGATGGGACATGACCTAAGGAATGCATCAGAGGCTGTCTTCATCTGGAGCAACTAGAAGTGGGTGACAATCCAGGCAAAGGTCTTGTCCTGCCCCAGATTTCCTGAGAGGGGTATGTCATCAGCAGTACCAGTAGGAAGGCCCTGTCACCCTGGGGGACCACCAACACACATCTTACACCAGGTTCAGAAACATTAGACTCACTATATCGCAAGTTATTCTCCCAATAGATCATGTGCTCTCCATAGGTGTTACCAGTGACTGAGGCTCAGTGAGCTACCTCAAGCCTATTAAAATCATTCACCCTGCTGCCCCACACCTAACCACTCAGTGCCTTGCTGGAGTAGTCCAGGAAATCCATCCAAGGCTGGTTTGGAAAATTGTGGCTGTTCCAGAATCTGATGCAATACTTCTCAGGAGACAACCCAAACTTTGAGATGGGAGTGTACCTGATCTGGTCCCCCACCTCTAATGTAAGAATGGATCTTTATGGCCATGGGTTCAAGAGCAATGGTGAAGAGTGGGAGTGTTAGGGACACATCTGCCTTGTTTCCCTTACCAGTGTGGTGGATTAGTTTGTTGTCCGTTCACTCTAATGACTACAGGAGGGTTAGGTTAAGCTGCCAAAATTTTGTCCATCATACCTTGTCCCAGTTGGAGCTTGAGGAGTACCACTAATAGAAAGGCCCAGCTTACACGGTTGAAGGCTTTCGCCACATCGAGAGAGAGGATTAATGTCTGAATTTTGCATTTATGTGTCTTTTCGATCAGATGAGCTAGCTAAAGGAAATTCTCAGTTCCCTGTCAGTTGCGTACAAATTTCACCTGATCTGGGTCTATTAAGCCCAGGAGAAGAGCATCCAGGCATATTGCCAGTATTTCATGTATAATTTTCATCTGCGTTTAGGAGGGTAATAGGTCTGTGTGATGCGCATTCTAACGGGTTTGGGTATCAAGACTATCTCTGGCTTGTGCATGGAAGGGGTTAGGCCAGTGCTTGTGGAGAAGAAGTTATAAAGTGATGGCAGGTGGTCTTCTAAGGGCATTAGAAATGCTTTGTAGAACTCCAGATGGAGTCCCTCTGGGCCTGGAGATTTGCTGAATGGCATAGCCAAAGTCACTTGACGCAGCTTTTCTGCATCAATGGGGGTGTAGAGAAGACCCTTATGGTTGGATGGAATGGGCGCCCAATCACAGTGCTTGAGGAAATGTTGAATATGTTTTAGGTTCTCTTTGACTTGTGTGTAGAGGGTCTGATAGAATGCACAGAAGGATTTCTGTTTGTTGTTTTACGTTAAGTGCCTAAACATCCATCTCTGTTTTGACCATTGGAATGTGTTTTTTTGCCTGCTGTACCTCGAGTTTGCAGGCAAGTAAAGCATCCACTCTGACACCCCTATCGTAAAAACACTAGCCCATTGCTAGCAGAACACATTCCACACTGTTGATTCTGTGGAGCTATAACTGGCCTGTCACAACTGGTAGCTTTCACTAAAGGAACCTGGATGTTTTTTCTTTGTCTAGTGTGTCCATTTTTTAGATCACCATTATTAGAGAGTTCTCTACAAGTTGCACCTCTCTCAGGTACAGTACTTATCAATGTCTGTAAAACAACCCTGAATAGTGGCCCTAGAGGTGCCCCAAAGTGTGTGTGAAAAGACGTCTGGATAGAGTTGTGGCTGTAATAGTCATTTGTAGCCTCTTGAATTTCTGCCCTTCTCACTGGGTCTTTTAGTATGTGAGGCATTAAAGGCCAATACATGGGTTGCTGAGGTGAATGGGGGTCCCCTTGCCAAGCGAGTTCCAAATAATCATGGTCTGAAATGGATATTTCAGATATAGAGGTGGATTCCAGTGTGTCAGGGAGAGAGTACATTATAAGGATATAGTTGATGAGGGAGTAAGAGGAGTGGACATGTGAGTAGAATGAATAGTTTCTTGCTTTTCGGCGGAGATAGTACCAAACATTTAGGAGTCACATTTTGGCAATCTCATTATTAGAAAGCTGACATCACATCTGTTCCCTGATGCATGTTTTCCTTTCTGTCACTATCCAGGCTCCACACTAAGTTGAAGTCCCCCCCGCTATAATGTCTCCTTTGGCATTGTGCAGTTCAGTGTGGTGCTCAGAAATGTGTCTTGGAGGAGTTGGTGTCATAATTGTTAAGAATTGTGAGGGTTCTGGGTCTTGAGCCATGGAGCTGAGTGAGTGCCCCATATATGGCTTGCATAGTATCACAATCCCAGCCATCTTGGTGGTAGGTAATATTGCTAATAGGCTGTCTATGTAATAATTTGTTAGTTTGAGCTGTTGAGGTAAGATTATCATTGCATCACAATCTGCGTTTTTGCATGGTCACCACAAATTCATTGTTTTTTTAAGATCTATATTTATGACATTTCTGAACCTCTGGCCAAAATGAGGGTGAGTGAATATCACTCACCTTGGGTCCTCGCCCATAAAACGTGGCAACGTATCGGCAAACAACAACCAAGGTAAAATTCCTCAAAAATTCCACATGAGGCAAAAAGCTAAATCTCAAAAGTGGGATGCAGCTTGGCCATACACCATCCACATGTGTGTTAGACCTGACAGCCTTAGGGTGGTCACCCCTAACTTTTTGCCTGCCTCCCTCCACTTTTTGGAGACTGTTTCTGCTGATTTTAAGACTCTGCTCACCTTACCACTTCCAGCCAGTGCTAAAGTGCATATGCTCTCTCCTTTTAAATGTGGCAACATTGGATCATACCCAATTGGACCATTTTTCTACATATAAAACACTCCTAAGGTATGCCCTAGGTAATCCATAGGGCAAGGTCCTGTGTAGGCAAAAGGCAGGATATGTACCTATGTAGTTTACATGTCCTGGTAGTGTACAACTCCTAAATTTGTTTTTACACTGTTATGAGGCCTGCTCCCTTCATAGGCTAACATTGGGGCTGCCCTCATACATTGCTTGAGTTGTAGCTGCTGATCTGAAAGGAGTAGGAATGTCATATTTCGTATGGCCAGAATGGTGATACAAACTCCTGCTGACTGGTTAAGTTGGATTTAATATTACTATTTTAGAAATGCCACATTTAGAAAGTGAGCATTTCTCTGCACTTAAATCTTTCTGTGCCTTACAATCCACGTCTCGCTGGGTTTAGTTGACAGCTCCTTGTGCATTCACTCATACACAGCCCAAACACAGGATACTCAGCCTCACTTGCATACATCTGCATTTTCAATGGGTCTTCCTGGGCTGGGAGGGTGGAGGGCTTGCTCTCACACAAAGGACTGCCATACCCCCTACTGGGACCCTGGCAGACAGGATTGAACTGAACGGGGACCTGGTGCACTTCTAAGCCACTCTTTGAAGTCTCCCCCACTTCAAAGGCACATTTGGGTAAATAAACAGGGCCTCTGCCCCTACCAGCTCAGACACTTCCTGGAGAAGAAACTTGTAACCGGAACCTGCATCCTGCCAAGAAGAACTGCCTGGCTGCCCAAAGGACTCACCTGACTGCTTTCTGTGAAGGACTGCTTCCTTGCTGTTGCCCTGCTGCCTTGGTGCTCTCCAGCTGAGGTGAAGAGGTGCTCTCAAAGGGCTTGGATAGAGCTTGCCTTCTGTCTCAGGACCAAAAAGACTTCATCTCTTCAAGAAGGACTCCTTTTGCGGAGAAATTCGACGCACAGCCTGCAAGAACTGACGCACAGCCTGCACCGTGGTGAAAATTTCCCTGCACGCCGAACCGGAATGACACAGACCGGCTTCGCAACAAGAAGATCGACGCAGCGCCAGCGTAGCGAGTGGAAATTCAACACATGGCCCACTGGATCGACGCACAGCCGAGCCGGAATGACGCAGCCCGTCTTCCAGAGAGGAATGACGGAGCGCCTGCCATGCGGTAGAAAATTTGACGCAACGCCCAGCGGATCGACGCAGCTCCTGTGACTTCATCCTGCCAGCGCAGGAAAACCAAGCACTGACCCCGGGGCGTCTGAAAACCCCACAACCCAAAGAAAATCCACGATCGAACGTCAGTAATCGTTGCACAGCTGTCCCTGTGAGGAAACTAAATGACGCATTACCATGTGCAGCCTAAGATATTGACGCACACCCCTTTGTTTCCACTCTTCTACTCCTCTGCAGCCCTTTGCGGAGATTTCTCATGCGAACCAGGTACTTTGCTCTTGAAAGAGACTTTGTTTGCTTTTAAAAGACTTAAGACACTTTATATCACTTTTTAGTGATATGTCTACATTTACTTATTGCATCTTTGATCGTTTTGACCTGCATTTATCCAGATAAATATTATACATTATTCTAAACACTGTGGTGTATTTATGTAGTGCTATATGGTGGTATTGTATGATTTATTGCACAAATACTTTACACATTGCCTTCTAAGTTAAGCCTGACTGCTCAGTGCCAAGCTACTAGAGGGTGGGCACAGGATACTTTGGATTTGTGTATGACTTACTCTGACTAGAGTGAGGGCCCTTGCTTGGACAAGGGGTAACCTGACTGCCAACCCTAAGTCCTCATTTTTAACAATGTGGCATTAAAACATTGCAAAGAGTTTACAGGCAGCACTTTGCCACTGCAGCGAGCGATCTATTGGTCATATGCAAACCAACACATTTTCCTTTAATCTTGCCTACATCTGTCATTTAAAACGAGAACTCCAAAATGTATGTTTGTTTAGCGTGAGTTGTTATGGTGTCAATGTTATACCATATTGTGCTAATTTTCCCTAAAGTCATTATCGTCTGTGCACTTTTATATTGAGTGAGGTGTATGGGAAGGGTAATCAGGTTGGTGCAATGACCTACAGTTTGAACATTCATGAGTCCCGCGCACTACTGGAGCATCACTTTTTTTGATGCTCCGGTGGTGCAGACTGCATAATCTTATCTACGAGACAATGCAAAGCCACTTTGCGTGGCTTTGGGTGGCCTCATAGATCTGGAATAAGGCAAGGTAGCACAAGTATCTGTGTTGCCTTACTCTGTGCCAGGGAGGCGTTCAATGAGAGTTGTGGTTGTTTTTCCCGTGCAACACCCATGACATTTTATGCTGCCCTAGATTACAAATCATGTAAACCGGAGGAAGTGGCAAAACCTTACACCTCCTGAGGTGAGATGTAATAAGGAGAAATATTTTTATTTCTCCTTCATTTATCCTCTTACCATGTATGCCGCATTCTGCAGGCAAATATAGAAAGAGGAAAACACCTCTTGGAAGGTGCCCCTTCCTGCACAAAAACAGTCCTGTGTGCAACAGAAGCACCCTTGCACCATGTCGCAAGGGGGTCTGCCTTGGTGCTAGGCTGTCAAAACGGCACCAGCACACAGAGAAAGGACAGGAATGCACTGTATTGCATAAATATGGTGCATTCCTGCCTTTTCACTTTGGCGTAATGCAGCGCAGCAAGGTGACTTTCTGCGCTGCCCCACACCAAATATCTGTAAATGAGGACCTAAGTTTCTTGTTGTTTCGTTTCTGGGTGTACCCGATTGTTGAATGACATTGTATGTGGATTTTTGCACAAAGTGAGGGTTATGGGCAGGGGGATTCAGATGGTATCAATGACATATCATTTTGAGCAAAAATTTTAATTTATTGTTGGCTTTAGTAAAGGTTAAAGTTACTGGTGCAATTACAAGTTAAACCCACTGGTATGGGGATTTACCAGGTGGGCAGGTTTTCTGGGCCTGAAACACATCAAATCTCCAATTCCATGGGGTTTAATGCATGCATTTACCACCTTTTCTGATCAGGTGGTAAATGTATGCCAATGGGCTCTGTGTAGGGAGGGGAATGAGAGAGGAAGGAGAGGGGAGTAGTGGAGGATCAGGCAAGCATTTTTGTAGGAGGGTAAAACATTATATGCAACACACTGCTAGAAAGCCAATGGAAATTAAAATAGAGATAACTGCTGCAGCCAAAGTACCATCCATGTTTTTCCAGCAAGTTTTACCAGTTAAAAAAACTAGAGAATCACAGATTAATTTCGTTTCAGACTTGTAGTTGGTCTCTAAGAGAAAAAAACTACAGAAGAAATGTCATTTGGCTATCTAAATCAATATTTTCTTTTACGATGGCTCAATTCGGGCTTCTTGCCGAAAATCTACAAAAAGGTACATTGTTAGGCATATGATGGTTACGAAGAACTGTATATTCATCAACTGGAAAACTGCCTCATCTTTAAAAATATAGTACTTGGTTGAAGAATTACTACAATTAGTTATCACTGAAAACATCCTTTATAAAATGCGAGAAAACATTTAAGCATTTCTTCAAATATTAGTTGAGCTTTTAACTCTTTATAAATGAAAAATGAATAAGATGATTATCTTATTTAGGTACAGTGTGTTTTCAATCTCACTGTGATATCTTTAGAATGTCTTTATTATTATTATATGATTATTATATTATAGAATTGATTATGTAACTTAAAGTTATTCATAACTAGAATTGAACCTTCAGTTCATTAACTAACTTTTAAAGCATTTTAATATAAGTATTGTGTAACGCTATTAAGCAACCATAGAAAGTTTGCTTTTCATGCCAGTGCTAATTGGCTAGTCTGAAAGGACAGTGTATGGGCCTTTTTAAAGTTTTTAGTGGGTATTAGTGGAGTTGTTTAGTGTTCTGCTACTTTTACTGTTGATTTCCCTGATATTAAAGCAAACATTGCATGCAGTAAGCTCAACTCCACCCACTCTTCGATACATTTGCAAAACACTTAAATAGCGTGTCTTAACAATTTCATACTGTCCATATTTGCAAAAATTAATACCGTCCATATTTGGAAAAAATGACTTTTTTTAGCTATCTGATTCACTAATGGGGGCCTCTTTTATATTGGTGTCTGAGCCTATTTTCTGACCCAGTCAGATCTTGTGCCTTATCCTTCTTTCTTCTCATATCCTTCTTTCCTTCTTTAAGCATGTAGGTGATTAGTTTCTCTCTGCTTTTCTCTTCAACCCATCTAAAATGAACAGGGATTTCACTGCTAGGAGGGCTGACAGAGTGGTGAGGGTGGGGAGAGCATTCCAGGAAGATTGGCTGCTTCTTTGGAGATCTCACATAGCACAGCAAGTGTGCTGATACCATGGATGGCTCTGTCCTCTTTCATTCTGCTGCTGATGAAAACTGCTGTTCCTGCTACAACTAGAAGACCTTACATCGGGACTCCCCACAACTGCTCCTGGATCACTGGGCTTCTGGACTCTTCGACTTCTCTTGCACCCTCCTTTATGTTGCCTCTCTCAGTGATAGAAACTTGACGGCAAAGAACCAGGTAAACTGTAGAAGCTTTCTCAAAGATCTAATTGTCCCTGACTCACTCCTTGGGCCTGATTAAATCTTGGTGGATGAGTTACTCCATCACCACTGTGACAAGTTTCCTATCTGATGAAATATAAATCCCATTATATCCTATGGGATTTGTATTTCATCATAGGAGATATCCAACACTGTTGTGACAAAGTAACTTGTCTGCCAATATCTAAATCAGGCCCTTAGACTGGGACTGATACTCTCCAATTCTCTCCAGTTGTTAAGAAAAAATAATTAAATTTGGTGAAGAAGGGCAATGAGAGCATTGTACAAATTAAATAGTTAACCATTACTTTGATGTGTGCGAGACACAGAAAGCTTTCAATAAAGGTGGAGCTATATGTTTGGCTCTGGCTCAGCTCGAGGTCTTCTTTGACCTTTGAGCCCAAAACGATCTGAACTTGCGGGTGGGTTGTGCCTGCCACACACTTTTTAACCTCATATACCAAACATGAACTGATGACAAAGCTTTAACGTATGGTAAAAAATAGTAGACAGAAAAAGATATCCACCTATTGGATAAACTACACAAGAAATCCTGGGATCAAAGCCAACTACCCAGCTAGCAAAATCTGTGATCCTAGTCAAATATTTTCTTTTACTGAGTTTCCTTTTTCTTCATTATTACAAATGAGAGCCCCTTCAAACATGTGAGTTCAGAATGTGTGCTGTACAAAAAAAACTCCTGCGTTTAAATTGATATTCTATAATATTGCTCCATCTATAATAAGAACCTAGGCCACTTTTAGCATATACATGACTACTGACTTGCCTCCTAGATCACTTATGGCATTGTCATCAAGGCAAGGGTGGAGGCAGGAATGTGTCTAAGGTAATTTCTAAAAACTATTGTGTTTAATAAATACCTATGAATGTGTTATGCAATCTGTATGTTATGTTATTTGTTTTTTAATTTTGAAGAGACTACCATATTAATACATGTTGTTTGTTGCATAATTTTCATGTTTAATTGTCAACTCTTAGAGCCAAGACAGGCCCTTGGCTCAGCTTTGTTCTACCCGTTAATTGTTTTGGTCACCCACCTCTACTATTACTGTCTCGAGACTGGCAAGGAATTTAGGGCAACATATTCTTACTGACCTAGAAAAGACTCATAACGCAAGCAACATTCAGGCATTAGAAAATAATAAAATGCGAAAAACAAATGAAGGGAGTACAAAGGTATTACTCAGTAAGAAGCGAACGAGTGCATGATAGGCCGTGCAAGCTAGCATAAAAGGTGAAAGGCATGCACTCCCTGGTAAAATATAATGTATGAAGACAAGGGATAGAGAGGTCTGCCACTACTCACTAATACCCGAAGACAGAGAGACTGAACTACATGTACTGATCATTCCTTTAGCAAAAGTGAAATCCTTACTGTCCAAAGTGGACAAATAAGAGATGGCACCTGCATGAGGCAGGAAATCCTCAGTTCTCCCGAACCAGATCGCATATTCTAAATATGTCCTGCAACAGGAAAAAGGACCGGATACAGGTGTAGTACACTGTTTCAAATCCACTGACTCTGTGGAAACCTCTGAAATAGAGCACTCCTGCTGGATTCATAATTTTGTACAAACACATGCCTCCTCAAACCCAATAGTAAATAGAACATGAACAAATAGTGGCTATGACTTAGACCACTGGAGGAAGGAGGACTCTGCAAGGAAGTTTTTCAAATCCATCCTGGTAGATGTTTTAGAAATCAAATCCACACACAAGGAAAATAACACCAATTTAGAATTATTAAGTGAATTTTACTTATAAAAAGAGGGCCTTGTCAGAACTCATGGTAACCATGAAAGTCAGTATTGTGAAAGTCCTCAACGTACCTTGAAATTTCCCAGCAAAGTTACTGGTGCAATGAGATTGAGAGAAACTTTGAAGACTTGGCAAACAGGTATCACCAATCAAGACAGGGAATCGTTTGAGTTACAGATAGGGTTTAACATTCTGAGACTAAACCTAGGAAACACAGCTCAATGACTGAATGGGTTTCCTGAATCCAGTCAGAATATGCTGAAAAAACGGACAATTTCTCATTATTATTGAGAACCGTCTATTTAGTGAGATAAAAAGCAGCACCAAGAACCATTGTAGCACTTTTTGGGGGATTATCTTGTTACGGAACACCACTTCTGAAAAAGTATGTGTCAAGATCTGAACTGGATATGTCTTTGCAATTTTTCTGACATAGTCTTTGACACCACAAAGAGAATGACAGAAATAAGGCACTTTTATCACCAATTAAGGAACTAAAACTGCAGGCAAACATTGTGGCAATCTACAATTGGAAAATACACTACCAGGGAAGCACATGTTTCAAGAAGGTGAGGAAGAATGAATATTTCTTCAACAGATACTAGGAACCAAGGGGACCAAGAATGACTTAACTAACTAAATTAGTGCAACAATAACTAATATACCATTGGATTAGAAATTCGCCCTACTTTCCTAAAGTTCAGCTCCCCCTTTTTTTGTTCAGGGGAAGAGCCTCCCAAAAGACGAGAGGGGACAGCTGAGGGATATCAACAATGTATAATACACATAGGAGACTACAGTACCATACAGTCCTTATTTCCATTGCCACTCCTCAGCAGAATGCCAAAGAATACATTCGAGGAAAAGAAGAGCATGGTAAAGGTGGAGTTATGGGAGAATATAGAGACCAGATGTCTCCCATATAAATTTTGTCAATGAAAGAGATAAACAAGATGAGTAGGGTCATTGGGAAGGGTCTAGGTGTGTGGAGGCTTGCAAAAAGGGAAAAATATAGAAAATTGTTCATTGGTATTTAATAAAAGGGGATGCTCCTAGAGCATATAATTAACATCAACATATAAATGACTGAAAAATCATTAAAATAAATATAACCTGTCTTGGAAATGTCAAAAAATGTTAATTGGAATGTACTTAACTAAAGAATATGGAGACACAGGTCATAGCTGCTGAATCATTTTATAATATGAAGAAAAATAATGCAATAATGTGCAGACTTAACGTGTAGGCTTTCATGAAAATAAATGTGTTGAAATTCAGCAACTGTAGTAGGCAACAAGTAAAAGCAGTTTTGAAAAGAAGAATGAATCATGAGGATACAAAACTAAACAGTTCATCTGTTGAGAAATAATTGCAGACTTGAAAGTTGCCATCTAAAGTTATTTTGTTCCTGTTGAGAAGACAAGGAGTGAACCTGTTCCCATGAAAGAATCAAAAGATAATTGGCTGACTGAAGAAAGAAGAAACAACGAACTGCAACATTGAAAGTATGTGATGTCTATAATACCACGTGTTTCTAGAGTAGGTTGCTTCATTCCACACTCCCTATATCCACTGCAACCACAGCCATGCTGCTCTGAGACTATGGAGTTTCTTGAACCTCTCTTCATGATACGTTCTGCTTTGATTGATTATTGATTTATTGAGCTGATTTTGATGCTGAAGCTTTATGCCGAAGATGCTGTCTCTCGAACTTAGAACTCTTTATGGGCCTCTGATACTGACATCTTCTATTCCCTCTTCTAGAATAGAGATTCTTTCATTTATGGAATGCACTTAGTGCATTCATTATGATTTAATGATTACTTATTTTGGTTTCAGACAAAGCTAATGATTGATATTGATGAATTTATAATCAGATTTTAATGACAAAAAATTACAAAAAATGTGAATAATAAAACCATTTAACTCTTACCAAACTCTCATTGTTGACTGAAAATAGACTAGAGATTGTGATGATAACTCAATGTGATGTGCAGCTCCTGATTAATCTCAGGCAATGTCAAAGACCAATCAGCTCATGAGGAACAGCAGGGATTTCTCCCTGATGTGTGGTGACTTTTTCACGTAAATTGATAACTTAACTGAGATCTTTGCTTCCGCAAAGTTGGTATCGAAAGGATGGCTTATACTATGAGAAAGAGGAGCTGTAAATAATTGCCCTGATTTAGAGAGATGCCCATGTCCTGTACCCCAAAGCCAGAATTTTTAAGATTGATGGAATGTGGTTTCGAAGGTAGTTGCAGAATTGGTGGTGTGAGTATCAATAGCATTATGCATCGCAATTGTCCTAGTTATTGAGGTTTTGATTGAGTATTTGTTCATGTGTGCTGAATGAATTGGTGATGTTTATGTGCTTATTGTAAAGAAGTTGAAAAGGTTAACAGATTGTGAAGTATTCCAAGATCCCAGTATAGATGAATAAGAGTTGATTTATGATTTTCTTGTCTGCTAAATGCTTGTGGTACAGCTTGTGATGTACAGTCAACTGTAAAAATTAGATAGGGACTATAATGATTTGCTGTGATTGTACTAATATTGATTGATGTTAGAGGAACCTATTGCACAAAGGTGAAGCTGCATCAATTGAGTGATTTCACGCTTGTGAAGGTTTTCATTTGCATATTATTAAATCTTTTGAGTGAGAAAAGTTGGAAGGTGTAATAAGCTAAGTATTCCAATTGTTGAATTGCCTTTGTTTTTCTTTGGTGGAGCAGACAAAGGTTGAGTACCGCACCTAGCACAGGGGAGGGGGTAGGAAAAAGAGAGTGACACACACAAGAGTACATGCAACACCCCCACCCCCACCCCAACAACATACACACAAACAGATGCAATAACATTACATATCCACCCCGTACCCCTCAGGAATAATGCAAGGACAAAAATAATTGATTAAAGTGAGTGTAATAAGATACAATACTAGAAATTTGTGATTCAAAATCAAAACAGTATGTACATATATACAAATGGAGGGCCACTGGCCAGTCCATAATGTCCATGAGCCACAGGGCCATATCACATAGGCTAAGGCCACACTTTTGACTCCTGCCTTAATACGGAGAGAACACTGCAGGTCCATCAGGTCAAAAATACACAGGCACCTCAGGGGGACGGGGAAGGGCCGACACCTCAGCCGGAAGATGGTAGAACACCACTGCTCCTGGAGAGGGCTACATGCCCTCTGCTTGGTCCTGGGGAGTGAAATGGCACAGTCTCTCAAGTGGGTGGTATGCCCACTGCTTGGTCCTGGGGAGTGCAAGGCCACAGTTTAAAGTGTCTGGTTTGCCCATTGCTTGGTCCTGGGGAGTGCAAGGCCACAGTCTCTCTAATGGGTGGTTTGCCCAGTGCTTGGTCCTGGGGAGTGCATGGCCACAGTCTCTCAAGTGGGTATTTTGCCCACTGCTTGGTCCTGGGGAGTCCAAGGCCACAGTCTCTCTAGTGGGCGACTTGCCCACATGCTCTAGAGGGGGCAACAGGCCCTGTGCTCTCTCCTCAGGAATGCAAGGCCCCAGCCTCTTAAGTGGGTGGTTTGCCCACTGCTTGGTCGTCGGGAGTGCAAGGCCACAGTCTCTCAAGCGGGTGGTTTGCCCACTGCTTGGTCCTGAGGAGTGCAAGGGCACAGTCTCTCTAGTGGATGGCTTCTCCACTGGTTCTGGAAGGGGCTTTGTGCCAAGTGTGCTTCATCCTGGCAAGGGGGGGGGAGTGGATGCCTTCTTCCACTGGTTCTGGAGGGGGCTTAATGCCCAGTGTGCTTCATCCTGGCAAGGAGGGGCTGAGTGGATGCCTTCTTCCACTGGTTCTGGAGGGGGCTTTGTGCCCAGTGTGCTTCATCCTGGCAAGGAGGGAGTGAGTGGATGCCTTCTTCCACTGGTTCTGGAGGGGGCTTAGTGCCCAGTGTGCTTCATCCTGGCAAGGAGGGGTGAGTGGATGCCTTCTTCCACTGGTTCTGGAGGGGGCTTTGTGCCCAGTGATGCAGCACTTGGGGAGTGCCGGGTCACAGTCCCTCACCTGTGTGTCAGACCCACAAGATCTGCTGTTTGCAGCACGCATGACACTCCATGAAGGCAGGACTACAGTCCATCCGCCGCCGGCTACCACTGCAGAGTGGTGGTAGTGCCGGTGCCGGCAGTGGTGGGGGAGGCTCCAGCCCTTCCCCTGCAGCCTCAGACGGCTGCCAACAGGGGCTGCTGCTGGCAGTGGTGCTGACAGTGGTGCAGGTGGCGCTGCAGGTGGTGGTGCAGCTGGTGGTGCTGGTGGCAGGGCTGGTGGCGGTGCTGGTAGCGGTGCTGGCTGTGGTGGGGGGAGGCTCCAGCCCTTCTCCTGCAGCCTCGGACGGCTGCCTACTGGGGATACTGCTGCTGGCAGTGGTGCTGACAGTGGTGCAGGTGGTGGAGCAGCTGGCGGTGCTAGTGGCGGGGCTGGTGGCAGTGCTGGTGGCGGAGCTGGCAGTGGTGGGGGGAGACTCCAGCCCTTCCCCTGCAGCCTCGGACGGCTGCCCACTGGGGCTGCTGCTGCTGGCAGTGGTGCTGACAGTGGTGCAGGTGGCGGTGCAGCTGGTGGTGCTGGTGGCGGTGCAGCTGGTGGTGCTGGTGGCGGGGCTGGTGGCAGTGCTGGTGGCTGGTGGCAGTGGTGGTGGGAGGCTCCAGCCCTTCCCCTGCAGCCTCGGACGGCTGAGGTGCCATGGTTGGTGTTGTGTGCTCAGATCCAGCACCAGGCCCCCTATCCATCCTGCCTACAGTGGCCGACACTTTGTCTTTGCCCTTGGCAGCTGGTGGTCCCTTCTTGCCCTTGCCTGCTGGTGGTGCCTACTTGCCTTTGGTAGATGATGGTCCCTTCTTGCCCTTGCCAGCTGGTGGTGCCTTCTTGCCCTTGGTAGCTGGTGGTCCCTTCTTGCCCTTGCCAGCTGGTGCAAGACCACAGCCAGTGCTGACGGGTGTCTCGTTGGAGCCTCTCACACCGGCAGTAGCTGCCGAAACTACAGTGGACGTGGACTGGGTGGCTGAGGTGCCAGCCTTGGTTCTGCCTACCCTGGCCCGAAGTGAAGGACGGGGGGAGAGGCAGGGAAGAGGTCAGGGGTGAAAAGGAAAAAAAAAAATTGGGACACTGGGCGGGAAGAGGGTGAAGGTTTGGGAGTGAAGGAAGAGGGAGTGGTGGTTAGAGGTGTCTGTCTACTCTGTTTGGGTGCAGGTGCATGGGCTGGATGCTGTTGTGAGGTGGATGGCTGTTGGGTGTCTGAGTGCTTGCGTTTGTGTACTTTGGGTGGAGGGGGCACAGAAACAATGGGAGAGGACACAGGGGATGTGTGCATGGATGTGGGAGTGGTGACTGCCAGTTAGGGGTGTGTAGTGATAGACGTGATGGTGATGGAGGTAGTGGATGAGGATGTAGTGCGTGCAGGTGTGAGTGGAAATGCTATTGGGAGGGAGGTGGACAAGGAGGAGGAGGGGGACACAGTAAAGGCAGTGAATGTTGGCATGTCTGATTCTGGATGTTTGTGTGAGTGCATATGGAATGGTGTGTGGTGCTTGCCTGAGCCACTCCTGTGTGTTGTCTTGGATGCATGCTTGTCTGAAGGTGTGCTTGGGATACGCTGGGGTTGAGGAGAATGGGACTGGGTAAAGAAGTTGGAGGGGGGAGGCTAGAGACAGGGACAATAGCTGCAATCACGGAGGAGGCCAGAGCCTGGAATGATCTTTGTTGGGCCACCATGACAGAGTGAATGCCCTCCAAGAATGCATTTGTTTGTTGCAAATGCCCTGCCAGCCCCTAGATTGCATTCACAATGGTTGACTGCTCAACAGAGATGGATCGCAGGATGTCAATAGACTCCTCACTCAGGGTAGCAGGGCTGACTGGGGCAGGGCCTGAGGTGCCTGGGGTGAAGGAGATGCCCACCCTCCTGGGTGAGCGGGCATGGGAAACACACCGAGGGGCTGCTGGGAGGGCGGTGCTCGTACGGGGTGCCAGCTGTACCTGTAGTTGGGGTGGCCACAGAGGTGTCTACCACCAGCAGGGAGTTTCCATCTGAGGAGGTATCACTGTCCTAACTGTCCCCTCCAGACTCCACCGTGTTGCTCCCCTCACCCTCCGTCCCACTAGTGCCCAACACAGTCGGTGGATTCGGCCTCCAGGCCCATGTGGGATGCAGCCCCCTCCGTCGCCGGTGCCTCTGCTCGTCCACCAGACGATGCTAATGCACAGAAGGACAGGATGACAAAACAAAAAGTGGGGGAAAGCGACAGAGAATACACGTGGTCAATGCCAGCAACAATACCACCGTTGGCGTATACAACACACAGGGGACAGCCCTATGCACTAGGCAATGCACTACCAGTCACAATACTAGTCACCAGGCCATGGAGAATAATGCCTAACACCAATAGAAGCATACCTGAGACCCAAAGAACCCTGCCCGGTAGTAGATGCCCACTAGCATGTTTGGGGTAGAGTGCAACAGACCCTGCCCAACATGGAACCTACCCTGCAATGTTCGACCTGGCCTATGGGCACCCACAGGCCCACATCCCCCACCCAGATAACACCCCACCAAGTGCAATTTGCAGAATTGGAAACTGTACTCACCCCCATGTGGCTGTTGTGATGCCCTCACTCGCCCATCCGACTCTGGATAGGCCACCGCCAGTATGCGGAACATCAGGGATACAGGGTTCGACGGGCACCCCTTCCTCGTTGGGAGGCCATCCCCAGCTGGGCCTCCACCATCTTCCTTGCCCAGCGTCTCAGGTCCTCCCACCACTTGCGACAGTGGGTGCTCTGCCTGTCGTAGACCCCCAGGGTCCACACATCCTTTTCCATGGCATGCCATATATGCCATATACTATTTTTCAGATGAGGGGTTAACCTGCAGGGAAATAAACATGGAATAATGCTATCAGTCATACCGTCCGGCCTGTTACACTCATGCCCCACCATATCCCTCCCATGCCCTTACGCACATACATTTCCCTCTATACATGCAGCACTCTACTCAGGACCCCTCAACCAACCCCCCCTTACATGAGGCCTTGCATTCATGCCCCATGCATTGTGCATACAGTATACCCACCTGTTGGTCTGGAGGCCCATATAGCAATCAGTACTTGGGTAGGACTCTATCCACCAGTCTCTCCAACTCCTCTGAAGCAAAGGCTAGGGCCCTTTCCCCAGAGGCTCCAGCCATGGTCGCTTCCAGACACAGGCCATAGCAGCACTTGCAATGTAGGTCCTCTCCTGTTGAAGGTCAGGTAGCAAGTGAGTGAACAGATAGAAAATGGCGGTCACATCTGCGGCGGTGCGTACCATCACCGCCAGCGTACATCACCATTTGCTACTGGAACCCATAGGGCCCAATGGTAACCAATGAGGAGTTGCACAGCGGTTCTCGACCACCTCCCTCAATGGCGCAATACGTCAGCGGAATTATCGAATTTCCACCTGTCCCTGCACAAAGAACAGGCGTCTGCCATTTCAGGAGGGGGCAGGCCATGGCACCTAACTACGTCACAGCCGGCATAAGCACATTTTGGGATTAAACATAAACATACTGTTTCTGTCATAACATAACATGCAATGCATTGTACAATGATGAAATGTTGAAAAGTGCCCAGATGCTCATCGTTTTTACCCCTAGAGTACAACCGCTGAGGATGAATTGGAGATGGAGACATCCCACGTGTACAGGCCCCTGGTGGACTCGGAAACAATGGAGGACAGGTACATTATTCTCACCTACAGACTTGATAGGGACACAATCCGAGAGCTGTGTGCCCAATTGGAGTCAGACCTGATCTCAGCTATCTGTCAGCCCACTGGGATCCCCCCTCTTGTGCAAGTCCTATCAGTGCTACATTCTTGGCAAGTGGCTCCTTCCAAGCAACAGTGGCCATGGCAGCAGGGATGTCTCAGCCAATGTTCTCAAACGTGTTGACCAGAGTTTTATCTGCCCTGATGAAACACATGCACAGCTACATCATTTTCCCCCATGTGGAGGATTTGGACACAGTGAAGGCTGACTTCTATGCAATGGGACATATCCCCAACATCATTGGGGCAATTGATGGTACACATATTGCATTTGTCCCCCCCCCCTGAAAAATGAACAGGTGTTCAGAAGTTGAAAGAGCTTTCATTCTATGAATGTGCAGATAGTGTGCCTGGCAGGCCAGTACATCTCCCATGTGAATGCTAAGTATCCTGGGTCTGTGCATGATGCCTTTATCCTGAGGAATAGCAGCATTCCACATGTGATGGCTCAACTCCAGAGGCACAGGGTGTGGCTAATAGGTGAGCCCTGGTCACCATCCAGTTGATGTAGGTATATGGGTGTGGGGTTGGCCCTAAGGGTGAGTGTCTGGCTAACAGGTGTACCCCGATATGTGCAGTTGACTCTGGTTACCTCAACCTCTCATGGCTACTTATCCCAGTGAGGAATGCCTGGACAAGGGCAGCGGAAAGTTACAATGAGGCACATGGGCGTATAAGAAGAATTATTGAGCGCACCTTTGGCCTCCTGAAGGCCAGATTCAGGTGCCTCCATCTGACAGGTGCATCCCTGTGCTACTCACCCAAGAAGGTGTGCCAGATCATTGTGGCATGTTGCTCGTTGCACAACCTAGTCTTGAGACACCAGGTGCCTTTTCTGCAGGAGGATGGGGCTGGAGATGGGCGCTTGGCAGTTGACAGTGATGAAGAGGAGGCAGAGGTTGAGGATGTGGACAACAGAACAACTATCATGCGGCAGTACTTCCAGTGACACACAGGTAAGACACTGTAACTTCACCTTCCACTGCAGTTTTGGGTAGTTAATTTTCTCTAGGCAGGCTGCTGTTCTCACTACTCTTTTCACTTACTGTACCCTTTGACATGTCTATTGACAGATCTCCTGGTGTATTGACTGCAGCACATTACAGGTCATGCCTATGTATGCATAACTGTACAGTCTAATCGTAATGTCTACAGATTGTTAAACAAATACATCCTTAATTCATTTGACAGACTCCATACTTGTATTTTTTAAGAAGGTGTTGTATTTTTTAAGAGGGTGGTTATTTCAGTGCTGAGAAGTAAATGTGGATGTGCAATGGACTGGGGTGATGATGGAGGAAAGTCCAGGGTAAAGTTCAATCTATTTGTATCACAGGTGCATTGTCCAAGGGGGCATAGGAAGTGGAGCAATGGCAGTTCAAGGTGGACAGGGTAACAGCGTGGGGCACAAGGGTGACACTCAGGAGAGTCTTATTTCCTGGTGGGGGTCTTGGCAATGTTCTCTGGGTTCTGCCTAGATCACAGGGACCGTTTGCATGGTGGTTCTCCTTCTGCAGGGAGTGGGGTGCTGGTAGCCTGTTGTTCCTGTGGTGGGGCCTCCTGTCCACTAGCGTTGGAGGAGGTGGAGGGCTGTTCATCATTGTGGCTAGTGTCAGGGGCCTGATGGTGTGCCACTGCCTCCTTCATGGTGTTGGCCATGTCAGCCAGCACCCCTGCAATGGTGACCATGGTGGTGGGGATGTCCCTCAGTTCCTCCCTGATCCCCAGGTACTGTCCCTCCTGCAGCCACTGGGTCTCCTGCAACGTGGCCAGTATCTGGCCCATCATCTCCTGGGAATGGCGGTATGCTCCCAGGATGTTGGTGAGTGCCTCGTGGAGGGTTGGTTCCCTGGGCCTGTCCTCCCCCTTTCATACAGCATTCCTCCCAGCTTCCCTGTTGTCCTGTGCCTCTGTCCCCTGAACCGTGTGCCCACTGACCCCAGGTCCCTGATCGTCCTGTGTATGCGGGGTGGCCTGGGGTCCCTGTAGTGGTGGACACACTGCTGACTGAAGTGTCCTGGGGACAGGGGTAAGGGCCCGCTGGGTGGGTGCTGTTCTGGTGTTTCCTGAGGGGGGAGGCTTTGTGGTGTTATGGGATTGTGCCTGGGTAATCGACTGTCCGGGGTTCCCTGATGGGCCAAGTAGGTCCTCCTGATCCAGGTGTGCAGAGCTGCTGTCATCACTGTTGGCCTCTTTTGTGGGGGGGCTGGATGTTGCTGGCACCTCCTCTCCGGTGACGTTGTGTGGGGGACCTGTGGGGATGTAAATGCAGTGCTATAGTTTCAGCATGTGTCATCTTGTGCATGGGTATGTTGCCCTCTATGGTTGATATTGTCATGACAGATTGGACTTAGTTAGAGTTGTTATTTGGTGGGCCAGGTGATTGTCTCTAGTGTGCATGCAGTGGTGATGGTTATCCATGCAGGTCTGTGAGTGGTGTCCATGCATTGGTATATCATGCAGGGCTTGGCATTGGGATAAGCAGGTTGTGATGGTGGGGTGTGTGGGTAGGTGTGGAGTGATGGGAGTGAGGGTGGGGGTTTGTGATGGCATGCAGGTAGGGGGGTGAAAGTAGTAATGATTTGACTTAGCAGAGTCCAGTCCTCCAGCTACTCCTGCCAGGCCCTCAGGATGCAGTATTGTCAAGACTTGCTACTCCCATGTTGTTAGTTGTGGGGGAGGAGGTGGGGATCCACCACCAATCCTCTGTACAGCTATCTGGTGTCTTGCAACCACGGAACGCACCTTCCCCCGTAGGTATTTCCACCTCTTCCTGATGTCATCCCTTGTTCTTGGGTGCTGTCCCACAGCATTGACTCTGTCCACGACCCTCCGCCATAGCTCCATCTTCCTTGCAATGGATGTCTGCTGCACCTGTGATCTGAATAGCTGTGGCTCTACCCGGATGATTTCCTCCACCACGACCCTTAGCTCTTCCTCAGAGAACCTGGGGTGTCTTTGTGGTGCCATGGGTGTAGTGTGAGTGGTGGGTGTGAGGGTGTATGGGGTGATGTTTTGGGATGTGTGCTGTGAGGTGCGTGGATGGTGTATGGGTGATGGGCTTCTGTGGCTCTGGTTGTGTGGATGCTCTTGGTGTCTCTCTCTCTCAGTTGTAAATTGTTTTGAGTCGTAAAGGGCTGTGGGCAATGTGTGTGTGTGTTTTATAGTGGTGTGGGTGTGGTGTGGGTTTGGATACCACCAGTTTATCACTGACCTTTGGGCTGGCAGACTTATGTGTGTGTCATAATATAGGTGGGGTTATACCGTCGCGGTATGTTGGCGGCAGTCGCCATGGCGGTAAGCGGGACTTACTGCCAATGTCATAATGAGGGCCTTAGTGGTTGGTGTGATTGAACAGGCAAGGCTCCCTTGGGGGAGATGTAGATACAGGTCAGTGAAACAACTCAAACTCAAAGTGTAAAGCACAAACAGTATGAACAATAAATAAATCAGTGTCCAATCAAACACTTGCTTTGATATGAAAAAGGAGCATTTTATTTCTAACTTTACAAATGCATAGGTATATAATATTCAAAAGCAACAACACAATCTCTCTTGAGGTTGAAGCTCTAGTAGTTCTCAGGCAAAATCCGGCCCCATCCCCCTTCATATAATATGTTTGGGGTTATTCCCAATTCACTGGTGGTTGGATCCTGGGAATGCTCAGTATTAGTCCGCACTCAAGAGTTCCCCTTAACTTTTCAGGCTTCAGTCAAAAATGTCTATGATGCCGCAGCACAGTTAGCAGTGAGTTCACGCCTTACCTTCTTGTGTAGCCTGGAAGAGTCCAGTGGTGCACGGGTGTCCTCAGTGCAAGCTCCTGTGAGTCCAGCTCTGCTCAGATAAGTCAGGCTGAGAGATGCTGGTCGAAGTAGCAGCTCTCAGCGTGGCAGGCTTTCTCTCTATGGCAGCACTGCTAGAGTTCTTCTCAGTTGCTGGAGAAGCTCTCAGCTTGTGAAGACGCTGTAAGTTGTTTTTACCCAGTGGGGAGGAATCCTTCCTTCAGCTTCTGACATCTACAGTGTCCGTGGCTGACCTTTGTGGTCAATCAGGGCAGTTCACTCACAGTGGGGGTTCAACCTGCTGCACAAAGCCTCATTTTCTCTTTTGGGCAGACACTCAAATCCTTCGGCAGCATTGGTACCAGCAGCCCATCCTGGCATACAAGGTTGCCATGGTACTTGGCAGTAAGGGTACAAATTATTTTGGTGCAGGTGTCCACGCCAAGACGGTTACGAATCCGTGTTTCACAAAGTAATAACTTTACCAGTGGCCCCTCTGACATATTGGCTGACTGCAAAGCATGGTGATATGAGTTTTCCCAGTCCTGCACAGAGCATAACTTACTACTCAGACTCTGGAGGCCCTCTCCTGGCATATTGGTGTTGCTGATCCAACACTGTACATGGGCAAAGACCCGATTGGTGCACAGCCTCACACCTCACTCAGGGAATCCTCATGCACGGTTCCCCAATGGGCCTCACTCCCTCTAATGCTCTCCGCTTGCTCATAGGGCACACTGGTCTTACCAAGCAGGCAGGCGCTTGTGCTCCAGGCTCCAAGTCAGGCGATCTTGGTGTTTTGGGTAATTTCCCTTCAATGAGCAGGGAGACCAGCAGGCCCTTTCCCCTAGTCCTGGTCACAGGCGGAAGCCTTGCAGGGTTTACCATTCTACCAGCCCATCTGGCTGCTTGGCAAATGGGAAATTTTAATTTTGGGGTCTAAACTTTCTTTTAGTCCATTTCCAGGCACCAAAATGTAATTTAGGGTCTGAGTGATTGAGGTTTTTTTTAGGGCAATGCTGCTTTTGAAGTGGACATTTCTCTTTTTCTTCTTTCCTTGTGAAAGACTGTCTATCACGGCAAGCAAGACTCTGCACGTGATGTCCCACAACACAATTCATGAGAGTGGCCAGAAATCACACCTAGATATCAGCCACAGTAATATGTGCATCAAAAGGTTAATCCCAGACCCCAGCTAAACTCTTTATTGTTGCCCTATCAGCCCCTCTCCTTTCCTGAGATGTGTCCAGACCCCTTCCTTGTAGTCTATCACTGAATCAAAGAGTGGTCTTTTGAAGTCAAAAGGGTGTCTCTTTCTTTTTACCTGTGGTGTGGGTCCCACCCAGTTCAAGGAATGCAACCATACACAAATCTGTCCTGTACGATTCCTCTGACCTTTATGTCTTCACCAGGCAGGCCTGGGCTTCCCAAAATGGAACCTCGGGTCCTATGTGCAAAGTTCCATTGCAGGCACACTTACTCAGTGTATATTCACAGCACACTTACTGCCCAGCACTGTAGCCTCCATGCATTGTACCCTTACAAGTGCACATGTATTCGGCATACACACTCAGTCTGCATGCACTGTTCAGCACTGAAACTTTTCTATGTTCAACCAGAGTGTACTATTTGCAAAGACACACACTGCCAGCACACACCACACTTACCATTTCGAGCTGCACAACATTTTACCCTTCATGTATTATACTTCAGGTAAGCACACATACACCCAGTACATGCTTTTATTGTGCATGCACTGCCAACCACCACATTGTCTTGTACTCATTACAGGCATATATACACACAGGACATGCACTAAGCACAGATGTATTGCACAGTACTGCTCTGGTGATGTACTGTACCCTTCCCAGACACACACATATCTAGCACAGTCACCACTCCTGTGATGTGCAGCCCTCCACATGTACTTGATATAGGCCAAGGAGTGAGTTAAGCACACAGCATTGGAACTTTAGAAAGGTGAGTGATTCAGTCCTCCTCACTCCAGTGACACAGGGTAAAATGGTCCTGTTCACTAATACTGATAACTACATGGTACGCAGCCACAACCAGGCTTGTGCTGCTGAAGTCCTAGTGAAGGCGGTGGACTTCCACCATCAAGAGGGGTTTACTTTGGGTGCCCCTTTCCGGTCCAACAAGACCGCAATCTATGAGACAGTCCTATGTCATGGCACACACACATAATTTGTGTGTGCCTATGACAAAAAACAGCATTAGGGACACAGACAACAGTACAGCAGGTCACTCTGGGCAGGGGTACAAGTCTCCAAACACACAGCAAACGTTTGCATCTCTGAGCTTTCTGTTAGGGAATCCAGATATATAACACAACAACTGCCATACACCTAAAACCAGCTAGGACTAGTGACTTTGTCCATGACTGTTTGCTGCTTAACATAGATAAGTAACACGATTGTGTTGAAAATATTATTGAAAAGCTTTCAATACTGAAATTTTGGGACTGTGAATTAAATATTACTAGGAACAGTGGAAGGAGTAGTCGTCCTCAGAGTGCCTCAATCACTCCTGTTATATTCACTCTGTTAGACACAATTTTTCTAACCACATTTCAGGTCCATCTGCATATTTTAAACCTCCTATTTCCTTTTCAGCACATCCTGAGGCTCTCTCATGAATGCAGTTCCTCACATCTCTTTATCTCCACCATCCTGCAAAACATTCAATGTACCCATTCACCTGCACGCACCTGTGATCAGTGTTTTTGCTATTGTAGTTAAGATTATTAATATAGGGCCTGATTGGGACCCAATTCAATGTCTGTTTTTAATAACTCCAAGATCTGAGACCCGAAGGCATGCAGCCTACTCATAGTATTTGCCTGTTCAATGACATTATACATTACAATTTACATTGCCACCACTTTGTAAAAGAACCCATATACTTCTATTTTGGGACATTTATTCCTGTTGCTTTATACAGTTGCCTTATGCAGTGCTCCACTGCCCGTCCATGCAAGACTAGGTTTGCACTACATAAATGTTTAAAACAAAATATACAAAACTGCAGTCTTCTGGTGATTTTCATAATATCCTACATGACAGCCATGTTGGTAAAAAAACAGCTGGCAACCCTTCCTGAACTGGGTAACACTGGTCCTCACTTTGGATAAATAGGACTGTGATTAGAGGGAGGCAAAGCTTTACGAAGTACCACCAAGACTGCCAGGCACTCCGCCTTGCAGATACACCACAACAGCATGAGTGGCTGCACCATAATCTATGTCAGGAACGGGGGCGAGGATTGTGCTTTCTCTTTCTTTACTGAGAAATAACAGCAGCCAATCAAATTATAGTAAACAGAAAAACGGCATTTCCCAATATTCTTTTAGTCCATAACCTGTCCTATCCCAGGCCAGCTCTCCGTATAAATGTCTCTGTTCCTTTAGTCCTTTCTCTTTCTTTGCTGCTTGCAGCCAGAAATAAGTGTTTATTACATTTCTCATTAACTTTATTGTGCAAATTTATATATGTATATTTCAGGCCCGTAGAGCGGGAGCAGGGACTGAGCAGCTCTTGTGAGAGGAATCCGCCTCTTTTTCTGTTTATGCACACATTCTCACTTGCACGCGGCTGATCCTGCAAATCGATTTCGGATCTGGATGCATTCCAGTGAATTAACAGCTTCACTGCCCAGCCTTCCAGAGCACTTTCAGAGGTGCTCCGTGACTGCGTGCGGTGTGCAGTTGATCTTTTCCTGGCCTCCTGTCGCGGCCGGACAAGCGCTGCCTAGAGGACTCAGTCCTCTCTTTATGTTTATGCACGCAAGCCGATTTTCCGACTGGAATTAGTGTTGCTGATTGGCTTGAGCGCGACGATTGTGCAGCAAATTTGTGCAGATCCCCCAGAACGCCCAATGGGGTCTAACAAGGAGCAAGGGCCTCGCTGTAGGGGAATGTTGAGCAGGTGCTCCCTCCACCTTCAATTTTGGGCCATAACAAGAGTTTATACTCTTTCCTGATTTAGGAGTTTCTCCTTTGGTGACCTGCTGGGGCTGATCCCCCCATTTTGTTAACTCCTTCATATCCTCCAGCTTTTTTAAACATGGTGTATTACGCAGAATAGGACAAATTGTACCAAGAGGAGGCAAAAGTGCCTTTTGAGCATCAGATGGAGGAGAGATTAATACAGTCCTTGGGTCATCATGTACATGACTCTGTTAATCAAGCTTTAATAAAAGCTTTAAAACCTTTCACACAGCCCTTAGTGAGATTTGGGCAAAGAGAATTGTTGGGGCGACTGCCCGTTGAACCATTAAATAGAGAAAGTATGTCTGACGATGCAGGCTTTGTCCCGAGAGCTTCTGTGGGGCATTTATCCTCTGCTGAGATATTGACTCAGATGGCTGCCTCAGTGCTCAAAGATCCTGAGTACGTGCATGGGGTTTCTTTGGTCACAGAGACTGTTCAAACTCCTTCAGTCCCTCGGACTGAGGAGTCCCAATATTCTGACCCTTATTCCTCTGAATCGGACCACGCCAAGAAACCAGCGCAAAACCCACCATCCCGTAACGGAAAGGGTGGTCCCAAAGAATTTATTATTTGAGCCTGTAGGCATTATACATCCCAGATCTACTGAGTGGGTGCCAAGTAGGGAAGTGGCCCATTACGTGCAGGAAAGACTGTGGAAGAGTTTTGACAAAGACGTACGTAATACGTTATGTTCTGAATGCCCTCGTCCCTCTTTACTTGGTAAGGGGGCTGACACCCCTGAACTGGACCATAGAGTAGCCACAGTCCTCAAGAAGTGTACTAAAGATCCTAAGAAGGGCCTGGATCGGGCCTGGAGAGCTTGCCAAGACAAGCTTCTCGACATCTCAGGGCCCATTACAAAAATCCAAGAGCCAGCAGTGCAAGCAAAGGAATCCAATATGCTGTTGGACCCTGAAGCTATCTTAGAATGGGCCCAGAGAGCTATATTCCCTCTAGGGAATGCCAATTGTGCCATGTCTATGGAACGACGGAAATCATTCTTGATGCGCAAAGACTCAAAATTAGCTGAATTGGCCCCTAGAGAGCCTGGAACATTGGCAAATGGTTGACTTTTTGTGATAAATTTGTAAAAGATCTGGGCAAATACGTTTCCACCTTTTCTGCCTTTAACGAAGCTCAGACCTCTATGAAGAGGATGTTTATTGGTGGCCTTTTTACCAGGGCCAAACACTATTGGGGTTGAGCGCCAGGCCGAGGTTTTTATCAGACCTCAGGATATTCCCAGAGAGGTCAAAGCTCCGACTAATCTTCATCTGGATGCTATCCCTCCAGGAACAAGAGAGGCTGTGGACGTGCCTACAGAGGTGGTGGACGAGGTGGTGCCGGCACTGCAGATGCCACAGCATCAGGTGAAAGTAATTCCCTTTTCTGATGTTTTTCTGGGAGGGAGACTGAAATGGCATTTACCGGCTTGGAAGCGCATTTCTCAGGACCCGTGGGTACTACAGACAGTTCGAGGGTACAGGCTGGAAATGTATTCCCCTCCCAGACAGGAAGTAGCTCCTTTCCCTCTTTATTTTTCCCAAACAGAAACTGTTTTCATAGACGACGACATTGTTGCGCTGGTTCGCAAACAGGCAATAATCAAGACGCTTCATCATCCGGGAGGTTTTGCCAGTACAATCTTCCTGGTCCAGAAAAAAGGAGAAGCTTATTGTCTTGTTCTCAATCTAAAAGTCTACAATTCTTGGATAGTTTACATCCATTTCAAAATGGAGGGTATACACCTATTAAGAGATCTTTTGCAAGAAAGTGATTGGCTCGTCCGCTTAGACCTCAAAGACGCCTATCTAGTGGTGCCGATCTTCGCTCCACACCTCCGTTTTCTTCAATTTTGTTGGAGAAACCAATGGTACGAATTCAATTCCTTCCCTTTGGACTGTCTTCAGCCCCATGGTGTTTCAGCAAGTTACTGTGCCCGGTAGCTTAATTCCTTCAGGAGCGAGGCGCTCACCTCATCATTTATCTCAACGATATTCTGATCATGGCCCGCACCAAAGAGTTGGTTCTACTACACCTTTCTTGGACTGTTCAGATTCTGCAGGATCTAAGTTTCCTGATAAATAGCGATAAATCAATCATGACTCCCTCTCAATGTGTAGAGTTCTTAGGCTTTCTGGTAGATTCCATCAGAGCGCAACTGAAATTGCCTCTGGGGAAGCGAGCCTCAATCAAGAGCATTACAGAGAGCCCTTGTCTCCTCGACTATCATTGAGGACCCTTGCTGGCCTGGTGAGACTACTTGCTTCTTCCGTTCGGGCGATTTTTCTGAGTCCCCTATATTATCGAGCCCTCCAACATTTAAAGATCCTTCATCTTCACAAACGGCTGGCCTACTCAGAACAGATCCTTCTGACAGAGGAGGCCAGGACGGAAATAACTTGGTGGCTGGACCACATGGATGTGTGGTACGGCAAAGCTATTTTTGCATCCTCCCCGGAGGTAATAATAGAATTGGATGCCATTCAATGGGGATGGGGAGCTAGATGCGGCTCAGTGGAGACAGGGGCAGGTGGTCCCCGTAGAAGTTGAGACTCCACATCAATTGTTTGGAACTTTTGGCAGGAACTTTTGCGACCCGCTCCCTTTCTCCCCAAAAAGCCAGTTATTGTGTACTGTTGCGTTTGGACAACATTTCAGTGGTGAGATATATAAATCGCCTAGGCGGGACCAGATCTAACATTCTGGCAGAGATAGGCAAGTATTTTTGTCACTTTTGTCTCCATCACCAGATATTGGTTACAGCGGAGTAGCTTCCAGGACGTTCCAATGTGGTGGCGGACTGGAACTCGCGTTTTTTTAGGGATGGCAGTGATTGGAAGCTGCACCAGTCAATATTTCTCAATTTGATGAGACGTTGGGACGAGTGTTTGATAGACCTTTTTGCATCGTGACTCAATGTTCAACTTCCACTTTTTTACAGTTTGAGGCTGGACCCTTGGGCTCTGAGCTCAGATGCGTTTCTCCGGGACTGGTCATGGGGTCTCCTTTATGCCTTTCCTCCGTTCTCTATGATTCAGAGAGTACTCTCTCAGGTAATCAGACAATTAGCAGAGATAATTTTGGTGACCCCTCTCTGGAAAGCTCAATCGTGGTTTCCAGTAGCGAAGTCACTATCATGTGCCCTACCAGTTCTAATTTCATTATTCCCGTCCTTGCTCCTGTACCCGGCGGGAATCCCTTATCCATTGATAATGCAAGGACAGTTGTTACTCATGGCTTGGAGACTTTCAGGGAATGTTAGCAAGTGCCTGGTGTTGCGAGAGATGCTATGCTCTTCTTATCCCAGTCTTGGGGTCCTTCCACCCATAAACCTTACGAAGCCTCCTGGAGGTGATGGGTGGGTTGGCGCAGTGAACTAAATGTTAATTTTCTTTCAGATCCAGCGGCTCAGGGTTTAGTGTACAGAACCATTTATAACTTCAGATATGCTATTTCTGCAGAACATCCCCATTTGGAGAGTAAACCTGTGGGCGAGCTTCCTTTGATTTGTAAACTTTTGAGAGGTATTAGATGTTGATATTGTGCTGTGATTTATAAGATCCTGGCCATGCGATGAAGATCTTTCTCGGAAGCAACTATCAGCCAAACTCACTATACTCCTGTGCCTCATCTCTTGTCGATGGGTGTCTGATGTACGCACCCTGGATTTAGCTGGTAGAGTTTTTACTCCATCTGGAGTTTCTTTCACTATTACTAGACATACTAAAACTTCAACTAGGTCTATTTCTTATCCAGCTTTTCCCCATAATCAGAAGTTATGTGTGGTTAAATGTTTAAAGGATTATGAGGATTGCACTCGAGAGAGACGCAGAGATGTGTGAGGACAATTGCTTATATCATCACAAAGCCCTTTTGCTCCAGTGTCAGCGGCCACTTTGGCTAGATGGGTCAAATGGTTGCTTGGTGTGGCTGGTATTGATATCACCATTTTTGGAGCACGCTCAGTGCGTGGTGCCATGGCATCCAAATCCTTTAATGTTCACTCTCGTTTGGAGGATATCATGGCTGCTGCGGATTGGTCTTCTGACCCTACTTTTAAGGTATTTTATCATAAGCCTATTGTTGATGTTGCATCTGTAGTGGTTGATCAGCTTTGAACTAGCATAATCCGAAGCCTCTGGTCCTGACATAGAATAACAAAATTTCTAGCTATCGCATCAGGAATTTTCAATTCTATTAAGGAGACGGAGGTGAGGATAATCCCACCCTATTTCTATTACTGTTGTTATTATTATCATTGTGTATTACAAATGATATTTCTGGACGTACATATGCTATTAGTATATAATTCAGTGGAATTATCTGTACGATATTTTTTTTCCCATGTAACTTGAGGTGCACCCACCATTGTATTTATTAGTCATTACCAGTTTATTAGCGCATTTCTTTCATTCCTAGAATGGGACAATAAAGAAGCATGAATATCCAGAGCTTTGTTGGCGACAAAAAAGATGATTTCAGTTCATCCAGTGGCTGCAGTTTTTTTCTGTTGAGAAGTTGAAGGGTTCAGTTCGTGGAATTCAGGTTGTTATACTCTTATTGCAAAGAAAGAGGAAGGACTAAAGGAACAGAGACATTTATATGGAGAGCTGGCCTGGGATAGGGCAGGTTATGGACTACAAGAATATTGGGAAATGTAGTCTTTTGTTTACTATAATTTGACTGGCTGTTGTCATTTCTCAGTAAAGAAAGAGAAAGCATAATCCTTGTGTCCTGTCCTTAATAGAATTGAAAATTCTTGATGCAATAGCTAGAAATGTTTTTATTATCTCTATATTCTGCTTTTGTTGATTCACTTCTGAATGAGCCCCCCGCTGAGGGAGCCATGTAATTTCCCGCCCTCTAGGGGCAAGAAACAGTAAACCAAAAAGATTGGTTTCAGCTTGATAAGTAAAAAGCCTTTCATTTTGCTGACTGATTAAGTTTTCACTTCTAATCTTCAGAGAGGTTTCTCGCACTGCAGCAGCCGAGAAATTCATCATCATAACATGAGTGACAGGTAATTTATAAATAAACATATTATGCTAAAAAGCTCTCTTTGCTCAACCTGCATTTTTGAGTGCACGACACGTGAAGGCAAATTTTAAATGTCTTTTGTTGTGCACAGACATGGAAATCGATCGGTCTTTTAGGCACCGATAAATGTATTTTAAATGCCACGCGTATTGAAAGAGGCCTTTCGCTGACTTGCAGCTGTGTAAAATAATAACTGAGTCTCAGCTTCGTGCTTGAGTGACTTTTGTGTGTATTGTTGTAGCCTATTTGTATACCTTGATGCGTACAGGGTTGAATGGTGGTCCTTCATCCAACAACACAGCTAATGAACAGTTGGATCTCTCGGGGGGCTTCTCTTAATTCGCTAGGGTGTCATTTATTACAAGCTGGAGTTTTAAGGTATATCAAATGCCATATAGCAGCAGGATGGCCTGTGCCATTTGCCCTGATTATCGAAGGATTATCCCTGCTTTGGGGGAAAGTTTGACTTTCTTCCGCGTTCGTCATTAGTTTTATTAGGTCTTATCCTAAAACAGTCAGATTTACTTCAGTGTCCCCGAGAGGATAATCGTTTTACAGGGACAATGTTAAGAATGACGGTGGGACAGGACGTAGTTTTTATGCCGATTTTTTTTCGGGAGCAACACAACCTGGCCTTAGTCTTTACCAGATGTTCCAGATCAACTGACAACCCGGGAATCCTGTGCGCCTTACATTCTAGCTCAAAGTCACATCATAACACACAATCTAGTGCGGAAACCACGTTTTATTTGACCTAGTTCTGCATTACTAACAATCAACAACAACGGCTAATTCAGAATGTTGCTTTGTTTGATGACGTCTGGTTTGGCTGTAAAACACATTCATATTTTAAGTGTGTGTTCAGTTTTTTTTTTTTTAAGTGCATCATTTAAACAATATCTGAGTGAGTCAGGAAGTCTCCAAAAATGAATCGTTAAGTTTGCCTGCGACCCTTTGAAATTATTATTAAACACAAACCAAACTGATGCTGCTTCTAAAAAGGAAATGGTACGGGTGCTTGGTGCCAGTCCGGAAATAAAACCGTGTTGCCTTTTTCGGGACCCGTTAGTGCTTGCCTATGTATTTCTGAGAAATTAAGCTGTGAAGTTTTTTGGCTGCCCTTTCCTCGCTTTTTCGAAGAGGCTCAGTGGGGCACGTAGTCTGTGCTGCGACGGGACATGCCAACAAATTGCATCACTTCTGCCTCGGTGACCGAAGACAATGGCATGCCATATGCCAGTGGCAGGAAATGAATGGGTCTCATTTACACTGGCACTGGGTGCCTTGAGCCTTGTCAGTTTGCAGAGGTTGTCCGTGGCAAATTGGAGTGGAGCGGTGTCGTGAAGAAACGCAGCATGAAACGCCCTGAGCGTTCTTAAGTGCTCGCTCAAAATAGTCCGTTTTAATAGCAGACATATCCTCACGCTCCACACAGCAAACCATAATCCTTTGTTAAAATTATAAAAATACAACCACAGTTATTCCCTTGCTGTGCATTTTTTGCTAACACGGAATAAAAGGCGTTGAACACGCTCCAGCTGCAAGGGCAAAACAAAAACACAGCAGGTGGCATGCTTTATGCTTTAGAAATAGTTTCTCTGTTCAAATAGACTGCTGTGCTGCTTAGATTTGCCCCAAAGTTGACCTCGAAGCCTAAAGCTCTGCGCTTAGCAACAACAAAAACTCATATTTGACCTCTGACACCACAAGCAAACACATCATTTGTTTCCTTGTGCGGACGAAAGGGATGATGGGCGATGATTGAAGAGCATCAGTTTTCTTGACCTGAGACGCTAATAGGGATGAAATGAGGAGGCCAGCCATCATCCTCATACGGAAAGCGAGAAGGGTGGTAATCTGTTGTTAATCGTCCCTTTCACTGTGTTTATGAGCAGGCGTAAATTGCAATCACATAGCTCCCTCTGGTATAATTATTTTAATTGGCATCAGATCATGCCATTAGAGTTTTTGAATGCAAGAAAACGATAAGAAACGTGAGATTTTTACCATATTGGTCACAATTTCATAAGAATACATTTCAACTTTGCACATATGTTAATACGGCATTTTTTAAATACAAGGCTTATCACACCACTTCTATCGTTTTGAAACTCTATGAATAAAAATGTTATAATTGTCCAATGTGATGGCGCACAATTCACGGAGCTAAAAAAGATGGAAAGTTGGTTTGGGCTACTGTGATTTGAATTTTAGATTACATCTTCCCATTGACACCAACAGAAAACAGTTTAGTGCTATAATAGCCGGATAGATTCAAGTCCACAAGTTCAGGCAAGTTAGTTGTTATACCCACTAGCGACCCTCAACATTTTGACAGGTGCGGCACCAAGGACACGGTAAGATCGGTGGCTACTTAAGCAAAGCTCTCGCAAGGTTACAGGTTTGTACCACTATAAGTAGCATGTTCAAATGCGATGAAATAAAAAATGAACAAAAATTTCAGCATTTTTATAGTTAACCCGCAACTGTATCTTGAATCTTTTTCGCAATTAAACAGTGGCGGCCGGTAATTTTAGGAGGGAGGGGAGCGGGCAGCACACACACACTCATTCAATCACACACGCACGCACATCCATTCACAACACTCATCAACATTGCACGCACGCACCAAACATTCATTTAAAAAACACACACACTTACCTGCTCACCCACACACTTACCATCAGCCTTGGAGGTCCCAGGAGGGTTGGAACTGCTGTCTTCCCTCACTGGCGGACCTTAGGTCAGCCATTGAGGGAAGCCAGCAGTCCCAACTTCGTCACAGAGTGGGATGGGGTCAGTGAGACTGCTGACCCCTCCCCACTCTGTGACGAAGTGTCACTGATTGACACTCGCCCTGGGCACTACTACATGGCTTAAACCTGAAGCGCCCAGGTCGAAGTCAATGGGTGACGCTACCCCTCATCACCGAGGGGAAGGGCCTCGAGGCACTTTTGCTGAGCTGAGGTCATGCCCATAGAAGCTGTGATCTCTTCAGCCCAGCAAAGGCAGCCAGGAGTGTGTGCAAATCGTGCATAGCTCACTCCTGGCTGCCTGATCTGAACATGAATAGTGTCTGTCAGGATGACCTTTGCTCAGCCTGACAGGCACTCTTCATGAGGGGCATGGCTGCAATTAAATATCCATTTAACTGCTACATTTTCATCTTTAAATTTTCAATGCTTTGATTTCAGGCCACAGACATACACAAGGTTTGCTCCACAGACATCATGAGTGGGGTCTCTAATCAGTCTTGCAGATTTTTTGAACGCAACATCGTTTTCTCCAGTGCAAGTCTCAAAAATGATCTTTGCAATCAACTGGTCATCCTGCAATCAACTGGGTATCCTGTCTTGAAACAGAAGCCTTATGAAAAATATTTGTATGCTTGCACAAGAGAGAAAATGTCCTGCAAGAAGCTATCACTGAGTTCCCATACAGAATCGTCAAGTACTTCATAAAACTCCTTCAAGTTTTCCCTTACATTAAAAAAAAGAATGTTCATTGCTCGAATAATTGTCATTTGGACACTAACTTTTTTTCCCTCATCTCTGGTACCAGGATTCCTGCTTCTACACATTGTTTTGCAAAGTTGTTAAACAAATCATCATAACTCTCCTTAATATCTTGGATGAATGTCTTTAGGTTGGCTATCGCACGGTTATAAGAATGCTCACTTACTTTATTAATGGCATTAAGGAGAGTTCTTCTCATGGACAACCAGAATAGAAAATTAAAAGACTGCAGAATGTTTAACAAAATTGCTGCTTAAACATCCTTTTGCTGAAGGTTGTGTTGCCATTTTGGATGTGTAAAACAATGGTACACTATGCACATTACCATTCCAAGGTTTCATCTTGGTTTAAAAGCAGTGGCAGTCAATCAATCAATCAATCAAGTATTTGTAGAGTGTGGCTTGTCACCCATGAAGGTATCCAGACGCTTGAAGTAGGTCTCATTTGAAAAGCCAGGCCTTGAGCCCTTTTCTAAATTTGGTCAGCAAAGGGGCAGTGTGGAGGGGGAGGGCATTCCAGGCCTTGGCGGGCAGATGGGAGAAGAAGCGTACTAGGGCACGGCAGTGGCGTGAGCGAGGGATCTGTGCAAGGGCCAGTTCTGCAGAGCGATTGAAATGCTGGCGCTGGTTCAGGTAGTTGGGTCCTTGATCATGAAGGGATTTGTAGGTGTGGGTGAGGAGGTTGAAGTGGCATCTCTCCTGGACCGGTAGCCAGTGGAAGTCTTTGAGGTGCTGGGAGATGTGGGTTCTTATGGTAGGTCTAGAATCAGTCTAGTGGCCAAGTTATGAATTGATTGGAGCCGTTGCATGAGTTTGGTTGTGGTGCCTGAAGGGTGTGCATTGCCATAGTCAAGCCAGCAGGTTTTGAGAGCACGAGTGACTGTCTTTCTTGTGTTGATGGGGAGTCACTTGAAAACTTTTCGGAGCATGCAAAGCATTTGGTAGCAGGCTGAGGCAACGGATTTCACCTGATATCTCATGGAGAGTTCACTGTCTAGGAGGATTCCGAGGTTGCCGGTGTGGTCTTTTGGCGTAGGGGAGGGGCAGGGTGTCAATGGCCACCAGGAATCATTCCAAAGGGCAGTGTGTTTGCCAAAGATGAGAACTTCAGTCTTGTCTGTATTAAGCTTTAGGCAGCTGTCCTTCATCCACGCTGAGATGTTTTTCATGTAGTTGTGGAAATTTGTCTTGGTTGAGGTGGGGTTGACAGAGAGCGATAGGACGAGCTGAGCGTTGTCGGTGTAGGAGATGATGATGTTGTGTGATCTGACGATGTCAGCGATGGTACTCATGTAGATGTTGAAAAGTGTGGGGCTAAGGGGAAAGTCCTGGGGAATGCCACAGATGTTATGTTTGGATTGCACAGTGAAGGGGGGAAGGTGGACTTTCTGGGTGCACTCTGTTAGGAAGGATGCCATCCATCTGAGCATGTCATCAGTTAATCCTGTCTGGTGTGGGCGGTGGATGAGTGTGTGGTGGGAAACTGTGTCTAATGCAGCAGATAGGTGGAGCAGGATAAGGGCAGTGGATTTTCCTCTGTCGATTATGGTGCGGATGCCATCTGAAGCAGCAATCAGAGCTATCTCGGTGCTGTGGTTGGTTCTGAACCTGATTGGGAAAAGTCTAGTAGGTTGTTTCTCTCCAGGTGTTCGGTGAGTTGGAGGTTGACGGCCTTCTCCAGAACTTTGGCAGAGAAAGGGAGCTAAGAGATGGGTCAGTAGTTTTGTAGTTTATTGGGGACTGACAGGGTTTCTTGAGGAGGGGTCTCACCTCAGAGTGTTTCTAGGCATCAGGAAAGGCGGCTGCAGTTAGCAAACCATTGATGATGATGGTGAGTTGGTGGCTGACTTTGTCTCTTCCGAGGTTGACGAGTTGGTGGGGGCAGGGGTCAGTGGGTGCTTCGGAGTGGATGAACCTCATAAGGACAGTTGTGTCTGCCTCACTGAGTGTTTTCCAGACATTAAGGGGGTCATTCTGACCCCGGCGGGCAGCGGTTGCCGCCCACTTGGTGGGAACCACCATTTGGCCGCACCGCGGTCAAAAGACCGCTGGTGCCATTCTGACCTTCCCGCTGGGCCGGCGGGCGCTACCCAAGGTAGCGCCCGCCGGCCCAGCGGGAAGGAGCCCTGCAACACAGAAGCCGGCTCCGAATGGAGCCGGCAGTTTTGCGGGGGTGCGACGGGTGCAGTTGCACCCGTCGTGCTTTTCACTGTCTGCTAAGCAGACAGTGAAAAGCTTAATGGGGCCCTGTTAGGGGGGCCCTGCACTGCCCATGCCAGTGGTATGGGCAGTGCAGGGGCCCCCAGGGGCCCCTAGACACCCGTACCACCAGCCTCTTCCTGGCGGTGACAACCGCCAGAAACAGGCTAGCGCCGCCATGGCGTATTCGCCCAGCCGGGGGTAAACCGGCTGGAAACCGCCGGCCCCGGTTTTCTGACCGCGGCTTTACCGCCGCGGTCAGAATGGGCAAGGAAGCACCCCCAGCCTGTTGGCAGTGCTTCCGTCATTCGTGGGCCCTGGCGGTCTTTGACCGCCAGGGTCGGAATGACCCCCTAAGTGTTTGGTCAGTTGTGATGGCTGATTGGAGGCCTGGTGTGTTGGAGGTTTAGGGATCAAGGTTCTTGTAGATGGTTGCTATTTTGTTGTGGAAATAGTTGACAAGGGCGACACAGAGCTTCTGTGATAGGGGTTGAGTTTTCGGTGGCTGTGGACAGGTGAGCTTTCTGACAATTGTGAAGAGTTCTTTGGCTTGGTTGGTGCTGGGATCAATTCAGAAAGTCATGGGCTCCCTCTTTGCTGCTCTGCCGTGTCATTGGTAGTCATTGAGGGCTGATTCGAAAGTGCTTCCGTTGATTTCATTCCTGCTGGTGTGCCATCTTCCCTAAAGTTGTTTGCGTCTACGTTTCGTCTTGCTGAGGTACAGGGTGTACCATTAGGTGTGTTTGGCTGGTCTGTGCACTTTGGCTGGTTTGGTTGGTGCAACTTGGTCGGCGGTGTTGGTGATCCAGTTGTTGAAGTTTTGTTCTGTGTGGTCCAGGTTGGGGGGTATTTGTGCTGAATAGTGCTTAGGGCAATGCTACATTGTTGCTGAGTGACCTTGGTCCAACTGCTGAAGGGTGCGCTATGTAGGTTGGAGATGGAACTGGTATGTTCAGTGATTGTGAAGGGTACGATGGAGTGGTCCGACCAGGTGAGGTCCGAGGTGTGGGTGTACCTAATTCCGTTGCTAGATGAGAAAATGAGGTCCAGTGTGTGTCCTGCGATGTGCGTGGGGTCAGTGACTAGCTGCTGGAGGCCAATGTTGTCCAGTCTTTCCAAGAGGTTGGTGGAGCCGGTGTCAGTGGGGTTGTCTAGGTGGAAGTTGAGTTGTCCCAGGAAGATGTAGGCCCATATTTATACTTTTTGACGCATAACTGCGCCAACGCAGTTGTGCGTCAAAAATGTTACCGCCGGCTAACGCCATTCCAACGCACCATGCGGGCGCCTTATTTATGGAATGACGTTAGCCGGCGCTGCGGACTGGTGCGCGTCAAAAGAAATGACTCACACCAGGCAGCGCCAGCATATGGGAAAATGGGGGTTGTGCGTCAAAAAATGGGGCAGGTCAGGTCTGAGGCAAAATTCAGGCCTCAAACCGGATTTGCGCCATTTTTTTTGACGCCCAACCTCCATTGACATGACTCCTGTCTTAGCAAAGACAGGAGTCATGCCCCCTTGCCCAATGGCCAAGCCCAGGGGACTTATGTCCCCTGGGCATGGTCATTGGGCATAGTGGCATGTAGGGGGGCCCAAATCAGGCCCCCATATGCCACAAAAGAAATCTGAAAAAAAAACTTACCCGAACTTACCTTTTCTTCCCTGGGATGGGTCCCTCCATCCTTGGGTGTCCTCCTGGGTGGGCAAGGGTGGCAGGGGGTGTCCCTGGGGGCAGGGGAGGGCACCTCTGGGCTCCTTCCGAGCCCACAGGTCCCTTAATGCCTGCCCTGACCCAGGCGTTAAAAAACGGCGCCCATCAGGCTGTGCGTCGTTTTTTAAGGCCCACCCCCTCCTGTGTGTCAAAATGACGTCAGAGTATAAATATGGGGCACAGGCCTTAAAGTCATTTTTTGGAAGGGAACGCCTACCTTGCATATAATTAACGCAAGGCTGGTTCCCCCTTCCAAAAAATGACGCACATGGTGGAATTTTGACGCCCGCGGGGTCGGACGTCAAAGTATAAATATGGGGCAGGGTTTGCGCCGATTGTGACTCAAAATTTTTGACGCACATTCAGCGCAAACAGAGTATAAATATGCCCTGTAGTATTCAGATTCTATGGGGAGAGGAGTGATGAATTCTGAGATGGCATTGCTGATTCCCATCCATGGTCCTGGCATTCTGTAGGCAAGGGTGCCTTTGATGATGGTGTTATTGTCGGTGTGGAGCTGGAAGTTCATGTGTACCATGATTAGCGTGGTCTGGTCATCGGTGATGGTGCAGGTGATCGACTCCTTGAGTATGACGGCGATGCCACCTCCGTGTTTGTTAGTGCGGTCACGGTCTTTCATCTTGTATCCTGTGGGTGTTGCTGTGTCGCTGTCGGGTGTAGAAGCTGGGTTGATTCAGGTTTTGGGGATGAAGGTTACATCAGGGGCAAGGGTGGAGATGGTGTCCCAGAGTTCGGTGGCGCGCTTGCAGAGGGATCTGGCACTGAGGAGGACGTGACTGAACTCGTCCAGTGTGGTCTTGGTCTGTGCTGATGGTGAATTAAGGGATGCAGCGGAGGTACTTGGTCCGGGGTGGAGGTAAAGCAGCATTGTCATCAGTTGAATGGTCCAGCTGTGGAGCAGGGTTATGCAAGCCAGCGGTTGTTGTTCTATCTAGGGAGTGAAGATCAGTGGCAGAGTAGCAGTGGGGTTCAGAGGTTCAGGGTTCCTGGTGAGGTTCAGGGCTCCTGGTGCTGGGTGCAGTCCAGGTATGGCTGGGCGCATACAGGTTTGCCTGTGGCGCTCCTTCAGCACACCAGTGGTGCAGCCGTGCTGTGGCCTCCATTATATAGGTCCTAGGGGGAGGGGCGTTGGGGAGGTCGAAGAGGTGGGGGAGTGGGAAAAAGTAACAGGATCAGGAGTGTGGGAGTGGGGAAGAAGAGAACTAGAGAGGGGGCAAGTCAGCTGCTAAAGCTTCTGGGGGCAGGAGACCTTTGCGCTTGCCCAAACTGAAGCAGAGCCGAGGCAGAGAGCCTGGTGCTGACTGCTGCTAGGCAGACATCAGGTCAGGGAGGCCTGCGGTCACAGGCAGTAGTCAGGGAGAGCTGTGTTGGACCTGCTCAATGGAGCCGTGCTGCGACCTCCATTAGATAGGTCCTGGGAGTGGTGCTGGGGAGGCAGGGGAGGTGGGAGAGCAGGAAAAAGAGTGGGAAAAGGAGCACACAAGCAGGGGGATGGGGAACCTGAGAGGGGCAAGTCAGCTGTCAAGTTGGCCGGAGACCTTATGGCTGGCACAAGCTGAAGCAGAGCCTGGCACTGACTGTTGCTAGGCAGCCTTTAGGTCAGGCAGCAGTCAGGGAGAGCTGGGTTGGGCCTGCTCAGCGTAATGTGGGATGTGGCTTACTGTAGATTAAATGAGCAACGGACACATGCCTAAATAGCTGCTGGACACTCCAAAAATAAATAAAAATGAAGAAACAATTTTTGAAAAAGGAAAAATAAATTTTACCTGAACGAGTGTTTTGTGAGTTTCTCACAGATGTCACATTGCATTAAAAAGAAACAAAGTGAATGGTAAATATACTTAATGATAATAAATATTGCATTGACAAAAAAGAAGAAAATAAATCAAACTGATCCAATCATTACATATAAGAGCACTCATTTTCAGGTAGATGTGCATATGTGATCCAATGAAATTGCTGCCACTTACTGGGCAACACAGCCAACAATAAACATGTGCTAATTAATTGCCACGTGCACAATCTTCTACATCCAATGCCAAAGGGGATAGCAATATTAAAACCATTGGTTACTGCAGTAATCTGCGTTGATGTTACATGAAACAAAATGCCTGGTTAAAGGCTTTAACTTACTGTATGTAGGTATAGAATGCATGTATATGTTACTTCTATAGTTCAAACCTAGCAAAAAGGTAGTGGAGTGCTGCACATGGTCAAAAATGAGCATAGAGTCAACAACTAATAAGAAAGATTTTTACTGTTAATGTACTGGGATGTAGTATTCTTTAAAGAGGTCAGTTTTAAACTCTTTCCTAAAATGGAACAGTTGTGGGTAGTTCCTGATGGATATTGGGGTGTGTTTCCAGATGTGGGTGAATAAATGGAAGAGGCCTGTGGTCTTGTTTTTTCTTTTTTACACTTCTTTGTCTGGTTTCTCATGGTGCCCTGGCTGCAGGTGTGCCTAGAACCACTAGAGATGGGAGCTTGTTTGAAATATAAGAGGGGTCCCTAGTAACACTCCACTTCTTTAGGCCTTCAGGCCTACTATCTTTAACACATGCTTTTCACAAGAAGGAACTCTGGCTTACTGCCTTTGCTGTAACTTTTCATCACCAACACTTCAGAATTATGGTTCCTGAAATAACACTTCTAATGAATAAAAAAGAAATGGTAGAGGCATTATTGGTTCATTAGAAAACTTCATTTTAAGCACCATACAGTAGCCATTAGGTATACAGTCATAACATCACAATTAAGTTTGGAAAAAGAATGTACAACCCAATTTAAGAAAGCTTAGCAATGATTATCACAGTGTAAATCTTCTACCCCCCTGGGGTTGTAAGAGGAGATACCCAGCATCAAAACCCTTCCCTAGTCTGTGAAATTCCTTCTAATGAAATACTTGTCTGTAGTCTTTAACCTGGTGTTATAACAACACACCCCTTAAAAAGATTTGGCTATATATATTTGTTAGTCAAGATAAATATATCATGTTTATTGCCTTTGTCATAACCTTTCATAATTAACAAATAAGGCCTATGGCCTCCAAAAAACCCATCACTGAGAACCAATGAGGTGTATATCCTTGACAATTGGCTAGTCATCATCATCATCCTCATCAATCTTTATTCAGTCATCCAGTGATGACAAAAAAATCAAAGTACAATGCAATCACACAATATGTTGTTTCATATAACAATATGTTGTTTCATATAAAATCATGAAACCATAAATTTGAGGCATGTCAGACAAGAATCTCATTTCATGATACGATTGCTGATTGTGTGTGTATAACTCACTGTACAAAATCTTCAGCCTAAAAACATATCCTCACTGTTGTTAATGTATATAAAAACTCCATGGTAGCCCTCCACTCTCTAAAATTTGCCTGTTTCAGCAAAGGTAGAATAAACAATTTTCTTAGCGAAGAATAACATTTGCAGGAAAGAATAAAGCTCAGTGTGCATTGTTCAGAATGACCATCACATGGACAGGCAAAATAGTAGCAAACATGCCCTCCTTGGGTGTGCTTCAAGGACATAAACAGTGTTCAGCCACAATCTAGTTAGAAAAAATCTATGATGTTGGTTATTAACCCATATTAAAGAAGGCTCAAGCCAAGGCAGGTATAAACTTGACAGTGGGAGGCAACAGTCGGCTTTCTGGCATTTTTAAACCTTGTCTCATCAGCGCATTTGGCTACAATTTGGTCAATGATCTGGAAAAGTTAGCAGAGAAGGTACAAGGACTACTGAACAATTCAATTAGATCCAACCAATTACAGGTCTTATATTTGTATGTAAGCCAACTTATTTTTAGGTCCTTTTTCAGTTTGAGACAATCAGCTACAATTAAATGATTCAATGAAGTTTCCTCCTTAGTCCATATTTTCATCTATTATAGAAGAGGTTGCAGCATCACAATGTCACTTAAGCACTGTAGCCCAATTTTAATATGATATGTATAATTGCATGTATACTTGGGCATGGCTAACAACCTTTAAACAAAAAAAAAAATTCCACCTTCTCCTTCAGTTGGTCGCAGAAGCCCTATACACCGGCCCCATATGTGGCACCCGGACAGCACTTAGCCTTGTAGATTGTGCCCAACTCTTTGATTGGCTTGCTTCTCAATATGGCTGCAAAACCTAGTACCACCTTTGTACTCCTTGCTAAAGTGGCTGTCCTGGCAACTTTCATAGTTCCCCAGGTAAGTCTATCCTCAAAAATTATTTCCAGATAAGGATATGAAGAAACCTTGCTAATTTCCATGCTGTTAACAGTAAATACCTTATTTTGCCTGTCTCAGGATCCAAGGACCATTATCTGAGTTTTTGTTTAGTTTACCATTAGGTCCAAACTGTTCACAAAGGTACAGAACTGTTCTAGCAATCGCTGCAAGCTAATCACAGTTCTAAACAATATAACAGTGCCATCCGCATAGATCAAAGCAGGTATACTGGTCAATCAACTTTAAGATTCAACACGTTTTCTTCTGAACTGTTAAATGAAAAAAGCAAAAGGTGCCAGTACACAGCCAGGTTCATGCCTCAATCAAGTTTGAAGGCTTCATTTGTTTCCTCAGCTGAATTGAACCTCACACTGGTGGTTACATCAAGGTGGAAATCCCTCAAAACAGTTACAATACTGGACTTGACACCTAGACCCGTCACAATTGCCCAGAGTTTTGACTTGTCAACAGAGTCAAAAGCCAAGCTCAAATCCATAACAGCTGTGTACACTTTGCCTTTCTTTGCTACTGTGTTTTCTTAATTGACAGATAGAGATTGAGGCACTGCTTAACAGCCCCAAGACCAGTGTCGAACTCAAACTGGAGATCCGAAAGCATTATTTCAGGTTTTTTTTCTACAATCTCTCCCTTACCTGGAAAGTAGACTCTGCTAGCTTGGAAGTGTGGATCCAGGCCGTCTGTATCCAAGGAGATTCTGAATAGAGCAGCACCTGCCTCCTCCCTTCCCACAGGGACTGGGCTTCAGTTAACTTGGCCCTTATATACGTTTTTATTGGTTGTTGCATATGGTGTTATGATAGGTTGTTGGGGGTTGGTATTTCTATTTTCTTAGGGATTAGAGTTGGGCATGTGATTGGCAGTAGGGCTGAGCTTCTGATTGGTTCCTGTTTTTTAGGGCTGGGCTTGTGATTGACAGTAGGGCTGAGATTCTGATTGGTTTTTAGGGCTGGACTAGTGATTGGCAGTAGGGCTGAGATTCCGATTGGTTCCTGGTTCTAGGGCTGGGCTTGTGATTGGCAGTAGGGCTGAGATTCCGATTGGTTCCTGGTTCTAGGGCTGGGCTTGTGATTGGGTGTCAGGATTAGGGGTATGATTGGTGATTAGGCCTGGGTCTCCCATTTGGTTGTTTGAATTAGGGTTACAAATCTGATTGCCTAGGGTTAGGACTAGGTTTCTATTGGCCAGTAGGGCTGTTTAAGCCTAGGGCTCAGGGCGTCTCAGCCCCGGCGTCTCAGCTAAGGGAGGAGAGGACAAGAGCAGTTGCCTATTTGGGCCCGTTCGGGACTGGTAGGGCCTTGGGCCAGAAATACTTCCCAATTTACCATTTACCAAAAAGGTCTTCACACATTCCACATACATCCACATGCCACATGCAAACACATTATCTGCAAAGACATCCAACTCCTGCATCACAAACTGACCGCAAACAGATTGCAATGTCCCATCATCCAACACGATACCCCATTTACAACACCTATACACATATCCCCACAACTACAACAGTAAAACACGTTCATTCTCACAGCAAACACTACTCTGTCCACTCCCACTAACACAACCTGCCATCGCCCACACAACACAAAACCACATTATACATTACTTTCAGTCTTCCTGATACACACTCCCCGTTCATACAAACCAACAGCAATATCCTCTATTTGCTCTACACAGACCACCTTTCATCATGACAATTCCTAAACCTAGCCTTACAACACACCATCTACAAACGCCCTTCCCCTCTCTTCACCAATTAGGCTCAATCATACAATCCTCACACTCCACCACACATATTACCTCTTCCAATCATCACAACTAACGCAAACTCCCCTGACACACATCCATCCCCTCTTACACACCTCATCCATTCATCTCCAAAACTCATCAATACCCCATGTAATACTCTAATACCACTCACCAGCACTAATCCACATACAAATCCCTCCCTGAAAACGACATCAATATCCACTCTCACTATTCCACAAAAACAACACAGACCACACACATCAGCATATCAAATCAACACAAACTTTCATTATACTTATCGTCACACCCACCCTCATGACCACACAAAGTATACAAATCCCGTCCAATCTTTACCCCTACATTCTCACTATTCACAAACATCTACCACAAGCACCCCGACACAGCAACATTCCCTCACCCGCCTCTCCTCCATTGCACAATTTAGAGCCTTACCTTATGATCCACATGCTCCTCCACCACCCCAACCCATACTCCATCCACACTAAACAGACACAAACAAAATAAACAATATGCCACTCTTAACAACTTCGCATCCCCTTGTCTATTACATATTAAGGCAACCCTACAAAAAACAGTACACTTTTCATGTCTCTCTCAGACCCAGCAAAGTGCCTCCTAAACCTGCTGGAAGAGGAACACTACATTGAAAAACAAGACTATTGTGACCCTCACACATTTATCACAACTAACAACACACCTGCTACAAGCTCAAAATATACCGCTTACCCTTCTCCTAAGCAAAACAACACTGCCACTAGCACACTTTTTCTAAACTGCCAGCTCATAAATGCTCGGTCACTCTAAAAAAACAAGCACCACATCTACGACCTGCTCACAGACACACAACCTGACTTACTATTCATAACAGAATCATGGTTGGGAGATGACATTGGCCGCAGTGTTGCATGAAGCCATTCCTCCAACCATCACACAAAACCGTATAGGCAAGAGAGGAGGAGGACTAGCTATTATATTCAAACAGGCAATCAATCTCAGTAAAACAGACATTTCCATACAAGGTTGTGAAGCCCTCCTCACCAGATGCCACCCTACTCCAAATTCCTCCTGTAACTTTCTCCTACTCTACAGACCTCCACCTAACAATTCAACATTCCCAGATGCTTTTCTAGATACACTCTCAAACCTTATTACATTATACTCAAACCTATGCATTCTTGGGGACCTAAACATTTGGTTTGACAAACCCAAAATGCCCCATCCAAAAACTATCACCTCTGGCCTAGTCGCATTGAACCTACATCAGACTGTACACAATCCCACACACATCGCTGGACACACCCTAGATGTCATTTTTGCTAAGCCTGAACTAGTTACCATTCATAGCATCACACCAATCACATGGTCAGACCACCATTTGATAACTTTCTGACATAAAACTCCGCAAATGAACACACCCCACAACTACTTACATACATGTACATATTGACCTTGGAGCAAACTCAATTTTGATGACTTAGAAACACAACTAACAGCCAACACAGATCTAGATACAATTACGTCTGTTCCAAAACTTTATGAGTGGCTACAGGAAGCTTTTGATATCCTAATACCACTCAGACAAACTAAACACGACAGAAGAAAACCAACACCTTGGAGAAACACAGAACTTAAAAAGATAAAGCAACAAATTAGAAAGTTTCAGCGGACCAAGCTCAAAACGAACAACAGTCAAGACAAACTGCAGCTACACAAACTTAACAGATATACAAACCATCAATCAAAAAAGGTACTACACAGACAGAATTCAAAATGCTAAATCTGCAGCCATAGAATTTTTATAAAATTCTCAAGGAATTTCAAAAACCTACATGCATGGAAGGAAGTCATCCCACTACTCAAGAATTCACAAACAAACTGGCAACTCATTACACAACCAAGGCAGACAAATTGAACTCCTATTTAAAACAGATGAAAACCATCAGCACCAACCCCTTTCCTAAAATACCCTCTAAGAATAAACCAACCCAGCCTCTACAGTCCTTCAAACAAATATCACAAGGTGAATTTATGGATTTGGTCAACACAAGCAGACCTTCCGGTTGCGCTTCTGACCCATGCCCACCACACATCTTCAAGAACATTCTTTACCTACTTCTACTGCCACACCTGTAAGAAGAACCATCAACAACTCTTTAACTACAGGAACTTTTCCTGTAGACCTGAAGAAGGTATGCATACAACTGTTATTAAAGAAAACAAACCTAACCCGCAAGACCCCAACAACTACAGACCAATCACAAATGGACCTTTCTTGGGCAAACTGATAGAAAGAGCAGCATTCACCCAGATGTCACAGTTCATTGAAGACAATTCTATACTCACAGACTTCCAACCTGGATTCCGCCCAGGAAGAGGCATTGAATCAGCACTCATAGCAATCTGGGATGATCTTAAAAGCACAGTCGTCCTCAATGGAGTTGCTGCACTACTTCTCTTGGACCTTTCGGCTGCCTTTGATACGGTTGACCATGACACCCTAATTCAAAGACTCCACGAAGCCGGCATAGAAGGGACTGCTCTCAACTAGTTTACATCCTACCTTCAAAAAAGAACTAATATAATCTATTTACCCCCCTTCTCGTCCAAACCCTACCTCACAAAAGCAGGGGTCCCCTAAGGATCAATCATCTCACTTTTGCTTTTCACATCTACATGATATCATTACCAGAACTGATCACTGATTTTCATCCCACATGCTACAACTATGCTGATGACACACAAATACTACTTAAATTAGAATGCCCCAAAAAACATTGACAATTTACTAATCTTCAGTTGCCACAGAGCCGTTGATCAGTGGATGACTTGGAGCCATCTCAAACTAAATGCCTCCAAAACAGAAATACTCATATGTGGTGACTGGAAAAATTATGACCCACAGTGTGCCTGGCCTGACGATCTCGGACCACCTTCTCAATTATCCAAGGAAGTTAAAAACCGTGGAATCACCATGGACTCCAAGTTAACAATGAATGCCAAAGTGGACAAATTAGCACAAACAAGCTTCATCACCTTGAAGACTCTACAACGCATCTTCCCCCTCCTCGGATTTCCACACAAGGTGCAAACTACTATCTTGTTTGTACTATCCAAACTGGATTATGCCAATGGCCTCTACCATGGATCATCTCTATCTACTATGAAAAAACTACAACATATTCAGAACTCCGCAGTCAGGCTACTATTACATGTAAAGCCACAAACCCACATCTCTCCTGCCTTGAGAGCACTACACTGCTTACCCTTTGGCAGAAGATGCATCTTCAAGCTGCTTTGTACCACCCAGAAAGCTATACATGGAACAGGACCGCTTTTTATCAGAAACAAAATAACCAAATACATTCATCAAAGAAACCCCCACTCAAGATTGGCATCCAGCCTAAGAATACCACCATATAAGAAAAAGACTATAGGTGGAACATCCTTCTCTGTTCAAGCAGCCAAACTATGGAATTCATTACCCCCAACTTTAAGAGCCACAGATAACTATCTTGTATTCAGAAAACTACTCAAGAGTTGACTCTTTCCTTCATAACCACCATTTTCAAACATCTATGGACTGCATATGCCTACGTTGATAAATATTTTTTATCTGATTATGTGTATATTCTAGTTATATATAGTTCTTTAGAAAATATGTATCATTACTATGTCATAACAATAAACTACACAAATACTCTTTAAACCTGTTTAACTAATGTATATTTACTCATGGTTTAAATCTGTCTATGTATGTACATATATGTGTGCATATGTGGATGTAAATTCATGTATGTATGTGTCTGTGTGCATATATATATATATTATATATATATATATATATATATATATATATATATATCTGTTATTCTATGCTTAACATGTTCATTGCATAATTCCTAGATAAGTTGTTATATTAGATACGTATGAATCCCTGCTCTCATTTTACATCACACTTTATCTACCCATCACCATATGTCATGTCTCTATCAATCTATCCTCCATTCCCACTCTGACTCATCCCAAATCCATTCTAAAACTTTCATCTCCTAAATAACCCTGCCTAAGCTCTTTCCTCCTCTTCCACATCTAACTCACCCAAACCTCACTTTACTACCATGATCTCCCAAACAACCCTACTAAATTCTCCCTCATTTATCTCACCCTGCTACTATGATCCCCCTAACCCTTTCCACCGACTCTTCCCTCCTCTATCCCCCCTTTGCTCATCCCAAGCCTAAATCCTATTACCATAAACTCCCAATTAACACTTTTGGATTCTTCCCTCCTCCACCCCTCCATTGCTCCAGTCAATCCAACTAACAAACTCACATATCCGCTTCTCAAATTAACTCATAATAATACTAAAACTGTACTCATTTTTCCCTATACTAATCCACCACTAATTCCTTTTGGGTTCCGGAATAGCATGCTACTCGCCGAAAAGCGATTTGGCGCCTCGTCAAGGGTAGTAAGCGCTACATAAATACTATTACAATACAATATAATGGCAGAATTAGTGGCATCTAATACATTATTATAATAGTTGGCCAGTAGCATGTGTTCTCTTTCACATTTTATGAATAGGATCTGATAGTAGTGAGAGGCGAGGTTTGCCCTCACAACCTGATCCACCTCCTTTGGCACTGCCTATGGAGCTTGCTATCACAGATAAAATAGGTCACAAAGTCATCAATAAAAATTGGTTCTAAGAGTCATGATTCTTGCAGTAAAAGGACTGAATGGGTTTGATGAAGTCTAACCAGATCCAAGTTCCCCAGTTTTGCACCCAGACCTGCCATATTCCATGATGAAAATCTTGTTATTTTGTCACCTTCGTTTCTGGAGCACATAGTAGCAGGCATTTCCTCTGTTGAAGTGGGTGAATTGGGCATAGTCGCAGGTGGACTAGGCATATTACATCCTGTGTTTTTGCCTATAGTTTTATCTGGATTTGCTGGCTGATTTGGGAGTAAATCCAATTGATTTATCCAGGTCAATGACAGAAACCTGTTTGTAGGAGTAACAGGGTAAGTAAGTCTAAGAGATGTCCAAAGTGGATTGCTAACAACTATGTGTAAATCAGTTCAATCTTTCAAGATGTACTTAACAATGGCTCTGTTCTTAAAGTTGACAATAATACAGCTGTTTTTATCAGGTTTTGGATGAATGCCTACCCAGAAGACAAGGTTGATTTGACTCTGAAGTTGTCCTAGACAATTTGTATTTCTGTTTAAACAGTGCAATGCCTTTTTTAATAGATGGTCATGATTTTCTCGAGTGCCTGTCTTCAGCGGAGTTACACCTTTAAGGACAGCACAAAAAGAGTGGTCCATGCAGATAGATGGAGAGTTGGAGGGCCCAATGGGCAGGGTGTTGGGGGGGGGTGATCAACTCCCACCATATATGTATGTGAAGTATTGCCACCTGGATCCACCATATGTCTACCCCTTGGACTGTGGCTCTCCCAACATGGACAAAGATGTTGTGGAGAGAGACAAGCCACCTGGGTTTGTGAGGAGGGTATGAGTGAAACTGCAGGATCCCTCTGGTCAATAACGGGTCTCCAATCCATTCAGGTTTCTGTGATGGCATCCTTAGTCAGAGGCCTAGGAGGCTGACCACTTTGTTTAGGGCTCTGAATAGGAGCATCCAAAGAGTCCAGCCTACTTATCAGAGCAGAAGTGAGGTTTTCTAATTTATTCTCCAACCAGTTAAACTTGCTAACTATGCCCAGGTCTGAAATCGAGGACCCTAATCCAGGAACTGCAGTACCCTCTATTGTCAGATGGGATTCCTGAGTAGCCTTACCTTTCCTATGATTACGATGCTTCTTCATTGCCGGGGGGAGGAGCAATGTAAATCAAATCTAGTGGGCGCAGCAGATGCAGCATTTAGGATAACTATTTCATCAGGAACATCCACTGCACAAGGATTTCCCTCCCTTATGCCTAACTGCCACAAAGGGAGGCTGGAACTGCAGCTCACGCCAGATGAACCTCTAGGCTCTCTCCCACTGCCTTTGCCAAATGGAGACTTCATGGCAGAGCACAACTGCTGTTCAAAGGCTCCCACGGCATTTATAAGGTAAGATACTATGTTGCCCACCCATGGATTGTCCCTTACGGAAGTAGACTTTCTTTTAACAATGACAGCACAGCCTGCACTGTGGTAAAATATAGTAGAAGCAACAGATGGTCAACCAGTAAATCTACTGTAAAGTGCTCTCAGGCCCCAGTTCTTAGAGGGGTGGCCCAGACTGTCGAGATGGGCCACTCACCTGAAAACCAGGATGTGTACAGGGGCAATGGTATGTCCCCCCACCTCCTGGAACACCTCTCTGCACTTCCTGGTGGGCACAGAAACCCTGGCAGGTGTCCCAAAAGGAAATGGGGATTGGAAGAGAAAGAGACAAAACAGCACCACGTCTTGCCGGTCCAGCCAGGCACCCTGTATCTTCGGGGGCAGGTCGTTGTTGACAGAGTGATAGTAGAGTTAGTGCTCTCAACTTCCTTGAAACTGAATCTCTCTTTCTGATATAGGCACGGGAGCAGTAGAAGAACACCGGGATGCTCCAGCACTTTTCTTGGATAATAATAACTGTTGGCACAATTACTAACACTGCATTACCAAAAACCCAAACTGAGTATCATAACAATAAGTACAGCAACACTAGGGCTGGCTTCACAGAGATTTACTGTTGCACACCACAATTAGAACTGTGGTTGCACTTATCATGCACATGAAATACAAACAAGGGCATTAATTATATCACAAATAACTTTCCTGCATGCATATGGTTAAACTAAAAGGAACAAAAACAATCCAAGTAATACAAATGTCCACTCTGGGTTTAAACAGTTAGGGTGGCACAGTTTGGTTTGGTTTCACTGTGTGTGTAAAAAACCCTTCAAAAGCAAATTCCTCAAACTTGAAACACAAGCATAAATGACACAATTTAAATCCAAGAGTTATGCAATTAGAGAAAGTAAAGTCACGTAAATGCTCTTTTAAAATTGCACTGTCACTTTTTGTAGTACTTGAGCTCAAGCAGATTTCCTGAAGCACATTTAGGCAAGTAACTACAATAATAATGTAGAATGTTCAGAAATGCATTTGTCTATTCAAGATAAGCACTCTGCCAAAATACGAGGTCTGAAATACACCAGCTGTTCTAGGAAAGCCCGGCGCTCAAAGAACAAACTCCCTTGAGAATACTAGTCACTTAGCTGCAGTCTTTTCCGGAGTGCTGGAGGAATGCCTGGTGTCAGCTGGTATAGGAACGAAGAAAATAATTGCCTCAAAAGTCCTGAATTTGAGGATGACAGCAGGGGCTGGACTACCAAATCAGATGTTGAGATCAGAAAGCATAACAAAGCCAAGCAGGGAGGCATGCTTCACTCTGCTATTTATTGCCAATCAGGAAAGCAGTTGAGTTCCCACATGTGAATGAGTCAACATACCCAATTAGAAGCACATGTCTACAGCACAACCATTTAAAAGCACATGTCTACACCTGCTCTCATTAGCAAACAAGCATTGGTAAAACAAGCATTGATAAAACCAGTTGTGTAACACAGCACATTATGGTGGTCATTACAACCCTGGTGGACGGTGTTAAAGCGGCGGTAAGACCGACAACAGGCCATCGGTAAAAAATGTGGAATTACGACTGTGACAGAAAGCGCCAACAAAGAAAGCCACTTTAACACTCTGACCACCACGGCGGTACAAACAAACAGCTTGGGGGTCACCGTCAACAGACAGGCGGAGGACAAAGTACCGCCTACAGTATCACAACCTACCAATCCGCCACCTTTTCTGGGGTGGATTCACCGCAGACAAAAACACGGCGGAAACAGGACCTCGAAGGGAAAACGCTCTACACCCCACTAGGAACCAGGATGCCATGGAAACAGAGCTGCAGATCCTGCCAGCCCTTATCTTCTTGCTCCTCTACCAGGAGCACGAACGCCGGCAGCGAAGACCACGGTGAGTACTGCAACTACGACACAGGGGAGGGGGGACGGAAAAAACAGGGACACACACATGCAACATGCAACACCCCCACCCACACCCTCACCCACGACAACAAACACACTAATACATCATGATACATTATAGTTACACCCCCCAACCCCCCCGGAAGAATGCAAAGACCAAAGAAAATGAGTGTAACCATTGTAATATATTAAAATGCAGTACGCAAAAATATACATGTATACACTACTGACAAAATATACACCAAGAATAGTAGTCCAGGTAGTGCTCCTTTGAAGTCAGTGGAACACTGGGCCCACACGGTATGGGCGAGGCACACACAAGATCCCCGACCATGACGGAGAGAACACTGCAGGGGCATCAGATATCAATAAAACAGGCTTCTCAGGGGGAGGGAAAGGGGGGGCATCTCAGCCGGTTGAGTGCACAACGCCAACTCCACGAGGGGGCCACATGCCCACTGTTCAATCCTGGGGAGTTCAAAGCCACAGTCTCTCAAGTCTCTACAGCGGGTGGTTTGCCCACTGCTTCATCCTGGGGAGTGCAAAACCACAGTCTCTCAAATCTCTACAGTGGGTGGTTTGCCACCTGTTCAATCCTGGGGAGTGCAAAGCCACAGTCTCTCAGGTGGATGACAGTCTCCACTGGTTCTGGAGGGGGCTTCGTGCCCAGAGTGCTTCATCCTGCCAAGGACTGAGGTAGTGGATGTATCTCTCCACTGGTTCTGGAGGGGGCCTTGTGCCCAGAGTGCGTCATCCTGCCAAGGACTGAGGTAGTGTGTGTATCTCTCCACTGGTTCTGGAGGGGGCCTTGTGCACAGAGTGCTTCATCCTGCTAAGGACTGAGGAAGTGGATGTGATACTCCACTGGTTCTGGAGGAGGCTTGGTGCCCAGAGTGCTTCATCCTGCCAAGGCTTGAGGTAGTGGATGTATCTCTCCACTGGTTCTGGAAGGGGCCTTGTGCCCATAGTGCTTCATCCTGCCAAGGACTGAGGTAGTGGATGTATCTCTCCACTGGTTCTGGAGGGGGGCTTGTGCCCAGAGTGCTTCATCCTGCTAAGAACTGAGGAAGTGGATGACAGTCTCCACTGGTTCTGGAGGGGGCTTGGTGCCCAGAGTGCTTCATCCTGCCAAGGACTGAGGTAGTGGATGTATCTCTCCACTGGTTCTGGAGGAGGCTTGGTGCCCAGAGTGCTTCATCCTGCCAAGGCCTGAGGTAGTGGATGTATCTCTTCACTGGTTCTGGAGGGGGCCTTGTGCCCAGAGTGCTTCATCCTGCCAAGGACTGAGGTAGTGGATGTATCTCTCCACTGGTTCTGGAGGGGGCCTTGTGCCCAGAGTGATTCATCCTGCTAAGGACTGAGGAAGTGGATGACAGTCTCCACTGGTTCTGGAGGGGGCTTGGTGTCCAGAGTGCTTAGTCCTGCCAAGGACTGAGGTAGTGGATGTATCTCTCCACTGGTTCTGGGGGGGGGGGGGCTTTGTGCCCAGAGTGCTTCATCCTGCCAAGGGCTGAGGTAGTGGATGTATCTCTCTACTGGTTCTGGAGGGGGCCTTGTACCCAGAGTGCTTCATCCTGCCAAGGACTGAGGTAGTGGATGTATCTCTCCACTGGTTCTGGAGGGGGCCTTGTGCCCAGAGTGCTTCATCCTGCTAAGGACTGAGGAAGTGGATGACAGTCTCCATTGGTTCTGGAGGGGGCTTTGTGCCCAGAGTGCTTCATCCTGCCAAGGACTGAGGTAGTGGATGTATCTCTCTACTGGTTCTGGAGGGGGCTTGGTGCCCAGAGTGCTCCATCCAGCCAAGGACTGAGGTAGTGCATGCATCTCTCCCCTGGTTCTGGAGGGGGCCTTGTGCCCAGAGTGGTTCATCCTGCTAAGGACTGAGGTAGTGGATGTATCTCTCCACTGGTTCTGTAGGGGGCTTTGTGCCCAGAGTGCTTCATCCTGCCAAGGACTGAGGTAGTGGATGTATCTCTCCACTGGTTCTGGGTGTGGGGGGCTTTGTGCCCAGAGTGCTTCATCCTGCCAAAGGCTGAGGTAGTGGATGTATCTCTCTACTGGTTCTGGAGGGGGCCTTGTACCCAGAGTGCTTCATCCTGCCAAGGACTGAGGTAGTGGATGTATCTCTCCACTGGTTCTGGAGGGGGCCTTGTGCCCAGAGTGCTTCATCCTGCTAAGGACTGAGGAAGTGGATGACAGTCTCCATTGGTTCTGGAGGGGGCTTTGTGCCCAGAGTGCTTCATCCTGCCAAGGACTGAGGTAGTGGATGTATCTCTCCACTGGTTCTGGAGGGGGCTTGGTGGCCAGAGTGCTCCATCCAGCCAAGGACTGAGGTAGTGGATGCATCTCTCCACTGGTTCTGGAGGGGGCCTTGTGCCCAGAGTGCTTCATCCTGCTAAGGACTGAGGTAGTGGATGTATCTCTCCACTGGTTCTGTAGGGGGCTTTGTGCCCAGAGTGCTTCATCCTGCCAAGGACTGAGATAGTGGATGTATCTCTCCACTGGTTCTGGAGGGGGCCTTGTGTACAGAGTGCTTCATCCTGCCAAGGTCTGAGGTAGTGGATGTATCTCTCCACTGGTTCTGTAGGGGGCTTTGTGCCCAGAGTGCTTCATCCTGCCAAGGACTGAGGTAGTGGATTTATCTCTCCACTGGTTCTGGAAGGGGCTTGGTGCCCAGAGTGCTCCATCCAGCCAAGGACTGAGGTAGTGGATGCATCTCTCCACTGGTTCTGGAGGGGGCCTTGTGCCCAGAGTGCTTCATCCTCCTAAGGACTGCGGTAGTGGATGTATCTCTCCACTGGTTCTGTAGGGGGCTTTGTGCCCAGAGTGCTTCATCCTGCCAAGGACTGAGGTAGTTGATGTATCTCTCCACTGGTTCTGGAGGGGGCCTTGTGTACAGAGTGCTTCATCCTGCCAAGGACTGAGGTATTGTATAGATCTCTCCACTGGTTCTGGAGGGGGCCTTTTGCCCAGAGTGCTTCATCCTGCTAAGGACTGAGGAAGAGGATGTGATACTCCACTGGTTCTGGAGGGGGCTTGGTGCCCAGAGTGCTTCATCCTGCCAAGGACTGAGGTAGTGGATGTATCTCTCCACTGGTTCTGGAGGGTGCCTTGTGCCCAGAGTGCTTTATCCTGCCAAAGACTGAGGTAGTGGATGTATCTCTCCACTGGTTCTGGAGGGGGGCTTGTGCCCAGAGTGCTTCATCCTGCTAAGGACTGAGGAAGTGGATGACAGTCTCCACTGGTTCTGGAGGGGGCTTGGTGCCCAGAGTGCTTCATCCTGCCAAGGACTGAGGTAGTGGATATATCTCTCCACTGGTTCTGGAGGGGGCCTTGTGCCCAGAGTGCTTCATCCTGCCAAGGACTGAGGTAGTGGATGTATCTCTCCACTGGTTCTGGAGGGGGCCTTGTGCCCAGAGTGCTTCATCCTGCTAAGGACTGAGGAAGTGGATGACAGTCTCCATTGGTTCTGGAGGGGGCTTTGTGCCCAGAGTGTTTCATCCTGCCAAGGACTGAGGTAGTGGATGTATCTCTCTACTGGTTCTGGAGGGGGCTTGGTGCCCAGAGTGCTCCATCCAGCCAAGGACTGAGGTAGTGCATGCATCTCTCCCCTGGTTCTGGAGGGGGCCTTGTGCCCAGAGTGCTTCATCCTGCTAAGGACTGAGGTAGTGGATGTATCTCTCCACTGGTTCTGTAGGGGGCTTTGTGCCCAGAGTGCTTCATCCTGCCAAGGACTGAGATAGTGGATGTATCTCTCCACTGGTTCTGGAGGGGGCCTTGTGTACAGAGTGCTTCATCCTGCCAAGGTCTGAGGTAGTGGATGTATCTCTCCACTGGTTCTGTAGGGGGCTTTGTGCCCAGAGTGCTTCATCCTGCCAAGGACTGAGGTAGTGGATTTATCTCTCCACTGGTTCTGGAAGGGGCTTGGTGCCCAGAGTGCTCCATCCAGCCAAGGACTGAGGTAGTGGATGCATCTCTCCACTGGTTCTGGAGGGGGCCTTGTGCCCAGAGTGCTTCATCCTCCTAAGGACTGCGGTAGTGGATGTATCTCTCCACTGGTTCTGTAGGGGGCTTTGTGCCCAGAGTGCTTCATCCTGCCAAGGACTGAGGTAGTTGATGTATCTCTCCACTGGTTCTGGAGGGGGCCTTGTGTACAGAGTACTTCATCCTGCCAAGGACTGAGGTATTGTATAGATCTCTCCACTGGTTCTGGAGGGGGCCTTTTGCCCAGAGTGCTTCATCCTGCTAAGGACTGAGGAAGAGGATGTGATACTCCACTGGTTCTGGAGGGGGCTTGGTGCCCAGAGTGCTTCATCCTGCCAAGGACTGAGGTAGTGGATGTATCTCTCCACTGGTTCTGGAGGGTGCCTTGTGCCCAGAGTGCTTTATCCTGCCAAAGACTGAGGTAGTGGATGTATCTCTCCACTGGTTCTGGAGGGGGGCTTGTGCCCAGAGTGCTTCATCCTGCTAAGGACTGAGGAAGTGGATGACAGTCTCCACTGGTTCTGGAGGGGGCTTGGTGCCCAGAGTGCTTCATCCTGCCAAGGACTGAGGTAGTGGATATATCTCTCCACTGGTTCTGGAGGGGGCCTTGTGCCCAGAGTGCTTCATCCTGCCAAGGACTGAGGTAGTGGATGTATCTCTCCACTGGTTCTGGAGGGGGCCTTGTGCCCAGAGTGCTTCATCCTGCTAAGGACTGATGAAGTGGATGAAAGTCTCCACTGGTTGTGGAAGTGGCTTGGTGACCAGAGTGCTTCATCCTGTCAAGGACTGAGGTAGTGGATGTATCTCTCCACTGGTTCTGGAGGGGGCCTTGTGCCCAGAGTGATTCATCCTGCTAAGCACTGAAGAAGTGGATGACAGTCTCCATTGGTTCTGGAGGGGGCTTGGTGCCCAGAGTGCTTCATCCTGCCAAGGACTGAGCTAGTGGATGTATCTCTCTACTGGTTCTGGGGGGGGGCTTTGTGCACAGAGTGCTTCATCCTGCCAAGGACTGAGGTAGTGTATGTATCTCTCTACTGGTTCTGGAGGGGGCCTTGTGCCCAGAGTGCTTCATCCTGCCAAGGACTGAGGAAGTGGATGACAGTCTTTACTGGTTCTGGAGGGGGCCTTGTGCCCAGAGTGCTTCATCCTGCCAAGGACTGAGATAGTGGATGTATCTCTCCACTGGTTCTGGGGGGGGGGGGCTTGTACCCAGAGTGCTTCATCCTGCCAAGGACTGAGGTAGTGGATGTATCTCTCTACTGGTTCTGGAGGGGGCCTTGTGCCCAGAGTGCTTCATCCTGCCAAGGACTGAGGAAGTGGATGACAGTCTCCACTGGTTCTGGAGGGGGCATTGTGCCCAGAGTGCTTCATCCTGCCAAGGACTGAGGTAGTGGATGTATCTCTCCACTGGTTCTGGAGGGGGCTTGGTGCCCAGAGTGCTCTATCCTGCCAAGGACTGAGGTAGTGGATGTATCTTTCCACTGGTTCTGGAGGGGGCCTTGTGCCCAGAGTGCTTCATCCTGCCAAGGACTGAGGTAGTGGATGTATCTCTCCACTGGTTCTGGAAGGGGCTTGGTGCCCAGAGTGCTTCATCCTGCTCGTGACGGACTCAGTAGCGTCAGTGCCCTTGGCGCTCATGGGCCAGCGGTGCATGTGGCGGCGGTGCCCTGTTCAGCGGTGCTTGTGGCGGTAGTGCCCAGTTCAGCGGTGCTTGTGGCGCGGTGCCCTGTTCAGCAGTGCTTGTTGCGGCAGGGTCCTTTGCACTGACTCAACTGCTGGTGGTCCTGTCTGGGCCAGCGGGGCTGGTGCTGGGGTCCTGTCTGGGCCAGCGGGGCTGGCGTTCCTGTCTGGGCCAGCGGGGCTGGTGCTGGCGATCCTGTCTGGCCCAGCGGGGCTGGTGCTGGCAATCCTGTCTAGCCCAGCAGGCTGGTGCTGGCGGTTCTGTCAGGCCCAGCGGGGCTGGTGGTCCTGTCTGGGCCAGCGGGGCTGGTGCTGGCGATCCTGTCTGGCCTAGCGGGGCTGGTGCTGGCGGTCCTGTCTGGCCCAGCAGAGCTGGTGCTGGCGGTCCTGTCTGGGCCAGCGGGGCTGGTGCTGGCGATCCTGTCTGGCCCAGCGGAGCTGGTGCTGGCGGTCCTGTCTGGCCCAGCGGGGCTGGTGCTGGCGGTCCTGTCTGGGTCAGCGGGGCTGGCGCTGGCGATCCTCTCTGGCCCAGCGGGCTGGTGCTAGCGGTCCTGTCTGGCCCAGCGGGGCTGGTGCTGGCGGTCCTGTCTGGGCCAGCAGGGCTGGTGCTTGTGGTGCTGTCCTGGGCAGCAGGGCTGGTGGCGGTGGCCTCTTGGGCAGCAGGGCAGGTGCTGGCGGTGGCCTCCAGGGCAGCGGTGATGATGGCGGTGGCCTCCTGGGAAGCGGGGATGATGGCGGTGGCCTCCTGGGCGGCGGGGCTGGTGGCGGTGGCTTCTTGGGCAGCAGGGCAGGAGCTGGCGGTGGCCTCCTGGTCAGTGGGGATGATAGCAGTGGCCTCCTGGTCAGTGGGGATGATAGCAGTGGCCTCCTGGGCAGCGGGGATGATGGCAGTGGCCTCCTGGGCAGCGGGGATGATGGCGGTGGCCTCCTGGGCAGCGGGGATGATGGCGGTATTCTCCACCGTGCTGCTCTTCCCAGACCTGCTGACTTTCTTGTGGCCCTTCCCCACCTTGGAAGGTGTCGCACCTGACTCCACACTCCCACCTGTACCCCTGGGAGCGGATTTGGTGGCTGGAGTCTTCCCCCTCTCCCACGGGCACTGGCCAACTTTTGATGCTTCACAGGTGAGGAACTGTCCGTGCTGTGGCTCCGTGCCACACTGGCTGCCCTGGTGTCCAGTGCACTCCAGATTCCGGTGACTACAGGCACCACTGGTCCCGGAGATGTTGTGGCTGAGGTGCTAGGTTGGGACCTGGAGAGTCGGGCCCTAGGAGACGGACGGGGTGGGGGAGGTGTGGGAAATAGGTCAAGGTTGGACAGGAAAAGTTTTTGGGAAACACTGGGACGGGCAGCTGGAGGGGGTTTGGGAGTGGAGGAAGAGGTTGTGGTTGTAGGAGGTGTTCGTTTGCTGACTTTGGGTGAAGGTGCATGCGCTGGAGGCTGTTGTGAGGTGAATGGCTGTTGGGAGGGTGTGCGCCTGCGTTTGTGTATCTTGGGAGGTGGCGTCACAGACACACTGGGAGAGGACACAGGGGACATGTGAATGGCAGTGGGGGTGGTGACTGCATGTGAGCGGGGTGTGGTGGTGTGTGTGCTGGTGATGGCAGTAGTGGCTGTAGATGTAGTGCATGCAGGTGTGAGTGTAGACGAGACTGGGAGGGAGGACGGAGACGAGGAGGAGGGGGACACAGTGGAGGCAGTGGATGTTGGTGTGTCTGCATGTGTGTGATGCTTGCGTGAGTGCCTGTGGGATGTGTGGTGCTTATGTTTGCATGAGCTTCCCTTGTGTGTTGACGTGTGAGCATGCTGGTCTGAAGGTGTGCTTGGGATAGGCTGAGGTAGAGGGGATTGGGTCTGGGTGGAGGAAGTTGAAGGGGGGAGGCTAGGCACAGGGACAATGGCTGCCATTAATGCTGAGGCCAGAGTCTGAAAAGCTCGCTGAAGGGCCGCCTGACCAGAATTAATGTCCTCCGGAAATGCATTTGTTTGTTGCAACTGCCTTTCTACACCCTGGATGGCATTCAAAATGGTAGACTGCCAAACAGTGAGGGACCTGAGGAGGTCAATGGCCTCCTCACTGAGGGCAGCAGGGGTGACAGGGGCAGGGGCTGAGGTGCCTGGGGCGAAGGTGATGCCCACCTTCCTGGTTGAGCGGGCACGGGGCAAAGGCTGAGGGGCTGCTGGGAGGGCGGTGCTGGTAGGGGGCACAGATGTTGCCGCCACCACAAGGGAGCTCCCATCAGAGGAAGAGTCCGTGTCACTGGTGTCAGCTCCTGTCCTCGCCGTGGAGCTCCTCTCGCCCTCCGTCCCACTGGTGAACTCCGAGTCCGTTGTCTCGCCCTCCAGGGCCATGTGGGATGCAGCTCCCTCCTGCTCCGGTGCCACTGCTCCTCCGCCCGAGGATGCTAATGCGCACAAGAACAGGGAGACCACAAAAGGGGGGGGGAACGACAGAAGAAAGACATGTTGAGTGCATGCATTACCGCTACCGTTGGCGGACACGACAGACACAGAAGCCCCCTGCACTGCGCCGCACACTTGGGCTCCACTGTTCAATCCCTTGGACATGGCCTACAAGGCTATGGACGACATCTGCTCACATGGATGACACAGGAGCCTGACTAGGTGTACTTGGCACTGTACACAGGTGGGGTAGGGTGCCACAGGGTCTGCTACAACAAGGGGACCTTGCCTACTAAACTCGCCGTAGCTTAGGGAAACCCACAGCCCACCTCCCCCACCCAGACACCTCCACTGTGCGCAAAATCAGCAGAATGAGAGTGTACTCACCCCCTTGCGGCTGCTGTGATGCCCCCAAGCGCCCATCCAACTCCGGGTACGCCACTGCCAGGATCCTGAACATCACAGGGGTCATGGTGCGACGGGCATCCCTCCCACATTGGGAGGCCATCCCCAGCTGGGCCTCCACCGTCTTCTTGCTCCAGCGGCGAATGTCCTCCCATCTCTTACGGCAGTGGGTGCTCCGTCTGTGGTAGACCCCCAGGGTCCAGACGTCCTTGGCGATGGCACGCCAAATATCTTTTTTCTGGTGGGCGCTGACCTACATGAATTGTACATGGGGAAAAGAAAAGTTATTACCAAATGCACCATCACAGTCATTGGCCCCCATCCCTACCCTTGCCATGATGCACATGCACTCACCGTCGTTTCATGCACGCCTCAATCTCCCCCCATCTTTCATCCACCCCACTCCACACAGACATAGCCCATCCAGCATGCTCCCAGTGTATCTACCTGTTTGTCTGGAGGACCATAGAGTAGCGTGTACTGGGGAAGGACCCCATCCACGAGTTTCTCCAACTCCTCCGATGCGAAGGCAGGGACCCTTTCCCCAGACGTACGAGCCATTGTCTCTTCCAGACCGAGGTCACAGCAGCACTTGCAGTGTAGGTCCTCTCCTGTCGAAGATCAAGTATCGAGTGATTGAACAGATAGAAAATGGTGGTCACGTCCGCGGCGGTGATTACCGTCACCACCGGCGTACATCGTCATTGGCTCCTGGGACCCATAGGGTCCAATGTTAACCAATGCAGCTTTGGTCCGCGGTCTCCGACTGCCTACCACAATGGTGTACAATGCCAGAGTAGTTACCTCACATCCCATTGTCCCACTTTACAGGTCAGGCAGCCGCCATTTCAGGGGCCCACATGGCTTAATTTTTAACTGTGTCACACATACCTAGGCCTTGCCTCAACACACATACAGGCCAATTTTCGGATTATGATTCATGTTCTGTGTAAGCTGTGGGTACGTACCTCTCAGTTGTTTGACTCTATGCTCGCTGTTGTCCTTCATAGGCACCATCCGCTGGGACATGTGAGGAGATGGCGGCATCCTCCGGTGTACAGACCACTGGTGGACCTGTTGACAATGGAGGAAAGACATGTGATCATCATCTACAGGCTTGACCGTGCCACAATCCAGGAACTGTGTGCCCAGCTGGAGCCAGACCTGATGTCAGCTGTCCGCCATCCCACAGGAACCCCCCTCAAGTACAGGTGCTGTCAGTACTCCACTTCCTTGCAAGTGGGTCATTTCAAACAAGAGTGGCCATAGCATCAGGGATGTCCCAGCCTATGTTTTCCAACGTGTTGTCGAGAGTGTTGTCTGCCCTGCTGAAAAACATGCAGAGCTACATTGTTTTCCCTCAGGTGGAGGATTTGCCTACAGTGAAACAAGACTTCTATGCCCTGGGACACATCCCCAACATCATAGGTGTCATTGATGGGACCCATGTGGCTTTGGTACCCCCCGCAGGAGTCAACAGGTGTACAGAAACTGGAAATGTTATCATTCCATGAATATGCAGATGGTGTGCTTGGCAGACCAGTACGATTATACGACGGAACACCGAATTAAAAACAACTACTAACCTTAACAACGAGGTCGGAACACCGACCTCGTCCTTACTACTAATGATTTTACCACAAATGCCTTAACAACAATATTTTGTTGTAAAGGCATTCCTGATAAAACCATTACTAATAGGCACCATTCACCCTACATCCCTCACCCCACCCCCCCAACCCCACCCCAAAACCTAAAACCCCCTGGCCCCCCACCCCCCTCCCCAAAACCAAAAATGCCCACCCCCCCAACCCCACCCCAAAACCTAAAACCCCCAGACCCCCCAACCCCTCCCCAAAACCAAAACCCCCCACCCCCCCAATCCCACCCCAAAACCTAAAACCCCCTGACCCCCCACCCCTTCCCCAAAACCAAAAACGCCCCATCCCTTCAACCCCACCCCAAAACCTAAAACCCCCTGACCCCCCACCCCCTCCCCAAAACCAAAAACGCCCCACCCCCCCAACCCCACCCCAAAACCTAAAACCCCCTGACCCCCCACCCCCTCCCCAAAACCAAAAACGCCCCATCCCCCCAACCCCACCCCAAAACCTAAAACCTCCTGACCCCCACCCCCTCCCCAAAACCAAAAACGCCCCATCCCCCCAACCCCACCCCAAAACCTAAAACCCCCTGACCCCCCACCCCCTCCCCAAAACCAAAAACGCCCCATCCCCCCAACCCCACCCCAAAACCTAAAACCCCATGACCCCCCACCCCCTCCCCAAAACCTAAACCCACTACTTACCTTAGTCAACCCCTTGTCACCTGCGTCATCCTCCTTCGCCAACTCCCTTCTTTGTACCTTAACCACGGATGTTCGTTGTTCAGAACATATGTAGTTAAGGTACAAAAAAACGAAGTCGTGGTTAAAGAAAGTGTTGTTGCGCTTTCGTTAACCATGACTTTCGTAACTAAAAAGTCGTAAAAAAGGTTGTTTCCCGACCAGTACATCTCCCATGTGAATGCCAAGTTCCCTGGCTCAGTGCATGACGCCTACATCCTGCGGAATAGCAGCATCGCTTATGTGATGGGTCAACTCCAGAGGCACCGTGTGTGGCTATTAGGTGAGCACCTGGAAGCAAGTCAGTGGGAATGGTTGTCTGGGTCTGGGGATATCCCTACAGGTTAGTGTGTGTCTAACAGTTGTCCCTCGCCATTTGCAGGTGACTCTGGTTTCCCCAACCTGTCATGGCTACTGACCCCAGTGAGGAATCCCAGGACAAGGGCAGAGGAACGCTACAATGAGGCCCATGGGCGAACTCGGCGGATAATAGAGTAGACCTTCGGCCTCCTGAAGGCCAGGTTCAGGTGCCTCCATATGACAGGTGGATCCCTATTTTCTACTCACCAAAGACGGTGGGCCAGATCATCGTGGCCTGCTGTATGCTTCACAACTTAGCTTTGCGACGACAGGTGCCTTCTCTGTAGGAGGTTGGTCCAGATGGCGGTGTTGTTGCAGCTGTGGATCCTGTGGACAGTGAAGACGAAGAAGCAGAAGCAGAGGACATGGACAACAGGAACTCGGTGATCCTGCAATATTTCCAGTGAGACACAGGTAAGAATACAAACCTGCCTACTACATGCACTTTAACACTACTACCTCTCTACTGTCTGTCGTTTTCACCCAGTGTATGGTCACTGAGATGTCACTTTCCCTTACGATTTCACAGATGTGTGTCCCACAGTGTGACATCTGCTTTGTTTCCTCATGGACTAGAGCTGTGTGACATAGGTATGTTGACATTACAATTGAAAAAGCATTTTGCCACTGTAATTGCTAATACACTATTTCGAAATCACAGACTGACTCCAGATTGTTTTGTGCTTCAAGGGTGTTTATTTAAGTGCTCAATATTGGAGGGGGTTGTAAAATGGTGAGGGGTGATGGTGGAGGAATGTCCATGGCAGATTCCAGTCTATTAGTCTCACAGGTGCATTGCCCAAACGGGCATAGGAAGTAGAGCTGGGGCAGTTTGAGGATGGACAGGGTGACAAGGTGGGACAGAAGGATGACAATCAGGGTGGTCTAATTTCTTGGCGGGGGTCTTGGCATTGTTCTCTGTCTTTGTCCTGGATCTCAGGGACCGTTTGCGGGTGGTTCTCCCTCTGCAGGGGGTGGGGTGCTGGTGTGGTGGTCCTGTGGCGGTGCCTCCTGTCCACTAGCGCCGGTGGAGGTGGTGGGCAGTTCATCGTCCATGCTAGTGTCAGGGGCCCCTTGTTGTGCCACAGTGTCCCTCCTGGTGTTGAGTACTTCCTTCAGCACCCCTACAATGGTGCCCAGGGTGGAATTGATGGCTCTGAGTTCCTCCCTGAAGCTAAAATACTGTTCCTCCTGCAGGTGCTGGGTCTCCTGAAACTTGGTCAGTACCGTTGCCATCGTGTCCTGGGAGTGGTGGTAGGCTCCCCTGATGGAGGAGAGGGCCTCGTGGAGAGTGGGTTCCCTTGGCCTGTCCTCCCCCTGTCGCACTGCAGCCCTCCCAGTTCCCCTGTGTTCCTGGGCCTCCGTCCCCTCGACCGTGTGCCCACTACCACTGCCCCCAGGTCCCTGTTGTTGTTGGGGGGTGGGTTAGCCTGGGTTCCCTGTAGTGGTGGACACACTGCTGCTTGACGTGTCCTTGGGACAGGGGTATGGGCCCGCTGGGTGGGTGCTGTGCTGGTGTTTCCAGAGGGGGGAAGGTCTGTAGTGGCCTGTGACTTTGTGAGGGGAACCAACTGTCCAGAGGTCCCCAATGGGCCGGGCTGGCCATCTAGATCCAGTTGGACAGAGCTGCTGTCATCACTGTGGGCCTCTTCTGTTGGTGGTGTGGACATGTGTGGACCCTCCTGTCCGGTGACGTTGGGTAGGGGTCCTGCAGGGGTATAAAAGGATGTTTATTACATCTGGTTGTGGCATGGTGTGCAATAGGTGGGTGTCCGTGTACCCCAGTGCTTGCATTCCTGTGTGGGACCTTGTGTGATGGTGGTTTAGGGGGGTGTATGGGTATGCGCAGTGGCCATGCTTTGGTAATGGGTGTCCATGCTTTGTTGTTGCATGCAGGGCTTGGTGTTGGGTTGGGTGGGTTGTGATAGTGGGACATTTGTGAGGAGTAGGAGTGATGGGGGTGAGGGTGGGGGTATGTGATGGCATGCATGTAGGGTGGGGGATGTAATAGTAAAGCTTTGACTTACCAGAGTCCATTCCTCCATCTACTCCTACAAGGCCCTCAGGATGCAGAATCGCCAAGACCTGCTCCTCCCATGTTGTTAGTTGTGGGGGAGGAGGTGGGGGTCTGCCGCCAGTCCACTGTACCGCAAGGTGGTGTCTTGAGACCACGGAACGCACCTTCCCCCGTAGGTCGTTCCACCTCTTCCTGATGTCATCCCTATTTCTTGGGTGCTGTCCCACTGCGTTGACCCTGTCCACTATTCTTCGCCATAGCTCCATCTTCCTAGCAATGGAGGTGTGCTGCACCTGTGGTCCGAATCGCTGTGGCTCTACCCGGACGATTTCCTCCACCATGACCCTGAGCTCCTCCTCACAGAACCTGGGGTGTCTTTGCCGTGCCATGGGGTGGTGTGGGTGATGTGTGGGGTGGTGTGTGTAGTGATAAGTGGGGTGCTATTTAGTGGTGTGTTGTGTGAGGCGCGTGGACGTAATGTGGGTGATGGTATTTTGTGCCTGTGGATGCTTGGTAGTTGTTTGTAGTGTCTCTCTATGGCCTTCTCTCGGTACTTGTGGTCGTAGGGGTTTGTGGGTGATGTGGGTGTGTGTTTTATATTGTATTGGGTGTGTGGGAGTGGTGTGTGTATGTGTATCAGGTGTGTGTATTTTGAATTGTCCAATGTGGTAGTGTTTTGTAAATGTGTGTGTATTTTGAGCGCGGCGGTGTGTACCGCCAATGGAATACCGAGGTTGAAAGACCACCACGTGGATTCGTGTGTCGTGATAGTGTGGGCGTATTTCTGTTGGCGTGACAGTGGAGGTTTTGTTTTTGCCAGTTCATCACTGACCTTTGGTGTGGCGGACTTGTGTGGATGTCTGAATTTTGGCAGATTCCGTGCTGTGGGTCATAATAGCTGTGGGGGAATTCCACGGCGGTGTGTTGGCAGTTTTCTGCACGGCGGTAAGCGGCCTTTACTGCCAATGTTGTAATGAGAGCCTATGTTTACTTAGGAACATGAAGATTTAACCAAGAACAGAGATATGATTTAACCCTAATCCCTGGGGATAGTGACAGATAACGCAGGAGGCACCTTGGGGATTCCTGACACAGACCAGACTCTTTTAGCCACTAACATGCACAGATGGGTGCGTTCTTGGCCAGGTCTTCACCTGGGGACGCACCTGGGCATGTCCTGTGCTACAGGTAGAATGGATCACTTTTAGGCACTCATTTTGCAGCCCCTCCTCCTTTGCAGCACAGAGAAATGCTAGGGGACAGAGCCCCACCCCAGCCAGCCACAACAGAGTTCCTGTAAGATCTACCCATGCATACTCTGCTGATTATGGGCCTCATTTCAACCTCAGCGGTGTTTTAGCAAGACCGTCGAGGTACCGCTGTGATGAAGACCGCCAGTGCAGGCGGTTTTCCGCACAGCGTATTATGAGTGCTGGCAGCCATCCACCCTTTTTCAGACAGAGAACCGCTAGCAGCCATACTTGCGGTCGGCAGTGAAGTAGAGGCTGCTCCACCGCCACATCATCAGAACACCGCACACCGAATCACAACCCAGGATTCAGTGTGGCGGTGTTCTGGTGAAGGGGAGCTGGTGGCGGGGCAGCCCCAATGGATCCCGTTGCCTCCAGGAGTATCACCGGACCAGGTAAGGTGATCATCCGTTAGGGGAGAGGGGTGGGGGCGTTTTGTGTGTTCTGTGCGTGCATGGAGGTCTGCATGTGAGTGTGTAGATGGGGTGTGTGAGTGTATGTGTGCGGGGTGTTGTGTGTATGGAAAATGTGTGCGTGAATGTCTGTGTGTATGTCTGTGTGTATGTGTGCGTGTATGTGTGCGTGTATGTGTAGTTGTTGTGTGAGTGTGCGGGTAGGGGGTGTGTGTGTCAATGTTGGGAGGTTGTGTGGGGGGGGGTCCTACCACCTTTGGGGGTGGTAGGAGGGTTGTGGGTTTGGGGAGGACTCTGGGAATGGGGAGGGGGAGACCCCTATCAGTGCCAGGGAATATATTCCCTGGCACTGATAGTGCCTACCGCCATGGATTGCGTGGAGACACAGAACCCCACCAAATCCATGGCAATATGCGGGGTCGTGATACGTCCGGCGGTGTAGTGACGGCCGCCGGGCTGGAGACTGAAGTCTCCAGCCCAGCGGTCTTTACCACCCTGGTGGTCGGAGTGGAGAAGTAGCGGTTTTGCATGGCGGTCATGCCATGCTTATAATTTTTTTCTTTTTTACCGCCAGCCTGTTTGCGGTATTACTGCCACTTCCCCACCGACCGCCAGGGTTGTAATGAGGGCCTATATGTTTTAACAGTATTTGAACCTTACTCCCTTTCGCAAAATTGTGTGCTCTTGAGCAGTTCCTTCCTTCGTTGTTTACCAAAATGGTGGGAAAATTACAGCCGTAGGAAATAACAGTGGGGATCCGTGGTCATGGCTCTTCTGAACTAAAATGTCAGATCTTGTGCAAATCCTGCTGTCCCTGTTTCGGTCCCAAGGGCCGGCTTTAACATTGACCGCACTCAATGGCAATCTTAATTGCCCCTTGTAACCTCATTCTCCGTGCATTTGCTTGATACCACCCTGCATTGGTGTCCCTCACCTATCTATAGTCTCTCCCTCCAGTTTTTATAGAGCTACTCCTACCAAGGTAGGCTGTCAGAGCACTTTACATCACTCAAACATACTAAACAGAGACAACTGTGTAAATCAAAGTTTAGGAAACATTACACAAGACAATTAGGGCTTAAAGGTGTAGGTGTCACATGTCATCCACATGGGTAGAAATTATATAAGGGTGATGGTCAGGTGAAACAAAGGTGCATATTTGCTAAGTTTTCTCGAAATGCAGCACAGTAACCAAAAATGCTCAAATACATTGTGTGAAAGACAGAAAGAAAGCACAGCAGCACCATATTTACCAAGGTATGGCATTGTTTATCTCTCTCCCAAGTGCTGGCATCCCTTAGGATCCCTTTGCACAAAACACATACCTTTGCACCATAGTGTAAGGGTGTGTGTGTATGTTGTCAACCATAGGTTTTTTAATTGGAAAGGTATAATTCCTGTACAAAATACTACGCTTTGACAAAGTTTAACAAATTTCCCACGTTCTATGTGTGCTCTACAATTGGGAAAGTTTAGAGAAAATAAAATCTTTTTCCCAACATTACACCTGCCTTAAGGCCTCATAATTGTTTTACAAAAATTATTTTCTACCAATGTTAGTAGAAAGGGATTAGCCATCAATTAGTGGCCGCATGGTGGTTACATGGGAATGCCCATGTGCTTTCCATGGTATGCCCCTTACTACTAGGTAATTCATAGAGCTCATTTCTAATGCAAATCAGGATTTGCACTGGAAAATAATCCCAAAAAACTTTGTGCCAGGTTTGCGTCATACTTGCCTTGCAGTTTGCAGGCAGCTCTTTAATGTTGGTTTATAGCTCACTGTGGCTCCCGGACAGAACACTGAAACCAACAATACTGTTTAACACAAATGTGTCCCTATCCTTATAATCCTTATAGCGGTAAGTACAAAAATATTGAAAAAAAATTGTTCCGCTCTAATATCATTACCTTAATAAAAACATACAAAAATATTATATATCATTATATATATATCTATATATCTATGTATATATATATATATATATATATATATATATATATATATTTATAGTAGAAAATCTTAACTATTTTAATATGTACCACTGATGTTTTGTTAATTAAATAAATCTTATTTAGTAAGCTGCTGGGCATGATGCAGAGAAGCTAGCAGCTAGAACGCCAACCAAAATGGCACCTGCTTCCATTCTGTCGGGCTGGTTCTAAACACGACCTAGGAGAGGAAGTCCCCCATAAAGCCCAGTTGCACTGCAAAAATGGACTGGTAAGGAAAATAATCCAGCCTCAAGTGTTCCCAGAAATACTGTCCCGAGCTCCTTTCAGTTCCCACTCTATCAGTGACCCCTCATAGGAGAGATAACAGGTACTAAAATCTCCGGTTACAGCAACCTTAAAATATAATATAGGCATAAGCATAAAATAATATAAAATAGCAGGCATATGAGGTCCTATAGTGGCGGCTTGTACTAGGCAGTTATAGTTAAGACCTAGTTTCTATAGAAAAAGCATTTTTATACTTGTCCATATCTTTGGCACTTGACGAACATTTCCCAAAAATTTGACGCTCACATCAGTTGCTCTCTGGAATGTTTTGGGATGATCCGTTGAGCGAGGGCTGAGAAAAAGGGGGGGGGGTCAAAAAAGCTGCATTTCCCATGCTAATTTCCATAGGGATTTTGAACAGGAATAGTGCCCAAACCACTGGACAGGATTACACCAAATCTGGAAGAAAGGTAGCATTTGGTCCAGAAAGTGCTTTTTTTGTTAGTTGGTGTAAAGACAATCAGTAGTATTTGAAATATTAAAGAAAAAAATAATTTGTATATATAAGGATGCAAAGGCTCCTCGAACCCTCCCGGTCTCATGCTGAGATCTGATTAGCTGCCAAAAAAAATCAAGAACAAAGTGTTGGCAACTATGTTGGCACTCAGCTTCAGCTGAGTCCCTGAAAAAAGACTAAAAATGCTCCAAGAGTAAAAATGCATTGTTTAAAACTTTCAGCCGGAGACACTGCGGATCAGCTGATTTTTAAAAAAAAACAAGCGCAGACAATCATGCATGTTTAAATGCAGCCCCCGGGTGGGCCAGGACCCGGGGCATGTCAAATTTTGAATGCAGGGGCTTCCTAGCCCAACCCACAGCCCTGGGGACCGCTACCTCCCCGGGGTCCAAACTAAACCTCCCTGGGGCTCTAAGCTAATACGGTGCAGAGGGGCAGCTCGGGACCACCATCTCCCCAGGGCTTATCAAATAAAGTGCGGAGGGCCATGTGACCCCCGCAACCCCAAGGACTGACACCTTCCCAGGGCTCAAATCAAATACTGTGTGGGGTGGACTGCTATCCCCTAATGCAGCCCGGGGACCACCACCTACCTGGGGTTATTAATTTTACATTGGAGGGAGGGCTACATGGTGCCCCTCAATGGCCCTGGTGACTGCCACCCCCCCAGACCCGGCTCCTGGTATATTCTGAGGTGCCCACCCCTGGGACATAGCTGTTTGCAAAGATATGGCAAGAACTTTGACAGTTCCCGCCAAGCCGGAGCAAACACTCCACTTTCTGCATGTGAGCGCTGTCAAACAGCTCTCTCTTGCAGAGGGCAGAGTTTTCACCTATTTTCCTGCATGCAAATGCGCTATTTAAAGCAGCTACCTGCTTGTGGGAGCAATGGTGGCTCTCGTAGGATGTGGGGAGCTGGCTAGGACAGAGAGGTCCTTGAGGCACCCCTGTGGTCCTCTCTCTCTTCCATCCAGAGAGAGAGGTTGATTGTTATAGCAATGGCCACTCCATGCAATCTCTTGAAAGCATCAAACTATCAAGATGTTTGTTTTTATTTAAGTTTAAATAGTCAGCAGACTAGGGTCTCTTGTGGCTTAATGGTAAAGCTCTTGGGGGCATATTTACAAGTCCCTAGTGACACTGGAGCGTCACTTTTTGTGACGCTCCAGTGGTGTTGTGCACTGCCCCGTGTTTACAAGGTGGGTATTAGGTCACTTTTTGTGCCCTAATGCCGCCTTGTAAATACACCCCTTCATACAGAGCATTTTGCGTGGAAGAGGCGTGCAAAGGGTGTTGCTGTGGGCTGCACCAGTTTTTTCTAAGTTTGCCCCTTGGACTCTCAGTAGGTTGAAGGATCTAATCCTAGCATTTCATGAAAGTGTGTCTGTTTATTTTCTAGTGTTCTGACTGTTAAACATTCCTAGTGATGGAACATTGAAGTATTTTTCCCCTTAACATTTGTAGGTTGAATGCCATAGCTAAGTCGTGGGGACTGCACAATAAGAAGACACTTCTGGTCTAGTGGTTAAGGTTTCATGCATCCACACTGAAGGATTAGGGTTAGGGTTTAGGTGAGTCTGTATTCATTTCCTGCTTTAGTTCCTTTTTACCAATAACATTTTAAGTTACATACTGAAAGGTGATCTCACTGTTTTTAATTCACAAAAACATTTTTCTTTTCAATTTTCTGGAACTATCTCATTTTAAATATGTCATTCATCAAAGCCTAAATCGTTCTTGCTCTCTCTCTCTCAGTGTCTCACTATCTCTCTTTCTCGCAGGGTGGGTTGTTAGGGAGTAGGCTGCAGGGCCTCACCGCAGGCCAGTCCCTGCAGCCAACCCCACTGCACAGGCCTGAGTGGCTAAAGAGGGTTAGCCACAGGACCTGGCTGCAAGCTAGGCCCTGTGACCCCCAGCTGCTGCGCATGGCCAAAGGTAGTGCACAACGGTGGTTGAATTAAAGTATAGTAATAACAATTACTTTATGTTAAAAAAACAAATATACATTCACTAAAAAAGCAAAGGTTACAGGGACGTTATAGTTAGGAAGCAGAATTAAAAAAAGCATTGACATTCACTTAAAAAAACAAAGGTTACAGGGACATCATAGTTAGGCTCACATTTTAAATGTACAAAACTATAGAAGTTCCCCTGTTATAGTTAGAGTTATCTCAAGTAATTATAACTTGTGCCCTACGGTAACTATAACTCCCATCCTCACCATGCACTGCTAATTAGCACACAAATTACAGCACTCATGACATCTTTGATAACATCATTGATAATATTGATGCAATATTTTCAGTAAACTTTTGAACAAAAAAAATACGCTTGGAGGGGGCACAAGTTATAGTTACCTTAGCGCACGAGTTATAATTACTTGAGGTAACTCTAACTATAACAGGTGAATTCCTTTGGTTTTGTATGTTTAAAATATGAGCCTAACTACAATGTCCCTGCAATCTTTGTTGTGACAAAAATAAATATAAATATATATATATATTTCAGGGATATATATATATATCCCTGAAAACATTTTAATTAGGAAATAGAATTTTTTTGAAAACTTAGAAATTCACTAAAAAAACAAAGGTTAGAGGGGCGTTGTAGTTAGGTTCAGATTTTACAACCACAGCACTATAAAATTTACCAGTTATAGTTATACTTATCTCAAGACACTATGGGCCAGATGTAGCAAGCATTTTGCATGGTGCAAACTGCAAAAATCGCAGTTTGTGCCATGCAAAATGCTGTTAGCGATGCTCATTCACAATTTGCGAGTCGGAACCGACTCGCAAATTGTGAATGCGACTCGCAAATACGAAGGGGTGTTCCCTTCCTATTTGCGACTCGCATCGCTATGCTAAATTGCTTTGTGACCACAAATGCGGTCGCAAAGCAATTCGCAGTTACCACCAGTATCACACTGGTGGTAACCCATTCGCAAAAGGGAAGGGGTCCCCATGGGACCCCTTCCCCTTTGTGAATGTTGCCAAAAAGGGGTTTTCAGAGCAGGCAGTGGTCCAATGGACCACTGTCTACTCTGAAAAACCGAAACCAAAAGCTTTCGTTATTTTTTTTATTTTGCAACTCATTTTTCATGAAGGAAAACGGGCTGCAAAATAAATAAAAACAACTGCTATATTTAAAAAGCTGTCACAGACATGGAGGTCTGCTGACTTCAGCAGGCCACCATCCCTGTGAGTGCAGGGACTCGCTATGGGGTTGCAAAATGGGGCCCACCTCATTCATATCAATGAGGTGGGTCTTTGCGACCCCATAGCGACTCGCAGAAGGTGTCTGAGACACCATTCTGCATATGGTTTTGCGACTCGGAAATTGCGAGTCGCTCCGAGTTGCAATTTCCGAGACGCAAAACCTAGTTTTGCTACATCTGGCCCTATAGCTCGTGCTCTAAGATAACTATAACGCATGCCCCCGCCATGCACAGGATTCTCATCAATAATATTATTGCAAATGTTGGAGTCATATTATAAATGATGTTATAAAAGAAGTCATTATTGATGTAATATGTGGGGTATGTAACAGTGCACGGCAAAGCCACAAGTTATAATTATCTTAGAGCGCGGAGCAGATGACACCAAATTGATTTAGGAAATGTCTACCTCTACACCAAACTCATAAAGACGTGTTTGATAAAAGTAACAAAATCATCACATGTGCCCCCCAGAAAAGAGTAGGGCACAACTCAAAGACTGAAGCATGAAAAGTAATATAAATAATGGGGGACATAAGTGTACATATTAATAAAAAAACGCAATATGAAATGAGTGTATGTGATGAACCAAAAGGCAAGTTTAAAATTATTTTGAGAATAAAAAATAAAAGAATATATTTATATAAATCTCCGTTCCTTTGGTTATCATGAAATAAGGAAAGGAATAGATATTTTGCTTACATTACTGTGTTTCCAGATACATGTAGCTTTAAATCGCTATGAGGATCCTGTCGATTTGGGGTCAATCCGCAGCATTCCTGCTCATTGCAACATCCACGGGCCCTGGAAAAGGAGAGTTGAACTGAAAGCGATTTATGCACTTTGTCCCCGGAACAAATACTTGTGATCTCTCTAAAATGTAGCGCAGGCTTAAAGCGCATGCCAAGAAGGTGGCTTCCTGTGTGGTTTTTTTGTGAGCTGAGTGGATTTGGGGATAGAAAGCAAAAGGAACATCTAGGAATGTGAAACCCCTTTATTTGTTACACTGATCCTAAGTTTAGAACCAAGAAATGTTCAATTTAATTCCACCTAGCTGCTGCAGCTAAAATATAGAACGTCTTCCTTTGAAATATTCGCAACATACCCAATCTCTGGACCTTTCGTAAAAGCCTCAAAACGTTCAACGTTTCTCAGTAGCTGTCTCTTTCATTGATTTCTTACTCGTCTCCCTTGTTATCCAACTAGACCACAGCCCCTCCCCCATATCCATATATAAGATAAAGCAACATTCCAGCCAGTACCGATGAGCAGACACAAGTGACTTAACATTCCGTCTAAAGTGGTAGGCTCGGATGCTCTCAGTACAAGGCTTCTAGAGCAGCCTCTCCCCACCTTCTACTGCTGCTTTGCAAGGTCACTCAAAGCCATGATTAGTCTGTTCCTTTGTGTAGAGGTTTTTCTATCAAGCTTTTAGGATGGGATATTTATTTTGTTATTTCCGATGTAATTTCAACCAGCTCATTATGTTTTGCTTCCGTTGCCTGATGAGGCTTACCCTAACATGTAACATCTGTGGCAATGCTTGCATGTCCTTGTGCAGGCATTTTACGCTGCAACTCAAATAAATCAAAAATAATGTAAACTAACGTTATCATGTTTTTCCAAGACCTGTTTGTTCTTTTGCACATTCTTAGCCGTTGGTATTCGTAGCATGTCTCAATTTGACCAATTCGCCTGACTACTGCATAATATGACAAACAAACATGCATATACATGTGTGCTGCTTTCTTTCATAATGCTAGGACATGTAGGTCACAGTTTGTCCTTCTAGCATGGATAGTTTTAATGCTTACCAAACAGCATGAATACGTTAAGGTACGTGACAATCCAACAGCCATTTGTTGGACTGTGGATGTGTCTTTTAGATACATGTGCACTGGACAATTTTCATCTGCGTCCGCCCTATATTCATTAACGCTGGAAAGAAACTAAAACAATAAGTTAGAGCTGCAAAGTGAGAGTCCCAATGCTGTCTGATGCAAAAATGAGTAAATCTTTCCGCAGATCTCTCCCTTAGATAAAATACTTTCCACCTTCTCCCTGGAATGGCCAGTACAAGAGGGTTAAAATACAACCTGGCCTTGAGAGGCTGAGGTGCTAAAAGTAAACGCTCCCAAGACTTGTCCAGTATATGAGGAAGAACTATTCGTGAAAATTACTGAAAATGTCTCTTGATATACTGAAAGCTTTGTTCACGTGACTTGGATATTTCCTTTTCTTCCATCGTTACTGCTCAGTAATGACCTCTGTATTTTGACCTGTGGCTTTGTCCTGTACTGTCACCTCTGGGCTGTAGGTTTTGTCGTATCTGTTTCAGGATGTAAGCACAATATTGTTCCATTGATTAGCTACTGTTGTGTGCTGATATTCTTTCACTTTTTTGGGGGTGGTGTCTGTGGCGAAAAGCAAAATGATATAGCCCTTCTGCAGAATGTGAGGAGAGGGTCCCTGAGTCACCCATATCTCACAAATATTTATGAGCCCTGGACTAAATGAGACCCCCTGAAAGGTTATCTCTCCCCTCGCACCCACCCCCGTTTCCCAGAGTTATGGAGGCCCCATGCGCTGCAGGGGCCTCGGTTTCGCCACAGGGTGGTGTATTATATTCACTGTTTTGTGTGTCGTATGTTTGTGAAGGGCCTACAGTCTCAGTGGGGGTTACCTTGTTTGTTTTCTTGTGCTTTAACTTGATTATATGCGTTATTGAAGTGAATAGATGTGCTTACTATGTTATGTGTGTCGGAAATGGAGGCAGGTTGCAGTGCTTGCAAGAGTCACGTCTCTGAGTGGCGAGGTGACGTGTTCAACAAACCGTTAAAATACTGATTCAGTAGAACACCTAAACTTGTTAATTTGATAAAGTGAGAGAAAACTAGCTTTTGTGTCCTACCAGAAGAGGTAGTGGTGTAATTTGTGTATACATTTCTTTATACCTCACATACCCAGCAAATAATCTCATACACACGTGACATTTTTTACCATTTAGATAAATGAAAAAATCTGAAAAGTATTTCCGCACTCTTATCAATTTCACTATCCATATGAGAACCTTTTTTTTAATTTCTTATCTAACAATCTTTTGAGTCTGACAGAAGAACGTTTGCACTCTTACTGATACAGGCCATTTTACTTTTATCGTCTCTAAACAGCAAGGATCCATTATACAAAAATTTTTTTTTTCTTGCCTTCAGGTCACTTGTTAATGAGCTGAGCATTGGGAACGGATGGAAGCTATTACAAGAGGATATGAGCAGGTTCCATAGATTTATGAAAGCAACTTGGAAGAAAATCTAAAGAGAAAGGAAATGGCGATATTTATCAGCCATACATTCTGACACCATCTCTTGCAGATGGACGGCTGAAGAGTTCTCTCAGCAGGTTCAAGTTTGGATCTTGGTCTGAAGACTAATCATGCACACTTTGGCCCACAGCACACGCCCTTTGTAATATGTTCAAGAAGTACTTAACAAGGGCACACATCAGACGGTCGAGTCATCGAGCTGTGTTGAGCGCAGCCCCTTGTTGCTAGTGCCTGTGCAACAGCAAAAAGAAGAGAAGTGTAAAAGATACAGAACAAAGACCGGCAGAGTTAAATGATGTATCTGGACACAGCATGAGATTTGGATGCTTTAACGCAATAGGTATATTTATGCGGTTACATAGTTACAACCCTAATTATCACTACCGTGATTCACATACTCATAATAAGAAAACATACATTTATAGCTTTCACAATTAATATGTTGTTTTACATTAAGAAACCATGTATATATATATATATATATATATATATATATATATATATATATATATATATAAAATGACACGGTTATATTGTTACGTGACATGGCTAGCAATGTGCGAAAGCCATGTCCATGTGTGGTGTGGGGTCGGGTGCTCAACCCCATCGTGGGTGTCCAACCCACCCGCAAGTGGCCAACACCTCCGCAAGCCAGACCCTACGCTCAACCCCCTGCTTTCACACATTGCTAGCCATGTCATGTAACAATATAACAATGTCATTTTAAGCAAGGCAGACCTACTGGTTATTTTTAATAAAGCATTTTATGGAAAACATTAAAGATTTCTCAGTCTTTTTTAAACATCTTTCAGTCCCCGGTCACCAGTAGCTAGTTGTAGGTAGGACCATAACGTTTTTTGACTAGCCTATATCTTTGGTGCCGTTTGATTGATCTTCATGAAATTTGCGAAAAACAGTGTGCTGGTAATTCTTATTACACAACAAAAGTTTCAGGATGATCTGTTAAGCTGGGGCATAAAAAAAGGGAGCATTAAAAAAGTGTGTTTCCCATGCTAATTCCCATAGTAGATTGAACAAGAATGTAGCCCAAAACTGTAGACGGAATGACACCAAATTTTGCAGAAAGTTAGATTTTGTTCCACAGATTTTTTTTTTTTTTTTTTCTTTATTTGGTTTAAATCTGTTCAGTGGTTGTTGAGAAATTTAAGGAATCCAAATTTGTATATCTCGGGCAGTGGTTCCACCACAACAACTTTGCGAAGTACAACAAGCTCATACAGGGAAATTCAGAGTTCTGATTGGCTGCAAACACTTCAACCACAAACTGTTGGTAGGCATTTTGAGGTTCTGCTTCATTCGAATCCCATAAGTAATCGTTAAAAAAATGTAAATGGGTCAGGGTAACTTTATCCCACACCACTATCCTTGGTGCAGGGGTCCCCCACTCGATGCCTAAGGTAACTATAACTCCCGCCCACCATGCACAGTTTTTCCTTCAGTAATTTGACTGCTAATGTTTCATTTATATTTTTATTGACGTTATAAAAGTTGTCATGAGTGCTGTAATATCTGGGGTAATTAGCAGTGCATGGCAAGGGCACAAGTTATAGATACCTTACGCTGTGATGTATAGTTGCTTGACATAATTTCAACTATAACTGCTGAATTCCTCTGGTTTTGTGCATGTAAATTCAGAACTTAACTATAATGTCCCTGTAACCTTTTTTTAAAAGTTAATTTCTATGTTTAAAAAAAATTCAATTTCCTAACTGCAACATCCTTGTAACCTTTGTTTTTTTCAGTAAATTTCTATGTTTTTTTAACGTAAATAAATTTTCATTACTATACATTAATCCAACCACCGCCACACATAGACTTCGGCTGTGTATGGTGGGGGTTGATGCCAGGTCCTGCGGCCAAACCCTTATAACCAGTCATAGTGCTAGTTGGTTGTCTGACTTGTGGTTAGGCCCCGTGGCTAACCCCCTATTCCTTTACATCAAAAATGCATCTCCAAAATTGGCTTTAGAGGCACTCAGGGATCCTGTTAGTAAGCTGTCCATCTTCCTGGGAAAACGGGGAAAAGACATTGCATATCACTAAAGTATATGGGACCAGGCCGAAAAGGTGGGGCTACTAAGCCATCTTACATACTTGTAGTTTTTAAAAGGGATAACACAATCTCTGGTCTCAGCAGGAGATGACAAGAAAGAACCCACTTGTCACAATCACTATATAAGATATTATGCTAAAAAAACCAAAGGATACAAACACTTCCATCAAGGATTTCAGATAACGTTTCATGGTGGAAGTACATGAAATAAACACTCCCTTTGTCTTCACCATGAAATTAAGATGATAAGTACTTCACAGAAGTCAAGCTTCAAATTGGGCTCCTGTTTGTTGATATCTGTATGTGGTTTCCATTGAGGTTCGATTTCTTTGAATTGAGCATGGTGCAGGAATGAATCCTGTCCTGATTATTTATCTAAATCAAATAGGCAAGGCAGCATTCATTGTGTTTTAAAAGTTTGGTATAGCAGGGAGGACCCTTAAGGCCCCCACTGCTCCAGCCGACATCCCACCCCCTGCGAGAGCCGGCATTGCTCCCGTACGCAGGGAGCTGCTATATATGCAGCTCCCTGAGTGCCGGAGCAAAATTTCAATCTCTTTCCCTGCCCGCATGTCTGCAGGCAGGGAAAGAGATGAAAATTAGCCTTCTGGCAAGCAGGACCATTTTGACAGCTCCCACTTGCCTGAACTGGAGTGCTTGCTTTTGCTTGGTGGGAGCTGTCATAGCTCCCACCAAGCAAAAGCAAATGCAAATAGCGGTCGCCCAAGGGTGGGCACCCTGGGAGGTAGCAGGAGCTGGCCCTGTGGGGATGAGGTCCTCAGGGCCATGAATGTTTCCAAGAGGGGGGGTCAACAGGTCCCCTCCTTTGTTTAGCATTGGCTGGCCCCAGGGAGTTGGTGGTCCCCAGGGCTGGGGGGGGTATCTGCACAGCCCTCCCATTCATTTTTGTCATGTAGCCCTGGGGAGGTAGTGGTCCCCGGTGCCTAGGGGTGTCTGTGCTGCCACCCTTTTCATTTATGTTATGTAGCCCCAGAGAGGTGGTGGTCCCCGGGGGTACCGGGGCCCTAGAGTCCCCCCTATTCATTTATACTATAGAGCCCCAGGGAGGTAGTGGTCCCTGGGGCCCAGTGGTGTCAGCGCACCCTCCTTCCATATATGTAAAATGCTTAAGAGCCCTAGGAGTTGGGTCTCTTGTGCCCCCCTCCTTATTAATTAAACTGAGCATGCCCACTGGGACCTAGCCCACTTGGGGGCAAAACTAAAAAAAAACGTGGGAGACATTGCTTGTTTTAAAAAAAAAGAAATCACCACAAATCTTTTGAATATTTATTAATTTTGCCATGAATTAAAAATGCTTTTTTTTGAGCTAGGGGGAAAGGGGGGGCAGGACCAAGGCTAGAGGGTAAGGGTATTCCTACCCTGCCCTCTTTTCTTTCTTTTGCATTTTCTTTGGAACTCAGCTGAACCTAAGTCCCAAAATAGCTGCCAACCCTTCCTGATCGAAGAGTTGGCAGCCAATCAAATCTCTTCACAAGATTGGGACTATTGTCAAAGTGTTTGTGCTTCTAGATATTCAAATTTGGATTTCCTTTAATACCTCAAAAACTAGTTAATGGATTTACACCAAATAAGAAAAATCATGCTTTCTAGACCAAAAGTTAGTTTTCTGCCAAATTTGGTGTAACTCCATTCAGGGGTTCAGGCTGTAGTTGTGACTAAAAGTTCTATGGGAATTAACATGGGAAACACACTTTTTTTCCCCCTTTTTCTCAGCTCCCACTTGATGGATCACATTTAAACTTTCCATGCATATCAAGACCCAACTTGACATTTTGTTTTGGAAAATATCATGAGATTTTTTCAAATTGTGCCAAAAATATAGCCAAGTCAAAACTTATGGAAGCTAGGTCCTGGCTATAACTACCTACTGGTGACCACCAACAAGTAATCTATCTCTCTATCTATCTCTCTATCTCTCTATCTCTCTATCTCTCTATCTATCTATCTATCTATCTATCTATCTATCTATCTATCTATCTATCTATCTATCTATCTATCTATCTATCTATCTATCTATCTATCTATCTATCCTATTGACGGTCGACAGTAGGTAGTTATAGCTAGGACATAGTTTCCATAGGAAGAGTGTTTTTTGTTTTGCTAATAACTTAGGCACCGCTTGACAAATGGTCATGAAAATCTCAAAACGTACACTTCATTGGGTTTAGCTGCTGTCTTGAACATTTTGAGGTGATCCATCAAGTGCGGGCTGAGAAAAAGGCACAGTACATTTTCCCATAGGAATTTTGAACACAACTACAGCACGAACTGCCCGAACCCATGCCTTGCAAGGGAGAGATGGTGTCTCTGGTTGTGAGAGTGGATGTGAGAGTGTCTGGGTGTGAGAAGGTGTACGTTGGTGTGAGAATGGGTGTGGTATTGTCTGGGTGTGACAGTAAGTTTGAGAGGGAGTCTCTGGGTGTGAGAATGGGTGTGAGAGTGTCTCTGTGAGTGTCTGTTTGGGTCTGTGAGTGGGTGTGTAACAGTCTGAATGGGTCAGTGAGTGGGTGCGTGAGGGTCTGAATAGGTCTATGAGTGGGTGTGTTGGGGTCTTAGTGGGTTTGTGAGTGGTTGTCTGAGTCTCTGAGTGGATCTGTGAGTGGGTGCATGAGGTCTGAGTGAGTGTGTGTGGGTGTGTGAGGGTCTGACAGTGTGTGTGAATGGGTGCCTCAGTGTCTGAGTGCTTCTGTGAGTGCATTCGTGATTCTGTGAGTGGGTCTGTGAGTGAGTGAGTGCATGAGGGTCTGAGTAGGTATGTGTGTGGGTGTGTCACTGTCCCAGAGGGTCTGTGAGTGGGTGTATGCTAGTCTGAGTGGGTCAGTGAGTGGGTGTGTGAGGGTCTGAATGGGTCTATTAGTGGGTGTTTCAGTGTCTGAGTGGGTCTGGGAGTGGGTGTGTGAGGGTCTGAGTGAGTCTATAAGAAGGTGCATGAGTGTCTGAGTAGGTCTGTGAGTCGGTGTGTCAGTGTCTCAGTGGATCAGTGAGTGGGTGTGTGAGGGTCTGAATAGGTCTGTGAGTGGGTGCGTGAGGGTCTGCGAGTGGATGCATCAGTGTTTGACTGGGACTATGAGTGGGTGCATGAGGGTCTGAGTGGGTCCGTGAGTTGATGTGTTAGTGTCTCAGTGGAGCTATGAGTGGGTGCATGATGGTCTGAAAAGGTCTGTGAGTGGTTGTGTGAGTGTCTTAGTGGGTCTGTGAGTGGCAGCATGAGTGAGTGTGTGAGTGGGTGAGTCAGTGTCTCTGTGGGTCCTTGAGTGGGTGTGTGAGGGTCTGAAAAGGTCTGTCAGTGGGTGCATAAGTGTCTTAGTGGGTCTGTGAGTGGGTGCTTTAAGGTCTGAGTGGGTCTGTGAGTGGGTGTGTCAGTGCCTGAGTGCATCTGTGAGCGGCTGTGAGTGTCTTAGTGGGTCTGTGATTGGGTGCAAATGGGTCTGAGAGGGTCTGTGAGTGGGTGCGTCAATGTCCGAGTGCACCTGTGAGTGGGTTTGTCAGTATCTGAGTGGGTCTGTGAGTGGTGGTGTGAGCTCCTGAGTGAGTCTGTGAGTGGGTGCATGAGGGTCTGAGTGGGTCTGTGAGTGGGTGCATGAGGGTCTGAATGGGTCAGTGAATGAGAATGTGAGGGTCTGAATAGGTCTGTGAGTGGGTGCGTGATTGTCTTAGTGGGACTGTAAGTGGATGAATGAGGGTCTGAGTGGGTCTGTGAGTGGGTGCATGAGTGTCTGACTGGGAATGTGAGTGGGTGTTTGAAGGTCTGAGTGGGCCTGTGAGTGGGTGCATGAGTGTCTTAGTGGGTCTGTGAGTGGGTGTATGGGTGTCTGAGTGGTCTGTGACAGGGTGAATCAGTGTCTGAGTGGATCTGTGAGTGGGTGCATGAGGGTCTGAGTGAGTATGTGAGCAGGTGCATGAGTGCCTCAGTGGGTCTGTGAGTGGGTGAGCCAAAGTCTGAGTGGGTCTGTGAGTGGGTGTGTCAGTGTCTGAATTGGTGCCTCAGTGTCTGAGTCGGTCTGTTAGTGGATCCAACCACAAATGGTGTTAAGAGATAGAAATTCACTGAAAAAACACAAAGGTTACTGAAACAATATACTTAGGAAATCAAATTAAAAACAAAACAGAAATGTACTTAAGAAATCAAATGTTACAGGGGCGTAATAGTTAGCTTCACATTTTAAAATTACAAAACCATAGAAATTCACCTGTTATAGTCAGACCCTCTGGGATTTTGCAATTTTGCCAACGCAATCTGCAGGAATGGGAACCCTCTCTTGTATTGGTCCAGTGGATCACCACTGAGCCAATAGAAGGAGGGTCTTACAGCAGGCAGGTGAGGTGGTTTGGTTATTTACACCTCACCTGCTCTGCCTACTGTTGTTTAGGGTCTGCCACACACAGGGCTGCCGCGTACCCTGTGTGTGGTGGGCTCAGGGTGGCCTTTCTTTTCTTTTGGGTCTGCCACACATGGGGCATATAACGGGGCAAGGATGACATTCATTTTTTAAAACATTTTTTGAGCCCACCCCATGCCAGTAGATAATGGGCCAGGGTGGCATATATATTTTTTTTACTTGTTTTTAGCCCGCCACACACAGGCACATGGGGACCAAAGGTGGCCTTAACTTTTTTTAATGTCTTGGGCCTGCCACATTCCCCATGTGCAGCAGACCCAAAGCATGAAAAAATGAAAAGCCACTCTGGGCCCACTACCTGTCCCATGTGCAGCAGGCCCAGGGTGGCATTTCTTTTCATTTAGGACTGCCGCACACGGGGCATGTGGTCGGCCCAGGGTGGCATTCATTTTTTAAAAATGTTTTGGGCCCACTGCTTCCCTCTTGTGCGGCGGGCACAAAGTCAGGGACATCTTAAGGATTTTGGGGGCCCTGTGCCAAACGTTCTTTGGTGGCCCAGGTTCGGAGCTTCTTTTCAGTTATAAATAATTTACAGTTCTTTCATGCCCTCTTCAGCCAAGTCACTAACAGTGCACAGCACTCCGGTCCAAATTGTGTTCACATCTAATATTCAAGGATAGTGGCATGTGTGTTCTCTAAATTGTTCTCTATATTGTAGCACAACAGCAGCTTGCTAATATTACTGCAAAAAGTCTCTGTGCACCCTCCCTTTTCTCATATGTGAGGTCCTGTTTTGATCTAAAAGGCATTTTTTATGGATGTTGTATGAAACATTAAAACAACATTCCTCTGCAAAATGTCTGTAATAGATTCTCACACATTACCTAACTAGAAAATAAATTAAAGGAAATGATTTTCAAAACAATTTGTTTGGGAATTGTTTAAGAATTATTCAAGGCCTTCTAGGAAAAACTCTCTGCAGAACAGAGCTGGCTTTTTTAAGGGGGGGGCCTCTGAATGGCTGTGGCCCTGGGCCACAGCCTATTTTGCCCATTCCTTATAACGTCTCTGCCTAGGGTGCATTTTCTTTTTTTGGGGCCCAAATGTCACGCTGCGGACTCTAATCATTTGAAAAAATAAATGCCCTCTGGACCCTTCGTGTGAACTGTGGGCGGTCAGGCCAAAACTTGATAAAAATGAATGCCCTTTGAGCCTGCCAGCCAAGGGCCAACTGGGGTCATTAGTTTTTATCAAGTTTTGGGCCCACGGGATACACGACTGGCACAGGGGCATTATTTTTTATTAATGATTAGGTTCACGCTGCTCATAGGGCACAGGGCATGTAGCAGAGCCTAAGGGTATTTTTTTTTTGCACATAGCAAAATAAAATGCCACAAAAATGCTGCAAAATTCACATATTTGTGCTGCAAAAATTGCAGAAGGGCCACAAAATTTGCTAATCCGTGCCACAATATCCTGGGGGTTGGGGGCCTGCATAATTAGAGTTATCTCAAGTAACTGTAACTCGTACCCCAAGGTAACTATAACTCGCACCCTCGCCATGCACTGCTAATTACCCCACAAATTACGGCGCTCATCTTTGATAACATCATTGATAATATCAATGTAATAGTTGCAGTAAATTGTTTATTGAAAAACTGTGCATGGCAGGGGTACGAGTTATAGTTCCCTTAGGGCACAAGTTATGGTTACTTGAGATAACTAGATAACTATAACAGGTGAATTTCTATGATTGTGCATGTTTAAAATGTGAGCCTAACTATCACATCCCTGCAATCTTAACTTGCGGTCTCACCATAAACAGTATTGTCATCAATGATGTAATTTTAGATGTCATCCATGATGACATTATCAGTGATGTCATAGAACGTCATAAGTGATTTAATATGTAAGCTCATACACATTGCATGGCGAGGACGTGAGTTAACTGTAACTGGTAAGCTCCAGGATTTTTTAAAAAGTTTTTTCAAAATTAAATATATATTACACTGGTGCATAGGTCTGATTTTCCATAGAAAAGGCATTTTTTGTTTCAAACCTTTGACACCATTCGTAACCAAAATAAAATGTAGTTACTTCAGCTACTTCAGGGAAAGTTGCAAGTTCATTTGCCAAGCAGGGGACCAGACAAAAGAGAGTCCCAAAAAAGTGTTTCCCCATTTGAGTTCCCACAGGAATTTACTATCCAATACAGAAAAAAAACAGCTGAACAGAATTACACCAAGTATGGTAGAACGTTATAACTCTACTTGGAGAGTGTGCCTTCCATTATTTAGTGTAAATCTATTCAGTAGTTTGCAAGAAATATGTGTTTAAAGAGTTGCTTGAAATGATAATAAATGGATTAATCTCCTGGAAAAGGTAGTGATATCTGGACGATTATGTTTACAGGAACTCCTGTGGTAATGAAAACTTAAACAAATATTCCGATCCCATTTCCTGAGATAGGCCTGTTTCCTGTCAGACAATGGTGTTCCATGGTTCCTGGGATAGCACCTCTATACCTCGCTATCCGATTGGTCAGATGTAGCAGGTCAAAAAAATATTTGTGCTGCCATCATAGGCCCAAGTTCAAGTTTCCTAAATTGTTTTTTTAAAAGGCTCAGGAGGCAAGTTAGAGACATCCTGAACCCAGGTACTTGTAGGGGCAGATCCATTAGCACCTACTAGTGACTAAATTAAAATAAAAATTATTTGGGCCATGAGCATGACAATATTCTCACTGAGCACAACACAGCCCTGCTGTGAAGTACCGCGGTATGAAGTTCCACTCTTTTGTACTACGATTCAATACAATCTTCACTGAATACGCTTGCACAGTACCATAATACTATACTGTGGAAACCATGAAACAACTATGATACTTTGAGACTACCCAAAACCATTTTATTTTAAAAGGGAGAAGTCAATTGGAGTTGAGTGCATGTTTAAAGGTCATGCGCAGCTGAGGTTGGCTGCACGTGGATATATGGGACAGGGCCAGGCCAAGTTCTGCAGCAACCCTCATTGTGCAGAGGCAAAGGCTGTGTGTACTGGGGTTTTGGGTACATATGAAGTGTTGGCCATAGATTCAATTTAGAATATGCAACACAAAAAAACAGAAATGCAATTAAAAGCCAAAGGTTAAAGTGATTTTAATGTTAGGTTAGGGTCTAAGATCTTAACATATGTTAAGAAAAAAAGACAGTAATTTACAGGTAGAACAAGAGGTTAAAATTTTGTCATAATTAAGTATTGAAAGGAGACATGAGTTACATTTACATTAAAAAAAACAAATAATTGATATATACAATGATTAGTTTTATTGGTAAACCATAGCTTATGCCTGTATCATGCACTATTTATGACCTCACATATTACATCACTTACAGAATGTCTACATTTAAAAAAAGGACAAGACGTTGAGATGGCACTGTGTAGTTATAGTTAGGTCAGAGTTTCCATTGGAAGTGAGTTTTGTTTTGCCAATACGTTTGGTGCTTTTTCTGTCTGAACCCTCAAGCAGTTCATCCAACTCAGTCTCTTCCTGGAAGGTTTTGAGCTGATGTCAAGTGGGGGCTGAGAAAAAAGGGAGGTCCTCAAACTTTGGGTTCTCATGTTAATCCCAAAACTTTGCCCTCTGATAAAGAAAAAATGATGGAACAGGTTTACGCCAAATATGGCCAAAAGTTAGACCTTTACTCAGAAAATTAGCTTTTTGTGATTTGGTGTAAGTTTGTCTAGTCGTTTTTCAAGGAATTCACGTTTAGAATGTGCTTGGAATGGCTTTGAAGGAGTTGAAATGAGAGATATATCTGAACACTTGTTTGTGTCTGAGTCATGCAGTACTGATAAACTGAAAATTGGGCCCTTTGATTGACTGAAGTAGCTTTTTCTCCCCTCGACCATTCTGGTGCAGCTAGACTGAGATCGGGCCATGGTACCAAGCCACCTGATTGGCTGGCCACAACTAAGAAGAAAAGTTGTGACTGCCGTTACAGGACTTGGAGACTCAGCCTCTGTGTCATGAAACGTTTAAAAAATAGTGTAACTGGGCCGGGAACGGATACTGTGATCCAGAGGTACTTGTAGGGTCATGCAGACGGAGCCAGCCCAGGGGCCAAAAAAAACAACTGTGCGGTGGGCAATGCTATAGACCTGTGGTGCTCAACATAGTCCTCCCTTGAAGTACTGAAGTATGTTACAGTGGTGCAGTGCTGGCTTCCTCTGGAAGCATGCAAGGCACTGTGGTACATGTGGTACCATAGTGTGGCAGCCTGAGCAGCAAGTAGCTCAGGTTTACTGTGTAACTAGCAGGAAATGATAAAGAAATATAAAATGTGGGTTGGGTGTTTGTGGGGGGATGTGTACCAAGGGGTAGTTAGGCACAGGGGCTTGCCAGAGGCCACCTCTATTCACCAGGACTATTGATTCATGATTTCTTGGAATCAAAGGTTTTGCTTTCTTCTGGGAGCTTGATTTGTACTCTTAGACACATAGGGAGAACGCTGAGGTTTAATGGATTGCCACGCTAGCCTCACTTTATATCAACACACATGGTGCGTGGCACTCCTAAACCATTAGCCTAGAACCCTTCTTTTAAGAGTCTATATTGTAACCCTTCCTACTCTGGAGTTCCAAGACATTCCAAAGATTTGGACGAGGTGGGCTCACTCACATAAGGTGACATACTTCATTATTGGCCACCTCGTCCCACCAGGGTAAGATGATACTACCAGGGCAGACTGAACCTCAAGTTTTGCTGTCTTAAGGGGGTTCTTGGATATTATCTAACTGGACAAGGAACTCAGGTCCAGACTCAATGTAAAAATATTTCAGGATAAACCACAAAAAGAGTCTTTTGTATTAAGGTGATATGCTCAATATGATTAAAATAACACCATCAAGGTATTAAGAAGTGGTTCTAATGGGTATTATGCTCAAAGTATACCCCCATATTTTTCCTACAGACATGTTCCTGTCCATGTGTTGTTAGCCTGAAAAGGTCAACAGGAAGATTATTATTAATCTCAAACCGACTAAGACCATTCTCAATAATTATAAGAAAAATTGAAGTTTTAACTTTTGATGATGAGGATGTTTTATCCATTGTGGCAGCACCCTCATTGATGGGAGACAATACTTTGGCACAAACCCTGACTCATATTGTTGTGTAGCCATTTTAGTTATAGCTTCATGCACGTTATATTAGCATACCTGGCCTGCCGCTGTGCACTTTAACCTAGATATATTTTATTTGGCTTTGCTTTATTATTGTTATAATAGCCACTTTTATGGTCCTGTTTTATTTTTTCTCTATCTGACTGTTTTTGCCTAGGCCAGCACTCTGTTCTCAAACAAGACATTCTTGCTCACCCTGTGCTTCTTCCAAGGCTGCAGTAAGATAGGTTGCCAGTAAACGTGGTATAAGTTTAGTCTCTGACATTCATAGAAAATACACATCCTTACGTAGCAACATTTTCTTAGAACACTAGCTGTTATGTTATAAAAACACTTCCCTGCCCCTTACACTTTAGAGGGAGATTTCAGCCAGAGAACCACAACTGTGTGCTGATTGCCAAATGCTTTGCTACAGCTGTCTTTACAGACTTCAGGCCTTTGCTCAGGTATGGGGGATGATGTCTTGCCAGGGAAACCTGGAGGGCAGAATTAGAGCTTAACACTCTGTGCTCTATCATAGCCTAGGTAGGAAATAGTCTGTTGACTCTAGTGACAATATGGTAGCATTATTTTTATGTTTTACTCTCCTTGTCACAATTTTAATCTTGTCATGCTGTGTCATCTTGGTTATTTCAGTCTACGCTTGCTATCTAAGATGCAGTTTCTTTATTAAAGCATTATTGAAATATTTACTGCCGCTGTTTGTAATTGCGTATGTGAGACTAATGTAACTGAGAGAAACAGATAAGACCTTAGTGACCATGGCTTCCCTGAGAAACCAGTTATGTCATGCGCTCGGCTGCCCAATCATCCCTGCCCTTGGGTAGAGATGAGGCACTGCTAGTTAACCAGAGCAGAACCCGGATTGGAGCAACGGGTGTCATCTGTAGTGCAATTCTGCCACTCGAACTCCAGTAGACTCATTAGAATAATGAGAGCCTACGTGACATGGCGCTGTAAACATTTGATCAGGCTCTAATTTTCGGGTCCTCCTGAGTATCTCTGTCTCACTATATACGACAACACTTCTATACTATATACGGAGACATCCGTGGTATTGAGGATTTCCTCCTCATCTAAGTAGGACACCCTATCTGATGCTGGAGGTTGTTCAAGCTTGAACTCTAAAAGGAAAACCTCCATTTGGCTTGCCTTTTCTGAACAAATTTATCATCTATTATGGCAAGTCTGAATCAGGTAGCAATTGCAGTAAATATGAGACAACCCCTGAATGCACATTTATTGGTAAATGGCCTAACGGCCCAGGGGGGTCCAGTCACATTTGTTGTTGACGCAGATGCAGCTTATAGAACAGATCTATTTTATTCTGGGGTCACATTTCCAGCAGTTGATGGCAACACAAACACATTTTATCACTATACACTTGCAAACGTACCAGGACAATACAGAGCATATGCATATTTAGAAATACCTCTATCTTATCAAGAACATAATAATTGGTTTGATGGCGCCCTACTTCACATGATCTTACCAGTTAGGTTAGGTCCTCTAAGTGATGATGATCCTCCCTGGCCTCTATTGGCCACTTATACACCTCATCCTGCAGTAGAAAATTTAGCAGTAGCTGAGGTTCATCGCATATATACTGAACTGACACCAATATACAGACGATTAGTACAGTTTGTAATGCAAACATTGAATACAAACCCAGCACGTGCTGCTCCAGCGCAACCACATGCAGTGACGCCAGGTATTAAACCTGCAACTGTACATTCGATTATGGGTAAAGTACCCGCCAAATGAGAGACAAATCCGTCTTAGTTAGTTAAAAAAATAAATGCCATCTGGGATGGTCCCCACAGTAGATAACTGTAATACCTGGGGCACGGTATTTGCCGCTCTCTATACTACTGCATATGGTACGCCAACACTTGCCAATTTACCAGAAGGGTTGAAGTAAATTCAAGATGAATACGGGGCTGCCCCGGCCCTGGACTTGGAAATACAATTAATGGGCAATTTTGCCACGGTACCCTCCATAGCAATTGTAAAGGGGAAGCAGTTGCATTAGCGGTTCGCATGCCACTACTTGATGTTCCTCAACAGGATGAGGAACACGAGCTGCCCAAGATTATCGCAGAGACCTATTCTAGTATTGGTCGAGATAGTCTAGGGCCAGACCAACTAAACCACAATTTCAGGGCAAATCTAATAAAGATTTTTTCCAAGCAAGCTCCTGAGAGTAACAAGAAACGCTGGGATAAAAAACAACAAACTCCTAAAAACAGAAAGGGGAGAATCTCCCCGAATGGAGACCCTGCAGAATAAATATAATCTCTGACATAGAGATAATATAAAAACACCTGATAGATATCAAAATACTGATACACGCCAATCTTGCTACTTTCAGAACTCATTGAAAAAATGCAGTGAGAGAGGTGGGTGATCAGAGCGAAGAACAGAGTACGTGAAACCAAGACAGGAATCACAACGCTCATCAGAGGTTTCTCTAAAAAAGGAAGAGAAACCTCCCCAACAAAAACCGCAATTTAAAAAGAAAAAAGTGACAGCAATTGCAATACGACATGCAGCTCAAGAAGAGGGTCCTCTTGAAGAACAGAGGTGGGCACTAGTGCTGCTAGACAGCGCGACAGAGGTCACAATATTTCGCCGGAGTCTTTTAGAGCATCTGGAGGTGAAAGTGATGACTTTCTACAAGTAGAAACTGCGGACGAGCGTGTCTCCACGCCTGATAGAGTGTATAAAGTAACGTTACAGTTAGAAGGAGACATTGAACGCACAATAGATGCAATCTTTTGGGATCGCATAGTAAATATATATGATATCTTATTGGCTGAACAAGATTGGCCACCTGAATTTGTCTGTACCTGCCCATATGGGGAAGAGGTTATTAAACCTTCTTTCTCGCCTCTTGTTCCGGAGGAACTCACTGAATCCTATGCCATCAATTGGCACCCGTGTTATATTGCAACCATGTAAGATGGGATAAAGAACCCCCCTACCATGTAATACCTATTAAAAATGAACCTCAACCTCAACCTGAGTATCCAATAAAACATGATGCGAAAGCACCTGTGAGCGAAATCCTCACACAACTAGAGTACCAGGGCGTAATTGAACCCTGAATCTCCCCAATGAACAATCCTTTATTCCCTGCAGCTAAACCGGACCATTCATACAGAATAGTCTTAGACTACAGACACTTGAACAGTCATACATGCACATATGCTATACAAAACTCACATAGCACAGCACTAATGAACAACATAGTGCGCAAAAATGACAAAACAACACTGGACATTTCCAATGGTTTCTTCTGCCAGAATATAGCACTTGAGAATAGAGACTTAACAAGTTTCAGTACACTAGTTTCTCAGAAAAAAATCTTTTGTTTACCTCAGGGGTACAAGAACAGCCCTGGACCGTTCGCAGCTTGTGTGACTGCAATTTTGCACAATATTGACCCTGAAGCATTGTCCTATGTGGATGACATCTATCTTACGGATGATGAATTACTACAACATTTAAGATGGGCAGCCCGCATTGTTGTGGGATTTGCTGAATTTAGCTACTAATTCAACTTAAAAAAAACAAAAAAAACCTTCCTCAGCATCCTATTTCTGGGTTTTGAGCTATCGAGTGAAGGGAAGAGCCTAGCGCCACAATTCTTAGAAAAGTGCACACCATTGCAACCTCCAAGTGCGATAAAAAAACTCCAGTCTCTCTTGGGTTTCCTAAATTTTGGGAGAACGTATATTCCAGATTATGCGTCACGCATAAAACCCTTATAAGACCTAATACGTCCTGACTTTTCAAGTAAATTTTGGACAATCCAACACACACACATTCTCAGAGACCTGCAGACAGACATGCTTGCAGCACAACATCTACACACAAGGGACAACAAAACACACTTGGTCATCAGAGTAGTTGCTGGTGCCATTTGTTTCACCTATGTAACCGTTAATGAGGGTGAAACCATCCCAACTGCATACAAATCACATTTACACTCAGCAGCAAAACAACACTTTGCTCCCACTGAGAAAATTCTCACAGCTGTCATTAAAGAAAGACCTCTAGCCTAGGGAAAATGCATTATTGTCGTTTCTCCCCTCCCAGCCCTAGAGGCTGTCACAAAAGCCAGCGTTCCTAATGCAAAAGCATTACATCCACGTTGGATGCAATGGGCCACGTCTTTGACAGCTACTGATGTAGATTACATTTTTGACCAAAGATTACAAACTCAATAATTTTTGCAATACGAACTAGAATACCCAGTTCCAGCAAACACACTGCCTATTAAACAATATCATAGAGTCATGTACACCGATGGCTCTGCACAACCTGCAATTGGCACAAAGCACCAATACTCCACTGCTGGTGCAGTCGTAAGTGTCTACATGGAGGATAATACATTTTGCCCCCTACATACATTTACGCAAACCCTAGGGGATTGCACAGCACAACTAGCAGAGCTGAAAGCTCTGGTGAAGGCACTAGAACATACGGATCCCGCACAGCACACACTGATTGTTTGTGATTCATACTATTGTGTCCAGTCCTTCAATGAACACCTGCATTATTGGCGTCAGAATGGGTTCAGAGATTCTAAAGGCAACACCATTAAACACAGATTACTGTGGGGGAAGTAGGGGATCTGAAGGAAACGCTACCAAATGTCCATGTTTTGCAGACACTTGGACACCAGTGCGTTGGAATACATGTGGTTGGGATGAAGCCGCAAAGTCAGCAGTTGCTATGGCTACTGTTGCTGCAGTAACCCGTTCAGGAGCGAAACCGGACGCAGACATATGGGCTGCTGTGAAAGCTACGGATGATGGTACACTATATCCAAAAGCATTCCCTGCTAAATATTCCTACTGAATGGGAGGCTGCCTAAACGCTGAAGTTAAGATACCAGGCGTAGGTGTTCGAGAAATTCGCAATAAAGATATAAGACCAGAGTTGATTAAAGCAGCGCATTAGGGGGCAGCATCTGCCATGCTGGTCTGGCAGCTACAATATCATTGCTACAAGCCCGTTTTTGGTGGCCAAGCCTATACAAGGAGGCCAAGCAGTATGTCCTTTATTGTGACATCTGCCAACAAATCAAAGTTTCCACTGCTAACCGCCCACCGCACATACCCCTCCTAATTTCTAACACACCTTTACAATGTGTTTTCTTGGTGAAGGAAAGTACCATCTTCCTTGGCATGTTACCCTCATTTTTCACTTGTATGTCAGTATGTTTTTACCTGTCTCACTGGGATCCTGCTGGTCAGGACCCCAGTGCTCATAGTTTGTGGCCTAATGTGTATGCCTCTGTAGTGCCTAACTGTGTCACTGAGGCTCGCTAACCAGAACCTCAGTCCTTATGCTCTCTCTGTGTTTAAATTTGTCACTGTAGGCCAATGACTTAATTTACCAATTTCAATTGGCATTCTGGACTCCCTTTATAAGTCCCTAGTATATGGTACCTAGGTACCCAGGACATTGGGGTTCCAGGAGATCCATATGGGCTGCAGCATTTCTTTTGACACCCATAAGGAGCTCACACAAACCCTTACACAGGACTGCCACTGCAGCCTGCGTCAAATAGTGCACATACTATTTCATAGCCATTTTCACTGCACTTAAGTAACCTATAAGTCACCTATATGTTAACCTTCATGTGTTGAAGGTTAGGTGCAAAGTTACTAAGTGTGAGGGCACCCTTGCACTAGCCAAGGTGCCCCCACATGGTTCAGGGCCATTTCCCTGGACTTAGTGAGTGCGGTGACGCCATTACACGCGCACACTACATATAGGTCAACACCTATATGTAGCTTCACAATGCTAACTCCGAATATGGCCATGTAACACGTCTAAGATCATGGAATTGTCCCCTCATTCCAAATCTGGTATTGAGGAGCCAATTCCATGCATCCTGGGGGCTCCATCATGAACCCCCAGTACTGCCAAACCAGCTCTGTGAGGCTTACACTGCAGCTACAGCTGCTGCCACCTCACAGACAGGGTTCTGCCCTCCTGGGGTCTGGGCAGCCCATTCCCAGGAAGGCAGAACAAAGCATTTCATCTGAGAGCAGGGTGTACACCCTCTCCCTTTGGAAATAGGTGTTACGGGCTGGGGAGGGGTAGCCTCCCTCTAGCCTCTGGAAATGCTTTGAAGGGCACAGATGGTGCCCCTCTTGCATAAACCAGTCTACACCGGTTAAGGGACCCTTTCTCCCCTGCTCTGGTGGAAAACTAAACAAAGGAAAGGGGAGTGACCTCTCCCATTTCCATCACCACCCCAGAGGTGGTGCCCAGAGCTCCTCCAGTGTGCCCCAGACTTCAGCCATATTGCTTTGCAAGGTGTGGGGGCACTCTGGAGGGCTCTGAGAGGCCAGTGCCAGCAGGTGACGTCAGAGACCCCTCCTGATAGGTCCATACCTGATAAGGTAGCTAATCCCACTCGCAGGGATATTTAGGGTCTCTCCTGTGGGTTCTCTTCAGATTCTGCTTGCACGTTTTCTTCAGGAATCCTCTGCAATAACTTCAGCATCCTCTGATCTCAGATAAACCGCAGCCTGCTCCAAGAAACACTGTAACTGCAACAAACTGTCTACAAGAGACACTTTTCTTCAGCAACCTCAGCTCCAAGTCAGCAACTGCAACAGTTTCCACAGTGTGCATGCTCTGGGGACTCCCTATATTCATCCTGCACCAGAAGGACCAAAGAAATCTCCCATGGAGTGACAGAGTAACTCCCCTGCTCCAAGCAGGCACCTTCCAAGGCGATGACTGGTACCCTGCGACTCCTCTCACGGTGTCAAGCATGCTCCTAAGGACACAGAGGGTGGACATCATCAACATGTACTGTCCTGAGGTCCTGCTGATGAAATTTGGAGGAGGTAAGACCTTGCCTTCCGCAGGAACGATGGTACCCCTGTGTTTTGTGTCTTCTTCACCTCCGGAGGCCTCTGTGCACTCTTTGCAAAATTCCTTCATGCACAGCCTGGCCCACGTCCCCAGCACTCCACCCTGCGATGCTCAACTCGCTGAGTTGTTCTCCGGTGCCATGGGACCTTCTTTTGTTGTGCTGCATCAACCACATTTTGCACCTGCTTTGAACCCAGATCCTGTGGCTTCTGGGGGTGCTGGCTGGCATCCCAAGGGCTCTCTAAAGTGGTGAGAGCCCCGTCTTCCTTCTCACACAGAGTTGAGGCTCCCAGGTCCCTCCTGGGTCCATCCAGTGCCATTTTGATGAAAAATGCACTTTTGCTGTAGCCAAGGCTTGTTGGCATCTTCCAACACAAAATCTCATGTGCAACAATATTGACACCATGGGAAATCTTTTGCATCATGCAGAAACCCGCTGCCATCTTCCTAGGATGCATTTCTGCAGTCTTCTACTGACCGGGGACTCTTCTTTTGCACTATCTTCTGGATTGGCAGGGGCTCCTTTCCTTCCTGGAACTTCTTTCGACTTCTGGACTTGGCCCCCTTCCTTTGCAGGTCTTCAGGTCCAATAATCCAGCAGTTGTTCTTTGCTGACTTGGTTGGCTGCTGCAAAATCCCCAAAACGAGGTGTAGTGTGTCCTAAGGAAACTTGAAGGACTTTACTCCTGCTTTTCTGGGCTCTAGGGTGGGGTAATTTACTTACCTTTACTGTATTCTTACTCTCCCAGTGATTCTGCACACACTACACTTGTCTAGGGGGGAATTCGTGATTCACATTCCACTTTTTTAGTATATGGTTTGTGTTGCCCATAGACCTATTTTCTCCCATTGCATTTTATAGGATTTCCCACTGTTTGCATTGTTCCTTCACTATTTACTTGTCTAATTTTGGTGTATAGTGTATATATTGTGTATAATACTTACCTCCAGAAGGAGTATTGTCTCTAAGATATTTTTGGTACTGTGTCACCCAAATAAATACCTTTATTTTTGGTAACACTGAGTATTGTCTTTACTTGTGTATAAGTACTGTGTAACAATAAGTGGTATTGCATGAGCTTTGCATATCTCCTAGTTCAGCCTAAGCTGCTCCGCTATAGCTACCTCTATCAGCCTAAGCTGCTAGAACACTACTACATTCACTAACAAGGGATAACTGGACCTGGTGTAAGGTGTAAGTACCCAAGGTACCCACTACAAACCAGGCAAACCTCCTACACTTGGACCATTGCATTCCCCTTACACCGGATAGTGCATACAAATATATCTTAGTCGCTGTTGACTCCTGCTCCAGATTTCTATGGGTGTGGCCACAACGCTCGGCTGACGGTCGGACTGTTATTAAAGATTAGCGAGTCTTTATCAGTACATATGCAGTTGTGGCCTTCCTCTCAGACCAGGGCCCTGCTTTCACCTCAAGGGCTTTCAGGGACGCCATGGCTTCATTGGGGGTCCAACTCCAGTACTAGTCTCCATTTCATCCTGAGAGAAATAGTGTTGTGGAGCGATTAAACCATGATTTAAAGCAATCCTTAACAGCAAGAGTCTTAGGTACAGGTCGTAGTTGGCTTAATCACCTGTATGGCGTCCAGAGAACACTTAACAATCTGCCTAGAAGGTCCCTGGGGGGTCGTACTTCATATTAGTGCCTGTTTGGAACTCAGATGTATGTTCCAGATCTTGATGGTACTGGCGTGGAGGTGCAGAAACGCCTTTTGACATAAATGAACGCGTCACTGTTTTACAGGAATTACAACAGTTCCGTGAGGACAACTCTTCTGCCAGTGCTGCCTCCATAGGAATTAAGGATGTACCTTTAACTGCTACCGGCTGGATTTCTACAGTGGGGGATCTAGTACATGAAAAAGTTGCTGTGAAAAAGGAATTTGACCCTTCTTATCGTGCACCGGTCCCAGTTTTGGAAATACATGGTACCAGAACTGTCATTCTACCGCCGTTGGCTGGTGCCTAAGAAAAACGTTTTGTCTCTGTTGACAATGTCAAACTACACCATGTGGCCGATCCTGGACAGCCGACCAAAAGTAACAGCCATTAGTTCTTGAATCCCTCTCACTACTGGTCAAGAAGTTCCTCTACAAGTTGAAAGCAGCAACACTGACACATCTCCAGGCTTTGGGAGGGTGGAAAATCATTTTGCATTGGTTCCACTGACATCAAATAATACAGAAATTACTGCCCGATTTGACACAACCTCGACACAGACGGATGGTGCTATTTATTTGGTGCCATCACAGGAAACACCAACTCCACCAACAAACACAGCACCAGTCCAACCTGCTTCTGGATACTTTGCCGACATCAATGATGACTTTTCGGACTCATTCACCTCTTCGACACATGAACTGTCAAAACCAAGTAAGCTGATAAATTGGCTTAAAGTAACTTACTTCATTCTTCCATGTAACTATCTGTGGCTTTTTTTGACTGTACTAGCTTTCCTGCTTTGGATTGCGGTTGTTATCACTTTCTTTTTATTAATACATGGTCATTTCTTCCTGAAAGATCAGCAGTTGAACAGGTGGATGAGGTCCTAAAACCACATTTTAATTCTCACAAGGTCCACAGAGACTTGTCTTTTGTGAACATTTCCGCTATACCAATTCCTGATGGGATTGTTTGGGATAAAGTAACATTTGATATATGCAGCCCTACGGAGGTCATTCAAATACCATATGTGTTTAAACTTTCAATGAACGATATAATAATACCCGGGGTTGTTTCTGATGATTGGGATGTGAAAACAGTTGATTCTATGATGACTGAATTGCAGTATTATACTGTATTTGAAAAAGAAGATGTTTATCAATCTAGAGAAAATTATGGTGCTATGCTTTGCTATAATTATTATGGGCACCATTTCATCCACAGAGCAAGCAGCCCAAAAACTGTTTTTTAATTATACACAATAGGAACTTTGTCCGTCTCCATCACAAGGGAGTTCTAAAACATATTCTGAAAAGTTTACATATTTTTCTGGGCACGATGTTAAAAATGCTGAGTCATATTATTTTAAATTGCCACCTACAGAAAACATACGCATACTATTGACAAATACAAAATGTATATATTCGGATTCCTTTGTTTCCCTGTTGGCTATAGAAGGCTATGAATATTGGCTAAAGTTGATTGACTTGAAGAGTGTGTGGGGAACTAGACATTGGCAAATACGAGGGAAGGAAGCTTTATTTAGAGCATGCCTAATACCTGTTCAAATTATATTTTCAAATGAAACTGTACAACAAACGAGTTGTTTAGGCTTAGCAAAGATTAAGGAATTGAACACGCCCAGTATACCTGCTCCTGCAAAATTTTATAAATGGCAAAAATATATAAATGCAACTGAAGATCAGCTCGATGAATGGGTCCAGAATGGCACATTTCATGTTTCACTGACACGTCCTGGCGGGTGGTTATTGTGGCCAATAGATACCAATGGGTGCCACAAACGTTTTATTAACTACTTGTGGGGTTTTAGAAGAAGTAGGCCAGACCCTCGCTATATATTGTCTGACCATACGGGTATAGTAACAACATATAGTGTAGGGAAACTATGCCAGCAATGGTTAAAGACTTCCTCACTAGATGCAGTTAGAGAACACCTCAGTCTCCTGTCTAATAACACCGACTAACAGGACTTCCTGTTAGGCCCCAGAAAACAACATAAAAAATGCTTCTTATATGAAGTCTATAATGAAATTTGGAACCTTTCACAACAAGAAGCTGCTGCCCGGTTAAGGCAACCAGACCAGGAAAATTAAAGGAAGGCATTAGCTATTGTAGATAATGGGATTAATACCCTGTCCAACCAAATGTGTACCTTAAATAGCATCGTCCTTTCTGCTATAGACATTATACAAACAGATATGTCTTCCTTACATCATGGACAGTCAGCTAAGGTCCATCATGCAGTTGGGTTGGACGCTTCAAACACTGAAGGCGGGTCGCGTTCCCTGGCAATATGTCAGTGCGAGGGAAATAATTTCTTCTTTTAATTTAACGTGACAACAACAACTAATGGCTAAGAAAGAAGCAACTTATGTCATGCTAAACATCGAAAAATTAGAAAAGTTGCCTTTTACTGTGGCTGAAATACCATCTGCTGATTGGTTCATATACAGGGTCATCAATCTGCCTATTTCCACATTACAATTCGCATTCGGTTTAAAACACATTCCAGTAGGCAGATACGCGAAACTGGGAGATAGTTACATCCATGAGGTGTGGAAGCTACCCTTCACGTACAAATGTCTCAGTGGCATGAAAGAAGTCTTTCTCAGTGGTAATGAATGAGACTTCTTTCAGCCATTCGATGGTTTGTAAACAGCTGTCCTTGTATGGGGCATGTAACGCGTCTGCAGCAAACGGCTTGTTATCTGAAGGGAGTTGCCCCGCTGCAACTAGAAGGAACAATAGTGCTCCCATCAGCGCTGCTGTGTCGTGAACGCATGATGCAGTATTTTGGAGCAACACTCCTGGACAATTGGAGTGTGACTGGTCTCTGTCATTCAGAATGGTTTTATACCATGTGCAGCCCATGTTTCGGTGCCTCTGGTGCTCTTTGGAACATGCACTGGAAGTTTGTCTTTCTATGCAGCACTTGCTTTCTTTGGATGCTGATCTGTTGATGTTCTCGCTGAGGGCTTATTACCAGACATGCGGAGTTAAGGATGCGTTTGCTACGGAAGGCTACTCATGAGTTGCCCTTTCTGGAGGATGTGGCTCTTGACTCATCATTGGGAACACAACACAGAATGCCACCTTGGCTGAGGCTCAGGCTATGGAACACGACTGCTCCTTGGTCCTTCTCGGCGATGCCTTTCCAACTTTAACACCTGCTGAAGCGGAAGAGTTCCTGTCCTCCATTGTCCCGGAATCGATTGGAAATTCTAAAACTTACTCTCACTCTTGAAATTTGGTCCTTTTTATGCCACATGTTAACAGTTTTAAATTGTCCTGTTATACGCTCATGTGTCCTTTGAACTTGTCATTATTGACATTTTTTACATATATATCTTAGGTTGAGCTTAGTAGCTTTTAAGTATATTTAGGCTTTGAACCACCTCGAACCGACAAGGGGAGGGTGTTGTGTAGCCATTTTAGTTATAGCTTCAAGCACGTTATTTTAACATACTAGGCCTGCCGCTGTGAACTTTAACCTAGATATATTTTATTTGGCTTTGCTTTATTATTGTTACAGTAGACACTTTTACGGTCCTGTTTTATTTTTTCTCTATCTGACTGTTTTTGCCTAGGCCAGTACTGTGTTCTCAAACAAGACATTCCTGCTCACTCGGTGCTTCTTCCAAGGCTGCAGTAAGATAGGTTGCCAGTGAATGTGGTATAAGTTTAGTCTCTGACATTCACAGAAAATACACATCCTTACGCAGGGACATTTTCTTAGAACACCAGCTGTTTTATTATAAAAACATTTCCCTGTCCCTTACACATTATAGGGAGACTCCAGCCAGAGAACCATGACTGTATGCTGATTGCCGGATGCTTCACTACACCTGTCTTTTACAGACTTCAGGCCTTTGCTCAGATATGGGGGATGATGTCTTCCAAGGGGAAACTGAAGGGCAGAATTAGAGCTTAAAAGTCTGTGCTCTATTATAGCCTAGGTAGGAATTAGACTGTTGACTTTAGTGACAATATAGTAGCATTATTGTTATGTTTTAGTCTCCTTGTCACAATTTTAATCTTGTCATGCTGTATCATCCTGGTTACTGCAGTCCACGCTTTGCTATCTAAGATGCAGTCGCTTTATTGAAATATATGCTGCCTCTGTTTGTCATTGTGTATGTGAGACTAATGTAACTGAGAGAAACAGATAAGACCTGAGTGACCACGGCTTCCCTGAGAAACCAGTTATGTCATGCGCTCAGCTGCCAATCATCCTTGCCCTTGGGTAGAGATGAGGCACTACTAGTTAGCCGGAGCAGAACCCGGATTGGAGTGACAGGTGTCATCTGTAGTGGGTTAGACTCAGTCTCCCACACTGCAGGCGATTCTGCCACTCGAAATCCAGTAGTCTCATTAGAATAATGAGAGCCTATGCGACAACATAAATGATTAGAAATGGCCCAGGTGAAAACGATGTTCCTTGGAGCAGTAATGACAGAGTATCTTGGGTCAACTCTACCCCAGGAGGTTTGATTGTTACAAATGAATCAAGAATATACTTGGAGGATAAGGAATTCCAGAACGATTGGTCCCTAATTGCCTGGAAGTGCACCAGAGATTGGCTGGTTCTAATTATCAAGACAGCCAAAAGACTCTCAGATGCCATGTTAATTGAGATAAAAACACAAGAGAATGCCCCAAAAACTCAGCTAGCGATCACAACATACAAAAAAACTTGAAGAAGTAAACAAAGGTTTAACTGAGTATAATGAGTTTCTGACACAGTCTAAAATTAACAAATCCCCAAAAGATTTAGCCAAGTTCTCTCATGAGAAAACATACCCCTATACCAGGGATGATTATGTAAGGAGAGAAAGTAATTCCTTATACACATCAGAAGACAACAATGATTCCTCTGGAAGTGGGAGATCATCTGAAAGATCACAGTTCCCCAACACCAGAGACCACATACAATCCAGGACGAGGTGGCCGATGATAAAGCATATCACATTACGTGAGTGAGATCACCTCATCCAAATCTTTGGGATACTAAGAAATGTGGGGGCAACAATTACTTGACTAGGGCTGCACCGTCCTATACATTTGATTAAGTGAAAAAATGGTGCTCAAACACTAAAACGTACCCGTTGCCAGAGTACGTATACTAGGATAGATTGAAAACCTAAACCAGTTATTGTGAAATTGAACAGAAAAGTTAGTGGAGCACACTAGTATGAAAGTCCTAATAATTGGAAGTATATAAATATAGATGATACTGTATGAAAATGCAATACACACCAAAATGCAATCAAAGAGAAATATAAATATAAACTGGTATGTGGCAATTTAATAACAACTCTATTTAATCAGTATGACTAAAAATCTTTACAAATTGCAATCCTCAACAAACTTATTCAGCTATAATGAAGCATTGAATCAAATCAGGTCCAAATGAAGACAATTTTGCAAGTGTAAACCGTATTCAGCCGACATGTGTTTCGTCCTGGTATAGGACTTTTTCAAGGCTCCTTCTAAATGACGAGATCCATGTTAATCCAAGAAGTCACTTAAAAATACTATCTCATAGCAGTTAATTTCCTTCATGGTACGTCAATATTCGCAATTATCAAGAAAAAGTTTTGAAATCTAAAAAATTTTAAAAGCCAATATAGTCCTCGAAACAACTCTCAAGGATGTATCTCTATGAACTGCGTACAACCGCAAGGGACGAAAGGCATCTATTGTTCACACCGATGTCTGGGAACTCCTGAATAGGAAAGGGTACAATATAGTCTATAAAAAGAAAAGTTCTAGGTTAATAGCTCGATTTGTACTACACTCAGCACCTCATTATAACTTTGGCGGTCTTGTTGCAAGACCCCCGCAGTAACGGGCGTCAAAACACTGCCATGACGGCAGTAATTCAACTCCATATTTAGAGTCACGCTCTGAAGACGCCCAAAATACATCCACAAAATCGACACGGCCAGGACTCACGAGGGCGGGAGTGAGGTGGTTACACCACCAGCACCACCATGCCGACAACCTTCCAAACACCAGATTACGACCCTCAAATCACCACAGCGGTTCTACCATGGTGGAAAACCATTGACGGTCTGAACCACCACGCTCTGAATACACTCCTGCCAGAACACAACACTACATTGAACAGTTTGAATACCCCACACCTGACAAACATACACACACAAGACACACCTACTTGCAGCATTATATAACACACCCCCACACAACCCACAATCCTTTGTGACAAAAATGACCACCACAGACACCCAGAAGTCACAAACCTATCACTCAGCACTCATACACCATAGGCACACTTACGCTTCATACTCACTACACACCACAAAACTGCATGAACAACACTATACACACATCACAAGTATACACAAACACTACAATCAACCAGCACTCAACCAAACACCCCACCCCACCAAGCACCCTTCACTGCACCTTACACCCACAACACTCACCCACAACACAACCACCATGTTACGTGCTACATCAAAAGCACCCACGTTTCAGTGATGATGAGTTGAGGGTCATAGTGATGAAATCATCAGGGTTGAGCCACAACTGTTTGGAGCACAGGTACAGTAAACATCCAGAGGATAATGGAGTTAGTGCAGGGAATAGCCAACAGGGTCAACTCAGTGGGCAACCATCCACGCTGAAGAGAGGACATCAGGAAGAGGTGGAACGACCTATGGGGGAAGGTGCATTCCATGGCTTCACAACACCAGATAGCCATGTACAAGACAGGCGGTGGGCCCCCACCTCCGCCCCCAGAGCTCACATCGTGAGAGGAGAAGGTCATGGACATACTGCATCCCAGGGGCCTGACTGGAATACCCGGAGGACTGGACTCTGGTGAGTAACTAACACTCCCCTGGCACTGAACGACCTGTCCCCATCTCTCACTACACTTCCCACCTTATCACCTAATGCCTCTCTCTTGCATGCCACACCACCACCCTCCCCCAATGCTCACACACTACCTGCCAAGTGCATGGATAGCACAACCAATAGCTATCAATACCACTCCCACAATGCACTAGCCCATCCACAGCAATTCCTGCAATGTGCACTCCACATCACATCACTTGCATGTATGACTATTGCACTAGCTACAACAACTGGATGCTTCCACTGAGGATCACTATATGGCAATGACAGCGATGTAATGGCACTACACAATGCAAAACAGCCCCTATGGAGCATGGTACACATTTTACAATCCACCATCCACAAACTGTGTCAGCACATCTGCACCTCTCATTGCCATTGCTGGGTATCAAGTCAAGCCACTGTATGCTTCAGACAAACAGACAACCAATCACACCTCCACCATTTAACCATTTCTCACTCCATCCACAGGTACCCCTGCCACCGCAGAGAGGATACCAGAGACAGCCAGCCCTCCTCAGGATGAAGGCCCAGTGAAGACAATGGTGCAGGATGTCTGGACATGGACAACCTACCTGCTCCATCTGGGATCCCTGGTCAGTCTACCACTCCCTGCCTCACCCTGCCCACATCAAACCCCACTCCCCTGTGGCACCAACATCACAGCCAACCCTTTGTCCCTAAACCTGTGCCCCGTGGACTGTACAATCAATTTTGTTCCCCACAGCACAGGGACCTGAGACACCCCCTCACACCCAAGACAATGAAGGTTCTGCTGACACTGGGACTGGGCACACCGTGCCAGGGACACAGGCACATGGAGGCAGGGGGTGTGGGAGGGTACCTATGGAACAGAGGAGGGGTCCGCCATGGCAGTCACCTGACCAGGAAGCCATCTCCCAAGTCCTGGGAGCACATCATCAATCCCAGGACAGGATGGGCCAGATAATAACCATATTGTGGAGAAACCAGAGGCTGCAGAGGGAACACCACCAGGAGGTCATGCAGCAGTGGCAGGCCAACAATGCCACCAGGGCCTCAATTGCAGGGGTGCTAAAGGACATCAACACCACCCTGTGTGCTTCTCCCACCCACCAGCAGGTCCCTTCTACTAGGCACATCACATCAGAGCCATCTACATCTGTGGGTGTTAGTGGAATGGAGGCCCTGCCAAGGGAACACCATGCCTCAGGCACCCCTCCCTCTGTAGTTGAATAACCCCCCACACAAACATGAACATCCATCCAGACATCCGGCTGGAGCAGATGCCAAGACCAAACCCACTGCCAGGAAGTGACCCTCTCCTGATTATACTCCCTTGTGTGTCACTGAGACTCCCTGTTGACTGTTCACTGACATTACTCCATTTTCAAATGGCCCATGGACACTGAGCCTGTGCTACCAACAGCTCTGCCAACTACTATAAGGATACCAACTACCATGACCCCACTCATCACCTGTTTGCCATTGTATGCACAATAAATACTTTAGATCACAACAACTGCATTTGTGCCTTTATTTGCACATGTGCAAATGTTTGGTCAGCAAAATGTCATGTTGGTACTGCCCCCTAATCCAACAGGCAGTGACATGGACTGCAGAGGGAGGCATCCTCTACAGGAGACACAGTACAACAGAAATGACCCCAGATAGATGCAAGGGAGTCACCAGTACAGCCACACACCACAATAAATCCAAATATCCATCCTGCAAAAAGATCATGACAGAGACTACCATCAGGCTTGTAGGCATGGTACCACACAAAGCACATATGGAGTACAGGGCACAACAGATGCCTCATCACTCATCACTTTCAGGTAATACATCACTAAAAACTCTAGTTGTCATCTGTATTGCCCTTAACTCTACTCTGTGAACAGTAACCAAAGGCTTCTTAACATGAATGGATCCAGTAATAGGTAGGAGTGCCAAGGATGAACAGGACACAGTCACTTGCTGTGATGACATGCGAACAGGAGAATTCAGGACAAACAGCGCAATACTAGGCTATCCATAGGAGATGTCAATCTTCCAACCTGCAGAGAGTGTACACATGACAGAGAAGATACATATTCAATCAGCAGCTTAAATGCATTCAGTCACCTCACATAACACACACATAGGGATCAGAACACTTTACACCACCACTGATAATCCAAATCAGGAGGCCCATTCAGAGCAAAGTATGTTGAAAGATTACACATGCAAATACACACACAACATACCTGTATGTTGCTGGAAGTACTGATTGATGAGCTCTGCCCTGAACTCAGCTGCACCTTCCTGATCTGCCTCCTCCTCACTTTCTACTTCTGCATCACCAGCCACTGGTCCAGCTGCCTCCTCATCATCAGCTAGTAAGGTTATCGGACGTCTCAGGGCCAGATAATGGAGCATGCAGCAGGCAACTATAGTCTGGCATACCTTCTGAGGACTGTAGAAGAGGGCACCTCCAGAGATGTGCAGGCACCTGAATCTGGCCTTCAGGAGGCCAAATGTTATTTCTACTACACACCTCATCCTGCTGTGAGCCTCATTAAAACAGAGTTCCCATTCATTGGCAGGGTACCTTACTGGTGTTAACAGCCAGGGAGGGTTAGGATAGCCAGAGTCACCTGTGTGCACAGAGGTAGGACCTGTCACAATACAGGTACAGACACAGGGAAGATTGTGATGACAGGTACCATTACAGAGGCACACATCCAGCTGCATCCATACCAATGAGCCAAGCTCTCTCTCTCTGTAGTCGTGCCATCATGTGGGGGACATTGTTGTTCCTCAGAATGTAGGATTCATGCACAGATCCAGGAAACTTGGTTGTCACTTGGGAAATTTATTGGTCTGCCACACACACCACCTGTCCAGTTCCTATACATCTGTTCATTGGCACTGGGAGGGACTAAGGCTACATGGGTGCCATCTAAGGCCCCTATCACGTGAGGAATGTGTCCCACATCATAAATTCTGCCTTTCCATAGGGCAAATCCCCTCGTTGGGGGAACCTGACATAGCTGTCCATGCGTTTCAATAAAGCACACAGTACATCCTTCAGCACAAGACTGAACATGGGCTATGAAATCCCTGATGCCAAGCCCACTGTAATCTGAAATGAGCCTGTGGAAAGAAAGTGTAACACTGACAGAACTTGAACTGTGCGAGGGATGGCATAGGTATTACGTAGGTCAGGCAATAAATCAGGCTCCAAATAGGTACATAGATCCATAATGGTCTGACAATTTATTAGATAGGTCTGAATTATAGGCCTCTCCTCCAGGGTTGCAAGGTCCTCTAGGGGACAGATGCCTGGTTCATGTCTCAGTATCCTCATGACACAGTATCTAGGATAGAAAGGAGAGATTGTACAATGTGATATGCACTCTCCACATTTCAGCAATACATATTATTGTTGCACCCACCTAGCACTGTTGACATACCAGCCATATGAGGCAACTGAGTCATGCATGTCCTATGTATGAGCCAAACCAAGATGCCACGACATAGGCCTACTCCGCATTCAGCTGGTAAAAGTGTGTGGCACACTGAGTTAGCTGTATCAACACATTAAATGTTCAGACAATGGCAGCCACCTGTCGTGCAGCACTGGAAAAATGGAAGTGACCTAAGTCCGCTGGCGTATGTTTTCATGGTGATAGGCAGTCACAACCACTGTGCAACTTCTCATTGGTTAACTTTGCTGCCTATGGGGGATTGGGGCCAATGGCGATCACCAGTGGCAGTGACGGTCCTGTACACAGCGTCTGTGACTGCTAGTTTCTGCAGCCTTGCTCACTTGACTCCTGACACTTCTGTAAGCAAGACCTCCACTATGTGAGCTGCTTTGTGCTGTATCTGGGAGCCATCATGACACATCCTGCAGGTGATAGGGCCCCTGCCTTCACCCAAGAAGAGCTTAAGAAGCTGGTGGAAGGGGTCCTAACCCTGTATGAACAGGTGTGGAACACTAGAGGAGCAGGTGAGCCCAATGCCATAATCGTGTTTGATAGGGGTGTACGTGAAGGTGAATGGCGTATGTGTTCCAGGCAGGGGATAAATGCATGAAGGGGGCATGGAATAAATGTGTGTGATGCATTAGGATGTGCATGTGTGGGCATTTGGTGGGTCTAATGTCTATAGTCCACTGCTGTTGGTATGGTGTGAACAAGGCTACGGCCGAAAAGTGTCATTAAATATTATATGATGGCTGCTTTCCTGCGGTGTCCGGAATCTCTTTCTTTGGGAGAGTGCGGTGGATAAATATATTGGGTTTCCGGGACCCAGACCGTACTGCTCAGAAACGACCTCAGCATCTACCAGAAATGTGTTTGTTATATCTATATATATGTTAATGACTTTCTCATTCTGTCTGTCTCACCCACGCAAATCAACGCCCATCAGAAGAAGGGGATCTGGCGTGCCATTTCCAAGCAAGTGCGGGTCCCAGGGGTCCATGCCCAGTGGAGTACCCATTGTCGCAAGTGGTGGGAGGACCTGAGACGCTGATCCCAGAAGACCTCAGAGGCCCAGCTGGGGATGTCCTCCCAACGAGTGAGGACTGCCTGTCTGACCCTTACCCCCCTTTTAGCCCACATTTTGATGGTGGCCTACCCTGAGCTGAATGGGCGTTTGAGGGCAGCACAGCAGCCACAAGGGGTTGAGTGATCACTGTATCCTGGAACTTGCCTGGCCTTAAATTTGATTGTGTGCCTCATTCCTGGCAGAGTGGTACATGTGTATCAACATTAGGAAATGCTACATTGGCACCCTGGCAGAGTATACTTTGTTAATGTGCCTCCATGCATAACAGTTATTGGATGAAAAACTCCTTATTCCATGCCTCTCCATGTTAATAATGTAGTGATGTACTAATGACATAGCCACATGTGTGACTTTTTCCTGGCCATACAATGGATGTGAGTGTCAGTATCACCCTGAGCACTGTGTATGGTCAGCTCCTGCCATCTGCATCAGTGGCTCTGAGGTGTCACTCCACTGCCATCTGTGTAGTCTACCTGCATATCTGACTGTGTGACTCTTATTCATCACTGGGACTTGATAAATCATGTACTGGTTCTGGATATTGACAGATTGCGGGCATGGCAGTGCAGTTCCACCACAGAACTGGCCTTCATGGGACAAGATTATTGGCCTGATGGCTGACTGGGCATATATAGGTGATGTGCTGGCTGTAGGGAATTTGTTGGTAAGCAACATGGGATTCTAAAACATGTTGAAATGATGGAGTCTGATTGAACAGAAAATGCATTCCTAGGACTGATAATTGTGGGGATGTGACCTTCCAAACTATGGTTTAGTGTTGGAAGTAGTAAGTGCCCTGGGAGGACCCTTATGTGTCACCATGCTGACAAAGCCCTAGCTAGTCCTATGCTGCATCGCTGACTGACTGCCTACTTCATATCGACATGGATATCTGGGGGCACTTCTGATGTCCTATGACTCTTACAGCTTGCCTTGGCTATTAGGGAGTGGCAGATTAGGAGTGGTTTGGGTAGTGCATGACGCATGGCGTGTTGAGGTGAAGGTGATTTTGTATTCTGTCTCCTCAGGCTGCTTAAGTGTTAGTGGGATGTGTATTAGGTGTACTGGCAGTGGTGTTTGTCCATGTGTGCCGACTGCAGTCCAGTATTCACCCCACATGATGTGTGTTATTTGGGCTCAGTGACAGGTTTTGCCACTTGTAGAATGGTGTGATTGAGGGTGGGGTTGCCATGGTGCCTATTCCAACTGGTGTACCTGAGGTGGCATGGGAAGCGGTCCATGATGTGGTATGTGTGTCCCAGAGGTTCATCTGTTGTGACACTGCACTCAGTGGATGTGTTAGGACGGTGAACATGTGGTACATGGCTGATTGTAGATGCACTTGGCTGTATGCTGAGTAGTGATAAATGTGTTTTGTGTCAGCAGCTCTCGCTCTGTGATAAGGTCTGACTACTCACATGTTTATACCACAGATTCACATAGTACACATCTGATGTGAAGTGTTTTGGTGTCTGACTGGCACTGGCTAAATCTGAGTTGTCCTTCATAATGGTATCACTATACTGAGTGGGCAGCCACGTCTGAGAACAGGTAGGTGGTATGTGCTTTATGAGAGGAGTTGTCTTCATTTTCATGGACATCACAGAGGACATGGACTGATCAGGTGTTGTCACTGTAGAGGCCTGCTTTGTTCTATTGTGTCAGCTGTGCATCCAATTGGTGATAGAGGTATGGAAAGGTAAGATGTGTATTCAGGCATTGTATTGGTACTGCTTCCAGGGCATGCTGTGCCAGCTTCAAACGCCATTGGATGCTATCTTGGGGATGAAGGTAGAAGTGCTGTCCTACTTAGGTATTGTTGTAGGTTTGAGGGTTGGGAGACAGGTGGTAGTGGTGACATGTCATGACGTTATGTAGGTAATTTGCATTAGCAAATGCGATTGCCTAGCCATGATATGCATTGTGACAAATGTACATGTGTAGCTGTGTCAATGGGAGGTATATGTTATCCATTTTGCTTCTTACCCCCTCCCTCACGCTCTCTCTTTGTGTGCATCAGCATTGTCTGACAAAGGAGAAGGGGCAGAGAAGAGTGGGGAAGCAGCAGCCCACGGGATCCAGGAAGCTGGCACCAGCAGCAACATAGAGGGACCCAGAGGGATGGAGGACGAGGGGAGAGCCACAGGGGAGACAGGATCTGCAACCTCTTCAATTGGAATCCTCCTCCAGTGGACACTCCCTGGCGTTGGTAGACCCATCTGTGACCACCCCAGCACCAACTTTGTCCGCCACCTCCCTTACTACCACCACCCTACCTGTTGCTCCCCACCCAGTTGCCAGTGCCTACTCATCCACGAGGGTGGGCGCCTCCTTCACTGCAGGAACCTCTGCCCCTGCCCCAGTCAACCCTGCTGTCCTCAGTCAGGAGGCTATTGACCTCCTGAGGTCCTTCTCTGTGGGTCAGTCGACCACCGTGAATGCCATCCAGTGACTGGCAGCTCAGGCACAACAGAGCAATGCGTTCATGGAGGGCATTCATGGTGCCATAGCTGGCCTACAGAGATTCTTTCAGGCTTTGGCCTCCACTCTGATGGCAGCCAGTGTCTCTTTGTCCATCGCCCCCTTCCAACTACCTCTTCCCAAACCTAAACCCCTCTCACCATACCCATCTAAAGCACACATTCACACAGGCAGGCATCCACCTCAAAAGACAAGGTTTCCACAGACAAACATAAGCACCATAAGACCCACCACCAGCATACACACAAGCAACAGCAACCTGCAAACACAACAACATCCACTCCCTGCACTGACTCCTCCACCTCCCTCACAAACCCTACACCAGACATTCCTGCAGCCACCACAGCATCATTGACAGATCCAGCCATCAGTCCTATGTTACCCACAGTCAGCACAATATCAGACCCTCAGACATCCACCCCAGTCACCACATCCGCATCCACTACAACCACCGACCCCCCACATGCAGCACATGTACCATACATGCAGACACCACCCCAACAAACAGTCACCCATCCACCAAGGCATCTCCCTGCACCTCCTCCAAAAACACTTAAACACCCACACTCACCCACCCAACAGATACCCAGAATACACAAGCATTCCACGAACGCACCTGCAACCAAGACATCCACCAAGGCACATTTGACAACCACTCTCTCTCCCTCCACTCCCAAACTCTTTTGCCATGACCCTCCCCGTGTGGCAAAGAAACATTTCCTGTCTGAGTTTTCCCTGTTCCCTACCCCTCTCCCACCCCGTGAGACCTGCAAGTGCTCTGTGTTCCTCCCCAAGTCCAGCTCTTCCAACTCCAAGTCCTCCCCAGCCCCCCAGTAGTGCCCATGCCCCTCCCCCTGCTAAGAAGTCTGCCCCTCCCAAGACCAAGGACCCCCCTCCCAAGCCCGGATCCAAGCTCAAGGACCCCCCTCCCAAGCCCAGACCCCACCTCCACCCTCCTAAAACCTTAGGTGCCTGCCTGCCCCCTTGATGCCCCTACCCTTTGGAGGTCATTTTGCAGTCAGGAGTCAAGGAGGGGCACAGTGCAGTGCCATTTGTGCCTTTGTTGGCATGGACATTGGACTTGCCAATGGCCTTATGTTTGTATATAGTTGGACATTTTTTATCCATTTTATCTTCTGAATACATCTGGGCCAACATATTTTTGGATTCATTGTTAACATGGTTGTCCTGCCTTTCTTTCTACATGGCTGTTTGGTGTATATGTGCTTTAGTTTGTGTGTGTGTGTGGCATATGTGTGTGTGTGTTGGTTGTGCTTGCTGTTGTGCCTGGGCTGCATGTGTGTGTGTGGCCCTGCCATTGGTCCCTCTGTAATTGCTGTGTTTTGTGTTTTGGATATGTTTGTGTTTGTTTCATGCATGATGTGTTTGCAATGCAATTACCAAAATGTGTTTGGTAATTGTTGGCATGTGTGATGGTGGTGTTGTGTGTCCCTCTGTGGTTGTTGTGTGTGCATGCTTGTGTGTGGTGTTGGCTATGTCCCATGCATTGTGTGTGGTGTGGGCATAGTGTGTTGAATTGTTCAATTAGTGGAAGTGTGATTGTGTTGATTGGTATTGTGGTGTTGTTACATATTATTGTATGTATGTGTGGTCATGTGGAGGTGTGCAGTGTGAGTGCTTTGTGAAGCGGTGGTGTAGTTGCAGTTGTGATGTGGTTGTGTGAGTCGGTGGAGTTGTGTATGTTTGTGTTGGACAGATGCAGTGCTGTGTGTGTGTGTGGGTTGGTGTGTGTACGGCACGTGTGTGTTAGCCATGGTGTGTGTTGTTTGTGTGTACATGTCTGTAGTATGTGTGAGCATGTGTGTATGTAGGTATATGTGTGTTCGTATGGATGTGTGGTTACATGTGTGTGTGTCTGTCGCAAGCCGTCCCAGATGTGTGTGGGCTAATGCCTTTCCGTCCAGTGTGTGCTAGGTGTGTGTTTTCTTACTGTTGTTGATCCGTCTCTGGTTCCAGAGTCGTTTTGAGAGCAGTGGGAGGACTTTGAGTTCTGGCTCCATGGTGGGTCTGGGCTCATCTGTGTTCCTGAAGGTGGGTGTTTCTTTTTATAGAGTTGGTTTCCACCAGGGTTTTGGTGGCGGTGTGATCGTGGCGGAAACCCTGGTGCTGTGCAGCCTCGTAATGTGTCCGGCGGAAGTATGACCCCTGCCGGTCTGAAGGTGCATAACGGCATTCATGGCGGCCTGACCGCACTGGCGGTACTGGCTGTAGTTTGGCTGTGTCCTGTTGGGAACACTGCCATGGTCATAAATTGGCGGTCTTCACCACTGGGTCGTCGGCTGTATGACCACCGCCACCTTGGCTGTCCTGAGACCGTCAAACTCGTGATGACCCCATCACTGCCTAATTTGAGTCAGTAGTTGTAGGTGGGGCCCACCGCCACAGATTTTTGGGAATTACCACTTATTTTTCCTTAACAGATTTTGATCCAAGACAAAGAGAGAAAAACAGAAGGAAAGACGGACGAAAAGACAGAAAAACAGTGACAAAAGGAGAATGTAAGGATGAATAAGAATCTGCAAGCATATAGTGTGTGGTGATCCTAAGCTTGAGGTCTTCCTCAGCAGCACCTGCATGGCCCCAAGTAAGAGTGTCCTCCCTGTCTACAATCTCCAGTCCCCACAGCATCCTGTTTGTCTACAACTAGAGCATCTGGGCAGTGGAGGTCAGGGTTTCCCTCCTTTTGGAGGTTGCTTTCCTGCAGGACCAACTGACAGACAATCAAGGGAAGTCCTTCAGGGTTCCCACAGCAGGTCCATCCTTCTACTGTTCCCCCAGATAGTGTTGGGGAGCAGTTTCACTGGCCCTGGAAAAACACATTCTAGTCCCTGGGTCCCAGCTAAAGTCCACAAATTCATCCTTGCCATAGGGGTCAGATGTCTTCTCTCTTCCAGCGGGGCATTTCTCCAGTGTTGTTTTCCCAAGTTCCAAATAGTTCTCAAAAGTTTCTCGCTTGTGCACAAGTCTGTAAGTGGGGGTAGAAATTCTAGAGATAGGCACTCCAGTTCACTCCCAAGGTGACACCTCATCACTCCATCCATGCCCCAACGATCCTGCACAACATTAAGCAACATTCCAAAATGGCTTCTTTCAGTGGTATGTTTCAAGAAATCATTCCGAAGCCTGAATTCACACTCTACCTGCTACATCTGCCTTGTCCCTTTCTTCTAAAACATCAAAGGAGAAGTGTGTTTGGCTTGAGAGATCTGGTGTCCTGTTTTGTTTCTGAGGAAGTAGGCCCCCAGGCCAGGTGCACTTTAAAAGGTAATTAGCACATGCCTCTCCTAGGAGCAGGCCTAATTACTAGTTAATGCCATTATCTGATGAGGTCTCTGATTTTACAGCAGAATAATTAACTCAGCACAGCAGGAGAACAAAGGCATGGAATTTCATTAGAAGCCGAGTGATAGAAATATGACAAATCCAGTCGCACCAGATGGAGTGCAGATATGATAGAAGTGACAATGGATCCGCACTTGGAGTTGATTTTTACCATAGGGTCAGTGCATTATGTTAGTCTCTATGACTTTTGATGGTGAAACTGCAGTTCGGTGTGGATTCCGCCCACAGTGTATAATACAGTGAAGCACGCACACTCTTGGGTAAGGGTGGGTGGAACTTACAAAGGGCCTCATTACGAGTTTGGTTGTCTGTAGACCACCATGGTTGCAGTGGCAGTCTGACCACGGCAACTTTGGCAGTTGGATTGCCGGATTACAAGTTTGGAGGTCAGACCCTCAGAAGTCCACCAGAGGACCACTGACATGGTCAGTGCGGCAGGGACCACGGTGGTCCTGACCGTGGCACCAATGTTGGAGATTCTAACATTGGGACCACCATGGCCATTACAACCTGCAGGACTGCCAGGCTTTCACTGGTGATCCCACCACCACCACCACCACGGAAAGGTTGATAGTCAGGCAGGTAAGGGGCCAGGTAAGAGGCGGGTAACCATCTGGACCCTATTGGCCTCCGAACTGTTTATTTTTTTTTACACACTTTAATTTCCGCCATTAATCTTGTTATGTGCATTTGCTTCTCTCTCTCCGTTGGATAACTGAATTCGCCTTTCTGCCTTCTTTCATCAGTGAAAGGGTCAAACTATGTTTGCTGAAGTGGTTATGAGGCGTATAGTCAGCCATTTAAAACAAAAAAAAGCCACATCAAAAAGAGAGATAGCAGGCACATGGTACTAATGGTGTCTAGCGATAGTGGTCAAAGAAGTTAACTTGTAAAAAGTGGTATTGTTCTAAAAATGAAAGCTTGAAAGGGGTTAAAAAAAGTAACCACGGCAGGCTGCCTGCCCTTCAATAGTGGGAAAGCTGGGTGCGGGATACAATCTACATTGTCTCTTTAACTTTTGCACCAATACAATTCAATTTAGAGAGCACCATCATTTTGAACTATGTTAATGCAAACAACTGATTAAAACATTCAGATGGATGTAGTTCTCACCTGTACTACGGTGTGAAAACATGCTGAAAAAGTAAGGCATACATCAACACTGTGAGGAAGGTAACTGCAGTGCAGACACCTAGGGACCGATTTATGAAAAGTTAGTACCACCTTTGCATCAAAAGTGACGTAAACTTACAAAATATAATTACATTTTGTGAGTTTAGGCCGCTCTTGCCTCAAAAAATGACACAATGGCAGCACTAACTTTTCATAAATGAGGCTCCTAGTGCTTTTAATGGTTTTAGAACAATAGTTATGGGTCCTAGATGGAGGGTAGAAAGTTTACATTGCAGTGTGTTGCGCACCCAGATCCCGCTGTTCCGAGATCGTAAAAGGGCCCAATTGAAACCATACAACATGTGTGCGACAGTTGACCCATCAATGTGGATGTAAACATGCCCCCATGCACCTGAATACCATTCACCATGGGGAACCCGCTGCCTTCCAGTCGGGGGTTCTTGGGCTGACACATTGGCTGCCACTGATCATCCGTTAGAGGCAGTGCTTTAAATGGGCCGGTACTGTCCGGTACTGAGTACCGGCACTTTTTTATTTTAAGAGGGAGAGTACCGGCACATCTCAAGAAAAACTTTATACTTTTAATTGGAGAGTACCAGCACTTCTCAGAAACAGGCAGGTACTCTGGCAGAGAGCACCTACACTTTTTTTTCCATTTCAAGCACTGGTTAGAGGGAAAATACTTTCACCCAGAGGATTGTGCTACCATGCACCATCACTTTCCAGCTCAGCTCCATGGCCCCTGCTGTGGGTGCTTACGGGCGCTGTGCCAAAACTCATCACAGGATTTGTTTTTAGAAGAGCGCTCGAGGGAAGATGCCATCCTTCTTGGTTTTCTGTCTTTCGCCTGGACTGGTTTGGTAAGTTGAACATGTTAAGTAAAGTTTCCTTGCCGGGCTGAGACCCGTAGCAAAAGAAACCGATCTGCGGTTGCTATGAATCGTGAAGAAGGGGGCAGACAACAGCAGGAACAGCCGCCATACAAATCATGGGGCCTCGCTAAGTCCTGAAAGAGGCAGCGAAGGAAGTACACACACACCATGGAGGAGTTTGAGAAAGCATCGCTGGTACCTGACTCAAGGCTAAATGGGAGGGGACAAGGAGGGAGGTGTGTTTACAGGCGGGGCCACGGGAGATGGTTTGTGCACATTCCTCTGATAAAGCAAGGGAGCCCGCTTCAACCCGGAGTCCTGAGCCATGCAATTTACTACTGAGGAGGGTCCATTGTAGTGCTTCTGCATGATTAATTCCATCAGTGGAGCAGAGGAATAGTAATTCTGTGTTACAAGAGTAACGTTGAATTACTAAATTCCACCGGCTGGATTAAATCTTCTGCCTACCCCTACTCTTCAGTAATCACTACAGATGTATCCCCTCACACTATTAAAGCCCACTCATACTATTAGGCCTGTAAGAGGGTAGAACAAATCCCTGAAGGGTTCTGTCTTCAACAAGCTCACATGTGCACATATGTGCACACCTTTTCACCTGAAACTAGTCCAGAGTATCCTACCTTACAGCAGCAGACACTATCCTAACAGGTGAGCACTGATGGTTAGCACTCCCAATGCATTATAACAGAGCTTACATTGAGAGAGACTCGGGTAATGTGTCTCATAAACCAAGTAGTCTAGTAAAAGAAACATCCTGGGGGATTAAATAGGGGGAAAGATGTTCTCACAGTTCTCAAGAAATCACACTGCTGCTCTAGATTCTGTGGCCTGATCTTGCATTAGTATCTCACAGTATTATGACTGTTCTGCTGCAGGTCTCAATGAAGATTGCTGCTCTGATTGTTTTTAGGGGTGGGCGAAGAATTCTGCTCTACTAGCAGAGTTGCAGAGTTTTGCCCACTCTGCTCTGTGTGCTCTGAAAAACTCCACAAAGCAACGCAGAGGAGTTTTTTTTTCTCACGCTGTTTGCCAAAGTTAAATTGGTGGATGAGAGAAATCGCTATGATGTTGAGTGTGAGCGAGATTCTTGAACACTAGCGGTCATGCCAGGTCGCTAACGCCTGCATTCAGAAAGCCTCCACTTGCATTGAAGAAGTGCACGCTTGCGTATAGAATCTAATCGTCTGGCAGAAAAAAGTTAGCATCCTCTGGTGCTTCATGTGATGCCATTCACGCTGCTTTTACAGTAATTGAGAAACCCCTAGCACTGAAAGTCATCACAAACAGCGCAAATTAGACAAACTCCACGCTCATAGAACTCTGTGTAGCACAGCACTTCGTGAAGTTCCACGTAGCTGAACTTGGCAAACTTCACCCAGGTCTAATAGTTTTGCTTGTGACATACTGTGCTGACTTGTAACAGGTATGCAAAGTAGTGAGTGTGTAAGTGGCATTTGATGTAGCAGTTTCCAGTTGCCTTTTACTGACTGATGTGGCAGGTGTGCTGGTAGGCAACATGCTATTTTCAGTTGTGTTTTGCACAGTACCATGTATAATTCAGACATTTACACAGCATGCAGCAGTAGCTATTGCTATTATGAACCACACACCTTTCACAATCCTTACACATTCTCAGGAACATTTGTCCAATGAGGGTCTAATATGAGCTAAGGTTTTTGACTCTCAAAAATATAGGTTCCCTGATACATGCAGGCCATACTTTCTAGTAACTATCCTGCTTTTGTATAGTTTAAATTGAATGAGATATGGCAAGTGACATGTTATGTTGTCCTCCACAACCCTATCCTGTTTCAAACAAAAGTATTTATTTGCTTAAAAGTGTGTTTCTAATGTTTCTTGCATGTTGTGTCCCTTAATCTAGCTTGGACATTACGTTCCTTTTGTAATTGTAAAAATCTATACTTCTGGTTTGTAGGAGGACCCCCCTGAGTTTTTTGTGTTTCTGTAGGATGTGCCCCGATGGGATTATAGTGAGCCATTACAAACAGGAAACCAAGGCCCCTTACACATCAGGAACGTATTAAAAAAAAACTCCTCAAACCACACTTCCCATATAAAGAGCAGTAAAGTTACTGCTTTTTCAAATGTATAGCCCTCAGAGACCCTCAACTAAACAGAGGTAGAACACAATAAACCCAAACTCTTTTTTTAAGCTCTCGGGTAGTAGCATGTTATGTTGAAGCATTGCATAGTGCTCTGCCTTCATTTGCCTTGTCTCTGAGAGCTGTTTGACTCAACACCCCCTTTATGGTCCTGCAATTCCAGTTGACCAGAGTCACATTGGTCTGTTGTCATTGTATTTACCTAGAGAAAGGATTGTTGGTTAAACGTTATATTAATGACTCCTATCTGCTTCAAGATGAAGTAAAAATATTTATTAACCCATTCTGTGCCTTGGACGAGGTGACCTCGTCCAAGGCTACAGTTCCCGTGTGCCTTGGACGAGGTCACCTCATCCAAGGCACACGGGATCTTGGGGGAGCGCTAGCGCGCCCCCCCTGTGCACCCCCTACCCCCCAAGGCGGGGATGGAAGGGGGAGACCTTCCCCTTCCACCCCCGACTCCCCCACCCCCCCTTGTGACGTCAGCGCGCGAGCGCGCGCAGATTTGTCACAGGGGCCTCCCCCATCGCGCTAGAAGCTCTGCTTCCAGTGCGATTGAAAGAGAAATGCAAAGCATTTCTCTTTCAACCACATGGGGGAGGCCCGAAGGGGCTTCAAAGGGAAGGAAATGTATTTCCTTCCCTTTGAAGTCTCTCCCAGGGTTTCAAAAGACCCCACTAGACACCAGGGATTTTTTTTTTTTTCATAAAGTGACAAAAGGGAGCGACCCCTTGGGCAAGGGTCGCTCCCAGGGGGGGCATTTTTCGTGAAGGCCTTTTCTGCCCCCCCTGGGGGCAGACCGGCCTATTATTAGACCGATCTGCCCCCAGGGGGGGCAAAAACCTCTAGGCACCAGGAATCATTTTTTTTTTTTTTATGTTTTTTTTTTTTTTAGGTTGGGAGCGACCCCTTAGGCAAGGGTCGCTCCCCTAGTGGGCAAATTATATTTAGGCCTATTTTGATAAGGGCAATCTGCCCCAGGGGGGCAGAAACCACTAGACACCAGGGAGTTTTTTTCATTGCGTGAATTTCACGCAAGGGGAGCGACCCCTTAGGCAAGGGTCGCTCCCTGGGGAGGGGGGGGGAATTATTTTAGGCCATTTCTACCCTCAGGGGGTGCAGAAACCTCTAGGCGCCAGGGCAAATTTTTTTTTGTGTTTTTTTTTTTGTTTGTTTGTTTTTTTAGAGATGGGGAGTGACCCATCAGGCAACGGTCGCTGCCCTGGGGGGCAAATTGTATTTAGACCATTTCTGCCCCCCTTGGGGGCAGAAACCATTAGGCACCGGGGATTTGTTTTTTGGTGCCAATGTCACGCAGGGGGAGCGAACCCGTAGGCAAGGGTCGCTCCCGGCAGGGGGGTTTGGGGGGGGTGGGGGATCAAATTTGTTTTAGGACATTTCTGCCCCCCCGGGGCCGGCTGAGCTAGAGGCCAAAATCCACTGGCACTTTGCAAAAAACTCCTCTGTTTTCTGTGAAAAAATATGTTGTGTCCATGTTGTGTTTTGGGCCATTTCCTTTCGTGGGCGCTAGGCCTACCCACCGAAGTGAGGTACAATTTTTATCGAGAGACTTAGGGGAACGCTGGGTGGAAGGAAATTTGTGGCTCCTCTCAGATTCCAGAACTTTCTGCCACAGAAATGTGAGGAACATGTGTTTTTTTTGCCAAATTTTGAGGTTTGCAAAGGATTCTGGGTAACAGAACCTGGTCAGAGCCCCACAAGTCACCCCATCTTGGATTCCCCTAGGTCTCTAGTTTTCAGAAATGCACAGGTTTGGTAGGTTTCCCTAGGTGCCGGCTGAGCTAGAGGCCAAAACCTACAGGTAGGCACTTCTCAAAAAACACCTCTGTTTTCTTTCGAAAAATTGGATGTGTCCACGTTGCGCTTTGGGGCATTTCCCGTCGCGGGCGCTAGGCCTACCCACACAAGTGAGGTATCATTTTTATCGGGAGACTTGGGGGAACGCTGCGTGGAAGGAAACTTGTGGCTCCTCTCAGATTCCAGAACTTTCTGCCACAAAAATGTGAGGAACATGTGTTTTTTTAGCCAAATTTTGAGGTTTGCAAAGGATTCTGGGTAACAGAACCTGGTCAGAGCCCCACAAGTCACCCCATCTTGGATTCCCCTAGGTCTCTAGTTTTAAAGAAATGCACAGGTTTGGTAGGTTTCCCTAGGTGCCGGCTGAGCTAGAGGCCAAAATCTACAGGTAGGCACTTTGCAAAAAACACCTCTGTTTTCTTTCAAAAAATTGGATGTGTCCACGTTGCGCTTTGGGGCATTTCCTGTCGCGGGCGCTAGGCCTACCCACACAAGTGAGGTATCATTTTTATCGGGAGACTTGGGGGAACGCTGGGTGGAAGGAAATTTGTGGCTCCTCTCAGATTCCAGAACTTTCTGCCACAAAAATATGAGGAACATGTGTTTTTTGGCCACATTTTGAGGTTTGCAAAAGAATTTTGGGTAACAGAACCTGGTCAGAGCCCCACAAGTCACCCCATCTTGGATTCCCCTAGGTCTCTAGTTTTCAGAAATGCACAGGTTTGGTAGGTTGCCGGCTGAGCTAGAGGCCAAAATCTACAGGTAGGCACTTCGCAAAAAACACCTCTGTTTTCTTTCAAAAAATTGGATGTGTCCACGTTGCGCTTTGGGGAATTTCCTGTTGCGGGCGCTAGGCCTACCCACACAAGTGAGGTATCATTTTTATCGGGAGACTTGGGGGAACGCTGGGTGGAAGGAAATTTGTGGCTCCTCTCAGATTCCAGAACTTTCTGCCATAAAAATATGAGGAACATGTGTTTTTTAGCCACATTTTGAGGTTTGCAAAATAATTTTGGGTAACAGAACCTGGTCAGAGCCCCACAAGTCACCCCATCTTGGATTCCCCTAGGTCTCTAGTTTTCAGAAATGCACAGGTTTGGTAGGTTTCCGGCTGATCTAGAGGCCAAAATCTACAGGTAGGCACTTCGCAAAAAACACCTCTGTTTTCTTTCAAAAAATTGGATGTGTCCAGGTTGTGCTTTGGGGCATTTCCTGTCGCGGGCGCTAGGCCTACCCACACAAGTGAGGTATCATTTTTATCGGGAGACTTGGGGGAAAGCTGGGTGGAAGGAAATTTGTGGCTCCTCTCAGATTCCAGAACTTTCTGCCACAAAAATGTGAGGAACATGTGTTTTTTTAGCCAAATTTTGCGGTTTGCAAAGGATACTGGGTAACAGAACCTGGTCAGAGCCCCACAAGTCACCCCATCTTGGATTCCCCTAGGTCTCTAGTTTTCAATAATGCACAGGTTTGGTAGGTTTCCTTAGGTGCCGGCTGAGCTAGAGGCCAAAATCTACAGGTAGGCACTTTGCAAAAAACACCTCTGTTTTCTTTTAAAACATTGGATGTGTCCACGTTGCGCTTTGGGGCATTTCCTGTCACGTGCGCTAGGCCTACCCACACAAGTGAGGTATCATTTTTATTGGGAGACTTGGGGGAACGCTGGGTGGAAGGAAATTTGTGGCTCCTCTCAGATTCCAGAACTTTCTGCCACAGAAATGTGAGGAACATGTGTTTTTTTTGCCAAATTTTGAGGTTTGCAAAGGATTCTGGGTAACAGAACCTGGTCAGAGCCCCACAAGTCACCCCATCTTGGATTCCCCTAGGTCTCTAGTTTTAAAAAATGTACAGGTTTGGTAGGCTTCCCTAGGTGCCGGCTGAGCTAGAGGCCAAAATCTACAGGTAGGCACTTCGCAAAAAAAACCTCTGTTGTCTTTCAAAAAATTGGATGTGTCCACGTTGTGCTTTGGGGCATTTCCTGTCGCGGGCGCTAGGCCTACCCACACAAGTGAGGTATCATTTTTATCGGGAGACTTGGGGGAACTCTGGGTGGAAGGAAATTTGTGGCTCCTCTCAGATTCCAGATCTTTCTGCCACAGAAATGTGAGGAACATGTGTTTTTTTAGCCAAATGTTGAGGTTTGCAGAGGATTCTGGGTAACAGAACCTGGTCAGAGCCCCACAAGTCACCCCATCTTGGATTCCCCTAGGTCTCTAGTTTTCAGAAATGCACAGGTTTGGTAGGTTTCCCTAGGTGCCGGCTGAGCTAGAGGCCAAAATCTACAGGTAGGCACTTTGCAAAAAACACCTCTGTTTTCTTTCAAAATATTGGATGTGTCCACGTTGTGTTTTGGGGCATTTTCTGTTTCGGGCGCTAGGCCTACCCACACAAGTGAGGTATCATTTTTATCGGGAGACTTGGGGGAACGCTGGGTGGATGGAAATTTGTGGCTCCTCTCAGATTCCAGAACTTTCTGTCACAAAAATGTGAGGAACATGTGTTTTTTTAGCCAAATTTTGAGGTTTGCAAAGGATTCTGGGTAACAGAACCTGGTCAGAGCCCCACAAGTCACCCCATCTTGGATTCCCCTAGGTCTCTAGTTTTAAAAAATGCACAGGTTTGGTAGGTTTCCCTAGGTACCGGCTGAGCTAGAGGCCAAAATCTACAGGTAGGCACTTTGCAAAAAACACCTCTGTTTCCTTTAAAAAAATTGGATGTGTCCACGTTGCGCTTTGTGGCATTTCCTGTCGCGGGCGCTAGGTCTTCCCACACAAGTGAGGTATCATTTTTATTGGGAGACTTGGGAGAATGCTGGGTGGAAGGAAATTTGTGGCTCCTCTCAGATTCCAGAACTTTTTTGCCACAGAAATGTGAGGAACATGTGTTTTTTTAGCCACATTTAGAGGTTTGCAAAGGATTCTGGATAACAGAACCTGGTCAGAGCCCCACAAGTCACCCCATCTTGGATTCCCCTAGGTCTCAATTTTTCAAAAATGCACAGGTTTGGTAAGTTTCCCTAGGTGCCGGCTGAGCTAGAGGCCAAAATCTACAGGTAGGCACTTTGCAAAAAACACCTCTGTTTTCTTTCAAAAAATTGGATGTGTCCACGTTGTGCTTTGGGGCATTTCCTGTCGCGGGCGCTAGGCCTACACACACAAGTGAGGTATCATTTTTATCGGGAGACTTGGGGGAACGCTGGGTGGAAGGAAATTTGTGGCTCCTCTCTGATTCCAGATCTTTCTGCCACAGAAATGTGAGGAACATGTGTTTTTTTAGCCAAATTTTGAGGTTTGCAGAGGATTCTGGGTAACAGAACCTGGTCAGAGCCCCACAAGTCACCCCATCTTGGATTCCCCTAGGTCTCTAGTTTTCAGAAATGCACAGGTTTGGTAGTTTTCCCTAGGTGCCGGCTGAGCTAGAGGCCAAAATCCACAGGTAGGCACTTCGCAAAAAACACCTCTGTTTTCTTTCAAAAAATTGGATGTGTCCACGTTGTGCTTTGGGGCATTTCCTGTCGCGGGCGCTAGGCCTACCCACACTAGTGAGGTATCATTTTTATTGGGAGACTTGGGGGAACGCTGGGTGGAAGGAAATTTGTGGCTCCTCTCAGATTCCAGAACTTTCTGCCACAGAAATGTGAGGAACATGTGTTTTTTTAGCCACATTTTAAGGTTTGCAAAGGATTCTGGGTAACAGAACCTGGTCAGAGCCCCACAAGTCACCCCATCTTGGATTCCCCAAGATCTCTAGTTTTCAGAAATGCACAGGTTTGGTAGGTTTCCCTAGGTGCCGGCTGAGCTAGAGGCCAAAATCTACAGGTAGGCACTTCGCAAAAAACACCTCTGTTTTCTTTCAAAAAATTGGATGTGTCCACGTTGTGTTTTGGGGTATTTTCTGTCGCGGGCGCAAGGCCTACCCACACAAGTGAGGTATCATTTTTATTGGGAGACTTGGGGGAACGCTGGGTGGAAGGAAATTTGTGGCTCCTCTCAGATTCCAGATCTTTCTGCCACAGAAATGTGAGGAACATGTGTTTTTTTAGCCAAATTTTGAGGTTTGCAGAGGATTCTGGGTAACAAAACCTGGTCAGAGCCCCACAAGTCACCCCATCTTGGATTCCCCTAGGTCTCAATTTTTCAAAAATGCACAGGTTTGGTAAGTTTCCCTAGGTGCCGGCTGAGCTAGAGGCCAAAATCTACAGGTAGGCACTTTGCAAAAAACACCTCTGTTTTCTTTCAAAAAATTGGATGTGTCCACGTTGTGCTTTGGGGCATTTCCTGTCGCGGGCGCTAGGCCTACACACACAAGTGAGGTATCATTTTTATCGGGAGACTTGGGGGAACGCTGGGTGGAAGGAAATTTGTGGCTCCTCTCTGATTCCAGATCTTTCTGCCACAGAAATGTGAGGAACATGTGTTTTTTTAGCCAAATTTTGAGGTTTGCAGAGGATTCTGGGTAACAGAACCTGGTCAGAGCCCCACAAGTCACCCCATCTTGGATTCCCCTAGGTCTCTAGTTTTCAGAAATGCACAGGTTTGGTAGTTTTCCCTAGGTGCCGGCTGAGCTAGAGGCCAAAATCTACAGGTAGGCACTTCGCAAAAAACACCTCTGTTTTCTTTAAAAAAATTGGATGTGTCCACGTTGTGCTTTGGGGCATTTCCTGTCGCGGGCGCTAGGCCTACCCACACTAGTGAGGTATCATTTTTATTGGGAGACTTGGGGGAACGCTGGGTGGAAGGAAATTTGTGGCTCCTCTCAGATTCCAGAACTTTCTGCCACAGAAATGTGAGGAACATGTGTTTTTTTAGCCACATTTTAAGGTTTGCAAAGGATTCTGGGTAACAGAACCTGGTCAGAGCCCCACAAGTCACCCCATCTTGGATTCCCCAAGATCTCTAGTTTTCAGAAATGCACAGGTTTGGTAGGTTTCCCTAGGTGCCGGCTGAGCTAGAGGCCAAAATCTACAGGTAGGCACTTCGCAAAAAACACCTCTGTTTTCTTTCAAAAAATTGGATGTGTCCACGTTGTGTTTTGGGGTATTTTCTGTCGCGGGCGCAAGGCCTACCCACACAAGTGAGGTATCATTTTTATTGGGAGACTTGGGGGAACGCTGGGTGGAAGGAAATTTGTGGCTCCTCTCAGATTCCAGATCTTTCTGCAACAGAAATGTGAGGAACATGTGTTTTTTTAGCCAAATTTTGAGGTTTGCAGAGGATTCTGGGTAACAAAACCTGGTCAGAGCCCCACAAGTCACCCCATCTTGGATTCCCCTAGGTCTCTAGTTTTCAGAAATGCACAGGTTTGGTAGTTTTCCCTAGGTGCCGGCTGAGCTAGAGGCCAAAATCTACAGGTAGGCACTTTGCAAAAAACACCTCTGTTTTCTTTCAAAAAATTGGATGTGTCCACGTTGTGTTTTGGGGTATTTTCTGTCGCGGGCGCTAGGCCTACCCACACAAGTGAGGTATAATTTTTATCGGGATACTTGGGGGAACGCTGGGTGGAAGGAAATTTGTGGCTCCTCTCAGATTTCAGAACTTTCTGCCACAGAAATGTGAGGAACATGTGTTTTTTTAGCCAAATTTTGAGGTTTGCAAAGGACTCTGGGTAACAGAACCTGGTCAGAGCCCCACAAGTCACCCCATCTTGGATTCCCCTAGGTCTCTAGTTTTCAGAAATGCACAGGTTTGGTAGGTTTCCCTAGGTGCCGGCTGAGTTAGAGGCCAAAATCTACAGGTAGGCACTTCGCAAAAAACACCTCTGTTTTCTTTCAAAAAATTGGATGTGTCCACGTTGTGCTTTGGGGCATTTCCTGTCACGGGCGCTAGGCCTACCCACACAAGTGAGGTATCATTTTTATTGGGAGACTTGGGGGAACGCTGGGTGGAAGGAAATTTGTGGCTCCTCTCAGATTCCAGAACTTTCTGCCACAGAAATGTGAGGAACGTGTGTTTTTTTAGCCAAATTTTGAGGTTTGAAAAGGATTCTGGGTAACAGAACCTGGTCAGAGCCCCACAAGTCACCCCATCTTGGATTCCCCTAGGTCTCTAGTTTTAAAAAATGTACAGGTTTGGTAGGCTTCCCTAGGTGCCGGCTGAGCTAGAGGCCAAAATCTACAGGTAGGCACTTCGCAAAAAAAACCTCTGTTGTCTTTCAAAAAATTGGATGTGTCCACGTTGTGCTTTGGGGCATTTCCTGTCGCGGGCGCTAGGCCTACCCACACAAGTGAGGTATAATTTTTATCGGGAGACTTGGGGGAACTTTGGGTGGAAGGAAATTTGTGGCTCCTCTCAGATTCCAGATCTTTCTGCCACAGAAATGTGAGGAACATGTGTTTTTTTAGCCCAATTTTGAGGTTTGCAGAGGATTCTGGGTAACAGAACCTGGTCAGAGCCCCACAAGTCACCCCATCTTGGATTCCCCTAGGTCTCTAGTTTTCAGAAATGCACAGGTTTGGTAGTTTTCCCTAGGTGCCGGCTGAGCTAGAGGCCAAAATCTACAGGTAGGCACTTTGCAAAAAACACCTCTGTTTTCTTTCAAAAAATTGGATGTGTCCACGTTGTGTTTTGGGGTATTTTCTGTCGCGGGCGCTAGGCCTACCCACACAAGTGAGGTATAATTTTTATCGGGAGACTTGGGGGAACGCTGGGTGGAAGGAAATTTGTGGCTCCTCTCAGATTCCAGATCTTTCTGCCACAGAAATGTGAGGAACATGTGTTTTTTTAGCCCAATTTTGAGGTTTGCAGAGGATTCTGGGTAACAGAACCTGGTCAGAGCCCCACAAGTCACCCCATCTTGGATTCCCCTAGGTCTCTAGTTTTCAGAAATGCACAGGTTTGGTAGTTTTCCCTAGGTGCCGGCTGAGCTAGAGGCCAAAATCTACAGGTAGGCACTTTGCAAAAAACACCTCTGTTTTCTTTCAAAAAATTGGATGTGTCCACGTTGTGTTTTGGGGTATTTTCTGTCGCGGGCGCTAGGCCTACCCACACAAGTGAGGTATAATTTTTATCGGGAGACTTGGGGGAACGCTGGGTGGAAGGAAATTTGTGGCTCCTCTCAGATTTCAGAACTTTCTGCCACAGAAATGTGAGGAACATGTGTTTTTTTAGCCAAATTTTGAGGTTTGCAAAGGACTCTGGGTAACAGAACCTGGTCAGAGCCCCACAAGTCACCCCATCTTGGATTCCCCTAGGTCTCTAGTTTTCAGAAATGCACAGGTTTGGTAGGTTTCCCTAGGTGCCGGCTGAGCTAGAGGCCAAAATCTACAGGTAGGCACTTCGCAAAAAACACCTCTGTTTTCTTTCAAAAAATTGGATGTGTCCACGTTGTGCTTTAAGGCATTTCCTGTCACGGGCGCTAGGCCTACCCACACAAGTGAGGTATCATTTTTATTGGGAGACTTGGGGGAACGCTGGGTGGAAGGAAATTTGTGGCTCCTCTCAGATTCCAGAACTTTCTGTCACAGAAATGTGAGGAACGTGTGTTTTTTTAGCCAAATTTTGAGGTTTGAAAAGGATTCTGGGTAACAGAACCTGGTCAGAGCCCCACAAGTCACCCCATCTTGGATTCCCCTAGGTCTCTAGTTTTAAAAAATGTACAGGTTTGGTAGGCTTCCCTAGGTGCCGGCTGAGCTAGAGGCCAAAATCTACAGGTAGGCACTTCGCAAAAAAAACCTCTGTTGTCTTTCAAAAAATTGGATGTGTCCACGTTGTGCTTTGGGGCATTTCCTGTCGCGGGCGCTAGGCCTACCCACACAAGTGAGGTATCATTTTTATCGGGAGACTTGGGGGAACTCTGGGTGGAAGGAAATTTGTGGCTCCTCTCAGATTCCAGATCTTTCTGCCACAGAAATGTGAGGAACATGTGTTTTTTTAGCCAAATGTTGAGGTTTGCAGAGGATTCTGGGTAACAGAACCTGGTCAGAGCCCCACAAGTCACCCCATCTTGGATTCCCCTAGGTCTCTAGTTTTCAGAAATGCACAGGTTTGGTAGGTTTCCCTAGGTGCCGGCTGAGCTAGAGGCCAAAATCTACAGGTAGGCACTTTGCAAAAAACACCTCTGTTTTCTTTCAAAATATTGGATGTGTCCACATTGTGTTTTGGGGCATTTTCTGTTGCGGGCGCTAGGCCTACCCACACAAGTGAGGTATCATTTTTATCGGGAGACTTGGGGGAACGCTGGGTGGAAGGACATTTGTGGCTCCTCTCAGATTCCAGAACATTCTGTCACAAAAATGTGAGGAACATGTGTTTTTTTAGCCAAATTTTGAGGTTTGCAAAGGATACTGGGTAACAGAACCTGGTCAGAGCCCCACAAGTCACCCCATCTTGGATTCCCCTAGGTCTCAAGTTTTCAATAATGCACAGGTTTGGTAGGTTTCCCTAGGTGCCGGCTGAGCTAGAGGCCAAAATCAACAGGTAGGCACTTTGCAAAAAACACCTCTGTTTTCTTTTAAAACATTGGATGTGTCCACGTTGCGCTTTGGGGCATTTCCTGTCGCGCGCGCTAGGCCTACCCACACAAGTGAGGTATCATTTTTATTGGGAGACTTGGGGGAACGCTGGGTGGAAGGAAATTTGTGGCTCCTCTCAGACTCCAGAACTTTCTGCCACAGAAATGTGAGGAACATGTGTTTTTTTAGCCAAATTTTGAGGTTTGAAAAGGATTCTAGGTAACAGAACCTGGTCAGAGCCCCACAAGTCACCCCATCTTGGATTCCCCTAGGTCTCTAGTTTTAAAAAATGCACAGGTTTGGTAGGTTTCCCTAGGTGCCGGCTGAGCTAGAGGCCAAAATCTACAGGTAGGCACTTTGCAAAAAACACCTCTGTTTCCTTTAAAAAAATTGGTTGTGTCCACGTTGCGCTTTGTGGCATTTCCTGTCGCGGGCGCTAGGTCTTCCCACACAAGTGAGGTATCATTTTTATTGGGAGACTTGGGAGAATGCTGGGTGGAAGGAAATTTGTGGCTCCTCTCAGATTCCATAACTTTTTTGCCACAGAAATGTGAGGAACATGTGTTTTTTTAGCCACATTTAGAGGTTTGCAAAGGATTCTGGATAACAGAACCTGGTCAGAGCCCCACCAGTCACCCCATCTTGGATTCCCCTAGGTCTCAATTTTTCAAAAATGCACAGGTTTGGTAGGTTTCCCTAGGTGCCGGCTGAGCTAGAGGCCAAAATCTACAGGTAGGCACTTTGCAAAAAACACCTCTGTTTTCTTTCAAAAAATTGGATGTGTCCACGTTGCGCTTTGGGGCATTTTCAGTCGCGGGCGCTAGGCCGACCCACACAAGTGAGGTATCATTTTTATCCGGAGACTTGGGGGAATGCTGGGGGGAAGGAAATTTGTGGCTCCTCTCAGATTCCAGAACTTTCTGCCACAGAAATGTGAGGAACATGTGTTTTTTTAGCCAAATTTTGAGGTTTGCAAAGGATTCTGGATAACAGAACCTGGTCAGAGCCCCACAAGTCACCCCATCTTGGATTCCCCTAGGTCTGTAGTTTTCAGAAATGCACAGGTTTGGTAGGTTTCCCTAGGTGCCGGCTGAGCTAGAGGCCAAAATCTACAGGTAGGCACTTCGCAAAAAACACCTCTGTTTTCTTTCAAAAAATTGGATGTGTCCACGTTGTGTTTTGGGGTATTTTCTGTCGCGGGCGCTAGGCCTACCCACACAAGTGAGGTATCATTTTTATTGGGAGACTTGGGGGAACGCTGGGTGGAAGGAAATTTGTGGCTCCTCTCAGATTCCAGATCTTTCTGCCACAGAAATGTGAGGAACATGTGTTTTTTTAGCCAAATTTTGAGGTTTGCAGAGGATTCTGGGTAACAGAACCTGGTCAGAGCCCCACAAGTCACCCCATCTTGGATTCCCCTAAGTCTCTAGTTTTCAGAAATGCACAGGTTTGGTAGTTTTCCCTAGGTGCCGGCTGAGCTAGAGGCCAAAATCTACAGGTAGGCACTTTGCAAAAAACACCTCTGTTTTCTTTCAAAAAATTGGATGTGTCCACGTTGTGTTTTGGGGTATTTTCTGTCGCGGGCGCTAGGCCTACCCACACAAGTGAGGTATCATTTTTATCGGGAGACTTGGGGGAACGCTGGGTGGAAGGAAATTTGTGGCTCCTCTCAGATTTCAGAACTTTCTGCCACAGAAATGTGAGGAACATGTGTTTTTTTAGCCAAATTTTGAGGTTTGCAAAGGACTCTGGGTAACAGAACCTGGTCAGAGCTCCACAAGTCACCCCATCTTGGATTCCCCTAGGTCTCTAGTTTTCAGAAATGCACAGGTTTGGGAGGTTTCCCTAGATGCCGGCTGAGCTAGAGGCCAAAATCTACAGGTAGGCACTTCTCAAAAAACACCTCTGTTTTCTTTCAAAAAATTGGATGTGTCCACGTTGTGCTTTGGGGCATTTCCTGTCACGGGCGCTAGGCCTACCCACACAAGTGAGGTATCATTTTTATTGGGAGACTTGGGGGAACGCTGAGTGGAAGGAAATTTGTGGCTCCTCTCAGATTCCAGAACTTTCTGCCACAGAAATGTGAGGAACATGTGTTTTTTTAGCCAAATTTTAAGGTTTGCAAAGGATTCTGGGTAACAGAACCTGGTCAGAGCCCCACAAGTCACCCCATCTTGGATTCCCCTAGGTCTCAAGTTTTCAATAATGCACAGGTTTGGTAGGTTTCCCTAGGTGCCGGCTGAGCTAGAGGCCAAAATCAACAGGTAGGCACTTTGCAAAAAACACCTCTGTTTTCTTTTAAAACATTGGATGTGTCCACGTTGTGCTTTAAGGCATTTCCTGTCACGGGCGCTAGGCCTACCCACACAAGTGAGGTATCATTTTTATTGGGAGACTTGGGGGAACGCTGGGTGGAAGGAAATTTGTGGCTCCTCTCAGATTCCAGAACTTTCTGTCACAGAAATGTGAGGAACGTGTGTTTTTTTAGCCAAATTTTGAGGTTTGAAAAGGATTCTGGGTAACAGAACCTGGTCAGAGCCCCACAAGTCACCCCATCTTGGATTCCCCTAGGTCTCTAGTTTTAAAAAATGTACAGGTTTGGTAGGCTTCCCTAGGTGCCGGCTGAGCTAGAGGCCAAAATCTACAGGTAGGCACTTCGCAAAAAAAACCTCTGTTGTCTTTCAAAAAATTGGATGTGTCCACGTTGTGCTTTGGGGCATTTCCTGTCGCGGGCGCTAGGCCTACCCACACAAGTGAGGTATCATTTTTATCGGGAGACTTGGGGGAACTCTGGGTGGAAGGAAATTTGTGGCTCCTCTCAGATTCCAGATCTTTCTGCCACAGAAATGTGAGGAACATGTGTTTTTTTAGCCAAATGTTGAGGTTTGCAGAGGATTCTGGGTAACAGAACCTGGTCAGAGCCCCACAAGTCACCCCATCTTGGATTCCCCTAGGTCTCTAGTTTTCAGAAATGCACAGGTTTGGTAGGTTTCCCTAGGTGCCGGCTGAGCTAGAGGCCAAAATCTACAGGTAGGCACTTTGCAAAAAACACCTCTGTTTTCTTTCAAAATATTGGATGTGTCCACATTGTGTTTTGGGGCATTTTCTGTTGCGGGCGCTAGGCCTACCCACACAAGTGAGGTATCATTTTTATCGGGAGACTTGGGGGAACGCTGGGTGGAAGGACATTTGTGGCTCCTCTCAGATTCCAGAACATTCTGTCACAAAAATGTGAGGAACATGTGTTTTTTTAGCCAAATTTTGAGGTTTGCAAAGGATACTGGGTAACAGAACCTGGTCAGAGCCCCACAAGTCACCCCATCTTGGATTCCCCTAGGTCTCAAGTTTTCAATAATGCACAGGTTTGGTAGGTTTCCCTAGGTGCCGGCTGAGCTAGAGGCCAAAATCAACAGGTAGGCACTTTGCAAAAAACACCTCTGTTTTCTTTTAAAACATTGGATGTGTCCACGTTGCGCTTTGGGGCATTTCCTGTCGCGCGCGCTAGGCCTACCCACACAAGTGAGGTATCATTTTTATTGGGAGACTTGGGGGAACGCTGGGTGGAAGGAAATTTGTGGCTCCTCTCAGACTCCAGAACTTTCTGCCACAGAAATGTGAGGAACATGTGTTTTTTTAGCCAAATTTTGAGGTTTGAAAAGGATTCTAGGTAACAGAACCTGGTCAGAGCCCCACAAGTCACCCCATCTTGGATTCCCCTAGGTCTCTAGTTTTAAAAAATGCACAGGTTTGGTAGGTTTCCCTAGGTGCCGGCTGAGCTAGAGGCCAAAATCTACAGGTAGGCACTTTGCAAAAAACACCTCTGTTTCCTTTAAAAAATTGGTTGTGTCCACGTTGCGCTTTGTGGCATTTCCTGTCGCGGGCGCTAGGTCTTCCCACACAAGTGAGGTATCATTTTTATTGGGAGACTTGGGAGAATGCTGGGTGGAAGGAAATTTGTGGCTCCTCTCAGATTCCATAACTTTTTTGCCACAGAAATGTGAGGAACATGTGTTTTTTTAGCCACATTTAGAGGTTTGCAAAGGATTCTGGATAACAGAACCTGGTCAGAGCCCCACCAGTCACCCCATCTTGGATTCCCCTAGGTCTCAATTTTTCAAAAATGCACAGGTTTGGTAGGTTTCCCTAGGTGCCGGCTGAGCTAGAGGCCAAAATCTACAGGTAGGCACTTTGCAAAAAACACCTCTGTTTTCTTTCAAAAAATTGGATGTGTCCACGTTGCGCTTTGGGGCATTTTCAGTCGCGGGCGCTAGGCCGACCCACACAAGTGAGGTATCATTTTTATCCGGAGACTTGGGGGAATGCTGGGGGGAAGGAAATTTGTGGCTCCTCTCAGATTCCAGAACTTTCTGCCACAGAAATGTGAGGAACATGTGTTTTTTTAGCCAAATTTTGAGGTTTGCAAAGGATTCTGGATAACAGAACCTGGTCAGAGCCCCACAAGTCACCCCATCTTGGATTCCCCTAGGTCTGTAGTTTTCAGAAATGCACAGGTTTGGTAGGTTTCCCTAGGTGCCGGCTGAGCTAGAGGCCAAAATCTACAGGTAGGCACTTCGCAAAAAACACCTCTGTTTTCTTTCAAAAAATTGGATGTGTCCACGTTGTGTTTTGGGGTATTTTCTGTCGCGGGCGCTAGGCCTACCCACACAAGTGAGGTATCATTTTTATTGGGAGACTTGGGGGAACGCTGGGTGGAAGGAAATTTGTGGCTCCTCTCAGATTCCAGATCTTTCTGCCACAGAAATGTGAGGAACATGTGTTTTTTTAGCCAAATTTTGAGGTTTGCAGAGGATTCTGGGTAACAGAACCTGGTCAGAGCCCCACAAGTCACCCCATCTTGGATTCCCCTAAGTCTCTAGTTTTCAGAAATGCACAGGTTTGGTAGTTTTCCCTAGGTGCCGGCTGAGCTAGAGGCCAAAATCTACAGGTAGGCACTTTGCAAAAAACACCTCTGTTTTCTTTCAAAAAATTGGATGTGTCCACGTTGTGTTTTGGGGTATTTTCTGTCGCGGGCGCTAGGCCTACCCACACAAGTGAGGTATCATTTTTATCGGGAGACTTGGGGGAACGCTGGGTGGAAGGAAATTTGTGGCTCCTCTCAGATTTCAGAACTTTCTGCCACAGAAATGTGAGGAACATGTGTTTTTTTAGCCAAATTTTGAGGTTTGCAAAGGACTCTGGGTAACAGAACCTGGTCAGAGCTCCACAAGTCACCCCATCTTGGATTCCCCTAGGTCTCTAGTTTTCAGAAATGCACAGGTTTGGGAGGTTTCCCTAGATGCCGGCTGAGCTAGAGGCCAAAATCTACAGGTAGGCACTTCTCAAAAAACACCTCTGTTTTCTTTCAAAAAATTGGATGTGTCCACGTTGTGCTTTGGGGCATTTCCTGTCACGGGCGCTAGGCCTACCCACACAAGTGAGGTATCATTTTTATTGGGAGACTTGGGGGAACGCTGAGTGGAAGGAAATTTGTGGCTCCTCTCAGATTCCAGAACTTTCTGCCACAGAAATGTGAGGAACATGTGTTTTTTTAGCCAAATTTTAAGGTTTGCAAAGGATTCTGGGTAACAGAACCTGGTCAGAGCCCCACAAGTCACCCCATCTTGGATTCCCCAAGATCTCTAGTTTTCAGAAATGCACAGGTTTGGTAGGTTTCCCTAGGTGCCGGCTGAGCTAGAGGCCAAAATCTACAGGTAGGCACTTCGCAAAAAACACCTCTGTTTTCTTTCAAAAAATTGGATGTGTCCACGTTGTGCTTTGGGGCATTTCCTGTCACGGGCGCTAGGCCTACCCACACAAGTGAGGTATCATTTTTATTGGGAGACTTGGGGGAACGCTGGGTGGAAGGAAATTTGTGGCTCCTCTCAGATTCCAGAACTTTCTGCCACAGAAATGTGAGGAACGTGTGTTTTTTTAGCCAAATTTAGAGGTTTGAAAAGGATTCTGGGTAACAGAACCTGGTCAGAGCCCCACAAGTCACCCCATCTTGGATTCCCCTAGGTCTCTAGTTTTAAAAAATGTACAGGTTTGGTAGGCTTCCCTAGGTGCCGGCTGAGCTAGAGGCCAAAATCTACAGGTAGGCACTTTGCAAAAAACACCTCTGTTTCCTTTAAAAAAATTGGTTGTGTCCACGTTGCGCTTTGTGGCATTTCCTGTCGCGGGCGCTAGGTCTTCCCACACAAGTGAGGTATCATTTTTATTGGGAGACTTGGGAGAATGCTGGGTGGAAGGAAATTTGTGGCTCCTCTCAGATTCCAGATCTTTCTGCCACAGAAATGTGAGGAACATGTGTTTTTTTAGCCAAATGTTGAGGTTTGCAGAGGATTCTGGGTAACAGAACCTGGTCAGAGCCCCACAAGTCACCCCATCTTGGATTCCCCTAGGTCTCTAGTTTTCAGAAATGCACAGGTTTGGTAGGTTTCACTAGGTGCCGGCTGAGCTAGAGGCCAAAATCTACAGGTAGGCACTTTGCAAAAAACACCTCTGTTTTCTTTCAAAATATTGGATGTGTCCACGTTGTGTTTTGGGGCATTTTCTGTTGCGGGCGCTAGGCCTACCCACACAAGTGAGGTATCATTTTTATCGGGAGACTTGGGGGAACGCTGGGTGGAAGGACATTTGTGGCTCCTCTCAGATTCCAGAACTTTCTGTCACAAAAATGTGAGGAACATGTGTTTTTTTAGCCAAATTTTGAGGTTTGCAAAGGATACTGGGTAACAGAACCTGGTCAGAGCCCCACAAGTCACCCCATCTTGGATTCCCCTAGGTCTCAAGTTTTCAATAATGCACAGGTTTGGTAGGTTTCCCTAGGTGCCGGCTGAGCTAGAGGCCAAAATCAACAGGTAGGCACTTTGCAAAAAACACCTCTGTTTTCTTTTAAAACATTGGATGTGTCCACGTTGCGCTTTGGGGCATTTCCTGTCGCGGGCGCTAGGCCTACCCACACAAGTGAGGTATCATTTTTATTGGGAGACTTGGGGGAACGCTGGGTGGAAGGAAATTTGTGGCTCCTCTCAGACTCCAGAACTTTCTGCCACAGAAATGTGAGGAACATGTGTTTTTTTAGCCAAATTTTGAGGTTTGAAAAGGATTCTAGGTAACAGAACCTGGTCAGAGCCCCACAAGTCACCCCATCTTGGATTCCCCTAGGTCTCTAGTTTTAAAAAATGCACAGGTTTGGTAGGTTTCCCTAGGTGCCGGCTGAGCTAGAGGCCAAAATCTACAGGTAGGCACTTTGCAAAAAACACCTCTGTTTCCTTTAAAAAAATTGGATGTGTCCACGTTGCGCTTTGTGGCATTTCCTGTCGCGGGCGCTAGGTCTTCCCACACAAGTGAGGTATCATTTTTATTGTGAGACTTGGGAGAATGCTGGGTGGAAGGAAATTTGTGGCTCCTCTCAGATTCCAGAACTTTTTTGCCACAGAAATGTGAGGAACATGTGTTTTTTTAGCCACATTTAGAGGTTTGCAAAGGATTCTGGATAACAGAACCTGGTCAGAGCCCCACAAGTCACCCCATCTTGGATTCCCCTAGGTCTCAATTTTTCAAAAATGCACAGGTTTGGTAGGTTTCCCTAGGTGCCGGCTGAGCTAGAGGCCAAAATCTACAGGTAGGCACTTTGCAAAAAACACCTCTGTTTTCTTTCAAAAAATTGGATGTGTCCACGTTGCGCTTTGGGGCATTTTCAGTCGCGGGCGCTAGGCCGACCCACACAAGTGAGGTATCATTTTTATCCGGAGACTTGGGGGAATGCTGGGGGGAAGGAAATTTGTGGCTCCTCTCAGATTCCAGAACTTTCTGCCACAGAAATGTGAGGAACATGTGTTTTTTTAGCCAAATTTTGAGGTTTGCAAAGGACTCTGGGTAACAGAACCTGGTCAGAGCCCCACAAGTCACCCCATCTTGGATTCCCCTAGGTCTCTAGTTTTCAGAAATGCACAGGTTTGGTAGGTTTCCCTAGGTGCCGGCTGAGCTAGAGGCCAAAATCTACAGGTAGGCACTTCGCAAAAAACACCTCTGTTTTCTTTCAAAAAATTGGATGTGTCCACGTTGTGTTTTGGGGTATTTTCTGTCGCGGGCGCTAGGCCTACCCACACAAGTGAGGTATCATTTTTATTGGGAGACTTGGGGGAATGCTGGGTGGAAGGAAATTTGTGGCTCCTCTCAGATTCCAGATCTTTCTGCCACAGAAATGTGAGGAACATGTGTTTTTTTAGCAAAATTTTGAGGTTTGCAGAGGATTCTGGGTAACAGAACCTGGTCAGAGCCCCACAAGTCACCCCATCTTGGATTCCCCTAGGTCTCTAGTTTTCAGAAATGCACAGGTTTGGTAGTTTTCCCTAGGTGCCGGCTGAGCTAGAGGCCAAAATCTACAGGTAGGCACTTTGCAAAAAACACCTCTGTTTTCTTTCAAAAAATTGGATGTGTCCACGTTGTGTTTTGGGGTATTTTCTGTCGCGGGCGCTAGGCCTACCCACACAAGTGAGGTATCATTTTTATCGGGAGACTTGGGGGAACGCTGGGTGGAAGGAAATTTGTGGCTCCTCTCAGATTTCAGAACTTTCTGCCACAGAAATGTGAGGAACATGTGTTTTTTTAGCCAAATTTTGAGGTTTGCAAAGGACTCTGGGTAACAGAACCTGGTCAGAGCTCCACAAGTCACCCCATCTTGGATTCCCCTAGGTCTCTAGTTTTCAGAAATGCACAGGTTTGGTAGGTTTCCCTAGGTGCCGGCTGAGCTAGAGGGCAAAATCTACAGGTAGGCACTTCGCAAAAAACACCTCTGTTTTCTTTCAAAAAATTGGATGTGTCCACGTTGTGCTTTGGGGCATTTCCTGTCACGGGCGCTAGGCCTACCCACACAAGTGAGGTATCATTTTTATTGGGAGACTTGGGGGAACGCTGGGTGGAAGGAAATTTGTGGCTCCTCTCAGATTCCAGAACTTTCTGCCACAGAAATGTGAGGAACATGTGTTTTTTTAGCCAAATTTTAAGGTTTGCAAAGGATTCTGGGTAACAGAACCTGGTCAGAGCCCCACAAGTCACCCCATCTTGGATTCCCCAAGATCTCTAGTTTTCAGAAATGCACAGGTTTGGTAGGTTTCCCTAGGTGCCGGCTGAGCTAGAGGCCAAAATCTACAGGTAGGCACTTCGCAAAAAACACCTTTGTTTTCTTTCAAAAAATTGGATGTGTCCACGTTGTGCTTTGGGGCATTTCCTGTCGCGGGCGCTAGGCCTACCCACACAAGTGAGGTATCATTTTTATCGGGAGACTTGGGGGAACGCTGGGTGGAAGGAAATTTGTGGCTCCTCTCTGATTCCAGATCTTTCTGCCACAGAAATGTGAGGAACATGTGTTTTTTTAGCCAAATTTTGAGGTTTGCAGAGGATTCTGGGTAACAGAACCTGGTCAGAGCCCCACAAGTCACCCCATCTTGGATTCCCCTAGGTCTCTAGTTTTCAGAAATGCACAGGTTTGGTAGTTTTCCCTAGGTGCCGGCTGAGCTAGAGGCCAAAATCTACAGGTAGGCACTTCGCAAAAAACACCTCTGTTTTCTTTCAAAAAATTGGATGTGTCCACGTTGTGCTTTGGGGCATTTCCTGTCGCGGGCGCTAGGCCTACCCACACAAGTGAGGTATCATTTTTATTGGGAGACTTGTGGGAACGCTGGGTGGAAGGAAATTTGTGGCTCCTCTCAGATTTCAGAACTTTCTGCCACAGAAATGTGAGGAACATGTGTTTTTTTAGCCACATTTTAAGGTTTGCAAAGGATTCTGGGTAACAGAACCTGGTCAGAGCCCCACAAGTCACCCCATCTTGGATTCCCCAAGATCTCTAGTTTTCAGATATGCACAGGTTTGGTAGGTTTCCCTAGGTGCCGGCTGAGCTAGAGGCCAAAATCTACAGGTAGGCACTTCGCAAAAAACACCTCTGTTTTCTTTCAAAAAATTGGATGTGTCCACGTTGTGCTTTGGGGCATTTCCTGTCGTGGGCGCTAGGCCTACCCACACAAGTGAGGTATCATTTTTATCGGGAGACTTGGGGGAACGCTGGGTGGAAGGAAATTTGTGGCTCCTCTCAGATTCCAGATCTTTCTGCCACAGAAATGTGAGGAACATGTGTTTTTTTTGCCAAATTTTGAGGTTTGCAGAGGATTCTGGGTAACAGAACCTGG